>NC_059170.1:31371481-32621481 GCF_019923935.1 Bubalus bubalis | reverse complement strand
ACCCTGTGTGCTAATTAATTGCAAACATGGCCACAAGTATTCTCTGCGTGTATCTACACTGTTTGTAATGTGACTGTATCTCTTCCCATCAAGAGGCAGAGTCTGTTTCCCCATTCCTTGAATCTAAGTTTGCCTTGTGGGTTGCTTTAGCCAATAGAATATGGTAGAAATGACAAAGTACCAATTCCACATAGGCTTCAAGAGGCCATGTGCATTTCCACTTCCTGGAAATCTATCCAGTCACCATGTGAACAAGCCCAGGCTAGCCTTCTGAAGAATGAGAAATCATTTGGCCCAGAATCCCACTGGCCCAGCCAATAGCTAGCCAAATGCCAACCATGTGATGAGGCCATCCTGAATCAACCAGTCCCTAGCCTACCCATTAGCTGACCTAATATGCTTGAGAGAACCACCATAATCAGCTAAGCCAACCCAGACCAGAAGAACCAGCTAGCCAACTCAAAGATTAGTGAGAAATAATCATTGTGGTATTAAACCAATAAATTTTGGCTTACACAGCAAAAGCAAACTGATATAACCTTTGTTCCCTCCTCACTGACTCTAAGGGACTTCCCAGACCAAGCTCCTCATCCCAGGTATTCACAGTCTTCCTAATGAAGTTGATACCTCAGTTTCATTCACTGCAGTTTCTCCAAAGCCTGGTCTCCACAGTGTCCCCTGATATTTCTGGCTCTTTCCACTCTTGAACTTCTCACCTTTACCCCTCCACACACACCTGAATACCATGTCACCCTCCTCTCTCCATCTCTCAAAATTATGTTTTTCCTTCAATACTTCACTCTGGAGTCTTCCACGATAGTGCCTCTTGTTGCTTTAAGGCCTTTTGCACTGTTAGTCTCAAACTTCACTCTAATTTGCTGTGCTTGCCAAAGAATCACTTAATCATATCCCTGTCCTGCCTTGCTTTATTCCTAATTGGCTCAGATCAGATCAGTCGCTCAGTCGTGTCCGACTCTTCGCGACCCCATGAATCGCAGCACGCCAGACCTCCCTGTCCATCACCAACTCCCGGAGTTCACTCAGACTCACGTCCATCGAGTCAGTGATGCCATCCAGCCATCTCATCCTCTGTCGTCCCCTTCTCCTCCTACCCCCAATCCCTCCCAGCATTGGCTCATATAGTTCATTATAGAGCAGGAAGAACAAACTTGGCCTCATATGTCTGCACGGATGAGTTAGCAGAAGATGCCTGCAGAGGCATCTGCTGGAAAGATTGCCATGATTGATTAATAATGTCTGCCACTGGGACAGACAAGAAGGATCCTAGCATGCAGGTCAATATTTGCCTTTCACGGTCTAATACAAGGACTTTTGAACCATTTGTCTGATGAACCCTATAGATCCTTTCTAAAAATAACAAAATGCATAAAATAAAATACATCAGATTATAAAGAAAACCAATTTTATTGAAATACTTTTATCAAAATATTTAAAAATATATAACATGTGCTTCATCTTTAATATACTATACAACAAGATCTAGTGGTGGGAAGGATAGTGTCTAATAACTATTGCAATTTTGATATATAATGATCTTTCAAAGTATTTATAACTGTACTGTGATATGAAGATACTGTGGCTTCTGTTGGGAAAAAAGATTCAGCTATGTGATTTGTTGCCTATACTCATAAAGGAAACTTTTTATGTAATTTGGAACAAAATATAGATTTAATTTTTTTCAATTATGTCTCATGGACCCCCTAAATTGTATCCATAGTATCTTAAATTAAGAACCCCTGGCCTAGGCTGTAATATACATAAAAGGCAGGGGCTGCTTTCAGATTGATTTATATCCCTGAGACAGATCAAGGTTAGATATTGATATGATGGTGGATGATCAGTAACACTGTAAAAGAACAAAACCCACTGTTACCATGCAGGACCTACAGGGGTTTGATACCAGGTTAAGGAGACTGTGGTCTGGTTTTTCAGTGTACCTTTTCTGTTACATATTGTGGCTTCATCAGTTTTCTTCTCCTCATAGGAGCAAGGCCTCAGGTACCTATTAGGACACACTTCACTTCACACCTGGCCCAGGGGATCACTCCTGGCCATTTCCTCTTCATCTCCTAGAACCCATTACCTACCTTTCCCACTATCTTGCTTGGGCCTCTTTGCCTAGCCCCGATAAACTACCTTGATAGAGCCCCTTCTTTGCTCAGCAACCTTTCAGGGTTGCCCTACTCCTTGACCTTCCCTTAGCCTCACACTCTAGATTTAGAGGAGGAGGTCTGCCATAGCCCTTGCACTACCCAGGACCTCAGAATCCAGGTTTTGTGTTATCTAGGCATTGAATTCAGCCCAATCCTTACAGAATCTCTTTCTTATTGTAAAGATGAATGTGTCCAACACTCTTTACATACTGCCTCAAAAACTTTTTGGCCAAATCTCTGCCTCCAGTCAGTGCTTAGCGGACCTGTTTTAGGAAGTCTTCACCCTAACCTGAGGCTTCTCCAATACAGCCAAATGGAACCCCAAGAGAGCCTGCCTGGCTCTCATGCATGATCAATACAGAAATGTGGGAGAAGTATGAGTCAATGGGGTTTCCCTTGACTAATGGGAGTTAAAAAGCAGTGAATGCTTGCTGTTGTTTAGTCACTAAGACATGCCTGACTCTTTGCAACCTGATGGACTGTAGCCCACCAGGGTCCTCTGTCCATGGGATTTCCCAGGCAAGAATGCTGGAGTGGGTTGCCATTTCCTTCTCCAGAGGATCTTCCCAACCCTTGTCTCCTGTTTGGCAGGTGCATTGTTTGCCACTGAGCCCTAATTCATGTGTACTTTAAGAAAATAGAGGGTTTTTAATAATTTTTTTAAGTGAGCTGAACTTTTCAATGTCCCTTTAAAATATAATCCTATCATTCCCTACTTCTCCAGGCAGGTGTAGCTGAATACCCAGATTTACAAAGCAGGCAAAACAGCTTCCCTTGATTTATAGGAAGTTGCTTTTCAGCCTTGGAGAAGGCAATGGCACCCCACTCCAGTACTCTTGCCTGGAAAATCCCATGGATGGAGGAGCCTGGTAGGCTGCAGTCCATGGGGTCACTAAGAGTCGGGCACGACTGAGCGACTTCACTTTCACTTTTCACTTTCATGCATTGGAAAAGGAAATGGCAGCCCACTCCAGAGTTCTTGCCTGGAGAATCCCAGGGACGGCGGAGCCTGGTGAGCTGCCGTCTATGGGGTCGCACAGAGTCGGACACAACTGAAGCAACTTAGCAGCAGCAGCAGCTTTTCAGCCTCCTTTAACCCCTGAGCTCTTTCAACAAAAAAACAACAATGAATCAGTGGGGTTTCCCTTGACCAATGACAGTTAAGAGCCAACGGATGAATGCGTCTCTCTTTTGCTCCTCAGTATGTTTTCTTGGCAAAATTCTGTTAGCCTTTGCCCTGCTTCATTTTGTACTCCAAAGCCAAACTTGCCTGTTACCCCAGGTATCTCTTGACTTCCTACTTTTGCATTCCAATCCCTTATGATGAAAAGGACACCTTTTTTTGGTGTTAGTTTTAGAAGGTCTTGTAGGTCTTCATAGAACCATTCAGCCTCTTTGGCATTAGTGGTTGGGGCACAGATTTGGATTACTGTGATGTTGAATGGTTTGCCTTGGAAACGAACTGAGATGATTCTATTGTTTTTGAGATTGCACCCAAGTATTGCATTTTGGACTCTTCTGTTGATTATGAGGGCTACTCCATTTCTTCCATGGGATTTTGCCCACAGTAGCAGATATAATGGTCACCTGAATTAAATTCACCCATTCCTGTCCATTTTAGTTCACTGATTCCTAAGATGTTGATGTTACCCTTGCCATCTCCTGCTTGACCACGTTCAATTTACCTTGATTCATGGACCTAACATTCCAGGTTCCTATGCAATATTGTTCTTTACAGCATCAGACTTTATTTTCACCACCAGACACATCTGTAACTGTGTGTCATTTTTGCTTGGCCAAGCCTGTTCATTCCTTCAGGAGCTATCTCCCCACTCTTCCCCAGTAGCATATTGGACACCTACCAACCTGGTTGGGTCATTATCTGGTGTCATATCTTTTTGTTTTTTCATACTGTTCATGGAGTTCTTGACACTAGAATACTGGAGTCGTTTGCCATTTCATTTTACAGTAGACCACATTTTTTCAGAACTCTCCACTCTGACCCATCCATCTTGGGTGAATCTGCACAGCATGGCTCATAGTTTCATTGAGTTACACAGGGCTGTGATCCATGTGATCATTTTGGTTAGCTTTCTGTGATTATAGTTTTTGTTTTGGATGCTGTGGAATTATAGGTCTTGCTTCTTCTGTCTGTCCTCTGATGGATGAGGATAAGAGGCTTCCTGATTAACTGCAAACTTCCTGATCAGAGGGAATGGGTGTGGGGAAAACTGGGTCTTGCTCTGGTGGACAGGACCAAGCTCAGGAAATCTTTAATCCAATTGTCCACTGATGGATGGGGATGTTCTCCCTCCTTGTTAGTTGTTAGGCCTGAGGCAACCCAGTCCTGAAATCTATAGACTCTATGGTAGGGCTAATGGTGACCTCAAAGAGGATTTATCCCAACACCCACCTCCCAGGATTGATGCTGCCAGTGCCCCTGTAAATGTGGTAGGCCACTGCCAACCCACGCCTCCACAGGAGACCCTCAAACACTCACAGTCAGGTCTGGCTCAGTCTCCTGTGGGGTCACTGGTGTGCACAAAGGTTTTGTTTGTGCCCTCCAAGAGTCTGTTTTTCCCATTCCTGTGGAAGTTCTGTAATCAAATCCTGCTGACCTTCAAAGCCAGATTCCCTGGGTATTCCAACCCTCTGTGCTGGATTTCCAGCTTGGAAAATCTGATGTGGGGCCGGGAACCTTCACAACATTGTGAGAACTTCTTTGGTATTATTGTTCTCCAGTTTGTAGGTCACTCACCCAGCAGGTATGGAATTTGATTTTAACATGATTGCCCTCCTTCAACTATCTTGTTGTGGATTCTCATTTGTCCTTGGACATAGGATGTCTCTTTTTGGTGGGTTCCCACATCCTCCTGTCGATGGTTGTACAACAGCTAGTTGTGATTTTGGTGTTCTCACAGGAGAAATGAGCGCATGTCCTTCTACTCCACCATCTTGGGATTGAAGGTATGCAACTATAATTAATCCAATTCATGGACCACAGCCTTGTCAAGACAAAGGGGCTTGTGCAACTCAATGAAGTTATGAGCCATGCCATGCAGGACCACTCAAGAGAGATGGGTCTAAGTGAAGAGGTCTGACAAAACGTGGTACACTCAGGGAGGAAATGGCAAACCATTCCAGTATTCTTGCTGCAAGAACCCCATGAACAGTATAAAAAGATGTGACATCAGATGATAAGCCCACCAGGTTGGTAGGAGAAGTAAGACAGGGAGATTGAAGCCTCCCCACAAACACATCAAAAACTCATCAAGATATGGAACAACTCCTACAAAGCAACCTCTAGGAGACAGCAGAAGATGCCAGGCCTCCAGGGGGTACAGCTAAGCTCCCTGAAATGAGGTAGGAGAGAGGATGGAGACATATAAAGGGAAAAGACTGAGAACTTATGTATGGAAGCTTGTGCCCTGAGGGAGGGAAGGAGTCTTGAAGTAAGAAGAGTTCCCATGCACTAGAAAGCTCCCTCGCAAACGAGGCCCAAGGGGGAGCTGTGAAATCTCGGGAAGCTGGGTGAAGCAGGGACCCAGAGAGCATAAAACAGAGAAAGCTGCACTTCTCAGCCCATAAACAGCTCACATACTGCAGCCCTGACCAGACAGCGGGCTTGGGGAACTGAGAGAAGCCCACAGAAACCCATCAGTGCAGAGGGTGGGTCCAGGGTGCCAAGAGAGGCATGCACACAAACCTCTGCAGCACGTACAAACCATGCAGCACAGACTGTGGGCCCACGGAACCAAAAGAAGAGCGCACAAGCCTCACGACATAAAGGGCGAGCTCAGGGGGCTGAGGGAAGCCCCATACAAGTCTCTGAGATGCAGAAGGCAGGGTTGATGAGTCGAGAAAAGATCCAAACAAGCCCCTACCTAGCAAGTTTCAGCCTGAAGTGCAGGGCAAGACAGGGGACAGAAGCACTGGCATAGATTCAATGGACAAGTAAGGGGCTGGCAGCAGTGAAAATATGCTGAGAGGGCCACTTTGACACGGCTGCAGAAATAGACGTGTTTAACACTGCCAAAGTCAGAAGGACTGCCCAAAGACATACTGAACCCATAGACACCCCGAAACCTACTACTGGACACTGCCCTGCCCTTCAGAGAGATGAGATCCAGCTCAGTCATCCAGAACACAGGCACAAGCTCCCCCAACCAGGTAAACTTCACAGGAAACTAATCCAGACCCATCCACAGGGGCAGACTCCACAACCAAGAAGAACTACAACCTTGAGAAGCTTTTTTTCCCCCCTCTTTTAAATATGCCTATTCTCCCTACATATTTTTAACTTTACATTAGCCTTTTGTGGCACTGTGGAGTTCTTCTTTGTTTTTCTTGTTAAAAAAAATTTTTTTTAAGATTTTTTCCACCAGTTTTTTGGTGATTTTTCTGATTTTTCTTTTGGTATATTTGATTGCTTTTCTTATAGCTCTTTAAAGGCTGTAGCTATTCCTGAATATATACAAAACTTTTTCACATATGTATATTTAGCTTTGCTTTTCTATTTTTCTTTTCTTTTTTTTTTTACCTTTTCTTCCAACGCTTTTTCTCTTTTCTTTCCCTTCTCTTTTTTTTTCTTTTTCTTCTCTCTTTTTTCCTTCACTCTTTCTTTTTTCACCATATAAGTTAAATTGTTGTACTCTTTATACTATATTCCCCAACTGGCACTCTGCTCAGTCTCAGTTTTTCAGATTGAGTGTTAGTTAGTGATGCTTTTAATTGACTGATATCACTTTTGGTTTCCCTTCTTCACCAAGTCAATCTCCTGTACTCTTTTCTTTAGAATACTCTGGTTATATCTGTGTGTGTGGAAGTGTGTGAAAATGTACCATTATTTCTGTAATTACCTGCTTGATCTTGTATTAACTATCTGGGTTCATCTTTTATTTCATGTCATGCTTTGAACTTTTGTCTTGGTGAGTTTGCTTTAACTCCCTTTAATCCCATAACAAGCGACTTACGGAGCCCCGATCTCCTGACCAAGGATCATACCTGAACCATTGAAGTGTGAGCATTGAATCCAAGATCCCAGACTACCAGACAATTCCTAAGCCTAGGGGGTATTAATTATTAAGAACTTCAACAACTGTACACAAAGCCTACTATCACCCAGCTGTTGACAACATACACTCCAGGACACTACCCAAACAAAAAGCAAGACAAAAACACAGAAACAAACATCAACAGACAGGAGTCCCATAGACACTCAAAAATATACCACCTTACACGGTCCTGCCCATTAGAGGAAAAAAAAATAAAAACCTCACTTCCTTCCACTAGAACACAGGCACAAGTCACCCTTAACAAGAAGTCAACACAAACCACTCAACCAACCTTTCCCTTGAAGGACAAAAACCAAGAGAAGAAGGAATACAAACCTAAAGCCTGGAAAAAGGAGACCTCAAACCTCAAGCAGAGTAAGTTAGGGGGAAAAAATGAAAAGACAGAAAACAGCACAATGAAACAACAAACTCACAAGACCAAATAAACAAAGAGGAAATAACCAACCTACATGAAAGAGAATTCAGAATAATGATAGTAAAGATGATCTGACGACTTGACAATAGTATGGAGAAAATGCAAGAAACCATTAATGCAGTTAATACAATTACCTTGGACATAGAAGAAATAAAGAATAAGCAGTGATGAATAGCACAATTACTGAAATTAAAAATACTCTAGAAGAAACCAGTAGCAGAATGACTGAGGCAGAAGATTGGAGAAGTGAGCTGGAAGATAGAATGGTGGAAGTATTTGCTGAAGAGCAGAATAAAGGAAAAAGAAAGAAAACAATTGAGGATAGTCTCAAGACCTTTGGGACAATATTAAATGCATCAACATTCAAGTTATAGGGGGTCACAGAGGAAGAAGAAAAATAGAAAGGCACTGAGAAAATTATTGAAGAAATTATACTTGAAAACTTCCCCAACATAGGAAAGTAGGTTCAGTAGCTCAGTCGTGTCCGACTCTTTGCAACCCCATGGACTGCAGAAAGCCAGGCTTCCCTGTCCATCACCAACTCCCAGATCTTGCTCAAACTCATGTCCATTGAGTCAGTGATGCCATCCAACTATCTCATCCTCTGTCATCCCCTTCTCCTCCTGCCTTCAATCTTTCCCAGTATCAGGGTCTTTTCCAATGAGTCAGTTCTTTGCATCAGGTGGCCAAAGTATTGAAGTGTCAGCTTCAGTATTAGTTTTTCCAATGAATATTCAGGACTGATCTCCTTTAGGATAGACTGGTTGGATCTCCTTGCAGTCCAGGGGACTCTCAAGAGTCTTCTCCAACACCACAGTTCAAAAGCATCAATTCTTCTGTGCTCAGCTTTCCTTATGTTCCAATGCTCACATCCTTACATGACTACTGGAAAAACTATAGCTTTGACTATATGGACCTTTGCCTGCAAAGCAATGTCTCTGCTTTTTAATAGGCTGTCTAGGTTTGTAATAACTTTACTTCCAAGGAGCAAGTGTCTTTTAATTTCATGGCTTCAGTCACCATCTACAGTGATTTTCAAGCCCAAGAAAATAAAGTTTGTCACTGTTTCCATTGTTTCTCCATCTATTTGTCATGAAGTGATGGGATCAGATGTCATAACCTTAGTTTTTTGAATGTTGAGCTTTAAGCCAACTTTTTCACTCTCCTCTTTCACTTTCATCAAGAGGCTTTTTAGTTCTTCACTTTCTGCCATAAGAGTGCTATCATCTGCATATCTGAGGTTATTGATATTTCTCCTGGCAAACTTGATTCCAGCTTGGCTTCATCCAGCTCAGCGTTTTGCAAGATGAACTCTGCATATAAGTTAAATAAACAAGGTGACAATATACTGCCTTGATGTACTTCTTTCCCAATTTGGATCCAGTCTGTTTTTCCGTGTACAGTTCTAACTGCTGCTTCTTGACCTGCATACAGATTTCTCAGAAGGCAGGTCAGGTGGTCTGGTATTCCCATCTCTTTAAGAATTTTCCACAGTTTGTTGTGATCCATACAGTCAAAGGCTTTGCCATAGTCAATAAAGCAGAAGTAGATGTTTTTCTTCAACTCTCTTGCTTCTTCTATGATCCAACGGATATTGGCAACTTGATCTCTGTTTCCTCTGCTTTTTCTAAATCCAGTTTGAACATCTGGAAGTTCTCAGTTCATGTACTGTTGAAGCCTGGCTTGGAGAATTTTGAGCATGACTTTCCTAGTATGTGAAATGAGTGCAATTGTGCAGTAGTTTGAACATTCTTTGGCATTGGCTTTCTTTGGGATTGGGAAGAAAACTGACCTTTTCCAATTCTGTGGCCACTGCTGAGTTTTCCATATTGGCATATTGAGTTTTCAATATTCGCATATTGAGTAAAGCACTTTAACAGCATCACGTTTTACTATTTGAAATAGCTCAACTGGAATTGCATCATCTCCATTAGTTTTGTTCATAGTGATGCTTCTTAAGGCCCACTTGACTTTGCATTCCAGGATGTCTGGCTCTAGGTGAATGATCACACCATCGTGGTTACCTCGGTCACAAAGATCTTTTTTGTATAGTTCTTCTGTGTATTCTTGCCACCTCTTCTGCTTCTGTTAGGTCCATAGTGTTTCTGTCCTTTAACGTGCCCACCTTTGCACGAAATGTTCCCTTGGTATAGCAAATTTTCTTGAAGAGGTCTCTAGTCTTTCCCATTCTATTGTTTTCCTCTGTTTCTTTGCATTGATCACTGAGGAAGGCTTTCTTATCTCTCTTTGCTATTCTTTGGAAATCGCTCATTATTAGAGAAATGCAAATCAAAACTACAATGAGATACCACCTCACACTGGTCAGAATGGCCATCATTAAAAGGTCTACAAACAATAAATGCTGGAGAGGGTGTGAATAAAAGAGAACCCTCTTGCAATGCTGATGGGAATGTAAATTGATACAGTCACTATAAAAGATGGTATGGAGATTCCTTTAAAAACTAGGAATAAAACCACCATCTGACCCAGCAATCCCACTACTAGGCAAATACCCTGAGGAAACCAAAATTGAAAAAGACACATGTACCCCAATGTTCATTGCAGCATATTTACAATAGCTAGAACATGGAAGCAACCTAGATGTCCATCAACAGGTGAATAAATAAAGAAGCTGTGGTACATACATACAATGTAGTTAAAAAAGGAATGTGTTTGAGTCAATTCTAATGAGGTAGACAAACCTAGAGCCTATTATACAGAGTGAAGTAAGTCAGAAAGAGAAAGATAAATATTGTATACTAACACATATATGTGAAATCTAGAAAGATGATACTGATGAATTTATTTGCAGGGCAGTAATGGAGAAACATACATGGAGAACAGACTTATGGACATGGGAGGAGGGAAAGAATGAGAGGGTGAGATGTAAGAATGAGAGGAAGAGAGTAACATGGAAACTTACAATACCATATGTAAAATAGATAGCCAATGGGAATTTGCTGTATGACTCAAAGAACTCAAAGAGGAACTCTGTAACAATCCAGTGGGGTGGGATGGAGAGGGAGATGGGAGGGAGTTTCAGGAGGGAGGGGACATATGTATACCTATGGCTGATTCATGTTGATACTTGGCATAAAACAATAAAATTCTGTAAAGCGATTATTTTTCAAATTAAAAAAAAAAAAAAAAGATATGACACCAAAAGATTCCCCCCAGGTTGGATGGTGTCCAATATGATACTGGGGAAGAGTGGTGAGCAATTATTAATAGTTCCAGAAAGAATGAAGTGGCTGGGCAAAAGCAGAAACAACACTCAGTTGTGAATGTGCCTGATGGTGAAAATAAAGTCTGATGCTGTAAAGAACTATATTGCATAGGAACTTGGAATGCTAGATCCATGAATCAAGGTAAATTGAACGTGGTCAAGCAGGAGATGCCAAGGGTAATTATTGACATCTTAGGGATCAGTGAACTAAAATGGACAGGAATGGGTGAATTTAATTCAGGTGACCATTATATCTACTACTGTGGGCAAAAATCCCATAGAAGAAATGGAGTAGCCCTCATAATCAACAAGAGTCCAAAATGCAATACCTGGGTGCAATCTCAAAAACAATAGAATCATCTCAGTTCATTTCCAAGGCAAACCATGCAACATCATGATAAGGCAAGTCTATGCCCCAAACACCAATGCCAAAGAAGCTGAAGATGAATGGTTCTATGATGACCTACAAGACCTTGTAAAATTAACACCAAAAAAAGATGCCCTTTTCATCATAAGGGATTGGAATGCAAAAGAGGAAGTCAAGAGATATCTGAGGAAACAGGCAACTTTGGCCTTGGAGTACAAAATGAAGCAGGGCAAAAGCTAACAAAGTTTTGCCAAGAGAACACACTGGTCATAGTAAACACCCTTTTCCAACAACACAAGAGATAACTCTATACATGGACATCACCAAATGATCAATACCAAAATCAGATTGATTACATTCTTTTCAGCCAAAGATGGAGAAGCTCTATACAGTCAGCAAAAACAAGACCTAGAGCTGACTGTGGCTCAGATTATCAGCCCTTATTGCAAAATTCAGGCTTAAGCTGAAGAAAGTAGAGAAAACCACTAGGCCATTCAGGCATGACCTCAATAAAATGCCTTACGATTATACAGTGGAAGTGACAAATAGATTCAAGGGATTAGATCTGGTATACAAAATGCCTGTAGAACTATGGACAGAGGTTCATAACACTGTAGAGGAGGCAGTGACCAAAACCATCCCAAAGAAAAAGAAATGCAGAAAGGAAAAATGGTTGTCTAAGGAGGTTTAAAAAGCCTCTTGATGAAGTGAAAGAGGAGAGTGAAAAAGTTGGCTTAAAGCTCAACATTCAGAAAACGAAGATCATGGCATCTGGTCCCATCACTTCATGAGAAATAGATGGGGAAACAGTGGAAACAGTGTCAGACTTTATTTTGGGGGGCTCCAAAATCATTGCAGATGGTGATTGCAGCCATGAAATTAAAAAATGCTTACTCCTTGGAAGGAAAGTTATGACCAACCTAGACAGCATATTAAAAACCAGAGACATTACTTTGCCAACAAAGTTCTGTCTAGTCAAGGCTATGGCTTTTCCAGTAGTCATGTATGGATGAGAGAGTTGGACTGTGAAGAAAGCTGAACACTGAAGAATTGATGCTTTTGAACTGTGGTGTTGGAGAAGACTCTTGAGAGTTCCTTGGACTTCAAGGAGATCCAACCAGTCCATTCTAAAGGAGATCAGTCCTGGGATTTCTTTGGAAGGAATAATGCTAAAGCTGAAACTCCAGTACTTTGGCCACCTCATGTGAAGAGTTGACTCATTGGAAAAGACTCTGATGCTGGGAAGGATTGGGGGCAAGAGGAGAAGGGGACGACAGAGGATGAGATGGCTGGATGGCATCACCAACTCGATGGACATGAGTTTGAGTGAACTTCGGGAGTTGGTGATGGACAGGGAGGCCTGGCGTGCAGCAATTCATGGGGTCGCAAAGAGTCGGACATGACTGAGCAACTGAACTAACTGACTAACTAAGGGAAAAACAGAAGTGAAAAGCAAGAGAGAAAGGGAAATATACCCCCAACTGAATGCAGAGTTCCAGCAAATAGCAAGGAGAGATTGGAAGGCCATCTTCAATGAATAGGCCTTCAAAGAAACAGAGGAAAATAATGGAATGGGAAACACTAGAGATCTCTTGAAGAAAACTGGAGATGTTGAAGGAACATTTGATGCAAGGGTGGGCACAATAAATGACAAAAACAGTAAGGACCTAGCAGAGGCAGAAGAGATTAAGAAGAAGTAGCAAGAATACACAGAAGAACTATACAAAAAAAGTCTTAATGACCTCAACAACCACAATGGTGTGTTCACTCACCTAGAGCCATATATCCTGGAGGGTGAAGTCAAGTGGGCCTTAGGAAGCATTACTAACAACAAAGCTACTAGAGGTGATGGAATTCCAGCTGAGCTATTTTAAATCCTAAAAGATGATGCTGTAAAATTGCTGCACTCAATAGGTTTGCAAACTTGGAAAACTCAGCAGTGGCCACAGGACTGGAAAAGGTCAGTCTTCATCCCAATCCCAAAAAAGGGAAGTGATAAAGAATATTCAAGCTACCAGACAATTGCGCTCACTTCCTATGCTTGTAGGGTTATGCTCAAAATCCTTCGAGCTAGTCTTCAGTAGTACTTGAATCAAGAACTTCCAAATGTACAAACTGGGTTTAGAAAAGTCAGAGGAGCCAGAGATCAAATTGCCAACATCCATTGGATCATAAAGAAAGCAAAGGAATTCCAGAAAAACATCTACTTCTGCTTCATTGACTACACGAAAGCCTTTGACTGTATGGATCACAACAAACTGGAAAATTATTAAAGAGGTGGGAACACCAGACCATCTTACCTGTCTCCTGAGAAACCTGTATGTGGGTCAAGAAGCAACAAGCAGAACCTTACAGGGAACAACTGACAGGTTCAAAATTCAGAAAGGAGTTTGGCAAGGCTGTATACTGTCACCCTGTTTATTTAACTTAAATGTACGGTACATCATGCAAAATGCTTGGCTAGATGAGTTACAGGCTAGAATCAAGCTTTCCAGGAGAAATATCAATAACCTCAGATATACAGGTGATACCACTCTAATGGCAGAAATTGGAAAGGAACTAAAGAGCCTCTTGATGAAGGTGAACGAGGAGAGTGAAAAATCTGGCTTAAAACTCAGTATTCATAAAACTAAAATCATGACATCTGGACTCATAACTTCATGGCAAATAGAAGAGAAAAAAGAAAAAGTGACAGAAAAAAGAAAAGTGACAGATTTTCTTTTTGAGTTCCATAATCATTACAGATGGTGACTGTGGCCATGAAATTAGAAGACACTTGCATCTTGGAAGGAAAGATATGACAAACCTAAACAGTGTATTAAAAAGCAAAGACATCACTGCTAAGAAAGGTCCATATAGTCAAAGCTGTGGTTTTTCCAGTAGTCTTATATGGATGTGAGAGTTGGACCATAAAGAATACTGAGTGCCGAAGAACTGGTGTTCTCTAACTGTGGTACTGGAGAAGACTCTTGAGAGTCCCTTGGACTGCAAGGAGGTTTAAACAGTCCATCTTAAAGATAATCAACCCTGATTATTCATCAGAAGGACTGATGCTGAAGCTGAAGCTCCAATACTTTGGCCACCTGATGTGAAGAGCTGACTCTTTGGGAAAATATCTTGATGCTGGGAAAGATTGAGGGCAGGAGAAATGGGGGGCAGAGGATGAGATGGTTGAACAGCATCACTGACTCAGTGAACTTGAACTTAGGCAAACTCCAGGAGACAGTGAGGAACCGAGTGGCCTGGCATTCGGCAGATCATAGAGTTGCAAAGACTCAGACAGGGCTTAGCAACTCAACACCAAAACCACTATAATTAATACTGTCTGCCTGAGCATTTGAATGGGTAAGCAGTGATGTTATGTCACTGTCCTGGCTCTAGAAGCAAATTGCTAAAGTTGCCCAAATTTTTCTTTAGCATTCCTAGTCCACCAAGTCTATCTCTGTCTCTTGCTGAGTTATTTCCTTCATCTGACTTGCCCCATCCCAGATAATACCTCTGTGCATAAAGTATGGCCACCCATTTTCTGTATGAGGAAACAAATTCTGAAATATTCAGCAACTTACCCAGCATCACAAAATTTATACAAATAGAACAGAGGTTTTTAATCAGGTCTACTTGACACCATAGTTCCCACACTATATTGTTTAACATAGAAGGCAATAGTAAAGGTCTTGAGCCAAAGAGAACAGCCCAATCTTCCTCTTTTTGTTAGGAGAAGCCTTCTGCCAATAGGTGCCCCATCTTTTCTGGTATTCAATCAGATGAAGTAGAAGGCTCTAAAGGGTCCAGCAAGGAGCCCTTCTTCCACTCCACAGCCATCCCCAGCAATTCCTCTGCCAGGCTTTGGCTCCCCTCTCTCAGTTACAGTCTCTCTCATCTCACCTATTTTTTATCCTTAAGCATCTGTCTCTTGGAGAGGGCTGGAGACCATCTGGTAAAGAAAGAGCAAAATTCTAACTGAACAGTGTCAAACCTCCAACTTATGGAAAAATCCATGGTGACTAAGCATTCCCACAGGCAGGGGCTATAAATAGGGGTCTCGGACCACAGCCTAGGCCTGGAGCCTGCTGACAAGCTCTACCTGCCTGGATTGGCTAATACTTGCTCCCAAGGAGCAGTTCAGGATTTTTGAGTTCATTGTTGCTGTACATCTGGCCTCCTACTCCTGAAAGCTGAAACTCAGCTCTGAGAGTCTGGAAATCCAGACCCAGAGTCTATGACAAGTGTAATCTTCAACTTGCCCCTTCCTATCCCCGTGAAACTACCTAACTGGGCAGCTTGTTGCTGGTGCTGTGTTTTGTCACCAGCTGGGGGTGAGCAAGCAAGGAAAGAGTGACAAAGCCACCAAGACCTTCCTAAAAGCTAAGACTCTTCTCTTTTCCTCAGCTGAGACCCTAGCTCCCCAGGAATGCATGCATGCCTACCACCTTACCATCCTCAATGATGGACAATGCAGAGGTTCAGTGGGCCAGCTCTGAACCCAGCTAGACTTGACTTTAAATTCCTCACTGACAGGTATCTTAAATCCCATTCCCTAGAATCAGAGCCTGATATGGAGATTCATGAATACATGATTTGCAGAGGAAATGATCTCAAGAAAAAATGAAGAAGGGAACTAGGACAGGAAGTGAGGAATGCTTAGCAAAAGATGAGGTCTCATCTGGAGTCTAACCTCCACCTGATCTCATGTGGAGTTCTTCAGGGGCTCCTTAAAAGGAGTTAACCCCATTTAAGGAAAACAAGTTAGACTCTTACATTCCTGTGTCAGTCTGTCATTGTCCACCTTTGAAGAACAGGATGTGTGATAGAAGAGGACGACAAAAGTTCTCAGGAGGTTCTGGACAAGGACATCAGCCCAGAGAAGGTCTCAGATGGAAGCTTTAAACCACTGCACTGGCAGCAGCTGGAGAAGGGGTTACTGGATGGGAAAAGAGAGCCAGCTGAGTTTCAAACACTAGCTATCACACTGAGCAAGATTCAGCCAATTCTCTATAAAACAAGCATAACACTTATCATGTGGGTGTGTTAGGAGGTAAACTCAAGGTTGCCAACACAAGGTAAGTTCTCAGTGGCTGCAAGCTACCATTCCTATTGCTTGGTGAAGTCATTTTAAGTCAGGAGGTTAGCTTGACTAGTCTGTGGGGTGCCCATACATTTGGACAAACATTATGCTGAATATTTCTGTGAAGGAGTTTTGGATGAGAGTAATATTCCAATCCCCAAATAGGGAAATGCCAAACAGTGTTCAAATTACCAATTGTGCTCATTTCACATGCTAGTAAGGTAATGCTCAAAATCCTTCAAGCTAGGCTGGCTTCAGCAGTACATGAACCAAGAACTTCCAGATGAGCTGTGGTGCATATATACAATAGAATATTACTCAGCCATAAAAAGGAACCCAGTTGATTGAGTCAGTTCTGATAAGATGGATGAACCTAGAGCCTATTATACAGAGTGAAGTAAGTCAGAAAGGGGAAAAACAAATATCGTACACTAATGCATATATATGGAATCTAGAAAGATGGTACTAATGAAATTATTTTCAGGGAAGCAATGGAGACACAGACATAGAGAACAGACTTACAGACACGGGAGCAGAGGGAAGAAGGAGAGGATGGAATGTGTGGAGAGAGTAACATGGAAACTTACATTAGCTTATATAAAATAAATAGCCAATGGGAATTTGCTGTATGACACAGGGAACTCAAACCAGGGCTCTGTAACAACCTAGAGGGTTGGATGGGAGGGGGGATGGGTGGGAGGTTCAAGAGAGAGGGGATATATGTGTGCTTATGGGTGATTCATGTTGATGTGTGGCAGAAACCAACACAATTCTGTAAAGCAATTATTATTTGATTAAAAAATAAATAATTTGGGACTTCCCTGGTGGTCCAGTGGCTAAGACTCCACACTCCCAATGCAGAGGGCCCAGGTTTGATCCCTGCTCAGGGAACTAGATCTAACATGCCACAACTAAGACCCAGCAAAGCCAAATAAAATAAATAATTTTTAAATTAACTATTTTTTTCAAAAAAGAACTTCCAGATGTACAAGCTGGGTTAAGAAAAGACAGAGAAACCAGAGTTCAATTGCCAGCATTCACTGGATCATAGAGAAAGCAAGGGAATTGCAGCAAAGCATCTACTTCATTGACCAAGCTAACGCCTTTGACTGTATGGACCAGAATAAACTATGGAAAACTCTTAAAGAGATGGGAATGCCAGACCACCTTACCTGCTTCCTGAGAAACCTATATCCAGGTCAATAACAGTTAGAACCAGACACAGAACAATGGACTGGTTCAAAATTGGGAAAGGAATACATCAAGGTTATATATTGTCACCCATGCTTATTTAGCTTATGCAGAGTACATCATGCAAAATTCTAGGCTGCATTACTCACAAGCTCAAATCAATATTGCCAGGAGAAATATCAACAGTCTCAGATATGCAGATACCACTCTAATAGGAAGTGAAGAGGAACTAAAGAGCCTCTTGATGAGAATGAAAGAGGAGAGTGAAAAAGCTGGCTTAAATCTCAACATTTAAAAAAACTAAGATCACAGCATCCAGTCCCATCACTTCATGGCAAATAGATGGGGGGAAAGTGGAAGCAATGACAGACTTTATTTTCTTGGGCTCCAAAATCACTGCAGATGATGACTGCAGCCATGAAATTAAAAGACACTTGCCCCTTGGAGGGAGAGCTATGACAAACCTAGAAATCATATTAAAAAGCAGAGACATCACTATGCCGACAAAGGTCCATATAGTCAATATACATATGGTCAATATTGGTTTTTCCAATAGCCATGTACAGATGTGAGAGTTGGACCATAAAGGCTGAGCACTGAAGAATTGATGCTTTTGAATTGTGGTGCTGGAGAAGACTCTTGAGAGTCCCTTGGACTACAAGGAGATCAAAACAAGCAATCCAAAAGGAAATCAACCCTAAATATTCATTGGAAAGATTGATGCTAAAGCTCCAATACTTTGGCCACCTGATACAAAGAGCCAACTCATTTGAAAAGACCCAGGTTCTGGGAAAGATTGAGGGCAAGAGGAGAAGGGGACAGCAGAGGATGAGATGGTTAGATAGCATCACAGACTTAATGGACATGAATTTAAGCAAACCATGGGAGTGAAGGGTAGGAGAGCCTGGCGTGCTGCAGCGCATGGGGTAGCAAAGAGTCGCACATGACTGAACAACAACATTCAAATCAGTGGCTGAGTTGTTCAGTCGCTCAGTTGTGTCCAACTCTTTGTGACTCCATGGATTGCAGCACGCCAGTCTTCCCTGTCCTTCACCATCTACCAGAGCTTGCTCAAACTCATGTTCACTGAATCGGTGATGCCATCCAACCGTCTTGTCCTCTCTCATCCCCTAGTCCTCCTGCCTTCAATCTTACCCAGCCTCATGGTCTTTTCTAATCAGTTGACTCTTCGCATTAGGTGGCCAAAGTATTGGAGCTTCAGCTTTAGCTTCAGTCCTTCCAATGAAGTCCTTCCACAAGGGCTTCCTTTGTGGCTCACCTGTAAAGAATCTGCCCACAAGGCAAGAGACCTGGGTTTGATCCCTGGGTTGGGAAGATCCCCTGAGAAGGAAATGGCTACCCGCTCAGTATTCTGGCCTGGAGAATATCATGGACTGTATAGTCTATGGGGTCACAAAGAGTTGGACATGACTTTCACTTCACTTGCAATGAATATTCAGGGTTGGTTTCCTTTGGGATTGACTGGTTTGATCTCCTTGCAGTTCAAGGGACTCTCAAGAGTCTTCTCACCACAGTTCAAAAGCACCATTTCTTTGGTGCTCAGCTTTCCCTATGGTCCAACTCTCACATCCTTACATGACTACTGGAAAAACTATAGCTTTGACTATATGGACCTTTGCCGGCAAAGTGATGTCTCTGCTTTTTAATAGGCTGTCTAAACTTGAAATAGCTTTTTTCCCAAGGAGCAAATGTCTTTTAATTTCATGGCTTCAGTCACCATCTGCAGTGATTTTGGAGCCCAAGAAAATAGAGTCTGTCACTTTTTCCATTGTTTCAACATCTATTTGCCATGAAGTGATGGGACCGGAGGCCATGATCTTAGTATTTCGAATTCTGAGTTTTAATACAGCTTTTCCACTCTGCTCTTTCACTTTCATCAAGAGGCTCTTTAGTTCTTATTTGTGTTCTGCCATAAGGGTGGTGATTCTGAGGTTATTGATATTTCTCCCTGCAATCTTGATTACAGCTTAGCTTCATCCAGCCCAGCATTTTACATAATGTATTATGCATATAAGTTAAATAAGCAGGGTGACACTACAGCCTTGACATGCTCCTTTCCCAATTTGGAACCAGTCCATTGTTCCATGTCCAGTTCTAACTTGCTTCTTGACCTGCTTACAGGTTTCACAGGAGGCAGGTAAGCTGGTCTGGTAGTTTCATCTTTTTAAGAATTTTCCACAGTTTGTTGTGAACCACACAGTCAAAGGCTATAATAGTCAATAGAGAAGAAGTAGATGTTTTTCTGGAATTCTCTTTCTTTTTCTATGATCCAACAGATGTTGGCAACTTGATCTCTGGTTCATCTGCTTTTTCTAAATCCAGTTTGACTATCTGGAAGTTCTCGGTTCACATACTGTTGAAGCCTGGCTTGGAGAATTTTGAGCCTTACTTTTCTAGCATGTGAAATGAATGCAACTGTGCAGTAGTTTGAACATTGCCCTTTGGCATTGCCTTTCTTTGGGACTGGAATGAAAACTGACCTCTTCCAGTCCGATGGCCACTGCTGAGTTTTCCAAATTAACTGGCATATTGAGTGCAGCACTTTCACAGCATCATCTTTTAGGATTTGAAATAGCTCAGCTGGAATTCCACTAGTTTTGTTCATAGTGATGCTTCCTAAGGCCCACTTGATGTCACACTTCAGGATGTCTGGCTCTAGGTGAGTGGTCACATCATCGTGGTTATCTGGGTCATTAAGATGTTTTTTGTATAGTTTTTCTGTGTGTTCTTGCCATCTCTTCTTAATATCTTCTGTTTCTGTTAGGTCCATATTAGGTCCTTTATTGTGCCCATCTTTGCATGAAATGTTCCCATGGTATTTTTAATTTTCTTGAAGAGATTTCTAGTCTTTCCCATTCTATTGTTCTCCTCTATTTCTTTACATTTTTCACTTAGGATGGCTTTCTTATCTCTCCTTGCTATTCTTTGGAACTCTGCATTCAGATGTGTATATCTTTCCTTTCCTCCTTGACCTATCACTTTTCTTCTTTTCTCAGCTATTTGTAAGGCCTCCTCAGACAACCTTTTTGCATTTCTTTTTCTTGAAGATGGTTTTGATCACTGCCTCCTGTACAATGTTATGAACCTCATGAGCTCCTTATTGCCAAATTCAGACTTTAACTGAAGAAAGTTGGGAAAACCACTAGGACATTCAGGTATGACCTAAATCAAATTCCTTATGATTATACAGTGGAAGTGACAAATAGATTCAAGGGATTAGACATAGTGCCTAAAGAACTATGGACAGAAGTTCTTAGCATTGGACTTTGAGTAAACCAGCTGATTTGAATAAAGTGTATTGCCTTCCATAATGTGAATGGGCCTCATTAATTAGTTGAAGGCCTGAATACAGAAAAAAAGCCTCATCTTCCCTGAACAAGAGGAAATTCTGCCAGCACTTGGCCTTTGGACTTGAACTGCAACATCATGTCTTACTTGGGTCTCTAGCCTGGTGGTCGGTTCTGCAGATTTTGGACTTACTGTGAGAGTCAATACATATAACACACATATATACACTTGTATTTTATACATTAAGATATATGTGTGTGTGTGTTCAGTCATTAAGCCATTGGAACCCCATAGACTACAGCACACCAGGCTTCCCTGTCTTTCACCATGTCCCAGAGTTTGCTCAAACTCATGTCCATACAATCAATGATGCCATCCAACTATCTCATCCTCTGTCACCTACTTCTCCTCCTGCCCTCAGCCTTTCCCAGAATCAGGGTGTTTTCCAGTGAGTCAGCTCTTTGCATTCAGTGGCCAAAGTACTGAAGCTTCAACTTTAGCATCAGTCCTTCCAATGAATATTCAGTGTTGATTGCCTTTAGGATTGACTGCTCTGATCTCTTTACTGTCCAAGGGACTCTCAAGAGGCTTCTCCAGCCTTGGAGAGAGTGTGGCCCTCTTAGCACTTTGATTTCAGATTTGCAGCTTCTAAAGCTATGAGAGAATAAATTTCTGTTACTTTAAGTCTCCTGTCTGTGGTTCTTTGATATGGCAGTCCTAAGAAACTAATGGACGTGAGAGTTGGACTGTGAAGAAGGCTGAGCGCCGAAGAATTGATGCTTTTGAACTGTGGTGTTGGAGAAGACTCTTTAAAGTCCCTTGGACTGCAAGGAGATCCAACCAGTCCATTCTGAAGGAGATCAGCCCTGGGATTTCTTTGGAAGGAATGATGCTAAAGCTGAAACTCCAGTACTTTGGCCACCTCATGCAAAGGGTTGACTCATTGGAAAATATTCTGATGCTGGGAGGGATTGAGGGCAGGAGGAGAAGGGGACGACAGAGGATGAGATGGCTGGATGGCATCACTGACTCGATGGACGTGAGTCTGAGTGAACTCCGGGAGTTGGTGATGGACAGGGAAGCCTGGTGTGCTGCGATTCATGGGGTCGCAAAGAGTCGGACACGACTGAGAGACTGAACTGAACTGAACTGAAGAAACTAATACAGTGAGTTTAGTAGATACTGCCTAACAGTTTGACAAAGTGCCACTCTCTAAATTTCTGAGAAAAGTCGAGGATCAGAGTCCATAAATTAATGGCCACATCCAGGTACTGCCCTCTTCAAGGATCTGTCAGGGCAGACAGCTGCACTTCCCCAGGCCAATCCTTCACCTTGAAACTACCACCATTGACCCTACCTAGAAACAAAGTCTCAGAAAAGATTACTTATCTAAGGTCACACAGCTGGCAAGTATTGGAACCAAGACTTCAACTCATACTGATTCTAAAGCCGGGTTTTTGTTACGTTTAGGCCCCAAAGTGTATTCCCACCTGACACCACATTACATAGGCCACCAGGCAGACTCCTCCTCAGAGCCCTACCCTCTAGTTCACCCCATAGATGTCTCATGCTGTGAGTCAGAGCAGCTGGAGACTTTATGAGGCCTCTAATGTACTAACTATCTGCTAACCTGATTATACAAAAAAAAGCCATATGTGAAACTCCCACTTTTATAACCACATAATTTATAAAGAAATGAGTGTACTTTTCCTGGGGCCTTTGCCTGTCCACCCTTCATGAGGGCTCAAAGATATCACAAAGGTTTTAAAATACAACAGGATTATAGGTCACTGTGAAGCAAAACATTCATTTAACCAAAGTCACATGCACACACCCACAAAACGAATACAGATGACTTAGGGCAAAATTCATACAATCTGTTATCAAAAAGGAGCACTCTATGAAACTTCATTCTTTTAACAGAGAAAGAAATCAAATTCAAGTCTTGTACTAGATTACTTAACAATAAAATCCACTCACTTAATTAACTTCAACCTAAATTTAATAATCCTGACCATGCATAAAATTTTTTCCCTCAGGATTCCTTTCTACAACCCTTCATCACTTTCTGTATCAATATCAGTTTGTCCTGTTTTTCCATTCAAAACAGTCAGCTCTAAAACATACTTTCTTTCTTTTCCCTCAATAAAATGTAATTTCACTCCTCATACCTTCTTTACTGAAAACACACATTCTACTTTCCTACTGTATGCTGAAATGCTTCGTTATTTCTACTAGTTTTAATTACATGTTTAAATTAGAATCCTCAATTCCTAAAATCTTAATATCAAGTGAAAACTAAGAAACAAGCAGTTATGAACTATCTTTTACTTTAGTATTTGAAGATTGGTGAACATAAATTACCTGTAATAATATCTTCTTTTTGTCAATGCAATTTTTATAACTTTAAAATTTTTATTAAAAGTTCAAACTTATAGAAAATTTGCAAAATCAGAACAAAAATTCCTATACACCTTTCCCCAAATTGACTACTTATTGATATTTTGCTCCCTTCACTTCATTATCAATCTAATTTTATAAACATGCTACTGCAGAAGAAAATTATTTTATAGCAACTATAATTAATCAATATTTTTAAAAATGGTTCAGTCTCAATTTAAAGAGAACACCACTTTGCTGCCAGGATCATCAAGTGGAAATTAACCCACAGGCTTGAATTGGAAAGTTCACTGGATTCAACCAAATCTGAAGCCCATACTTAATTATGGGCAACCATCTATGTCAGGACACCCGAACGTTTCCAAAGTGACCAAGTTGATGTCCATTTCAATGTGAGTTTTATTGTTTTCTTTTTCAATGGAGAATCACTCTAATGGCTGTTGAAAAAAGAAATTATTATTGTTAAAACAATATTTTATTTTGAAAAAAAACTCACAAATTATAAGACTCCTACTCAAAAAGTAATTGAATGCTAACAATCAATCCCACCAAACTTACCAGCAACAGCAACTATATGGCTACCACCATGAAATCTCTTTCTGTTGTGACATTTGAATCTCCATTTCCTCTAGAAATAACAAGACGTTTCATTTTGATCATCTGGTATTTTTCAAAACTAACCATGAGAGCCAACGTGACCTCACAACTTTCCACATCTGATTCCACAGATACTGCAGTGGTCATATATCTGTGATTCACTTAAAGGGCTGCATATGGACAGAACCTTTTTGGGAACAGGAGAGACAGTTGGGTTAGAACTGATTCATGTGGTGCATGAACTGTGAAAGGAAGAGCTAAAATCACAGTCCTGGTGCAGACTGCACAACACCTAGGTATAACTTTGTTAGAGGACATCACCTGAGTACACAGCCTTCCCTGGGAGAATGCACTGTACAGATTCTTCACCGAGTAGTTAATCAGACACCTGAAAGAAAGCCGACATATTTCCCGGCTTCTTTAACTTGTTTCTTATTGCCTGAAGTTCCTGAAAATACAACCTAGATTCCCTCAGTATCGGCCAATGAAGTCACATGAAAAGTTTGCTCCTATTCACTCTTGTTGGTGGATTCCCAAGGGTAAAAGAATACAGTCCGTGTCTTCTCGGTCATGAGGAAACCACTGTCACTGAATAACCCTGGGATACTTCCTACATCCAACCAACAAAGAGAGTGACAATCGAGGTTTTCTGATCAAAAACAAATGTGTCCCCTTGCTGAGAGATGGTGGCAGTGATATTTGCCTTGCAGAGCCCCTCAGCATCCCTTAGTGAAGACAGGAAGTGATAATTGGTTGGGCTGAAGAGTTCCCTGTAAGTTGACAGATAAAAGGAAACCACACAGCTTTGTCATGTACAGTTGGTACATCCTCTTAACAAGTCAGGCGCTGGCTTACTATAAAGAAGAGTGGACTTTCCTGCATCCATTTAAAAAGGCTTAGTCATCTCAGAGCACACAGGCTCCAGGGAACTCCATGTGTGGACTCGCACAGTGAACGTCATCTTATGGTCTGAGTGAAGGTTGACACACTAGAGATGAAAAACGTATCTTCAGCCTCAAAACCCACAGGCAACAGCAGAAGGAAAATGTGCTGTCCAAAGTAATAAAGCATTTTCCACTTTCCTCCATACTCTAGAAAAGGCCAAGAAGAGCCTGCCAGATATCATTCAGCTCCCAATAAGGTGCCCCCATGGTGTGCCTTTCTCCATTCACTATCTCTCTGCAACTCTGGCAGTAGAATTCAATTTCTGTTTTGACACAGTGGGCCTTTGTCACCTCACACATGCAAATTATGAATAATAGCATACAAAAAGGCTATAATATCAACCTCAGAAATGGTGGGGAGTGATCAGTGCAAAAAAAAAAAAAAAAGGAAAACAATAGAATGGGAAAGACTAGAAATCTCTTCAAGAAAGTTAGAGATACCAAGGGAACATTTCATGCAAAGATGGGCACAATAAAGGACAGAAATGGTATGGACCTAACAGAAGCAGAAGATATTAAGAAGAGGGAGCCAGAATACACAGAAGAACTATACAAAAAAGATCTTCATGACCCAAATAATCACGATGATGTGATCACTCACCTAGAGCCAGACATCCTGGAATGCAAAGTCAAGTGGGCCTTAGGAAGCATCACTATGATCAAAACTAGTGGAGATGATAGAATTTCAGTTGAGCTATTTCAAATCCTAAAAGATGATGCTGTGAAAGCGCTGAACTCAATATGCCAGTTAATTTGGAAAACTCAGTAGTGGCCACAGGACTGGAAAAGGTCAGTTTTCATTCCAATCCCAAAGAAAGGCAATGCCAAAGAATGCTCAAACTAATGCACAGTTGCACTCATTTCACACACTAGAAAAGTAATACTCAAAATTCTCCAAGCCAGGTTTCAACAGTATATGAACCATGAGCTTCCAGATGTTCAAGCTGGATGTAGAAAAGGCAGAGGAACCAGAGACCAAATTGCCAATATCCATTGGATCATCGAAAAAGCAAGAGAGTTCCAGAAAAACATCTACTTCTGCTTTATTGACTACTCCAAAGCCTTTAACTGTGTGGAGCACAAAAAACTGTGAAAAATTCTTAAAGAGATGGAAATACCAGACTGCCTTACCTCCCTCCTGAGAAATTTGTATGCAGGTAAAGAAGTAACAGAAGAAGTGTACATGGAAAAACACACTGGTTCCAAATCAGGAAAGGAATATGTCAAATCTGTATATTGTCACCTCGCTTATTTAACTTATATGCAGAGTACATCATGAGAAATGCTGGGCTGGATGAAGCACACACTGGAATCAAGATTGCCAGGAGAAATATCAATAACCTCAGAATCACAGATGACACCACCCTTATGGCACAAAGCGAAGAGAAACTAAAGAGCCTCTTGATGAAAGTGGAAGAGGAGAGTGAAAAAGTTGGCTTAAAACTCAATTCAAAACACTAAGATCATGGCATCCAGTCCCATCACCTCATGTCAAATAAATGGGGAAACAATGGAAACAGTGACAGTCTTTATTTGAGGGGGCTTCAAAAATCACTGCAGATAGTGACTGCAGCCATGAAATTAAAATATGCCTTCTCTTTGGAGAAAACTTCAACAAACCTAGACAGCCTATTAAAAAGCAGATACATCACTTTGACAACAAAGGTCCATCTAGTTAAGGCTATGGTTTTTCCAGTAGTCATGTATGGATGTGAGAGTTGAACTATAAAGAAAGCTGAGTGCTGAAGAATTGATGCTTTTCAACTGTGGTGTTGGAGAAGACTCTTGAGAGTCCTTCGGACTGCAAGGAGATCCAACCAAGCCATCCTAAAGGAAATCAGTCCTGAATATTCATTGGAAGGACTGATGCTGAAGCTGAAACTCCAATATTTTGGCCACCTGATGCAAAGAACTGACTCTTTGGAAAAGACCCTGATGCTGGGAAAGATGGAAGGCAGGAGGAGAAGGGGATGACGGAGGATGAGAGAGTTGGATGGCATCACCTACCTGATGGTCGTGAGTTTGAACAAGATCTGCGAGTTAGTGATGGACAGGGAAGCCTGGCATGCTGCAGTCCACGGGATCACAAGTAGTCAGACATGTCTGAGCGGCTGAACTGGAAGTGAAAGCAGGGTATTGTGCATGATCCCAGCACACAGCACCACCACAGGGGTGGACAGACCACCTAAACTCTGCCTCCTGCCCAACCCTATCAGTGATCATTTCTAAAAACATCTCAAGGTGACACCAAACATTTTCATTAATAGTCCTAAATACTTTTGTTTCTCTGTTTAGTAATTGCTCTCTTAGTATCTTATTTTATTTGGGAATGACTGACATATTCATAAACTTCTGTCACTTCAATGAGCAAAACTCTAGAACTTTGTTACCAAAGTTCATTTTAAGTAGACATTTAATCAGACATTTCTTCCTAAGAAATCATTTTAAGTAGACACTTCTTTTTTAAAAAACCAATAATTCAGGTTGAAACTTTTTTCATTTTATTTCTTTATTTATGTATTTTTGGCTGCACTGGATCTTGGTTGCTTTTGTACAGGCTTTCTCTAGTTGCGAGAGTGAGGTCTAATCTTCTTCGTGTTGCTCAAACTTCTCATGGCAATGGCTTCTCTTGTTGCATAGGCTCTAGGCACACAGGTTTTAGTAGTTTCAGCACGTGGGCTCAGTAGTTATGGCTCATGGCCTCTAGAGCACGGGCTCAGTTGCTGAGGCACACAGGCTTAGTTTCTCTGAGGCATGTGGGATCTTCCCAGACCAGGAGTCAAATCCATATCCCCCACATTGGCAGGAAGATTCTTATCCACTGTGCCACCAGGGAAGTCTCTAAGTAGACATAGCTAAAATATAATTATTCTGAAAGAGTTTACTCAAAAGCTCTTCTCTCATTTACATTTACCTTAAAGTTTCATCATGTCAAGTTATTTTCCTTGCAACAGATACATTGTCTGGTTGTTGTTTAGTCACTATGTTGTGTCTCTCTTTTGCAACCCTATGAACTGTAAGCCACCAGGTTCTTCTATCCATGGGATTGCCCAGGCAAGAATACTGGAGTGGGTTGCCATTTCCTTCTCCAAGGGATCTTCCAACCCAGGGATCAAACCTGCATCTCTTACATCTCCTGCATTGGCAGGGGGATTCTTTACCACTGAGCCACCAGAGAAGCCCCTGCAAAAGATATAATAAGGTCTTATTTGACTTCTATTAAACCTAGATACAATAAAGTGTTATACTGATACTTAATGTTGATGACTCTAAAGACATGTCTATATAAATTAGATCAACAAACTTTAACTTTAGTACCAGATATCAATTTAATATTGAATATTTCCCAGTATGAGTGAATGTGAAAGTCATTTTGGCTGGTTTCTTTTATATTTAATTTGCAAACACTTTCAAATTAAAATGAGCTCTTTATAAATTCAATTTTGATAATACTTTCTAGAGGTAAAGGTATCTCATATGTATAATGTGTACACAGACCTATAAATGGGCAAAACTAGAGATCTCATGGCTTACCTTTAGAAAGAAAACTTTGTTATGAATCAGGTATTACAATATAAGCTTACTATTTTACAAAGAACAATTGGAATCTTTAAAGTTGCTTGCTCAGAAGACTAAGGTTTTATTCTTTGAAAAGCTTGGCTGACGGAGCATTCCCAGTGGCTTGAACAGCCACTTTGTCATTTTTTTCCCTTGGTTTCAAGTTCTGCCTGATTGAGCTAATTAGGCTCAGCCTCAGGTCCATGTGGCCTCTGTTTCCATTTCTGGTCTGTAGAGCTTTATAAGTGATCAACAGTTGCTTTAGTTCCCCCAAAGAACTGGTCTGTCACCTGCTGCTGATGCTGCTAAGTCGCTTCAGTCACATCCAACCTTGTGCGACCCTATAGACAGCAGCCCACCAGGCTCCTCTGTCCCTGGGATTCTCCAGGCAAGAATACTGGAGTGGGTTGCCATTTCCTTCTCCAATGCATAAGAGTGAAAAGTGAAAGTGAAGTCACTCAGTTGTGTCCGACTCTTCGCAACCCCATGGACTGTAGCCCACCAGGCTCCTCCATCCATGGGATTTTCCAGGCAAGAGTACTGGAGTGGGGTGCCATCTCCTTCTCCGGTCTGTCACCTAGATGAATTTAAAAGATTGATTTGTCTGACTATGTATCAGTGAAAAGATTTCTAACTAAACTGAAATTTATGAATTCTTTCTTCTAGAGTTTAATTAATCATGCCTTCAAAAGACTGTATAGGACATTCAGCAAAGACCTTTCACCTTCCTAAGTTTACAAGTTAAACCCAGAGCAAAAGTCACTAATTTTACTTTAATTAACCCCTGAATGCTAGTTTCCAGTTTTTACTTATTTGTATGGATCAGATTATCCTATTGGTTTCTTTTAGTATGTTTAGTTAATACTTCCTGAGGGACAGATCTATATGCCTTGTTTTATAATAACACACAGGGGAAGCGTTTCTCAGTGAAACGTGTCTATCCCACAACATAATTAAACAAAAGAGATTGAAGGTGGGAGGAGAAAGGGACAACAGAGGATAAGATGGTTGGATGGCATTACCAACTTAATGGACATGAGCTTGAGTAAACTCTGGAAGTTGGTGATGGACAGGGAGGCCTGGTGTGCTTCAGGCCATGGGGTTGCAAAGAGTCAGACATGACTGAGTGGCTGAACTGAACTGAACTGATATATATAGAAATTTTTGTATACTTTATCCCAATCCTATCAACTTTTATACAGTTAAATTTAGCTTTCATTAGGATCCAGTCGACAAGTTTCAATCTTATAGGAGAAGTTCTAGAAGTTTTTCTCCTTTATTCCCTGACCATTTTATCTAATTTTATATAAAATACTCTGGGGTCCCCAGAGTGGGTGAGAAATGAAATATTTCCTGCCATATCAGTAAACACGGATGTCACAGTCACCAGCAATTGCAGCCACCACAGATGGTGAGCTGGTGAGCCCTGAGGGAACTCAGGAAGATAATAATTCTTGCCATATAGCAGCCATCAGACAGTTCAGCTCAGTTCAGTTGCTCAGTCATGTCCAACTCTTTGCAACACCATGGACTGCAGCACCCCAGGCCTCCCTGTCCATCACAACTCCTGGAGGTTACTCAAACTCACGTCCATTGAGTTGGTGATGCCATCCAACCATCTTATCCTCTGTTGTCCCCTTCTCCTCCCACCTTCAATCTTTCCCAGCATCAGGGTTTTTACAAATGAGTCAGTTCTTCACATCAGGTGGCCAAAGTATTGGAGCATCAGCCCTTCCAGTGAATATTCAGGACTGATTTCCTTTAGAATGGACTGGTTGGATCTCCTTGCAATCCAAAGGACTAAAGAGTCTTCTCCAACACCACAGTTCAAAAGCATCAATTCTTCAACACTCAGCTTTCTTTATAGTCCAACTCTCACATCCATACATGACCACTGGAAAAACCATAGATTTCTCTAGACAGAACTTTGTTGGCAAAGTAATGTCTCTGCTTTTTAATAGGCTGTCTATGTTGGTCATAACTTTTCTTCCAAGGAGCTAGCGTCTTTTAATTTCATGGCTGCAGTCACCATCTCTAGTGATTTTGGAGCCCAAAAAAATAAAAGTCTGTCACTGTTTCCACTGGTTCTCCATCTATTTGCCATGAAATAATGAGACCAGATGCCATGATCTTAGTTTTCTGAATGTTGAGTTTTAAGCCAACTTTTTCACTCTCATCTTTCACTTTCATCAAGAGGATAATAATTCTTGCCATATAGCAGCCACCAGACAGTACCCACTCCCTATGTTGAGCCCTGAGGAAACTCAGAATGTGAAAACAGAGGATACTGGTCCCAGATAGCTGACATGCATATCAAAGGAATGCTTCAGTGAGACAGACTCTTGCATCTTCCCATACATAGAAAAGCACAAAATTCCTTACCTTTGGATATCTGGTTTTCTTTAACAATAATCTTTTGATGTCCAGACTATTTTGTTGCAAAACTTCCATATAAACTGGCTCCTCCCTTTACTTACCTCCTCAGAGAGTTCTGTCAGTGTTCTTTGAGATGCTCTCTCTCAGCCTAAAGTCCTAAAAATTCCTCCTGAATAAAACATAACTCTCAACTTTTAGGTTGCTAATATTTTTTAAGTCAACAGAGGTTTGAGTCAAGGAATTCAAGCTCTTGGCCTAACTGTTGCCCCAAGTAATTGTTGGTTAAGCATCTCAGTGTAAAAAAAATTTTCCAGCGTCTTAAATATATATTTTAAAAACTGGGGTAAATAGAGCAGACTCATGTGATTTTTAATGTTGGAGATTAGTAGGGGATCCCTTTTGGCCCATTTAATCTTAGTTAATATAATATCAAAACCTTGTGTTTTAATCACATACCTGTCTATTTTATTTATCCCGTTTTAAATAACCATCTGAAGATTTCTTTATTCATTTGAGATAAGTCCTTTTTAAAATTTCTTTCTTGTCCCAACAAGTATCTAGACTTTCCTTACAGGTTTTTTTTCTTGTTAACATGCATTATTCTAATGTTTTATTGGCATCTGTAAAACCCATTGAGGGGAAGTGAAGACCACAAATAAAGCTTCCCAAACTGGTTTTTCTTACTTGCTTTAAACTAAAGAAGTTTGTAGGTTAACCATTAAACATATTTCTTTTTTCTCCCTTTAATTTGATTTTTATACAAGTACCAATAAAAGAGCTATTTATAATGAGAGTGCTCTAAAATTTTACGAATTTAGAAGTTTCTCCAGTTTAAAGGATCCATATTTGGCTATTAATGAGATATATATTAATAGTAATTCAAACCATTAAGACATAAGAGGCTTTTCCATAAAAGAATGGGGGAGGATGTCACCTAAATAAAAATACCCAGAAAGTTTACTCTTAAAAATAGTATGACAGAGATCAAGATTTCTACACACACACACACACATACACACAAAACCCCCCTAAGAAGATCAGGTAGAACATTTTCATCTCAAAGACACAAGAAGAGAAATGCAAGTTTCCCCAGAAGGCCTTTGTTTACAGTAAGAATTCTGAAAAACTATTTTTATCAAGCCAGTGTTTTAAACTTAACCATGTATGCAATAAAAGAGCCTCCTCATTTTTAAGGTGGATTTCCTTTAATTCCCAATGAAAGTACTTGTAAATTTTGCAGATATATAAACCTGGGTGGGATATTAGGTGGGGGCTGGCAATATGTCTTTCTTGTTTTGAAAACTTTTATTCCCCATTCAGAGGTCAGTTTGTCAAAATAATATCACTAGTGTAGCCAACTCAAGGAAAAATGGCAGGCCAGCCTTCTTAATTACCCAATCCAACACTACTCAGTCTTTTAAGTGAACAAAGCCTTCCCAGTCCTTCAACCAAGGATAAACCAGTCAGTCTAAACTGAGTAAAATCTTCCTAGTGGCTTTCACTGAGGATAATCCACTCAGTGTCTAAACTGAGCCCCAGTGTTTTTCAACCAGGCTCCCCTAATATCTTTCAATTGCAGGGGTCACTCCCCAATATCTTTCAACTGCAAAACAAATTACTTGTAAGACACTGCCAAATAAAACTCAGGATCATCAACCAAAAATAGGGAGATCTGAGAACCAGTAGAGACTCACCCAGTTCATCTGGATTCTCCAAGGAGACAGAGAGGCACAGGAGGCCTCTGCTGGTATCAAGGCTCTGGATCCTTATAGAGTTTAGGCAAAGGAGAGAAAGTTGCTCTGGTCCCTTCATGGTCACCATAACTATCAACTGAAAAAAAAAATGCACAACCTAAAAGTTGAGAGTTATGTTTTCTTTTTTTTAATATATATATTTTTTATTGAAGTATAGTTGACTTACAATGTTTCAGGTACACAGCAAGGTGATTCAGTTATACAAATACACATATATTATTTTTGAAATTATTTTCCATCATAGGTTATTATAAGATATTGACTATGGTTCCCTATGCTGTACAGTAAACCTTTGTTGCTTGTTGTATATACACTTTTAATTAGAAATCTAGCATTCTATTCATACTAAGTCAAACAAGTAGAATCAAAATGTCATAACTTTTTAATTTAGGCAAAAATTCATACATTTTCTAAAATATATATTATAAATATTTATATATATATGTATACAAAAGTTTTTCTACTACGCTTGATAAAAGCTTGAGAAAACATCAAAAAAAAAAAAGAACAGATGGAAAAATTGGAGAACATAAATGAAATGGGAGCACTGAATATGAAATAGAAAAAGTGAAACAAACATAAAAGTAAAAGACCATCATAGAGTCCAGTTGTTTTTAAATATGACTGCTCATTAGAAACTATCTGGAGCTCTAGAGAAAAAAGGCAACACCTGAGCATTTGTATTTTTCAAAAAATTTCCATATAATTCTGACAAGCATCTGGATTTTAAAAAGTGATTACAGGTGTTTGTTTGGTTTTTTTAGATACTAGTTTTAGGGCTTCCTTGGTGGCTCAGAGGTTAAAGCGTCTGCCTGGAATGCGGGAGACCTGGGTTCGATCCCTGGGTCGGGAAGATCCCCCTGCAGAAGGAAATGACAACCCACTCCAGTACTCTTGCCTGGAGAATCCCATGGAGGGAGGAGCCTGGTGGGCTACAGTCCATGGGGTTGCAAAGAGTTGGACATGACTTAGCGACTTCACTTTCTTTAGTGATATAGAGTTCTATTATTTTTCTGTTGACCAATCATGATACAATGATATTAAGTGAATAATAGAAACATAGCCACATGAGACAGGGTGCTCAGGGCTGGTGCACTGGGATGACCCTGGGGGATGGGATGGGAAGGGGGTTCTGGATGGGGAACACATGTGCACCCGTGGCTGATTCATGTCGATGTTTGGCAAAAACCACTACAATACTGTAAAGTAATTAGCCTCCAATTAAAATAAATTAATTAATTTAAATTTTTAAAAAGTTACGTAACCACAATAGAAAAAGACATTTATCAGTTTTCACAATCAATAACCAGACAAAATAAGAAAAAGATAATTACGAATTGCAAGCCATAATAGGAACGTGATTAACTTAACAATTTAAAATAATTACATACAATTGGGGTGGAGGGTGGAGAAGGAAATGGCAACCCACTCCAGTATTCTTACCTGGAGAATCCCAGGGACAGAGGAGCCTGGTGGTCTGCCATCTATGGGGTCGGAAAGAGTCAGACACAACTGAAGCAACTTAGCAGCAGAAGCAGCAGGGAGCAGGGTCAAGCAGAGTGATGTGGTAAATGGAAGTGCATACAGGCACATGTTTTCATCCACCCAGTCAGTCTGTGTCTTTTGGTTGGTGCATTTAATCCATTTGCATTTAAGGTAATAATTGATATATATGATCCCATTACCATTTTCATAATTGTTTTGGGTTTATTTTCTGTAGGTCTTTTCCTTCTCTTGCATCTCCTGCCTAGAGAAGTTCCCTTAGCATTTGTTGTAAAGCTGATTTGATGGTGCTGAATTCTCTTAATTTTTGCTTATCTGGAACCTTTAGATTTCTCCATCAAACCTGAAGGAGAGTCTTGCTGGGTAGAGTAGTCTTGGTTGTAGGTTCTTCCCTTTCATCACTATAAATATATCATGCCATTCCCCTCTGGCTTGTAGAGTTTCTATTGAGAAGTCAGCTGATGGCCTGATGGGAGTTCCTTGTATGCTATTTGTTTCTTTTCCCTTATTGCTTTTAATATTTTATCTTTGCCTTTAATTTTTGACAGTTGGATTACTATGTATCTTGGTGTGTTTCTCCTTGTTTATCCTTTTTGGTACTCTCTGTGCTTCCTGGATTTGGTTGATTATTTCCTTTCCCATGTTCAGGAAGTTTTCAGCTGTTATCTCTTCAAATATTTTCTCAGGTCCTATCTCTCTCTCTTCTGTTTCTGGGACCCCTATAGTGAGAATGTTAGAATTTAATGTCATCCCATAGGTCTCAGGCTGTCTTCATTTCTTTTCGTTCTTTTTTCTATATTCTGTTCTGTGTCAGTGATTTCCACCATTCCGTCCTCCAGGTCATTTATCCATTCTTCTGCCTCAGTTATTCTGCCTCTGCTATTCTGCTATTGATTCCTTCTAGTGCATTATTCATCTCTGTTTGTTTGTTTTTTAGTTCTTCTAGGTCTATAGAAAACATTTCTTGCATCTTCTTCATTCTTTTCCCAAGATCCTGTATCATCTTCACTATCATTATTTTGAATTCTTTTTGGGGAAGTTTGCCTATCTACACCTCACTTAGTTGTTTTTCTTGGATTTTATCCTGTCCCTTCATCTGGGACGTAACTTTCTGCTTTTTCATTGTGATTAGCTTTCTGTAATATGGTTTTTGTTTTAGCCTCTGTGGGATTGTGTTTCTTTTTGCTTCTGTCTGCTCTCTGAAGGATGAGGCTAAGAGGCTTGTGTAAGCTTCTTTATGGGAGGGACTGGTGATGGGAAAAACTGGGTCTTGCTCTGGTGGGCAGGGCCTTGCTCAGCAAAGCTTTAATCCAATTATCTGCTGTTGAGTGGTGTTGCACTCCCTCCCTAGTAGTTGTTTGGCCTGAGGCGACCCAGCCTGGGGTCTACAGGCTCTATGGTAAGGTTAATGGTGAACTACAAGAGGGTTCACCAAAGGGAACCTTCCAGTGCCCCCATCCCTGTGGTGAGTCCCTGCCAACTCACACCTCCATAGGAGGCCCTCCAACACTAGCACATAGTTTTGATTCCTGTGGGGTCACTGTTCCTCTTCTGTGGGTCTTGGAACATGCAAAATTTTATTTGTGCCCTCCAAGACTGGAGTCTCTGTTTCCCTCAGTCCTCTGGAAGGCCTATAATCAAATCCCACTGGTCTTCAAGGTCAGATTCCCTGGGAATTCCCAGTCCCTTTGTCAGATCCCCAGGCTGGGAAGCCTGACATGGGGTTCAGAACCTTCACAATAGTGCAAGAACTTCTTTGGCATTATTGCTCTCCAGGCTGTGGGTCACCCACCCAGCAGATATGGAATTGGATTTTACTGTGATTGGGCCCCTCCTATCGTCTTGCTGCAGCTTCTTCTTTGTCTTTGGACATGGGCTATCTTTTTTGGGTGTGTTCCAGCATCCTCCCATCAAAGGCTGTTCAACAGCTACTTGCAGTTTTGGTGCTCTCACAGGAGGAGATGAGCTCATGTCCTTCTACTCTGCTATCTTGAACCAGAACTGACAGTTATGTTTTTTTCAGCCGATATTATTAGGACTTAAAGCCTAGGAGACAGGCTTTCACATAAGCTCTAAGAAAACTGTTCTGAAGAGGAAGTGAGGGGTTGGGGGAGCCAGGATATACAGAAGGTTTTGCAAAAATACCACATAGTCAGAACAAAAGGTTACTGCTTTGTTTCTGTTTGGGGGAGGTTGAGAATACTTTATTAGTTTCTGTATCAAACTCATTAGATAAGATCTTACATATTTAATACCATTAAATACATTGCCCCTATACAAATGGAAAAAATTATGTTAATGTTTCTAGACCAATATGGCTGCTAGTTTCTTTTTTTTTATCATTATATAAACCATGTTCCAGGGCATATTAGTTACCTACTGCTGTGTTAAAAATTACCCTAAAACTTAGCAGCTTCAAATAACAATACTGATACAGTCTCACCCAGTTTGGGAGGGTCAGAAATTTGGAAGTGGCTTAACTGGGTAGTTGTAGCTCAGTGTCTTCTATGTGATTGCAGCCAAGAGCTTGGCCAAGGCTGTGGACATCAGAAGGCTTGACTGGGGCTGGAGGGTCCATTTTCAAGTTGGCTTTTCCATGCAACTGGCCAAATAGTAGTGGCCATTGGCAGGAGACCTCAGCTCCTCGCCTTGTAGACCTGCCCAGAGGGCTGCTTGAGTGTCCTCCTGACATGGCAGCTGTTTTTCCGAGAGAAAAGGATCCAAGAGAGAACAAGATGGAAGTGGCAGTGTCTTTCGTGACCTAGCTTTGGAAGTTACACATTGACATTTCCACACTGGTTACACAGCCCAGCCCTAGTCTGTGTAAGAGGGGAACACCAGGAGGCCAGGATCACTGGAGCCATACTGGAGGCTGGCTGCCCCACAGGGACTCTATTGGCCACTTATATATATTGCTTCTAATCCTACGACACTGCTATGGGCTGGGTTTTTGGTCCTCGCTGAATGGATTAAAAAAAAAAAAAAATCCCCAAAGTAATTAAGTGTCTAGGGACTTGCCTGGTGGTTCAGTGGTTAAGAATCCACCTGCCAAATGCAGAGGATTCAGGTTCAATCCCTGGTCTGGGAGGATTCCCTATGCCAAGGGGCAACTAAAACCATGCTCTACAACTATGGAAGCCCACATGTCTAGAGCCCATGCTCCAAAATAAGAGAAGCCACCACAATGAGAAGTTCATACTCTGCAGCTAGAGAGTAGCTCCTGCTTGCCTCAACTAGATAAAGCCCGAGTGCAGCAACAAAGACCCAGCACAGCAATGTGGCTGTCAATTTTTGTACAATGTCAACCAGCATGTACAACTGGGATATTTTTCCAAAGTTGACAGCACAGCTGAAGTTTCTAAAAATTCAAGTTAGATGTAGACAGATAAATTCATTTATTCATATAAAAGACCTATCGCAGTATGTTATACATCAATATCATCCACAGCTTTTCTAGGTTCGGCAGTCATCTGAGCAAAATTATAGAGACATCCAGCATACTCCATTTAAAAAAAAAAAAAAAAAAAAAAGATGAAAAACAAAACTCCAGAAAATAGCAAAGTTCTGTTACTGTTGTGGTACTTGGCACCATTTTTTTATTAGCTTTTCAATCATAATCTGGGAAGAAAAAATTTTAGAACAATGTCATTAAAAACAGCTGTGATAAAGCATAGTCACTACTACATATCATAAAGCAGGTACAAGATATTTAACATTCACAGAAGTATGATACAGTACTGTCCTACATGTATAATATTAGTAGATGTAATTTAAAAGATTTTATTTGAGACTTGATTCTACTTTTGCAACAGAAGACCCAAAGGATGGCTATGACACAGCTCTGGCTACTGTTATAAAAAGAAAACTAGATATCTCAAGTTAAGGAGTTTATCACTTTTCTATGTGTGGAAAGATGCAAGAGTCTGGGCTCACTGAAGTCATTCCTTTGATGTGCACCTCAGCTATTGGGATCAGAATCCTGTGTTTTCTCATCCTCAGTTTCCTCAGGCTGCACCTTTGGTGGTAGCTACAGTCTGATGGCTGCTAGATGCTTGGCATTCCTTGTTTCCTTCCTGAATTCCCTCAGGGCTCACCGTTAAAGGTGGTTGCAATTGCTGATGACTGACATTCTTCATTTACTGATATGGCAGGCAATATTTTATTTCTCACTGTCCGATCCCTTTTAACAATCTCTTTCTCTGGTATTCAGGGTGAGGGATCATCATTTTTTTCTCTCTGACCTCTGTCTCCTTCACTGCTTCTTCCTTCCTTTCCTGTGCACCCCAGGAGCTTTCCTCATGGGCAGACATGTCACTGGGGACATTGCAATGAGCAGGACCACAGTTCCTATTTCTTCCAGTCTACAATTGAGTCTCCATCTTCTTCCAGTTGCCTAAATGCCAGTGCTCCCTGGGGGCCCAGTATATAGCACTCCACTCTCCCTCTCTATAAGACTCTCCCATATGTAAAGAAATCTGTAGGGTATATATGACTGGAAGTGGAAGCACTGGGTCATAGAACACTTTTGTCTTCCACTCTGTAAGGTATTTGGAGAAGGCAATGGCAACCCACTCCAGTACTCCTGCCTGGAAAATCCTATGGGCGGAGGAGCCTGGTAAGCTGCAGTCCATGCGGTCGCGAAGAGTCGGACACAACTAAAGAGACTTAGCAGCAGCAGCAGCTGTAAGATATTATCAAATTGATCTCCAAAGTATTATACCAATGTGCATTCCCTCCAGCCAAATGTAAGTTTATCTGCTACTTTACAAATGTTTTTGTGGACACTGTTGCTGCCTCACACAGATCCCCTTTACAATCTGATATACCCTGTTATAGCTCTTGGGCACATTGGCTGCTAATGGCTCCCAGATGACCTTTGCTAGACAACTGCCCTTGGCAATGGGAGTCTCCTATCTTGTATTCCCTGTAGTAGGCCTCTACACATTTTTGTTTTTTAAGTTGGGTCCAAGATGGAAAGAAAAAAGTGGAAGCAAGAGAAGGACACCATAGTCTCTGTCTCTTCCAGGCTTGGTCCTCCCAAGCTCCAGGGTAAAGGAAGACATGGGAAGAAGAAAAGGAGGAAGGAAAATAGAAAGGACTTCATGGAGGAGGAGAATGGGGAACGCTGGTTTAAATCTGCTCTCCAGGCCATATGGGCAGGAGGATGGGAGCTGGGCAAGCCTCTCTTTGCAGATGTCAAGAATACTGAAAACCCACATCACCTCCTGCCAAGAAAAGCCTTTTCTGCCTCTGTCATCTACTCACCCACTCCCTCACTCACACACTTGTCTTCTCTTTCTTTTTTAGCTATTTCCCTGAGTCCTTTCACTCTCCTTATTTGCTCACTGCTTCTGTCTCCAGTACAGAGAACTGCTCAGTGCCAAGCAGCAGCTCAACGCCTGTTACATGAATTCATGGATGAATCTCACTTGATATGCAAGGATTTTTAATAAAGAACAAAATGTTTTATAGAAGTTGCAAGTGTAATATTTCTTCCTCAACCTGTTGCTAAACCCTACACTTACTCATGACACACAGTGAAAAGTGAAAGTTACAGTCCCTCAGTCGTGTCTGACTCTTTGCAACCCCATGGACTGCAGCCTGCCAGGCTCTTCTGTCCATGGGATTTCCCAGGCAAGAATACTGGAGTGGGTTGCCATTTCCTTCTCCAGGGGATCTTCCCTACCCAAGGATTGAACCCAGGTCTCCCAAACAGAAGCACTTCCAAATGTGAAACTGCAGCCTTATTTCCCATAACAAACCTAGCTTCTCCTTTTTTCGTCTCCCGGTCTCAGAGCCTTGCCTCTTCGTCTCTCTCTGTAATCCTGGACACTTAGGGAAGGCTCTACCAACCATCTGGTCTGCCTGGAGCCACAGACCACGTGCCCTTTCATTTTTTTTCATCTTGTGCACCTTCCTGGTGGTTTTTAAGATGTCTGTCTATAAAATCCATTGGCTTCACTTCTCTGCAGTCCTACCTCGAATAGGGCCACTTCCTTAGACACAGACCCATCCTACCTGTTTTCTCCTTAAAGTTCCTCTTGTTCCTTCCAGATCCTATCACTATTCCACTCACTCCACCTCACTCCCCGAAGCCACATATGAGTGAGCACGTGCACACACACACATTCTTTCTCTCTGTGTGTATTTATATACCAATAATTTGTTGATAATATATTATATACAAATTGTATAAATATATGATATGTATGTTGATGCTTAGTCTCCCAGTCGTGTCCAACTCTTTGCCACCCCATGGACTGCAGCATGCCAGGCCTCCCTGTCCTTCACTATCTCCCAAAGTTTGCCCAAGTTCATGTCCGTTGTCTTAGTGATGCCATCCAACCATCTCATCCTCTGACACCCTCTTCTCCATCAACCCTCAATCTTTCCCAGCATCAGAGACTTTTCTAATGAGTTGGCCGTTCATATTCCATGAGCAAAATACTGGAGCTTCAGCTTCAGCATCAGTCCTCCCAATGAGTATTCAGGTTTGATTTCCCTTAAGATTGACTGGTTTGATCTCCTTGCTGTCCAAGGGACTCTCAGGAGTCTTCTTCAGAACCACAGTTTGAAGGCATCAATTCTTTGGCGCTCTGCCTTCTTTATGGTCCAGCTCTCACAACCATACGTGACCACTGGGAAGACCATAGCCTTGACTATACGGACCTTTGTCAGCAGAGTAATGTCTCTGGTTTTCAACACACTGTCTGGGTTTGTCATAGCTTTCCTGCCATGTAGCAATAACCTGATTTCATGGCTGCAGTCACCATTCACAGTGATTTTAGAGCCCAAGAGGAGGAAATCTGTCACTAGTTCCACCTTTTCCCCTTCTATTTGCCATGAAGTAATGGGGTTGGATGCCATGATCTTAGTTTTTTAATATTAAGTTTTAAGCCGGGTCTTTCACTCTCCTCCTTCACCCTCATCAGGAGGCTCTTTAGTGCCTCTTCACTTTTGCCATTACAATGGCATCATCCACATGTCTGAAGTTGATGTTTCTCTGGCCTATCTTAATTCCAGCTTGTAACTCATCCAGCCTGGCATTTCTCATGATGTGTTCAGGGTATTAGTTCAGTTCAGTTCAGTCGCTCAGTCGTGTCCGACTCTTTGCAACCCCATGAATCGCAGAACGCCAGGCCTCCCTGTCCATCACCAACTCCCAGAGATCACCCAGACTCACGTCCATCGAGTCAGTGATGCCATCCAGCCATCTCATCCTCTGTCATCCCCTTCTCCTCCTGCCCCCAATCCCTCCCAGCATGAGAGTCTTTTCCAATGAGTCAACTCTTCGCATGAGGTGGCCAAAGTACTGGAGTTTCAGCTTTAGCATCATTCCTTCCAAAGAAATCCCAGGGCTGATCTCCTTCAGAATGGACTGGTATCAGTGTATAGGTTAAATAAATAGGGTAACAGCAGACAGCCCTGTCATACTCCTTTCTCAATCCTGAATCAATCAGTTGTTCCATATAGGTTTCCAACTGTTGCTTCCTGACCCACATACAAATTTCTCAGAAGACAGGTGAGATGGTCTGGCATTCTCATCTCTTTAAGAGCTTTCCACAGTTTGCTATGATCCACACAGTCAAAGACTTTAGTGTAGTCAATGAAACAGAGGTAGACTTTTTTTGAAATCCCCTTGCTTTCTCTACAATCCAGCAAATATTGGCAATTTGGTCTCTGGTTCCTCTGCCTTTCCTAAACCCAGCTTGGACATCTGGAAGTTCTTGGTTTGTGTAATGCTGAAGCCTAGCATGCAAGATCTTAAGCATGACCTTACTAGCATGGGAGATGAGTGCAATTGTCCAGTGGTTTGAACATTCTTTAGTTCTGCTCTTCTTGGGAACTGGGATGGGGACTGACATTTTCCAGTCTGTGGCCACTGCTGGGTATTCCAGATCTGCTGACATATTGAGTGCAATACTTTGACAGCATCATCTTTTAGGGTTTTGAATAGCTCTTCTGGAATTCCATCACATCCACTAGCTTTACTGACAGCAGTACTTCCTAAGGTCCACTTGGTCTCACACTCCAGAATGTTTGGCTCTGGGTGACTGACCACACCATGATAGTTATCTGATTCATTAGGATCTTTTTTTGTATGATTCTTCCATGTATTCTTTCCATCTCTTCTTGATGTCTTTTCTGTCTACTAAGTCTCCAATGTTTCTGTCCCTTATTGCGCCCATCTTTGGGCAAAATGTTCCCTTGATATTTCCAATTTTCCTGAAGAGATCTCTAGACTTTCCCCTTCTATTGCTTTCCTCTATTTTTATGCACTGTTCATTGAAGAAGGCCTTCTTGTCTCTGCTTGCTATTCTTTGGAACTCTGCATTTAGTTGGATGTACCTTTCCCTTTCTCTATATGTATATGTGTGTGTGTGTAAGTATATTATATATGAAAGTGAAAGTCACTCAGTTGTGTCTGATTCTTTGCGACCCCATGGACTATACAGCCCATGGAATTCTCCAGGCCAGAATATTGGAGTGGGTAGACTTTTCCTCTCCAGGTGATCTTCCCAATTCAGGAATCAAACCCAGGTCTCGCTCATTGCAGGCAGATTCTTTACCAGCTGAGCACAAGGAATAGTGTGTGTGTGTGTGTGTGTGTGTGTATACAGAAATATGTATATTTCTGTATATATATATATAAGAAATAGGTCTTCCTCTATGTATTTCTCCATTTTATATCATAACTCTTTGGCCACCTTCCTCTCCCTCACTGTGCTTTCTCTGCACAGGTGTTGCCACCTCATACATAGGCTCTTTATTCTGGACCTTTGACTATGGATGCTGTGGTAGGCAGACTAATAACCCCCCCAAGAAGTCTACATCTTCAGAACCTGGGAATATGTTACCTTATATGGCATAAAGGTCTTTGTGATATACTTAAATTAAGTATCTTAAGATTATCCTGGGTTATCCAGCTGAGTCCGATGTAATCACAGGAGGTCCTTTCAAAGGAAAGAGGGAGGCAGGAGAGTCAGAGAAGGAGATGTGATGGTGGAAACAGAGGAGTAAAAGAGAAAGAAATTTTAAGGTTTTACACTGCTGACTTTGAAGATGGAGAAAGGGGCCACAAATCAAGGAATATTGGAAGTCTCAAGAAGCTTGAAAAAGGCAAGGAACAGATCCTTTCCTAGATAGAGCCCTAAAATGAACATTCATCTGCCAATATCTTGATTTTGGTGCACTGAAACACATTTTGAACTTCTGATCTCCAGAACTGCTAGATAACAAATCTGTGTTGTTTTAAGCTACCATGTTACAACAGCAACAAGAAACTAATACAGGCATCAATTTGTACAACTCCAGTAACCGTATAGTGCACCACCTGAGAAGCTATTCCTGGCAGCTTTGTTTGGTACTACTCATGCATAATGCCTTGGCTAATTTCAATCAGTCTGTGACTGGAGAATAACGGTGTCCTTCAGACATCGGCTTAAGTGAGGTTCTCCCAGAAGCAAACTCTCAAACAAGGAATTAGATGCAAGTAATTTAATTGAGAGATGATGCCAGGAAACGTGAACAGGGGAGTAAGGAAATGAGACAGTGAAGGGAAGGCAGTCAATAAAGGTACGTTATCAATAAGCTGCCAGTGGGCAGTTAGGGCTCAATCCCACAGAGGAACTCTGGAAGCCAATGAAGAACATGTCCCAGTGTTACCCTTGCCCCCCCAAACCTCTGCCCAATGGGAAAAGGAAATGAGTGGGATGTTTATATACCTACTCCTCTTGGTCATTCATTGAGGGCCATGTAGGAATGATGGGAGGGTGTTCTTTGGCCAGCACAAACAGAAGTACCTTCACACTTTTGAGAAAGCCCTCAGACAGAGATATGTGGATTCCAGCCGCATAGAGCACTGAAGTAGTGAGTCCCAAGCAGTGAAGTATCTGTTCAGTCAGCACTGAGGCAAGTGCATGTCCTTTCAGAAAGAAGACACCTCCATATCCCTGGCTTCCATACCTCTCCTGACTAAAGTGGAAGTAGTATGGGCTCTGGGTTCTAATCCAGGCACCTCTATGGGACTCTGCAGAGTGTGTCTCAATTTGGGTTTACCTGTTTTATCATGATTAGGCTGCAGTGAGAAGCAATAGTGTACCCTTCATGTCAGGGGATATGTAATGTCAACGTTGTTAATATTAGTGATCTTGACCTTGATCCCTTGGTTAAAGTGTTGGTAGCCAGAATTCTCCACTTTTATATTATCCCTTTATAATTAATAAATATGCTGAAGAGATACTTTCAGATTTTGTTTCTCATCAATTTTTATCCACTAATTTTAGCGACCATCAATGGATCTTGCCTGCTACTGTTATTACTGTAGAGTTGGCTCGTGGCAACTTTCTATTTCCCTCATTTTTAGACCTAATTTTGTTGTAGTGTTTTCTGTTTTCTTTTTTTTTTTTGGCCACATAGTGTAGTATGTGGGATTTTAAGTTCTCTGACCAGGGATCAGACTTGTACCCCATGCAGTGGAAGCATGGAGTCTTAACCACTGCAAATTCCTAGACCTAGTTTTAAATTCTTTCACAGCTCAGTTTCCTCATATGTAAATGAGGATAATAATTTTCCTGCTAGAGACAAAGAGCAACATGACATAAGAATAAAAGGATTCATCCTCCAGGAAAGTACAAGGATCCCAAGTGCATAACTTGCAAAAGAGTCACAAAATATATGCTGTAACACCTGATAGAGCTGAAAGGAGAAATAATCAAATCCACAATTATAAATGAAGACTTCAACCCCATTCTCAGCAAATGATTAAATTATTAGAAAATCGATAAAGATGTAGAAAAACTCAACAACACTATCAACGAAAAGGATATAATTGACATATGAAGAATACTGCAATTGTAAAACAACTATACTCCAATAAAAATTAATTTTAAAAAGAATATCACAACCAGTAATAAAAGCACACACATTCTTTTCAGGAATTCATAAGATAAACCATGACCTGAGCCATAAAACAAACCTCAACTAATTTAAAATAACTGAAATCATACATACAAAATATAATAAAAGGATAGATATATAGATCAATGGAACAGAATAGAAAACCCACAAATATATCACACACAAATATGCCCAACTGATTTCTTACAAAAAATTGTTTCCTGCAAAAACAATTCAACAGAAGGAGGATAGCCTTCTCCACAAATGGTGCTGGAACAACTGGATATCCAAAGGCAAAAAAACAAAACTTTCAATTTAAAAATCACATCTTACACAAGAATTAAGTCAAAATGAGTCATGAGTCATGGACTTGAATGCATAATTAAATCTTTAGGAAAAAATTTGGGAGAAAACCTTTAGGATCTAAGATTAGGTAAAGAGTTCTTAAATTTGACATCAAAAGCACAATCCATAAAAGAAAATTTTTGATAAATTGGACTTAATAAAAATTTAGAACTTTTGCTCTACAAAGGCCTTTTAAGAGGATGAAAAGAAAAACCACAGACTAGGAGAAAATACTTTCAAATCACATGTCCAACAAAAGGCTAGAATCTAGATTATATAAAGAACTTTCAAAACTCAACAGTTTAAAAAACATACACATCAAAAACAAAAAAAAAAACCTAATTGGTTTTCTTTCTTCTAATTGAGAAGATGAACAATTAGAAAATGAACAAAAGATCTGACCTAACATTTCACCAGAGAAGATATAACAGATAGTAAATAAGTAAATGAAAAAAAAAAATACAATATCATTAGCCGTTAGGAAAATGCAAAGTAAAAATACAATGAGATAGCACTACACACCTACCAGAATGGCTAAAATTAAAAGTTGTGACAGCACCAGAAGCGGACAAGAATACAAAGTAACCTGAATCACTCATACGTTGATGGTAGAAATGTAAAATTATACAATTGCTTGGAAAACAATTTGGTAACTTCCATATGACTCAGCAGTTGCATTCCTGGGCATTTATCCCAGAGAAATTACATTCACACAAAAACCTGTAAATAAACTACTGTATAATTTTGACTACGTGTAACAGTCAAAACCAGAAACAATTTGAAAGTCCTTCAACAGGTGAACTAACACCCAAAAAAGATGCCCTTTTCATTATAGGGGACTGGAATGCAAAAGTAGTAGTCAAGAAACACCTGGAGTAACAGGCAAATTTGGCCTTGGAGTACAGAATAAAGCAGGGCAAAGGCTAATACAGTTCTGCCAAGAGAAGGCACTGGTCATGGCAAACACCCTCTTCCAACAACACAACAGAAGACTCTACACATGGTCATCACCAGATGGTCAACACCAAAATCAGATTGATTATATTCTTTGCAGCCAAAGATGGAGAAACTCTATACACTCAGCAAAAACAAGACTGGGAGCAAACTGTGGTTCAGATCATGAACTCCTTATTGTCAAATTCAGACTGAAACTTTAGAAAGTGGGGAAAACCACTAGACCATTCAGGTATGACTTAAATCAAATCCCTTATGATTATACAGTGGAAGTGAGAAATAGATTTAAGGGCCTAGATAGATCTGACAGACAGAGTGCCTGATGAACTGTGGACAGAGGTTTGTGACATTGTACAGGAGACAAGGATCAAGACCATCCCCATGGAAAAGAAATGCAGAAAAGCAAAATGGCTGTCTGAAGAGGCCTTATAAATAGCTGTGAAAAGAAGGGAAGTGAAAAGCAAAGGAGAAAAGGAAAGATATACCCATTTGAATGCAGAGTTCCAAAGAATAGCAAGGAGCGATAAGAACACCTTCCTCAGTGATCAATGCAAAGAAATAGAGGAAAACAATAGACTGGGAAAGACTAGAGATCTCTTCTAGAAAATTAGAAATACCAAGGGAACATTTCATGCAAAGATGGGCTAAATTAAAGGACAGAAATTGTAGGGACCTAACAGAAGCAGAAGATATTAAGAAGAGGTGGCAAGAATACACAGAAGAACTTAACAAAAAAAGATCTTCACAACCCAGATAATCATGATGGTGTGATCAATCACCTAGAGTGAGACATCCTGGAATGTGAAGTCAAGTAAGCCTTAGGGAGCATCACTACAAACAAAGCTAGTGGAGGTAATGAAATTCCAGTTGAGCTATTTCAAATCCTGAAAGATGATGCTGTGAAAGTGCTGCACGCAATATGCCAGCAAATGTGGAAAACTCAGCAGTGGCCACAGGACTGGAAAAGGTCAGTTTTCATTCCAATCCCTAAGAAAGGCAATGCCAAAGAATGCTCAAACTACGGCACAATTGCACTCATCTCACACGCTAGTAAAGTGATGCTTAAAATTCTCCAAGCCAGGCTTCAGCAATACATGAACCGTTCAAGCTGGTTTTAGAAAAGGCAGAGGAACCAGAGATCAAATTGCCAACATCCGCTGGATCATCGAAAAAGCAAGAGAGTTCCAGAAAAACATCTATTTCTGCTTTATTGACTATGCCAAAGCCTTTGACTGTGTGGATCACAATAAACTGTGGACAATTCTGAAAGAGATGGGAATACCAGAACACCTGACCTGCCTCTTGAGAAACCTGTATGCAGGTCAGGAAGCAACAGTTAGAACTGAATATGGAACAACAGACTGGTTCCAAATAGAAAAAGGAGTATGTCAAGGCTGTATATTGTCACCCGGCTTATTTAACTTATATGCAGAGTACATCACGAGAAACGCTGGGCTGGATGAAGCACAAGCTGGACTCAAGATTGCTGGGAGAAATATCAATAACCTCAGAATCACAGATGACACCACCCTTATGGCAGAAAGGGAAGAAGAACTAAAAAGCCTCTTGATGAAAGTGAAAGAGGAGAGTGAAAAAGTTGGCTTAAACCTCAACATTCAGAAAACTAAGATCATGGCATCCGGTCCCATACTTCATGGCAAATAGATAGGGAAACAGCGGAAACCGTGGCTGGCTTTACTTTTCTGGGCTCCAACATCACTGCAGATGGTGATTGCAGCCATGAAATTAAAAGGTGCTTACTCCTTGGAAGGAAAGTTATGACCAACCTAGACAGCATATTAAAAAGCAGAGACATTACTTTGCCAACAAAGGTTTGTTTAGACAAAGCTATGGTTTTTCCAGTGGTCATGTATGGATGTAAGAGTTGGACTATAAAGAAAGCTGAGCGCTGAAGAACTGATGCTTTTGAACTGTGGTCTTGGAGAAGACTCTTGAGAGTTCCTTAGACTGCAAGGAGGTCCAACCAGTCCATCCTAAAGGAGATCAGTCCTGGGTGTTCACTGGAAGGACTGATGTTGAAGCTAAAACTCCAATACTTTGGCCACCTGATGCAAAGAGCTGACTCACTTGAAAAGATCCTGATGCTGGGAAAGATTGAGGGCAGGAGGAGAAAGGGATGACAGAGGATGAGATGGTTGGATGGCATCACCGACTCAATGGACTTGGGTTTGGATGGACTGCAGAGTCGGTGATGGACAGGGAGGCCTGGCATGCTGTGACTCATGGGGTCACAAAGAGTTGGACAACAACTGAGCAACTGAACTGAACGGAACTGAGTCTGTATCTGTTAATCTCCAATTTCAAATTTATCCCTCCTCATCTTTTCCCCTTTGGTAACCATAAGTTAATTTTTGATGTTTGTGAGTCTATTTCTATTTTATAAAAAAAGTTTGTGTCACTTTTTTTAGATTCCACATATAAGTAATATCATATATTTCTCTTTTTCTGTATGAGTCATTTCACTTAATATGATAATCTCTAGGTTCATTGATGCTACAAATGGCTTAGCCTTTTTATGGTAATATTCCATTGTAAATTTATATATTTTTATTTGTCAATAGACTTGTAGGTTGCTTTCATGTCTTGAAGATTGTACACAGTGCTGCTATGTACATTGGGGTATGTGTATCTTTTATAATTAGGTTTTTATCTTTTCTGGATATATGCCCAGAAGTGGGATTTCTGGATCATATAGGAACTTTATTTTTAGATTTTTAAGAAAACTCTATACTGTTCTCCCTAGTGGCTGCCTCAGTGTACATTCCCACCAGCAGACTAAGAGAGTTCTCTTTTCTTGGCACTCTCTCCACCATTTATTATTTGTAGATTTTTTTTAAAAAAATTAAATTTTATTTATTTTTTTCTTTTCTTTTTTTTTGGCTTTGCTGGGTCTTTGTTGCTGCACAAGCTTTTCTCTAGTTGTGGCATGCAGGGGCTACTCTCTAGTTGCTGTGCATGGGCTTCTCATTGAGGTGGCGTCTCTTGTTGTGAAGCACAGGCTCTAGAGCACATGGGCTTAAGTAGTTGCGGCACATGGGCTTGGTTGTTGTAGCTCCCAGGCTCTGGATCACAGGCTCAGTATTTGTGGGCCGTGGGCCTAGTTATCCCATGGCATGTGGGATCTTCCCAGACCACAAATCAAACCCATGTCTCCAGCACTGGCTGGAGAACTCTTTATCACTGAGTCACCAAGGAAGCCCTATTATTTGTAGATTTTTGCTGATGGTCATTCTGACTGGTTTAAGATTATACCTCATTGTAGTTTTGATTTGCATTTCTCTAATAATTAGTGATGCATTTAATTGCATTTCTCTAATAATTAGTGATGTTGAACATCTTTTCAGGTGTCTGTAGGCCATCTTTAGGCTTCTTTGAAGAAATGTCTATTTGGGTTTTCTGCCCATTTTTTGATTAGGTTGGTTGGTTGTTTTTATATTGAGCTGTCTGATCTGTTTGTATGTTTTAGAAATTAATCCCTTGTCAGTGACATCATTTGCAAATATTTTCTCCCATTCAGGAGATGTCTTTTCATTTTAAGGTTTTCTTTGCTGTGAAAAACCTTTTAAGTTTAATTAGGTCCCATTTGTTTATTTTTGTTTCCATTACTCTGGGAGATAGATCTAAAAATTTGCTGCAATTTATATCCAAGAGTATTCTGCCTATGTTTTTCTCTTGCAGTTATAGAGCATCTGGTCTTGCATTTAGGCTTCCCTAGTGGCTCATATGTAAAGAATCTGACTGTGATGTGGGAGACCTGGGTTCAGTCCTTGGATTGGGAAGATCCCCTGGAGGAGGGCATGCAACTCACTCTAGTATTCTTGCCTGGAGAATCCCCATGGACAGAGGAACCTGGCAGGCTACAGTCCATGGGGTCACAAAGAGTCAAACATGACTGAGCGACTAAGCACAGCACAGCACAGCTTAGGGTTTTATGGGGCTTCCCTGGTGGCTCAGTGGTAAAGAATCCACCTGCCAATGTAGGAGACGTGGGTTCAATACCTGAGTCAGGAAGATCCCATGGAGAAGGAAATGGCAACCCTCTCTAGTATTCTTGCCTGGGAAATCCCCTAGACAGAAAAGACTGACAGGCTACAGTCCATGGGGTTGCAAATGAGTCAGACACAACTTAGTGACTAAACAAAGGCAACCACATTAGGGTTTTCTATGTACGCTATCATGTCATCTGTCAGCAGTGACAGTTTTACTTCTTCCTTTCCAATCTAGATTACTTGATTCCTTCTTTCTGATTGTTGTGGCCACAGTTTCCAATACTATGTTGAATGGTGACAGTGGGCATCCTAGTCTTGTTTCTGATCCTAAAAGAAATGCTTTCAGCTTTTTACTATTGAATATGATGTTAGCTGTGGGCTTGTCATATATAGCTTTTATTTTACTGAGGTATGTCCCCTCTGTGGGTTTCCCAGGTGGTGCTAGTGGTAAAGAACCCACCTGCCAGTGCAGGCAGCATAAGAGACACATGCTCAATCCCTGGGTCAGGAAGATCCCCTGGAGGAGATCATGGCAACCCACTCCAGTGTTCTTGCCTGGAGAATCCCATGGACAAAGGAGCCTGGTGGGCTACAATCCAAAGCATCCCAATGAAGCGACTTAATATGCAGGCACACACCATGAAGTTTATATACAGCAATCTATACTTATATATGATTATTTTCAGTTGCTGATCTCTTAAGTCAAATGCATTTTAACAACTTTGTCTTCTTATACCCAATCTGCTCCTCCCCCATATTTACTGTTTTAACATCATATTTTACATCATATTGTTTTGTATATCCCTTAACTACTTATTGTAGCTATAGATGATTTTACTCCTTTTGTCTTCTAACCTTCCTACTAGCTTTATAAATGGTTCATTTACTATCTTTACTGTATATTTGCCTTTACCAAGTTTTTACTGACTTTTCCATCATAAGTTCTATATTTCTAGTTGCAATCTTTTCTTTTTCGCTTACAAAAGTCCCTTTAACATTTCTGGTGAGGCCAGTTTACTGATGCTAAACTCTTATATCCTTTGCTTGTCTGTAAAAATTTTTACTTCTCCATAAAATCTGAATGAAAGCCTTGCCTGGTAGAATATTCTTGGTTATAGGTGTTTTCCTTTCATTACTTTAAACATATAGTGCCACTCCCTTCTGGCCTGCAGAGTTTCTACTGAAAAGTCAGCTGATAGCCTTATTTGTTGTTGTTCAGTTGCTAAGTAATGTCTGACTCTTTGCAACCCCATGGACCACAGCATGCCAGGCATCCCTGTCTCTCACTATCTTTTTGCCCAAGTTTGCCCAAGTTCATGTCCATTAAGTTGCTGATGTTATCTAACTGTCTAACCATCTCATTCTCTGCTACCCTATTCTCCTTTTGCTTTCTATCTTTCCCAGCATAAGAGTCTTTTCCAATGAGTTGGCTGTTCACATCAGGTGGTCAAAGTATTGGAGCTTCCACATCAGGACCTCCAATGAGTACTCAAGGTTGATCTCCTCTAGGATTGACTGGTTGGGTCACCTTACTGTCCAAGGGACTCTCAAGAGTCTTCTACAGCACCACAATTCGAAAGCATCAATCCTTTGGCACTCAGCCTTCTTTATGGTCCAACTCTCACATCCACACATGATTACTGGAAAGAACATAGCTTTGACTATACGGACCTTTGTCAGCAAAGTGATGTTTCTGCTTTTCAATACACTGTCTAGGTTTGTCATAGCTTTCCTTCCAAGAAGCAAGCAACTTCTAATTGCATGGCTGCAGTCACCATCCACAGTGATTTTGGAGCCCAAGAAGAGAAAATCTGACACTGCTTCCACTTTTTCCCCTTCTATTTGCCATGAAGTGGTGAGTCCAGATGCCATGATCTTAGCTTTATGAATGTTGAGTGTCAAATCAGTTTTTTCCCTCTCCTCTTTCACACTCATCAAGAGGCTCTTTAGTTCCTCTTTGCTTTCTGCCATTAGAGTGGTATCATCTGCATATCTGAGGCTGTTGATATTTCTCCTAGCCATCTTGATTCCAGCTTGTAACTCATCCAGCCAGCATTTCACATGGTGTACTCTGCATATAAGGTAAATAAACAAGGTGACAGTGTACTCCTTTCCCAGTTTTGAACCAGTCAGTTGTTCCACATAAGGTTCTGACTGTCACTTCTTGACCTATGTACAGGTGTCTCAGCAGACAGGTAAGATGGTCTGGTATTCCCATGTGTTTTAGAATTTTCCACAGTTTATTGAGATCCACACAATCTTCTCCTGCAAGAACACCAAAATTGCAACTAGATGCTGAACAACCATTGGCAGGAGAATGTTGGGACCCACCAAAAAAGGATACCCCACATCCAAGGGCAAAGGAGTAGCCGCAACAAGACAGCAGGAGAGGTGCAATCTCATTTAAAATCAAACCTCGTACTCACCAGAGACTCTTGGAGGGCACAAACAAAACCTTGTGTGCACCAGGACCTAGGGGAAGGAGCAGTGAACACCACAAGAAAATGAGCCAGACCTGCCTTTGAGTGTTTCAGAGTCTCCTGTGGAATTATGGGTCAGATGGCCTGCCACGGGGACAAGAGCTCTGGCAGCAGCTCCTGGGAGGCACAGCTTGTGGTGCAAGTCCTGCTAGAGGATGTCACCATTAATCCCACCATAGAACCACCAGGTGGGCGATCCACAAATGGGAGAATAATTACACCAAAAAAGATCTCGCACTGTTGCAAAAGTTCTAGGCCCCACAACAGACTTCCCAACCTGGGGATCCAGCAAAGAGATTGAGAATCCCCAGGGAACCTGACTTTGAAAGTCAGCAGGATTTGATTACAGTACTTCCACAGGACTAGGGGAAAATAATTTCTTGAAGGGCAGAAACAAAAGCTTGTGCATACCAGACCCAGGAGAAAGGAGCAGTGACCCCACAAGAGACTGACCCAGACTTGCCTGTGAGTGTTTGGGAGTCTCTGGCAGAGGCGTGGATCCACAGTGGCCTGCCAAGGGGTCAAGGACACTAATAGCAGCAGTCCCAGGAGGCGTGGTGTGCGGGCATAACTCCTTTTGGAGGAGGTCGCCATTACTCCTACCATCGGAGGGAACATAGCCCCACCCATAAGCAGGAAATGGGATTAAAGATTTACTGAGCATGGCCTTGCCCACAAGAGCAAGACTCAGTTATCCTCACAGCCAGTCCCTCCCATCAGGAAGCTTGCACAAGCCTCTTATCCTCATCCATCAGACAAAATAAAAACCACAATCACAGAAAACCAACCAAAATGATCACAAGGATCACAGTTTTGTGTAATTTAATGAAACTATGAGCCATGGTGTGTAGGGCCATCCAAGACAGACGGCTCACTGTGGAGAGTTCTGACAAAATGTGGTCCACTGGAGAGTTCAGTTCGGTCACTCAGTCATGTCCAACTCTTTGTGATCCCATGGACTGCAGCACACCAGCCCTCCCTGTCCATCAAAAACTCCTGGAGTTTATACAAACTCATGTCCATTGAGTCGGTGATGCCATCCAACCATCTCATACTCTGTTGTCCCCTTCTCCTCACACCTTCAATCTTTCCCAGCATCAGGGTTTTTTCAAGTGAGTCAGCTCTTCACATCAGGTGGACAAAGTATTGGAGTTTCAGCTTCAGCATCAGTCCTTCCAATGAACACCCAGGACTGATCTCCTTTAGGAGGGATTGGTTGGATCTCCTTGCCATCCAAAGGACTCTCAAGAGTCTTCTCCAACACCACAGTTCAGAGGCATCAATTCTTCAGTGCTCAGCTTTCTTTATAGTCCAACTCTCACATCCGTACATGACTATTGGAAAAACCATAGCCTTGACTACATGGACCTTTGCTGGCAAAGTAATGTCTCTGCTTTTTAATATGCTATCTAAGTTGGTCATAACTTTCTTTCCAAGAAGCAAGCATCTTCTAACTTCATGGCTGCAGTCACCATCTGCAGTGATTTTGAAGTCAAAAAAAATAAAGTTTGCCACTGTTTCCACTGTTTCCTCATCTATTTGCCATGAAGTGACGGGACCGGATGCCATGATCTTAATTTTCTGAATGTTGAGCTTTAAGCCAACTTATTCACTCTCCTTTTTCACTTTTATCAAGAGGCTCTTTAGTTCTTCTTCTATTTCTCATCTGCATATCTGAGGTTGATATTTCTCCCAACAATAATGATTCCAGCTTGTGCTTCATCCAGCCCAGCATTTCTCATGATGTACTCTGCATATAAGTTAAATAAGCAGGGTGACAATATACAGCCTTGACGTACTCCTTTTCCTTTTTGGAACCAGTCTGTTGTTCCATGTCCAGTTCTAACTGTTGCTTCCTGACCTGCATACAGGTTTCTCAAGAGGCAGGTCAGGTGTTCTGGTATTCCCATCTCTTTCAGAATTTTCCACAGTTTATTGTGATCCACACAGTCAAAGGCTTTGGCATAGTCAATAAAGCAGAAATAGATGTTTTTCTGGAACTCTCTTGCTTTTTCAATGATCCAGCGGATGGTAATTTGATCGCTGGTTCCTCTCCCTTCTCTAAAACCAGCTTAAACATCTAGAAGTTCATGGTTCATGTATTGCTGAAGCCTGGCTTGGAGAATTTTGAACACTCCTTTACTAGCACGTGAAATGAGTGCAATTGTGTGGTAGTTTGAGCATTCTTTGCCATTGCCTTTCTTTGGGATTGGAATGAAAACTGACCTTTTCCAGTCCTGTGGCCACTGCTGAGTTTTCCAAATTTGCTGGCATATTGTGTGCAGCACTTTCACAGCATCATCTTTCAGGATTTGAAATAGCTCAACTGGAATTCCATCACCTTCACTAGCTTTGTTCACAGTGATGCTCCCTAAGGCCCACTTGACTTCACATGCCAGGATGTCTGGCTCTACGTCAGTGATCAAAACACTGTGGTTATCTGGATCACTAAGATCTTTTTTTGTTAAGTTCTTCTGTGTATTCTTGCCACCTCTTCTTAATATCTTCTGCTTTTGTTAGGTCCCTACCATATCTGTCCTTTATTGAGCCCATCTTTGCATGAAATGTTCCCTTGGTATCTCTAATTTTCTTGAAAAGATCTCTAATCTTTCCTATTCAATTGTTTTCCTCTATTTCTTTGCACTGATCACTGAGAAGGCTTTCTTATCTCTCCTTGTTATTCTTTGAACTCTGTATTCAAATGGATATATCTTTCCTTTTCTCCTTTGCTTTTCACTTTTCTTTTTTTTCACAGCTATTTGTAACACCTCCTCAGACAGCCATTTTGCTCTTTTGCATTTCTTATTTTCTTGGGGATGGTCTTGATCCCTGTCTCCTGTACAATATCATGAACTTCCATCCATAGTTCATCAGGCACTGTATCAGATCTAGTCCCTTAAATCTATTTCTCACTTCCACTGTATAATTGTAAAGGATTTGATTTAGGTCATACCTGAATGGTCTAGTGGTTTTCCCTACTTTCTTCAATTTCAGTCTGAATTTGGCAATAAGGAGTTCATAATCTGAACCACAGTCAGCTCCCAGTCTTGTTTTTGCTGACTGTATAGAGCTTCTCCATCTTTGGCTGCAAAGAATATAATCAATCGGATTTTGGTGTTGACCATCTGGTGATGTCCATGTGTAGAGTTTTCTCTTGTGTTATTGGAAGAGGGTATTTGCTATGACCAGTGCATTCTCTTGGCAGAACTCTATTAGCCTTTTCCCTGCTTTATTCTCTTCTCCAAGGCCAAATTTGCCTGTTACTCCAGGTGTTTCTTGACTTCCTACTTTTGCATTCCAGTCCCCTATAATGAAAAGGACATCTTTTTGGTGTTTAGTCCTAGAAGGTCTTGTAGGTCTTCATAGAACCATTCAGCTTCAGCTTCTTCAGCATTACTGGTCGGGGCATAGGCTTGGATTATCATGATGTTGAATGGTTTGCCTTGGTAAGGAACAGAGATCATTCTGTCGTTTTTGAGATTGCACCCAATACTGCATTTCAGACTCTTTGTTGACTATGATGGCTACTCCATTTCTTCTAAGGGATTCTTGCCCACAGTAGTGGATATAATGGTCATTTGAGTTAAATTCACCCATTCCAGTCCATTTAAGTTTACTGATTCCTAAAATGTCGATGTTCACTCTTGCCATCTCCTGTTTGACCACTTCCAATTTACCTTGATTCATGGACCTAACATTCCAGGTTCCTATGCAATATTGCTCTTTAAAGCATTAGACCTTGCTTCCATCACCAGTCACATCCACAATTGGGTGTTGTTTTTGCTTTGGCTCCATCTCTTCATTCTTTCTGGAGTTATTCTCCACTGATCTCCAGTAGCATATTTGGCACCAATTGACCTGGGGAGTTCATTTTTCAGTGTCCTATCTTTTTGCCTTTTCATACTGTTCATGGGGTTCTCAAGGCAAGAATACTGAAGTGGTCTGCCATTCCTTTCTCCAGTGGACCACATTTTGTCAGAACTCTCCACCATGACCCGTCCATCTTGGGTGGCCCTACACGGCATGGCTCATAGTTTCATTGAGTTAGACAAAGCTAGACAAAGTTTGGCAATCTAATCACATAGTCAAAGTCCATGTGATTAGATTGGTTAGTTTCTGTGACTGTGGTTTTCAGTCTGTCTGCCCTCTCGTGGAGAAGGATAAGAGGCTTATGGGAATGGCAAACCACATCAGCATTCTTGCCTTGAGAACCCCATGAACAGTATGAAAAGGCAGAAAGGTATGACACTGAAAGATGAGCTCCCCCACTCCAGGTCAGTCAGTGTCCAATATGCTACTGGAGAAGAACAGAGAAATTGCTCCAGAAAGAATGAAGAGACTGAGCCAAAGTTGAAACGACACCCAATTGTGGATGTGTCTGGTGGTGAAAATAAAGTCTAATGCTGTAAAGAATAATATTGCATAGGAACCTAGAATGTTAGGTCCATGAACCAAGGTAAATTGGAAGTGGTCAAACAAGAGACGGCAAGAGTGAACATCGACATTTTCAGAATCAGTGAACTAAAATGGATGGGAATGGGCGAATTTAATTCAGATGACCAGTATATCTATTACCGTGGGCAAGAATCCCTTAGAAGAAATGGAGTAGCCCTCATAGTCAATGAAAGAGTCCAAAATGAAGTACTTGGGTGCAATCTCAAAAACAACAGAATGATGTGGGTTCATTTCCAAGGAAACCATTCAATATCACAATAATCCAAGTCTACGCCCCAAACACTAATGCCAAAGGAGCTGTAATTGAATGGTTCTGTGAAGACCTATAAGACCTTCTAGAACTAACACCAAAAAAAAAAATAAGTCCTTTTCATCTAGGGTGCTGAATGCAAACATAGGAAGTCAAGAGATACCTGGAATAACAGGCAAGTTTGGCCCTGGAGTACCAAACAAGGCAGGGCGAAATCTAACAGAGTTTTGCCAAGAGACTACACTGGTCACAGCAAACATCCTTTTCCAACAACACAAGAGATGACTCTACACATGGATGTCACCAGATGGTCAATATCGAAATCAGATTGATTAAATTTTGTGCAGCCGAACATGAAGAAGCTCTATATCTATACTATATTCAATATTCTGTGATAAGCCATAATTGATATGTAGTGTGTATATATATATATATATATATATATATATATATATATATCTGAGTCTGTTTGCTGTACAGCAAAAACAACACCAGCATTAGGTTGATCTTGTTTGGAACTCTCTGTACTTCTTGGTCCTGCATGTCTATTTTCTTTCCCAAGTTAGGGAAGCTTTCAACTATTATGTCTTCAAATATGATCTCTGACCCTTCCTCTGTCTCTTCTCCTTCTGAGATCTCTATAAAGTGAATATTAGTATGTTTGATGTTGTTTGAAAGGTTCCTTAAACCATCCTCACTTCTTTTTATTATTTTTTGTATTCAGTTTGAAATGATTTCCACTACTGTGTTTTCAGTTCACTGATCCATTCCTCTGTATCATCTAATTTACTGTTGCTTCCTTCTAGTTATTTTTTTTATTTCAGTTATTGTATTTAGTTCTATTCAGTTCTTTTTATATTTTATAACTCTCAGTTTAAAAATTCTGTCTATCAAAGGGAACCCTCCTACACCATTGGTGGGAATGTAAGTTGGGATAGCCACTGTGGAAAACAGTATGGAGGTTGCTCAGAAAACTAAAAATAGAATAACCATATGATCCAGCAACTCCACTCCTGGACATACATCCGGACAAAACCATAATTCAAAAAGATACCTGCATCCCGATGTTCAGAGCAGCATTAGTCACAGTATCCAAGACATGGAAACAACCTAAATGTTCATTAAGAGATGAATGGATAAAGACGTGGCATATATATATATATAATATTATATATACACACACAATAGAATTTACTCAGCCATAAAAAAGAACAAATTAGTGCCATTTGTAGCAACACAGATGCAACTAAAGATTATCATACTAAATGACATAAGTCAGAAAGACAAATACGACATGATATCACTGATATGTGCAATCTGAAATATGATGCAAATGAACCTATCTATGAGACAGAGGACAAAATCAGGGACACAGAATAGACTGGTGGTTTTCAGGGGCAAGGGAGTTTGAAGAGTGTCAGAGAAGGAGTTTGGGATTAGAAGATGAAAACTATTATACAGAGAATGGATAAACAACAAGGTCCTACCCTATAGCACAGGGAACTATATTCAATATTCCATGATAAACCATAATTTATATAGAGAGAATATATATAAATATGTATATATATGTATAACTGAGTTTATTACTGTACAGCAATAGTTAACACATTGTAATTCAAATATACTTTAATAAAAAGTAAATTTTAAAAAATTCTATCTCTTATTTAGTTTGTCTATTCTTCTCCCAAGTTCTTTGAGCGTTTTTACAATCACTACCTGAACTCTTTATCCAGTAGATTGCTTATCTCCACATCACTTAGTTCTTCTTCTGGGGTTTTAGCTTCTTCCTTCATTTGGAACTTATTTCTTTGTCTCCTAACTCCACCTAATTTGTTATTTTTATTTCCATGTGTTTGGTAAGTTAATTATATTTTCCAGTTTTAGGGAAATGGCATTTTATAGGAGGTGCCCTATGCCTCCCAGCAGCATACTCCTCTAGTCAGCAAATCTATACACTCTAGGGGTGCTTCCTATGTGGGCTGTGTGGCCCTTCTATTGTGGCAGGCTAACTACTTTGGGTCGTCTGGTACATGTGCTGGTCCCTGGTCTGGTTGGTTGCCCGGCCCTATTTGCACGGAGACTGCTGGCTGCTGGTGGGTGGGGCTGGGTCACAAAGTGACTGGCTATGCAGCTCTGGTTCCCCAGGCTAGTGCTGGCCCACTGGTGAGTGAAACTGGGTTCCAGAGTCAAAGGCTGAGGGGCTGGGAGAACTGGATCTAGTGATGACATGTTGATGGGTGGTGTCCACTTCCAATACAGCTGGCTGTGGGGTCTGAGATGTCTCACACCTAGTGCTGACCCACTGGTTAGTGGGGCTCGATCCCAGGGCAGCTGGCTGAGGATTCCAAGGTGTCTTGGAGCTGGTATCAGCCTGTTAGTTGGTGTGTCTGGCACCCTGGAAGGACTCCCTGTGGTAATGTCAGCCTGCTGATGGGCAGAGACAAGTCCCTGAGTCTCTGGCTACAGCCCCTGTGTGTCCTAGTGTTGACCCACTGGTGGACAGGGCTAGGTCCCAGCAACTAGCAGGGGAGCCCCAGAAGTCCATAACTAGTGCTGATGAACTGGTGGGCAGGGCTAGATCCTGGGCCCGCTAGGGCAGCTGTGTGCTCAGGCTGGTAGGAGGGGCTGTGTCCCTATCTGACTAGCTACTTAGCCTGAGGTTTCTCAGTTCATGTGCAAACAGGCTAGTGGACAAGGCTTTATCCAAGAGCTAATAAGCTAGAGGGAGGATTCCAAAATAATGCTTGCCACCACCAGAATCCTCATGGATGACTGCTGTTTGGGGATGTGCTGTGCTGTGCTTAGTTGCTCAGTCATGTCTGGCTCTTTGCAACCCCATGAACTTCAGTCCCCCAGGCTCCCCTATCCATGGGGATTCTCTAGGCAAGAATACTAGAGTGGGTTGCCATACCCTCCTCCAGGGGATCTTCCCAACCCAAGGATCAAACCCAGATTTCTCACATTGCAGGTGGATTCTTTACAGACTGAGCCACCAGGGAAGCCCAAGAAAACTGGAGTAGGTAGCCTATCCCTTCTCCAGGAGAACTTCCCAGCCCAGGAATCAAACTGGGGCCTCCTGCATTTCAGGTGGACTCTTTACCAGCTGAGCTACCAGGGAAGGTTTAACCACCACCTAAACTGCTCAGAACTCCTTAAAACACCCATACCCAACTATATGCATTTTGCCTAAAGAAACAGGTGTTGAGAGGCATGAGGGGAAAATAGAACCTTCTGTACCACTAAGCAGATAGGATCGCGTATCAGTCAGTGAATCTTCAGCAAATGACACCAGGAGAACAAAAACATTCACTGCTTCCCCAAAGAGGATAAGAAACAATTCACTACTACAGATAGAAGAGTGGGATCCTGCTTTATATATTGTGAAAACTGTGAGGAACGGGTTCCACCTGTCCAGTTTCAAAGCGAGACTTTCTCCCTGACCCCAAAGGGCAGTTGGACTAGCTGATACCTCAACAAAATTTTAATATGAAAATTAAAACAGCAATTAAACATGGCCCCTACTCTTTACATTTTTAAGCTTTCTCTTTCTGTATCCTTCCCTCTTAATTTTCATGAGGATAAAGGACAAGAAGCTGGAGCTTTACCCTTTATCTTACAGTCTGTTTAGACTAGCAAATTCCTAGCTGAGCCTTCTAAACAAAACAGGTTTCCAAACATGGGGCAGGGGGAGGAAGGAGGGAAGGCAGGAGAAATCAAAAGGAGTTTACCCCTTCTTTCCCCCATAGACCCTCCCTGACCCACAAGGGAACATCATCACCAATAACCATTGCACACCCACTGTATGCCAGTCATCTGCTGGGTCTTCAAAAGACGTTCTTCTCACATTCTGGTTGGGGAAGAAAATATGCAAAGTAGGAACCCTAAGTGTGGCTGTTGCTGAGAAATAGGTACAGTGCACAGGTGGGGATTCCAAAAGAAAGTCTGTAACAAGGGGGGGCAGAAAGAAATACTACAGGGAAGAGCCAATACTGACTCCATGTTGGATCTGTTTCTTTGACTTTAACCTTTGCTTTTTACTGCTTTTGGTTATTTTGAGATATTTTCTCAGTCTGCTGGCTTTCCGAAAAAAGTCATAGTCCTTGCCTTAACACCTCATCTCATGATTCATTGGCCTACTGTGCAGCAAGCAGAGCAAGCTTGAACTCAGTGACAGAAAGACTTCATTAAAAAAAAAAAAAATAGTGACTTTACAGAGTGGCCATCATCAAAAAGTCTACAAACAATAAATGCTGGAGAGGGTGTGGAGAACGGAACGCTCTTCACTGTTGGTGGGAATGTAAATTGATACAGCCACTATGGAAGACGGTATGGAGATTCCTTAAAACACTAGGAATAAAATCACCATATGACCCAGCAATCCCACTCCTAGGCATATACCCCGAGGAAACCAAAATTGAAAGAGACACATGTACCTCATTGTTCACTGCAGCACTATTTACAATAGCTAGAACATGGAAGCAACCTAGATGTCCACTGACAGATGAATGGATAAAGAAGTTGTGGTACATATACACAATGGAATATTACTCAGCCATAAAAGGAATGCATTTGAGTCAGTTCTAATGAGGTGGATGAACCTAGAACCTATTATAAGTAAGTCAGAAAGAGAAAGATAAATATCTTATTCTAATGCATGTACATGGAATCTAGAAAAATGGTACTGAAGAATTTATTTACAGGATAGTAATGGAGAAATGGGCATAAAGGATAGACATTTGGACATGGAGAGGAGGGGAGAAGAGGGTGAGATTTATGGAAAGAGTAACATGGAAACTTACATTACCAATATGTAAAATAGATAGCCAATAGGAATTTGCTGTATGGCTCAGGAAACTCAAACAGGGGCTCTGTATCAGCCTAGAAGGGTGCGTTGGGGAGGGAGATGGGAGGGAGGTTCAAAAGGGAGGGGATATATGTATACCTGTGGCTGATTCATGTTGAGGTTTGACAGAAAACAACAAAATTCTGTAAAGCAATTATCCTTCAATTTAAAAAAAAATAGTGACTTTTGAGTGTTGCTAGATAAGTTGCCTCCCTAATCAAGGGAACAGCAGGAACACAGGTACTGAAGGTGAAACACCCTGGTGCTGCTCTGGAAATGGCTAGAAAATAAGGGCTAAAGAGTCACTGAGGCAGGGACAGAGAAAAGACAGTAAAATGGGCAAATCTGCATATCATGAGAATTGACTTTCATGAGAATGGGTTGAGATTTCAGCAATAGGCTTGGACAGAGATGAGGAGGCCTGATTTAGACAGAGAGAGAGGTATCAAACAACTGGAGTTGTGAAGGCCCTCCTGGTAACTGCTCCAATTGAGCTAGGAAGGAAGAGAGAGAAAGGAAAAGGACTCCAAAGTTCTTGGTGTCAGTAGCTGGGAGATAGTTGTTGACAGGCATCCTTTCTTTTGCCACACTTTATCCAGCACATGCCTCCACGTATCTCTTACCTTGGGGGACTGTGACTATTTGGTAACTTGAGATGTTTGCAGGTGTTTGTCTTTACTTCCCCTCTTACCTTGGGCATTTTTGGTTTGCCAGAGCAGAAGGAACTTGCCTGCAGGCTCTTTTCACATGGACCTTTGCTTCCCAAAGCGCCTGAGCTGTTTATGGTTTTTGTTGAGGAGACCTGGAGGGTAGGAGAAGGAAGTGAAACAAGAAGGGGGCAGGACACAGCCTTTAAAAGAATGACATTGCCCAAGGACATGGTCCAAGACGGCAGATGAGCCAACTCCCATTGTAACACATCAGCAAGCTAAATAACACACCTCCTGGTACCCTGACAGTTCCAAGGTCAACCATAAGGTCAAAAAGTAGGTAGCTGTCCCAATTTCTGGAAATCCTCATCCCTTCTTCAAAATATCTGGAATACTCCTCCCACACATTGTTGTTGTTTAGTCACTAAGTCCTGTCTCAGTTCAGTTCAGTTCAGTCACTCAGTCGTGTCCGACTCTTTGTGACCCCATGACTGCAGCACACCAGGCTACCCTATCCATCACCAACTCCCAGAGCTTACTCAAACTCATGTCCATTGAGTCGGTGATGCCATCCAACCATCTCATCCTCTGTCATCCCCTTCTCTTTCTGCCTTGAATCTTTCCCAACATCAGGGTCTTTTCCAGTGAGTCAGTTCTTTGCATCAGGTGGCCAAAGTATTGGAGTTTCAGCTTCAGCAACAGTCCTTCCAATGAATATTCAGGACTGATTTCTTTTAGAATGAACAGGTTGGATCTCCTTGCTGTCCAAGTGACTCTCAAGAGTCTTCTCCAACACCACAGTTCAAAAGTTCAAAACTCTTCCAGTTGGTGGTGGCTTATTAGTTCCATGTTCCTTACCAGGACCTCCTGTTGTAAAACAACTCATGCACATGGTTACTATGGTGCCTGGCCAGGGTGGGCAGTTTCAGTCAGTGTGCTTCCCCTAACAAATCCCCCCAAGAGGCTTGGTACTCAAGATACTTCTTGGGAATTTGGTGGAGGTCTCTTTCTTCTGTAACTTTTTCCTGCTATGCATGGGCTAAGCCTGCCTAGTGGAGCAGAAGTCTCTCTCTATCTTATCTAAGTCAAGGTATTCTGTGCCTGAAACCAGCATTCACCCTTGTAGGAACAGCAATTTAGCTTGAAACTTACAGGGCAATTTAGGCCTGTAAGAGATGAAATAGACAGGGGCCAAACAGGAGTCCTAACAAGATGGTCATCGCTGGGCCCCGGAAACAGAAGGCAACATTTGGTGTGAGGGCTGCAGGGTATGTGACTTTCTTCTGATAGTAGTGAGGCAACAGAGCAGTGCTCCAGGAATCTTGTGCTCAGCCTTAAGTTACCATCCTTCACCGGGTTGGGGGCCCCAGTTCTGCAGAACTCAAAGACATTGTTATGGGTATTTCTTGAGCAGGAACCAGGACCCAGCCTCAAGGCCATACCATCATTCGATTGCTCCTTCTCTATTTTCTGTTTCCCCTCCCTTCCATGATCAGCAACTGTTTGAATCTGCCCTCTGGGACTCAGGGAAGGTGAAGGAGGCTGAATGAAGCCTATGTCCTACAAACAAGAAATGGGAACAGAGAATGGATCTGTACTCCAGAGCCCCACAGAGTCTTGCTCAGTTTTAATTCAGGGAACTGGGCAACTATGACTCTGTTAAATTCCTATGAAAATGGGGCACAGGACTGCCTCAGTTTGGAGAATAGACATAGAAACGGAAGTATTTCTGAGCTCCAAGTCTTAGATCTGAGTCTTGATGATTAAAATCTCAATACCTTGGTTTGCCATTTTGGTGTAACACACCTAATTAGAAGTAGTTAGAAAAGTGACAACTGGAATTTTAATAGACAATATAAAGCTCATTTCTTTTCAGAAGAATAGGCCTGAAACCCAGTCCAGAACTGGCACTTCAGGGAGACTTGTAGCCAGGTAGTCAGTTGTCTAGTTTTATAAAAGGTAAGGTTACAGTTACCAGCAGACATTGTTGAGAAAATGTTCGGCAGCATCCATGCCTGACACGACTCAGAAAACTCAAGCTTTTAGCAGTAGAAGGACTAGTCTGAAATTGCATCCATAGTGTCACCTAGTTATTTCCTTGGATGTCTGAACCATAGCTACTCTATCTTGACTTTTAATTGTAATATTCTCCTTAATAGCCAATGCAGATGTCACCATAAACGATGTCAGAGTTTCTCTACGTATGAGAAGATATAAGAGCTGGGACTCATAAAATCTTCTCCTGAAAAGATCTAACTATCTGAAGGCCTGTTCACAAGTTTTTCCCATAGCACAGAATGCCTTATTACTGATTTTTACCCTGAATTCCTTTCAAGGGTATTGAAGGTCAGCAGCTGCAGTGGCCATGATTTAATCTTTGAAGAGGTAGATGGCAAGTGCCAATTTCCAGTTGGCAGGGTTCCTTCTTGTCATAAACTTGACCATGATTTGGGGGTAAAGGGGCATTTCATGACCATTTAATCCCACAGTGGTGAGAATGCTCATTTTCAGGTCTGACAAAGATTTTGCTGGCAGGCCATTCAATGTGCTGTTACTGGACTAGGCCATAAAATTGTATCCAAAATTCTCTGGACCACCTGTCTTACTAGACTCTCCATCCAGAAAAACATTCCCTCTTACTGCTCCTTCTGGTATCTAGAGTTACACTGCTACCATCATTGATCTCATATGCAACTATATATTATTTCATCAGAGACTCAGTCACACATTTGGCAGTGTTGTTGCTGTTTAGTTGCTCAGTCCTGTCTGACTCTTTGCAACCCCATGACTGTTGCCTGCCAGGCTCCTCTGTCCATAGGGTTCTTCAGACAAGAATATTGGAGTAGGTTGCCCTTTCCTTCTCCAAGGTTTGCTCCTAGTGTGAAAGTGAAAAAGTGAAAGTGCAGTTGCTCAGTTGTGTTCGACTTTTGGCAAATCCATGGACTGTACCTGCCAGGCTCCTCCATCCATGGGATTTTCCAGGCAAGATTACTGGAATGAGTTGCCATTTCTTCTCCATTGGCAATGCAAGAATCAGCAATTTTGTAAAACAGGTGAAATACAAATAACATAGCCAACGGTATTAGTAAAGTCATAAGTAAGAATTAAGCTAAGAGCTTCCATTAGATGTAGCCCAGTAAGGAGGAGCCTGGTAGGCTGCAGTCCATGGGGTCGTGAAGAATCCATGGGGTCACAAAGAGTCGGACATGACTGAGCGACTTCCCTTTCACTTTTCACTTTCATGCATTGGAGAAGGAAATGGCAACCCACCCCAGTGTTCTTGCCTGGAGAATCCCAGGGACGGGGGAGCCTGGTGGGCTGCCGTCTATGGGGTCGCACAGAGTCAGACACGACTGAAGTGACTTAGCAGCAGCAGCAGCAGTATATCCCAGGTCATCTGACTTAGACTATTCTGTAATCTTTATTTTCTAGGGAAATTGTATATTGGCACTGTCTATAAGCCACATGGCCCAGTTTTCTAGTGTTTTTAGACTGATTATCATTAGTATAATATAATTCTTCCCAGCATAGAGGAGACTTTAAGCCTAAATTGCCATAGCCTGGTGTTATGTATATAAATTCATCCCATAATTGAGGGAGATTTTTTCCTTTGCTGAAACTTTGCTTGTTGCTCTAATTGAGCTTTAGTAATAGAAGAAAACTCAAGTTCATGGCCAGGGTCAGAGCAGGCTTTATTGGCCAGGTGAGGGGATCTCATCTAGTAATATCAATAGTGACCTATACATGACTATAACTTTCCTTTTAAAGTAAATTTCTTCAGGGCCAACCAATTTGAGCATTGGAATAGAGAAATTCACCAAGGTAACCCAGAACCACACACAGGTAATTGGCCACGATCCCAACAACTGGATTGATTTCTAAAACTAGCATAGGATCATGCCGATGATAGAAAAATATTTTATTTATATGTTAAGGTCCAAGAAGTCAAGAAAACATTATAAATGATTATACAAATCAGGTCCAGAATCTTGGGCAAGCTGTTTATTTCTGATGTCTTTTTCTTGTCCTGGTGTAGTGCAGTTTCTCCTCTGATAAAAAGGTCCTTCCCTCCAGGTTGGAGATAGTCCCTTAAATTATGTCTTTTTCCAGTCCTGTTTGTGGGTTGTGAGGCATCTGATCTTTGTCCAAAGCTAGGTTACTGAAATAAGCTTCAGAAACAAATTTAGGATATCTTTTAATAATTCAATTAAATTTTAAATTAATATACCCTAACAGCAAAGAACTATCCAGGAAATGAGTCTTAGTAGATACAGACCTTTATTAACAAACTGGGATTTAACATTCATTGAAACATCCTTTTCTCCCTAAAATCATCCTCATTTTTGCCAAATATAACCAAATTAAGACTAGTTTGTGAAATAGGTCTGGTCTCAATAAACTTGGCCTGATGATATATATAACCATAACTGATCATAGAGTTTTTACTTTGCTGAAACTTTTATAGAGTCTCAGGCTGAACTTTTCAAACTGTTAGGTAGGTAGAATAGGGAAAAGGAGTCCAAAATGGCTGTGGCTGGAAGACAGGGAAGGTCCGAGGACCAGAGTGAGGACTTCAGGCAGAACAAACAGAACAAACAGCACTCCTGGCTAAGCCCAATTTGCATAGGGCAGGCCCAGGTGGAGGAAAAAACGTATAAAAGGAGGCGCCAAAGCGCTTTCTCTGGGACTCTCTCTCCCGCGTGCATGCGCACGCTCTCTCTCTTTCTCTCTCTCTTTCTCCCTCCCCACGCACTCCTCCACTCTCTTCTCTTCGAGTCTTGGATTCTCCTGCTATCTTCTAAATAAAATGGAGCTGTAACACTGATTTGCCTAAGAGCTGTAACACGGTTTGTCCAAGACCCGAGAGCTGTGATGCGCCGAGGGCTTTAATGTCCGTTGCTCCAAATCTTTGTTGTGACAAGACAAAGAACCGAGGAACATACACTCACGTGACAAAACAAAACCTTTCAGGGATAGGAAAGTCTTGCCAAAGGCTTATCACAGATTTCACCTAACAAATCAATTTGAATTCCTCTCTTTTCAAGGTCTTAAAAATTCCTTGAGATTTCTGTACTTGTTAATGGCATAACCTTCTTAACTTATCTGATAAAGTTACTGGAAACCTAAGAGTTTCCAATCTCTGGAGGGATCAGGAAGACAAGACAGATGTTTCCATCTGTTTATAAAGTGTAATTTTACCAAATTATTGTCATAATTAGTTTGAGGGGAAGGTTTTCCCTACTCCTGGCAAACACAGATTCAAACCCACAACTTTTCAGACAGAAACCATAAAAGTTATAAGCATATTTACCAGTTCAGTTCTTCTGTTAACCTTTGTAAAGTCTGGCTTCTCCTTAGAATACCAGAACATGTCGGAATTTTAGGAAATCCATATGATTTCTGCTGCTAAGTCACTTCAGTCGTGTCCGACTCTGTGCGACCCCATAGACGGCAGCCCACCAGGCTCCGCCGTCCCTGGGATTCTCCAGGCAAGAACACTGGAGTGGGTTGCCTTTTCCTTCTCCAATGCATGAAAGTGAAAAGTGAAAGTGAAGTCTCTCAGTCGTGTCCAACCCTTAGCGACCCCATGGACTGCAGCCTACCAGGCTCCTCCATCCATGGGATTTTCCAGGCAAGAGTACTGGAGTGCGTTGCCATTGCCTTCTCCATATAATTTCTAGGATACCTATATTAGTTATACTTACCATACAATATAACCTGAGAGGATTTATTACTCATCTGATAACATTTCCCATGTAATTTAACCAACCAAATAAACCCAATTAATTTAATATCTCTTTGGGATGTTTCAGGGGCCCTTTGAAGCATCCCAAAGGTAGCTAGAGGTCAAAAGAACTTTAATAGAATTTGATTTAGGAAATTTTGTCCAAAAAAATCAAAAGGGTTTAGAACATTCAGTGAGATCTAGCCAATGCTGATGGGTGTGTCACTTAGCCTGCTGATATCTTACAATGGGTGTACATACAGAGGCTCAAAGTCTAGTCAAAGTCGATTCCACCATCTTGGACCTAGTTGGTTTTAACCAGTTTTCCTATGACTGAGTCATTCCTAATGAAATCCATTTACCCAATGAATTTTAATCCAATTTTAGAAAATCCTGATCATGTATAACTCTTTTCAGTAATTTTTTATATCTTCTTCTATTGAAAACACATCTTAATTTCCCTAAAGTATTTTCCACAATGAGGTACATTTCTGGCTGACAAACTTGTAACAGAATACAGTCTTATTTGACCTCTAGTAAACCTAGGTATGGCTTCCGTGGTGGCTCAGACGGTAAAGCATCTGCCTACAAAGCCAGAGACCCGGGTTCAATCCCTGGATTGGGAAGATCTCCTGGAGAAGGAAATGGCAACCCACTCCAGTATTCTTGCCTGGAAAATCCCATGGACAGAGGAGCCTGGGAGGCTACAGTCCATGGGGTTGCAAAGAGTCGGACACAACTGAGTGACTTCACTTCACTTCACTTCAAACTTAGGTACAACAGAAGTATTATTCTTGTTGATGGTTTGAAAAACCAGATATTAACTTAATACTGAATATTTCCCAGTTCACATGAATCCGGAATTCATTTAGCTTAATTTAGAATTGTTTGCTTTGTTAGCACTTATATTTTTTAAGCCAATTAAATAATTAAATATTATCCAGAGACAAAGACATACCAAGACAGACACATATTCAGACAGACACAACGTGATATCTAGCCTCATTTCTAAACTTAGTCATGAATTAGATATTACAGTATAAAATTTACTAGTTTATAAATAATAATTGGAGTAAATAAAATTTTTAAAGTCTTCTTCCCATTTTTCCTCAGTCTCAGGAGTTAGAGATGGCCTACATAAGTGTTCCTGAGGGCCCTGGTCTCAAGGCACAGGGAAAGAAAATCAAGTTCTAACAAAATGGCAGCAGGTCTAAACCAAATGGTGGCCACACAAAGCCAAATGGCCATCACAAATTACAACACAAAACACAGAGTATAAAACACATACATAGACCTGGCAGTCCTAATCAGACACTCCATTAAATACAAGATTACAGTCTCTCAGAAAACATCCTGTAGAGACATAGAACTTCAGATCCAAGTACTAACAGAGTAAATGAAAATATCTCAGGTCTTCAAGGATTTCAAAGGGAGAAAAGGAAGCCAAGTTGAAAGAAGAGGAGAGGGAGCAAAATGGGTGGCCTTTCTGATATCTCTTGCAGATACCCAGGCATTAAGGGACTTTGCCCTGAGCCTCCAGAGAAGGGAAGACTGGAATTCAGCCCTACCAGAAACCAGACCAGAACAGAACAGAACCAGAATTTGAGTTCTCTGCCAAAAGGAGGTGATTAGCCTCCAATCCTCAGCTCAGGCTGAGGCTCTTCGACCAGATTCCTGCGTCCAAGACTAGGGGACTAGAAAAAAGGGATAGGATAGGAAGGGTTAAAGAGAGGAAAGAGAGAAGGGAGGCGAGAGAGGTCAATAAAGTCTCTTGTTCCTTACCCAGTCTGGGCACTCTGGCTAGTTGTCTGCATCAGGAGGAGACCAGGGGAAAAAGGGTCCGGTTGCGGCCACTGGTCTGGTCCATCAGCAGGCAAGCTAGTCCCCAAGTACCCCAAGTGGTCAGGATGTCAGTCACAGCAAAGAAGAGAATCACCATTTGTTGCAGGAAGGGAGACACCCACCCCCACCCCCAATCAGGGCCCAAGACTGGGCTCTTAGTCTAACACTCAGAAATGAACTGTCTGAGGAAACACATGTGCTGACAAACCAAGAGATTTTATTGGGACAGGAAGCCTGGATGGAGAGCAGTAGGGTAAGGGAAACCAGGAGAGATGCTCTGCTTGCAATCTCGTGTATTATGGTGATGGAATTAGTTTCCAGGTTGTCTTTGCCCAATCATTCTGACTCAGAGTCCTTCCTGGTGGTGCATGCATTGTTCAGCCAAGACGGATGTCAGCAAGAAGGATTCTGGGAGGTGGTCAGACACGTGGTGCCTTCTTTTGGGAAACTCAGAAGAGTTTTCTAAACTCTTCCGGTTGGTGGTGGCTTATTAGTTCCATACTTACCAGGACCTCCCATCGTAAAACAACTCATGCACATGGTCACTATGGTGCCTGGCCAGGGTGGGCAGTTTCAGTCAGTGTTCTTCCCCTAACACACCCACACACACCCCACTCTCTTCCCTGCAACAGAAGGAGAATCTCAAAGGGGGAAAATGAGGGAAAGTGAGCAATCATTTCTCTAACTTCCCTCAGCTGCAGTGCCCACACACTCAACTGAAGCGCCTCAAATGAGATCACCATGAGGCCTGTTGCAGACTCCCAACAGCACCAAAGATTTCTGTGGCCCAGGAATAGCAGAGCCAAGGAACTGGGAACAGGAGGGTGTCTCTTGAGAATACACTCCATGCTGAAGAAAAGACGCCTCTTCTGCTCTTGAAGCAGCACTAGATTGACCCTACGCTTTGTTGTTACAGGATGCGCTAAACCATCCCCCCTCCAAGTGTTAGTTGCACAGCCACATCCGAGTCTTTGCAACCCCATGAACTGGGGTCCCATCAGGCTCCTCTGGCCATGGAATTCTCCAGGTAAGAACACTAGAGTGTGTTGCCATTCCGTTTTCCAGGGGAATCTTCCTGATCCAGGGCTCAAACCCTGGTCTCCTGCACTGCAGGCAGATTCTTTACCAGCTGAGCCACCAGGGAAGTCAAACCCCTCAAAGGTAAGTTTTTTGGTTGTTTTTTTGTTTGTTTGTTTGTTTTACTTTACAATATTGTATTGGGTTTGCCATACATGAATCCACCATGGGTGTACATGTGTTCCCCCTCCTGAACCCCCTTCCCACCTCCCTCCCCATCCCATCCCTCTGGGTCATCCCAGTGCACCAGCCCTGAGCACCCTGTATCATGCATCGAACCTAGACTGGCAATTCGTTTCACATGTGATAATTTACATGTTTCAATGCCATTCTCCCATATCATTCCACCCTCGCCCTCTCCCACATTGTCCAAAAGACTGTTCTATACATCTGTGTCTCTTTTGCTGTCTCACATACAGGGTTATCATTACCACCTTTCCAAATTCCATATATATGCGTTAGGATTGCCGGGAGAAATATCAATAACCTCAGATATGCAGATGATAGCACTCTTATGGCAGAAAGTGAAGAACTAAAAAGCCTCTTGATGAAAGTGAAAGAGGAGAGTGAAAAACTTGGCTTAAAGCTCAACATTCAGAAAACTAAGATCATGGCATCTTGTCCCATCACTTCATGGCAGATAGATAGGGAAACAGTGGAGTGTCAGACTTTATTTTGGGGGGCTCCAAAATCACTGCAGATGGTGATTGCAGCCATGAATCACATGAGTAAGCATTCAGTTCAATTCAGTCGCTCAGTCGTGTCTGACTCTTTGCGACCCCATGAATCGCAGCACGCCAGGCCTCCCTGTCCACCACCAACTCCCTGAGTTCACCCAGACTCACGTCCATTGAGTCAGTGATGCCATCCAGCCATCTCATCCTCCGTCGTCCCCTTCTCCTCCTGCCCCCAATCCCTCCCAGCATCAGAGTCTTTTCCAATAAGTCAACTCTTCGCATGAGCTGGTCAAAGTACTGGAGCTTAAGCTTTAGCATCATTACTTCCAAAGAAATCCCAGGGCTGATCTCCTTCAGAATGGACTGGTTGGATCTCCTTGCAGTCCAAGGGACTCTCAAGAGTCTTCTCCAACACCACAGTTCAAAAGCATCAATTCTTTGGCGCTCAGCCTTCTTCACAGTCCAACTCTCACATCCATACATGACCACTGGAAAAACCATAGCCTTGACTAGATGGACCTTTGTTGGCAAAGTAATGTCTCTGCTTTTGAATATGCTATCTAGGTTGGTCATAATTCTCCTTTCAAGGAGTAAGCGTCTTTTAATTTCATGGCTGCAATCACCATCTGCAATGATTTTGGAGCCCCCCAAAATAAAGTCTGACACTGTTTCCACTCTTTCCCCATCTATTTCCCATGAAGTGATGGGACCGGATGCCATGATCTTCGTTTTCTGAATGTTGAGCTTTAAGCCAACTTTTTCACTCTCCTCTTTCACTTTCATCAAGAGGCTTCTGAGTTCCCCTTCACTTTCTGCCATAAGGGTGGTGTCATCTGCATATCTGAGGTTATTGATATTCCTCCTGGCAATCTTGATTCCAGTTTGTGTTTCTTCCAGTCCAGCGTTTCTCACGATGTACTCTGCATATAAGTTAAATAAGCAGGGTGACAATATACAGCCTTGACGTACTCCTTTTCCTATTTGGAACCAGTCTGTTGTTCCATTTCCAGTTCTAACTGTTGCTTCCTGACCTGCACACAAAAGAAGACTCTACACATGGACATCACCAGATGGTCAACACCGAAATCAAACTGATTATATTCTTTGCAGCCAAAGATGGAGAAGCTCTATACAGTCAACAAAAACAAAACCAGGAGCTGACTGTGGCTCAGATCATGAACTCCTTATTGCCAAATTCAGACTGAAATTGAAGAAAGTAGGGAAAACCACTAGACCATTCAGGTATGACCTAAATCAAATCCCTTATGATTATACAGTGGAAGTGAGAAATAGATTTAAGGGCCTAGATCTGATAGATAGAGTGCCTGATGAACTATGGAATGAGGTTCGTGACATTGTACAGGAGACAGGGATCAAGACCATCCCCATGGAAAAGAAATGCAGAAAAGCAAAATGGCTGCCTGGGGAGGCCTTACAAATAGCTGTGAAAAGAAGAGAAGTGAAAAGCAAAGGAGAAAAAGAAAGATATACCCATTTGAATGCAGAGTTCCAAAGAATAGCAAGAAGAGATAAGAAAGCCTTCCTCAGCGATCAATGCAAAGAAATAGAGGGAAACAACAGAATGGGAAAAACTAGAGATCTCTTCAAGAAAATTAGAGATACCAAGGGAACATTTCATGCAAAGATGGGCTCCATAAAGGATAGAAATGGTATGGACCTAAGAGAAGCAGAAGATATCAAGAAGAGGTGGCAAGAATACACAGAAGAACTGTACAAACAAGATCCTCATGACCCAGATAATCACGATGGTGTGATCACTCACCTAGAGCCAGACATCCTGGAATGTGAAGTCAAGTGGGCCTTAGAAAGCATCACTACGAACAAAGCTAGTGGAGGTGATGGAATTCCAGTTGAGCTATTTCAAATCCTGAAAGATGATGCTGTGAAAGTGCTACACTCAATATGCCAGCAAATTTGGAAAACTCAGCAGTGGCCACAGGACTGGAAAAGGTCAGTTTTCATTCCAATCCCAAAGAAAGGCAATGCCAAAGAATGCTCAAACTACCGCACAATTGCACTCATCTCACATGCTAGTAAAGTAATGCTCAAAATTCTCCAAGCCAGGCTTCAGCAATACGTGAACCGTGAACTTCCTGATGTTCAAGCTGGTTTTAGAAAAGGCAGAGGAACCAGAGATCAAATTGCCAACATTTGCTGGATCATGGAAAAAGCAAGAGAGTTCCAGAAAAACACCTATTTCTGTTTTATTGACTATGCCAAAGCCTTTGACTGTGTGGATCACAATAAACTGTGGAAAATTCTGAAAGAGATGGGAATACCAGACCACCTGACCTGCCTCTTGAGTAAGCATTAAAAGACACTTACTTCTTGGAAGAAAGTTATGACCAACCTAGATATTATATTCAAAAGCAGAGATATTACTTTGCCAACAAAGGTCCATCTAGTCAAGGCTATGGTTTTTCCAGTGGTCATGTATGAATGTGAGAGTTGGACTGTGAAGAAAGCTGAGCGCCAAAGAATTGATGCTTTTGAACTGTGATGTTGGAGAAAACCCTTGAGAGTCCCTTGGACTGCAAGGATATCCAACCAGTCCATCCTAAAGGAGATCAGTCCTGAGTGTTCATTGGAAGGACTGATGCTAAAGCTGAAACTCCAATACTTTGGCCACCTCACGCAAAGTGTTGACTCATTGGAAAAGACCCTGATGCTGGAAGGGATTGGGAGCAGGAGGAGAAGGGGACGACAGAGGATGAGATGGCTGGATGGCATCACCAATTCGATGGACATGAGTTTGGGTGAACTCCAGGAGTTGATGATGGACAGGGAGACCTGGCGTGCTGTGATTCACGGGGTCGCAAAGAGTAGGACATGACTGAGCGACTGAACTGAACTGACACTGTATTGGTGTTTTTCTTTCTGGCTTACGTCACTGTGTATAATAGGCTCCAGTTTCATCCGCCTTATTAGAACTGATTCAAATGTAGTCTTTTTAACAGCTGAGTAATATTCCATTGTGTATATGCAGCATAGCTTTTTGCCTGCCCTATGAAATGGGAGCTGGTGACTGAACAGAGTAGGTCAATGCAAATAAAGTAATGCATTCTTTCTTGCACACGCTGCTCTCCACTATTTGGGCAGATTCTGGGTCTCAGAGGTCTAAGAGGACCTGCGGCAGATGAAGCAGTTGGAGGAAGGGGCGGTGTCTTCCTTATTCACGCTACTCTGTGTCCCCGCGATGCTGGTGGACTGAATGCTAGGAAGAGGTGGCAGTTCCAATTTTTCACTTTAAAACTTTATAGGTCGAGCAAAAATACTAAACATAAGAAGCAGAAAGCCGCAACTCCTCCCTAGGACATCCCCAGCGGGTGAGGCAGGCTCGGAGTCCAGAGAGCCGCGCCTGCGCACTACGGACTCTGAAGCACAGGCCAACTGAGGGAGGTGGGCGGGGCTGCCCGGCCATCCGGGTTCCCTCACCCCGCCCCCGCTGCATGAATGAGAGGCGCGGCGCCCGCCCCTCCCCCGCTGGGCCCGCCCCTCGCCGGGGCTGTGGCGCGCCGTCCGCCGCTGCCACCTCAGCCGCGCTTGGTTCAGCCAGACGCCCGCTGCTTACTGCCCGGAGCTGACGGTCCCAGCACGCTCGCCGCCTCTGCCAGCACGACAGAGTAAGTAAGCAAGCGAGGGTTGGGCCGCTGAGCGCCGTCGCCCCCTGGTTTGGAGAGTAAGGGACCGGGCAGGTCCGGGTTCGGGATGCTAAGGAGACCGTGGGCCCGCGCCAGCCTCCCCCACTCACACTCCCGGCGCCTCGGTCGGGAGCTGGGACGGGCAGGACAGCGGCCCTGGGCCGGGAGGGGCGCGGAAGAGGGTCCGCGCACGAACAGGAGGGTGAGTCCCGCACAAAGGGAGGCGCGGAGCTGTCACCGGGAGACTACAGAGAAAGGTTCGCGGCGCCCTGTACGCCCAGCTAGCCCGTGCCCCGCGTCTGGTCCCCGGGCGTGGGAGCTGCTGGGATGTGCCCGGAGCGAGGACGAGGATGGCGAAGACTGCTGCCTCCCTGTTGGCCGTGGGAACGCGCCTTGGGGGGGCGCGGCGTGGCAGTGTTTTCCTGGTCCCCGTCTGCTCCTCCCCTTTCTTTGTGGCGTCTGTCTCATGCCCGTTTGTCACTGGGTATAAGCAGTGGTCTGGGATGAGACCTCTTGCCTCGCTTACTGATTAATGAAAGTCAGGTGCTGGCCTCATATTTGTGAGTGGGGGGCCGTGTGTGCTTCCACAGGGCAGAGAATTAAGGCCCCTCTTTTGTTTCCAGAGACTTAATGGTTTGTATGTGACCTCTGAAATGAGCGAATTGGAGATCATTTAAAGGGGATGAGGAAAAAAAGACATATTCCTTCATCAGATCTTCAGCCAATTCTGTCTCTGGCATTCTTTCAAACAGTATTTCTTTGTTTCTTGCTGCAAAACCAGTGGGTTTTTTAACTGAAAATATGTGTCTACATTCTCAATGTATTTCTATATTCTCAGTATATCCAGAACACTTGCTTTCCGAGTGTTGGTAAATGGTCATATACTCACGTATATGTACATGAGAATAGTACATATAGAACACTGCTTTTTAGTTAATTGGTAATTATGTCTGTATATTGATATACGTTGTCTATAGAAATGCTCCAGTGTATCTAGGACACTTTTTTCAGCTCCTCAGTACAGGCAGATTTTGTTTCTTCCTGCCTCCCGGTGTTCATAAGAAGGTGGTCCAGCAGGTTCTCTCCGCCTCCTTGCCTTTTTTTCCCCGTAATTCTTTGGCAAAGGGTGTTACTGCATATTTCCCTGGCATGCGCCCTTGCTTTGATCTGAATTTTCCTGTGCTCTGTTGTCTGGTTGTGCCGCCCAGCTCAGTGGCACCTCTTACAGGACTATTGGAAAACAGAATACCTTTTTTTTTTTTTTTTTGTCCTCATCCCCAGAGAGAGGAGGAAGCTCCGCAGTTTCCCACAGACTTTGGCTCTGCGGGGACTGACTGCCTGACTTTGTTTGCTTGGTGAAGTTACGAGGAGTCACAGCTGATATGGACCAATTAAAAAGAAGCAGTTATAATAGCACCAGCTATTCCTTGCTGTTTCACTTGGACCTTTTTCTCTCTTAAACGTATAAGTTTTAGAAGATAGTTGGTTGCATTTGCTGTTTTTTGTGTGTACCCTTATAATTTTGCAGAGTGACAGGAAATTAGCTAAACTCAGTTGTTGTAAGGAACATACCTCCAAATATTAATATACTTTTGTTGTGATCTTTTGATTCAGAATAACAGCAGTAAAAAAAAAAAGTGAGGAGCTAATTAGAGGATATGAATAGTTGAATTGATTCAGTGTTAAGATTCCCTTTAAGGTTATTTTTAGTAACATGTATTTTAATTCCTGGTAGTTTTCAGTGCAAAATGAAATTGAAACTAAGCAGTCTTCCATAGCATCTGTTTATGTATGTTCCCTCTGTTGCAAACATTTGCTTTTAATTTGAAAGAGAAATTTTCCATTTGGTTGGAACAGGATCCATTATTCTTGGTAAAAATCTTACCTTATGTTAGCATGATCAAATTCTTTCTTTGTAAAAGTTAAAATTAATAAAAGTTGACTTTTTAATTTGAAATTTTGGTTTTATGATGTCAGATTTAAATAAAATTTTTATGAATTTAACTCAAAATAAGGCAACTTATAAATGAGTGCTTCATTAATTACATTAACTAGTGTCACTAATACTGAAGCAACCCAAATAACTTATGAATTGCCTGCATAAGATTTTTCTCTTTTAGGAAGCCTTTTAAAACAAATTATAAGGGGAAGTCTTAAATAAACAGCATAGTGTAACCGGAATTATCACTGAAATAGGCTTGCATAGTACTACAATATTGGGCAACTTTAATTTTGCAAGCATGACTTAGCTATTGTTTGTACCAACAAAGGAAACTAAAAACATCCTGGCCTTGTTATTCAGCATTCTGTTAATCAAAATCTTTACCAGTCCATAGTTTTGCATTTTTGTAGGATGATGATTGAGGAAAAATTCCAAAGTAATATCTATATTGCCAAAATAGGTTACATGCTGTTTTATTAATAAATATAATCTTTATATTCATTAGAAATACTGATATTGTTATGTTAGTAATAGTATATATGATGACACTTTGTCACCCAAACTGGGATACATTATCCTCCCAGTATTCTGTCAGTGATTGTTTTCTGGGAATTCCCTGGTGGTCTAGTGATTAGGACTCTGCTTACACTACAGTGAGCATGGATTGATCCCTGGTGGGGGAACTAAGTTCCTATATGCTGTGCAGCCAAATACTAATTGTTTTCTGTTTCAAATGGCAGTTTATTCTAAAATCAGTAATACTCTTATCATAATGTATTATTAGATCAGTGCAAACGTAATTACAATTTTGCATTGTTGAAGTTTGCCATTTGATATTGGAATACATTCTTAAATAAATGTGGCTATGTTATACTATAGAAATGATGTCAGACAAAAAGCAAATTCCAGTGATTTTTTTTTATTGGAGTTCAAAATGGGTCATAAAGCAGCAGAGACAACTCGCAGCATCAACAATGCATTTGGCCCAGGAACTGCTAACACACATACAGTGCAGTAGTGGTTCAAGAAGTTTTGCGAAGGAGACAGAGCCTTGAAGATGAGGAGCGCAGTGGCTGGCCATTGGAAGTTGACAACAACCAATTGAGAGCAATCATCAAAGCTCTTACAACTACGTGAGAAGTTGCTAAAGAACCCAATATCCACCGTTCTACAGTCATTCTGCATTTGAAGCAAATTGGAGAGGTGAAAAAGCTCAATAAGTGGGTGCCTCATGAGCTGACTGAAAATCAAAAAAATCATGTTAAAGTGTAGTCTTCTCTTAGCCTATGCAACAACAATGAACCATTTCTCCATCAGATTATAATGTGTGATGAAAAGTGGATTTTATATGACAACCAGCTCAGTGGTTGGACCGAGAAGAAACTCTCAAAACACTTCCCAAAGCCAAACTTGCACTGAAAAAAAGGTCATACTCATTGTTTGGTGGTCTGCTGCCTATCTGATCAACTACAGCTTTCTGAATCCCAGCAAAGCCATTATATCTGAGAAGTATGCTCAGCAAATCGATGAGATGCACTGAAAACTGCAACACCTGCAGCTGGCATTGGTCAACAGAATGGGCCCAATTCTCCACAGCATCACCTGACCACACGTCACACAACCAAAGCTTCAGAATTTGAATGAATTGGGCTATGAAGTTTTGCCTCAAACGCCATCTTCACCTGACCTCTTGCCAACTGACTACCACTTCTTCAAGCATCTCAACAACTTTCTCCAGGGAAAATGCTTCCACAACCATCAGGAAGCAGAAAATGCTTTCCAAGAGTTTATCTAATCCCAAAGCACAGATTTTTACACAACAGGAATAAAAAAACTTGTTGACAAAAATGTGTTGATTGTAATGGTTCCTATTTTGATTAAAAAAGATGTGTTTTAGCCTAGTTATAATGATTTAAAATTCACAGTCTGAAACCACAACTACTTTTGCACTAACCTAATAGCAGCTTAAACTATATGAAATTGCCATTTATTTTTAGATTGGGGAGTTACCAAAAATCAGTGGTTTCATATGGTTCAATTATTTTGAATTCTTAGCAGTTCTTTCTAGTATTTACCTTTATATTTATTTCATTTTCAATGTTTAAACTGCAATTCCTTGATTTTCTACCTTTTTATATTATCCATGGAGTTCTAGTTTGGAAGTTGAGTACTTAATTGTTCCACATAACCATCCTTCAACTCCCCCACCTCATATCTATACTTTACAGTTTCCAGTTAAGTCAGTATTCAGTATTTATATGACTGTGGCAGTGTACCTAAATTCACAGATGAGCTGTATTGGATATGTATTACCTATTATGTTTCTTTTTTGTACAACTTTATTTCTCCTGAGTTAAATAATTGCCACTTTTGTTTGTTCTTCATTTGCCTAGTTTTATTTTTACCAGTCACAAATTCTCCTCAAATTTTATGACAGAAATGATCATCTTTCAATATATTCAGATAATCTGTTTCATTTCTATTTCCTAGCTGTCATATAGGACCTCCCTTTTTATCTTCTTGTGAATTCTCTTTGCCTTCCTCCTATGTTGCATTCTTGATTTCCTGGATCCTGTGTCTTCCTTATTCTTTAGTAGTTTCCTGAGAAAGAACATCTACAAACTCTGAAATTTCTTCCTGAATTCAGAAGTTGCATGTCTGAAATGTCTGCATTTTACCTGCACACTTGAATGGTGGTTTCACTGGATGTTGAATTCTAGATTGAAAATTAGTGTCTGTCTCTTGAAGGCTTCCAGTTGTAATCCCCATTCTCTTTTTCCTCCCACTCTGAAAGATGGGGAGGATCTTCTAGTTATCCCTGGTGTTCTGACATTTCATGGTGTTCCTCAAAATGGTGTTTCATGGTGTTCCTTTTTCTTTCCTTTTGCTTGTAGGGCAGATAATATTTCCCCAAATATCTATATATATGTGCACACAGGCATACATACTGTCTTACCCAATATGCTATTCTTCATGATGTTGACATGCATCCATCAAGAGGTGCGGTCTTTGTTTCCTCTACTTGAACCTGTGCAGACAGCCTGTGCTTCCCAGGATGTTTTGGGTCTTGAGCCAACATCATGGTTTAGGAATACAGTTGGATGATCAAAAGCAGCCACCTTGAGGGGATATTTTATTTATTTATTTATTTTTTACTTTTAAATGAAGTCATCAGTTTACTTTTGACTAGAAATATGAGTTAACACCAGAGAAAGTGTCTTTCAGCATTGAAATGTAATCACCTCTGGAATCAACATGAAGACCATCAGTTGCATTTTTTTTAAATCTGCTTTAGGAAATGATAGAGCCGTTTATGACCAAAAAAAAAAACCAATCTATAAGCTTCATGATTAAATACATCATGACTAACTAAGACAAACACATTATTTGCAAGAATTTCTGTGATAAGAAGATAGAGGCAAATGGAGTTACATAGACCAGGGCTTGTTTGGACATTGTCAGTGACTTAGTGTTTATCTCAGGGATGCATATTTTTAAATATTTTTTAACCCATGAATTTTTTTTCTATTTACAGCTGCTTTACTCCTCATCTAGCCTTCCCCAAGGGCCCATATCATATAAGTTGAATATTACTAGAGAACTTCAGATTCAGGACTAAAAATCTGAAGTGGACTACTCTCATCACTGCCCCCAGAAAATTGCCAGATTCTTAATAACTTGTAATTCTTAATTTTGGCCTATATTAATGTCTCCACACTCTTTAACTTCATGAGCAGCCCACCCGTCCCCATGCTGATAAGTGGGCTGTGTACTTACTTCATTGAGGGTTTAAAAGTTATCAGACAGATACTCTTCATCCTCTCCTCACCAAATCTATAAATCCACCTTGCTTAGGATCCTTATTTTCTGTTTTCTTCCCATCAGAGGCCAACTTGCCTCCCCACCTTACACTCCCTCAGAGCTAGTCAAAAACTTGACTTCTGCTTTTGTGCTCTCTTTCACGTCCTCAACAACTTTCCAAGGCACCACCAATATCAGCATACATACATGCTCTGATATTGCCCATCTTTAAAAACAACAAAAAATTAAAACAACTTTCCCCTGACCTTACATCCATCTCTTTCTGTTTACCTTCATGGTTAAATGTCTCAAAAGAGTAGTCTACACATTTCCTCCCTATCTCCTCTGTACTATGTGTCACTCTCTGAAATTCTGTTGTTGACTGAATTTTTTTGTCTCTTACCCTCCACTGGAAAGTGAGCTCCAGGAAAGCAAGACCTCATCTATCCTGTTTACCACTATGTTCCTAGGACAGCAATTGACACAAGTACCTACTCAGTACATGGGCAAAAAAGGCATAACTGACATATTTAACTGGGTAGAATAGCTCTTTTTAAAAAAATTTCTAACAAGAAAATAAATTTTCATTTATTTTTTAAATTATTCTCTACTTTTTGCTACACTTGAAAGTTGAAAAATTATGAAGACTGTATTAATGGTTGAATTTTACCTATGTTACATTACATTTTGTTCTTTCCTAAAGTGAAAGTGAAGTTGCTCAGTCATGTCCGACTCTTTGCAACCCCATGGACTATAGCCTACCAGGCTCCTCTGTCCATGGAATTTTCCAGGCAATAGTACTGGAGTGAATTGCCATTTCCTTCTCCAGGGGATCTTCCCAACCCAGGGATCGAACTCGGGTCTCCCACATTGTAGACAGGCGCTTTACCGTCTGAGCCACCAGGGAAGTCTAAGTATAATTTAAATTGTCAGTCTTACACCTGGATTGATTGACTGATCAGTCAGACTGATTGGAGTTGAATTTTAGTTCTTTTCACTTTTTGCCATGTGACCTTGGGCAGATTAACCTCTGTTTCCTCATCTGCAAGGTGGAAATAAGAAAGTACCTACCTCATATGTTGTGTAGGTCAAGTGAGATAACATGTAAAATGCTAAACCCAGTACTTGCCATGGTGGCTAATACAATGAAAGTAGTTACAGTTATTGTTTGTATACTCTTCTCTGCTTTCTAATATTTGATCTGACTTGGTCACTGTAGTTTTGTGTTTTCTTTTTTGTCACTTTAGTATTTTTGTTTGAAGTATTTATATCTAGAGTATATTGACTATGAATGTGACTCTCCTGTTTTTAGTTTTGTTGGAGTATATTGACTATGAATATATTGACTGCTACTGCTGCTAAGTCGCTTCAGTTGTGTCCAACTCTGTGCGACCCCATAGACAGCAGCCCACCAGGCTCCCCGGTCCCTGGGATTCTCCAGGCAAGAACACTGGAGTGGGTTGCCATTTCCTTCTCCAATGCATGAAAGTGAAAAGTGAAAGTGAAAAGTGAAAGTGAAGTCGCTCAGTTGTGTCCGACCCTTAGCAACCCCATGGACTGCAGCCCGCCAGGCTCCTCTGTCCATGGGATTTTCCAGGCAAGAGTGCTGGAGTGGGGTGCCATTGCCTTCTCCGAATGTATTGACTACCTAGAGCATATTGACTGTGAATGTGACTCTCCTGTTTTTAGTTTTGTTGGATTTTTTCCTAATTCCTTGCTCCTCTGTTCCTCACATTACCCCCACATAATATCAATAAATTGATTAAATGATCTTCATTGACAGATGAGCACCCCCTAGCACTTCCCAGCAGTTTGGTCACTGAGAAATCATTTTGATAACTTGATGAAATATTTTTATTTCAAGCCAAGTTCTGTACTTTGTTTATTTGGCTTGCTCAGAGGTGAGGCTGCTTCTTTGTATTAATTCATGTTATTTTTCATTAAATTTTCTTATTTATGCTAATGGAACTTTTAAAACACCTAGTATGTCATCAACAGATTTTTTTAAGTAGTTATAAGATGCTGTTCTTTTCACTTCCTAGCTAGCTAGGAAGATAAATATATGATACAATAAAAATCCATTCTACAGGCTTCACTGAGGGATAAGGACAGGCTATGTATTAATAGAAGTCCAAAGTAGGGAGAGTTGTGTCCAGCCAGCCTTAAGGGAGTCTTAAAACTTTTCCACATGTTAAATTGTCTATACCCCTTATTTTCTGTCTTGATTTTTAATTTTAGAAATTGTTTCTTGAAGTAATTGACTTACCAGTTACTCTGCCTGTTTCTTATCTAGGTAGGCAGTGAAAACACCTCCAATTATCTGAGCATTTCAGACATTAGAACGTAGTGTTAGATAAATTTAAGATACAAAAAGAATGCCAGATGGTTTGAAAGGAAATGTGAACACTAGTGCAGGCAAGTCCTTTGAAAGCCAGCTGAATGAGCTTTATCTGCTCTGAAGGTAGGAATCAGACACTGTTCCATACTAGTTGACCTAGGAACAGTGGCCTTACTTTTGGTTGGGAAAGTCAGCCTAGGCCCTCCACCTGCTGTAAAGACAGTATGACACCAGATAGTTGCTCTGCACCTCCATGGATTTGAGTTGGAACAAACCTGAATGGCAAGGAAAGGAAGCTAATTTTTAGATAGCATTACAAGTAAACATATTACATAGTGATTTTGCTCTGAAAAAGTGTAATGCAACTTGAATTTTTATGGATTCAATGCTGTTAGGTGTATTTTGAGTTGCTTACTATTTTAGCAACTATAGAAGTTTGTGGCTTCTGTAGAACATTAATTATACATGTTGTCTTAAAATCATTTTGTCTGTTATTTATGTTTTCCTAACTAGACAGGTGTTTGTATCAGATACAGTTCTTCTCTAGCAAACTTAGTGTTATAATTATTTAATTGAGAACAAAAGAAGTACAAATATGGCACTGCAGGTATAATGAATAGTTCATTTGATGACAGTGTTTATTGAATTCTCAAAGTTAATAACTTCACCAGTAGTCTATCAGTATGCTTCATGTTATCTTTATTTTTTTTTTTAATTTGGAGATAGAATGGTGCTGTATTACCTGTTTGTTAAGTTCATCTAGGCAAACCAAAATATTATAAATTACTTGTACCTCTTTATTCTTTCCTAACTCTGAGCATGAAAAATTTTGCTCGGTGATATAAACTTGAAATATCCAAATAGGCTCTTCATCTTAGACTGAGAGAAAAAGTTTGGCAAACATCAAAGTATGAGCCAGTATAATTTATGAAAAATTGGTGAAAATGTAAATCAAAAGTGTAGGCTTTCATTCTTTTCCTTTAGTGCAAAAGAAATTGTGAAACTTATTCAGAAGTGTGTTGGAAATTTTATGCTTGGCTATAATTAAATAAAAGATTTTACTTAAATTTATTAATTGTCCTTGAAAGCAGTCCAGAGGAAATTTTGTGGTAGTAAGTTTTTTTTTAATATAGTAAAACAGTATATCAATAGCCAGAAGCAATATTGTACCCAGAAATCATCTTTCGCATTAGCTAGATGCGATTCATGGGGTCGCGGAGAGTCAGACACGACTGAGCGACTGAACTGAACTGAGCTGAACTGAAACCTATAGTAAAAACCTTTCATGTCAGTATTTTTTGGGCTTCCCAGTTGGCTTAGTAGTAAAGAATCCACCTGCCAATACAGGAGATGTGGGTTCGATCCCTGGGTTGAGAAGATTCCCTGGAGCAGGAAATGGCAACCCACTCCAGTATTCTTGCCTGAAAAATCTTCCTCTTGCAGAGGAGCATGGCAGGCTACAGTCCATGGAGTTGCAAAGGAATCGGACACAACTTAGCAACTAGACAACAACATCAGAATCTTTACACGCATTTCTTCTTTACTACTTACAGCATCTCTCAAAGGGTTATTAATGAATGATAAAGCATAAAGTCAAAGCAGTAAGCTGTTTAGGTTCACATAGTCACCTGGGTCAGGTTTAGAACCCAGGCTTTTATTCTCCAACCCACCACATGTCTCAGTTGATATTGTCAACTTTCACAAGAACACAGATCTTTTCTATTCAGTTGGTATCTTGCTATTCAGTTGGGACTTCCCTGGTGGCTCAGATGGTTAAGAATCTGCCTGCAATGTGGGAGACCTGGGTTGGGAAGATCCCCCGGAGAAGGGAACAGCTACCCACTCTAGTATTCTGGCCTGGAGAATTCCATGGACAGAGGAGCCTGGCAGGTTACAGTCCATGGGGTATCAAAGAATCACACCATTGAGCGACTTTCACTTTCACTTGGTATCCTGCACTGGGACTTTTGGAACAATCTAGGGTAGGGGGTGCACACCAAGTGGCTTATGAGATCCTAGTTCCCTGACTAGGGATAGAACCCAGGCTATTGCAGTGAAAGTGCCAAGTCCTAACCACTGGACCACCAGGGAATTCCCTGAAAGACTATTGATAAAGGAAATTTAGAGACCTTTGTAGGAAATGGCTGGCAAATAAGGAGAGATTTGGCAGCATATATATTTTTTATTTCTTTTGATACTCTTGAAGTAATTAACCATTATAGATCTTTTGCAGTAAATAAAAGTGAGGTAAATAAAAATGATTTGTTAGAATGCAGCAAAGAGGCTGTATAGTTTTCTAGCATTGCTGTAACAAATTACTACAAAATTGATGGCCTGAAACAGTAGAAATTTAGTCTCTCACAGTTTGAAAGGCCAGAAGTCTGAATGAAATCAGAATGTCAACAGAGTTGCTGCACTCTCTCCAAAAACTAGGAGAGAATCCTTCCTTGCTTCTTCCAACTTTTCATTGCTCCACACATTCCTTGATTTTTGTCTACATAACTCCATTCTTTGCTTCCATGTTCACATGGTCTTCGTTTTCTTTCTTATAAAGACATTGTCATTGAGTTTAGAGTCCACCTGGATAATCCAAAGCTCACACAATTCAGTTCAGAATGCAAACTGTGATTTCTGTTTTCTGTGTTTCAGTTTTCTCTATTTCAATTCACTGCCTCTGTCTATTTAGAACTACAGAATTATATAAACTCCACAGTTTTGAGGAGAGGAAAAAGTTGGATTCCTAAAAAAAGTTTTTTTAATGTATCCTGTAAAACTTCTTAGTCTTTGCCATGGGCTTTCAGTAGTATAACCTACCTCAGGAATAAAACTTTATATTTCACAGGTGTCAGATTGTCTTAATCTGTTCTGGCTGCTATACAAAAGACCCATAGAAATTCCTCATAATTCTGAAGGCTCAGAAATCCAAGACCAGCAGTTTCAGTGTCTGGTAAGGGCTCATTTGCTGGTGCATAGATAGTATTTTTCACTGTCTTTTTGCTTTGTCTTCCTGTGGTGGAAGGGGTGAGGAAGCTATCTAGAGTCTTTTTTTATTGGGCCCTCTTATATAAGGGCATCAATCCTATTCTTGGGGGTGTCACCCTCAACAATCACTTCCAGATACCATTACATTGGGGATTAGATTTCAGTGTGTGAATTTGCAAAGCAGTGCGGGATATTTGCTTTATAGCACAATTTTTAGCACTCACCATATGATACAAAGAGAAAATTGATATTTTCCATATAACTCATTCAGTATCTAAATAAGCACTGCAGCATTAATTTTTTCATTGATCCGTTTATTTTCTACCCAAGATTAATATTACTAGATTGACCTGTACTATTTTTCAGGTTTCTCCACTAATGAGGTTCTTCTTTTTAATTTTTTTGTTATAGGTAACTGTAAATACATTTAAAAATAGGTCATTTATCCTTTTTCCTTTTACTTTGTTTGCTGAGGTATTTTAAAGCAAAGCCAAGGCATTTTTGTACATATTTCCTGACATACTTCTATATGCATCTTTTTAAAATAAGGATGTTGTCTTATAGAACCAAAATGCTATTCTCGTATCTAATAAAATTAACAGTTACTCCTTGGTATCATCTAATAGCTAGATGCTGTTAAGGTTTGCCGCAGATGATTTGTTCACACCAGGATTTCAGAGTCTACAGATCCTGTTTGGTCATTTTGTGCCTCATGCCTATTTTAATTTAGGGCAGTTCCTCCTTCCTTTCTCCCCACTTTTTCTTTGTGTGTCATGGACTAGTTACAGGAATCAGGTCAATTGTCCAATGGAATTTCTCATATTTGGGATTTTATTAAAACAGATTTAAATTTTTTGGTAAGAATGCTTAGGAGATGCTTAATATTACATCACATCCCGAGTCCTGCTGGGGTAGTGGGGTGGTTCTGGCTACCTCACTTCTGGTGATGCTGAAAGACCACACTGATGGTCATGTCAGCATCCTTTATGACAAAATGGTAATTTTCTTTTTTTTTTTTTTTTTATTTATTTATTTTTGGCTGCGCTGGTCTAAATTGCTGTATGCAGGCATTCTGTGGTTGCAGCCAGTAGGGGCTACCCTCTAGTTGCGGTGCTTGGCCTTATTGTGGTGGCTTCTCTTGTTGGAGAGCACAGCTCTAGGCAGGAGGGCTTCAGTAGTTGTGGTGCGTGGGCTCAGTTGCTGCGGCTCGTGGGTTCTAGAGTGCAGTCTCAGTAGTTATGGTGCAAGGGCTTAGTTGCTCCTTAGCGTATGGGAGCCTCCTAGAACAGAGATGGAACCCACCGTTCCATCTGGAACCACTGGACCAGCAGGGAAATCCCAAAATGGTGATTTTCTTATCCTGTCCTCTCTTCTACATTTATTATCAGGAGTTCTATAAAGAAAGACCTGTATATCATCAGCTAAGACTGTTTTGGGTTACTCTGAAATACATTTTGTATGAGAGACTGCCAAGTAATCTTACACTGCTAATGTTCTTGATAAGAGATAATGAATTTGAATCAGGATAAAAGGAATTGTGTAATCTTTTGTTTTAATAAATATACAACAAACTTCTGAGTACTGTAGTAAAAATGTGAATGATTTCTTTTTTTTTTTTTTTGCTGCTCTAGGTCTTCATTGCCACATGTGGGCTCTTTGTTGTAGCATGAAGGCTTTCTCTAGTTGTGGCACGTGGGCTTCTTTTGTTGCAGAGCACAGGTTCTGGAGCAAAAGGGCTTAGTAGTTGTGGCACACAAGCTTCTCCAGTTGCCATGCAAGAGCTTAGTTGGCCTGTAGCTTGTGGGATCCTAGTTCCCCGACCAGAGATCAAACCATGTACCCTGCATTGGAAGGCAGATTCTTAACCACTGGATCACCAAAGAAGTCCTTTTTTTTTTTTTTTTAACAATTGAGAATGTACACTCTAATTGCTTTGGAAGTTACAGATAAAGATAAATGAAAGGCTTTTATAAATTAAAATCAAGCAGCAAAGAGGAAAGAGTACTAACTAGATTAAAATTTAAAAATTGGAAGAGAATAGAGCCAATATTTTGTAATAACTATAAATGGAGTAGTTTATAGTATAAATAGCCTTTAAAAATTATGAGTCACTCGATTGTAACTTATACACTATTGTACACCATCTGTACTTCAATTTCTTATTTAATTAGTTTTTAAAATTGAGAGATTTCCAGAGTCAGCATGACCCAGCCCCTGAATGTCTAAACCATTCACTCTTCTTAGACTGATCTTTTCACATAGTATATCCCTAACATGTGGTGAGTGTTTTCATGAGATTGTGTCTAGACTAAAGAAATCAAGGTTATATATTATAGAATTAATGCTTAAATATCTTCAAAGGCAGGGAGAATTCTTCATTGAATATCATTCTTTTTCTTTAAATTGTACTTTATGGGAAAAAATCTTTTGATTACTATTTCTCATAATACCTCTTGTTTAACTTCATGTCTTGACATTCTTATTCAGTAAAATTACTGAATAAAGTCATGCAAATATAAAGCCTTACTTAGTTTTCTTGCTTCATTTTACTTTAAGCCAGTTGTGTTTATATATCTTCTGAATCTGTGTATTCTGGGGAAAGTCACTTTGATATCAAATGAAAATTAAACAAGTGTTTTTAGCTTCATAACCATCTCTAGACAGCCTCTAATCATATTTGAGAGATCATTAAATGTATGTGCTATTATGATTTGTCCATCGGCAAGATATTACTATGATTATGCTGTTTTATTTTAAAATAATAGTACTATGGGTCTTTTCTGAAAAATAAAGAATACCTTTATAGAGGGATGCCTCAAAAGACCATAGTATAATAAAATCAGTATAATCATTTTTAGTCAGTTGAGCTGATTATTCCTCATCAGGACTCTAAAATGGTTTTAGTGCTGAAAATTACATTTCCCTACCTATTGAATTAAAACAGATGATTGCAAAACACTTACTCTATGCAAGTCATTATGCTTGGTGCTGAGTAGTATGGCTGCTTTCACTATTCAGATAAAGAAGAAAGTACATACTTCTTCAACATCCATTTATGATAAAAAGTCTCCATAAAGTGGGCATTCAGGGAACCTATATCAACATAATAAAGGCAATATATGACAAGCCCACAGCTAACATCATTTTCAACTGTGAAAAGCTGAAGGCACTCTCTCTAAAATCAGAAACAAAATACTACCAGAAGATTACTAGAACTCAATAATGAATTCAGTAACATTGCAGGATAAAAATTAATACATGGAAATCTCTTGCATTCCTCTACACTAACAATGAAAGATCAGAAAGAAAGATTAAGGAAGCAATCCCATTTACCATCCCATCATGGTAATAAAATACCTGAAAATGACATGCCTAAGGAGACAAAAGACCTGTACTCTGAAAACTATAAGAAGCTGATGGAAGAAATCAAAGATGATATAAACAGAAAGATATACCATATTCTTTGATTGGAAGAATCAATATTGTCAAAATGACAATACTCCCCAAGGCAATCTACAGATTCACTGCAATCCTATGTCAAATTACCAATGACATTTTTAACAGACTATAACAAAAATTTTTGTTAATTTGTATGGAAACACTAAAGACCCCAAATAGCCAATGAAATCCTGAGTAAGAAAAACAGAGCTGGAGAAATCACATTCCCTGACTTCAGATTTACTACAAAGCTACAGGTATGGTACTGCCCAAGGACGGAAATACAGATCAATAGATCAGGATGGAAAGCCCAGAAATAAACCCACACACTTATAGTCAGTTAATCTGTGATAAAGAAGGCAAGAATATTAAGTGGGGAAAAGACAAGTTTCTTCAGTAAGTGGTGCTGGGAAAACTGCAAAGCTACATGTAAAAGAAGGAGATTAGAACATTCCCTAACACTATACACAAAAACAACTCAAGATGAATCAAAGACCTATGTGTAAGGCCAGACACTATAAAACTCTTAGAGGAAAACATAGAACAGTCTTTGACATAAACTGTAGCAATATCTTCTTTGATCCATCTCCTAGAGTAGTGCAAGTAAAAACAAATAAATGGGACCTAATTAAACTTAAAAGCTTCTGCACAACAATGGAAACTATAAACAAAATGAAAAGACAGCCTACAGAACGGGAGAAAATTGTTGCAAGCAAAGCAGTCAACAAAGGATAATCTCCCAAATATACAATAAAATAGCTCAGACACTGTATATCAAAAACAAAACCCAATCAAAAAAATGAGCAGAAGATCTAAATAGACATTTCTCCAAATAAGACATATAGATGGACAAAAAGCACATGAAAAGATGCTCAATATCACATTATCAGAGAAATGCAAATCAAAACTACAATTAGGTATCACCTCACACCAGTCAGAATGGCCATCATCAAAAAGTCTACAAATAAATGCTACAAATAGATGTAGGGGAAAGGGAACTCTCCTAACTCTGTTGGTAGCAATGTATTAAAAAATTGGTACAACCACTATGTATAACAGTATGGAGGTTCCTTAAAAAGCTGAAATTAGAACTACCATATGATCCAGCAGCCCCTCTCCTGGCATATATCCAGAGAAAACTATAATTTGAAAAGATACATTCACCTCAGTTCATTGCAACACTATTTACAATAGCCAAGACATGGAAGCAACCTAAATGTCCATCAACATCAACAGAGGGATGGATAAAGATGTGGTACATATATACAATAGAATATTAACCAACCATGAAAAGATTTAAAATAACGCCATTTACAGCAACACAGATGGACCTAGAGATTATCATACTAAATGAAGTAAGTCATACAGAGAAAGACAAATACCATATCACTCATATGTGGAATCTAATTTTTAAAAATTATACAAATGAACTTATCTACAAAACAGATGTCAAAAAAGAAACTCATGGTTACCAACAGGAAAAGGTAGTGGGGAGGGATAATTCAGGAGCTTGGTTAACAAGCAGACACTGCTATATATAAAGTAGATAACTAGCAAGGACCTAATGTAAAGCACAAGGAACTCTACTCAGTATTCTATAATAATCTTTATGAGGAAAGAATCTGAGAAAGAATGAATATATGTCTGAATAAATCACTTTGCTGTACACATGAAACTAATACAACATTGTAAATTAATTATATGCCATACAAAATTCAATACAAAAACATTTTTTTCATACATACTTCTTTTATTCAGAAAACCCTCTGGAAATATGTGTTTCAACTGTGTTGTCTCCTTACCCTCATTTGCAGCCAGAAGCCTCTGGGCTTGTGCCCCACCATGCAGCCTTTGTCCAGTTTCCAATAATATTTATTGAGTATCTTTTAAGTGCCAGGTATTGTTTAATCTGAATTTATAGAAATCCTACATCTCATGATAAGACACTCTTGTTGAATAACTCCACTATATTTAATGAAGTTATAGTATGAGTAACATCTGAATTTATTAGATCTGAGGTTGTAATTTTAATATTCTTTTTCTGACATTTTATATATTATGACTTAAAGGTTCCTGTAAAGCTGAAGAAAATTGGCTGCTCATGAGGAAATTCAGGACTTTTTTCAGGCTAAGATAACTAACCACAAGTGCAATGAAATCAGTAAAGCAGAGGCTGCATTTAGATTTTATTCAGACCAACTTCTAACTCTTGAAAACCTAAGCATATATTTTTACACAGTAAGTTACAAGTTTATTTTTATATAGGCAAAAAAGAAATAAGGTGATGTGGTGGAAAGCATGTGGCATTTAAGTAAGTTGTTTCTTTCTTTTTTTTAAGTTGAGATTTAAGTAACTTAAGTGGCCCTGTGTGTTAGTAGCTAAGTCATGTCTGACTCTTGTAACCCCATGGACTATAGCCGGCCAGGCTTCTCTATCCATGGGATTTCCCAGGCAAGAATACTGGAGTGGGTTGCCAATCCCTTCTCCAGGGGCTGAATCTTCCCAACCCAGGATCAAAACCAGTCTCCTGCATTGCAGGCTGATTCTTTACCATCTGAGCCACCAGGGAAGCCCTTGTGTGGCCCTAGTATTTATTAACTGTTTGGCTTTGGTGAAGTACTACCTCTCTTAGCCTCAAAAGGAATAATTACAATGGAATCTTTAAGAATTATTGAATTTATAATTGAGTAACTTCAGAGGTTATTGTGAGTATTGTTTATCACCTTTAATAAAGTACTGTCCTAGTAATTGTTGTAAGGCAAGGGGTGGAGCAATGGAAAGGGTGAACACAAGAACAATCTTTTCTGTTACTGAGTTCTGTCCTTTTCATAAATATGAGACCAGTTATGCTGCCATTTCAACCTGGCTGCCTAACTGTGGCTGGTTAGAAGTTCCATTCCAGTAGTGGTCAGATGATATAAGAAATTGTTACCACTTAACAGTACTATATACTTTCTTAAGTTGTTAGGAGGTTTTGGGTATCTCATTTCTGATGATTATCTTAAGTCAGTTTTCTTCCCTCCCTTTTTTTTCAGGAAGTAACTTAAAAAAATTGAGGTATACTTGATTTATAGTATTATGTTACTTTCATATATACAGCATAGTGATTCAAAAGTTTTATAGATTATATACCATTTAAAGTTAGGAAAAAATGTTGATTATATTCCCTGTGCTGTACAAATATTTCTTTGTACCTTATTTATTTTATACATAGTAGTTTGTACTTCTTAATCCTCTGCCTCTATCTTGCTCCTCCCTGCTTCCTTCTCCCCACTGATAACCATTAGTTTGTGAGTCTGTTTCTGTTTTGTTATATTCACTAGTGTTTTGGGGCAACGGATCAGCCCCAGGGCAGCGAATGGCAGTGAAGAGACCAGGGTGCCCTCTGCTCCTGGGTGGCAGATCAGCCCCAGAGTGGCCAGTAGCAACAGTGAGGCCAGGGAACTTTCTGTTCCTGGGCATCCTCCAACATCAGCTCCAGCCTTCACCAGACCCCCTTTCCTGCAACTCCAGCAGAGCCGCTGCCTCAGCTCCCAGGTAGCACATTGACCAACATCCAACAGTCAGTGAAGGGTCACACACTCAACGAGGCCAGTGGTGGGACAACCTGAGCGCCAAGCATACCATCCAGCTATGTGAAGTGGCTGAAGGACATGTCCCTGCTAGTCAGGGCCTGACAAACTGTGGTCCACTGGAGAAGTGAATGGCAACCACTTCAGTATTCTTGCCTTGAGAACCCCATGAATAGTATGAAAAGGCAGAAAGATATGCCACTGAAAGATGAGCCCCCCAGGTCATTAGGTGTCCAGTATGCTACTGGGGAAGAACAGAGAAATAGCTCCAGAGAGAATGAAGAGTCTGAGCCAAAGCAGAAATGACTCTCAGTTGTGGATGTACCTGGTGGTGAAAGTAAAGTCCAATGCTGTAAAGAACAATATTGCATAGGAACCTGGAATGTTAGGTCCATGAATCAAGGTAAATTCAATGTGGTCAAACAGGAGATGGCAAGAGTGAACATCGACATTTTGGAAATCAGTGAACTAAAATAGATGGGAATGGGCGAGTTTAATTCAGATGACCATTATATCTACTACCGTTCTCAAGAATCCCTTAGAAGGAATGGAGTAGCTCTCACAGTCAACAGAAGAATCTGAAATGCAGTACTTGGGTGCGATCTCAAAAATGACAGAGTGACTTGTCCGTTTCCAAGGCAAACCATTTAATATCACAGTAATCCAGTCTATGCCTCAACCACTATGCTGAAGAAGCTGAAGTTAAACAATTCTATGAAGACCTACAAGAGCTTTTAGAACTAACACCAAAAAAAGATGTCCTTTTCATCATAGGGGACTGGAATGCAAAAATAGGAAGTCAGAAGATACCTGGAGTAATAAACAAGTTTGGCTTTGGAGTACAAAATGAAGCAGGGCAAAGGCAAATAGAATTTTGTCAAGAGAGCACACTGCTCATAGCAAAACCCTCTTCCAACATCACAGGACATAACACTACACGTGGACATCACCAGATGGTCAATACTGAATACAGATTGATTATAGTCTTTGCAGCCAAAGATGGAGAAGCTCTATACAGTCAGCAAAAACAAGACCTGGAGCTGACTGTGGCTCAGATCATCAGCTCCTTGTTGCAAATTTAGGCTCAAATTGAAGAAATTAGGGAAAACCACTAGGCCATTCAGGTATGACCTAAATCAAATCCCTTATGATTATACTGTGGAGGTGATGAATAGATTCAAGGGACTAGATCTGGTAGACAGAGTGCCTGAAGAACTATGGATGGAGGTTCACACCATTGTACAGGAGGTGGTGACTAAAACCATCCCAAGAAAAAGAAATGCAAGAAGGCAAAATGATTGTCTAAGGAGGCCTTAAAAATAGCTGAGAAAACAGAGAAGCGAGAGGCAAAGGAAAAAGGGAACGATATACCCAACTGAATGGAGAGTTCCAGAGAATAGCAAGGAGAGATAAGAAAGCCTTCTTAAATGAACAATGCAAAGAAGTAGAGGAAAACAATAGAATGGGAAAGACTAGAGATCTTTTCAAGAAAATTAGAAATACCAAGGGAACATTTCATGCAAAGATGGGCACAATAAAGGACAGAAAGGACAAGGACCTAACAGAAGCAAAAGAGATTAAAAAGAGGTGGCAAGAATACACAGAAGAACTATACAAAGAAGGTCGTAATGAACCAGATACCATGATGGTGTGGTCACCTAGAACCAGACATCCTGGAATGTGAAATCAGGTGGGCGTTAGGAAGCATTACACGAACAAAGCTAGTGGAGGAGATGGAATGCCAGCTGAGCTATTTCTAATCCTAAAAGATGATGCTGTTAAAGTGCTGCATTCAGTATGCCAGCAAATTTGGAAAACTCAGCAGTGGCCACAGTACTGAAAAATGTCAGTTTTCATTTCGGTCCCAAAAAAGGGCAATGCCAAAGAATATTCAAACTGCCACACAATTGTGCTCATTCACTTGCTAGCAAGGTAATACTCAAAATGCCTCAAGCTAGGCTTCAACAATAAGTGAACCAAGAACTTCCATATGTATAAGCTGGATATAGAAAAAGCAGAGAAACTAGATATCAAATTGCCAACATCGGCTAGATCATAGAAAAAGCAAAGGAATTCCTTTAAAAAATCTAGGTCTGCTTCATAACTATGCTAAAATCTTTGACTGTGTGGATCACAACAAACTGAGGAAAATTCTTAAAAAGATGGGAATACCAGACCACTTTACCTGCCTCCTGAGAAACCTGTATACAGCATGAGAAGCAGTAGTTAGAACCAGACATGAAACAATGGACTCATTCAAAGTTGGGAAAGGACTATGTCAAGGCTGTGTATTGTCACCCTGCTTATTTAACTTACAGAGTACATCATGCGAGATGCCGGGGTGGAATAGTTACAAGCTGGATTTAAGATTGCCAGGAGAAATGTCAACAACCTCAGGTATGCAGACGATATGATATTAATGGCAGAAAGCAAAGAACTAAAGAACATCTTGATGAAAGTGAAAGAGGAGAATGGAAAAGCTGGCTTAAAGCTTAACATTCAGAAAACTAAGATCATGGCTTCTGGTCCCGTGACTTCATAGCAAATAGATGGGGAAAAATTGGAAACTGTGACAGATTTCTTTTTCTTGGGCTTCAAAATCACTGTGGATGGTGTCTGCAGCCACGAAATTAAAGGACACTTGCTCCTTGGAAGAAAAGCTATGACAGACCTAGAAAGCATGTTAAAAAGCAGAGACATCAAAGCCAACAAAGGTCCATATAGTCAAATTTATGGTTTTTCCAGCAGTCATGTGTGGTTGTGAGAGTTGGACCATAAAGAAGGCTGAGTGCTGAAAAACTGATACTTTCAAACTGTGGGTGCTTGAGAAGACTCTTGAGAACCCCTTGGACTGCACGAAGAGTAAACCAGTCAATCCTAAAGAAAATTAACCCTGAATATTCATTGGAAAGACTTATGCTAAAGCTAAAGCTGCAATATTTTGGCCACCTCATGCTAAGAGTCGACTCATTGGCATAGACCCCGATAATGGGAAAGATTGAGGGCAGGAGGAGAAGAGGGTAACAGTGGATGAGATGGTTAGATTCCATCACTGACTCAGTGAACATTAGTTTGAGCAAACTTGAGATAGTGAAGGACAGGGAAGCCTGATGTGCTGCAGTTCATGGGGTTGCAAAGACCCAGACATGACTTAGCAACTGAACAACAACAACACTAGTGTGTTGTATTTTTTAAATTCTACATACATGTTATGACATACAGTATTTGTTTTTCTGTGACTTATTTCATTTAGCATAGTTCCCTGCATGGAGAAGGAAATAGCAATCCACTCCAGTGTTCTTGCCTGGGAAATCCCATGGACAGAGGGGCCTGACGGGCTATGGTCCATGGGGTTCCAAAGAGTTAGACATGACTTAGCAATTAAATTGGAGAAGGAAATGGCAACCCACTCCAATATTCTTGCCTGGAGAATCCTGTGGACAGAGGAGCCTGGTGGGCTGCTGTCCGTAGGGTCGCACAGAGTCAGACACAACTGAAGCAACTTAGCATGCATGCATGCATTGGAGAAGGAAATGGCAACCCACCCCAGTATTCTTGCCTGGAGAATCCCAGGGAGAGAGGAGCCTGGTGGGCTGCTGTCTGTGGGGTCACACACAGTCAGACACGACTGAAGTGACTTAGCAGCAGCAGCAGCAGAGCCCTGCAAGTCCATCCATGTTGCTGCAAATGGCAAGATTTTATTCTTTTTTATGATGGAGTAGTATTCCATTGTGTATACAGACCACATCTTCTTTATCCATTCATCTGTTGATGGACACTTTAGATTGCTTCCATATATTGGCTATTGTAAATAATGCTGCTGTGGATGTTGGAAGACATTTATCTTTTTGAATAAGTGTTTTGGTGGGGGTTTTTTGTTGTTGTTGTTGTTGTTATGTAAATACCTAGGAGTGAAATTGCTAGACACTATGGATGTGAGAGTTGGACTGTGAAGAAAGCTGAACGCCGAAAAATTGATGCTGTGGTACTGTGAATGCTTTTGAACTGTGGTACTGGAGAAGACTCTTGCGAGTTCCTTGGACTGCAAGGAGATCCAACCAGTCCATCCTAAAGGAGACCAGTCCTGGGTGTTCATTGGAAGGACTGATGCTGAGGCTGAAACTCCAATACTTTGGCCACCTCATGCGAAGAGTTGACTCATTGGAAAAGACCCTGATGCTGGGAGGGATTGGGGGCAGGAGGAGGAGACGACAGAGGATGAGATGGCTAGATGGCATCACTGACTCAATGCACATGAGTTTGGGTGAACTCTGGGAGTTGGTGATGGAACAGGGAGGTCTGGCGTGCTGCAATTCATGGGGTTGCAAAGAGTCGGACACCACTGAGCGACTGAACTGAACTGAACTGAATGTAGTTCTGTTTTTAGTTTTTGGAGAAACCTCATACTTTCCATAGTGGCTGCACCAATTTGCATTCCCACCACGAGTGTACAAAGATTCCCTTTTCTCTACAGCCTCACCAAGATTTGTTATTTTTGTATTTTTTGATGATAGCCATTCTGACAGGTGTGAGGTAATATCTCAATGTGGTTTTGATTTGCATTTCTCTGGTGATTAGTAGTGTTGAGCATCTTTTCATGTGCTCATTGGCCATCTTTGTGTCTTCTTTGGAAAAATGTCTGTTTGAGTCTTCTGCCCATTTTTAAATCAGATTTCTTTTTTTCTTTTTTTTTTTTTTTGATGTTGAGTTGCATGTGTTATTTATATATTTTGGATATTAACTCCTTATTGGTCATATCATTTGTGAATATTTTCTCCCATTCAGTAGTTTGTCTTTTTGTTTTGTCATTGCTTTCCTTTTGTCATGCTTTTTGCTATGCAAAAGTTTTTGAGTTTAATTAGGTCCCACATGTTGATTTCTGTTTTTGTTTCCTTTGCCTAGGAGACAGATAAAAAAAAATATTGCCACAATTTATGTCAAAGAGTGTTCTACCTATGTTTTCTTATGGGAGTTTTATGGTTTCCAGTGTTATATTTAGCTCTTTAACCAATTTTTATTTTATTTTTACATATAGTGTGAGAAAATATTCTAATTTCATTCTTTTACATGTAGCTGTTCAGTTTTCCCCACTTATTGAAGAGACTATAATTTCTCTGTTGTATGTTCTTGCCTTCTTTGTCATAGATTAATTGGCCATAAATCCATGGGTTTATTTTGGGGCTCTCTATTCTATTTCATGGCTTCCTAGGTGGCCCATTGGTAAAGAATCCACCTGCCGGTGCAGGAGCTTTAGGAGACACAGGTTCAGTCCCTGGGTTGGGAAGATTTCTTAGAGGAGGAATGTCAGCCCACTCCAGTATCCCTGATAGGAGAATCTCACAGATAGAGGAACCCGGCAGGCTACATTCTATGGGGTCACAAAGAGTCAGATACAACTGAGCACATTCCAATTCTATTCCATGGGCTTCCAAGGTGGCTCAGTGATAAAGAATCTACCTGAGAATGCAGGTGACACAGGAGATATGGGTTTGATCCCTGGGTCAAGAAGATCCCTTGGAGTAGGAAATGGCAACCCGCTCCAGTATTCTTGCCTGGGAAATCCCACAGACAGAGGAGCCTGGCGAGCTGCAGTCCCTGTGGTCACAAAGTGTTGGACTTGACTGAGCATGCACACGCATGCATGCATTCTATTCCATTGATCTGTGTGTCTCTTCTTGTGCCAATACTGTACTATTTTGATTAATGTAGCTTTGTGCTGAAATCCGGGAGCATGATACCTCCAGCTCTGCTCTTCTTTCTCAAGATTACTTTGGCTATTCAAGGTCTTTCATGTTTCCATACAAATCTTATATTTATTTGTTCTAGTCCTGTGAGAAATAGATTGCTTTTGACAGTATTGTCATTTTGACAGTATTGTCATTGTCTGTTAAAAATCCATGAACATGGTATATCTTTCCATTTATTTGTGTCATCTTCCAATTTCTTTCATCAGTGTTTTATAGTTTTCTAACTACACGTCTTTTACTTCCTTAGTTAGGCTTATTTTTAGGTATTTTATTCTTTTTGAGGCAATGGTATATGGGATTGTTTCCTTAATTTCTCTTCCTGATAGTTCTTTGTTAGTATATAGAAATACAACAGGTTTTAATTTTGTATCCTGCAACTTTACCAAATTCATTGATGAACTCTAGTAGTTTTCTGGTGATGTCTTTAATATTTTCTGTGTATAATATCATGTCATCTACAAACAGTGACAGTTTTACTTCTTCCTTTCCAGTTTGGATTCCTCTTATTTCTTTTTCTTGTCTGATTGCTGTGGCTAAGACTACCCCCCTCCTTTTTTTAACAGCTTTATTGAGACATTGTTTACATCCCATATAGTTCACTCATTTAAATTTTACAGTCCAGTGGTTTTTGGCATATTCAAAATGTTGTGCATCTGTTATTACAATCAATTTTAGAATATTTTCATTATCATTATCCCCAAAAGAAGCCCTACTCACATAGCCATCATTCCCAGTGCTGCCACTATCCCTCAACATACACCATTCCCACCCTTGAGAAATTACTAACATACTCTTCCTATAGATTTGCCTATTCTGGGCTTTCTATAAAAGCCTAGATAAATGGTGTCATACAATAGGTGATCCTTTTTGACTGGCATCTTTTACCTAGGCATGATGTTTTCAAGATCTCTCCATGTTCCCTTTTTGGTTTCTGAGTTTTTTTATTTGGTTGCATCAGGTCTTAGTTGCAGCATGCAGGATCTTTGTTGCAGCATATGGGCTCTCTAGTTGTGGCATGCAGACTTAGTTGTTCTGCAGCCTGTGTAATCTTAGTTCCCCAACCAGGACCTGAACACATTTTCCCTGCACTGCGGGGCAGATTCTTAACCAGTGGACCACCAGAGAAGTACATCCCTTTTTTGTTACATTAAGGTTTTCAGAGGCACACCAATGTATCCTATAAGAACAGATAATGTGACTTTTTTAAAATAAAGAAAGTTGATTGGTGTCACATGACTGGTGTTCAGTCAGAAATGATGAGAAAAGCCGTATAAACAGTTACTACTGTGGCTGCAAAACAAAGAATGGTGTTTCAGTATAAATGTGGGAAAGATTTATGTCCCAGAATTCCTTTTTGCTGCCTTGCTGCTAAGTCACTTCAGTCGTGTCCGACTCTGTGCGACCCCATAGACGGCGGCCCACCAGACTCCCCCGTCCCTGGGATTCTCCAGGCAAGAACACTGGAGTGGGTTGCCACTTCCTTCTCCAATGCATGAAAGGGACAAGTGAAAGTGAAGTCGCTCAGTCGTGTCCGATCCTTCGCGACCCCATGGTCTGCAGCCTTCCAGGCTCCTCTGTCCATTGGATTGTCCAGGCAAGAGTACCGGAGTGGGGTGCCATTGCCTTCTCCATTTGCTGCCTTGATGTACATTAATAATGTATGATTATAATAATGTGTAACTCAATGGGACTATTTAACTAAAACTGTTGTGCCACCATTATTTTTATTTGCTATTTTCCAGTTGTAACTAATTTTCCTGCTGAGCATTTTATATAATTCAGTCACTATACAATGTCTGTGGTCACATGCTACAAGTTACATACAATTGTCTGTTGTTACATGCTACATTTTTCATTTTTATGTGAGCTTGATGAGCTAAGTGCTAGGTATTTTATTTGGTGATAACCAATGATTATATATTAGTAGAAGTGAATTGTTAGAAACAGGATACATAGAAATACATTCCTCAGAGCATATTTTTGTCAAGTTTGTGGCTGCAGTTAAAAAAGAAAAAAATCAGCTTTTTTAATTTGAAAAAACCAGCCTCTCTGTGCCTCAGATAATGTGGTATCATGACAGAAAGCTAATGAAATGTTTTAGCAAAAATCATATTTTTCTGAACTGGAGCTAAGATAGATGGTCTGCCTTTTACCAATGTCTATTAATACAAAATAATTTTTAATAGTACTCATCCAGAACACCTGTATATTAGATAGATGGGTTCAGCTGTAACAAAATCCAAAACAATTGGTTTCACACAAGCTTAAAATTTATTTCTTATGCATATAAGAGTTGGCACTGATGTTGATAGGGAACTTGATGGCATTTTACCATTTTATCCCCTTTTTCTTAGTACTCTGTTTTCCCCTTGAGTGAAACCATGTTCTTATTAAGCAAGATCATGGCATCCACATTACAGGCTGAAGAAAGGAATAAAACAGAATATGGTGGATGATACCTTCAGTGCTCTATTAAGCATAATTCCCATTTACTTCCTTGGGAGTCATCATGTATGAATCCATGAAACATGTGGCCATGTACAGCTGCAAGGAAAGCTGGGAAGCTAAAAATTGTGATTACAGTGGGAGAAAAAGAGAAGAGATATTGGAGGAAAGGTGTGTCTCTGCTGTCTAGATATTTAGAAAGGAAAATCAAGGAATATATGTCATTATATCTCTTCCACTAAAGAAGGATGCTTCTGTTTTTAGTTGCTGATACTGGTTCTCTAAATGGAAATGTCCTTTAGAAAAAAACTGACAATATAATAAAACATCTGTTAAGAATATGTTATTCTTTTTTCTGTAAATTGGGGTTATCACAAGATCTTCCAAGAGAGAACCGCTAGACACATTACCTGGTTTGAATTCATCAGTTGACATTATGATGTATGAGCCAGCCTCATACAAATTTAGTTAGTGTATATTTTTCCCACTGAGCCCAGTAATGCCGGGGGAAATAGACCCAACCCTAGATGTACAGTGACCTTACTGGGAACATATACCTTGTAAGGCTTCATCTGACCTGAGCCACCCATCTCATTCCTGATCTTGAAGGAGGGAAAAAAATCACAAATTTGTACCATCTATAAAATCAAAATAATACTGCTTTGCATGACTAGTGGTCTTATAACATGTTTGTATATATGAGCTTCCAGGGCTGATGATAAAGCAAATCTTGACCTTTAATATCCTATTTAGTGGAGAATTATTCACTATTCTGGAATGATTGTGATTTTTTTTTTTTTTTTAGAATTTTGGAAAATACAAAATCAGCAGAACCAGACTCACCCCCCAGAATATTGAAATAATATATTTTACCTGTGCCATTGTCTCATCTGTTCCATTAACTGCCTGAAATCATCTTAAAGATATTTTCTCATATCTTTCTTAAAAGAACAAAATGATTCCCAGTAGACAAAGGGCAGAGACTTTCAAGCCATGCTTAGGACTGTAATCTGTAGAAACTTAAAGCTATCATGAGTGTCAAACTATCTGGCAACATGCACACTTTGCTATATTCGTAACTATTTGGGGTTTGCTGAGTTAGTCATAAGCATGCTAGATGCTGTTTTAAGGCTATAGAATTTTCCTTCTACAAAATTAAGATCCAAAAATGGATAGGCTTTTGATTTATACAAATTACCCATCTGGAAATCGTTATTGAAGAAATGTACCTAACCTAATTCCTGTTTCCCAAAATTCTCTGCTATATCTGAGTCAATTCAGAAAGGAGTCCACTTGTGGCCCAGTCTCAAACATTTGTATCTGAACCAGAGTGGCCCAGGGAAGTGTGACTCAGGCCCAATTCCAGCCAGCAACTCAGGCTCTGGCTCAGGAAAATTTAGACACGAACCCCAATGCTAATCTTGCACCAAAGAACCAAGAGACCTTAGTGATAATAAGCACTCACTATATGCTAGGCACATCCCTCAGAAACAGATGTTGTAACTATCCTCATTTTATACATGTGAAAATTTAGACTTGCCAGTCTTAGTGACAGGTATGGCTAAGCTCAAGTCTGAAGTCAATGCCTCTGCTATGGCATCTTCTGTGGAGCCCACTTACTGCCATGGATCCTTCCAATTTACCCTCATTTCCTGACTGATAAATTTTAAAACCACAAAGACATTGTTTTCTCTTAGTTTTTAAGGCTGTATGCTAACAGAATCTTTTTATTTGTTAGCTTGTTTTCGTTCTTTTCTTTGTTGTTCAGTTGCTAAATCATGTCCAACTCTGCGACTCCATGGACTGCAGCATGCCAGGCTCCTCTGTCCTCCACTGTCTTCTAGAGTTTGCGCAAACTCATGTACACTGAGTCTGTGATACTATCTAACCATCTCATCCTCTGCTGCCCCTTCTTTTGCCTTCAGTTTTCCCAGCATCAAAGTCTTCTCTAATGAGTCGGCTCTTCACATCAGGTGGCCAAAGTATTAGAGCTTCACCATCTGTCTTTCCAATGAATATGCAGGGTTGATGTCCTTTGGGATTGACTGGTTTGATCTCCTTGCAATCCAAGGGACTCTCAAGAGTCTTCTCCAGCACCACAGTTCAAAAGCATCAGTTCCCGGCACTCAGCCTTCTTTATGGTCCAACTCTCACATCCATACATGACCACTTGAAAAACCATAGCTTTGACTATACGGACCTTTGTTGGCAAAGTGATGTCTCTGCTTTTTAATATGCTGTCTAAGTTTGTCATAACTTTCCTTCCAAGTAGCAAGCATCTTTTAATTTCATGTCTGTAGTCACCATCCACAGTGATCACTCCAGATTTGCTTGTGATTTACTAAACTTCCTTGTTTCAGTTTTAATACACAGTTATATCTTCTAATTTTTCCTCTTCAGGGATTCTAAGCTCCAATAGGAATTCTGAAAAACCATTACGTTTTCAGGTAACTGAGAATCCATTAGTAAAGTATAATTATATTTATATTTAATCATTATCATTATAATCATCATTATAATTAATGTGCTCCAACCCAGAATCCTCAAGAATAGGATGTAACCTACCCACGTTTGTAGAGGACCATCTTGCCACTTCTCCCTGAGTAGCTTAAATAGTGTGTAGAGATTGTGTACCTTCCAAAGGGTTAAGGGTTTCAATTAGAGTCACCCACAACTCAGCAACTTTTATGCTATAGTTGAGAAAAGAGAGTCCATATGTAGGGGAAATTTAGTGCCTTCTAATAACCTTTTGTATACTTGCATTTAGTTATTAAGTTCCCTTATCTGTAGATGGAACACATTCAGGTCCTTTAAAAACAAATTAATCTTTCATGACTACTCTGTTAAACAGAGTTGTATTGGTTTCTATCTGGTACCCTGTGCTTTTCCAGGGAGTTATAACTGATTGTTGACTTCTTTTCTGTGGACAGGTATGTTAAATATAACTGACCGATTCAGACTATCTCAGCAAAGTCGTCTTTTTATTTAAAGAGTGATTCTTTTTTTCCATCTGTAAGACCACTGTAGCTTTTTAGTAGCTCTTTATTTTAGGATGTTTTCTTGATTATCACATATACCCAGCAATTCCCAAGGCAGGTTTTCAATATTTAATGCTGTTTCCAGAAATGCCATGACTTTTTCAGAATCAAATTAACCTTGACTAATTTTAATTTAAAAGTCACAGTTCTTTGTCACAGATTGAAGACTAAAGAGACATAACAGTGTGATGCAGGATCTTGGATTGGATCCTTGAAAACAAAAAGGACATTAGTGGGAAAACTGGTCGAATTTGAGCTAAGTCTGAAGTTTAGTTAATACTATTGTACCATTGTACAATACTATGATTTCCTGTCATTGTATTGTGGCTGTGTAAGATTTTAACATTAGGGAGGACTTCCCTGGCAGCCCATTGGTGAAGACAGTGCTTCCACTGCCCAGCGTGTGGGTTCAATCCCTAATTAGGGAACTAAGATCCGGCATGCTGCATGGAGCAGCCCCCCCAAAAAAAATCAGGGGATGGATTTTAACATGAGGGGAAGCTAGGTGAAGTGTATATGGGAATTTGTGAACTTTTCTGTAAATCTAAAATTATTTCAAAATTAAAAGTTTTTTAAAACATTTTTTTTTTCACTGTTCCAAATTGGGAATTATGGTACAGTATTGGCCTTTCTTGGGCCTCTTTCTCTAAGGCATTGAAGATAACACAGGGTGTATCAGCATATTCATAATTACGTATGTGAATGCTAGTCATCAGCTCTCTAAAACATTTTGCATATTGTTTATTTTGATTAATAGCCTAAAGAATTGTTTGAAGAAAAAAAGATTCCCCAGCTTAGAATATGTTAGACTGGCTCTCCTGCAGTAATTTTTCCTAGATTAATTGTACTGCTGCATTGAGTGCAGTCAAAATCTATAGGTGATATATTTATAATTGTGCTTTTGATATTTTGAATATTGTATTATTAACAATCAGTTTGAACTTGAACCAATATGATTAAGAAACACAAAGCAGTAAGCCGAAAATTATAGTCTATTTAATATAGAAATTTTACATGCACATTTTTTTACTTATTTAAGCACATTTTTTTTTACTTATTTAAGCCAGTGTTGCTTAAACCTTGTTGCTCTGGTAGTCATGACCCTAGGAAGAGAATTTCAAATATGAAAGCCCCAAGGTTGTTAGTTTTACTAAAATTTAAAGCAAAAACTATCAATGGAATCTGTGGAGTTATTTTCAAGAGAGACGTCGGAAAGATATAGTCTCCAACTTGCCAATTATATGAGACCTCTAACCTTGTAGTTCATTTCCAAAAGTAAATTATTCTGTAACAAATTGAAAGCAAGGAGCTCAGTGAAAATATTTAAGTAGTATTGCCAACTGTCTGTGATGAAATTTTGTTTTTTTTAAATCTACACTTGAGAGATGTAAAGTTGATTCTAAGTCCATATTTCAGATGGTTAAATGCTCTGATTTGATATTTGATAAAGAGCTGCTGTATATAGATTCAATTAGATCTTAATTATTCTCTGTGCTGTGTCTAATGTCTATTGATTTACTCACTTCAATAAAGCAGCCTCATAGAGATCAATAAAGTTCTTTTTCAAAAATCTCAATCTAAAGCCAAGACCAGAAGAGGTCAAAGAAATAGATCTTCAAGTGAAGTCAGAGTTACTCATAAGTAGTCTGTAAGTGATTTTTTTGAGTAGAGAGAAATATTAAAAAGGCTAATTGTTACTGAGTTGATAAAATGAGTAAGTAAAATCTATCCTCAAAGAATGTATTTTCCAATTCAGTAAGAAGTACTTTATTAGACATAGATGGAAACTTCTTAATATGGTAAATGTGTTTGTTTTAAGCTATATACATCCTATTTACTGATAAAATGAGCAGTCTCATTAGATTATGAATAAGACAAGAATGCCCACTCTTAATGTTATTTTTAATATTGTTCTAGAGACATTAGACAACTTAGAGAAGAAATAATTTATATATACATGATTGTAAAGGAGGAAAATTATCGTTCAGTAATCACCTTATGTAAGCAAATGATGATTTAAGACAGCTACAGGATATTTATGAAATATCTAATAATCTTTGTGGAAAAATTTTCTCACCAAATCTATCCAGAAAAGGCCAGGATTTTCAGCCAAGTCTTTTAAATAAGAATTGAGTTTGAGAGCTTCCCTGGTGGCTCGGTGGTAAAGAATTTGCCTGCCAATGCAGGAGACACAGGTTTGATCCCTGGTGCGGGAAGATCTCACATGCTGTGGAGCACCTAAACCCATGCACCACAGTTATTGAGCCTGTGCTCTAAAACCCGGGAACCACAACTACTGAGCCTACATGCAGCAACTACTGAAGCCCATACACCCTGGAACCTGTGCTCTGCAACAGGAGAAGCCACCACAATGAGAAACCAGCACATTGCAACTAGAGAGTAACCCCCACTCGCCATAAGTAGAGAAAATCCTGGACAGCATTGAAGACCCAGCACAGCCAAAAATAAATAAATAAAATTATTTTTAAAAAAAAGAATTGAGTTCAAGAAAGCCTTTCAAAACTTTACAGACAACACAGGGAACCTTTCTTTCTGTTTCCATTTACAATTAAAATTTTATTCTCTGTAATACATAATGTGTGTACATACTATAAAATACAAAAGGTATCATAAGCAAGTATTCAGTGAAAAGTCAGTCTCCTCCCAGCCCTGTCAGAGGCAATCACCAGTACCAGTTTTTTATGTTCCCTTCCAGAGAATTTTTAGACATATGCAAAACTAGCTTCTCTCTTAATTCTTTTTACATTACTAGTAATATGCCACATACACTGTTCTGTACCTTGTTTCTGTTTTATTTACATAGTAATATTGTAATGGAAACTGCCAGATCAACAGATCTATAAATCTATAACACTTTTTAAATAATTGCTGAATTAGATTATGGTTATATGCTCTAACCATCAAAGTTAACTGCTTAGCTGTTGCATGTTTAGATTGCTTCCAGCCTGTTGCTATTAAAGGCAAAGCTGCAAAGAAAACCTTGGTACATGTGTGTCATTTAAGGTAGAAGGTAGACAGGCCCCTGGGCTGAGTTGCTGGAGTTTGTCATGCAGAGTAAATTGGAACTTTGTTTTCCCTGGACACTCCAAGGACAAAGTTAATGGCAGGAGCTGAGGTCTGCTGGAATAAAGAAATGAAAGGACCATATCTATCACTCCTGAGGTCAAGGAAATCTCCCTTACTACACACACTCAGGAAGGCTCCTCGGTGATCAAAAAGGGAGGGGGTATCATACCATAATATGTGTGCCCATACTCCTTTTAGCCTTTGCAGTGGAATTCATCTTGACAAAAGATGCATATGCATATTGGAAGGAGTCCTAGGGCAGGTCACATGTGGAAAAGAAGAGATAATTGGCCAGAGAAAAACAAAATTTAACCACTAAGGATTAGGGGCAGGAAGAGAAGGGGACAACAGAGGATGAGATGGCTGGATGGCATCGCCAACTCGATGGACATGAGTTTGAGTAAACTCCGGAAGTTGGTGATGGACAGGGAGGCCTGGCATGCTGTGATTCATGGGGTCGCAAAGAGTCAGACACGACTGAGCGACTGAACTGAACTGAATTTACTGCAGTCCTCATTAGGGGGGTCCTCCACACCGTTTCTCTGTGAGTGTGTATTCCTGTTTCTGCCTTGAATATACTTCTCCAGTGTGCTCTCCCACATGTTGTCTTGTGCTTCTAATAATAAACTTTGTATCTGTCTTACAATTTTTACCTCCTTGAAACATTCTTGCTTTCAAAAGAGGCAAGAACCAAGGCAACTTTGCTTCTAGCCTCTGGCCCCACATAGACTGCTGCTGCTGCTGCTGCTGCTGCTGCTGCTAAGTCGCTTCAGTCATGTCCAACTCTGACTAGTGGCTAGGATTTCTGGTTTGTCATCCAGGCTATTCAGGTTCAATTTCTGGGCAAGAAGGTAAGATCCTGCTTCAAAACCATTCACCATGTCTCTCCAAGAACACTTTGAAAGTACATGTAAACACATTTGAAAGATAAATTTCTAAATGTGAAATTGCTAGGTCAGTGGGTAAGTCCCTGCATAATTTTGTTCAATTGCTCTCATGGAGGCTGCCAATTTTACTGATTGACAGTTTCACTGAAAATGTGTTATGAGAGTGCTTTCTCTCACTAATGGGTAATATCAACTTTATGACATACTAGGTTTCTGCTTGAATGTGGGCTGCTCTTCAACTTTCTTGTATCTGCCAGGATAGGCTATTATGTCTTAGTAAAACAACCTCAAAATCCTAATGGCGTATAACAAGAAATATCTTTCCCTTTGATACATGCCCCCTAAGGGTTTAGGGGCTCTGCACCACATCTCCCTACTCAAAAACTTAGGCTAACAGGGAAGCCACCATCTTCAGTTCAGTCACTCACTTGTATCTGACTCTTTGTGACCCCATGAACTGCAGCATGCCAGGCCTCCCTGTCCATCACCAAATCCTGGAGTTTAGTCATTGAGTCGGTGATGCCATCCAATCATCTCATCCTCTGTCGTCCCCTTCTCCTCCTGCCTTCAGTCTTTCCTAGCATCAGGGTCTTTTCTAATGAGTCACTTCACATCAGGTGGCCAATCAGGTGGAGTTTCAGCTTCAGCATCCAGTCCTTCCAATGAATATTCAGGACTGATTTCCTTTAGGATGGACTGGTTAGATCTCCTTGCAGTCCAAGGGACTCTCAAGAGTCTTCTCCAGCACCACAATTCAAAAGCATCAATTCTTTGCCACCATCTTGAGCATTGCCAGTTGTCCTGGCTAAGGAAAATAGGGCTCTGGAGAGTCTTACAACCATCAACATATACATTGCTTAGCCTGAAAGTAACAAATATCGATTCCCTTTACAACTTGTTGACAAGTATTTACTTCATGGCCTCACCCACTATAAAAGAGCCAGGAATTGCAGTCATACGTGAGCCTAGTTGGAAAACTGAAGCTATTTGGCAAACAGCAGCTATGACTAACAACTTTATCTCTGTCCTGTCCTGTTAATCTGTCAATTCATGTGGTAATAACACAGGTTTTTTCTTTCTTTGGGACATTTCTGGCTGTTGTTTCATTTTCATTTTTCCTGTTGAACTAAAATTAGCTTCTCTAACCACCCTCCTCTCTCCAGAAACAGCCAAATTGTCAGAATTTTTTAATTGTGTCTGCATTAAATTTATGGATCTTCCAGGTGGCACTAGTGGTAAAGAACATGCCTGCCAATGCAAGGGATGTAAAAGATATGAGTTCAATCCCTGAGTCAGGAAGATCCCTTGGAAGAGGAAATGGCAGCCCACTCCAGTATTCTTGCCTGGAGAATCCCATGGACAGAGGAGCCTGGTGGGCTACAGTCCATAGCATCACAAAGAGTGGGACATGACTGAAGTGATTGGCATGCATTAAATTAAGGAAATTGCTGTCTTTCTAATATTTGCATTTCCACAACCAAGAAGCAGATACATCTTTTTAGTTATTCATATCTTCCTCTGTATATTTTTTCTTATCTTTTCTTTTTCTAAAATTAATTAGTTTTTTTTTAGTTGCACTGGGTCTTTGTTGCTGTGCACAGGCTTTTCTCTAGTTGTGGCAAGCAGGGGCTACTCTTTGTTGCAGTGTGCAGGCTTCTCTTCTTGCAAAGCACAGGCTGTAGGATCACGAGCTTCAGTAGTTGTAGCATGCAGGCTTAGTTGTGGCTCGTGGGCCCTAGAGCTGTGGGCTTCAGTAGTTACGGCTCGTGGGCTCTAGAGCACTGGTTCGGTAGTTGTGGCACATGGGCTTAGTTGTTCTGTGGCATGTGGAATCTTCCCAGACCAGGAATCAAACCCATGTCCCCTACATTGGCAGGTGGATTCTTGACCACTGGATCACCAGGGAAATCTCATTGTTTCTTTCCCTTTTTTTTTTTTAATTCTACAAAGCATTTTATTAATAAAGATCCGGATTGTTAAATAAATATATAATAAGTAATGTGGTTAATGTGTAGCATTTTTTCCTCCCATAGAGATGATCAACATTATCCACATCAATTTTTTATTTTTTAATTTATTTATTTTTAATTGGAGAATAATTGCTTTACAATATTGTGTTGGTCTCTGCCATACATCACATAAATCAGCCATAGTATACATATGCCCTTTCCCTCTTGAACCTCTTTCCCACCTCCCACCCATCTAGGTTGTCACAGAGCACCAGGTTTCAGCTCCCTGTGTGAAACCCAAGAAGCTAATTCCCACTGGCTATCTAATTTTACATATGGTAATGTATATGTTTCAGTGCTGCTCTTTAAATTTCTTCCACCCTCTCCTTTCTCCACTGTGTCCACTATTCTGTTCTCTATGTCTGCATCTCCATTGCTGCCCTGCAGATAGGTTCATCAGTACATGCAATATTTTTCTTTCTGATTTTCTTCACTCTATATAATAGGCTGTAGGTTCATCCAACTCATTAGAACCGACTCAAATGCATTCCTTTTTATGGCTGAGTAACATTCCATTGTGGATCACAATAAACTGGAAAATTCTGAAAGAGATGGGAATACCAGACCACCTGACCTGCCTCTTGAGAAACCTATATGCAGGTCAGGAAGCAACAGTTAGAACTGGACATGGAACAACAGACTGGTTCCAAATAGAAAAAGCAGTACATCAAGGCTGTATATTGTCACCCTGCTTATTTAACTTATATGCAGAGTACATCATGAGAAACACTGGGCTGCAAGAAGCACAAGCTGGAATCAAGATTGCTGGGAGAAATATCAATAACCTCAGATATGCAGATGACACCACCCTTATGGCAGAAAGTGAAGAGGAACTGAAAAGCCTCTTGATAAAGGTGAAAGAGGAGGGTGAAAAAGTTGGCTTAAAACTCAACATTCAGAAAACGAAGATCATGGCATCTGGTCCCATCACTTCATGGCAAATAGATGGGGAAACAGTGGAAACAGTGTCAGACTTTATTTTGGGGGGCTCCAAAATCACTGCAGATGGTGATTGCAGCCATGAAATTAAAAGACACTTACTCCTTGGAAGGAAAGTTATGACCAACCTAGATAGCATATTCAAGAGCAGAGACATTACTTTGCCAACAAAGGTCCGTCTAGTCAAGGTTATGGTTTTTCCTGTGGTCATGTATGGATGCGAGAATTGGACAGTAAAGAAGGCTGAGCGCCGAAGAATTGATGCTTTTGAACTGTGGTATTGGAGAAGACTCTTGAGAGTCCCTTGGACTGCAAGGAGATCCAACCAGTCCACTCTGAAGGAGATGAGCCCTGGGATTTCTTTGGAAGGAATGATGCTAAAGCTGAAACTCCAGTACTTTGGCCACCTCATGCGAAGAGTTGACTCATTGGAAAAGACTCTGGTGCTGGGAGGGATTGGGGGCAGCAGGAGAACGGGACGACAGAGGATGAGATGTCTGGATGGCATCACTGACTCGATGGACGTGGGTCTGAGTGAACTCCAGGAGTTGGTGAGGGACAGGGAGGCCTGGCGTGCTGCTATTCATGGGGTCCCAAAGAGTTGGACACGACTGAGCGACTGAACTGTACTGAACATTCCATTGTATATATGTTCCACAACTTCTTTATCCATTTATCTGTCACTGGGCATCTAGGTTGCTTCCATGTCCTATTGTAAATAGTGCTATGATGAGCACTGGGGTACATGTGTCATTTTCAACTATGGTTTCTTCAGGGTATATGCCCAGTAGTGGGATTATTGGGTCATATGGTGGTTTTACTCTTAGTTTTTTAAGGAATTTCCATCCTGTTCTCCATAGTGTCTATCAATTTACATTCCCACCGACAGTGCAAGAAGGTTCCCTTTTCTCCACACTGTCTCCAGCATTTATTGTTTATAGATTTTTTTGACAATGGCCATTCTAACCAGTGTAAGGTGATACCTTATTCTAGGTTTCATTTGTATTTCTCTAATAATGAGCAGTGTTGAGCATCTTTTCATGTGTTTATTAGCCATCTGTATGTCTTCCTTGGAGAAATGTGTGTTTAGGTCTTCTACCCATTCTTTGATTGGGTTGTTTGTTTTTCTGGTATTGAGCTGCATGTGCCACTTGTATATTTTGGAGATGATGCCTTTGTTGATGGTTTCATTTGCTGTTTTCATCTCTCATTCTGAGGGTTGTCTTTTCACCTTGTTTATAGTTTCCTTCACTATACAAAAGCTTTTAAGTTTAATTAGGTCCCATTTGTTTATATTTGTTTTTATTTCTATTACTCTAGGAAGTGAGTCATAGAGAATCTTGCTGTGGTTTATGTCAGAGAGTCTTCTCCCTGTGTTTTCCTTTAAGAATTTTAAGGTTTCTGGTCTTACATTTAGGTTTTTATTTTATTTTTTGTGTATGGTGTTAGAAAGTATTCTAATTTCATTATTTTACACATACCTGCACAGTTTTACTACCACCACTATTGAAGAGACTGTCTTTTATACATTGTTATTTTTGCTTCTTTGTCAAAGATAAGGTGTTCATAGGTGTGTGGGTTTTTCTCTGGGATTTCTGTCTTCTTCTTTTGGTCTATATTTCTGTTTTTGTGCCAGTACCATACTATATTGATGACTGTAGCTTTGTAATATTGTCTGAAGTCAGGGAGATAGATTCCTCCAGCTCCATTCTTCTTTCTCAAGATTATTTTGGCTATTCGGGGTCTTTTGTATTTCCATGCAAATTGTGAAATTTTTTGTTCCAGTTCTGTGGAAAATACCTTTGGTGGTTTGATAGAGGTTACATTGACTCTGTAGATTGCTTTGGGTAGTATAGTCATTTTCACAGTATTGATTTTTCCAATCCAAGATGGTATATCTTTCCATCTGTTTGCGTTGTCTTTGATTTATTTCATCATTGTCTTAATGTTTTCTGCATGCAAGTCTTTTGTCTCTTTAGGTAGGTATATTCCTAGGTATTTTATTCTTTTTGTAGCAGTGGTGAATGAGATTGTTTCCTTAATTTCTTTTTCTGAATTTTCACTGTTAGTGTATAAGAATGCAAAGGATTTATGTGTATTAATTTTATATCCTGCAAGTTTCCTATATTCACTGATTAGCTCTAATAATTTTCTGGTGGCATCTTAGGGTTGTCTATGTAAAGAATCATATCATCTGCAAACAGAGTTTTACTTCTTATCCAAACTGGGTTCCTTTTATTTCTTTTTATTCTCTGGTTGCTGTGGCCAGGACTTCCAAAACTATGTTGAATAACAATGGTGTGATTGTTTTGTTCCTGATCTTAGAGGAAATGCTTTCAGTTTTTCACCATTGAGAATAATGTTTGCTGTGGGTTTGTCATATATGGCCTTTATTATGTTGAGGTATATTCCTTCTGTTTCTATTTTCTGGAGAGTTTTTATCATAAATGGGTGTTGAATTTTGTCAAAAGCATTCTCAGCATCTACTGAGATAATATGATTTTTATCTTTCAGTTTGTTAATATAGTGTATCACATTGATTGATCTGTGCATATTGAAGAATCCTTGCATCCCTGGGATAAAGCCCACTTGATCATGATGTATGATCTTTTTAATGTGTTGTTTGATTCCTTAATGTGCTATTGTTTGCTAGAATTTTGAGGATTCTTGAATCTATGTTCATCAGTGATATTGGCCTGTAATTTTCTTTTTGTGGCATCTTTGGTTTGGTTTCAGAGTGATGGTGGCCTCGTAAAATGACTTTGAGAGTTTTCCTTCCCCTGCAATTTTCTGTAAGAGTTTGAGCAAGATAGGTGTTAGCTATACTCTGAATGTTTGATAGAATTCACCTGTGAAACCATCAGGCCCTGGGCTTTTGTTTGTTGAAAGATTTTTCATTACAGTTTTGATTTCCATGCCTGTGATTGGTCTGTTCATATCTTCTGTTTCTTCCTGGTTCAGTTTTTGGAAGGCTTATGTTTTTCTAACAATTTGTCCATTTCTTCCAAGTTGTCCATTTTATTGGCATATAGTTGCTCCTAGTTGTCTCATATTATCCTTTGTATTTCTGTATTGTCTTTCCCTTTTCCATTTCTAGTATTATTGATTTGAGTCTTCTCTTTTTTTTTCTTTATAAGTCTGGCTACTGGTTTATCAATTTTGTTTATCTTCTCAAAGAACTTGCTTTCGGTTTTACTGATCTTTCCTTCATTTCTTTTTCATTTATTTCTGCTTTGATCTTTATAATTTATTCCCTTCTACTAACTTTGGAGTTTTCTTGTTCTTCTTTTTCTAGTTACTTTAGGTATAAGGTTAGGATGTTTATTTGATGTTTCTTGAGGTAGGCTTGTATTGCTCTGAACTTTACTCTCAGCAGTTCTTTTACTGCATCCCATAGGTTTTGAGATGTGTGTTTATTGTCATCTGTTTCTAGGTATATTTCAGTTTCCTTTTTTATTTCTTCTGTGATTTCTTGGTTATTCAGAACCATATTCAGAAAAGGCAATGGCACCCCACTCCAGTACTCATGCCTGGAAAATCCCATGGACAGAGGAGCCTGGCAGGCTGCAGTCCATGGGGTCGCTAAGAGTCAGCCATGACTGAGCGACTTAACTTTCCCTTTTCACTTTCATGCATTAGAGAAGGAAATGGCAACCCACTCCAGTGTTCTTGCCTGGAGAATCCCAGGGACAGGGGAGCCTGGTGGGCTGCCGTCTATGGGGTCACACAGAGTCGGACACGACTGAAGCGACGCAGCAGTAGCAGCAGCAGAACCATATTGTTTAGCCTCCATGTGTTTGTGTTTTTATGCTTTTTTTCTAGTTGATATCTAATCTTATAGTGATGTTATGCAGATGACACCACTCTTATGGCAGAAATCAAAGGGGAACTAAAGAGCCTCTTGATGAAGGTGAAAGAGGAGAGTGAAAAAGCTAGTTTAAAACTCAACATTCAAAAAACTAAGATCATGGCATCTGGTCCCCTAACTTCATGGCAAACAGATGGGGAAACAATGGAAACAGTGACAGACTATTTTCTTGGGCTCCAAAATCACTGCAGACAGTGACTGCAGTTATGAAATTAAAAGACACTTGCTCCTTGGAAGAAAACTCCTGACAAACCTAGACAGAATATTAAAAAGCAGAAACATTACTTTGCTGACAAAGGTCCGTCTAGTCAAAGCTATGGTTTTTGCAGTAGTCATGTATGGATGTGAGAGTTCGACTATAAAGAAGTTTGAGTGCTGAAGAATTGATGCTTTTGAACTGTGATGTTGGAGAAGACTCTTGAGTTGCCTTGGACTGCAAGGAGATCAAACCAGTGAATCCTAAAGGAAATCAACTCTGAATATTCATTGGAAGGACTGAAACTGAAGCTGAAGCTCCAATACTTTGGCCACTTGATGCAAAGTGCCAACTCATTGGAAAAGACCCAGATGCTGGGAAAGATTGAAGGCAGGAGAAGGGGACGACAGAGGACAAGACAGTTGTATAGCATCACCGACTCAATAAACATGAGTTTGAGCAAGCTCCAGGAGATGGTGAAGGTCAGGGAAGCCTGGTGTGCTGCAGTCCATGGATCACAAGAGTTGGACACGACTGAGTGACTGAACAACTTGTAGCATTCTGGTCAGGAAAGATGCTTGAAATGTTTTCGATTTTTTTTAATTTACCAAGGTTTGGTTTATGGCCCAAAATGTGATCTATCCTGAAATATGTTCCATATGCACTTGCAAAAAAGTGAAATCTACTGTTTTTGGATGAAATGCCCTGTAGATATCAGTTAGGCCCAACTGGTCCAGTGTATTGTTTAAAGCTTGTGTTTTCTTACTAGTTTTCTGTCTGGATGATGTATGTGTCTTTTGGTATGAGCGGGGCAGTAAAGTCCCTCACTATTATTGTATTGTTCTTGATGTCCTCTTTAACAGTTGTTAGCATTTGTCTTATGTATTGAGGTGTTCCTGTGTTGGGTGCATGTATATGTTTATAATTGTTTTATCTTCTTCTTGGGTTGATCCCTTGATCATTATGTAGTGTTCTTCCTTGTCTCTTGCAATGGTCTTTATTTTAAAGTCTGTTTTGTTTTGATATGTGTGTTGCTACTCCCACTTTCTTCTGATTTGTGTTTGCATGGAATATCTTTTTCCAGCCCCTTGCTTTCAGTCTGTATGTGTCTCTAAGTCTGAGGTGGGTCTCTTGTAGGCACCATGTATAGGGGTCTTGTTTTTGTATCTATTCAGCCAATCTGTGTTTTTGGTTGGAGCATTTAGTCCACTTACATTTAAGGTAATTATTGATATGTATGATCCTGTTACCATTTATTTTATTGTTTTTGATTTGTTTTTGTAGGCCTTTTCTTTCTCTTATGTTTCCTGTCTATTCTTTAGCATTTGTTGTAAAGCTGGTTTAGTGGTGCTAAATTCTCTTAACTTTTGCTTATCTATAAAGCTTTTGATTTCTCCTTCAGAGGAAGCTTCTGAAATGTAAGCAGTGAAGACTAGACCACTTTGAAGGAAGTGAGGTAGTGGAATCATCCAGGAGTGGCAGCTTAAGTATTCAGGAACAAAACCTCTCAGTGCAGGCACTCCACTCAAATTGCTGCATTCTAGGGTCTGGGCCTCTTACATATACAGAAATGCAACCTTACCTTTTACTCAGGGCTAACTGAAGCCTAGAAAACTCTTGCTACAAAATTCACAAGACTGCCAATTTATAGATTCACCATGAGAAATTGAATTTTCAGGTAAACTTGAATGTTGACTAGGGGAGTCATGTGAGGAAAACAGAATTTAAAACAGTGTATAACTTTGGTGAATTTAGAATTAGAATAAACATAGGTGGTGGTTAGAAGTGTTTCTCTGTGACACGTAAAGTATTATTCACTGGTGTAGGGGTGCTTTCTGGGGGACCTAACTGTTTGAAATTAACTGTCACACTCTGGAAATGGCAGAAAATATATGCTTAAATATATATATATATAATTTATGCTTCTATACAGATGGACTTCTACTAACATTTTCTTTGTTAAATTCCTTTAGTAACATTGTCTCAGCTAGCTTTTATATGCAGCTGTAGACAAATTTTGGTCAAGTATTTCACAGATTTTTTTTACTTTAAAAGATACAAAAGATATATATATATGAATAAACAAAAAACCATGAAATTAAAAGATGCTTGCTACTTGAAAGGAAAGCTATGACAAACCTAGACAGTGCTTTGAAAAGCATATATTAAAAAATAAAACAATTACATCTTCTAAAGCACAGTGTTTGGGCACTGTCCTGTGTGGGTAGAGTCTTTTTTTTTTTAATTGGAGGAAAATCACTTTATAACATTGTGTTGGTTTCTGCCATGTAACAACATAAATCAGCCATAATTATACACACATCACCTCTCTCTTGAGCCTGCCCCCTATTCCACCCATCTTGGTCATCACAGAGCAGCACACTGAGCTCCCTGAGTTATATAGTAACTTCTCACCAGCTATCTACTTTACACATAGTAGTATATATATATATATGTTGATGCTACTTTCTCTGTTCGTCCCACTCTTTCCTTCCCAAACTGTGCCCACAATTCCTTTCTGTAAGTCTGTGTCTGCATCCCTTCCTTGCAAATAGATTCATCAGTACCATTTTTCAAGATTCCATATATATGCATTAATATTCAATATTTGTTTTTCTCTTTCTGACTTACTTCACTCCATATAACAGGCTCTAGATTCATCCACCTCACAAACTGACAATTTTTTATTTTATTGCTAGAAAGATGATGTATAAATCAGTTATTTCAGAATAAAAGTTGTATTCGGTGATATATAAGTAAAAAGTCACTATGTTCAGCTAGTTTTTCATGGAGTACTCACTGCTCAGAGATGAGTGTTGTTCTGTAGGTGCTTTATTAAGATTTATTTTTTTGCAGGCAATTAGTTACACCTGCCCTAAAAGTTTCTTTAGGTTAGGCTCCAAAATAAAAATACAGAAAGTAGTAGCTTTACTCCATGCCAGGAATAACCAGCTCAGAAAATACAATGGAAAAAAGTTCCCAATCTTAACAATAAAAATATATACAATAGCTGAAATAAACTAACAAAAAGTGTAAAACGTGTATGACTAAAGCTATGAGAATCTACTGAGAACCATAAAGTGAGACTAGAATATATGAAAAACATATCATGTGCCTGGCTATGAAGACCCAGTCTCCCTAAAGTAAGCCGTAAATTTAATATACTTTCAGTCAACTTCCCAACAGGATATTTTTTTTAATTGTTTATCTGGAAAAGATTGTGTAATAATAGCCTTGAAAATATTAAAAAGGTAGAGTAATGACGGAAATATTGTCCTTATGCTAAAGTTATGTTAAAACTTTTGAGTGCTGATCCAGGTCATCATGAACAGAAAAAAAGAACAGACTATAAAATCCAAAAACAGACCCAGGAATGTATAAAAAGCGACTCTGTGAAAGAAGTAGAAGTTTAAAACAGTGGAGAAAAAAATCTTACAAATGCTATTGGAATAAATGAGTGTTTAGAAAAACAGTTTTAGATCTTTTCTCCATACCATAGATTTGGCTCAGTGGTAAAGAATCTTCCTGCCAATGCAGGAGAGAGGGATTCAATCCCTGATCCAGAAAGATCCCACATGCCACAGAACAACTAAGTCCATGCAGCACAACTGTTGAGCTTGTGTGTGCTTTAGAGTCCAGGAACAGCAACTACTGAGCCTACACACTGCAACTGCTGAAGCACATACACCCACCCTAGAGCCTGTGCTCCACAGCAACAGAAGCCACTGCAATGAAAAGCCCACGCACCACAACTAGAGAGTAGCCCTTACTCACTGTAACTAGAGAAAAGTCCACTTAGCAATGAAGACCCAGCACAGCCAAAAATAAATAAATAAAATTATTTTCACACTTCCAATTTCAGTACTTGTGACCGTCTATTCTTATTTTCTATTTCCTCCAAGTTCAGTCTTGGAAGATTATACCTTTCTAAGAATGTGTCCATTTCTTCTAGGTTGTCCATTTTATTGGCATATAGTTGCTTGTAGTAGTCTCTTATGATCTTTTGTATTTCTATGGTGTCAGTTGTAAGTTCTCCTTTTTCATTTCTAATTTCATTGATTTGAACCCTCTCCCTTCTATTCTTGATGAATCTGGCTAAAGTTTTATCGATTTTGTTTCTCCGTTTCAGAAAACCAGCTTTTAGTTTCATTGAGCTTTTCTATTTTTTTTCTTTGTCTCTATTTCATTTATTTCTGCTCTGATCTTTATGATTTCTTTCTCTCCACTTTCGTTTTTGTTTGTTCTCCCTTCTCTCGATGCTTTAGGTGTAAAGCTAGGTTGTTTAGGGATTTTTTCATTTCCTCTTTGACATTTTCAGTGATCCACTGGGTGTTTAGTAACATATTATTTAGCCTCCATGTATTTGTGTTTTTTTACAGCTTTTCTTTTCTTGTCATTGATTTCTAATCTCATAGTGTTTACTTGGGAAAGATCCTGGATATGATTTCCATTTCCTTAAACTTACCAGAGCTTGCTTTGTGGCCCAGCATGTGATCTATCCTGGAGAATGTTTCATGTGCACTTGAGAGGAATGTGTATTCTGCTGCTTTCAGATGGAATGTTCTATAGATACCAGTTAAGTCTATCTGGTACAATGTATAATTTAAGGCCTATGATTCCTTGTTGATTTTCTGTCCATTGGTGTAAGTGAGATGTAAAGTCCTCCACTACTATTGTATTACTGTTGATTTCTCCTTTTATGGTTGTTAGCATTTGTCTTATATATTGAGATGCTTCTATGTTGGGTGCACATATATTTACAGTTATTACATCTTATTGTTGGATTGATCCCTTAATCATTATGTATAATGTCCTTCTTTGTCTCATTTAATGGTCTGAAGAGGAGAGTGAAAAAGTTGGCTTAAAGCTCAACATTCAGAAAACTAAGATCATGGCATCCGGTCCCATCACTTCATGGCAAATAGATGGGGAAACAGTGGAAACAGTGTCAGACTTTATTTTGGGGGGCTCCAAAAGCACTGCAGATGGTGATTGCAGCCATGAGATTAAAAGACGCCTACTCCTTGGAAGGAAAGTTATGACCAACCTAGATAGCATATTCAAAAGCAGAGACATTACTTTGCCAACAAAGGTCCGTCTAGTCAAGGCTATGGTTTTTCCAGTGGTCATGTATGGATGTGGGAGTTGGACTATAAAGAAAGCTGAGCACCAAAGAATTGATGCTTTTGAACTGTGGTGTTGGAGAAGACTCTTGAGAGTCCCTTGGACTGCAAGGAGATCCAACCAGTCCATTCTGAAGGAGATCAGTTCTGCGTGTTCTTTGGAAGGACTGATGCTAAAGCTGAAACTCCAATACTTTGGCCACCTCATGTGAAGAGTTGACTCATTGGAAAAGACTCAGATGCTGGGAGGGATTGAGGGCAGGAGGAGAAGGGGACAACAGAGAATGAGATAGCTGGATGGCATCACTGACTTGATGCACATGAGTTTGAGTGAACTCCGGGAGTTGGTGATGGACAGGGAGGCCTGGCATGCTGAGATTCATGGGGTTGCAAAGAGTTGGACACGACTGAGCGACTGAACTGAACTGAACTGAAAGTCTATTTTGTCTGATGAGTATTGCTACTCCAGCTTTCTTTGGGTTTCCATTTGCATGGAATACATTTTTCCATCCCCTTACTTTCAGACTTTGTGTGTCTCTAGATTAGAAGTAGGACTCTTGTAGACAGCATGTATCCATTTGCCTTGTTTTTGTATCCATTCAGCCCATCTGTTTCTTTTTGTTTGGAGCATTTAATCCATTTACATTTAAGGTAATTATCAATATGTGTGTTCTTATTGCCATTTTGTTGATTGTTTCAAATTTGTTTTTGTAAGTCTTTTTTTCTTCCCTTACTCATTTGCTCTCTTCTCTTATGACTTGATGAATATCTTTTGTGTTATGTTGAGATTGCTTTTTCTTTTGTGTATGTATATCTATTGTAGACTTTTGGTTTGCAGTTACCATGAGGCTTTGATATAGTAGTTTGTATATACACCAGATTGTTTTAAGTTGCTTGTCTCTTAATTTCAAATGCATTTCCAATATCCTACATTTGTACTTGACCTCTTCCCACAATTGCTGGTTTTGATATCATATTTGTGTGTGAATGATTCCCTACCTTTATTGTATGTTTACCTTGCCAATGAGCTTTCCCACTTATAGTTTTCTTGTTTCTAGATGTGGACTTCTCTCTTCCACCTAGAGAATTTCCTTTAACATTTGTTGTAAAGTTGGTTTGGTGGTGCTGATTCTCTTAGCTTTTGCTTATCTGTAAAGCTTTTACTTTCTCCATCGAATCTGAATGAGAGCCTGACTGGATGGAGTATTCTTGGTTGTAGTTTTTTCCTTTTTACCACTTTAAGTATATTGTGCCACTGCCTTCTGGCCTGCAGCTTCTGCTAAATAATCAGCTGCTAACCTTATGGAGATCCTTTCTGTTATATGTTGATTGTCCCTTGTTTTTAATATTTTCACTTTGTCTATAATTCTTATCAATTTGATTAATATGTGTCTTGGAATGTTTCTCCTTGGGACTCTTTGCGCTTCGTGGATTTGAGTGGTTTTATCCCCCATTTAGGGAAGTTTTTGACCATTGCTGCTTCAAGTATTTTCTCTGGCCCTTCTCTCCTTTCTCCTTCTGGGACCTCTATAATGCAAATATTAGTATGTGTAATGTTGTCCCAGAAGTCACTTAGACTGTCCTCATTTCTTTTCATTCTTTTTTTTTTTTATTTTGTTCTGTGGCAGTGATTTCCTCAATCTGTCTTTTCACTTATTCTTTCTTCAGCCTCATTTATTCTGTTATTGATTCTTTCTAGTGTGTTTTTAATTTCAGTTATTGTATTGTTCAACTCTGTTCTTCAAATCTTCTAGCTGTTTGTTAAACATTTCTTGTATTGTCTTGTACTGTGCCTCCATCCTTTTTCTGAGGTTTTGGATCATCTTTACTGTTGTTATTATGAATCTTAGTTGTTATTCCTGGGTTTTATCTTGTTCCTTCATCTGGAACGTATTTCTCTTCTGTCTCATTTTGTCTAACTTTCTGTGTTTGTGGTCTCCATTTCTCAGGCTACAGATTTGTAGCTCTTCTTGCTTCTGATGTCTGCCTCCTGGTGTATGAGGTTGGTCCTGGGGCTTGTGTGGGCTTCCTGGTGGATGGAACTGATGTATCCACACTGGTGAGTGGAAGTGGGTCTTGTCCCTCTGGTGGACAGGACTATGTCAAGGGATGTGTTTAGAGGCAGCCAGGAGCTCAAGACAACTTTTGGCAGCTTGTCTGTGATGGGTCAGGCTGTTGTCTGGCCTGAGGTGTCCCAATATTGGAGCCATCAGGCAGTTGGGTGGTGCCAGGTCTCAGTGCCAAAATGGTGACCTTCAGGAGCTCATGCAGACGAATATTCCATGGGGCCTCCACTACCAGTGTCCTTGTCCCACAGTGAGCTACAGCTGATGCCTGCCTCCACGGGAGACCCACAAAGACCCACAGGTAGGTCTGGCTCAGATTCCTATGGAGTCACTGTTTTGGTCCGGGTCCAATGTACATGAACCCTCCTCCAAGAGTGGAGTCTTTGTTTCATCCAGTCCTATGGAGCTCCTGTACCCAAGCCCTGCTGGCCTTCAAAGCCAAATGCTCTGGGGATTCCTCCTCCCAGTACCAGACCCCCAGACTGGAAAGCCTGACATGAGGCTCAGAACTCTCATTCCTGTGGGAGAACCTCTGTGATATAACAGTTTTGTGGGTTGCCCACATGGCAGTTTTAAGATTTGATTATATTGTGAAAGTGCCCCTCCTGCTGTCTCCTGGCTTCTTCTTTGTCTTTGGATGTAAAATATCTTTTTTGGTAGGTTCCAATAATTTTTGTTGATGGTTGTTTATCTGTTGGTGGTGATTTTGGTGTTTTTGTGAGAAGAGGTGAGCTCAAATTCTTTTACCCCACCAGCTTGACTTCAGTCCTAAGATGAGTGAATCTTAGTGGATCCTGGTGACTGCCACCAGCACGAGTGCAAGCTAGCACATCCACATCATGGTCCTGTCCTAGTCTCTGGAGGTCATGAGGCAGGGCAGCTGCAGAGAGCTCTAACAGAAGGTGGAACTTCACACATCACCAGCCTTAGAGGCATGTATATACCACATTTTTTATTCATATAAAATGTTATATATATTTAAGGTGTACAACATAATGATTTACAAATTTTAAAGGTTATATCCCATTTATAGTTATTAACTATTTATTGTTGTTGCTTATTTATCTTATACATACTAGTTTGTACCTCTTAATCCCCTACTGCTATCCTGCCCCACTCCCTTCTCTCTCCCCACTGGTAACCACTCATTTTTTTCTCTGTATCTCAAGTCTATTTCTGTTTTGTTGTAGTCATTAATTTTATTTTTTACATCTCACGTATAATTGATATCATAATTTGTCTTTTCTGCTTGACTTATTTCACTTAGCATAATACTCTCGAAGTCCATCTGTGTTGTTGCAAATGGAAAAATTTCCTTCTTTTTTATGGCTGAGTGGTAGTATTCCATTGTCTGTATATGTGTGTGTATATACACACACCACATCTTTATCCATTCATTTGTGATGGACAGGTTGGTTCCATAACTTGCACACAATTATATAATCATATAATCTCATAATGCTGCTGTGAACATTAAGGTGCCTGGATCTTTTTGAATTAGTGTTTTTGTGGCTTAAGACCCAGGAATGAAATTGCTGGATCACATGGTAGTTCTATTTTTAGCTTTTGGTGACACCTCCATACTGTTTTCTATAGTGCCTGCACAATTGCTTTCTGCCAAACAGTGTGCAAGGGTTCCCTTTTTCCATATCTTTGCCAACATTTGTTACTTGTGTTCTTTTTGATAATAGCTGTTCTGACAGTTGTGAGGTAATATCTCACTGTATTTTTAATTTGCATTTTTCTGATGATTAACAATGTTGAATATCTTTTCATGTGCCTGTTGGCCATCTGGATGTCTTCTTTGAAAAAAAAGTCTATTTGGGTCTTCTGCCTATTTTTTAATCAGATTGCTTAGGTTTTTTTGATGTTGAGTTGTATGAGCTGTTTATATATTTTGGTTATTAATCTTTTATTGGTCATATCATTTGTAAATATTTTCTCCTAATCAGTAGGTTGTCTTTCTGTTTTGTGAACAGGTTCCTTTGCTGTGATCTCTCTTTTTTTCCTTGGTGTACCACAGTTTCTTTTTTTTTATATTGAAGTATGCCTGATTTACAACATTGTGTTCATTTCTGTTGTACAGCAAATTGATTTAGTATATATATATATATATATATATCTCTTTTTCATAATCTTTTCCATAATGCTTTCCATTATGGTTTATCACAAAATAATGAGTATAGTTCCCTGTGCTATACAGTAAAACCTTGTTGTTTATCCATTCTGTATATACTGGTTTGCATCTGCTAACCCCAAATTCTCACTCCATCCTTGCCCCAACTCCTGTCACCCTTGGCAACCCAGATAAGATCATTTGTGCTATATTTCAGGTTCCACATGTAAGTCATATCATATGGCATTTGTCTTTGACTTTCTGACTTACTTCATTTAGCATGATCATCTCTAGGTCTGTCCATGTTGCTGCAGATGGCATTATTGAACTCTTTTTTATGGCTTGAGTAGTAGTCCATTTTGTGTGTGTGTATACATATATATACCACATCCTTTTATTAACTTTCTATTTTCAAAAGCTTTTTTTTAATTTCTCTGTCTTACTTCATTTAGTGTGATAATCTCCAGGTTCATCTAAGTGCTGCAAATGATGTTATTTTATTCTTTTTAATGACTGAGTAATATTCCATTGTATATATGTACTATATCTTCTTTATCCATTCATCTGTCAATGGACATTAGGACATTTAGGTTTCCATGTCCTCGCTACTGTAAATAGTGCTGCTATGAACATAGAGGTGCATGTATGTTTTTGAGTTAGTTTTATCTGCCTATATGCCAGTAGTATTGCTAGATCATACGGCAACTCTATTTTTAGTTTTTTAAGGAGGCTGCATACTGTTTTCCATAGTGGCTGTACCAACTTACCACCCACCAACAGTGTAGGAGAGTGTCTATTTCTCCACCTCCCCTCCAGTATTTGTTATCAGCCTTTTTAATGATGGCTATTCTGACTGGGGTGAGGCTGTATTTCATTGTTGTTTTTATTTTCATTTCTCAAGTAATCAGCAGTGTTCAGCATCTTTACATGTGCCTGTTGTTTATCTGTGTATCTTCTTTGGAAAAATGTCTCTTTAAGTCTTCTGTCCATTTTTTTATTGGGTTACTTGTTTCGTTGTAGTTGTTGTTCTGTTGCATGAGCTCTTTGTATATTTTGGAAATTAAGCCCTTGTCAGTCACATTATTTGCAAATATTTTCTCCCAGCAAAAGGTTATCTTTACATTTTGTTTGTGGTTTCCTTTGCTGTGTAAAAGCTTGTAACTTTGATTAGATCCCATTTGTTTGTTTTTCCCTTTATTTCTGTTGCCTTGGGAGACTGAACTAAGAAAATATTGGTAGAATTTATGTCAGAGAATGCTTTGCCAATGTTACCTTCTAGAAGTTTTATGGTGTCCTGTATTATATTTAAGTCTTTAAGCCATTTTGAGTTTATTTTTGTGTACAGTGTGAGGATGTGTTCTAACTTCATTGATTTACATGCAGCTGTCCAACTTGCCAAACACCACCTGCTGAAGAGATTGTTTTTTTCCCGTTGTATATTCTTATCCGTTTTGTCAAAGATTAATTGACCATAGGTGTGTAGGTTTATTTTGGGGCTCTTTAGTCTGTTCCTTTGATCTATATGTCTAGGTTTGTGCCAGGCTCCTCACTAATGCTTATTATTTTCTGTGCTGTTTTCAAAATACCCATCCTTGTGGATATGAAGTGGTATATCATTATGGTTTTGGTTTGCATTTCTCTAATGATGTGGTTGTAGTTGTTCAGTCGCTCAGTCCGATTCTTTGTGACCCCATGGACTGCAGCACACTAGGCTTCCCTGTGCTGAATGTAGAGCATCCTTTTATGTGCTTGCTCCACAAATATGCTTACTTGTATTTCTTGTGCATCCTTTTGATGACTTCTAATTTAATTCTATTATGATCAGAGCACATACTTTGTTGAGTTTCAATATTTTTAAATTTATTGAAATTTATATTATGACCTCGCACAGGAGTTTGCAAACTAAGCACAACCTGCTTGTTTATGTAAATAAAGTTCAGTGGAATACAGTCATGCCTGTTGATGAAAGTGTTGTCCATGGCTGCTTCTGAGAGGAGAAGAGCTGAGTAGCTGTGACAGAGACTATATAGGCAGCAAGCCTAGTATATTTACTGTGAGGTCCTTTAAGAAACTCTTTTGCCAGCCACTGGCCTACCGTATAGTCTATGACTGCAAATTGTGCTTAAGAAGAATGTGTATTCTGCTCATTAGGTAGAGTGTTCTTTAAGTGCTAGTTAGGTCAAGTTGGTTGATAGTTATTTAACTCTTGTTATCTTTGATGAATTTTGGTCTAATTGTTCTACCTATTATTAAGCATGAGATATTAAAGTTTTCAACTATTATTGTTGAGCTGTTTTCCCCTTTAATTTTGTCAGTTTTTGTCTTGTATTTTGGGGATCAGTTGTTACGTTGACCTATCTTACTGATGAATTGACTATTTAATTGTAAAACATCTTTGTCTCTGGTAAATTTTTTTGTCTTAAAGTATATTTTGTCCTATATTGACATAGCCACTCTATCTCTCTTATGCATATTTTTTGCAAGATGTAGCTTTTTCCATCATCCTATGTCTTTGAATATAAAGTACAATTCTTGCTTAAAAAAAAAAAAAAAAAACCCATGTAGCTAGATCTTGTTTTATGGGTTTGGGGCTTTGGTTTTGCTTTTGCTTTTTTTTAATCCAGTCAGCCAATGCCTGCCTTTAATTGGAATGGTTGATTCACATATATGTTATTCTTACTGTGCTTGATTTATGTACCATTTGCTATTTGTTTTCTATATGTTTCATTTCCTTTTTCCTGAATTTTTATATGAAATGGATATTTTTCATTTTAATTTGTTATTTGAATTTTGAAACATTTTTTCTTAACTGATTTTTTAAAATAATTGTAGATTCATAGGCAGTTGTAAGAAGTAATACAGAGATCCCTTATATACTTTGCCAAGTTTTCCACAATGGTAACAACCGTTCTTGTTGTTCAGTCACTAAGTGGTATCTGACTCTTTGCAACCCAATGGACTACAGCGCACCAGGCTTCCCTGTCCTTCACTCTTTCATGCAGTTTTCTCAAACTCATGTCCATTGAGTCGATGATGCCATCCAACCATGTCATTCTCTGTCATCCCCTTCTTCTCCTGCCCTCAGTTCTCTCAGGATAGGGTCCTTTCCAGTGAGTTGGCTCTTCACATCAGGTGGGCAAAGTGTTGGAGCTTCAGCTTCACCATCAGTCTTTCCAATGAATATGCAGGGTTGATTTCTTTTAGGATTGACTGGTTTGGTCTCCTTGCTGTCCAAGGGACTCTCAAGAGTCTTCTCTCGCACCACAGTTTGAAAGCACCAGTTCTTCAGTACTCAGCCTTCTTTATAGTCCCAATCTGACATCCACACATGACTTCTGGAAAAACCCATAGCTTTGACTATACAGAACTTCATTGACAAAGTAATGTCTCTGCTTTTTAATACGCTGTCTAGGTTTGTCATAGCTTTTCTTCCAAGGAGCAAGTGTCTTTTATGACTGCAGTCACCATCCACAGTGATTTTTGACCCCAAGAAAATAAAATCTGCCATTCTTTGCATTTTTTCCCCATCTATTTGCCATGAAGTGATGGGACTGGATGCCATGATCTTTGTTTTTTGAATGTTGAGTTTTAAGCCAGCATTTTCACTCTCCTCTTTCACTTTCATCAAGAGGATCTTTAGTTCCTCTTCACTTTCTGCCATTAGGGTGGCATCATCTGCTTATCTGAAGTTGTTCGTGTTTTTCCTGGCAATCTTGATTCCAGCTTGTGAGTCTTCCAGTCTGGCTTTTCACATGATGTACTCAGCATACAAGTTAAATAAGCAGGGTGACAATATACAGCCTTGATGTCCTCCTTTCCTGATTTTGAACCAGTCTGTAGTTCCATGTCTGGTTCTAATTGTTCTTATTTTCTTGAAGAGATCTCTAGTCTTTCCCATTCCATTGTTTTCTTCTATTTCTTTGCCTTGTTCATTTAAGAAGGCCTTCTTATCTCCTTGCTGTTCTCTGAAACGCTGCATTCAGTTAGGTGTATCTTTCCCTTTCTCCCTTTCCTTTTTCTTCTTTCCTCAGCTATTTGTAAAGCCTCCCCAACCATTTTGCCTTCTTGCGTTTCTTTTTGTTTGGGATGGTTCTGGTCACTGCCCCCTGTACAGTGCTACAAACCTCTGTCCACAGTTCCTCACACTCTGAAGAACTGATCTGGTCCCTTGAATCTGTTTGTCACCTCCACTGTATAAGGGTCATGATTTAGGTGGCTCAGACGGTAAAGCATCTGTCTACAATGCAGGAGACCTGGGTTCAATCCCTGGGTCGGGAAGATCCACTGGAGAAGGAAATGGCAATCCACTCCAGTACTATTGCCTGGAAAATCCCATGGAGGAGGAGCCTGGTAGGCTACAGTCCATGGGGTCTCAAGGAGTCGGACACAACTGAGCTATTTCACTTTCCTTTAAATGGCCTAGTGGTTTTCCTTACTTTCTTCAGTTTAACCCTGGATTTTGCAATAAGGAGCTCACTATCTGAGCCACAGTATGCTCCAGGTCTTGTTTTTTGCTGACTGTATAAAAATTTTCCATCTTCAGCTGCAAAGAACATAATCAGTCTGATTTCAGTGTTGACCATCTGGTGATGTCCATGTGTAGAGTTGTCTCTTGTGTTGTTGGAAAAGGGTGTTTGCTATTACCAGTGTGTTTACTTCACAAAACTCTGTTAGCCTTTGCTCTGCTTCATTTTGTACTCCAAGGCAATCTTGCCTGTTCTTCCAGGTATCTCTTGACTTCCTACTTTTGCATTACAATTCTCTATGATTAAAAGGACATCTTTTTGTGTGTGTTAATTCTAGAAGGTGTTGCAAGTCTTCATAGTCAACTTCAGCTTCTTTGGCATCAGCGGTTGGGGCATAGACTTGGAGTACTGTGAGGCTGGACGGTTTCCCTTGGAAATGAACCGAGATCATTCTGTCGTTTTTGAGGATGCACCCAATTACTGCATTTCAGACTCTCTTGTTGACTATGTGACTATGTGTTTGTTAGTTATACATGTTTCCTATAAACAGATGTATAGGACAATAGATGCAGAGGGTTTTTTTCATGATTATATGGAAGTAAACAGTGAAAATAATCAAAGAACAACAGCATAAATGAAAGAGACTGTGTTTATCCACTTTCTTTATATTGCTGCTGCTGCTGCTAAGTCGCTTAAGTCATGTCCGACTCTGTGCGACCCCATAGATGGCCTCCTACCAGGCTCCCCCGTCCCTGGGATTCTCGAGGCAAGAACACTGGAGTGGGTTGTCATTTCCTTCTCCAGTGCATGAAAATGAAAAGTGAAAGTGAAGTCGCTCAGTTGTGTCCGACTCTTAGCAACCTCACAGACTGCAGCCTACCAGGATCCTCCATCCATGAGATTTTCTAGGCAAAAGTACTGGAGTGGGGTGCCATTGCCTTCTCTGTTCTTTATATTACCTCCTGGCTTAATGTAGGAACCCATCTAGGCTCGGAGAAGGCAATGACACCCCACTCCAGTACTCTTGCCTGGAAAATACCATGGACAGAGGAGCCTGGTAGGCTACAGTCCATGGGGTCACTAAGAGTCGGACACGACTGAGCGACTTCCCTTTCACTTTTCATTTTCATGCACTGGAGAAGGAAATGGCAACCCACTTCAGTGTTCTTGCCTGGAGAGTCCCAGGGATAGGGGAGCCTGGTGGGCTGCCGTCTATGGGGTCGCACAGAGTCAGACACGACTGAAAGCAACTTAGCAGCAGCAGCAGCAGCACCTAGGCTAGGCTGCAAGCTTGAGTTTGTGTTCCCTTGGCCCCAGGAGACATGTCCATATCAGCAGATATCTCACCATAAAAGGGGCTTCACCATTCCAGTCTTGAGCACCTTGGAGTTCCTGCTTTGCCTTAGATTTTGACTGAGGCAAAATATGATGAGTGAATCAAGCTATACATTTCCTCTGCTGAAGTCTTTAAAAAAATAATAGGTAGAAAGTATTGCACTGAAGAAAGACTTAAAAATGGAAAGGAGCACCCATGTAAAGGACATGGTGAAATGTTCTTCCTTGAAAATAATATTGTTGTTGTTCAGCCACTAAGTTGTGTCCAACTTTTTGTGACCCAATGGATTGCAGCATGCCAGGCTTCTCTATCCTCTACTGTCTCCTGGAGTTTGCTCAAAGTCACATCCATTGAGTCAATGATGCTATCTAACCATCTCATCTTCTGCCACCCCCTTCTCCTTTTGCCTTTAATCTTTCCCAGCATCAGTCTTTTCCAATGAATTGGCTCTTTGCATCAGGGGGCCAAAATATTGGAGTTTCAGCATCACTCCTTCCAATGAATATTCAGGGTTGATTTCCTTTAGGATTGACTGATTTGATCTCCTTGACCGTCCAAGGGACACCTAAATAGGATAACCAGGAATTTTGTTTTAGAAATAAATATCCAGGGCTTCCCTGCTGGTCCAGTGGTTAAGATTCTACCTGCCAATGCAGGGGATGGGTGTTTGATATCTGTTCCAGTAAGATCCTACATGCCCTGGAGCACCTAAGCTCATAGGCCACAATAACTGAGCCCGTGCGCTACAGCCTGCAAGCCACAACTACTAAAGCCAACTTGCCTGAAGCCTGTGCTCTTTAATAAGAGAAACCACCACAATGAGAAGCTCACACACCACAATGAAGCATACCCCATGCTCGCTTCAACTAGGGAAAGCCCATGCACAGCAACAAAGACCTACCACAGCCAAAAATTAAAATAAATAAATCTTTTTTTAAAAAAAGAACTACCTAAAAACTAACCATAAAATTGATACATTCAAAGATGAAGTTAGTGATCTTTGAAAGTGAAAGTGAAGTCACTTAGTCGTTTCTGACTCTTTGTGACCCCTTGGACTGTAGCCCACCAGGCTCCTCGGTCCATGGGATTTTCCAGGCATGAATACTGGAGTGGGTTGCCATTTCCTTCTCCAGCGGATCTTCCCGACCCAGGGATCGAACCTGGGTCTCCTGCATTGTAGGCGCTTTACTGTCTGAGCTACCAGGGATGATCTTAGTGATCTTTAGGAGATACCAGTTGTGGATAATAGAATAACTAGGACAAACTAGGGATATAACATGAATTATTTTATAGATCTGTTTGTTAAGAGTCTCTCACCTATTGAGAGACTAAAAACTAAACACAAAAGAATACATACTGTGTGATTTCATTTAAATATGAAATCCTAACATAAGGAAAATTAATCTGTAATGATGGAAATCAGATCAGTAGTTAGGAGTGGTGATTAATGGCAAAGAGATACAGGGAACTCTCTGGGGATAAAGAAATGTTCTGCATCTTGATTAGAGTGGTGGTAACAAGGGCATATTCATTTGTGCAAATTCCTTGACCTATACACATGGGTTCATTTTTAATATAAATTTATATGTCTGTTTTTTTAAAGATTAACAAAGTCTAAAATAATTTTTCTTAGAAAGTTTTTCTTGAATGTCTTGTATTTATAAGAAATATATGGTCTTTAATAGTTTATGAACCATAAATTAAAGAATACAGCAGTCTAATTACTGGTGTAATTAGAAAAGACCAGTGTCTCTTCTTTTTCTGAGCATTTTTAAAACAAAAGTAGAGTACTGGCTACTGGGAGGATGCTGGCTAGGGTCAGTTCACTTCAGTTCAGTCGCTCAGTCGTGTCCGACTCTTTGCGACCCCATGAATCACAGCACACCAGGCCTCCCTGTCCATCACCAACTCCTGGAGTTCACTCAAACTCACGTGCATTGAGTCGGTGATACCATCCAGCCATCTCATCCTCTGTCGTCCCCTTCTCCTCCTGCCCCCAGTCCCTCCCAGCATCAAAGTCTTTTCCAATGAGTCAACTCTTCACATGAGGTGGCCAAAGTACTGGAGTTTCAGCTTTAGCATCATGCCTTCCAAAGAACACCCAGAACTGATCTCCTTTAGGATGGACTGGTTGGATCTCCTTGCAGTCCAAGGGACTCTCAAGAGTCTTCTCCAATACCACAGTTCAAAAGCATCAATTCTTTGGTGCTCAGCTTTCTTCACAGTCCAACTCTCACATCCATACATGACCACTGGAAAAACCATAGCCTTGACTAGACGGACCTTTGTTGGCAAAGTAATGTCTCTGTTTTTGAATATGCTATCTATGTTGGTCATAACTTTCCTTCCAAGGGATAAGCGTCTTTTAATTTCATGGCTGCAGTCACCATCTTCAGTGATTTTGGAGCCCAGAAAAATAAAGTCTGACACTGTTTCCACTGTTTCCCCATCTATTTGCCATGAAGTGATGGGACTGGATGCCATAATCTTCATTTTCTGAATGTTGAGCTTTAAGCCAACTTTTTCACTCTCCTCTTTCACTTTCATCAAGAGGCTTTTTAGTTCTCTTCACTTTCCCCATAAGGGTGGTGTCATCTGCATATCTGAGGTTATTGATATTTCTCCCAGCAATCTTGATTCCAGCTTGTGCTTCTTCCAGCCCAGCGTTTCTCATGATGTACTCTGCATAGAAGTTAAACAAACAGGGTGACTCTAAGAAGAATGAGTCCACCAGACATACTTCAACAAAACACCTGCTGCAGCCCATCTAACTGTGGTGTACTGTGTTAAGCTAAGGTCCTCAATGGGGCTAAATGTCTATTCCTTTTGTATCTTGGTGAAAAAAATATCCCATTGCTGATTAAAAAAAAAAAAAAACTCAGATATTTCTGTCTTTTTCTTTCTTTTTTAATAAACTTATTAGATAGTTTGAAATTTACACTGAGATTAGAGATTTCAGGGACTATAGAATTGCATAAAGGGGGAAAGGATTTTCATGTGAATGAAGTTAGAAGTACTAAGTAAGATCCAACAGTTTACTATATCTTCTATTTCTTCTCTTCATTCCCACAAAGAGCAGTTACTAAGTAACTTTTATATTTGTAATAGCTAAATAGCAAAGAATGCTTAGCTTATTATGAGGATCTTGAATAGTACCTTTCTTTTTAAAGATTGACTTATTTTTTAAAAATTATTTATATTCATGCCAAAAATTTTATAATGAAAATATTATAAAATTAATATATCTAGACCAGGTTAACATCTTGGAATTATACACCATCTACTTAGACTGTTGGGAAATAGATCAGTTGTAGCTAAGCAATTCCATTTAGCAGAAGAAAGGCTAGGGATTCCCAAAATGTGTTCTACATCAGTGTATCCCCTGTCAACCCCCACTCCTCTGTGAGAATGGAGGACTCATAAGAAACAGCCAGCCTCCAGGAGCACTGAGGCAGGCATCTCTTCCTTCTGATGACAGTGCTACCTCTAGTACTCCCTGTCTCTATCTCCGTTCAGAATTCCCCCAGAGTTTGTTGGTGGTGCCACCCAGTACGAGGATCCCTACAGGGTGAGATTCTCACACCACTGGCTCCCAGCTGGCCTATATGATGATTGCCTTTGGCCAGGATAGGTTTCCTGCCTCTGGTGGCCAGTTTGGCACAAGTTATGTGTGTTGGCACAAGTTGGCAGTGTGTGCAGAGGAGTTCCTTGAGGAAGGAGCAATTGGTTTGGTAGAATCCTTTATAGAGATTTTACCTTTGCCAGGGAATCTTTTATGTTCTCTACTATTTTTTTAAATGTCATCCCTTTCCCCTGCTGCTGCTGCTGCTAAGTTGCTTCACTCGTGTCCAATTTTTCGCGACCCCATGGACTGCAGCCCACCAGGCTCCTCTGTCCCTGGGATTTTCCAGGCAAGAGCACTGGAGTGGGTTGCCATTTCCTTCTCCATCCCTCTCCCCTACCCCTTGCCAAAATGTACACACACACACACACACACATTTTTTTTTAACTTTTTATTTTGTATTGTGGTAGAGCCAATTAACAACATTGTGATAGTTTCAGGTGAACAGTGAAGTGACTCAACCACACATCTGCATGTATCCATTCTCCGCCAAACTGCCTTCTCATCCAGCAGCCACATAACATTGAGCAGAGCTCCATGTGCCATACAGTAGATCCTTGCTGGTTCGCCTTTTTAATTATAGCAGTAAGTACATGTCCATCCCAAACTCCCTAACTATCCCTTCCCCTTTCTTTCCCACCAACCACTCTCCACCACCCCTGCCCTGGCAGTTCTAAGTTCTTTGTCTAAGTGTGTGAGTCTCTTTCTGTTTTGTAAGAAAGTTCATTTGTATCATTGTTTTAGTAAATCTTCACATATATCTTAGCAGTGTTTTTGCTTTCACTAAGGCACTTCTCAGTCATCTGATAAAAATAACACATTTTTAACAGTAATAATCAACATTTATTGGCTGCTTTTTATTTGCCAAGTACAGAAAAGATCCTAAATGCATTATATTAATGCATTTCTAGCACTTAAACTATCCTATTTTAAATAAGAATATATTTTGTAGCTATTTCTATTACTTAAAGATTTTAATTCTTTTGGTTCTCTGATTCTTTTGGCAAACATTTTTTTTAATTGAGATATTATTGTGTATAACATTACATAATCCCTGTGCTGTACAGTATATTCTTTTTTTAAAAAAACTTTTTATTTTGTATTGAGGTATAAATGATTACAAACAGTGTTGTGATAGTTTCCGGTGAAAGGACTCAGCAATGCATATACATGTATCTGTTCCCCTCCAAACTCCCCTCCCATCCAGGCTGCCACATAACATTGAGCAGAGTTCTGTATACTATAGAGTAGGTCCTTGTTGGTTATCCATTTTAAAATAGCAATGTGTACATGTCCACCCTAAACTCCCTAACTATCCTTCCCCACCCCATCATTCCCCTTCCCCCACAACCATAAGTTTGTTCTCAAAGTCCGTGAGTCTCTTTCTGTTTGGGGGCGGGGGTTATAATTTTATTTATTTTTGGCTGTGCTGGGTCTTCGTTGCTGCTCACTTTTCACAAGTTGCAGTGAGAAGTGGCTACTCTGTAGTTGTGGTGTATAGACTTCGTAGTTGCAGCTCAGTAGTTGTGATTCCTGGGCTCTAGAGCACAGGCTCAATAGTTGTGGTGCACTGGCTTAGTTGCTCCTTGGCATGTGGAATCTTCCTGGACCAGGGCTCAAACCTGCAACTCCTTTGTTGGCAGATGGATTCTTTACCACTGGGCCACCAGAGAAACCCCTCTTTCTGTTTTTTAAGTAAGTTCATTTGTATCATTTCTTTTTAGATTCCACATATAAGGGATGTCATACAATATTTTTTCCCTGCCTGACTTATTCACTCATTATGACAATCTCTAGGTCCATCCATGTTGCTGCAAATAGCACAATTTCATTCTTTCTAATGGTTGAGTAATATTACAGTGTATATATGTACCACATCTTCTTTATCCATTCTTCCGTCAGTGGACATTTAGGTTGCTTCCACGTGTTGGCTATTGTAAACAGCACACACACACATACATGTTTTGTCCTTAGTATTTTGTCCTAACTCTTAGAGTTTTCAGATACTTCAGTATCTATCATCTATTTTATCCTTTCAGGAATCCTTTGAAGCATTGTCCCAGTGAGGTATACAGATTGACCAAATATTGACATCTACCTAGTGACATTCTGGACACAATATCCAGAGTTGCTGACTGCAAACCTGTCCCCTTTTCCACCTGTTTGCTTAGTTTTTCTCTTAGTCTTCCCAACATGTGCATTTAATCTTGTGTTTCCTAATGTGAGAATTATTTTACCAAGCAAAATTTGTCTACTGAGGGGTATTTCTAAAGGATTGAGGGATAGTCTTGACTGTAGCAGGAGTCAAATGAAGCCCTATTAGCAATGTGGAAGAGTTAAGTTTGCACAGCTGTAACTTTCTTAGAGCTGTACAATATGTGTGCTAGATATATTTGGTAAAGTACTCCTGAACTACTGCTTTTTCTTCCGAGAAGATTTGAGTGTAAGAAAAAGGAAATAATATATTTCAATAAAATCTGCAGAAAATGGCTGAATATTCATAACTAAATATTACACATTACTTATGTCTGGAAGTTCTTAGGAGTTTCCATGAGATGAAATAGTTCTTTGCAGCTGTTGACTTCCTGGTATAAGTTATTAGAAGTTGGAAATTAAGTTGATAATAACACTGAGGTTCCTGATACAACCAGTCAGTATCTCAACGTTGTCTATAATATAAATATACTCTTCCAGGAACCAACAAGGACACTAAAGATTTGCAAACACATTTGTAATGTGCCTTCTATTAATAAAAGTAGAATCATTTTGTTTGATGAGGTTTTATTTTGTTTTGATTTTGGCAGTAGTTGTAATCCAGTTACCATTATGGGTCTTGATAATCAAGCCTGGCAGTTGCTCTTTATTTTCTAGTGAATCAAAATGACAAGAAAAATTCTAACATGAAGGTATGATGAGCCACTTTATCACTATAGCTTATCACCTAAAGAAGGAGGCAACCTTCATTCATGGTATTTTAACTGTACAGTGATCAGTAAGTATTATTAAACTAATCAGCAGAAACAGTCCCCTTTTAGTGCTTAAACAATATTTGCTGTTTTCTAATTATACAGACTAGAGCATATAGGCTGAGGGCACTGGCTTTGGAGTTGGAGAGTCCTTGACTTCCATATATACTTGGTCAGTCATGGCTATGTGACCAAAACTCCTTATCTATAAAATAGGGGAGATGTGTTTTTTGTTTTTTGTTTTCACCACGCCACACAGCTTGCAAGATCTTAGTTCCCTGACCAGGGATCAAGCCTATGCCTCCTGCAATGGAAGCACAAAGTCCTTACCACTGGGCCATCAGGGAGTTGCCCATAATCTGATTTAATAAAGTGTTTTAAAAAAAAAAGAAGAAAATCAAAATGACTAGTAAGCCACAAGCCATTATTAACATTTTGATATGTTGGAGCTTCCAGTTCAAGATGGCAAAGTAGAAAGATGCATGCTCATCTCATCCTGCAGGAGCACCAAAATCACAACTAGCTGTTGAATAGCCACTGACAGGAGGACACTGGAACCCACCAAAAAAGATATGCCACATCCAGAGACAAAGAAAAAGCTGCAGTGAGATGGTAGGAGGGGCACGATCATGATAAAATCAAACCCCATACCCACCTGGTGGGTGCCCCACAAACTAGAGAACAATAATACCAAAGAAGTTCTCCCACTGTTGTAATGGTTCTAAACTCCACCTCAGGCTTCCCAGCCTGGGGATCCAACACAGGAACTGGGAATCCCCAGGGAATCTGACCTTGAAGGCCAGTGGGATTTGATTATAGGACTTCTACAGAACAGAGGGGAACAGAGCCTCCAGTCTTGGAGGGCACAAACAAAATCTTGCCCACACCAAGACCCAGAGGAAAGGAGCAGTGACCCCATAGGATACAGAACCCAAACTACCTGCTAGTGTCGGAGTCTCCTGAGGAGGCATGGATCAGCAGGGGCTCACCACAGGAACAGGGGCACCAGCAGCAGCGGGGCGGGAAGGTCCCCCTTGGTGTAAGCCCTCTTGGAGGTCACCATAAACCCTACCATAGAGCCTGTAGACCCAAGGGCTGAGTCACCTCAGGCCAGACAACTACCAGGGAAGGAGTGCGGCCCCACCCATCAGCAGATAATTGGATTAAAGTTTTACTGAGCAAGGCCCTGCCCACCTGAGTTTTTCCACCTCCAGTCCCTCCCATCAGGAAACTTGCACAAGTCTCTTAGCCTCCTCAGAAGAAGCAAGAAGAACCACAGTCCCACAGTGGCTTAAGCAAAATCATATTACAGAAAGTTAATCAGGATGAAAAAGCAGAAAGTTATGTCCCAGAAGAAGGGACAAGATAAAACCCCAGAAAAATAATTAAATGAAGTGGAGATAGGCAACTTCCAGAAAAAGAATTCAGAATAATGATAATGAAGATGATCCAGGATCTCAGAAAAATAATGAAGAAGATGCAAGAAGTGTTTACCACAGACCTAGAAAAACTAAAGAACAGAGATGAATAATACAGTGAAAAGAATCAATAGCAGAATAGCTGAGGCAGAAGAACAGATAAGTGACCTGGAGGACAGAATGGTGGAAATCAGTGCTGTAGAACAGAATATAGAAAAAAGAATGAAAAGAAATGAAGACAGCCTAGGAGACCTCTGGGGCAACATTAAATGCCCCAACATTCACATTGTAGGGTCCCAGAAGGAGAAAGAAAGGACCTGAGAAAATATTTGAAGAGCTAATAGCTGAAAACTTCCCTAACGTGGGAAAGGAAATAGTCAACCAAGTCCAGGCAGCACAGGGAGTCCAGGCAGGATAAACCCAAGGAGGAACACACCAAGACACATAGTAATCGAACTGACAAAAATTTTAAACAAAGATAAAATATTAAAAGCAACAAGAGAATTCCCATCAGGCTATCAGCTAATTTCTCAACTGAAACTCTACAAGCCAGAAGGGAATGGCACGATATATTTAAAGTGATGAAAGGGAAGAACCTATAACCAGGAATACTTTACTCAGTAAGACTCTCCTTCAGATTTGATGAAAAAATCAAAAGTTTTCCAGACAAGCCAAAGTTAAGAGAATCCAGTACCACCAAACCAGCTTTACAACAAATGCTAGAGGAATTTCTCTAAGCAGGAAACACAAGAGAAGGAAAAGACCTACAGAATATAAACCCAAAAGAGTTAAGAAAATGGATCATATATATTGATAATTACCTTAAATATAAATGCACTAACCAAAAGACATAGACTGGCTGGGTGGATGAAAACATGTTTGTGTATGCACTTCCACTTACCACATCACTTTGCTTAACCCCCCAAATTGTATGTAATTATTTTATATTAGGTTAATCATGTTCCCATTATGGCTCACAATTATAATTACCTTTTTTTTTTCTGGATATTGATTGTGAAAACTAATAAACATCTTTTACTATTGTGATTGTGTAACTATTATTCACTTAATACCATTGTATCATGATCAGTTAACAAAAAAATAACAGAATTCTATATCACCAAAATTACCATGTAATAGAAAAACCTGCAATCACTTTTTAAAATCCAGATGCGTATCTGAATTATCGAGGAATTTTTTGAAAACTGCAAGTGCCGAAGTATTGCTTTTTCTTCACCAGAGCTCTAGATATGTTTCTAATGATCAGCCATGTTTAAAAACAACTGAATTATATGATGACCTTTTACTTTTATCTAGTTTGTTTCACTTTTTCTATGTCATATCCAGTGCTCCCATTTCATTTAGTTTATGTTTTTCAATTTCTCATCTCTTTTTTTGTTGTTGTTCTTTCTCAAGCCTTTATCAAATGTAGTATAAAAGCTTTTGCATATTATATATAAATAATATGCATAATATATATATATTTTAGAAAACTTATGAATTTTTGCCTAACTAAAAAATGTATGACATTTTGATTCCACCTGTTTGACTTAGTATGAATAGAGTGCTAGATTTCTAATTTTTAAAAAAACATATGCAACAAGCAACAGAGGTTCACTGTATAGCACAGGGAAGTGTAGTCAATATCTTGTAATAACCTATAATGGAAAATAGTTTCAAAAATAATATATGTGTATATTCACCTTGCTGTGCACTTGAAACATTCTAAGTCAACTATACTTCAATAAAATATAAATATTAAGAGAAAAACAAATTAAAAAAACATTTTGCTGTGTTGGCTTTAAGGCTTTTTTCTGCCACACATGTCCACACCTATATATACACGTGTATTTACATATGTAATCCACCAAATTGGGATCGTATTTTGTATACAATTTATATATTGCTTAATTTTTCCTGCATATGTTTATTAAAATTTAAAAGTTAATGAAAACAGCTTTTCATGACCAAATAATATTGTAACATATGACTCTATATAATTATTTAATCATTATCTTCTTGTGAGACATTAAGTTATTTCCAGTATTTTAGCACTATAAATATTATTACTTTAAAAGTTCAGGAGTTTTTAAAAATCTTTAAACTTCTTTTATTTCCCTTTCCATGTCTTTGAGGTGAACATTTTCATGTATTTATTGATTATTGCCTTTATTTCAGTGAAGTACCTCTCTGTGAATACCTTTTTGTAAAGCGTTTTAGGTAGGATCACAAGCTTATGGAATAGTGCCAGATACATAGTAAGTACTAAATAAGTATTTGTGGTTTGATAAATGAATTAATAGCAAGGATATTAACCCTCATCTATCATATTTGTTTTAAATGGGATCAAGCCTTATGAAAAAATTTTCCTCTATACATGTATTATACAAAATAATGTGATCATGGTTCTTAGTCTTTATAACCTAATTTTTTTTCATTCTTTTGTTTCCCCACAGTTCATCCATGAGCTCGGATTTCCCACATTACAACTTCAGGATGCCTAATATTGGATTCCAGAACCTGCCACTCAACATATATATTGTGGTTTTCGGCACTGCTATATTTGTCTTCATCCTTAGTTTACTCTTCTGTTGCTACTTGATTAGGTAATCAATTTTCATTCTATGTTGCTTTAATATATGTTAAGCAGTCAATAATAAATCAGCCTTCTGTCCTTAAAGTGTTTTAAACCTATGGTAATTAACAAATGTTCTAAAATTAAGGTGGGTCCATGATTCATTCATTCTCACAAATCCTCCACAACCAGCTCATTCTCTTTAATATTATATTTATAGATATAATATTTATAAATTTTTATTAGTCACTGAGCCATGTCTGAATCTTTGTGACCCCCTGGACAGTAGCCTGCAAGGCTCCTCTGTTCATGGGACTTCCCAGGCAAGAATACCAGATTGGGTTGCCATTTCTTTCTCCAAAGGATCTTCCCAGCCTAGGGATTGAACTCTCATCTCCTGCTTGGCAGACAGATTCTTTACCACTTCAATACATTTTAGGAATCAATATTTATTAGGTACTTACTGTGTACCAGACCCTGTGCTGTGTGTGCACTGCAATTAAACAAGGTAACCTTATTATCTTTATTTTTCAGAAGTTAAATAATTTCCCTATAGTCACACAGATGAAAAATTGGTTAGACTTGGAACCCAAACCTAGTTGTATCTGACCTTAGAGCATGTGCTCTTAACCACTGAAAAAAATAAAAATAAATCATATTTATCAGGCTTTATTTCCAAAATAACCATTTCAGAATTTCATAATCACACTCAAAGGACAGATTTGTACACTGAGGATATTCTAAAACTTTTCTATTCAAATACAGTTGATTTACAATATTAAAACGTTTTTGAACCTGGAATTTTTTAATGAAGACAAGAACCTACTTTACTTTTCTTTTAGTAACGGATGACAAGCTGTTAGGTTGGCCAAAAAGTTCATTCAGGTTTGCCCATAATTTGCTACAGAAAAAAACAAATGAACATTTTGGCCCACCCAATACTTAAGAAAAACAAAATATTCCCCATTCTTACCTCCTTTTGAGTTTCCCTGGTGGCTCAGATGGTAAAGAATCTGCCTGCAATGCAGGAGACCCAGGTTCGATCCCTGGGTCGGGAAGATCCCCTAGAGAAGGGAATGGCTAAATAAGTCACAATTTATTATTACTAGAATGTTCCCTGGAAGAATAGCCAAAAGATATTTCTGTTAAATGCATCTGCCATAGCAAATGCAAGATAAAATAGTTTAATCTAAAATATTAGTTAAGGCTTCCCTGGTGGCTCAGTGATAATCCAGCCTTGTCCAGGAAGATCCCACATACCATGGAGCAACTAAGCCCATGAGCCACAACTGTTGAGCCTGTGCTCTAGAGCCTGGGAATTGCAACTGCTGAAGCCTGCACACTCTAGAGCCCATGCTCCACAACAACAGAAGCCACTGCAGTGAGAAGCCCACACACTGCAATTTGAGAGTAGCCCCTGCTCACAACTAGAGAAAAGCCCACGCAACAACAAAAACCCAGCACAGCCAAAAATAAATAAATAAAATTTAAAAAATAATAGTAATAAAGAAGTTCAACAAACCACAGAAAAATGGGCTTTTGGCGGGGGAGTGTTTTCTTGTAAAATGGCTGACAATCCACGACTAAGAGCAAATATTACACACATGCATACATGCACACATATACACAGAGAGAGAAATGCATTTCTGTAAAAAGAGAATTTTGCTACATGGTATATCTAAAATATTTGAAAACTTACATCCTCACAAAAACCAACACACTGATGTTTGTAGAAGGAAGCTGTACCCATAATTACCAAAACTTAGAAGCAACCAAGATATTTTTCACTGAATGAATGAATTGTAGTGATCTAGATAATAGAATGTTATTCAGCTCTGAAAGTAAATGAGTTATATCTAGCATTGAAAAGACATAGAGGGATCTTAAACACATATTTCTAAGTGAAAGAAGCCAGTTTGAAAATGCTACATACTATATGATTCTAACTATATGACATACTGAAAAAGGCAAAACTATGGAGACAGTAAAAAGATCACTTGATGCCAGGAGCTAGGGAAGAGGGAGGGATGAACAGATGGAGCAAAAGAATCTGTAGGTCAGAAAGACTATTTTATATGTTACTATAATGGTGGATTTCATTTGCATGGTCTAGGACATCTTCATTTTGTTATCCATAAGGAGTATTTCTAGCATATCCAGTAAAAGCATGTATGTTTTATTTATTTATTAAAATTTTTAAATTTTATATTGGATATAGTTGGTTAACAGTGCCATGTTAGTTTCAGATGTACAGCACAGTGATTGTTATACATATATATCTATGCATGTAATTGCTATGACTTTGGTTATTTTGTTTTTCTGTGACAGAGTAAATCAGCTTTCTCTCTCTCTTTTTTTTTTTCTTATTCAGCTTATTCTGATTATTTCCATCATAATAAGAGTATGATTGGAGTAGTAAATAGCAACCTACTCCAGTATTCTTGTCTGGAAAATTCCACAGACAGAGGAGCCTGGTGGGCTACAGTCCATGGGATTGCAGAGTTGCACACAACTGAGCACACCAAGAGTACGATGGAGGACTGATAGTGCTTTGGGGATAGTATTTGCAATCAGGCACATGTTATGTTTAGCTTAAAACTAACAAGATTGGATATTAATAGATTTGTAGTAGTGATCATACTCTGTTCCTTGACAAATTGAGTCATTGTTAACTGAGTAATTCTTATTTGGGAAGCATCTCCGACTTGGCTGAATAACCGTTTGGTGAAGTACTTATTACAGTTTATCAGTAGCATTCCTTCTTTTTCTTCCATCTCATGCATGGATGTCTAGTTCACTCCATTGAGTTTCCCCGGGGTCTCAGATGGTAAAGAATCCGCCTGCAATGCCAGAGACCTGGGTTCAGTCCCTGGGTTGGGAAGATCCCCTGGAGGAGGGCATGGCAACCCACTCCAGTATTCTTACCTGGGGAATCCCCATGGACAGAGGAGCCTGGTAGGCTATAGTCCATGGGGTTGCAAAGAGTCAGACACAACTGAGTGACTAAGCACAGCATAGTGGTAGATACCTGTCATTGTGTATTTTTTTAAAAAAAAAAAAAAGGATCTGATTTCTCAACAGAAACAGTGGGGGAAAAAAAAATAAAAGCATTGATATTCATTTAAAAAAAAAAAGGGCTCACTTTCACCATTACCATTCAACATTGTACTAGAAGTTCTAGCCAGAAGATTTAGGCAAGACAAAAAATAGAGGGTATTCAATTGGAAAGAAAGAAGTAAAACTATCTCTTTTTGAAGATGACCTGATTCTATATATAGACAATCCCATAGAATATACACACACACACACACACACACACACACACACACAAAATCTATGAGTAACAGACAAGCAAACTTTGAGAATATAGAAGTAACACCAAAAAAATCAGTTATATTTCTTCTCACCAGCAAGGGACAATCTGAAAAGGAAATAGATGAAACATTTACAGTAGCATCCAAAAGAATTAAAATCCTAGGAATAAGTTTAACCAAGGAGGTGAAAGACTTACACACTGAGAACTATAAAATATTGCAAAAATAAAGAAAACCTAAATTAATGGAAAGATTTCAGGAACTGGAAGACTTACTATTATTAATATGGCAGTATTCCTCAAAGCAATCAACAGATTCAGTGCAAAGACTCAAAATTCTAATAACCTTTGATACAGAAATGGAAAAACTAATCCTCGGAGGTCTTAATGACCTGGATAACCACAATCATGTGATCACTCACCTAGAGCCAGACATCCTGGAGTGTGAAGTTAAGGGGGCCTTAGGAAATTTTACTGTGAACAAATACCAGACCACCTTACCTGCCTGCTGAGAAACGTGTATGCAGATCAAGAAGCAACAGTTAGAACCAGACATGGAACAACGGACTGGTTCAAAATTGGGAAAAGAGTACATCATAACTGTATATTGTCACCATGCTTATTTAATTTTAACTTATATGCAGAGTACATCATGCGAAATGCTGGGCTGGATGAAGCACATGCTGGAATCAAGATTGCTAGAAGAAATATCAATAACCTCAGATATGCAGATGATACCACCTTTATAGCAAAAGGTGAAGAGGAACTAAAGAGCCTCTTGGTGAGGGTGAAAGAGGAGAGTGAAAAGGCTGGCTTAAAACTCAACATTCAAAAAACAAAGATCATGGCATCCATGATCACTTCATGGCAAATAGATGGAGAAACAATGGAAACAGTGACAGACTTTATTTTCTCGGGCTCCAAAATCATTGCAGACTGTGACTGCAGTCATGAAATTAAAAGACATTTGTTCCTTGGAAGGAAAGCTCTGGCAAACCTGGATAGCATATTCAAAAGCAGAGACGTTACTTTGCCAACAAAGGTCCATATAGTCAAAGCTATGGTTTTTCCAGAAGTCATGTATGGATGTGAGAGTTGGACTATAAAGAAGGCTGAGTGCTGAAGAATTGATGCTTTTGAACTGTGGTGTTGGAGAAGACTCTTGAGAGTCCCTTGGACTGCAAGGAGATCCAACCAGTCCATCCTAAAGGAAATCAGTCCTGAATATTCATTGGAAGGACTCGTGCTGAAGCTGAAACTCCAATACTTTGGCCACCTGATGGGACTAACTGACTCATTTGAAAAGACCCTGATGCTGGGAAGGATTGAAGGCAGGAGGAGAGTGGGATGACAGAGGATGAGATGGTTGGATGGCATCACTGACTTGATGGACATGAGTTTGAGTAGCTCCAGGAGTTGGTGATGGACAGGGAAGCCCAGTGTGCTGCAGTCCATGGGTTCGCAGAGAGTCAGACACGACTGAGCTACTGAACTGAACCTTGGTGACTGCTTTTGATTGAGGTTCCCAGGGGTAATGACTGTATTACTGGTGTTATTTTACATTTAGTGTAGCATAGTACTATTATTATGCATATTTAATGGTGATTGTTCTATTAAAAATCTACTGTGGTGTCAGACATGAGGAAGACTTATTCTGATTTCTACCCTTAATTTTTTGTAAAACAGTTTAAACTAAGGAAGAATATTACCTATTTAGGCTTTCAAAATACATTATAAAAATTTTTTTAACATATTATATTCTCCTTAATTTTAGAAAATAAAGAAAAATAATATTTTTCTTAACAGCAAGAAGACAGCTGAATTTAAAAATAAGTAAAAGGGATTTCCCTGATGATCCAGTAGCTAAGAATCCACCTTGCAATGCAAGGGACACCAGTTCAACCCCTGGTCCAAGAAGATCCCACATGCTGCAGAGCAACTAAAGCCCATGCACCACAAATACTGAGCCCAAACACCACAACTACTGAAACCTGTGCGGCCTAGAGCCCATGCTCCCCAACAAGAGAAGCCACCACAACCCAGCACAGCCTAAATAAATGAATATTTTTAAAAACATAGGTGAAGGGCTTAAATAGCCACTTCTCTAAAGAAGATATATAGACGGTCAACAAACACATGAAAAGATGTTCAACAGCATTGGTCATTACGGAAATGTAAGTTAAAATCACAACAAAATTCACAACAGGTAGATGCTATAGTCAAAAATATGGAAAATGATAAGTGTTGATAAGGATATGGAGAAATAGGAACACTCATACATCGCTGGTGGGAATGTAAAATGGTATAGTCACTGTGAAAAAGAGTTCATCAGGTCTTTGAAAGTTAAACATAAAATTACCATAAGACCCAGAAATTTCATTCCTAGGTATATACCCCAGACAAATGAAGAAGTATGTCCACAAGGAAGTTTGTATACTATGTTTATAGCATTATTCAAGAGAGCCAAAAGGTGTAAACAACCCAAGTGCTCATCAGCAGATAAATGGGTAGTCAAATTGTGGCATATACATACAGTGAAATATTATTCAGCCATAAAAAAGTAGCGGTGTACTGATACTTGCTACAACTAGAAAGAGGCTTGAAAACATTATACTAAATGAAAAGCCAGATACAGAAATGTCATATGTTGTATGATTTATTTTATGTAATGTATCTATAATAGACAAATCCATAGAGACAGCAGGGAAGGTGGGATGGGGACCAGCTACTTAATGAGTACCAGATATTTTTGATGAATAAATTTTTTTTTTTAAGATTTATTTATTTATTTTATTTTTTGGCTGTGATGGGTCTTTGTTGCTGCACTCAGGCTTTCTCTAGTTGTGGCAAGTCGGGGCTACTCTTCACTGCAGTGTGCTAGCTTCTCATTACAGTGGCTTTTCTTGTTGTGGAGCATGGGCTCTAGACACACAAGCTTCAGTGGTTGCAGTGTGTGAGCTCAGTAGTTGCAGCTTTCTGGCTTAGTTCTTCCACAACCTAACTCTTCCTGAACCAGGGATTGAACTGGTGTCCCTTGCATTGCAAAGCATATTCTTAACTACAGGACCACCAAGGAAGCCCGAAAAAGTTTTGAAATTAAAGTGAACTAGTTAAAAGACACTTACTCCTTGGAAGGAAAGTTATGACCAACATAGATAGCATATTGAAAAGCAGAGACATTACTTTGCCAACAAAGGTCTAGTCAAGGCTATGGTTTTTCCAGTGGTCATATATGGATGTGAGAGTTGGACTGTGAAAAAAGCTGAGCGCCAAAGAACCAATGCTTTTGAACTGTGGTGTTGGAGAAGACTCTTGAGAGTCCCTTGGACTGCAAGGAGATCCAACCAGTCCATTCTGAAGGAGATCAGTCCTGGGTGTTCTTTGGAAGGAATGATGCTAAAGCTGAAACTCCAGTACTTTGGCCACCTCATGAGAAGAGTTGACTCATTGGAAAAGACTCTGATGCTGGGAGGATTGGGGGCAGGAGTAAAAGGGGACGACAGAGGATGAGATGGCTGGATGGTATCACTGACTCAATGGACGTGAGTTTGAGTGAACTCCGGGAGTTGGTGAAGGACAGGGAGGCCTGCCGTGCTGCAATTCATGGGGTCGCAAAGAGTCAGACACGACTGAGCGACTGAACTGAACTGAACTGAGTGGTTTCACAATGTTGTGACTATACTAAGTACTACTGGATTATATACTTTAAGATGGTTAATTGTGTGTTTTATGAATACAAATAAAAGAATGATAGTATTTTTAACTGAGTCAAGAAGAAATAGAAAGTATTAATAACTATATATCTAATAAGAAAAGCATTCCCACAAAGAAACTGCAAGCCAGGTAGCTTCACCAGTGAATTTCTCCATTTAAGGAAAAAATACTACTTTTATATGACTTTTCCAGAGAACAGAAGTGGAAGAAGTATTTCTTAACTCAGATAATGAGGCCAGATAATTTTGATTCCAAAGCCTGACAAGGACATTATAAGAATGAAAATTATAGACTAATCTCTCTCATGAACAAAATATTAGTAAATCAAATTCAGGGGTGTGCAAACTGGTGGTACATCACAACCAAATGGAGTTTTGTTCCAGAAATGAAGGTTGTTTTAACATCTGAAAATCAATCAATACAGTGTACCACATTAACAGTAAAAAGGAAAAGTATGATGGGAAAAAAAAGTACTTGACAAAAATTAATACCTATTCATGACTTTTTTTTAAATCTAAAACTAGGATACAGGGAACTTTGTTTATTTGAATAAATATATCTACAAAAATTTTAGAGAAAACATTGTATTTAATAGTAACTATTGATAAGGACGGGAGAAGGCGATGGCACCCCACTCAAGTGGGGTGGAAAAACTTGCCTGGAAAATTCCATGGATGGAGGAGCCTGGTATGCTGCAGTCCATGGGGTCGCTAAGAGTCGGACACGACTGAGCGACTTCACTTTCACTTTTCACTTTCATGCACTGGAGAAGGAAATGGCACCCCACTCCAGTGTTCTTGCCTGGAGAATCCCAGGGACGGGGGAGCCTGGTGGGCTGCCGTCTATGGGGTCGCACAGAGTCGGACACGACTGAAGCGACTTAGCAGCAGCATTAATAAGGACATTCACTGTCACCACTTTTATTTAATATTATAGTCAAGGTCCTAGCCAGTGCAGGGGGAAAAAAGTAAAATAAAGAATAAAGAACAAAATCTATGAAGGTTAAACTGTTACTATATGCAGACAAAATAATTGTATATTTTAAAATCCAAAACTTCCACAGATAAGCTGTTTAGAATTAATAAGTGAACTTTGCAAGTCACTAGATACAGGATCAATGTACAAAAATTGAATTTTTTCTATGTAGTAGCAACAAAGAATTCGAATTAAAAAAATTTTTAAATACCATTTACAGTAAATCAAAAATTATCACATACCTCGGAATAAATTTAGTGAAGGATATGTAAGTGTTACACATAGAAATGTGTACAGAGAAAGAAGACCTAATAAATAGAGTATGCTATATTCATAGGTTGGAAATTCAATCTTACAAAGATGTCAGTTCTTCTCCCCAGTTAATCTAAAAATTAAACACAATCTCAGTCAAAATCCCAACAGGTTTTTTGTGGAAATTGATGAGCTCATGAAATTTATATGAAAATGCAAAGGCCCAAAAATAACCAAAATAGTTAAGAAGAACAAAGCTTGAGGACTTACACTACCAGACTCCAAAATTTGTTACAAAAGTCCAGTACGGAAAACAGAGTGCTCTTCACCCAGCACCCAGATATTCTGTAGTAAAAGGAATCAAAGCTCTTTGAAAGAAGTCATTAACTCCACAACTGAGCATGGAAAGTAAAAGATGAGCTTGTAACATGTTTTGGTGCCAGTGAGCTAGAAAATGCATGGAAAAGGATGAGGACATGTTGAAAGGCCACAAGAGTCAATCTGAAGGAGGGCCTAAAAGCCTAAATCTGAGCAACAAAATAATGATCATATTAAATTATAACCTGTAGATTAACACAAATATCCATGAGTCCATGCTGATATAAACAAATGAGGGAGGAAGGGCATCTTTTCCTTACAGAATAATCCCAGTTAATGGACAAGGAATTAGGAAACCATGAAACCACCACTAGGCAAACAATACAGAATTGTTGCAAGCAGCATGTCTTGATGCTAAAATCAGTGGGCAAAAGCTTGAGAAAAAATAAATTTTCATAATTTCAACATCTCTCCCCCAACTATATTGATATTTGCAACTGGTATCGATCAGTTGCAAAGGGGAAAATAGTAACTTTACAATGGGGAGACCCAGTAGACACTGCCATAGCCAAGTGATACATCAGAATCCTGAAAAACAAGGAAAAATTAAGGAACTGTCACAGATTAGTAAAAGCTAAAGAGATGTAACTAGAGGCAAGCTGGGATCCTGAATTGAATCACAAGATAAGAAAAAAATATTAATGAAAAAACTGGTGAAATTCAAATAAAATCTGTTTGGTTAATACTGCTACTGCTGCTGCTAAGTCGCTTCAGTCGTGTCCAACTCTGTGCAACCCCATAGACGGCAGCCCACCAGGCTCCCCCGTCCCTGGGATTCTCCAGGCAAGAACACTGGAGTGGGGTGCCATTTCCTTCTCCAGTGCATGAAAGTGAAAAGTGAAAGTGAAGTCACTCAGTCGTGTCCGACTCTTAGCGACCCCATGGACTGCAGCCTACCAGGCTCCTCCATCCATGGGATTTTCCAGGCAAGAGTACTGGAGTAGGGTGCCATTGCCTTCTCCTTAGTTAGTTCTATATGAGTATTAATATCAAAATATCAGTGTTAATTTCCTGCTTTTGATCATTGTACTACGGTTGTGTAAGATGTGAATATTGGAAAACTAGGGAGAGAAGTATCTGTGAACTCTGATATTTTTTGCAGCTTTCCTGTAAGTCCAAGATTATTAAAAAAAAAAAAAAAAAAAAAAAACGGCATGGTATTGACACAAGGCACATTAGTTTCCCGGGGTTTCTGTAACAAAGAACCACAAGCTAGATGGCTTAAAACAATAGAAATGTATTAATCTCTCGCAGTTCTAAAGGCTAGGAGTTCAAAATGAAGGTGCTGGCAGGGCCATGCTACCTCTGAAGGCTATGTGGGGAGGATCTTTCCTTGCCTCTTCCTAGTTCCTGGTGGTTATCAGCAATCCTTGATGTTTTTTGACTGGTAGGTGCATCACTTCAGTTTCTGCCTTTGTCTTCACCTGGCCTTCTTCCCTGTGTATGTCCTCTCATCTTCCTCTAAGAACAACAGTCTTATTGGATTTATGGTCCACCTTCATCATAATATGACCTCATTTTAACTAATACATAGTCTGCAAAAATTATATTTTCAATTAAGGTTACATTCTGAAGTAGCAGTTTTATATTAATTTTGATGGGGCTCTGTTCAATCTAGTATACAAAAATTGACAAATAAACCAATGGGACAGAACAGAAACTCTAGAAACAGAACCACATACTGGTCTGACTTAAACAGCAGATATATCATGGCAACACGGTGGGGAAGGATCTTTTCAATAAATGAGTCAAATGAAAATCTGCATGTAGGTAAAAAGAATCTTGACCTCTACCTCATGTCATACATACAAATTTCAGATGGATCATAAACCTAAATGTGATAGGTAAAATAAATTATTTTCACAGTACACACACGAGATTATCTTCATGATCTGGAGGTTGACAAAGATTTCTTTAACTGCACACAAAAAGAACTGATGTTATTGGAAAGAGGTGATAAACTGGTGCATGTGTGCTCAGTCATTGTCCAACTCTTTGTGACCCCATGGACTGCAGCCTGCCAGGCTCCTCTGTCCATGGGATTATCCAGGCAATAATACTGGAGTGGGTTGCTATTTCTTCCTCCAGGGTATCTTCCTGACTCAGGAGTTGAACCTGAGTCTCCTCCATCAGCAGGCAGATTCTTTACCACTGAGCCACCTGGGAAACCCAACTGGGCTTATTAAATTAAAAGCTGTTGTTCATCAAAAGATAACATTAAGAGAATGAAAAAAGCCATAGAGTAGGAGAAAATAATTGCAATACCCAACAAAGGACTTGCATCTAAAATATTTAAAGAACTTCTACAAATCAATAAGGAAAAGACAGTCAACTCATTTTCTTAAATGGACAAAATATTTGAATAGGCATTTCATAAAAGAATATATCCAGGCAGCTCTCACCTTCTGAGTTGGCCCACACTCTGTCTGTGGAGTGTTTCTCTCTAAATAAACCCACTTCTTACCAATTACTTTCTCTCACTAAATCTTTCTGCAATGAGACTTTAAAGTCTTATTGTAATGAAGCAGAGCTTCATTACATCCAGAGACCAGGTGTGATCTTGAAACCAGGCAGGGCTCTATGGGGTGCCCAAGGATGGAGGCCTTTCTGTCTCCCATTTCTTTTTTTTTTTAATTTATTTATTTTTTGGTTGAAGGATAACTGCTTTACAGAATTTTCTTGTCTGTCAAACATCAACATGAATCAGCCATAGGTATACATATGTCCCCTCCCTGTCTCCCATTTCTTGTAGGCAAGACTTCAGTCTCCCATTACCTTCCCTGAGTTCCAAAGGGTGGATTAAAACAGTTGCTAATCAAAGAAGGAGCAGCAGCCAAGAAACCAGTGAGGCAAGATTAAAGGGACCAGAGAAGCCCATCAAGATTAGGAGACCTGTCACCTGAGATGAGATTAAGTGCAAGTCTCTCGTGTCTGACTCTGTGACCCCATGGACTATACTGTCCATGGAATTCTTCAGGCCAGAATACTGGAGTGGGTAGCCATTCCCTTCTCCAGGGGATCTTCCCAACCCAGGGATAGAACCCAGGTCTCCCACGTTGCAGGTGGATTCTTTACCAGCTGAGACACCAGGAAAGCCCAAGAATACTACAGTGGGTAGCCTATCCCTTCTCCAGCAGATCTTCCTGACTCAGAAATCAAACCTAGGTCTCCTGCATTGCAGGATTATTGAGATTAAAGGAGTTGCAAGCCCTGCTTACACCTTAATCTTGTCAGATACCACCTTTGAGCCCTTATAAAAACCCTCATCAAGTTCCCTGGGGTTGAGACACATAGTTTTTCAAGGCAGAAACCTGTCCTGTCTCCCTTTGCCTGACAAAACTTTAATAAAGCTATCCTTTTCTGCTTCACTGCCCTGCCTCAAAAAGAAGTATCCAATCAGGCAACAGGCATATGAAAGGGTCCTAAACATCATTTGGGAAATGCAAAATTAAAACCAAAATGAGAGGGTACTTCTCTGGCAGGCCAGTGGTTAGGACTTCACCCTCTAATGCAGGGGCTGTGAGTTCAGTCCTGTCAGGGAGCTAAGATCCCACATGCCTTGCAGCCAAAACATAAAACAGAAGCAGTATTCTAACAAATTCAATTAAGACTTTAAAAAAAAAAAGTCCACATCAAAAAAAAAAAAACCTTAAGAAAAAGAAAACCAAAATGAGATCCCACTGAACACTCACCAGATTGGCCAAAAAGTTTTAAACTGACCTTACCAAGCTGTGGCAAAGATGTGGAACAACTAGAACTTTCATGTATACTACCTATCCATAGGAGTAAAACTTGTACAAGCACTTTGGAGCAGCGGTTCTACTCCTAGGTATATACTCAACAGAAATGAGTCTGTGTGTCCACCAAAAGACACGCAGAAGAATTTGTATAGCAGCTTTATTTGTAATAGCCCCAAACCGAATTAACCTAAATATTTGCCAACAGTGAAATGGATAGTTTCATATTTATTCATAAAATGAAACACTATGTCCGTCAAAAATAACAATAACTGCAGCAACATAGATGCATTTCTCAAGTAATTGTTGACTGACAGAAGTCAACACAGAAGAGTATACACCAAATGATCCATTTATGTGAAGGTCAAAAACAATCATAGTTAATCTACAGTGATAAAAATTAGGAGTTTTACGGGTGAATGTTGATTGGGAAGAGTCATTTCAGGGATGCTGGAAATGTTCTATGTACTGATCTGGGTGATAGTTAAACTAGTGTGTATAATTATTTTTTAAAATGTGTATTCTTGAGGCTTTTGTTCATTTTTAGATGTATATTATACTTCAATTTTTAATTAAGAAAAATGTGATATATTAAATATTATAAATAGGAAAAGACGCTTCATTAAAATATTTTAGATTTTGTTTTAATGAGATTGCACTTGATCTTACATGTTTGGATAATGTTCTATGGTTCACTGGTCACTTTCTCATAACATAGTAGTGGGTATGTCATTTGAGTGTATTCTAGAATAAAGATTCTAGATTTTAAACCATAAATGATACAAATTAATACCAAAAATAGGAAGTTTAAAATTTTTTTCAAAGTCTTATATGGAAATCTCAATATTGCATTGCTCATTTCTGTCTTTTAGGCTAAGACATCAAGCACACAAAGAATTTTATGCCTACAAACAGGTGAGAGAGATTTACTTAAGACTGGCTTTGATCTTGTTTTTCACCAAATAATGAGGGCTCAGATTTCCACACATATTTTGAACTGAGACTGGATTTGCTTGTGTTCATTTTAGCATTTTGCTTGTCAGTTTGCGGTACAATACACTTCACTTTAAGTATTCTTAAGTATTACTTGAAATTATAGAAAGTTCAAATGATAAAATAATACAATTTAACAGGGAACTCTGGAGAACATTTTGCTAAAGGGAAATGCTGTAGCTTAAAATCCTAAAGTTACCATTATTCTAATGGAGTTCAGAGGTCCAGTAAATGAATTTTTTACCTTCCTCCTTGTTAAAAGACATACTGGTTCCTTGGAGGTAACCAGGTGTATTATACTGATCTCATCTCCTCCCTTTTTACTTTAAATATTAGTTCACATCATACCACTGAGAAGTCCAGATACTTCTGTCATTGTTGTTAATTCCTTGCCCTCAGTACTGTCCCTTTGCTGATTTGCTCTTTAAGGTAATAAATTTAGCTTTTCTTGAAGGCCCATAAAATTTTTTTTCTTCCATGTGTCATCCATTAATATTTTACCACTGACACCAAACAGTGGGCCTAGGTGTTCCTTAATTTTCTTTTGAAATTATTTTTGTCATCCTTAGTAGTTTGGGAGAGGGAAAGAAGGCGGGGCACAAACTTCAGTTTATTTGGGTCTTTAATCTTGCTGATACTGATGTTACAGAACCATGTCATCATTTTAGAATTACATATCTTTTTGTCCATCTTTTGTCTGTGTTGCTTTGAAATCTGAGCTCATTGGTGAGTTCCTTGGATGTCCACACTGATATTCATAGGTAACCCCACTCTTCTCCATGGGTCCCGTGGGATTCATTTACAGAGATAAATGTCTTAGTTTTCTAATGGAATGAATCTGTTTGTCTCAATTTTGTCTCAAATTGTTTTTGAGAAGCCTTTATACTGTTTTCCATAGTTAGTGGCTGCACCAACTTACGTTCCCACCAACAGCACAGGAGAATTCCCTGTTTTTCCACACCCTCTCCAGCATTTGTTATTTGTAGATTCTTAATGCTGGCCTTTCTGACTGGTGTGAGGTGGCACTCACTGTAGTTTTGATTTGCATTTCTCTGATAATTAGTAATGTTGAGCATCTTTTCACATGACTGTTGGCCATCTGTATGTCTTCTTTGGAGAAATGTCTATTTAGGTCTTCTCCCCATTTTTCAATTGGGTTGTTTTTTGTTACTGAGTTGTATGAGTTGTTTGTATATTTTGGAAATTAAGCCCTTTTCAGTCACATCATTTGTGACTGAAATGTCAATTGTGACACATATTTTCTCCAGTCTATAGGTTATCTTTTCATTTTGTTTATGGTTTCCTTTGGGCTTCCCAGGTGACTCAGTGGTAAAGAATCTACCTGCCAATGCAGGAGACATGGGTTTGATCCCTGGGTTGGGAAGATGCCCTGAAGGAGGAAATGGCAACTCACTCCAGTATTCTTAGGGGAGAATCCCATGGACAGAGGAACCTGTTGGGCTGCTGTCCATGGGGTGGCAAAGAGTTGGACACAATTGAGCACACATACATGCAATCTCCATAAAGTTAGGTTAGGGACAGCACCTGGATGAATTTCAAGCCCATTTATATAACTCTAGATAGAGCTAAAGTTTTCTGAGGATAGTGATGTATAATAATAAGCAAAGCTTCAAAAATTAAGGTTGACCTTACCTTTCATTCTTTTATAAATTACCAGTCAGTCCCATGAGTCAAAACTGTGTTTTACCAAATCATGAGGCAAGCAATCTCATTTACTTTCCCCCCATATTAGCAATTACTCCAGATTGCTGTGTATTAATGTCGTCTCCCAGAATTTAATCTGTTCTCAAAGAGATTTTAAAATTGCTTTTAAGAATATTGCACCATTGCTCAAGTTAAAAGAATATTGCTGAAATGTTCTGTCTCAAACTGTAAAAGAGATTCTCCCCAATACTGAATATGAGGTGATATGAGCTATATACACAAGAATATAAAAGAAAAATATTTGTGAGTAAAATGAGACATATTTCAAATTACAGATATAAATGGGCATAAAAGCATACGTTTTTGTCTTACAGGTTATATTAAAAGAAAAAGTAAAAGAACTGAATTTGCATGAGGTAAGTTGCCTATAAGTATTTTAATCTGTTCTTGATTATTTGGGGGCTTCCCAGGTGGCTCAGTGGTAAAGAATCTGCCTGCTAATACAGGAGAAATGGAAGACTCACGTTTGATCCCTAGGTCAGAAGATCACCTGGAGTAGGAAACAGCAACCCACTCCAGTATTCTTACCTAGAAAATTCCATGGACTGAGGAGCCTGGTGGGCTACAGTCCATGGGGTTGCAAAGAGTCAGACATGACTGAGCACACACACCACCACTGAGTATATTCTAAGATGCTTAAATGTCTTTATTTTCAGAAGCTGAAAAAAAAATTAGGCTTATTTTGATCAGCTTAATAGAATATTTGAGGGTGAGGTCACATAAAAATCCATTTTGTAAAGACTTACAAGAGAGTAAAATAACTCATTTTTAATGGGATTGTTGCCAACATAAGATATCATAGCAGCAGGGATGCTGCTTGCTGTCCATACTATGTGAGTAGGAGACAAATCTAAACAAGTTTTTCTACTCAAGGTGAATTTGCATTAATTTCACTCTTAAAAATGTTCCCAGAAGTTTTTTCTTACCAATGCCACAAAAAAGGCAGTGATTGCTTCATGACAGTGGGGATTTGGGGAGGTGAGACGGAAAGATGGAACGGGGAAGAACATACAAGGAGAGAGAAGAACTCTTGCAGTTGTTACTTAGTGATGAGGTTGTGGGGTTGGGATATTCACTATGTTGTTATGCTATCTAAAGTAAATACAAAAGTGTGTGTGTGTCCTGCTGTACACCTTAAGACAAATAATCTATAGTAATTCTTGTTTATTTTATTCCTGTGTTGCCTCTGATTATAAATGTTCAGAATTTTTATTTTTAGAGCCCTATCTCTTCCACCCTTACTGAGTTTTTTAATTGGTATTTAAAGTAAGGACTTGAAAAGCTTCACATTATAATACCTATGTTTTATATAACCTAACTATGGTGAAGCTACATTGCCAATCTCTTCAAAGAGAGTTAATCTGTAAAAGTATTTGAATAATAATAAAAATAATGATTTGTGTTATTGTTGAATTGCTGGTTTTGGGGGCTTCCCTGGTGGCTCAGATGGTAAAAAGGAATCTGCCTGCAATGCAAGAGACCTGGGTTCAATTCCTGGGCCAGAAAGATTATCTGGAAAAGGGAATGGCAACCCATTCCAGTATTCTGGAGAATTCCATGGACAGAGGAGCCTGGCAGGCTACAGTCCATGGGGTCGCAAAGAGCTGGACACAACTGAGCAACAGACACACACACACTGCTTCTTTACTCTTTCTTCATATATTTTATCAAAGAGTTGATATGGTTACACCATCCTCATTGCGTAGTGGTGAGTATCCCCGCCTGTCATGCGGGAGACCAGGGTTCCCCATCCGGGAGGCAACACGCCCTTTGGGCTTCCCTGGTAGCTCAGCTGGTACAGAATCTGTACAGCATTTCAGACTTAATCATGAATTAAACTCAAGCATCAGTTACTATTTGACTTTAAAAATTTTCCCAAAACAGTAATAGAAAGTGATCCTCTTCTGTTTGGGGTCATTTTGATGACCATAATTGAAAAGATCAAATTCTAACACACATTAACAATACTGAATAACCATGTTTGTCAGGAATAGAAGTCTTCCTTATTGGTTTGACCCATTAGTTTAGCATCTTTATCCTGAAAAAGTACATTGTGGTGTATCATTTTGTGTCAGAATTGTTATCCCAGCTGCACCTATCAATTCCAGTTTCACTGTAACTAAGAAAACCTAACCTGGCTGTACAACTGTTTTCAGAGGCCGAACATATATTTTTCACAGTTCATTTGGTTCTTTTTGGATGCATTTCTTTGTGTTGAAACTATTTTCTGTCAGACTTCTTTGTGTTGTTTGAATTTGTGGATACAGAGGAACTAAAGATACAAAGGAACCATGGATACAGAGGGCTGACTAGAAATTATACATGGATTTTTCAACTGCATGTAGGGTCAGCAACCCATAGCCCCCTGCATTATGTTCCAGGGTCAACTGTAATTTTAAAAGTTACTGAATACATAAAATATAGCAGACATTGTAATAAACCATGGAGACACAGAGAAACATAACTAATCTCTGCTTTTAAGACATTAACCATCTATTACAGAAGACTATAAATGAGAATCACACACGAATGTACAGAAGGGTGCCTTGTGTTATCTGAAGTAACAGTGAGAAGCTCTTGAGGGCTCCACTATTGCACAATTGCTTCTTCTTGGCTTTTGCTCCCCTAATGGAACCTTCCTCGGACCTTGCAGACTCAGCTGCCCAAACACCACCCACCCCTCCTACTTCTTAGACCACTCTACAGCTACGATTATTTATATCACTTTTTGTTTACATTGTTCTACCAGTCTAGGAGTTGAGCAACACTCAACATGTGAAACTAAGGAGATGATGTGTACATATTAAAATCATGAGAATATATTGCCCTTCTGTAAAGAAAAAATACCTTCTTTTAAAACCCATAGTCTTCCTTGTTTATCTTTTATTCCTCCATCTTTTAATAGAGACATAGATCCAGAGAAACAGATTTCTGAGAGAAAACAACAGGACAGTCATGTAAGTGGGATAATGAATTGCATCTAATGGAATCTTGGTATCAAGAGAAACAGAAAGGTGCCCTGGAAGCTGTGACACACTGTGGCAGGCAAGGTCTTGTGTTAAAGAAATCGTCAGCACTCAGCTCCAGGGGAATAGAGGCCAGCTATCGCCAGATCTGAGTTTTGTTTTAAGAACAGCCCGAGAGCCTTGTCATTTGCATTTAGTCTTTGATTTGTTCACCACAGTATCCCCAGCTCTGGTTATGGTGAGTGGTTGCTTTCTCCATTAAATCTTTTTTGCACCTTTATCAAAAATCAAAGGGCCATATTCTTATGAGTCTATTTCTGGATTCTGTTCTATTGATTTTTGTGCCTGTTTCCTTCACCAGTACCACAGTTTTGATTATTGTACCTTTATAGCAAGTCTTAAAATCAGGTGTATGATTCCTCCAACTTTATTTTTTTTTCCAAAACTGTTTTAGCTGGTCTAGTTCCTTTGCTCTTTCATGTAAATTGTAGTAGCAACTTGTCTATAACTACACACACACAGAGACACAAACATCCTGCTTTTTTATTATTATTTGCATTAAATATGTAAATCAGTTAGGGGGAAATTAGCATCTTTACCATGTTGAGTCATCTAATCTGTAAACACATTATGTCTATTTATATTTGAAGTAGTGTTTTTATAAACAGCATATAGTTATGTTTTTTAGTCCACCCTGCCAATCTGTCTTTTAAATGATGTGCTTAGACTATTTATGTTTAATGCAATTATTACTATGTTTGGACTTAGGTCAACTCTTTTTTATCATCTTCTTTTCCCTCTCTTTTTTATTCCTTTGTTTCCCTTTCCTACCTTCTTTTGGGTCATTTAAACATTCATTTAAACATTCATAAAATCATATTATGATTTTATCTTTTTGTATAATTTTTTAGTGGTTGCTTAGGGATTACAAAATAAATACCTAGAATCAATTTTTTAGCACTTCAGTTGGAATGTAGAAACCTTCCCACCATATAGATCCCTTTACTTTCACCCCTATATATAGTAAGTATATAGTATCTATATACATTGAAAATCCCATCAGACAGTGTTGTATTTTTTACTTTCAACCATTAGATATATTTTAAAGAATTCTGGAGGGGAAAAACAGTTTGTTGTTCCAAGTTTCCTTCTTATGTAATTTTCCTTCTATCTGATGAATCTCATTTAGCAATTCTTTTACAGTAGATCTGCTGGCTATGAATTCTGTTACTTTGCTTTCAGCTGAGAATGTCTTTATTTCATCTTTATCCCTAGGCTGACGTTTCTTTTCCTTCAGCGCTTTTAAAATGTTGTGCCCCTTCCTTCTGACCTCTGTGGTGTCTGATGAGAAAAACGTAGTCATTCAAATCATTGATCTTCTGTCAATAATGTGTCCTTTTTCTCTGGCTACTTTCAAGATTTTTTTCTTTGCCTTTTGTTTTCAGCATTTTGATTATGATTTGTCTCAGCATGGATTTCTTAGGATTTTTCCTGTTTGGAGTTTACTCAGCTTCATAAATATGTAGATTTGTCTTTCACCAAGCTTTTTAGCTATTATTTCTTCAAATATTTTTTCTGTATTGTACTCTTTCTATCCTGCCACTCTCCCAGAGCAAGCCTTATCCACCTTCTGTGGCCACGTGGGCCAATCAGAACGTTAGGCCTGTATCTACACAGTACAATACAGTGATACAGACATCCACGTAGCTTCCAAATTTGAGCACGTTTGGGTCCATCACCTTTTCTGTTAGGGTGATACTGCAGAAAGGAAAGGAGAATCTGCTCCTTCCTGCATCTCAGCAGCTAGGATCCTAGCTGCACAAGGACCAGGAAAACTCCTGGGTCAGGTAGAGAGTGAATGAGCAGTCATGTGGCAAACACGCTATGGCCTTGCTCTACCCTAGTTTCCACAGAAAGAGACTCTAGGAAGGTAACCCCATGAAGTCGCCCCTTGTGTAAAATGAAGTTAAAAACATCTTTTCCGGACTTCCCTGGTGGTCCAGTGGTTAAGAATCTGCCTGCCAGCCGAGTTCTTTACCACTAGCGCCACCTTTAATATCTATATACATATACATACACATATATATAAAAAATTGAATCACTTTGCTGTATACCTGAAACACTGCAAATCAACTATATTTCAATTTAAAAAGTTAACATTAAAAAATATTTTAGGGACTTCCATGGTGGTCCAGTGGCTAAGACTCCATGCTCCCAATGCAGGGGGTTCAGTCCCTCTTGAGGGAACTAGATCCCACAGGTCACAATTAAGACCTGGTACAGCCAAATAATAAAATAAATATTTTTTAATTAAAAAGAAAAGAATCTGCTGTCAATGCAGGGGACACAGTTTGATCCCTGGTCCAAGAAGATCCCACATGCCACAGGGCAACTCAGCCCATGCAGCACCACTACTGAGCCCAAGTGCCACAACTGCTGAACCCAGAGCGCCTAGAGCCCATGCGCTACAACAAGAGAAGCCACGGCAATGACAAGTCTGCACACCACAACTAGAGTAGCCTTCTCATTGCAACTAGAGAAAGCCCCTGGGCAGCAACAAAGATCCAGCACAGCCAAAAATGAAATAAAAAAAATTTTTTTAAGAATATCTTTTCCTTCTCACTTCCCCACAAGCCCACTCCTTTCCCTTTGGTCCAGTGAGGAGGTGACTCTGTTGCTATAAGTTTTACTACATCCCTTTCTTATGTGGGAGGAGATTTTAAACCCACTCATCTTTCTGAGATTACTGATCAATCTTCTTATAAATCACATTACTGAAATTTATTTTTAAATTATAAGTACTTAGAACCCAACTGAGGTTTGTCCCAAGTTTACATTGTAAAAAATTGTTTAAAAAAAAAAAAAAAAGCCCAAAGCATGTGTAGGGAACTGACAATATTTAGACCCTAGAGACTGAGTAAACAGAGTATAGTCCCTCCCTTCCCTCAAAGAGGGAGAGAAAGTCATAAGCCAATGAGGCTAGGACAGTAATGGGCTGAGCACACGAATACATGAAGGCCATGGAAGGGACTGCCCATTGTATTTCAGGCTGGAACAAGAAAGTCAGATCTCTTCTGAGCAGCACAGCCATGTTTAGGTTGCTTTCATAGCTTTCAAAGATTCCAACATTAAATGACACCTCTGAATTGGGAATGCTGCCTTTGCAAATATATGATTATCCTTGTAACTATTCAAGGAAAAGTGTAATAATTATTGTCCACTACCACCATCAAAGAATGATTGTCTATTTAAAAGAAAATCATTTTGGCTAAATGACATAAGCTGTGGGTCATGTTCATTGTATGACATTGTCTTCCCCATGTGACTCTCCATTCCCTAGCTCGCATTTGAGGTAAATTTACAGATTGTGTCAGCCCGTTGGAAAATGTCAAATCCTTCCTTCTTGGGCATTTTAGGGATCATATACTCTGTGAGTACTAGAAAATTAAGTCTTCTTCCCAGTGTGCTATGGTCCCTAAAAGCCATTTTCCCTTAAAATTTGTTTTTTTTATGGGTATAATGTCAAAGTTAAAAAAAAAATGGAATCATGTATTCCAGGTGGCAAGATTACCAAGATGTCTGTTTCTTCATATAATTTATCTCAGGAGCAAGGGAACTCACACTATAAAAAAATTAGGTTAGGTAGCTGCTGCTGCTGCTAAGTGACTTCAGTCATGTCCAACTCTGTGTGACCCCATAGATGGCCTCCTACCAGGCTCCCCCGTCCCTGGGATTCTCCAGGCAAGAACACTGGAGTGAGTTGCCATTTCCTTCTCCAATGCATGAGAGTGAAAAGTGAAAGGGAAGTCTCTCAGTCGTGTCCAACTCTTAGCGACCTCATGGACTATAGCCCACCAGGATCCTCTGTCCATGGAATTTTCCAGGCAAGAGTACTGGAGTGGGGTGCCATTGCCTTCTGCGAAGGTTAGGTAGGGTAAGTGTTATTCCTTGTTTTGCTTTTATAGCAGTTGAGGTTTAAAAAAGTTGAGGAGAATGGACATATCCTCCAACTTCTGAGTGTGGAGAAAAATAGATGGCCCTTTATCTTTTTTAGTCTGGAGCCTTCACGTTATGATGCCCCTATTGTACCCACAAAGTTGAAGCTTCTGCTGTTCCCCAAGCTGAAAAAATTACTCTGAAATCCCAGCTCCCTTCTATTCTCTGAAGAGCTGTCAGTTAACTTGCTATTGACTAGCGGATTTTTGCCGAAACTAATGCCTGTGGATGGCGATTTTTATTTTGGCTGGCCAAAAATCAGTTCTGTTGCCTCACTAACACTTTGCAGGTTATTACATTCAATAGTTACACCTGACACACCTGTGAAGTCTTCTCCAGCACCACGAGCTTCATTTTCACTTTCCATATCAGAATCAATCACTAAGGTCTTTTGTCATTTTTGTTGGTCTAATAAGAGAAGCGAAAAGCAAAGGAGAAAAGGAAAGATATAAGCATCTGAATGCAGAGTTCCAAAGAATAGCAAGGAGAGATAAGAAAGCCTTCCTCAGCGATCAATGCAAAAAAAATAGAGGAAAACAACAGAATGGGAAAGACTGGACATCTCTTCAACAAAATTAGAGATACCAAGGGGACATTTCATGCAAAGATGGGCTCGATAAAGGACAGAAATGGTATGGACCTAAGAGAAGCAGAAGATATTAAGAAGAGGTGGCAAGAACACACAGAAGAACTATACAAAAAAGATCTTCACGACCAAGATAATCACGATGGTGTGATCACTCACCTAGAGCCAGACATCCTGGAATGTGAAGTCAAGTGGACCTTAGAAAGCATCATTACGAACAAAGCTAGTGGAGGTGATGGAATTCCAGTTGAGCTATTTCAAATCCTGAAAGATGATGCTGTGAAAGTGCTGCACTCAATATGCCAGCAAATGTGGAAAACTCAGCAGTGGCCACAGGACTGGAAAAGGTCAGTTTTCATTCCAATCCCAAAGAAAGGCAATGCCAAAGAATGCTCGAACTACCGCACAATTGCCCTCATCTCACACGCTAGTAAAGTAATGCTTAAAATTCTCCAAGCCAGGCTTTAGCAATACATGAACCGTTCAAGCTGGTTTTAGAAAAGGCAGAGGAACCAGAGATCAAATTGCCAACATCTGCTGGATCATCAAAAAAGCAAGAGAGTTCCAGAAAAGCATCTATTTCTGCTTTATTGACTATGCCAAAGCCTTTGACTGTGTGGATCACAAGAAACTGTGGAAAATTCTGAAAGAGATGGGGATATCAGACCACCTGACCTGCCTCTTGAGAAACCTATATGCAGGTCAGGAAGCAACAGTTAGAACTGGACATGGAACAACAGACTGCGTTCCAAATAGGAAAAGGAGTACATCAAGGGTGTATATTGTCACCCTGCTTATTTAACTTCTATGCAGAGTACATCATAAGAAACGCTGGGCTGGAAGAAGGACAAGCTGGAATCAAGATTGCTGGGAAAAATATCAATAACCTCAGATATGCAGGTGACACCACCCTTATGGCAGAAAGTGAAGAGGAACTAAAAAGCCTCTTGATGAAAGTGAAAGAGGAGAGTGAAAAAGTTGGCTTAAAACTCAACATTCAGAAAACGAAGATCATGGCATCTGGTCCCATCACTTCATGGGAAATAGATGGGGAAACAGTGGAAACAGTGTCAGACTTTATTTTTGGGGGCTCCAAAATCACTGCAGATAGTGACTGCAGCCATGAAATTAAAAGACGCTTACTCCTTGGAAGGAAAGTTACGACCAACCTAGATAGCATATTGAAAAGCAGAGACATTACTTTGCCAACAAAGGTCCGTCTAGTCAAGGCTATGGTTTTTCCAGTGGTCATGTATGGATGTGAGAGTTGGACTGTGAAAAAAGCTGAGCACCAAAGAATTGATGCTTTTGAACTGTGGTATTGGAGAAGACTCTTGAGAGTCCCTTGGACTGCAAGGAGATCCAACCAGTCCATTCTAAAGCAGATCAGTCCTGGGTGTTCTTTGGAAGGACTGATGCTGAAGCTGAAACTCTAGTACTTTGGCCGCCTCATGCGAAGAGTTGACTCATTGGAAAAGACTCTGATGCTGGAAGGGATTGGGGGCAGGAGGAGAAGGGGACGACGGAGGATGAGATGGCTGGATGGTATCACCGACTCAATGGACGTGAGTTTGAGTGAACTCCGGGAATTGGTGATGGACAGGGAGGCCTGGCGTGCTGTGATTCATGGGGTTGCAAAGAGTCAGACACAACTGAGTGACTGAACTGAACTGAATATTCATATCTGAATTAGAAGTGTATTCTGAAAAATCATCTTCTGATGCACTAGTATATATGTTGCACAGACAACAGAGAAAGTATCTGCATAAAATTTACTGGAAAATTCTTATTTACTCAAAATTTCACAATGTGTCATTTTTGAAAATTTTACGGTAATAAACTTGCATTTATAACATACACAAAGTTGGAAGAAAAATCCAACAGAGCAAAATGTGAATGATCATGACAATCATAAGTTGTATAATGAAGCCTTGATCAATTTTAAACTCTAACAACTTCACATGGTAATGTTAATTGTATCACTGTCAAAAAATATATTAATACATCTCTGGTCAATAATGTTCAGGTAACAAACGATGAATTAATATATCTCTAGTCAACAATGTGTTAAGGACCTTTCTGCCTTTTATCATGTAAAACAAATGGCCTCAAGTATCTATGACCTCAAGTGACCAATCAGTAAATGTATGTCCTAGCCCAGTTTCTAACAGGGCTGATAGGATCTATTCTTTGACTTTGAAAAATGAAGACTGATTTCCTGTCTCATTCTGTAAGGCCAGTATCATCTTGATATCAGGACCAGTCAGTGATATCATAAAAAAGAAAAAACTCCAAATCAATATCACTTATCAATATAGTTGTAAAAATCTTCAACAAACACTAGCAAACCAAAATCAGCAGCATATAAAAAGGATTATAATTTGTCCCAGGAATACAGAGTTGGTTGAACAAAGGAAAATCAGTCAATGTAATACACCCAATTGATAGAATAAAGGGGTAGGGAGAACACATGACCACCTGAATAGATGCAGAAAAAGCATTTGACAAAATTCAACATTCTTTTATGATAAAAATACTCAATAAACTAGGAGCAGAAGGGAACTTCTGCAACTTGATCAAGGTTTCTATGAAAAACCCACAACTAACATCATACTTATTGAAAGATTGGAAGCTTTTCCTCCTAAAAGGAAATTAGACAAGGATGCCTACTCTAATCACTTTTATTTAACATTGTACTGGGGGGGTCAAGCCAGAGCAGTTGAGCATGAAAAAGTAGTAAAAGGCATCCAGATTGGAAATTAAGAAGTAAAACTGTATTTGTAGATATGATTTTGTAGCCACAGGAACCCCAAAAGAATCCATTGCAATTAGATGCACCAAAAATCAAGAGATAAATGAGTTCAGAAATTTTTCAGAATAAAGATCAATATACAAAATCAGCTTTGTAGTGGCAATGAACAATCTGAATGAAATTAAGAAAACAATTCCAATTACAATGGCACCAAAAAGGGTAAGATTCCTGGGAATAAATTTGACAAAAGATGCTCAGATTTGTACACTGAAAACTATAAAACATCACTGTAGGAGAAGGCAATGGCAACCCACTCCAGTACTCTTGCCTGGAAAACCCCATGGATGGAGGAGCCTGGTGGGCTGCAGTCCATGGGGTCGCAAGGTGTTGGACACGACTGAACGACTTCACTTTCACTTTTCACTTTCATGCATTGGAGAAGGAAATGGCAACCCACTCCAGTGTTCTTGCCTGGAGAATCCCAGGGACGGAGGAGCCTTGTAGGCTGCCGTCTATGGGGTCGCAGAGTCGGACATGACTGAAGTGACTTAGCAGCAACAGCACACCGATGTGCATACCCTGTACAATCCTCTCCTCTGGAGTGTGAGTGGGTCTGATCTCATCTGATAAGCCCTTTGAAAAGAAGGTCCAGAAAAAGTCAAAGAAAGCTGAAGCTTCAGTAGGTCTGTATCTATTTGTGGTCTTAAATTTTGATGTTCAAATGTTATATAACTGTAATCATGTAACATGTAAAATTTTAAGATATTTTTCCTACTCAGCACAATTTCCTCAGATTCATACAAGCTGTTGTATCAATAGTTTGTTTCTTTTTATTCCTGAATATTATTCCATGATATGTATGTAGTACAGTTCATTTAATCATTCACCTGTTGAAGAATACTTGGGTTTCTTTCAGTTTGGGGCTATTATGAATAAAGCTGCTAAATATTAAAAAAAAAAATCACTGAAAGACATTAAAGAAGACATAAATGAATGGAAAGACATCCTGTATTCATGATTTGGAAGACCTACTGTTTTGGGTTTGTTTGTTTTTTCTGCGCTTGATGTCTGCTGCAGGTTTTCTCTAGCTGTGGCTACTCTCTGGTTACAGTGCTGCTGCTGCTAAGTCACTTCAGTCGTGTCGGACTCTGTGTGACCCCATAGACGGCAGCCCACCAGGCTCTGCTGTCCCTGGGATTCTCCAGGCAAGAACACTGGAGTGGGTTGCCATTTCCTTCTCCAATGCATGAAAGGGAAAAGTGAAAGTGAAGTCGCTCAGTCGTGTCCGACTCCCAGTGACCCCATGGACTGCAGCCCACCAGGCTCCTCCATCCATGGGACCTTCCAGGCAAGAGTACTGGAATGGGGTGCCATTGCACAGGCATCTAATTGCAATGGATTCCCTTGTGGCAGAGCACAGGCTCCAGGGTGCTCAAATTGTGGTGCACAGGCTTAGTTGCCCTGTGGTATGTGGAGTCTTCTCAGACCAGGGATCAAACCTGTGTCCATTGGCAGGTGGATTCTTAACCACTGGATCACCAGGGAAGTCCTTACTATTATTAAATACAGCAGTATTCCCCCCAAATATTTACAAAATCAGCACAACTCCTATCAAAACCACAGCTGCCCTTTTTTTGTAGAAATAAACAAGCAGAACTTAAAATTCACATGGAACTGTAACAGTCCCAAATGGCCAAATACAATCTCAAAAAGGAAGAGAACTGGAGGATTCACACTTCCCAATATCAGAACTTACCACAAAGCTACAGTATTTAAGACAGTGTGATACAAGCAGATGGATAGACATAAAAATCAATGGAATAGAATTGAGAGTTCAGAAATAAACCAATACATTTATGGTCAATTGATTTTCAACAAGGATGCCAAGACATTCAATAGGAAAAGAACTGTCTATTCAACAAACGGTGCTGTAGATTGGTTCAAGGTGGTGGAGCCGAAGGACATGTGCTCATCTCCTCCTGCAAGAGCACCAGAATCACAACTAGCTGTTGAACAGCCATCTACAGGAGGATGCAGGAACCCACCAAAAATAGATACCCCATGTCCAAAGACAAAGGAGAAGCTGCAACAAGATGGTAAGGAGAGCTGCAGTCACCATAAAATCAAATCCCATACTCGTGGGGTGAGTGACTCACAAACTGGAGGACAGTAATACCAAAGAAGTTCTCCTACTGTTATGAAGGTTCTGAGACCCATGTCAGGCTTCCCAGCCTGGGTATCTGGCAAAGGGACTAGGAATCCCCACAGAAACGGACCTTGAAGGCCAGTGGAATTTGACTATAGAACTTCCACAGACTGGGGGAAACAGAGACTCCACTCTTGAAGGGTACAAACAAAATCTTGTGTGTTCCAAGACCCAGGGGAAAGGAACGGTCACCTCACAGAAAACTACCTGCTTAGTGCTGGAGGATGTCCTGTGGGTTGGCCATGGCTCACTGCAGGGATGGGGGCACTGGCAGCTGCAGTCCAAGGAGGTGCCCCTTGGCACATGAGCCCTCTTGGAGTTCACCATTAACCCTAGCTTATAGACTCCAGGACTGGGTCACCTCAGTCCAAAAAACTGCCAGGGAGGGAGTGCAGCCTCACCCATCAGCAGACAATCAGATTAAAGTTTTACTGAGCACAGCCCTGCCCACCAGAACAAGACCCAGTTTTCCCCACCTCTAGTCCCTCCCATCCAGAAGCCTATACAAGCCTCTTAACCTCATCCACCAGATGACAGACAGAATAAGGAAAAACTGCAATCCCATAGCCACCAAAACGAAAACCACATCACAGAAAGTTAATCAAAATGAAAAAGCAGAGATTATGTCCCAGATGAAGGGACAAGATAAAAGCCCAGAAAAAGCAACTAAATGAAATGGAGATAGACAATCTTCTAGAAAAAGAATTCAGAATGATAGTTAGATGAGCCACAGTCTCAGAAAAAGAATGGAAAAGATCCAAGAAATGTTTACCAAAGACCTACAAGAACTACAGAATAAACAGAGATGAACAATACACTAGAAGGATCAATAGAATAACTGAGCAGAAGAATGGATAAGTGACTTGGAAGACTGAATGGTGGAAATCATGGCCACAAAGCAGAACATACAGAAAAAAAAAAATGAAGACAGCCTAAGAGACCTCTGGGACAACATTAAATGCACCAGTGTTAGCATTATAGAAGTCCCAGAAGGAGAAGACAGAGAAGACTCAAGAAAATATTTGAAGAGCTAATAGCTGAAAACTTCCCTAACATGGAAAAGGAAATAGTCAACCAAGTGCAAGAAGCACAGAGAGTCCCAGGAAGGATAAACCCAAGGAGGAACACACTGAGACACACAGTAATCAAACTGACAAAAATTAAAGACAAAATATTAAAAGCAACAAGGGAAAAACAACAAATAGCATACAAGAGAACTCACATAAGGTTATCAGCTGATTTCTCAACAGAAACTCTATGCCAGAAGGGAAGGGCACAGTGTATTTAAAGTGATGAAAGGGAAGAACCTACAACCAAGAAGACTCATTCAGATTTGATGAAAAAATCAGAAGCTTAACAGACAAGCAAAAGTTAAGAGAATTCAGCACCACCAAACCAGCTTTTCAACTAATGCTAAAGGAACTTCTCTAGGCAAGAAACACAAGAAAAGGAAAAGACCTACAAAAAACAAAACAGTTAAGAAAATGGTAATAGGATCATACATATTGATAATGACCTTAACTGTAAATGGATTAAACGTGCCAACCACAGGACATAGACTTGCTGGATGGATGAAAACATATGCATGTCATAAGCACTTCAAGTTACCACATCACTCTACTTAATCCCCTAAATTGTATGTAATTATTTTATATTGTTAGGTTAGTCATGTTTCCATTATGGCTTGCAATTGTAATTATCTTTTATTTTTGTTTGGATATTGATTGTGAAAACTAATAAACATCTTTTACTGTTGTGATTATGTAGCTGTTATTCACTTAGTACCATTAAATCATGATTGGTCAAAATAAATAATAGAACCCTATATCACCAAAATTACCATGTAATAGAAAAACCTGTAATCACTTTTTAAAATCCAGATGCATATTACTTGGAATTTTTTGAAAAATACAAATACCCAGGTATTGTTTTTTTCTCCAAAGCTCTGGATGTGACTCAATGAATACCTATCTTTAAAAACAACTGGATTATATGATGATTTTCTACTTTTATCTAGTTTGTTTCATTTCTCTATTTCATATTCAGTATTGCATTTCATTTAGTTTATGTTTTCCAATTTCTCCTCTGTTCTTTCTTAATATCTAGTATAATAAGAAAGCTTTTGTGTATATGTGTGTGTGTGTGTGTGTGTGTATATATATATATAGTATATATAATATATACATTTTAAGAAACTTAGGATCCTATTTTTGCCTAGCTAAAAATTTTGTGACATTTTGGTTTCACTTGTTTGACTGAGTAGAATGCTAGATTTCTAATTTATATTCACTCAAAACTTTGATATTGTTCCACTTAGTATTACTGCTAAAAGTCTAGAAAGCGTATTATCTTCTTAATTTTTTTTTAATGTGAATGAGGCTTGAAACTTCTAATCCAATTCTGAGAATATAAAAAAATACTATATTGTAAAAAAAAAAAAAAAAAAAAAAAAACAAGAAATTAACATATGATACAGTATTATTAACTACAGATTTTGTTCAGATTTCACCAAATTTTATGCTCGTGTCCATTATCTGTTTTCATACCTTATTTAAAATTCCACATTATATTTAGTTGCATTGAGCAGCTTCAGCTTCATGCAACAAATTCTGATAAATTCTTTTTATTTTTATTCTACTACAAATATTTTTCTAATTTTCCTTGTTATGGCTTCTTAGATACACCCATCATTTAAAAGTGGACATTTAACTTCCAAATAACATGGGATTTTGTTTAAAGTATTTTTAATATTAATTTCTCATTTTGATACTAATTTCTCATTTAAATGTTTTCTTCTCTGCAATCGCCCTCTGTTTTTTTTTAGTCTTTTAACTTCATTGAAGCTTTCAATGGCTAAGTCAAAGGCCTCTCTTGGTAAATGTCACATTGCACTTGAAAATATGTGGGTTATTTTCGAGTATCTTTTGATTTTGATTTCTAACATAATTCTACAGTGATAAGAGAAGAGACTGTATGATTTCAATACCTTTAGACCATGAAACTTTTGCACCTTGTTATATGTCTCTGGATATGTTCCAGTGTCTCCTAGTTTATAGTCTATGGGAACTGGAATAGAATTTGTATCCTGCTGTTGTGTGAAAACTGTGTAAATCTTAATCATGTTGAATTGGTTCATAAGGCCTTTCAGGTCTACTACATCCTTCTACTTTTCTGTCTTTTCATTCTATTAATTTTTTAGTGTTTGATATTGAAACTCCAATTAACATCTTAATTTATCTACTTAAAAAGTAATTATAATATATAGTAGAACTATATGTAACTTTGTATTTTCCAAGTCTCCTGTAAATGAGTTGCCTTACTCCCATAATTTGAAAAAGTGGGGAGAACAAATGGTCCTGGGATAACTAGATACCCACACACAAAAGAAGGAAATTAGTCATCATATATAACTTTGTGCTCAACTTGCCAATATTTACTCATGTACAGAGTATTTTTCTTTCCTTGGAAATGAAAATAAGTCAAAGGATGTTGACTGGATTATATTGATTTGATTATATTATTCTTACTACAGTCAAATAAAAGCTTTTAAAATAATAACTTAGAAGTCATATTGGGGGTTTTAACTGTAAAAGTTTTTGCAAAAAAAAAAAAAAAAAGGAATGAAATTGGAGCCCTGCTTCACACCATACACAAAATAACTCAAAAATGAATCAAAGACCTAAATGTAACAACTAAAATAACCAAACTCTTAGAAGTAAACATAAATATATGTCTTCATGGCTTTGGATTAGACAGTGGTTTCTTAGGTATGACACGTAAATCACAAACAGCCAAAGAAAAACCTAGATAAATTGAACTTCATCAAAACTTAAAACTTTTGTGCTTCAAAGAACATTATCAAGAAAGTAAAGAGACAAATCACAGGAAGGAAATATTTGCAAATCTTTTATCTGAAAAGTTTGGTATTCAGCGTATATAAATAACTTTTACAACTCAATAATAAAAAGCCTACAAAATAAAAAGATCTGGGACTTTCCTGGTGGTTCAGTGGTTAAGAATCTACGTGCTACTGAGGTTCAAGAGGGAGGGGATATATGTATACCTATGGCTGATTCATGTTGATGAATGGCACAAACCAGCACAACATTGTAAAGCAATTATCCTCTGATTAAATTTTTTTTAATATTTAAAAAAAAAAAGAATCCACCTGCCAATGCAGAGGATGTGGGTTCAATCCCTGGTTCCAGGACGATTCCACATGCTGCAGGGCAACTAAGCCCACGCACCACAACTACAGGAGCCTATGCTTTCCAGGGCCCATGTGCTGCAGCTACTGAAGCTCACACACCTAAAGCCTGTGCTTTGCAACATGAGAAGCCAGCACAACGAGAAGCCTATGCATCCCAACAAAGAGTAGCTCCCACTTGCCGTACCTAGGAAAAGTCTATGTTCAGCAACAAAAACCCAGCACAGCCATTCATTCACTCATTAATTAAAAATTAAAAAGATTTGCAAACACTTTATCCCAGTATTTTTATCCTAACAGATCTTTCGTAGAACAAAAGTTTTTAAATTTGATGAAGTCCAGTTTACCAAGTTTTTTTGGTTGCTTTAGGGATCCTATCATACTTCTGGTGCCTCTGGATGTCCAGTTGCTCCAATACCGTTTGCCGAAAGGCCATCCTTCTGCCATAGACTCTTTTGCACCCTTGTCAAAGTCAGCTGGCTATCTGATAAAGGATTTGTGTCTAGAATATATAAAAAAACTCATACAACTCAAAAAGAAAAAGAAAAATTACCCAACTAAAAAATTGGCAAGAATCTGAAAAGACATTTCTCCAAAGAAGGTGTATGAATGGTCAATAAACACATCGTTAGTCATTATGGCAATCCAGTTCAAACATAAAGCATCTCTTCATACCATCTAGATTGTGTATAAATCAACAAGATATAATAACCTGAAGATACAGAGAGATTGGGGCCCTCATACACTGCTGATGGGAATGTGAAATGGTTTGACCACTTTGGAGAACAGTTTAGTAGTTCCTCAAAAACACCCAGCAATTCTACTCCTAACTGAAAACTCCAAGAGAACTGAAAACTAACAGATGCTTGTACACTAATGTTTTGAGCAATATTATTCACAATACCCAAAAGGTAGAAACAACCCAAGTTGCTATCAACAGATGACTGGATAAACAAAGGTGGTATATTCAATGTAACAGAATACCATTTTGCCATTAAAATGAGGTGTTGATTCATGCTGCAATATAGATGACCCATAAAGGTATCATTCTAAGTGAAAGGAGATAGACACAACAGACCACATGTTGTATGATGCCATTTCGTGATTCCAGTCCATTTTGAAATGACCAGAATAAACAAATACATTAAGCCAGGAAATTAATCAGTGGTTACCAGGGGAAAAGGCAGAATGGATAGTGACTGCTTATTTGTTGTTGTTCAGTTGGTAAGTAATGTCCAACTCTTTGCGACCCCATGAACTGCATGCAGCACACCAGGCTTCCCTGTCCTTCACTATCTCCTGGAGTTTGCTCAAACTCATGTCCATTAAGTTGGTGATGCTATCCAACTATCTCATTCTCTGTTGCCCCATTCTCCTCATGCTCTCAATCCTTCCCAGCACCAGGGTCTTTTGCAATGAGTAGGCTGTTCACATCAGGTGGCCAAAAGTATTGGAGTTTCAGCTACATTATCAGTCCTTCCAATGAATATTTAGGGTTGATTTCCTTGAGGATTGACTGGTTTGATCTCCTTGCAGTCTGAGGGAATCTCAAGAGTCTTCTCCAGCACCACAATTTGAAAGCATCAATTCTTTGGTGCTCAACCTTCTCTGTGGTCCAACTCTCACATCCGTACATGACTACTGGAAAAACCATAACTTTGACTAGACGGACCTTTGTCAGCAAAGTGATGTCTCTGCTTTGCCGACAACAAATATGCTGTCTAGGTTTGTCATAGCTTTCCTTCCAAGGAGCAAGCATCTTTTAATTTCAGAGCTGCAGTCACCATCTGCAGTGACTTTGGAGCCCCAAAAAATAAAGCCTCTCACTATTTACATTTTTTCCCATCTATTTGCTATGAAGTGATGGGACCGAAAGACATGATCTTATTTTTTGAATGTTGAATTTTAAGCCAGCTTTTTCACTCTCCTCTTTCACCCTCATCAAGAGGCTCTTTAGTTCCTCTTCACTTTCTGCCTTTGGAGTGGCATCATTATCTGTATATCTGAGATTGTTGATATTTCTCCCGGTAATCTTGACTCCAGCTTATAAGTCATCCAACCCAGCATTTCACATGATGTGCTCTGCATATAAGTTAAATAAGTGAGGTGACAATACACAGCCTTGATGTACTCCTTTCCCAATTTTGAAACAGTCTGTTGTTCCATGTCTGGTTCTAAACGTTGCTTCTTGAGCTGCATACAGTTTCTCGGAGACAGGTATGGTGGTCTGGTATTCCCATCTCTAAGAAATTTCCACAGTTTGTTGTGATCTGCACAGTCAAAGGCTTTAGAATAGTCAATGAAACAGGAGTAGATGTTTTTCTGGAATTCCCTTGCTTTCTCTGTGATCCAGCAAATGTTGGCAATTTGATCTGTGGTTCGTCTGCCTTTTCTAAATCCAGCTGATACATCTGGAAGTTTTTAGTTCATGTACTGCTGAAGCCTCGCTTGAAGGATTTTGAGCATAACATTGCTAGCATGTGTGAGTGTGTTAGTCACTCAGTTGTGTCCAACTCTTTATGACTCCATGAACTGTAGTCCCAAGTTCCTCTGTCCATGGAGATCTCCAGGCAAGAATACTGGAGTGGGTAGCCATTTCCTTCTCCAGGGGATCTTCCCGACCCAGGTATCCTGCAATGCAGGAAGATTCTTTACCATCTGAGCCACCAGCTAGCATGTGAAATGAGCACAATTGTACAGTAATTTGAACATTCTTTGGCATTGCCCTTCTTTGGGATTGGAATGAAAACTGACCTTTTCCAGTCCTGTGGCCACTGCTGAGTTTTCCAAATTTGCTGACATAGAAATTAGATAGTGGTGATGGTTGCACAACTCTGTGAATATATTTAAAAAAAAAAATAAAAACACACACTACTGAATTGCTTCCCTGGTAGCACAGACAGTAAAGAATCTTCCTGCAATGCAGGAGACCCAGGTTCAATCCCTGTGTCAGGAAGATCCCCTAAGGAGGAACTGGCAACCCACTACAGTATCTTGCCTGGAGAAGACCATGGACAGAGGAGCCTTATGGGCTACAGTCCATGGGGTTGCAAAGAGTCAGACACAACTGAAGTGACTTAGCATGCACTGAATTGTATGCTTTACAGGGTGAATATTATGGTGTATGAATTATAGCTCCATTTTAAAAGAAGGAGTGAAAAAAACAGTCTCATTGAAATACTGCAGAATAAAGCTCATTTGCAAAGTACAATCTGTAAATTTGTAAAATTAGTTGGACCCTTGAGGGAACTGCTAAGTAGTCAGATCTAAGCTTTTCTCATCATGACTGCCCTTGGCTTCTGGTCACCTTTAGCACTTAACATGTCAGAGTTTATTTTGTTCTTTTTTTTCAGGTGACTATGGTTTTAGAATTTTTTTAAAAGAACATAATAGCCATTAATAGTAACTCCATTTGAAAAAGCTACAAATCTAATTTTGGATTCTGGGAAAATAACCAAATAAAAATGAATGACTCATCCAACATCTTGCCCTTTGGTAGGATCAGCACTGAATCTCTACAGGGCAGAGCCAGCAGTCCTCAGTTTTTTTTTTTTTTTCAGAAGGTTATGCCAGGAAGAAAGCTAGATGTTAAGGCCAGAGGACCTGTTCACACAGTGTAGGAGGTGGGAACATCATTCCCCCTTTACAGATGGGAAGCTGAAGCCCAAAAGATCATCCCAAGACCAAAACTGCTAGTTCCTCATCTTTACCCACAGGTTGTTCTTAACCTTCCTCCAGAAAACAAAAATGGGCTTGAAAATAGTGTTCCCATCACTAAATTTAAGTATGAATAAAAACTGGTATCAGTAGAATGCCTTCCTACCTCCTCAGGCCTGCCCCCAGCTTGAGCTGATGACATGATGACAGTCTCAGGTGGAGGGAGGGAGAGGCACATAATGTCCTTACCCTGCAGATGAAGGAACAGAGCTTGAGGGGCATCACGATGGCAGAAGTCACACAGCTTGGGTGTCCCAGCCGAGGCCAGCCATCTGTCCTGCTCTCCTCCCTCCTCTCATGCTGTCTCAGCAGTAATCCAAGCTGATAAGACACTTATCCATTCTCCTCCTCCTCCTGTGAAGATCTTGTCTGCTGTATACACAAGGCCCTGAGAGTTCTGTGAAGAGTGATGGAAGACCAACATTCATAGCACTGGCCACAGGGCACAAAGAGCCACATGTCCTGTCACAAAACCTGAGAATATTGGATTACATATTATAGGTTAAGAAATGGGTGACAGGGAGGCTGGTCAGCAGTCTGGACAAGAAATGGTGATGGCTTAACCAGGATCCCTGGAGATGGACAGGGAAGCAAGCAGGGAGGAGTTCAAGCTTTGGGCAAATGAAAGTGTTTACAGACCTGGATCCTCAGCCAGGCCTGGCACTCACCAACTGCACTGCCTCCAGGCAACATGGTTACTGCTCTGAGTTTCTGTTTCCCCATCTGTAAACTGAGTAAATGGTGTCCCTTGGCCCTGGTAAGTGCTCAAGAAGTAGTGGCTGGAACCCAGCATCTGGGTTTGAATAAGGCTTCTTTCCAAGCAGTTGAGGCTAGCCACCTATCAGAGCAATCCTGGCCCCATCTGCACATTTTCCCAAGTTTAAATTCAGTGACTCTTGAATCAGTTTTTATATGACAAAGACAGACACACAGGACAGTGTCAGAGTGAGGGACCCCAGGAACTACGAGAAGCATATTACCGAAGGCTGTGCTATGGTTTACAGATTCCACATTATGAAGAGCAGAAAAAGGAGAGCCCCAGCACCTGCCTCAGGATCCGAGCAGTCCTTTCAGGGGCTCTACTGATGAGTAGGCAGAGCATTTCCTACAAAAAGTCAGCTCCTTGGCACAGCACAAAAAATTATGTTCAGTCTATCTAATAAGAAAAAACCTAAGTCAGACTCTTCTGATGGACTGAAGTAAAGGAACCTGCCTCTTGCTTTCTGTCTTCTCCCATCTGCCCTCAAATTTTGAGATATGTGCAGGAAGAGCAGGAGACTCTTCTTCAGAAGACCTTGCCCATTTGATCCTGTTTCTTTCACTCAAAGACTTGTGGGATACTGAAGTCCTTTCAAATGGCTGGGCCTCAGGGGCCTGCACTTTACCTTGGCCTGGGGAATGACTTAGCAGATACTTTGCCTCATTTGCAAATCTGTCTTTCAGCTCTGTGCAGTGTGTCTAGAAGACTTCAAGCCTCGAGATGAGTTGGGGATTTGTCCATGTAAGCATGCCTTCCACAGAAAGTGAGTATTGGCGTGGGATTATTTAAGAGGACCTGAGTCTGAGGCACATTGACCAACTCACCCATGGGCTTGGGGCAATGCCAGACAAGCCTGATGACTTCATGATTGGTTTATAATGTAGAAAGCTGAAAGCACCCTACTGAGTGGCATTTGTATTTATGTGTGTGTATGTGTGTAAGAGAGAAAGAGACAGACAGACAGACATTACGAGGGATCAGGGTAATGGTAATGTGACTACCAAGGCAGGACTTAAGGCAGAGTCAGACAAGCCCATACCTCCTTGGAGACCCAGGCTATAAAAAGCTATTTTACTGGAACTTTTCAATAAGAATTTCCTTTCCTAAAAGTTTATTTTAATCAAAACCATAATTATTTTAAATCAAAATAAAAAAGTCAGTGTAAGTAGTAGTGTAGGACCATCTCTTCCCCTTCCTACAGACATGTTAAAGATTCCTCCCTCTCTTACAATTTTATGTTTTATATGTGTACTAGAAAACTTTATTCCTCCTCCTTCCCACCACCCTCCTCAGTGTACTTCATTCTTTAAGAAATCATGGATGACTGAGGATATATGCTGACTGTAGCTTCTTGGAAAACTGGAGTCTCTGGTTCCTCCAGAGAATGAAATGCATTCTCCACCCAGTGGTAGGACTCTTCGGGACCTGGCTGTTCACTCCACTGCCCAGATCTGGGTTTCCAAAATGTTCAGCATGTGAGGTGTTTGGGCAGGTGGTGCCGCAGACACAGACTGACATCTTGCCTCTTGTGGTGTCTCATTCTGCAGGTGCCTTATCAAATGGCTGGAAGTTCGCAAAGTATGTCCACTGTGCAACATGCCAGTTCTGCAGCTGGCCCAGTTGCACAGTAAGCAGGACCGTGGACCCCTACAGGGACCCCTCCCTGGGGCAGAGAACATTGTATAGCTCACCACAATGATCAAACTGTTGCAGGATCTGGGAGGAGCAGAGCTGGGAGGAACACAAGTGGTCTCTGTGTTGGCTGGTCTACCTAGGGCACCAGCTGCTGCTTCCTTTGTCTCATGAAGAACTCTCGGGCCAGCTAGGCTGGGAACCCAGATTTCTGGGTCTTGTGACAACCAAAGTACTCTGATACTACCCCGTGCCAAGAGGAATGGATGAGCCCGCAATTTGGTTCAAGAAACCTCATGAGGATCTCTTGCTAACTCCATTACATTCTGTCTCCCAGACACTCATCTCCACACCAAGATGAATCTTTATCAACCAGAAGGGAAGATAAACCCAAGTGTTACAGAAAGGAACTGAAGGCAGGTCTTTAAAGCCCCTACCCTCCCCCCCCACACACACACACCCTGGGGACACACGAGCTTCTCTGCAGACCCTGCACACCTTTGCAGCAGCAAACCCTCCCAGCAGCCTCTAAGCCAAGTGAAAACAGCGGTTACCTCAGCCCAGGCACAGCCGGCTGCAGTGCCGGAGGCAGTGTCAACAAGGCCATTCACATTACGTTCCTTTGGTAAGGCCATCTTGGAAACCCAGGGGCTTGGTTACAACAAAGCAGCAGTAGCTGCCACCACTGATTCTTCAAGTCCACATTTGCTTACAAATCATCTGAGCTAAAAACAGTACATGTGCTTGGAATGGTCTGGTCAAAAGCCATTTCCTCTTATTTCCCCTCCTACTCACCAGTGAGGCACAGCCAAGCCACCATCAGGAGCCCCAGCAGGGGGTGGGTCTCTGAGCCCATGCTGTCCCTGTATGACCCGAGCACCCCAGGGTGCTGCCCACATCCCCACATATACAATGTGGCTCCAGTGTAGCTGCTAGTCTTGGCCCACTGCCCCAGTAGGAAGCTGCTGTGAGCCCTTCCCATGGCTCCGGAAAGGAGCATCTCTCTGATAATGGCCAGTCCTCCTGGCCTTGCTGAGCTGGGGAGGCTGCTAACCCCTTGCCTCTCCCTGTCCTGCCCTCTGTTCTCTTTCCTCCCTTCCCTTCCCTGTCTGTTTCTTCTCAAGAGAAAATACCTGTCGTTGACATTTTAACTTTAAAGCATCGCAAATAACATCCCGATGTAATTCTGAAGCCAGGGATGCACTTGGAATTGTAGTTTCAGGAAGCTCCTGCAGGGCTGTTCATCATTGGCATGTGCCTCAGTATTCAGACGACGATAACTGAGTGTCGTTACAGGAGAAAAACGCATGCTGCTCTTTGGTTCTTTGTCCTACTTTTCTAGAAATGACTGAGTCCAGCAGGATTCATGACTACTTTATAGGTTCACTATGTGAAGCAGCATTGGGTCAGACAGCAAGTTCTCTTCCACAGCCCTGCTCTCCACCTCCTTCCAGATTAGGGGTGGCCTCCTCAACAGCGCTGCCTCTGCTCCACCCGACAGGTGCGAATAGGGGCAGCTTCTCATGGGAAATGCAGCGTGTATGACACGGAGCGGGGGTGGAGGAAACTTTGCTACTCTGTTCAGGGAATGTCTCCAGGAATATTTTTGGAATCCAGCCTCTACTGTCTTAGGATGGGAGAGGGAACCTATCCTTGGCTCAGATGGCTGGGATCAGATGAGGAGGAAAATTCCCATTAGCCTAGAAAAGTGCTGGGCAGAATCCAGTTTGGAAAATTACAAATCCATTGGTCAGAATTGGCTGTACCCTATGTGACCTATTTGTGGTATGCCAACTGGACTGCTGCTTTAAACAGGGCAAGGGAAGTGTGGAATAGTTTTATATGAAAGCCTTATTAGCCTGTCTGGCGCCCATGCAAAGAGCTATTTGCACACTCGTACTTTCACCCTGTTTCTGCACTCACTGTAGCACAGTAGAGGTGAATGCTGGGAAGCACTCAGTTTCCAGTGAAATGTTTTCAGTGACCGATGTCAGAGGCAGGCTTGCTTCTGGACTTGCCTCATTAATAGCCAACACTCACCGTTTTCATGTAACAGCCTTGGGACAAATGTCACATCTTCGTTATAAAGTTCCAATAGGGAAAAATTCTTCCCTTCAGAGGAGGAATTCTTGTGTTCTGTGCTTGCAAATTATTTTCATCTCACAGCTTTCACAGGATTTCAATGTATCAGTACCAAGGAGACAGACTCACGAAGTCCCTGTATTTGTAGTCATCTCAGCATTTGTGAACGTGAAGGGCTTTTAAAAACTCGGCTCTTCCACTAAGGTGGGGCTTGACACTGACGTGGTTGAGTGTTGACTCTGCTAGTAGTCAGCGTCCCTTTCCTGGCTTAGTGTCCTACTGTGTCACCTGGCCAGTGTCACTCATGATTCTTATGCCTCCTAACAACGCAACACAAATGTTTGCTCCCATCTAGGTCCTCCTCCAGGACTTAACTGGGCTGCACCGCTGTAACAGAGTGGCCAGGGTTTAATTTACATCTTCCTTTAATTCTGATTAAAATCAGTTTTATGTGAAGGACAAGGTCAAAATCTCCATTATTAAGGAAGTTAAAGATTCCTTAACACTCTTTGGTCAGGCTCACAGTGAGACAGTGAGGCTGTGCTGTCCAGATCTATCTCCATGAGTTATTCGCCTTTTATTAATCTGTGAGGACTCTGGTCTGCTTTTGGGCTGCTGGCAGGTGACGTGGTTTTATAACTTAGTCTTAACGTGTCTTAAGCAGCTCAGAGTTGGGTGTGGCTTGTGTACCACGGGCTAGAGGAGCAGAACTTAGCCTCAACTCAACTCCACGGGTGGGTCAATCATTATCTAGTTGTTACTAGGGGTACAGCTGAATTTGGCTGGCTGCAGGAAAAGGAAACAAAACCAGCCTGACCTGATTCCTGGCTGAGTAGGTACAGAGATTTGGTCAGGCCAAGAAAGTAATGGTCAGATAGGAGCAGGTGGCCCATGGAGAGTTCTGTGCTAAGGGATACTGAGGACCTCCCACCGTGGCTAAATGCCCTGTTCTTAACAAAGATCCTTTCTTTCCACATCCCTATTCCAAAGCCTATCATTTTCATGGCCTGATTCCACTCTAAGTTAATTTGAACAACTACAGTAACTGTTTCTGAGAGGTTTTCTGGGAATGAGGAAATGCACACAAGGAGACATTCCCCAGAGTTTTGGACAGAAAAGCTGCTCAGGTTTTCAGCCACCCCCTTGCCACTCACTAGCCATGTGCCTTTCTGCAAGTTAGCCTCTCAAAGCCTGTTTCCTTAGCTGCTCACCCAGGAGTGTGTACCAAGGGTGTCCCCACCAGCCCTTATGGGGACTGACTACCATGTCTGGAGCCCAGCAGGCAGGCCTGGGGGGTCATAGGAGCTGGTGCTACTAAGTGACATCATCATGCTGGCCACATGGGACTCCCCTGTTGTCCTGATAGAAACCACAGCTGAAAGCCTCCTGAGATTTAGGGGCTCTCCACTGAGCCCCAGTTCACCTGGCTCCCTTCCCTTTCCCCTCCTGATCTGCCTCAGTCATTTCCATTTACTTTTGCCCACTGTGCTCCTCAATGTGGTTTCGCTCAGCGCTGAATATTCCTTCTAAATTCTTTGAATAGGTAATCCCTTCACGTGGTTCACAAATCATAAAGTTAAGTCGTCCTTGCATTCCTGAACTCCAGTAAGCCAAGTTTCCCACCCCTTGAGTACACACTATTAGTTGGTTCCTTGTGAACCTTCCCGAGTTCGTTCATGCATATACAAGCAAGTACACACACACGTACATGTATGTAGGTATGTGTGTGTGTATATGTATCTATATATACACAGCTGACTCTTGAACAACACAGGTTAGGTGTGCTGACACCCTGTATGGCCTGCATGTAACCTGACAGTCAGCTATCCGTATCGGTGGTTCTGCATCTGTGGATTCAACCAACCTTGGACCGTGTAGAATGTCTTTATTGAAAAAAATCCATGTGTAAGTAGACCTCAGTTCAAATCCATCTTGTTCAAGAATCAACTGTATGTGTATAATTTTTTCTTTTTCCACTTATGTAATACCAGACAAGTACTACTCAAGAACCATTCCTAGTCATGGGAAGACCCATCCCAGAAGTCAGAATATCTGTAAAAAGGTGAGCCAGAATTGGGGGATGTTTTTGTAATCACATTCCTTTTGAGTAAGGCATATTTTCCACTGATTGCAGCATGATGAAATCTTCATTTCCTACGCAAATCGAACTACAGTCCCTCCCTGACCCTAACTACAGATGCCCAAACAACAAGAGAGCACAACCATTTTTTTTTTTTCTTTCCCCCGATGTGGGATGTGGGATGTGGGATCTAGTTCCCTGACCAGGAACTGAACCCGGGCCCCCTGCACTGGGAGAGCAAAGTCAGCAGCAGCACAGGCTGCAGGCCCACCCCAGCCCCCAATCCAGTTTCCAGCGAGGACTGACAGCCCAGCAGTGACATCTGGCTACAACTGCCATGGTTTCTTATGCAAACCCATGTTTCTGAGAGGCGGGAGTTGGAGCAGCAGGCTGAGCAATTCGTTTTGTGGGGCAGATGTCTCAAATGTTGCTAAGCAAATAGGTGGTCAGCTGCCGTATACCTGAATGTTCATGTTCAAGTTCGTGAACCTATTCCCTTTCCCTCCCAACTCTATGCACACTCTAAAAAGCAAATGTTCCCACAGAACTTTCTCTTCGCCCAACATTTTTTCCAGTCAATGAGAAATTACCCCACCAATTTTTTTTAAAAGTTCATTCTTCCCTCTGCAGATCAAAGTTAAAGATTCTTCCTCCAGGCAGCCCTTGGGGGGAGGGGCAGGGACCTGTGCCTCTCATTCTTTACCCACCCACCTCCCCAGTATCCTGCCACCCACAGCAGCAGCCCAGGGATTCCCTGGATTAAAAGTGTAACTTAAGCCTGTGACCAGAAATTTGGAAAGGAACTATGTGTGAAACCACCCTTCTTCTATCGGTGAACCTCTTTCATTATTAGTATTTAGGAATTTGAGCAAAGGAGATGACTGTGTCTAAATTCTGATGAAATCTGCAGTTGATAACTGGAAAATGCTGGGCCACGTTCCTTTAGTTCTAAGATTAATGAAGGCTCCCGTGTGCCACAGAATGTGCTTCCATTTGATTGGAACATGAGGAGGAAAATAGAGGGGCTTATTCAGTAAATCTGTTATTGTTCCAGTTCAGCTTCAGAGCCTGAATTGTTATTGCAAGATGCAGAGTTTTATTCCACTTTTAGACCAAGCATCAGCACATGTGGCTTACCAACCCAGAAATCACTTCTTTGGCTATACAGTCAGGGGCTCCCTGCTCCAGAGACACATACCTACCAGCGTCAAGGGCCTTGGCTATACTTCGATGAAGCCCCTCACAGTTCCCTGAGCTAGTACAAGCCTGGAAAATCTGCATCTCAGGCCAGGTGCACACCATCCTTCCATCCATCCTTCCCTCTCAGGCCCAGAACAGGAGAATAAGGTGGGGCTAGTGTTTCTTTCCTGATGATAGCTCAGTCTTCCAAGAAAGTGTTCCTGAACTGTCCTCTCTCGGTCTCTTGACAGATCTTTGCCAGAAAGAGGGGATATTAGTCTTATAGTTTTAAGCCTACTGGGGTTTACTCACTAGATATTGTATAACTCCTTCAAAAAAAGAAGTTTATGAAACGCTGAGCCTCAGGTTTCATAGACATGTTTGTACACTATGAATTCTGCAGCAGAATATTTTTAAACATTTGCGGTTTTTTTATAAGCTATATATTTTTGTATATTTAATTGCTATTTTAAAACTTTAATGCATTTTGCTAATTACTCGTTTAAAAAATAAAACATGCATGTAATTGACTTAAATGTAAATAAAAAGCAGATTTTAAAAATACTTTGTGCTAAGCACATACATACCCTTGGTCACCCACATCCCCTTTAAGTCCATGTGGCAAGAGCTGTAAAGTCAAGGTAAGTGCTTCTGAACAGATGGAACTGATCTCCAGCAACAGGTGACTCAGAGAGCCGTCAGCTTGTCTCCTTGTGGTGTGGGGTGCCAGTCAGGGATGAGCAGTACAGCATCAGGCCACAGCAAGGGAGAAGGCAGAGAGGCCAAGGGCTCCCTGCCACCCTGGCCTCAGCACCGGAAATGTGGGGGGACACAGTCAAGCAGTCTCCCGAATGTGGACGGCAGTACTCAGGAGGGTTGCAGTGGTGGAACCAGCCCACACCTCACTCCTCTAGCTATATCCCAGGCCTGGAAATACCAACTATTCTGTTGGAGGAGAAACAAAATCTCAGTCCAAAGCCATCCTGTGGCAGCTACTGTTTCTACTCACCAACCCTCACTCACTAGGACCTCTGCACAGCTCAGCTTTGGCTCCACAGCTTCAGGGAAACTGCTCCCCTCACGGTCATCCATGACCTGCAACCAAATCTGTGCCAACTCTGAAACCTCCTCCTACTGGAAGTGCCTGCAGGGTTCCTCTCTCCTCCAGTCTCCTGAGCCATGGGCCACCTGCGCTAGTCCCCTCTTCAATGTTCTTCGCAGCCCTGTCCTCCTCTGCCCATCTCTGGTTTCATCACTCTACCTTAGGACTCACTAAATCCTCACCTACATGCACATCATTCTCAGGTCTATTGTCTCCAACCTAAATATCCGGCTGCCTATTTAGCATCAAAATTCAGGCAGCCCAAGATCAAGCCCCCCCCAGCAAGCCTAAGTACCCTCACAGAACCTCCTTCCCCCACATCTCTAAACCCACCAAAGCACCTCTCTCTACCTGACCACACACTGCTCCCATCTTAGGCTGCCCACCTTCCTTTCACACCTGGACCATTATTACAGCCACTGCCACCCCCACTGCCTCTAGTGGGGGAGTGTGGGGTGAGACCCTCAGGCTACCCAGGCTGGCAGACTGGAAGGGATAACTGCTGAGATGAGACAGGGCAGTGGTTTAGATCGGGGTGGTGCCTGTGGTGAAGAGAGATTGAGCATCCACGCATCTTCCAAACTGGAGTTAGTGAAGTAGCAGTAACTGGGAGAAGATGCTGGCGGAGGTTCAGGGGAGAGGATGGAGACATTTCTGTGTAAAGATGACCTGGAAATACAGAGGAAAAGGGAGAAAGGGGGCAAAGGAAAAGGGCAGTCACTGCCTTGAGATGAGCTTAGAGGCAAGGACTGGGCCAGACATGCTACCCTGGAAATCAAAATGAGTGATGTCTGCTTAAGTAGATCCAGGATTTAGCCTGAGAGCTGGCGATCTCTGTCTTCAGTGGAGAATAAACTGGCAGAGATAAAGTGGCGTAGGAGACAGAAGGAAAAGCAAGTGTGGACTGCAATGATAGAACTAAAGATGAGAACATGAAATGTCCATCAGATTTAGCAATGAGATTCGCTGTAGTAAAAGGATCGGCTAATCAGAAGTACAAAGTGTAGCCACAGAAGCAGTTTCTCCAGAGCAGGAAGTGGTGAATCCATGGAGACAGAAGGCAACTGCAAGGCGTAAGAGGAAAGGGGGCTCTGCCGGATCCTAAATGTGTGACTTTCGGCAGGTGCCTTCTTCTGTTAGATGGTGGGGATGACAAGGGCTGCGTGACATGACCCACAAAAGGCACTGGCACAGCCTCACGAACACGGTAAGTGCAAGGAGAAAAGGCAGGACCCCACGAGGCCTCAGAGGCCAACCTGGGTGTCCACGGGCAGCAACCAGGCTTACTCGGACTCCCTTCCTCTGCCCAGTGGAAGCAGGAAAGAGGGTCTGGCGTGCAAGGGGCTTGAAAAGCATGACTATGGTACCAGTGAGTGGGTGGTGGCACTGACTCTGGTGGCCGCAGGGGGAAGTTGGGGCTACAAGCACATGGTTGGAATGGGCAGAAGACAGGAGGACAAGACTGGAGGTGACTCAGGCTGAGGCCCAGGAGGGGCAGCAGCAACAGAGGAAGCTGATCACATGGCCCTGGGCAGCAGTTCCCACCCCCCAGCGTCCCTCCAGCTCCACAGCCTGCCCTAGCCAGCAGCACCACCACCTACACGTGCCCAGGAAAGTGTGCAAAGGTGGCCACCCTTGGGAAACGGCACTGGGCTGACCCCACGCAGGCTGTGCCCTCCCTGCAGGTGGGCAGACCATGACTCTCGACAACAGCCGAGAGGGAGGGGACTGTGGGGTCAAACTCCCTCCTCCCTCGGTGATCCAACCCCACTCTCCTGTGCCCCTCTGTCCCTTGGAACATTGCCTCCCATATGTGGTCCCTCCCAGGCCAGTCTCCTCGCCTGAAGCCAAGGGGCACAAAGAGGCCAGAGAGCCTTGGGGTTTCCTTCTGTTTCAAAGGCTGCTTTATATAAAACCTTCATTGGCTTCACCAGGGATGCAGGCACCAAGTAATACCAAAATGAGATACAAATGTTGCTCTCTCTCCAAGGAGGTTTTTAAATCATTTTGCACAGCAGAAACAAAAAATTCAAAGTCAACCTCCACCAAGACTCCATCTAAAAATCTGCCTCTCCTCAAGCAGCCTTTTGAGCCTCCCACATACAACCCCTCCGCTACTATATCCAACTGAGGCAAACTCCCAGGCAGTTTCAGGCAAGCACAAGGCAAGGAGTAGAAGCCCCGCCCTTTCTCCATGGGCTAATCGATGGACAGCTCCATTCCTCCCTTTCTACTGGCCTGAAATAACCAGACTCCCCCCATTCCCTGAAAAGATGTCAACACTAGCAGCCCTTTCTGTTTTTCTGTCTGGCCCTTCCAGATATGCTTTTTCTACTAGCTTACTCACTTCTGTCACATAATTGTCCATAATCTGTCCAATACCCAAGGAAATCCTGCCCAGGGGAGAAGTCCTGTCATTCCAAACACACCTTCCCAGGATCTACAGTGTAAAACAACCTGGAACTGCCCTTCCAAAAGTAGCTTGTTAAAAGTCACAGGCACAGAATTAAGAATTCATCTACCCAGTAAGTTTGCAGAACCTTGAAACGTTTTTCAACGTTCACACAAGGCTATACACACCAAAGTTAACACAAAGACGACACTCTCCAAGGCCACACTGACAAAAAGTATGATTAGACTGTAATACAGAGTTGCTTGCCTTATATTTACCAAATTCAACACGACACAAAACTAAAGCCAGCTGAACAAAGAACAGCTCTCTCCCGAAGTGGCTCCACTGAGTGATGCTGAATTTCAAAACTACACAGCAAGTTGAACAAAGCTATACTGAAGAGCAACTTAAATACAGAGAATCCTCACCGACATGGTCCACTTTTTTTTTTTTTAATACATATACATTTCCTTACTGGTTATTAGTTCAGACTGAATTTTTAAGAATTTATCTTGATGTCTTAGAAAAATACACTTGTCCTTTCTCGCTTTGATTCAGGTAGTAGACAATCATAAAACTGAGTAAGTCTTAAAAAAAAGAGTCCATCCACAGATCCCATTGTGGAAGGTTCCAGGAACCCCTCCCCAGGTTAACAGTCAGGGGATCTTCAATAGCTCAAGGAGTGCTCCAACAGCTCCAAAATAACCCTGAAAACAAAAAGAAAGAAAAATAAGAGAAATTCTCCTTAGACTTACTTATACTACCATAAATATGATTACTAGTATTAAAGCCAACACGGCCCTTAATTCCTGCCACTCATTTCCTGACGCCCATTTTGCTTGAGCCCAAGGCCAGCAGAGAAGTTCTGAGGAGCTCCCAGGCAGGGGAGGGCACTCTGGCACATCAGACCAGAGCCCTCAGTGGGGGCCCCACAAGCTCTGAGGCCCACAGTGGCCACCACCTCTGGTTAAGAGAGTACCTGGGCCATCTCCTGGGGAATGAGGCGATGAGAAGCAATGGGGGCCTGGAGCATTTCAAGACAATTCCAGAATGAAGGGAAGACGAGACATGAAGTGCAATGGAGGAGGAGCAGGGACAAGTCACTGAGGGTGAGGGCCCTGTTGGGCTGGAGGTGGAGAGCAAAGAATGGGGTGGGATGGGTTCAAGACTTGGCCTGAAGAAGAGAATGAGGGTGGCAAGGAGGCTGAGGTCCCTCCCCCACATCCGGTCACACCACCCCTGAGAACAAAGACACAGGAGCAAGAGATGTAGAGAGCAAGGAAGGGGGCTCCATACAGGATGTGCAAAGCTGAGGTACCCTAGGCAGCCAAGCAGCCACACCCACCAGATGTCTAGATCTGGAGCCGGGCAGCAGCCAGGACAACAGAACCCTCAGGCACCATGTAGAGACGGGTGAGGTCAGGAGCAACATCTGAAGAACAGAGGCACCGGAGGGGAAGGCAGAAACGTGAGACAGAGAAGCAGCGGCTGAAGAAGACCATGCTGGACCATCTCCTGAATTAAGCAATCGAGGTCAAAAACAACCAACACGTGAATAAATTAAAAAGAAAACAGAAAATGAGACAAAACCCACACTGGCAGAGAGGAACTGCCAGTAACAGAGAATAATCGTACAATGATACAGGATCTGTCAGTCTCCAAAGGATGCGATCACACGGTAAAGCACTGCGAGAGAGAAGTGAACACAAAGGGAGTGGGAAGATCCTGAAAGACCTGCTGTGGAAGAGAAGAACACATGGTAAGTCTCTGAAACACTATAAATAACTAAGGTTCTGTCTATTTTCCAAGAAAAGCTTCTTCAAAGAGCATGCGCCCACACAAGAGAGGCCTGCCCTTTCACTCTATTTCTTGGCTTTAAAAGAAAAAGCAGCCACAAGAATACACAATAGAGAAAAGACAGTCTCTTCAAAAAGTGGTCCTGGGAAAACTGCACAGCTATGTGTAAAAGTATGAAATCAGAACACTTCCTAATACCATACACAAAGATCATACACAAAGATAAACTCTAAATGGATTAAGACCTTAACATAAGACCAGAAACTATAAAACTCTTAGAGGAAAACATAGGCAGAACACTCGATGACATAAATCAAAGCAAGGTCTGCTATGACCCATCTCCTAGTGTAATGGAAATAAAAACAAAACTAAAATAAACAAAAATTTAAAAATTAAAAGCTTTTGCACAGCAAAGTAAACTATAAACAAGGTGAAAAGACAACCCTCAGAATGGGAAAAAATAATAGCAAAGGAAACAACCGACAAGGAATTAATTTCCAAAATATACAAGCAGCTCATACAACTCAGTATCAGAAAAACAAACAACCCAATCAAAAAGTAGGAAAAAGACCTAAAAAGACATTTCTCTAAAGAAGACATACATAGCCATAGCCATAAACAGATGGCTAACAAGAACATGAAAAGATGCTCAATTTTAGAGAAATGCAAATCAAAACTTCAATGAGATACCTATCACCTCACACCAGTCAGAATGCCCATCATCAAAAAGTCTACACACAATAAATGCTGGAGACGGTGTGGAGAAAAGGGAACCCTCTTGCATTGTTGGTGAAAATTTATATTGATACAAACACCATGAAGAACAGTATGGAGATTCCTTAAAAAACTAGGAATAAAATTTCCATATGAAATCCCCTTACGAGGCAAATACCCTGAGGAAACCAGAACTGAGAGAGCACATGTAACCCAATGTTCACTGCAGCGCTATTTACAACAGCTAGGACATGGACGCAACCCAGACGTTCACCAACAGACGAATGGATGAAGAAGCTGTGGGACATATACACAATGGAATATTACTCAGCCATACAAAGGAACACATTTGAGTTGATTCTAATTAGGTAGATGACCCTAGAGCCTAGGATACAGACTGAAGTCAGAACGAGAAAAAACAAATATTGCATATTAAAGCATATATATAGAAACTAGAAAGGTGGTACTGATGAATCTATATGCGGGGCAGCAACAGAGACAGATGCAGAGAACAGATGTGTGGACGGGGGCTGGGGTGGGGAGAGCAGGACAAACATGTAAAGCTGCCAGGGGAATTGCTGTGTGACTCAGAGAGCTCCCACTGTGCTCTGTGACAGCCTAGAGCGATGGGAAGTGGGAGGAGGTTCAAGGAGGGCACATACGTACACCGACGGCTGATTCATGTTTGTGTATGGTAGAAATCAACACAATACTGTAAATCAATTATTTTTCAATTAAAAATAAATTTAAAAAAAAAAGCGCCCACACAGACGTGTTACGACAAAGTCAGAAACTGTAGGAGGACACAGCTGGGCAAGACTCCACAACACTCAGAAACCCTCAGCCACAGCCAGAGGACAGAAGTCAAGGGCGTTCACTTTATTATTATTATTAAATCTGTGGCCATGCCCTGCAGCAAGCAGACTTAGTTCCCAATCCAGGGATTAAACCAGAGCCTCCTGCAGGGGAAACGCAGAGTCATAATAGTTAGTTACACACTTTATTTTACATGATATTCTATATCTGAGTTTTATTTTACAACAAAAGAAGGGATAAAATTAGCCATTATACTGAGTTCCACTCCAGACCCAAGCTACTATCTAGTAAAAGACAGAGGTTGTTACAAGCCAAGAAGTGTTACGATGAGAATAGTGAACAATGAAAAAGAAAGGCTTGAAAACAATCTACACAAAGCTTTCACAACAGTAATCACAGTGACGTCACTGTGCAGGCAGGAGTATATTTCATGACTCAGAGAACCTAAAATAATCAGAGCTCCACAAGTACAGAGATCAACATTAGAGCCAGAGGCCTAAATGAAAATGGAAAATACAAGGACAAACAGCAAACAGGCTAGCCAGAGAGGAAAACCAAACTTCATAAAGGGTCATACCCTAAAGTAAGTATGCAGACGCAATTGTGAAAAGTGTTCATGCTAACAGTATCTACAATCCACTTTAACACTTGAAAGAGTCCAACTGCCCCAACACCAAGGGGAGGAAAGACAAAGTCCCTTTCATAGCTCTGGTTTTACTGTTCCTCAAATCAGAAAGACACTTTCCAAAATAGGATATCAGGTTGAGCAATTCAAGTATTCTTTTTCACATAGCCTACGTGTTAAGTTCTTACAACAGTGTGGCTCTAATCCTGGAATGCTTTTTACTGATGGAGTTTGGTTTGAGGACATGCATCTTAAATAAAATAATTGGCACAAGAACTATATTAACATGATAAAAACTGACATCGAAAAATGAAAAAAGAACTCAGAGTTAAGTACACTTACAACGTAAGTACAAACTGCAACGGGGAAAATACAAAGGATGGTTCGGAAAAGAAAATGGCATCAGGAATATAGCTGGATGTTTGTCAAGACTTTCTTCTTTAAAATTGCTAAAGCTCACAATGAAATTAACCAATATTTACCTTACGTTAAATCAGGTAAGAAATAGCTTTTGAACATGAACAAAGTTAACCATATTATACAAGTACAGAAACAATAAGTACTGCTTTAAATTCCAGCATAGGGTGAACAGCATGCCCTTTATGAAGGTAACATGTCACAGGAAATAACTCTGCTTACCTCATGTTCCGAAAAAAGTGCTTTCAACTGTCCCTTGGACCAATAATCCAAAGCATATGCCAAAAGCCGCATGGCGATCGTATTAATTCTCAAGAAATTTCCAACAAATACCACCTGGTTAATGTTCTGAGCACATCAAAAAAAGGCAATTAGTTTTCATGTTAATTTCTGTTCTCTCATAAAAGCTACCCCAAAGACAGTATCATGTACATAGTTTCTGTTAGTTGACTATTGATACAAAGAAAGTATTTACATTTACTTCAGTTGATCCAGGGCTACTTAAATTTGAGCCCCAGACAACTCTAAACCCACTTCAAAGCATGCCAGAAAATGTCACAGGAGAATAAAGATTAGGAAAAGCATTTGAATTAACATGACAAACCATAACTACAATTAAATACAAAATTTTATACAGATAAGTTAAAAAAAAAATACTAAGACCAATTCAAAGAAGAAAAGTAACACACAGGCAAATTATAAGAGAAAATATTACATACACAAAAATTCAACCTCACTAAATGAGCAAAAAAAGTAAAATTTTAGAGCCATTAAAAGTTAGCAAAGACTCTAGATGTTGACAGTTTCCTTCCATGGATGTCTGAATGACCCAAGATCTTACATACTACATACTGTGAAGGAAGAATCGAAACAAAGGCAGACAGAGCTGGAAAAAAGTGTGCAAGTCTGTCATTACTAAGCTGTACCAGAGCAAGAGAGGCCAGCCAGGAGGAATGCCTGGGGGCTTCCCTGGTGGCGGAGCACCTTCATCTGGGCCCACCACTGAAGCTTGACTACACCAACTTAGTATGGATTTAGCATTGTTTCACACAAAACACTGAAGGACAAGCAAATTCCAAGGCAGTTTTAAAGTTGAGCTCCTATAGTGAACAACTGGGCATTCTTGATAACGCTGAATATCCACACAGGGAAAGGAAATAACATTGTACTTTATAAGCACTGTAAGTAGAAAACACAGTCTTAAATAAAACTGTATTTCAAATAGGCACTAAAAGAAAAAAAAGTCAGCAAAACAACTCTAACTAACCCCCAATATTAGTCAAGTTGTGGTAAAACCAATCCATTCATTCATTGCTAAAAATGATCTAAAATGGTGTGGCCCTTGTGCAAAGGCATCTTGGCAATATCCATCAAGATTCATAACCATGGTATTCTTTTAATATTTATTTTATCTCTTTACTTAGCAGCTCCAGGTCTTGGTTGCATCATGTGGGATCTAGTTCCCTGACTAAGCAGCAAACCCGGGCCTCCTGCACTGGGAGCGTGGAGTCTCAGCCACCGGACCACCACGCAAGTCCCACAGGTATGATATTCTTTAGATGAGAAATCTCACTCCTGAATAAATCCTTTATCAAGAATAAATCCAGGGACCTCCCTGATGGTCCAGTGGTAAGACATCAAACTCCCAATGCAGGGGGCCTGGGTTCAATCCCTGGTCAGGGAACTAGATCCCACATGCCGCAAGAAGACCCCATTGCAGTCAAATAAACAAAAAGAAGCATTAAAAAAAAAAAAAAAAAAAAAAAGAATAAATCCATCCAAGGAAATAGTTTCACGCTTAAAAATGTTTTATCACAGAGTGATCACTGACAAGCAACCAAATGCCCAGTTCTATGTGAATGACTTATGATAGAAAAAGAAATCAAATATACAACCCTGCAATTTATAATACATAAGTAAAAAACAAAATTGTATGTACATCAACTAAAATATCTTAAAATACATAGGCACAGGAAAAGGAACGTGCAACAAAGAAAATAGAAGTGTTCAAACGTTCAAATAAAGAATTTTAAATTTCTTCATGAAAATAGTGTCTTTTTAATTAAAAATGAGACAATCCTTTTGTAACTTGAGATTTCTTTAAGTCACATGCCTGAATTATCTATTCAAAAGCCTTATTTTAAACAAAGTGTATAAATAGGGACAAGTTACACCAACTGGATCCCCAAGGAAGGCCATTCTTAGTTCTTTCATAGCCCTGTACAATGCTGCTTGACCTGAATGCTACAAGGCAGCACTGTAAAGAAGCTGAAAGCACAAAGACAGCTCTGCTGCAGCCAGCGGGAGCGGAGCAGGGTGGGCGCGCCTCGGCCCACTCAGTGTCTCCCAGCTTCAGTGCCTTCCTCTGGATTCACTCCCAGGGCCTCTTGAGCTCAACGGTGAGCATGGCATCTATATTCAGCATCGCCACCCTTCACCACCACCCAACAGTCCCCTTTATCTGCAAAACTGGCTACCTTCCCTACCTTCCTCTGCTTTCTGCTCTACTTCTAGACAGTAGCAGTGTTTATCTTGAGTAAGAAAATAAAAATCTGTTCAGGTTAATCTACATGTGAAGCAGTTTAACTATGCCAATGAAACAAAATCCACCACTTACAACTACATTTAGGCACTGTTCGGAGAAGACAAGACGTTGTATACAAGGTGGGGCCCACACAGTAAGTTCTGTATTTTCCTCAGAGCAACTAAAGAAATCCATGTCCCCTTACTTCATTAAGGGCACACATTCTTGCTATTGAGCCAATGTTGTTGGTGATGGTGATCAAAGTCGCTCTGGCAAGGTCCTCTTTACTCACAGCCTCTCGCTTCTCCTTGCTCATCATGTTTCCAAAGCTGTGATGGAAAATAAATAAATAAATGGTTGCTAAACCAAAGGTAAAACAGCATAACAGAACAAAAGTAACTTTCAGGGCAACACTGTTCAAATCTTCGAACTTTTGTTACAAAATAACAGAACATCTGCTCAAAAAGAAAGGCAACTTGAAGAACTCAAGCATTCTGAATGAGCAAATGGCATTCCCTGAGGTTTCTATGAAATCCAGCTTTGACACCAGGTTCAGCCTGCAATGGGGAGACCCAAGTTCGATTCCTGGATGGGGAAGATTCCCTGGAGGAGGTGGGGGAGGGCATGGCAACCCACTCCAGTATTCTTGCCTGGAGAATCCCCATAGACAGAGGAGCCTGGCGGGCTACAGTCCATGGAGTTGCAAAGAGTCAGACACGACTGAGCAACTAAGCACACACATCTGCACAGGAAGATCCACTGAAGGCACCATGCTCCTTCTGAAACCAGGCTAAGTTCCAGGAACATGCCTCAATTAGTGATCTTCTCCCAACTGTAGAGCTGTTCCACTCAGCTGAATGGTCACATTCACATCCGGTAAATTGCTTTATCTGAGCAAAGCAAAGTACAGACAGCTGAGTCCCTAAGTAAACTAAGAGTTTCCGATTTCCCTAGAAGATCAAGTATTTCAAAGCACCCGACGAGCACAGAGAGAAGTCGCTCAGTCATGTCTGACTCTTTGCAACCCCATGGACTGTAGCCTACCAGGTTCCTCCGTCCATGGGATTTTTCAGGCAAGTGTACTGGAGTGGATTGCCATTTCCTTCTCCAGGGGATGTTCCTGACCCAGGGATCGAACCCAGGTCTCCCACACTGCAGGCAGACACTTTACTGTCAGAGCCACCAGGGAAGCCTGATGAGCAAAACGGATACATAAATAACTATGAGTTATCACAAACCCAACCAATCAGAAAAGGGATCTTATCATTCATCAAATGTTGCAAACACAGAAAATGAAATCTACAGAATTTACAAAATACCTAAAATTAGTAAACAAGTATACAAGTGCCTTTTCTTAGTATTAAAAGCCTTGCACCCAGACGTCCCTGGTGATACAGTGGATAAGAATCTGCCTGACAATGCAGAGGCCACAGGCTCCATCCCTGGTCCAGGAAGATCCCATAAGCCAAATCTTATTAAATATTTAAAATGTTTATTAAAATATTAAACTTATTAAACATTAAAAAATGGTGATCATCATTAGTCATCAGTAAAATACAAATCAAAATGAGACATCCTTCTATACCTGTTAAGGCAGTTAAAACCCAAAAGATACATGTTGTATATCAATACAATGGAATGTTATTCAAATAAAAGGAACAAAGTACTGATTTATGCTACAACATGGATGAACGTTGAAAATGTTATGCTAAGTGAAAGAAGCCAGTCACAAAAATCACTTGTATGATGATGCCACATAGAGACAAAAAACAGACTAGTGTTTACCAGGAACTATGGGAAGAGGGAGGGAATGGGAAGAGAGAGCTAATGGAAACAAGGTTTCTTTCTGGGATGATGAAAATATTCCAAAATTACATTACAAAGATGACTGCAAAATTCTATAAATATACTAGAAACTACTAAATTGTACACTTTAAACAGCTGACTTCAGAGCATGCAAAGCTATTTAAAGAGTAAAAAACAGACCCAATACTTAATATTTTATTTCCGTATTATTTTAAAGTTTTCTTGGGATGTATATAACTGACTTACAGCACTGTGATAGTTTCAGGTGCACAGCAAAGTCTATCTGTTACACACACACGCGTATCTACTTTGTAGATTCTTTCCCACACAGGACACTGGAGTACTGAGTCGAGTTCCCCGTGCTGTACGGTAGGGCCTTACTAGTTGTCTGTTTTATGTGCAGCAGTGTGTGTGTGTCACCCCAATCTTTCAATTTACCCCTCCCTCCTCCTCTTACCACTCCCCCACCATAATGGGAAGTTTATTTTCTACATCTGCAACTCTGTTTTGGTATTGTAGGTAAGTTCATTTGTAGCTTTTTTTTAAGATTCTGCATGAAATATCATGTATTTGTTCTTCTCTGACTTACCTGACTCAGCATGAGACTCTCTAGGTTCATCCATGTTACTGCAAATGATTTTGTTCTTTTTTACAGCTGATAATATCCCACTGTACATCCCGTATTTCTTAGAGCATACATGCCCCTTCCCTTACCTTGAAGCCACAGCCCAGCCTGGCAGTCCAAACCTCTCATAGTCCCCTCCATAAATGTCTCTCACTAGTTTATCCACTTTGGTGCTATCTCCACGTGATGCCATTTCCAGAGCTTCTTCAAATGTGGTACAACCAGTAAGAAGACAGCAAAGACCAAAAAAAGTTCCTCCTCCAAGACTGTGATTAAAAACAAACATAGTATTGAAACATTTTTCAAAATAAGAGGAAAGTAGAATTTATGAACTGAAAACCATATTCATGTATCAATCCAATTTTGCCCCATCTCCATTATGCAGATGCCACTAGTAGAAAACAAGGTTGTGAAAAGATAAAAACAAAGCGCCTAACAGACACTTTGAGGATAACATATTCACATAAGCCAACAAAGTGGCAAAACACAGGGCCCACCTCCTTATGTTGCCAATGCACACTGGGCACCTGCTGGGTACCAGGAGCCTCAGGTACAGATCAGCCCACCAGGGCCACGGTGGCACCTCTTTCCTTTCTCTCTCCAATTACAAGCCCCGTGTCATCCTCATCCAAGAGTCTTGTCATCCAGGGTCTTTAGCCCCCTCTACCCTACTAGAACTCCTCCATGAATATGTTTTCTCTCTCAAAATTATTCCTTTCTTTCTTTAACTTACACATGTTCGAAACTTGCTTATCCCAATCTCCAGCTCCTGTTTTTCAAGTGATCACTAATCCTTAAACCAAAAAGTATTTATGTTCATCTGCCACCTAATCCTCCCTTTTAACTACCTTCCCCCAATTATCTTTCCACTGCTCAGCACCTCAACTTCCAGCTCACAACATCCCCTAGCTACATATGTGTATGTATGCATGTAAAATCTAGACCAGTTTCAAAGGCTGGATCTTGCCTTGCCCTCTCCTTATAAATGCCACCTAGCAGCTTTGGTTACTTTATGGTATAGACACAGCATACACTACCTGAGGACAGGGACCATGGGTGCAATGAGGCTGATGAGATAGTTTGTAAAACTATGGCAATGAAACTTCAGGATTAGAGATTAAAGAAAAGTAGATCATGAAATCATAATTTTCAAAGAGTAACAATATTTGCTTGCATAATCCCACAGAAATATACCTTTCACATAATTTTAACAAGTTCTTGAAGATGTACTGATAAACAATACTGGAAAACTCAGTTTTAACCCATTATAATATCAAGAATAAACAATGACCTTTATATAAAAGACCTACCTGGTACCCGTGACCCTCTTATAATTATCTTTGGAATATACTGCTAAGATGCTAACCCCAGAGCCAATGTTCACGAGCAGCAGAGGGTATGGATTTTTCAAATCAAATGGTAACTTCTGACATTTTTCAGAATCAGCAGGGTTTTCAAAGTAATAGCACTGTGACCGTCCATTGAATCCAACTGAGTCAATATATAAAATTCCTTTTATTAAGCAATCTAGTTCATCAAGTTTGCAAAGCTGAAGATCACCTATCTGTAATGAAATAAAAATATATGCAGATTTTTTTAACAAGCCAAACAGCAATAAAAATTCCATTTAATAAGGCATAATATGTCCTTTACATAAGACAAACCATAAAAGTGCTCATTGATGTGTATTATTTGTGCATTCTTTACAGAGCAGATCACAACAAACTGTGGAAAATTCTTAAAGAGATGAGAAATACCAGACCACCCGACCTGTCTCTTGAGAAATCTGTATACAGGTCAAGAAGCAACAGTTAGAACTGGACATGGAACAAGAGACCGGTTCCAAACAGGAAAAGGAGTATGTCAAGGCTGTACATTGTCACCCTGCTTATTTAACTTATATGCAGAGTATATTATGAGAAACACTGGGCTGGATGAAGCACAAGCTGGAATCAAGATTGCCAGGAGAAATATCAATAACCTCAGTTATGCAGATGACACCACCCTTATGGCAGAAAGTGAAGAACTAAAGAGCCTCTTGATGAAAGTGAAAGAGGAAAGTGAAAAAGTTGGCTTAAAAGTCAACAGTCAGAAAACTAAGATCATGGCATCCAGTCCATCACTTCATGGCAAATAGATGGGCAAACAATGAAAACAGTGACAGACTTTATTTTCTTAGGCTCCAAAGTCACTGCAGACGGTGACTGCAGCCATGAAATTAAAAGACGCTTGCTCCTTGGAAGAAAAGTCATGACCAACCTAGACAGCTTATTAAAAAGCAGAGACATTACTTTGCCAACAAAGGTCCATCTAGTAAAAGCTATAGTTTTTCCAGTAGTCGTGTATGGATGTGAGAGTTGGACTATATAAAGAAAGCTGAGCACCAAAGAATTGATGCTTTTGAACTGTGGTGTTGGAGAAGACTCTTGAGAGTCCCTTGGACTGCAAGGAGACCCAACCAGTCCATCCTAGAGGAAATCAATCCTGAATATTCATTGGAATGACTGATGCTGTAGCTGAAACTCCAATACTTTGGCCACCTTATGCAAAGAACTGACTCGTTGGAAAAGACCCTGATGCTAGCAAAGATTGAAGGCAGGAGGAGAAGGGAACGACAGAGGATAGGATGGTTGGATGGCATCACCGACTCAATGGACATGAGTTAGAGTAAACTCCAGTAGTTAGTGATGGACAGGGAGGCCTGGCGTGCTGCAGTCCATGGGGTCGCAAAGAGTCGGACACAACTGAGCAACTGAACTGAACTGAACTACACAACAGATCTGCTTTTGTTGTCTGGAGACAACAAATATAGGGAAGGACTGTCAAGATTCCTGCTCCCACAGATCCAATACACTCTACCTATAAACCACCACAGGAGCTGAAGAAATGTGCCAAAAACCCAAGCAGAAACCAAGATACCTGTTATGGGGACCACAGGGCAGGAGCACAGCTAAGGCCACAGTCCCATCAGAAATCAAACTCTAAGAAATCTAAGACGCAAGGACCTAGAAACATATGGTGCGAGCAACAAGCACTCTTAACATCTACCTTCCAAAGACTACCTTCAAGGCTATACAGCAGTATTAAAGCAGGCCACAATTTATATTAATAACAACCAGCCAAAGGACTGAAAGTGGCCAGGGGACTTCCCCGGTATCCACTGGTTAAGATTCCACCTTCCAACACAGGGGGCCCAAAGAAAGTAAAATATTTCACTATTTAAACTGGTGATAACCTGCGGGGGGTGGAGGGAGTTTAGCACAATCAAAATTTAAAAGTTAAAAGTGTCATTTTCTAGTCATAAGATACACAGTTGAGAATTCACCACTCAAATTAAGCCTTCTTAATAAAAATTCCAGATACTGTAGTCCCTGTGATAGAGGCAAATAACATTAATGTTATCTGCTTTATGATCTAAATGACTGTATGTAAATAATTACTGGATGTTGTCCATAAAAAGGACAAAAGCAATGAAACAACCACTAGAAAGTTAGGAACAATGTTATTTGTATTGTGGGTGTATAAATAAGTCTTTCTCAGGCCATAAAACATAAATAAGTGTTATCAACTTAATTTCATTTAAATAGTTCAGAAAGAATGATTAAATTATTATTCGTATTATGGAACACTGTATAGTAATTAAGAATGAAGAGGATCCTTATGCACATTTTTTTGTTTATTTTTCTCTTGGGCATGCTATGCAGTGTGTGGCATCTTAGCTCCCCAACCAAGGACAGAACTCATGCCCTGTGCAGTCGAAGTGTGGAGTCTTAACCACTGGACACCACCAGGGAAATCCCAAGAATGAAGAGGATCTTTACTCAATTAAGATCAAGTGGGAAGAATTCCAAGACAAGTCAAAAAAAATAAGTAAGCTGAGAAATATTTTATAAAATGATTCAATCTACCTATCTTTAAACCATGTTTAGATGCCCATGTTTATGTCAGTCATGCACAGAGAAACAAAAGATACACAAACCTTTAACAGTGCTAACTTTGGAGAGATGATATAAACTTTCACTTTTTACCTATGAACTTCTACCCCAACCTTCAAACAAACGCTACCAGCATATCTATCTATTCAATATATGCAACAAAGATGCCTCAACTCCATAGAACAACTATTTCTGTTTACAACCAAGTTTAGCCCCGTAAGTCCTCCCCCTTTTCATTCAACTCTTGTTTGATTACATTTATATTCAATTTATTCTGATCCAGAGGAGATGGAAGTTAACAGGTAACTTCATTTTAATCCTTAATTAATCCCTAATTAAGAATATTAAGTTACTCCTCGGATAAAACCCAAACCCTTGAAAATGTTCATGGCTGTACTTATTTCATCTGCTCATGCCCTCCCTGTCACAATGAATTCAATTTTGACTTCCTGACACTTGAATCTCAAGTGTCAGCATTTTCATTAGTGGCCTAAGTGAAATCAAAGTAGTTTTCTGCCACTGTATGCCAACTAAGACCTCCTTTTATCTTTCCCATCCTGTTGTGCCATTATTCCTAATGAATCTCAGGCTAATTGACATAGTTATATGTCTAATACATAGGTTATTTCATCAAATTACTCATAATGTAGGTGTTGTACCAACAAGAAAACTCAATACAAGGAAATCTGATTCACATTAAAAAAGAGACAGGATAAACTCCGTATTATTAGAAATATTTCACTGTGGTTTATTAAATAATCATCACTCCCAATGCACAAGCAGCATTAGTAAGGCATTTCATTTTCATACAGTTTCCAAGAACAGCACTGATGCATACAGATTAGAAACCCCAACAGCCTAGGAGGCAACTAAGGTCTAAAAGCTACTCTGCCTCTCTCCTTGGATTACCACACAACCTCTGGTGGTGGTTTTGTTGCTAAGTCACGTCTGACTCTAGTGACCCCATGGACTGTAGCCTGCCAGGCTCCTCTGTCCATAAGATTCTCCAGGCAAGAATACTGGAATGGGTTGCCATTTCCTCCTCCAGGGGATCTTCCCAACCCAGGGATTGAATCCAGGTCTCCTGCATTGTAGGCAGATTCTTTACCAACAGAGCTATGAGGGAAGCCCTTATTCTCTCTGAATGGTTTTCGAATATGTTTCAAAGACACCTCTCCAGTTAGAGAAATATGTAGGTTTTCTTCTTTCAGTCAGTTCAGTCGCTCAGTCGTGTCTGACTCTGCGACCCCATGGACTGCAGCACGACAGGCTTCCCTGTCCGTCATCAACTCCTGGAGCTTGCTCAAACTCATGCTATCGGGGTGGTGATGCCTATCAGTTTCACCCTTACCTATCAGTTACAATCCAGAGTCCACTATGACCTCAAAGGAAGGGGACCTCCTCTCCTCCTGCTATCTTTCCATTAACTCACAGGGAGAAAAGAAACCACGAAAAACTCAAGCAAAACCTCATTTTAAAATTCATGTCAAAAAAAAATAAATAAATAAAAATAAAATTCATGTCAATCCTATTTATGGTTATACTCAGGTTATGGGAGAAGGAAGATAGAGGACAAAGAAAGAAGTCACAAACACACACTGACACTCAAGCAGGGAGATGGATGAAAAATAACATAAGCAAAGACAGAATCTCTGCAATACCACTTTCACTGGTGGCATAAAAACCATGGTCACTGAAGATATTTTAAATCTACACTGCTCCCTGAAGATGAGAGTCCTGGCAAATTCATTTATCAATTCTACCATCTATGCCCACATCCACCCTCAAAAGACCTAGCCTCAAGGACTTACAGACGCTTACTGAATGAAAACAAAATCAAGTGCCCACTGGCACTCCCCCTAGTGTCCAGACTCCTGGTAACAAGCATGCAGCTCAGGATACACCAAAAGGCATTTGGGGGAAAACAGAATGGTGCTTCCACGGTGGCTCATTCGGTAAAGAATTCGCCTGAAATGCAGAAGACCTGGGTTCGATCCCTGGGATGGGAAGATTCCCTGGAGGAGAGCATGGCAACCCACTCCAATATCCTTGCCAGGAGAATCCGAAAGGACAGAGGAGCCTGGTGGGCTGGTCCACGGTTGCGAAGAGTCAGACGCAACTGAGCGACTAAGCACAGAGAGAGCCCTGTCAACATCTCTGACTAGCCCTGAGGCCTGGAAAATACACTGCTTTGGACCTGAGCTCCTCATATTTCTAAATAGTAAAACCGCCAAGAAACAAGGAGGTTAAGAAAATTAAGTGGTAGATAAGACTGGAAACAACTTTTTAACATGAAATGATATTAATTTTTTAAAATTATTTTTCAATTTAGTTGTTCAAAACAATGATATTAGCTCCTCACTGGTAGTTCCGTCCTCTGCTTATTACAATTTTATTGTTTTTTCATACTAAAATAACAACAAAATGCTACGCATTCAGTGGTTCTGATTCTCAACTCACCTGAATTGGGCAAAAAGTAAACTATACAACAATCTCTAAATGGCAATTCCTATCACTATTTAATCTTAATTTGACTCAAGAAAATTCAAATTCCATTAGAGATGGAAACAATTCCACCACTTGCTATGGGTATTATTTTTAACAATCAAATTACTATAATTGTATATAAGCTAAAAAATGCATACTGTGAGAAAATCCTGCTCAAATTTGTACGCTCCACCTCCAGTGGCACAAAAGACAGTGTGGAGACTTGAGAAGTTTTTATCTCTGCCCATTTGAATAAAAGCAGGCATGTCATGAGTGGGAAAGCGTATAAAGTGCAGATTGCCTTTGCGTCCACACAGAGTCAGGTCCTTCAGCTCCAGGTGCACATCCCGAATACCCGTGGACCCATAAGCCACATTGGAGGTCAGGTACTTCCGAATGCTTTTAAGACTTTCCACTTCTTCCTCTTCTTCTTCAGCAGTGATGTCTTTGGGTTCAAAATAAACCAGCTTGACCAGGGTTCCACCAATATCCAAGCCAAACCAAGGAAAAACTAAATGAGGAAAGGAAAAAAAAAAGTCAAAACAGCTTTTATCCCCCTGAAAACTAAATTCACACTTATTAACCATTTCATACCCTGAGGTTTCCAAGAACCATACAAAATATAAACAAAAAGATCTGAGGGAGAAGAAATATGATTGTCTGATCTGGAAGCAAATCTATTAAAAAAACTACAAAGATCAAAAAGAAAAATATCACGGTGACAGCCAACCCAACTTATAGGCAGAGGAAATTCCGAACCCTGTGTAACGTTATAAGCTCCAGCAGTCAATGTCAATCAATCAGGGTTAAATGGCCATCAACAGAACAGGTATTTCAAAGTTAATACCCAAATTTGTTGTTTAGTCGCTAAGTTGTGTCCAACTCTTTTGCAAGCCCATGGACTGTAGCCTGCACCAGGCTCCTCTGTCTATGGGATTTCCCAGGCAATATTGGAGAGGGTTGCTGTTTCCTTCTCCAGGGGATCTTCCTGATCTAGGAATCACACCTGCATCTTCTACGTTGGTAAGGTAGATTCTTTACCAGTGACTCAAATATCCATCTCCAAAAATCTACCCCAAGACTCCCCTGAAGGTTCAGTGGTTAAGACTCCCATGATCCCAGTGCAGGGGGTGCAGGCTCAAGCCCCGGTCAGGGAACTAGGATCCCACGTGCCATGCGGCACAGCATCCCCCAAAAAATCCATCCCCAAAAAATGCCTTAAGGAGACTGGATCAAGATAAAACTACATTGCCTATACATGTCTTCTCCTCCCATCTTAAATCCTAGAAATGACTAAGACAGATGTATTGATTTTCTAAAGTAATTGTGAGAAACAAGAAGTGACACTATCACCAGAACTAAGCTAACAGAGGCAGTAACTGTCCAGAACCCTCAAGAGAAAAACGCTATTAAAACAGGGAGCAGCTATGAAGGTGGGGGAAGCAGAGGGGTGCTCCATTCAAGGTGTTGATGGGGTAGCCGCCACGGGGAAACAGAAGCAGGCTCTGGTGCAGCTGCAAGTCATATGGTGGGAAAATGCATTTGGCACAACTGCACAGGCCAGTCACTCCCTTCCTCAGCCTCAAAGGAGACAAATTCTTCACTGAGCACAGGCACTTGAGCTCAACAATCAGTATGGCATCCACACAGCTACTATTACCCGGAAGTGGGAAGCCCCTACAACTGGCCACACTTCCCCTCTCTCCCCTACAATCCATCCTGACCAATGAGTAAACTCACAGGGCACCCACCGACAGGAGAATAGCATTCCTTAAACCAGAGACTATCACTTTACAAACCAGAATTACCCAAAGGGAAAGCAACACCACAAAAACAAGATGCTAACATCTTAAGAAACAGTTGCAGGAACAAAGAGGAGGCTTTAAAAGAACCATAAATATTGGCCAAGGTAAAAGGAGATTTCATCCACGAAAAATAAGCTATTGTAAATCAATTATACTTCAATAAAAATAAATTAATTTTAAAAATGAATAAGCTGCCATAAAGAAAAATTAGAAATTAAGATATTATTGCCAAGTATGGTTTTGGCTGCAAGAATCTACACATGTGATAAAAGTATACAGAACTAAATACACATTCACAAAAGAGCTAAGGTTCAATCTAAATAAGGTCTGTGGTATCAATGTTAATTTCCTAGTTGGGGGAGGGGGGGGGTGTTGTTTTTGTCACTCAGTCATGTCCAACTCTTCGCGACCACATGGACTGCAACATGCCAGGCTCCCCTGTCCTTCACCATCTCCCGGAGATTGCTCAAACGCATGTACATTGAGTCGGTGATGTCATCCAATTATCTCACCCTCTGTTGTCCCTTTCTCCTCCTGCCTTCAATCTCTTCCAGCATCAGGGTCTTTTCTAACCAGTCAACTCTTCACATCAGGTGGCCAAAGTATGGAGATTCAGCATCAGTCCTTCCAATGAGTATTCAAAGTTTGATTTCTTTTAGGATTGACTGGTTTGACCTCTGTACATTCCAAGGGACTCTCAAGAGTCTTCTTCAACACCACAGCTCAAAAGCATCAATTCTTTGGTGCTCAGACTTCATTATGGTACAACTCCCACATCCATACATGACCACTGGAAAAACCATAGCTCTGACTAGATGTAACTTTGTCAGCAATGTCTCTGCTTTTTAATACGCTTTCTAAGTTTGTCATAGCTTTTCTTCCAAGGAGCAAGCATCTTTTAATTTCATGGCTGCAGTCACCATCTGCAGTGATTTTGGAGACCAAGAAAATAAAGTCTGTCATTATTTCCCTTGTTTCCCCATCTATCTGCCATGAAGTGAAGGAACCGGATGCCATGATCTTAGTTTTCTGAATGTTGAGTTTTAAGCCAAGTTTTTCACTCTTCTCTTTCACTTTCATCAAGAGGCTTAGTTCCTCTTCACTTTTTGCCGTAAGGGTGGTATCATCTGCATATCTGAGGTTATTGATATTTCTCCCAGCAATGCTGATTCCAGTTTATGCTTCACCCAACCCAGCATTTCGTGTGATATATGAAGCTTTCAAAACCAAAAAAGGATTCTGGGGGGTGGTAACAATACACTTAAGGTAATAATAATAATAAATAAGAAAATAGCTCAGTCGTGTCTGACTCTTTGCGACCCCATGGACTTGTATAGTCCATGGAATTCTCCAGGCCAGAATACTGGAGTGGGTAACCTTTCCCTTCTCCAGAGGATCTTCCCAACCCAGGGATCGAACACAGGTCTCCCACATTGCAGGCAGATTCTTTACCAGCTGAGCTACAAGTAACTCTCAAAAACAGGGTAAGTGGGGATATCCCTGGTGGTTCAGTGGCTAAGGCTCCAGGCTCCCAATGCAGGAGGCCCGGGTTTGATCCCTGTGTGGGAACTAGATCCCACACGCCACAACTAAGACTTTGCAAGTGGCAACTAAATATCCCAGCATGCCACAAGAAAGACCCAACACAGCCAAATAAGTAAATACTTTTTTATTTTTTAAAAAGGCTTAGTGAAAGAAACTCTCCGCAAATATATGAGTCCATTTATATGAAATGCTAGAAAATGCAAACTAACCATTTCTGCATCTGATAGAAAGCCATTCACTGGCTTAGGGAAGGAGAGAGGGAAGGACTGTACAGGGGTAGGAGAAAACTCTCTGTGATAACCCAAATCTTAATTGTTGGGGGCAATAGGGGAGATTTATGGCTGCATATATCTATCAAAATGCATGGAACTGTACACTTCAAGTAGATATAATTTATTATATATAAATTATATTCAATAAAGTCACTTTTATAATAGAAAAATTAAAATATTTCTTTCCAAAATAAAGTTCAACAGATACATTTAATAACAAACAAGCTGCAGAAGAAATAAAGGGAAACAAAACTAAGAAATTCTCCCAAAATGCCTCGAGTATGAAAGAAAGGTAGATATATAAAACACAGAACCAGAAAGCCCAACATCTATGTTTTAGGAGTTGTAGAAATTTTCTGTGGGGAATAAGGGAAGATTTACAGTGACATCTTATTGAAATTTCAGGAAATCCTGAAAACTCCCAAAGGAAAAAAGTGAATTCCTACAAAGATACATAGATCACATAAAGGTAAAATTAGACTTCACACCAGTAACACAGACACTAGATGATAACAGAACACCAGCAAAGTTAGAAGGAAAAATAATGTGAAACTCGTATTCAGTCAGATCAGCTCTCAAGTGGGAGTACAAGAGAAAGGCAATTCCACGCATGAAAGAGCTCAACATTTACTACTCAAAGACCTTCTCTGAAAGAGTTAGTAGATACACTCCGATATAACACTTTAAATCACCCAAAATGATAGGAGTTATAAGGAACAATGATAAGCACAGGAAGCAATACATGCTGACTTTTAGAAAAATAAGCAACATGGAACTAAAATATTTACATGATTTCAACATAGGAAGTCGAAAAGGGAAGAGAAAGGGGAGGGAAGTCAAAGCAAGCAGCAGCTCTGTCTTGTGGGGGAACAGAAAATACAGATTCTGATTATTTCTAAACAAGAATAAAGAAGTGATGGTTTAAATGTGTTAAAAATTTACAGGCAACTCCAGAAGAAGAGAAAATGAACATAAGACCTTCAAACAACTGGAAGGGGCCGGGGGGCGGGGGGGGATCAGTTCAAAAGCAAAGAGAATTCAACTATATGCTTATATAAAAAAAGACATCTAAAATAAGATAACACAAATAGATTGAAGGTAAATAAACAGTAAAACACAATGCAGTTCCATAAGGAGGAGCTGGATGCTTTAAGATGAAAATGACATTCAGTCAAAAATGAGTAAATCAAAATCTTAAGCACCTCACTGCAGACTGATAGAGCAGCTGACTTACATTCAGGAAACATGATACAGTAAAAGTCAAACCTCATGTTTCAAGACCAACACTGCATTTATCAAGGGCTCACAATATAAGGGGTGCCCCTCCAAACAGTGGTCTACCATCCCTAAACTCACTTGCAATTATATATTCATTGACTAAAGCAGTAAGCAGTCATTGACACCATGCTTTGTCACATTTATACAGCTGAATTCAGGTAAGCAAAACAAATGCCTGGACAGTGTTACTCCACTCTATCAAGCAAATATTAACAGAAAGCAAATACAATACTAGAAGTCTACAAAGCATTCAAAACAAAAAGCATTATAAGGGGACAAAAAGAAATTATGTCACGTGCATATAAAAGTATAATTGATATGACCCTGACATATGCTTCAAAAAACATTAAAAACAAGAAATTATCAAATCTACAAATCAGCAGATCTAAAATTCCAAATAACAAAACCACACACACTTTCCACAATACCTCAAAATAAGAAATTAAGGGGACTTCCCTGGTGGTCCAGTAGTTAAGAATCCACCTTGCAATGCAGGGATGAGGGTTCAATCCCTGGTTGGGGAACAAGATTCCACATGCCACAGAGCAATTAAGCCCACATGCCACAGTGAAGACCCGACACAGCCAAATAAACTATTTTCCTAAAAAGAAATGAATCCAACAGACACGAAGAAATAAGTCTATCCACCTGGAAATCTTCAAACTCACTTCTATTAATTCTGAGATTGAAGATGAAATCAAAACAAAATGTGTTTTTAAATGAATGACAATGAGAACTCTATGTGTCAAAAAGAATAGGATATCTACCCAAGGTGGAACTCCAATGGACACTTCTAGCCTTAGATATCAAATGTATTCAAAATATGGAAGTCTAAATGAAAGAGAATGTCACATATAATTTGAAATGCTAAAAAAATAAAACAGACCCAAAATAAGCAGAAGAAAGTTATTAAAGATGAAAGCAAGAAGTAAATGTAATTAGAAAAACATCATTGTGAACAAAGCCACAACAGAGCTAATCAGTAAAATCAAGCTTTGAAAAAGCCATTAAAACAAACAAATTTCTGGTAAGTATATCCAAGAAAAAAAAAGATATAGCTTTTCTTTAGACCAAAAAACAAAAAAAGTCAAGGAAGATGAAGTACATAACCAGAAATTGTACAAATAAGCCAACTTACAATCTATGTAACAGTGAATTTAAAATGTACCATAAACAGAGAGGAAAAAAGAATACAAAGAGAGACTCAAAATGAAGTAGAAAACGCAGTCAAAAGCACTGAAAAAATTTTTAAAGGTCAAAGATCTACCACACAACCAACAACAAAAAAGTACCAGGCCCTGACAGTTTCCAGGCAAACCACTAACAGCTTCTGGGGCACATACACACAAAAATCTAGAAAGATTCTCAAGTCATTCTAACCTCATCAAAACTACAGAAGAAGTGTCCCACAACATAAATGCAAAAACATTAAAGTATTAAACAGAATCCGGTTATGCAGTAAGAGTAATATACCACAGCCAAAAGGGATTCTTCTCTGAAAGGCAAGGACAGTTTTCACAATTAAAATTCCACTTAAGGAGAAAATGTGCATTAGTACATTGAAGGAGAAAAACCATGATTATCTCGATAAGACTCCATAAAACAAAAATTAAGATAAATTCTGTTGGCTTAATTGGCCAACAGAATTTAAAAATTTTTAGTAACTGGACACACCAAAAAAAAAAACACATACCAATAGCTTTTCCTATATAAGCAAAATCCAGCAAGAAAACAATATGAAAAAAATGTCATGCATAAAAAAAAATTTAGAAATAAATACTAAAATAATATGAAAAATGTCATGCATAACAAACCCATAAAATATTTAGAAATAAATACTAAAACATGTATGACTATTATTAAAATGATGTACTGAAAGACATAATGATGGAAAGATATACCATGTTCCAGGAAGGAAAACTTTACTATTAAACACCAATTCTCCCCCAAATTAATCTAACAGTGTCAATGCAATTCTAAAGAGAAGAACACTGCGGCTGACTCCCCAGCAGCCATTCACCTCAGTTGCAGGGAGTCATGATTTTTTCTTTTTTTAAATGCCCACAGAAACTCCATTCCCACTGCATAAGTCATGAAGTCTGGCCCTGACTGGAAGAATAAAAAGTTTCTGCAATCATGGAAACAACAATGTTAGGTATGACTGAAGCAAGGAGATTCAATTCCTATTTTTCTACTAAAAGCACCATTCTTTAAGTATCAACTTTAAGATGATGCCAACCTTGTGGATAGCAAAGACAGAGCACTCTACTAACAAATATATCTCATCAACAGCACTGGAATCTGAAGTTTTGGACATAACTAACACCAATGGTCTTTAGATTGCAAGGCTTAAAACAAATTAAGCCTTTTTCCCCTTTCCTTAGATTAAAAAGGTGAAACATTAGTTTACTGGCTATTTTGTTTTAAATGATCATCTATTAATAGCCAAGCACTTCACTGCATGAACTTAATTAATGTTTACAATAACCAAGCAAGGTAATCACCCCACTTTACTTTCAGTTAAGAAACTGAAGTGCGAAGAAAGGAGCCCAGGGTCACAGTCAAGAAAAGGAAAAGGTGGGACTCAAGCCCAGATTTCCTAAATCCTTTAACAAGTATCTTTTAACCAGTGTATATACAAACCTATGAGCACAAAACACATATTTGGGGGTTAATTTTTTTTTTTTTTAATAAAAAGTAGTTTAAAAAAATACACATACCTTAGGAAAAAGAGGTATGTTGGTATTCTTACCAACAATCTGTAAGAAAAAGTAAGGAGTCTTAGGCTGAAAGAGTAAATAGCTCAGTTCATAGTCTTATTCACTGGTTTCAGACTGCACTGGTTTCTGGCTTTTCCATTATACTACTAATCAAACCATTTACATACCCATAAGAACTGAAAGACAATGAAAGACATGGGAGGTCCATTAGAAGCACGCTCTCTGATAATCTCTCAGCCCATACATTCTGTTATTTCTAAACATTCAGCCTGTCAAAGGGGGGTTAGATCCTTCTCAATTAACTGAGAGACTGCCCCATATACTATAACATAACTGGATTAAGCCTCCCAATTCTCATTCAAAAATTACGTATTTCTTGCAAGAAAAGACATGGGAAAAGTAGCTTTTGCTATGCCATCAAACCCCTCATCTCTTAAAGGAAGGCCTATTTTATCACTTTCAATTTTCACAGATATTTGAGTCTATTTTCAGCCTTCAGCATATTTTCTGATATATTTCCTCCAAGGCACTCTGTCTAGACAAAGTGCACTTGACTTAGGATACTTTCCTAGAAAGAATTTAAACTTTCTCTCACAAATCTATGTAAAATCATTATTAGCACTCTGATAATAGGTGCCAACAACTGAAATGCTTTCCAATGAGAAATATATGATTTATAAAAGTGTGCTCAATTTTTCAACATTATGAACTAAATCTTTACCACCACACATGGTTAAGACACTGCAAACCCAAACCCCTAGGCTGCTCTAAGCAGAAAGCTTTGGCCTCAGATTAAAAGACAGACCTCAAAAATATTCCCAAAATAGTTTAACTCAGGGACCAGATACTTATAAAATACTACCTACTATAAAACCAGCAGAATCAATAATAAATTTTATATTCAAGAAGTATGAATAACAAAACCTAACAGCCAACTAAAAACTGCAAGATAGCGTTCACTTTTAGAAAGCAAACTTTAAGCCATTATAAAGGACTTTCACATCTTAGTCTACCTTGCTGACAAAAACAGAGAAAACATTGAGAAAGAAGTGTTTAAAGTTACGAACTTCATACCCCCAAGTTATGAACCTGAAAAGAGCTCACAAGGTTATAAATTTAAGCCCAAAGAACCTCAATACTTTTTTTTAAAGTATTTATTTTCGGCTGCGCTGGGTCTTCCTTGCTGCTTGGGGGCTTTCTCTAGTTGCTGCAAGCGGGGACTGCTCTCTAGTTGCAGCGCCTGCTTCTCACCGTGGCGGCATCTCTTGTTGTGGAGCACAGGCTCTAGGGCGCACAGGTTTAGTCGCCCTGCAGCATGTGACATCTTCCCAGGACCAGGCATCAAACCCCTGTTCTCTGCACTGGCAGGGAGCTTCTTAAGCACTACACCACCAGGGAAATCCCTCAATGCTCTTTTAAGTGACCAGTTAATGAACTTCCCTGGTGGTCCAGTGGTTAAAAATCCACCTTGCCATGCAAGGGATGCAGGTTCTATCCCTGGTGGCCGAACTAAGATCCCACACACCACGGAGCAACTGAGCCAGAGTACATACAGCAACTACCGAGCCCATGCCACAACTAGACAGTTCATGTACCGCGAGGGGAGACCCTCTTGCCGCAATTAAGACCAGATGCAGCCAAATGAATTAAAAAAAAAAAGCATCCCCTCCTACTCTGTCCCTCAAAAATGGGCTACAAAGAAATAGAAATCTAACTTTCCCTGAGCTCCTGGTGGTGGCCCTTTCTAATTCCCTAACTGAAGATAAACACTGCACCAGATAAAAGGCAGCCTCACAGGACCCAGGCACCAGTCTCATTCTGACAACACTGATGCGCCCCCAAATACCAAGGAAAAGCTAACTATTTTCTAGATTAGTACTATCAAGCGACAAACAAAAGCTTTACTTTCTAGACTAATGGAGGTTAAGGACATTCAATGATTGGTATGAGTTCAAAATCAGCAGGTCATGAAACTTTCCCTGGAGTGCTGAAACATGCTTTACATGCTTAAACATCACCTTCCAAGATCCAGCTCATCCCCCCACACTGCCATAAAGCACTGTGATCCCCGAGTTCCACACACCTCCTGCACATCTGCTGTACATCTGGGGCTCCAGATTAAAATGTATGTTCTCTTGTTACATTTGTCAAAATCGTACATTTTACTGTATGTAATTATGCCTCAATAAAATTTTTTAAATTGGAGCTTCCCTGGTGGCTAAGTGGTAAAGAATCCACCTATCAATGCAAGAGACACGGTTTGAACCCTGACCCGGGAAGATCCCATATGCCTTGGAGCAACTAAAGTCCGTGTGCCAAAACTACTGAAGCCTGGGCACCCTAGAGTCCCTGCTTCTCAACAAGAGAAACCATGGCAGTAAGAAACCTGTGCGCCACAATGAGAGAGTAGCCCCTTCCTGCTGTGACTGGTGAAAACCCCATGCAGCAATGAAGACCCAGCACGACAAAAATAAATAAACTTAAAAAAATAAGATTTTAACAATTAAAAGATGTTTTTGGACCTCTCTGCAGATCAGAGTTTTTGTTTTTTAGCTTCTGAGTGATTCCACCACTACTCTGGATTATGTCTCCTGTACCTTCCAAGATGGGGAAAGTCCAAGAAACACCAGGTCTGACGTCAGACACCCGAAACTAGAATCAAAACACAGCTCCCTTACTAACTCTCTATATGGCCTTGGACCAAGAGAAAATTTCTGAGCCTGTTTCTTCATCTGGAAACTGGAGATCACAAATACCCATCTCAGAGAATAACTGCAAGACTCAAAAGAAATGTATATGGCACAGTGTTTAATATAAACACCTAAGTATTATGTTACTATCATTAGCATCTTTGTTTCCATCATTTTAAACCAATCTTTATATTTCTCTCAGACCTATGAGAAGGAAATGGCAACCCACCCCAGTACTCTTTGCCCGGAAAAGCCCAAGGACGGAGGAGCCTGGTAGGCTGCAGTCCACGGGGTCACCAAGAGTCGGACACGACTGAGTGACTTCACTTTCACTTTTCACTTTCATGCATTGGAGAAGGAAATGGCAACCCACTCCAGTATTCTTGCCTGGAGAGGCCCAGGGATGGAGGAGCCTGGTGGGCTGCCATCTATGGGGTCACAGAGTTGGTCACGACTGAAGCGATTTAGCAGCAGACCTATGAAACATACTCCAGCTAATCTAAAATGTTCAAAGAACTTCTTAGACACACACATACCTAGCCATCTCTCTAATGACTGCGATGTGTGGTGTTAAGTCTGAGATGGGGACAGATTTGGGAATCATGCTGCTCTAGGGAACATGTGTAGCAGAACATGACTATAATCAGGGTTCATAATTCCTAAGATAAACCAAACAGCTCTTTCTAATTTCTAATAACAACTAGCCTCCTATACCTTTAGATAAGTAGTACAATAACATCAGAATGAGGTTTCCGAACAAAAAAGGTGGCACCACCCTATACCTAATTCTAATAAAAAATACAAAGATTTCACCTTTATTGAATTCTCTCAAAGTTAACACCAAAGCATAACTCTTGAAGGGATCAGCAGTCAATACAGCTAACTGGTGTGAAGTGAAGTGAAAGTCGCTCAGTCATGTCCCCATGAACTATAGCCCGCCAGGCTCCTCTGTCCATGGAATTCTCCTGGCAGGAATACTGGAGTAGATTGCCATTCCCTTCTCTAGGGCATCTTCCCGACTCAGGGATCAAACCTGCATTGGCGGGCAGGTTCTTTAGCACTAAGTCACCTGGGAAAGCCCTTTGTGAGTTTATAATGAACTCACAGTCCTTATAAGAATCATGAAAAGCCATCTCTCAGATAACGAGACCTAAAGAAATAGACATGGTAGTGTTTTTCCTTCCATTTGTTCTTTCTGTATTGTCCAGTGGTACACCTGTTAGCAAGCTTCCCTTGTGGCTCAGCTGGTAAAGAATCTGCCTGCAACGCGGAGACCTGGGTTCGATCCCTGAGTTGGGAAAATCCCCTGGAGAATGGAAAGGCTACCCACCCCAGTATTCTGGCCTAGAGAATTCCACGGACTGTATAGTCCATGGGGTCAAAAGGAGTTTATTAAAACTTTCAGAAGAGTACATGAAAAAAATTTTTAAAGAGTGCCTGACTTGTGGCAAACACCCAAATTACAATACTTACTTAGAATCTTTGTAGTCAATGGTCACAAAGAGCTGGCTGCCTGGCTGCGATTATTTGCTGAATCTCTGGAATTGAGGCAGTTCAAAACCATGAAGGAGTTTTGCATCACTTAAAAATGAGGTGCTTCTCAACACCAGGCTCTAAAAATGGCATAGGCTGAGAGTATACAATTTCTTTTCTTTTTTTCTTTCCTAACTTTCTTTCAAGAACACGGGGAAAGACAAAAGAACTGAAAACTCTCAAACTTTTCACAGCCAACTAGAGCTGCATTTAATATTTAATCATCCAAATCATAGAAGAGTAAAGCAAATGGGTTGTTGGGCTGAGGTACTATCCAATAAAGACTGAGGTACTATCCAATAAAGACCTTACTGCCACTTTCTCACTCTCAAATTCTGCGTTTAAAACAAGTTGGTTTCCTGAAATAGGAATCTGTCAACAAGCGAAAAAAACAGTATAACCATATGGATTAGTAAACTGTTATTCCATCCAAAAGTTCATATTAGAGTATCAAGACAGTGGATATTTTCAAGAGTTGCAATGGCCGCTTGATAGAAGACTTGAACTGAAGACCCGTAAAGAGAAAGGGGAAGGAAAAAAAAAAAAAAAAATATATATATATATATATATATATGGACTAGACCACAAAGCAGAAAAAGAGACGCTATAATAAAACAGGGAAACCGATTCTTTGGGAAAGGCATGTGCAATCGCCTAGACGGTAGTCAGGAAGATGTCTTTTTCCCTCAAAAGAAAAATTCCTAAAAAGCCCAGAACGCAACAATACTGAATTGTGAACATCGGCAATGAGATGGAAAGAAAATAGAGACGATATCTGGATGAGAGAAGACCCAAATTGTCATGGGAAGAAAAGCAGCCAAAGCTTAGCGCACAGAACACGGAATCCAGTTTTAGGCTTGCAACAACTCAACCATCTCCCTTGAGCCCAAAATCTCCAGATAAAAAGGATGTAACGTCTTGAAGAGACATTGGTGATTCAAACAACTCAGGGGGGAAGGGAGGTGGTGAAAGAGAGTGAAAAAGAAGCCTTCTCGAGGAAAAAAATCATGTGACTCTCGGACAAAGAATGCACAAGGAGCTAAGAACCGGAGAAAAGGTCCTGAGAAAAGACTCTCCACTCGGACAACTGAGAAGCAGAAGAGCGAACCACTGCACAAAAGGGGCGGACGGAGCCGAACCCGAGGCCCTCGTGTTGGGGGGCCTGAGGCCTGCAGCCTCAAGCACCAACTGGGACCACCGTGCGGGGGCACTGTCTCCGCGCCGGCGCGCGCGGGAAAAACGGCGGCCGGGCCGGAAGGGGGCAGGGCGAGGCGCGAAGGCGCCCCGCCGGGCACTTACGCGGCCGCTTCTTCCGGAGGCTTTCGACTCGCTGACGGGAGGCCGAGGTAGCGCCGCTGTAGGAACCTGGCCGATCCCGCCTTACGCCCTCCACCGAAGGCGAGGCCGAAGCCGAGGCCCCGACGGCAGGAGCTGACGCGCTGTTCGCCCGGCGCCGCAGTGGCTCCCGCCGCCGCCCATCGGGGCCCCCGGGCACCGGCTCCCGGGCCGACGAGGCAGAGGTGGCGGCGGCCCTGCCGTGGCGCTCCATGGGCACGGCAAGCCAACCGGCTCCCATCCGCAGCAGCCACCGCTGCCGCCCGAGCCAGCCCCCCAGCGCTGGTCCCCTTTTCGCCTCCTCCGCGGCAAGTCAGTCGGAGCAAAAGAGCACCTTCGGCAGGCCGCCTCTTCCGTTGCGCCAACGCGAAGCAAGCCAATCCAAGCTGGTTGGGGGCGGCCCGACGGCCTCCTGTCCAATCGGCTCTCTAACTCGAGGCGAATCGACCGCGCCTCCGTCCAATGAAAAGCTCCCAGGACGGGGCGGAGCAGAGGACGGCGGGGGAGGGGATCCTGGCTGGGCGGAGGTGGAGAGCGGTGTTGCCGAGCAGAGCGTGATGGTGCCGCCGCCCAATGGACTAGTGGGTGGAGGGGCCTGCACCTTCTTCCAGCCTCTGCACCCTCCTGAGCTAGTAGTGCACAAGTCGGCGCTCCGGTCCCCGGAACTCTCCCGGGAGCCGCCTCGCGCCCCGACCCGCAGCCCGCGTCCCGTCGTCTCGGCTTGCCCCTCCCCTAAGCCCAGCAGTGTCCCGCAGGGTCTGGTCGCAAGTGTTGGCGAACGGAAGGGCTTGAACCGCGGCTGAACTTAGCTTTTGTCTTGATTCTACCGCTGCAGTCTAGACCACCAGTCCTCCGCGCTCTGTTTAACCGCCACCCCCTCCCCCATCACTCCCACTGGCGGGTTTGGGTAAAGAGCCCTCCATTCCTCTTGCGTTAGAGACTGTTCCCAGTACCAGAAGGAATGAAAGGACTGGGGTTGGTATCCATGGCAACTGGAAGAAAGAAGTGGGTTATAAATCCTTCACCACCCTCCTGTAGTGAAGGAGGGAGGGTGTGGGAGCCAGGAAGTAGGGTTGGCTTTTGTATGGAATCTGGACCCTCCTGTGTGGTGTGCGCTGGGGGACGTAGAAGGGTTTGGTGGTCGCCTCGGGGCCTGGGTTGTTGGAGATTTTGCTTAGTTGGTTTTTTTTATTTTTGAATCATCACCTTTTGGGGGGCGAGAACATGGTCACCTCCAGCCCTGAGATACTCACCGGAGATACTGAAGGTCCATCCAAGCAGCTCTTCTCCCATAGGTTGCCCACGCCTGGAATGATCCACAACGCTGTTCCCCCTAGGCACTCCGTCAAGTTTAGTGGGATCTGGCTCACTAATTATATCATAAGTGCTTTCCCTCAGAGACTGTAATGCCCCTTGTGTTCATCTTTCCTGTTAGTTAAGACAGCTAGTGGTAGGTTGAACAAGAAGGATGAGCTTTTCTCTTGCTTGTTGAATAGAATTACCGTGTTCACCTAAAACTAGCTCCCCTCACTGTAGGAATAACTCTGGAAATCCAATTTCCTACCTCTGGAAATTCTGTCTCCTGCAGGAAGCCACACCATAGGCATCCTACAAGAACCAAGAAAACCTATAGCTACTCTTCTAAATCTCGGTGCCCAACAGTGCATATTCTGCCTCCCCCAACAAAAAATAATATGGTTTTCCTTGACTTCAGGGACTTTACATCAAGTCTCTGAGCTACAATAAATCATTCTGAAGAATCAAGAATCATCACCTGAGACACCAAGACAAACCGAACATCAAAACAACAGTTGAAATATGTGTACCCTTTCTTTTTTATGTGTCTTTCAGTTCAGTTGCTCAGTCATGTCCAACTCTTTGCGATCCCATGAATCACAGCACACCAGGCCTCCCTGTCCACCAACTCTCCGAGTTCACTCAAACTCATGTCCATCGAGTGGGTGATGCCATCCAGCCATCTCATCTTCTGTCATCCCCTTTTCCTCCTGCCCCCAATCCCTCCCAGCACCCAGGTCTTTTCCAATGAGTTAACTCTTCGCATCAGGTGGCCAAAATATTGGAGTTTCAGCTTTAGCATCAGTCCTTCCAATGAACACCCAGGACTGATCTCCTTTAGGATGGACTGGTTGGATCTCCTTGCAGGCCAAGGAACTCTCAAGAGTCTTTTCCAACACCACACTTCAAAAGCATCAATTCTTCAGCACTCAGCTTTCTTCACAGTCTAACTCTCACATCCATACTTGACCACTGGAAAAACCATAGCCTTGACTAGATGGACCTTTGTTGGCAAAGTAATGTCTCTGCTTTTGAATATGCTATCTAGGTTGGTCATAAGTTTCCTTCCAAGGAGTAAGCGTCTTTTAATTTCATGGCTGCAGTCACCATCTGCAGTGATTTTGGAGCCCAGAAAAATAAAGTCTGACACTGTTTCCCCTGTTTCCCCATCTATTTCCCATGAAGTGATGGGACCAGATGCCATGATCTTAGTTTTCTGAATGTTGAGCTTTACATGTCTTTACGTGTTACTTAATCCTCCTAGGAACATTTGGATGATGTGGCAACTTATTCAGAGGCATACAGCTTGAAAAACTGACAGTCTGGATTCCTGAGAAATTCAACTACTTACTGCCTTATGATAACCAAAAGGCACAGGTTCAGTGACATTCCAATAAATTACTGGGAGGCTTTTTCTTGTTTTAAATACATACACACAGCTTCACTCACTAGTGTGGACTTGCAGTCTGTGGCTGTCATTAAAGTTTATCCAAAATAAAAGATGAAGCAGAAACAAATGACAATTAGGCAAGGTGTTTATAATCCTAAGTAAAAAAAATGTAAATTGGGGAAAAATCATACATGAAAGAATACATACTATATGTCTCCACTTATGTGAAGTTCAACATTGATAAAAAATGTTAGGGACTTCCCTGGTGGTCCAGTGGTTAGGACTCCATGCTTCCACTGCAGGGAACTCACGGTTGTCCCTGGTGAGGGAATCAAGATCCTGCAAGCTGTGTGGCACAACCAAGAAAAGTAAAAGTTAAAAATGATCAAAAATCCCAAACAAATGCTGGAGAGGATGTGGAAAGAAGGGAACCCTTCTGCACTGTTGGTGGAAATGTAAATTGGTACTGCCACTATGGAGAACGGTATGGACGTTCCTGAAAAAACAGCTACCATATGACCCTGGAACCCCACTCCTGGGCATATATCCAGAGAAAAACATGGCCTGAAAAGATGCATGTACCCCCAATGTTCATTGCATCACTGTTTACAATGGCCAAGACATGGAAGCAACCTAAATGTCCATTGACAGAGAAATGGATAAACAAGATGTGGTATATATATACAATGGAATAATACTAAGTCATTAAAAAGAATGAAATAAGGCCATTTACAGTAACATGGATGGACCTAGAGAGTGTCATACTGAGCGAAGTAAGTCAGAGAAAGAAATATCATATGACACCCCTTGTATGTGTAATCTAAAATGATACAAAAGAACTTACTTAAAAAACAGAAAGAGACTCACAGACTTAGAAAATGAACTCAAGGTTCCTGACGGAGGAAGGGATAGTTAACGACTTTGGGAAGGTCACATACATACTGCTATATTTAAAGTGGATAACTAACAAAAACCTTTTGTATAGCACATGGAACTCTGCTCAATGTTGTGTGCCAGCCTGGATGGGAGGGGGTTTGGGGGAGAATGGACACATGTGTATGTGTGGCTGAGTCCCTTCACTGTTCACCTGAAACTACCACAACATTATTAATTGGCTATACCCCAGTATAAAATGTTTTTGGTGTTAAAAAATAATAAAAATAAAATAAATAAATAAATGATTTAGAAGGAAGAATACTTGTTACTTTGAGGGGTGAGAAAAGAGTAGTAGGTAGAAGATACCAGATAGGCTTCTAAAAGGCTGCTAATGTTTGGTTTCTTTGGTCTGGATGGTGGTTACATGAGTGTGTCCACTTTGTAATATTTCATCAAGATGTTCACTTTTTTTGTATGTGTATTATATCTAAGTAAAACTTATTTTTTAAAAAATTGAAGATTTGACTTGGAGCAAAGTAAATTCATGATTAAGCTTCGGGGAGGGGGGCAGTTTGCAAAAAAAAAAAAATTAAAGTAGCAAGTAAGAGGTTTTCTTTCTCTGTGATTATTAGTTTATTTTATAGGGAGAGCATTATTAAGTTCTTTATCACTTCTCTCAGTTATTAAGTTCTTTATCATTTCTCTCAATTATTTATCCTTGGGGAGAAGTGAATATTGTGATGTACACACCAGAATAAGAAGAACAGGGGTCATGGTAAGCATAGTGCTTCAGAAGAACTAATCAAATTCTAAAGTAATGACTTGCAAATTTAGAGCCATTTCAGCAACAAAACGTCATTTAAAACACACTTCTACCACATTGGTGGTTTAGTCGCTAAGCCATGTCCGACTCTTGCAACTCCATGGACTGTAGCCCACCAGGTTCCTCTGTCCATGGGATTCTCCAGGCAAGAATACTGGAGTGGGTTGCCGTTTCCTTCTCCAGGGTATCTTCCTGACCCAGGGATTGAACCTGGGTCTTCTACATTGCAGGCAGATTCTTCCAACTGAGCTGTGAAGAAAGCCCAATACATGAGTAATTCACCCAGTTATAGTACAGAGAAATCAAGAAAAATCAAGAGACTATATATATTATACACACACACACACACACACACACACGTGTGGGAATTTGATTATTAGGTAAAATAACCCCAAATTTAGTAGCTTAAAATAGTAATACATATTATCACACTTTCTGTAGGTCAAGAATTCGGAGTGACTTAGCTGCGTGGTTCTGGCTTAGGGTCTTTCATGTGAGGGCATAATAGGCTTCAGTATCCACTTCCAACATGACTTACTCACAAAACTGGCTGTTGGCAGGAGGCCTCAGCTCCCACAACATGGGAGCTCTCCAAAGGACTGTCTGAGTGTCCTCACAACATGGCAGTTAGCTTCTAGAGCTAGTGATCCAAGAGAAAACAGGGAAGAAGTTGCAATGTCTTAGGATCTAGCCTGTGAAGTCATATTCTGTCATTTCTACGATATTCCACATATTACACAGACCAGCCCAACATGAGTTGGTAATACACAAGGATAAGAATACCAGGAGAGAAAGAATCACTGGAAACAATCTTGGAGCCCACAGTGTGTCTTCTGGTTCCTAATGAGTCATATCCTCTTAAATACTTCTCAAAAACCAGGGGACAGACTCTCTGAGTTTCCAATGAGTTTTCTTGCAGCTAAAGTAAAGGATCACTGGAAAGTAAAAAGGAAAATATGATCACAAGCATGTGAAGCCACAAGTTCTTTCTCCTTTCATCAGACTCCATTAGTGCCAAGGAAATAAAAAGTGTAGATCAGGCCTCTTTCAAGCACAAGAACTTTTTTCAGAGTATAATAGTGTAGGGAGTTTGGGGAAAACCTTGCCTACAGTCTTTCCCAAAGGACAAAGATATATAGAACACGAAGTTCTTAAGCTCCTAGACAGTCTTCCAAGGCCTGACCCCTGACCCACAATCTACTATTGAGGAGGGATAGAGATCCTAGATATGGAAGATTCTATTCTTCCCAGGTATTGAAAGGACTGAAATTTTCTCCTAGTTTGCAAGCTCAAGGCCTATCTTATCTTTGACTGAATGTCTCTGATGTGGATTGGCTTCCCAGCAGCGACAAGGAATCCACCTACCAACACAGGAGACACAAGAGATGCAGGTTCGATCCCTAGGTCAGAAAGATCCCCCGGAGGAGAAAATGGCAACCCATTCCAGTATTCTTGCCCATGGACAGAGGAGCCTGGTGGCTTACAGTCCATGGGGGTCACAGAGTCAGACGCAATCTAGCAACTGAGCACACCCGCACACTAGATAAGCACTAATATTTTAGCACTTAATAATTGTTAGAAAAGCAATCTATGGTCAAATAAGTTTGAGAAATTTAAGGTAAAATTAAGTACAACTTTTTATTTCACTCCCAAATAAATCTATGTAAAAGCATTTTTTTCTGAAAACAAGCTTATCCTCTTTTCTCACAGTCCCACTTTCCTTAGCTCTCTTATTGATAGTGCCATTTCCATTGCCCTGAGCAACTTGATTTATTTCCCTCTTTCTTTGCATCCAGCAGTGTTCAATAGAAATATAATGCAAATCATGTGTGTGATTTAAAATTTCTAAGGAATTCCCTGGTGGTTCAGTGGTTAGGACTACATGCTTTCACTGTGGAGAGTGAGGTTCAATCCCTAGTTGGGGAATTAGCATCCCACAAGCAGCACAGACTCCACCCCTCAAAAAAAGTAAAATTTCTAGTAGCCATGTTTTGAAAAGTAAAAAGAAACAGGTTAAATTCATTTTAATATTATATTTTATTTAATCCAATATATCCCAAATACTATCATTTCAACATATGACAAGTGGTCAAATGCCACAGTGCCTAGTGGCTATCATCTGGACAAAGAGGCATTATCTAATCAGTCATTTATTTCAGTTACCTCCTAAATGTGTGCTCCACTTCTAGTTTCTCTACTTTCTGGCCTACTGGTCAGTTAATCTTACTAAACCATTGTGCTGTTATTTTACATCTTTTGGACATGCTGCACATCATGTGGGATCTTATTTTCCCAATCAGGGATCAAACCTGTGCCCCCTGCTTTGGAGTCTTAACCACTGGACCACCAGAGAACTCCCCATCATCCTATTTATAATCTCTCCTCTGTTTAAAAGATTTCAACGGCTTCTTTGCCTACAGAATAAAGTCCAAACAACTTAATATCCAAAGAACCCCATTATTTGGCATTTTTCCACTTTTCCTCATTACTTCTCATATGCTTATACAACATGCAGCAAAGTAAATTTCACAGTTCTCCAGATAGACACCTTACTTTTATTCTGCTCTAAGACTTGGCTCATCCAACATGAAATTCCTTCCCACCCTATTTCTGCCTATTGAAATCCAATCCAACTTTCATGGCTTACACCAAATGATACCTCCTCCTTAAAGTCTTCATTGATTACAGTTAGCTGTAAACCTTCTGATCTTTTATAATATTTCACTTTTTCTGCTTTAAAAAAAAACTTTTATTTTGAACAATTTTTCAATTTACAGAAAAGTTTCAGGAATAATACAGAGAGAGTTCCCATATACCACTACTCAGCTACTCCTAATGTTAACATCCTGCACAACCATAGTATAAGGATCAAAATGAAGAAATTAAAAGTTAATACTTTCATAGTCCCATCACTTCATGGGAAATAGATGGGGAAACAGTGGAAACAGTGTCAGACTTTATTTTTGGGGGCTCCAAAATCACTGCAGATGGTGACTGCAGCCATGAAATTAAAAGATGCTTACTCCTTGGAAGGAAAGTTATGACCAACATAGACAGCATATTCAAAAGCAGAGACATTACTTTGCCAACAAAGGTCCATCTAGTCAAGGCTATGGTTTTTCCAGTGGTCATGTATGGATGTGAGAGTTGGACTGTGAAGAAAGCTGAGCACTGAAGAATTGATGCTTTTGAACTGTGGTGTTGGAGAAGACTCTTGAGAGTTCCTTGGACTGCAAGGAGATCCAACCAGTCCATTCTAAAGGAGATCGATCCTGGGTGTTCTTTGGAAGGAATGATGCTAAAGCTGAAACTCCAGTACTTTGGCCACCTCATGCAAAGAGTTGACTCATTGGAAAAGACTCTGATGCTGGGAGGGACTAGGGGCAGGAGGAGAAGGGGACGACAGAGGATGAGATGGCTGGATGGCATCACTGACTCGATGGACATGAGTCTGAGTGAACTCCAGGGGTTGGTGATGGACAGGGAGGCCTGGCGTGCTGCGATTCATGGGGTCGCAAAGAGTTGGACACGATTGAGCGACTGAACTGAACTGAACTTTCATAGTATTAACTAAATAAAAAATTTATTCAAATAGACAAAACTAGAAATAATAAAAAGGGAAATATCTCAAATTTTAATTAATTGTGAAGAGATGTTATATCACTCTTAATGGCATTTACAACAATTCCTTGTCGTAAAATTCTTGGTATACTTAGTAATCCCAGCTAGATTATGAGAACTACTAAAATAAGAGTTTGCCTCTTCATATCACCTACAGTGCCTGTCACAGAGTAACACACACACACACAAATGTGTTGATAATGAAATAATTACAGTGGCAATAGCAACTTTGCGTGCTCAGTCACTAAGTTGTGTCCAACTCTGTGACCCCATGAACTGTAGGCCACCAGGTTCCTCTGACCATGAGATTTTCCAGGCAAGAATACTGCAGTGGGTTGCCATATCCTTCTCCAGGGAATCTTCCCAACCCAGGGATCAAACCAACATCTCTTAGGTCTCCTGCATTGGTAGGCAGATTCTTTACCACTGTACTACCTGGGAAGCCAACAGAGCAACTTTGGAATTCTTTAAAATACTAACATCTTTGTAGTAAACAAGTTTGGTATCTGCCTAGCTTCCAACTATCCGCTCTTCTCCAAGAACTCCCCCTATCCTTGGATAGATTAGGCCCCAACAGCCAAGTTTGTATACTTCATAACCATACTACTTTGAAATGAGGACTCACTTCTGAAAGTGTAATATTCTGCATGAAGGCAAAGAAACAGAGAAAGCTGGTCTGCAAATAAACCCAAGAATAAACAGATACACAAAGCAAAACAGAATGCTTTTCCAGCTCTCCCAGTCCTGCCTATTTTCATCTTTTCCTGAACTAAACACATGCATGTCTTTTGGTTCTTTCCATAACATTCAGAGACACTTCCAAAGTCACCCTATCCCCCCCTTTTTTCTTAATCTAGCTTTCATTGTTTCCTGAAACCAGAGCTTATGGAGATCAAGCCCTCATTGTCAAGGCCACTTACCCTGTCCTCTCCCTAGATCTAATGTCCTGAATTTTAACTTTCCCACCTTAAGGGCTGAGACTTCCCTGGTGGCTTAATGATAATCTGCCTGAAATGCAGGCGACTAGGGTTCAATCCCTGGGTTAGGAAGATCCCCTGGAGAAGAAAATGGCAACCCACTCCAGCATTCTTGCCTGGGAAATCCCATAAACAGAGGAGGCTGGTGGGCTACAGTCCATGGGGTCACAAAAGAGTCAGATATGATTTAGCAACTAAACAACAACCATAAGGGCTAAGAATCCATTTCTGAAGGAACCTTAAATTTCAGGCAGCTGAAGAGACTGAAATGCACAAAAGAAGAAATGTCTACCTTATTTTGGCAAATAGAGTCTTCTGCAGAACTTTCTCTATTATACTCTCCTCTCAGAATCCCTACTACTGGTCATAGTCACTGAAAGAGAACACCAATCTACATTAATGAAAGTGATTTTAATGAAAACTATTTTCACTACTCTCAAGAGCGTATTTTCACTACGCTCTTATATTGACTTAAGAGTGGCTTATAAAGTATCAAGAGGTCTTTATGGGACCTGTACCAGTGAACAGATGAAGATGCTTTGTTATTGATCATTAACATTTGCAGGTTATGGGGGTGCTACTCAAATTTCTCAGATATTTTGTTACTTTAAGTAGGCCAGACATCTTCCAGTCAATCTTCTTCATCCAGTTAATTATCACAGCCAAAGCAGTTTTACTTTCTCTTCCCTACCTCAAGGCCTTTGTATCTGCTATTCTTCCTGCCTGGAGAACCCCTTTCCCCACTCCAGCCCAACTGTCTTCATCCTTTATTCCTTTAGTCCTTTCCATGCATAGCATGGTGTGCTCAGAAGCTCAGTCATGTCTAACTCTTTGTGACCCCGTGGACTATAGTCCACCAGGCTCCTCTGTTCATTGGATTCTCCAGGCAAGAATACTGGAGTAGGTTGTAATTTCCTCCTCTAAGGGATCTTCCTGAACCAGGGATCAAACCCGCATCTCCTGTGTCTCCTGCATTGGCAGGCAGATACATTTAAGCAGAACATTCAGCTTAAATGTTCTCCTTCAGAGAATCCCCTCACCACCACCCTCTCTAAATAGGTATTATTCCCTTTCCTGCCCATTATTCATCTCTTTTTTTCACTTCCTTCCTCTCTACTCTAATTGCATTTTGATCAAATTTCAGTTCAGTTCAGTTCAGCTCATTCGCTCAGTCGTGTCCGACTCTTTGCGACCCCATGAACCACAGCACGCCAGGCCTCCCTGTCCATCACGAACTCCCAGAGTTTACCGAAACGCATGTCCATTGAGTCGGTGATGCCATCTAACCATCTCATCCTCTGTCGTCCCCTTCTCCTCCTGCCTTCAATCTTTCCCAACATCAGGGTCTTTTCAAATGAGTCAGTTCTTTGCATCAGGTGGCCAAAATATTGGAGGTATAATTTATATAATAAAGTGCACCCATTTTAAATGCACAGGTTGATGAGTTTTGATAAATGTAGCCACCATCAGCAAAATCAAAAACTTTTTCATCATCCTAAAGATTTCCTTGTACCCCTTCCCAAGCATTCCCACCCCTGGACCCAGCCAATCACCACTCTGATTTCCATCTCTTTGGGTTATATTTGATTTTTCCAGGCTTTTATATGTAGAGAATCATTCAGAATATATTCTTTTCAGGCTAAATTCTTTTTGTCAGCATAATGTTTTGGAGATGCATCCATGTTGGTATATCAGTAGTTAGTTCATTTTTATTGCTGAGTAGTACTCCACTATACAGAAAATACCTCTTTTCACCACCTGGTGGGCATCTTTGGGTTGTTTCCAATTGTTGGCTATTGCAAACAAAGCTACTATGAAATTCGTGTACAACTCTGTTTGTGTGTATGTGATTTCATCCCAAGGACTGAGTCATATGGCAAATGTTTATAAGCAAGTTTCCCTTCAAACAGGGAGTTTAGGATGGTCATGTACACACTACTATATTTAAAATGGATAACCAACAAGGACCTATTGTATAGCACATGGAACTCTTGCTCAGTGTTATATGGCAGCCTGGATGGGAGGAGGGTTTGGGGGATAATGGATACATGCATACATATGGTTGAGTCCCTTCACTGTTCACCGGAAACTATCACAACATTGTTAATCAGCTATACCTCAATAGGAAATAAAGGGTTAAAAAAAAGAAAAGAAACTTTCCCTTTGAAATTCTCTGGCTGTCCAGTGGTTAGGACACTGTATTCTTTTTTTTTTTTTTTTTTTAGGACACTGTATTCTTATTGCCAAGGGCCCAGGTTCAATCCCTAGTTAAGGAACTGAGGTCCCACAACCCATGCTGCCAAAAAAAAAAAAGAAACTTTCCCTCATATACTCTTCGTTACAGCTTTCAATAACTTAAAACTCCTTTTTGTTGCATACTTCTTTTTTCATTTCCCACTCAGCTCTCTACTAGACTGAAATTCCATGAGGCAAGGACCCTGGGTCACTGGTGTGTCACTGAGCCCAGAGGGCCTAGTCCAGTGCTCTTAATAAATATTTCTGACTATCTGAGCAGAAGAAAAATCAGATTGGCCCCTGCCTGAAATATCTTCAATTTGAAATCAAAGGTCTCCAAATGAATGAGGCCTTAACTATAAACCCCAAAGGAATCAAATGATTTGTAAAACAAAACAAAGCAAAAACAAAACTCTTCCAAAAACACCTATCAATACTCAAGGATGAAGCATGCATACTGACGTACCTTTCCTGAAGACCACAAAAGTCAGAGCAGCTGAGGTTCTGGGACGTTAACAAATAAACCTGACCGACTCCAAGAGCCAGTAAGCTCCAATCATGTGCACAACCAGCCATGGCACTGGGGCCGGCCCTAAGCATGGCCAGAGATGGCAGCTACCCATGTGGTACAAGATAAGGATGCTTCTCTCCCCATAGAAGGAGGAATGTATCATCTCACTGATAAATTTGAAAGAAGGAACTGGGCAGGCTTGGCTGGGCCTTAACTCCCTCCCCTGTCGGTGTCAGGGGCTTGTCAGGTATGTGCTTTCTGCTCTGCTACCTACCACCTAGTAAGAAGTCACCCCTGTGGGGATGAGGGGGAGGCCTGAAGTATACAGAACACTGTGAACAGATGGACAAGACTGTCAAAATCAAGGCTGGAGCATGAGCCATAGACCTAAAACCATACTCTTCAACCAGCTTCAGAAGTTTAGAAGAATGGTATTTTGAACACTATCGGACTCCTGTCTCTGTCTCCTAGAAAAATATTAGAAAGGGGTGTGATGCTTTGGGCTCATAAACTCAATACTCTCTATTCTTCTTACTGTTTCTAGGGCTTACCTCAAAGAGAAAAACAGCTGGTTCACAAACATTTTTGAGAGAAAGAGCTGTGGCTTTATCATCTTTGTATACCCTCTCCCAGCCCAAAAGATACATGGTTAGCACACAGTGGGCCAAAAATATAAAAGCAGAACTAACTTCAGATAAGATGATTGGAGCAGGCTGTAATATGACATCAGACTACTCTCAGATAGAATTCTTCTGATGCCAATCAACTCCTGAGCAGAAGCCAGCTTGATAAGGAGCAGGTTAATGATAGCAGAAGAATCCCTCAGAACAAATCAGACTTCTGGGGCAGTAGTGAGTAGCCCAGGCTGCACCCAGGAATCACCTGGGGAGCTTTGGGGAAAAAAAGATAGCCAGGCTATATCCCAGACAAATAAAGTTGGCACCTCTAGAGGTGGGACCCAGGCATCAGTAATGTTTAATACTCCCCAGGTGATTCCACGGAGAAGGCAATGGCACCCCACTCCAGTATGCTTGCTGGAAAATCCCATGGATGGAGGAGCCTGGTGGGCTGCAGTCCATGGGGTTGCTAGGAGTCGGACACGACTGAGCGACTTCACTTTCACTTTTCACTTTCATGCATTGGAGAAGGAAATGGCAACCCACTCCAGTGTTCTTGCCTGGAGAATCCCGGGGACGGGGGAGCCTGGTGGGCTGCCGTCTCTGGGGTCACACAGAGTCGGACACGACTGAAGTGACTTAGCATAGCATAGGTGATTCCAATGTGCAGTCAAGGTTGATAGCCAGCATACTAGGCTGACTTTCTTTGGCATAATTAATAGTTTGTAAGAAATGAATACTCTCAGGCCATACCCCCAGACCCACTTTATTTACATTTTTTAGCCAGAGCCTCAGGTGATTAATAAATGTATTAAAGTTTGAGACAGAGTAGTTTCAAATGTATATTTAAGAGTCAACAAAAACTTTTGTAATCTTGGCTGCACCAACTGAGTGATTTAGGTTAAGCTGCTTACCCTAGCTAAACCTTATTTGAATAAACTATGACAGGTCTAAATAATGGAAAGCTATACAGCCATCAAAAGGAATTTATAAAATTTTTTTATGCTATGGAGTGATTCCTACAATATTTTAACTGAAAAAATATATATAAACACATATATAGTCTGTGTTATAGAAAGATAAAAACTTTTAAAATGGGCTTCGGGGATAATTAAATAATATACATTGAGCAGTTAGCATTTTTTCTACAACAGAGTAAGTGCTTAACAAATATCAGCTATTTAACAAGTATTAACAAATACTCCTTTGTTGTACAGTTACTATTTGGTTGTTGTTCTTCAGTCACTGTCATGTCCATCTCTTTGCGATTCTATGAACTGCAGCACACCAGGCTTCCCTGACCTTCACTGTCTCACAGTGTGCTCAAATTCACAACTACTAACTTGATGATGCTATCCAACCATCTCATGTAAGTCCACCCTTCTCCTGCCCTCATCTTTCCCAGCATCAGGGTCTGTTCAAATGAGTCAGCTCTTCACATCAGATAGCCAAAGTATTGGAGCTTCAGCTTCATCATCAATCCTTCCAATGAATATACAAGGTTGATTTCTTTTAGGATTGACTAGTTTGACCTTCATGCAGTCCAAGGGACTATCAAGAGTCATTTTCAGCACCACAATTCAAAAGCATCAAAAAAGCATTCTTTGGTGCTCAGCCTTCTTTATGGTGGAACTCTCATATCCATACATGACTACTGGAAAAACTATTGCTTTGATTTTTATGGACCTTTGTAGGCAAAGTGATATCTCTGCTTTTTATACGCTGTCTAGGTTTGTCACAGCTTTTCTTCAAAGGAGCAAGAGTCTTTTAATTTCATGGTTTCAGTCACCGTCTGCAGTGATTTTGGAGCCCAAGGATATAAAATTTCACTATTTAACTTTTTCCCCATCTATTTGCCATGAAGTGATGGGACTGATGACATGATCTTAGTTTTTAGAATGGTGAGTTTTAAGCCATATTTTTCACTCTCCTCTTTCACTCTTATCAAGAGGGTCTTTAGTTTCTCTTCACTTTCTGACAATAGAGCGGTATCATCTACATATCTGAGGTTGTTGATATTTCTCCCTGCAACCTCAATTCCAGCTTCTGATTCATGCAGCCCAGCATTTCACATGATGTACTCGGCATATAAGTTAAATAAGCAGGGTGACAATATACAGCCTTGACATACTCCTTTCCCAGTTTTGAACCAGTCCATCATTCCACATCTGGTTCTAACTGTTGTTTCTTGACCTGCATACAGCTTTCTCAGGAGGCAAGTAAGGTAGTCTGGTATTCCCATCTCTTTAAGAAATTTCCACAGTTGTGACCCACACAGTTAAAGGCTATAGCATAGTTAATGAAGCAGAAGTAGATTTTTTGGGGGAATTCCCTTTCTTCTTCTATGATCCAAAAGATGTTGGCAATTTGATCTGTTTCCTCTGCCTTTACTAAATCCAGCTTGTACATCTGCAAGTTTTTGGTTCATAGACTGTTGAAGCCTAGTTTGAAAGATTTTGAGCATTAACTTGCTAGCATGTGAAACGAGAGCAATTGTACAGTAGTTTGAAAATTCTTTGGCATTGCCTTTCTTTGGGATTGAAATGAAATCTGACCTTTTCCAGTCCTGTGGCCACTGCCGAATTTTCCAAATTTGCTGACATATTGAGTGCAGCACTTTAAGAGCACCATCTTTTAAATTTTAAATAGTTCAGCTGGAATTTCATCACCTCTATTAGCTTTGTTTGTAGTAATGCTTCCTAAGGCCCACTTGACTTCGCACTCCAGGATGTCTAGCTCTAGGTGAGTGACCACATCATCATGGTTATCTGGGTCATTAAGACCTTATTTATATAGTTCTTCTGTGTATTCTTGCCACCTCTTCTTAATATCTTCTGCTTCTGCTAGGTCCATACCATTTCTGTCCTTTATTGTGCCCATCTTTGCATGAAATGTTCCCTTGGTATCTCTAACTTTCTTGAAGATATCTCTAATCTTTCCCATTCTATTGTTTTCCTCTATTTCTTTGCATTGTTCACTTAAGAAGGCTTTCTTATCTCTCCTTGCTATTCTCTGGAACTCTGTATTCAGTTGGGTATATCTTTCCCTTTCTCCCTTGCCTTTTGCTTCTCTTCTTTTCTCAGCTATTTGTAAGGCCTCCACAGACAACCACTTTGCCTTCTTGCATTTCTTTTTCTTTGCAATGGTTTTGGTCACCACCTCCTGTACTGTGTTACGAACTTCCATCCATAGCTCTTCAGGTACTCTGTTTACCAGATCTAATCCCTTGAGTCTATTGTTACCTCCACTGTATAATCATAAGGGATTAGATTTAGGTCATACCTGAATGGTCTAGTGGCTTTCCCTACTTTCTTCAATTTAAGTCCAAATTTTGCAATAAGGAGCTCATGATCTGAGCCACAGTCAACTCCAGGTCTTGTTTTTGCTGACTGCATAGAGTATCTCCATCTTTGGCTGCAAAGAATAAAATCAATCTAATTTTGGTATTGACCACCTGGGTCCATGTGTAGAGCCATCTCTTGTGTTGTTGGAAGAGGCTGTTTCCTATGACCAGTGCATTCTCTTGGCAAAACTCTGTTAGCCTTTGCCCTACTTCATTTTGTATTCCAAGGGCAAAGTTGCCTGATACTCCAAGGATCTCTTGAATTCCTACTTTTGCATTCCAGTGCCCTATGATGAAAAGGATATGTGTGTGTGTGTGTCTGTCTGTCTGTCTGTCTGTGTGTTCTAGAAGGTCTTGTAGGTCTTCATAGAACCGTTCAACATCAGCTTCCTCACCATTAGTTGTTGGGGCAAAGACTTCCACAACTATGAATTTGAATGGTTTGCCTTGGAAATGAACCAAGATCATTCTATCATTTTTGAGATTGCACCCAAGTACTGTATTCAGACTCTTTTTTGTTTTTACTATCAGGGCTACTCCATTTATTATAAGGGATTGTTGCCCACAACAGTAGATATAATGGTTATCTGAATTAAATCTGCTCATTCCAGTCCATTTTGCAGTCCATTAGTTCACTGATTCCTAAAATGTCAATGTTTACTCTTGCTATCTTCTGCTTGACCAAGTCCTATTTAACTTGATTCATAGAACTAACATTCCAGGTTCCTATGCAACATTGTTCTTTACAGCATTAGGCTTTACTTTCACCAACAGACACATCATTCTCAAGCTATTTCTCCACTCTTCCCCAGTACCAAATTGGACACCTACCAGCCTAGGTGACTCATCTTCTAGTGTCATCTTTTTGCCTTTTCATACTGTTCATGGGGTTCTCGAGGCACGAACACTGAAATGGTTTGCCATTCCCTTCCCCAGTGGAACCACATTTTGTCAGAACTCTCCACCATGACCCACCTGTCTTGGATGGCCCTGCACAGCATGGCTCAGAGCTTCGTTGAGTCACACAAGGCTGTGATCCATGTGATCATTTCGGTTAACATTCTGTGATTGTGATTTTTGTTCTGGAGACTGTAGGATTATTGTTCTTGCTTCTTCTGTCTGCACTCTGATGGATGAGGATAAGAGGCTTGTACAAGCTTCCTGATCATGGGGGACTGGTTGTGGGGAAAACTGGGTCTTTCTCTGGTGGGCAGGGCCATGCTCAGTAAATCTCTAATCCAGTTGTCTGCTGAGTGGGTGGGGCTGTGCTCCCTCCATGTTAGTTGTTTGGCCTGAGGCAACCCAGTCCTGGAGTCTACAGGCTCTGTGGTAGGGCTACTGTTGACCTCCAAAAAGGACTTAAGCCAACACATGCCTGCCAGGACTGCTGCTGCCAGAGCCCTTGTCCTTCCTGCAGGTCACTTTTGATCCTCCCTCCATAGTTCAGTTCAGTTCAGTCACTAAGTTGTGTCTGACTCCTTGTGACCCCATGGACTGCAGCACACCAGGCTTCCCTGTCCATCACCAGCTCCCAGAATTTGCTCAAACTCACGTCCATCAAGTCAGGGATGCCATCCAACCATCTCATCCTCTGTCATGCCCTTCTCCTGTGCTTTCAGTCTTTCCCAGCATGAGGGTCTTTTCCAATGAGTCAGTTCTTCACATCAGGTGGCCAAAGTATTGGAGTTTCAGCTTCAGCATGAGTCCTTCCAATGAATATTCAAGACTGATTTCCTTGAGGATTGACTTGTTTGATCTCCTTGCACTCCAAGGGACTCTCAAGAGTCTTCTCCAACACTACAGTTCAAAAGCATCAATTCTTTGGCACTCAGCTTTATTTATAGTCCAACTCTCACATCTATACATGACTATTGGAAAAACCATAACTTTGACAAGATGGACCTCTGTTGGCAAAGTAATGACTCTTTTTTAATATACTGTCTAGGTTGGTCATAGCTTTTCTTCCAAGGAGCAAATGTCTTTTAATGTCATGGCTGCAGAAACCATCTGCAATGATTTTGGAGCCCAAGAAAATAAATCTGTCACTGTTTCTATTGTTTTCCCATCTATTTGCCATGAAGTCATGGGACCAGATGCCATGTTCTTAGTTTTCTGAATGTTGAGTTTTAAGCCAACTTTTTCACTCTCCTCTTTCACTTTCACCAAGAGCCTCTTTAGTTCCTCTTCGCTTTCTGCCATAAGGCTGGTGTCATCTGTATGTCTGAGGTTATTGATATTTTTCCCAGCAATCTTGATTCCAACTTGTGCTTCATCCAGTCCAGCATTTCCCATGATGTACTCTGCATATAAGTTAAATAATCAGGGTGACAATATACAGCCTTGACATACTCCTTTCCCAGTTTTGAACCAGTCTGTTGTTCCATGTCCAGTTCTAACTATTGCTTCCTGACCTGCATACAGATTTCTCAGGAGGCAGGTAAGGTGGTCTGGTATTCGCATCTCTTGAAGAACTTTACACAGTTTGTTGTGATCCACAAAGTCAAAGGTTTTGGCATAGTCAATAAAGCAGAAATAGATGTTTTTCTGGAACTCTCTTGCTTTTTTGATGATCCAGTGGATGTTGGCAATTTGATCTCTGGTTCCTCTGCTTTTTCTAAATCCAGCTTGAACATGTGTAAGTTCATAGTTCACATACTGTTGAAGCCTGGCTTGGAGAATTTTGAACATTACTTTGCTAGTGTGTGAAATGAGTACAATTATGCAGTAGTTTGAACATTCTTTGGCATTGCCTTTCTTTGGGACTGGAATGAAAACTGACCTTTTCCAGCCCTGTGGCCACTGCTGCATTTTCCAAATTTGCTGGCATATTGAGTTCAGCACTTTAACAGCATCAACTTTTTCTCCCTCCACAGGAGATCCTCAAAGACTCGCAGGTAGGTGTGGCTCGTTCTCTTGTGGGGTCAGTGCTCCTTTCCCCTGGGTCCTGGTGCACACAAGATTTTGTTTGTGCCTGCCAAGGATCTCTGTTTGCCCCAGTCCTGTGGAAGCTCTATAATCAAATCCTGCTGTGCTTCAGATTCCTTGGGGATTTCCAGTCCCTTTGCTGGATCCCCAGGTTGGGAAGCCTGATGTGGGCCCTAGAACCCTCACAACAATGGGAGAACTACTTTGCTATCCTTGTTCTCCAGTTTGTGAGTTGCCCACTCAGCAGCTTTGGTATTTGATTTTATTGTGATTGCACTCCTCCTACCATCTTGTGGCTTCTCCTTTGTCCCTCGATGTGTGGTATCTTTTTGTGGTGGGTTCCAACATCCTCCTGTGGATGGTTGTTCAGCAGCTAGCTGCAATTTTGGTGTCCTCACAGGAGATAAGCACACATCCTTCTACTCCACCATAAATGACGTGGGGAACATGGCTCTCTGGTTTCAGCAAATTGATTTGGGAAGTCATGCTATCAGGACACAAGAAAAATGTGGGTTCCTGGTATTCAGACATTAAAGAGTCCACCTGCTAATGCCCGAGACCCGGGTTCGATTCCTAGGTTTAGAATATCCCATAGAGAAGGGAATGGCTGCCCACTCCAATATTCTTGCCTGAAGAATTTCATGGACAGAGTAACCTAGTGGGCTACAGTCTATGGGGTCACAAACAGTCAGACACGACTGAGCAATTAACACTTAAGATTTTATTCTGGAAAACATCAAAACTGTACAAAAGTCAGACATCATGAACACTTACTTCCTATCATGCAACTTCAACAATATTCAATTCATAGTCTTTCTTGTTTCATCTTTGCTCTCACCCTTCTATGCCTGCGTGGATTATTTTGAAGTAAATCCAAGACACATCACTTTATCATAAATACTCTATTTTCTTTTTGGCTGCAAGTTGCAGCTTATGAGATCTTAGGTCCCAATTAGGGATCGAACCTGGGTCCCAAAGCACTGGGTTCTAACCTGTCCACTAGAACTGCCACAGAATTCCTTCATCATAAATACTCTTATGGATACTCATAAAGGATAAAGACTGTTTTTTAACACTTTCACAGAGCACATTATAACACAAAAAATTAATTTTTCCAATATCATTAACTACAGTCAGTGTTTAAACTTACATTATTGTCAGTCTTTGTTTAAACAATTGTTTTGCTCAAATTAATTTCCAAATAAGGTCAACATATTGCATCTGATTATTTTGTCTCTTAATCTTTTTTAACCTCTAGGTTTTCCCTCTATTTTTCCTTTGCATTTTATTTATTGAAGAAACCAGGTTGTTTGTTTGAAGAGCTTCCACATACAGGATCTTGATGACTGAATGTTTGTAATTTAACTTGTTCTTCTCTCCCCTATAGTTCTTATAATCTGATAGAGCTAGAGGTTTGATTAGATTTAGGTTTGCTTTCTTTAAAATAATTCCTCACAGGTGGAGCTATTTACTTCTTATTCATCTCCTCAGGAGAACAGAAAAATTCTAGTTCATAACATCAACTACTTTGCATCACTATCTCTTTTTTAAAATATATTTGTTTACTGCTTGCTTCTGCAGCACATATACTAAATGTTTAATTTTTTGGCTGCACTGGGTCTCAGTTAGGGCATGAGGGATCTAGTTCTCTGACCAGGGATTGAACCCATGCCCTCTGCATTAGGAGCATGGAATCTTAGCCACTAGACCACCAGGGAAGCCCCTATGATCTTTTTTTGATTTGGTTCAGGGATCATCAGACCGGTCCATCCATTATAAAGTTCTCCATCCCAGCTTTCCACCTACTGGAAAGCTATTTACCTATTACCTGTTGGTAATACTGCCTAATGGTGATATATATTATTTGATTAAGGGCTATGAAATTGTGATATTTTAATTCTGTTGTCTCTTCTGCCTTTGATTAACTGGAATTATCTAATAAACAAGAAACTTCCCTCATCAACTCTATGGTATCCTGAAGTACAACTTATATGGAAAATGCAGGATTGATTCTTCCCTTTTATTGACCATGAACATGGTATTTTGGAATGAATTCATTTTCTAGCATCTTCTAGAGGTGACCAATGAATTATTTTAAGTATTGTTAAGTATTATTATTAAACTTAAGCCTTTTTAAAATATATTCAATTTCTTTCAATACATTAGAGTCACTCTCCCTTTTGAGTTCAAATTGTTCCATGTTTGCCCTTTAGATTGACTCCTTGGTCATTTAAACATGACTATAGACACTTCCCTGGTGGTTCAGTGGCTGGGACTCCATGCTTCCTTTGCAGGGGTCATGGATTTGACCCTTGGTCAGGGAACTAGGATCCCACATGCCATACAACATGACCAAAAATTTTTTAATTAATTTTAAAAACTTAAAAAGCAACAAAAAAAGTGACTCTAGTAGTCTTAAACAGCTGCCTTGTATAACAAGAAGTTCCAACCTCAACTCTAAATTTTTAGTCCAAATCTTGAATCAGCCATTTCTTCAAGGAGTAATTGTTCCTTTCAATGGAACATGGTATTTAAAAGCTACAATTTGGACACTCAGAGTGAGCATTGCTATGGGGCTGTTCATTTTTTCTAGGCCATCTTGATGGATAGAGCTAGAAAATTTTAAAGAAAAAAAATATATCATGGATTTATACTAATTTGCATTCATTTTTAAGGTTACAGAGTTTTTGTCTAATTTCTTTTATTTTAACCTGAAAATCAAAGGACTTAACAACATTCATTACTTATTTGCTTTATCTTTAAATATATAGATAATAGTTTCAGAGTAAAAATATCAATATTATCAATAATGTAATTACTAAATACTGTTTAAGATTTTTATGCAGTCCTTTCTGTCCTTAGAATGCCTTCTACTAGGAATGAAAAAGCAAATTGTGGTTTAAAGCCATTTGAAATAATTTATTTCTGTGTAGTTCAGCCAACAACTCAATATATAACTGAGTCCATTTTTTTTTTCCATTTTGATTCTATTTTTAGAGATTTAAATTTCTTCTTACTTGCTCTAATGAAGCAAGCTTCCATGTTACATGCCACCCTATAGCATATAACAGAAGCAGAAGATATTAAGAAGAGGTGGCAAGAATACACAGAAGAACTATACAAAAAATATCTTCATGACCCAGATAACCACGATGGTGTGATCACTCACCTAGAGCCAGACATCTTGGAGTGCGAAGTCAAGTGGGCCTTAGGAAGCATCACTACAAACAAAACAAGTGGAGGTGATGGAATTCCAGCCAAGCTACTTCAAATCCTAAAAGATAATGCTGTTAAAGTGCTGCCCTCAATATGCCAGCAAATTTGGAAAACTCAGCAGTGGCCACAGGACTGGAAAAGGTCAGATTTCATTCCAATCCCAAAGAAGGACAATGCCAAAGAATGTTCAAACTACCACATAACTGTACTCATTTCACATGCTAGCAAAGTAATGCTCAAAATTCTCCAAGCCAGGCTTCAAAAGTACATGAACCAAGAACTTCCAGATGTACAAGTTACATTGAGAAAGGTAGAGGAATCAGAGGTCAAATCACCAACATCTGTTGGATCACAGAAAAAGCAAGAGAATGCCAGAAAAACATCTACTTCTGCTTCATTGACTACGCTAAAGCTTTTGACTTGTATGGATTACAACAAACTGGAAAATGCTTAAAGAGATGGGAATACTGGACCACCTTACCTGCTTCCTGCAAAACCTGTATGCAGGTCAAGAAGCAACAGTTAGAACTAGAAATGGAACAACAGAGACATGGAACAACAGACTGGTTCAAAATTGGGAAAGGAGTACACCAAGGCTGTACATTGTCACCCTGCTTATTTAACATATGCAGAGTACATCATGCAAAATGCTGGGCTGGATGAAGCACAAGCTGGAATCAAGACTGCTGGGAGAAATATCAATAACCTTAGAAATCCAGATGACACCACCCTCATGGCAGAAAGTGAAGAGGAACTAAAGAGGCTCTTGATGAAAGTGAAAGAGGAGAGTGAAAAAGATGGCTTAAAATTCAACATTCAGAAAACTAAGATCATGGCATCCAGTCCCATCACTTCATGGCAAATAGATGGGGAAATAGTGACAGACTTTATTTTCTTGGGCTCCAAAATCACTGCAGATGGTGACTGCAGCCATGAAATTAAAAGATGCTTGCTTCTTGGAAGCAAACCTAGACAGCATATTAAAAAGCAGAGACATTACTTTGTGGACAAAGGTCTATATAGTCAAATGGCACCCCACTCTAGTACTCTTGCCTGGAAAATCCCATGGATGGAGGAGCCTGGTAGGCTGCAGTCCATGGGGTTGCTAAGAGTCGGACACAACTAAGCGACTTCACTTTCATGCATTGGAGAAGGAAATGGCAACCCACTCCAGTGTTCTTGCCTGGAGAATCTCAGGGATGGGGAGCCTGGGTGGCTGCCGTCTATGGGGTCGCACAGAGTCGGACACGACTGAAGTGACTTAGCAGTAGCAGCAAGGATGTGAGAATTGGACCATAAAGAAAGCTGAGCGCCAAAGAATTGATGCTTTTGAACTGTGGTGTTGGAGAAGACTCTTCCCTTGGACTGCAAGGAGATCAAACCAGTCGATCCTCATGGAAATCAGTCCTGAATATTCATTGGAAGGACTGATGTTGAAGCTGAAGTTCCAATGCTTTGGTTTCCTGACACGAAGAGCTGACTCATTAGAAAAGACCCTAATGCTGGGAAAGATTGAAGACAGGAGAAGGGGATGACAGAGTATAAGATGGTTGATGGCATCACTGACTCAATGGACATGAGTTTGAGCAAGCTCCAGGAGATGATGAAGGGCAGGGAAGCCTGGCGGGCTGCAGTCCATGGAGTTGCACAGAGTTGGACATGACTGAGAGACTGAACAATAATAATGGATCAACCCATGTGGTGAGGGACTGAGCACCATCTCTGGTCAACAGCCAAAAAAGAAGTGCAGCCCTCAGAGCAACAATTCAATGAGGAACTAAACCCTGCAACAACCACATGAGTAAGCTTGAAAGTGATCCTCCCCAAACTGAGCCTTGAGATAGCTGCAGCCCTGGCCAGCACCTTGACTGCAGTCTTGTAAGAGACCCTGAGCCAGATGACCCATCAAACCTGCACCTGAAATCTTAACCCACAGAATCTGAGATGCTAAATGTGTTGTTTTAAGCTATAAAGTTTTGGAATAATTTCTCTTGCAGCATTAGTTAATGAGTACACCTCCATAGCGGTTGTGTTATGTATACTTAGCTTTTAGATGAGTAGGGAAAGTAGAGTGTTGCTTAATCAATAAATGATGAGGTCAGTTGACCAATGGTCTTGAGTAGCATTGTGTGGGGGGGCTCTGGCTTTGCCCTCTTCTCCATTTCATTAGTGATTTGGTGGCTTATCCTACACATGGTGGAGAAAAATCCAGAATCAGAGGGCCCTCAACCAACTGAAACAATGACCAAATTGTTTTGATTGTTGCATGAGCTAAATTCAACTCAACAAAGAATCATTAAGTTTGGTAACAATAGTTTGTGGAGCACTACAGGGAGCTGTAGAGAAGGCCAGAGGCCAGAAGGCCCTGCACCCCAACTGCTATGAAAAGGACTTCAGAGAGCATCCCCAGCCCCAGGCCAAAGATAGGATTAAGTCAGGGCTACCAAATGGCACAGAAGTACAAGAGAGAGGCCAGGAGTGATGTCTATCAATCCCCTTAAAAACAAAACAGAATTGCAAGGGATTGAAGGACATTATCAATTGTTGCTCTTTTGTCCTAAGTCACAAAAGTCTTCTTAGAAATGCAGTGACTCAATGAGTCAGCACTTGCTTTTAAGAAGATCCCCAAAGGATCTGTATCTCTAATGAAGTTTGAGAAAGTCTGGCCTATATAACTCAGTATAATCTGGAATTTTTTATCTCACGTTTTTAAATTGAAATATAGTTGATTTACAATGTGTTCATTTCTTCTGTACAGCAAAGTGACTCACGTATACACATATATACATTCTTTTTTATATTCTTTTCCATCATGGTTTATCCCAAGATATTGAATATAGTTCCCTGTGCTATACAGTAGGACCTGGTTGTTTATCCATTCTATATGTAATAGTTTGCATCTACTATTTCATATATAAATTTTATTTTAGATTCCACGTATAAGTGATATCATATGGTATTAGTCTTTCTCTTTCTCTAGCTGTGGAATTTTTTTTATTTATTTATTTTTTGGCCATGCCATGCAGCTTATGGGATCTTAGTTCCCTAACCAGAGGTTGAAACCAGGCCATGGCCATGAAAAGCTGGGATCCACGAGGCTACCAGGGAAATCTCTGGAATTTAAATTTTTTACTGTGAGCACATATTCATATATTACCTGTGTAATTAGAAGATGATTTAAAGAGACTGGATTATGGGATTCCCCTGGTGGTCCAGTGGTTAAGAATCCACCTGCCAATGCAGACACATAAATTTAATCGTCGGTCCAGGAAGATCCCACATGCCACATGCTGCAGAGCAACTAAGCCTGTGCACCACAACTACTGAGCCCTTGTGCTGCAACTACTGAAGCCCGAGCACCTAGAGCCCATGCTCTGCAACGAGAAGCCACTGCAGTGAGAAGCCACTCACTGCAACTAAAGAGTAGTCCCCTACTCACAACTAGAGAAAGCCCGCGTGCAGCAATGAAGACCCAGCACAGCCAAAACTAATAAATACACTCTACAGACTCAATATTAAATATAAATGAATAAAAACACTAGATTATAAGGAAGGTGAAAATCCTGAGGAGAGACTGACCCCCTCCACCCCTGGCCTGCACTGGGTGGGAAGGAAGGAGTCTACTGAGGCCAGAAGGTGAGGGCCACATGTAAGGAACAGAGGTGCTTGTCTCTTGAGGAGAGATTCTTGAAAGTGAAGGCAGGAGGGAAATGGTGGGGGGTGGTCCTGAACAAGCCCCCTAGATTTAAAGTTTTGTTTACTTTCACTGCAGAAGCCTTGCTTGAAGCAGATATCTGGCCAGGGTAGATTCTCAGAACCCTGGGCTTAAATAAAGAAAATGTTAAAGGATCTTAAGTCATAGAGGTAATAATAGCTGAATTTCTGCAAACATGTGCCCATAATTCTAAAGACATTGTCCTGACAGCAAGTAGGGAAAAAAGCATTCTTTCAATAATTACCACATTTTCTCTCTTTTCTGATTCCTTTGGACAGGTCTCCTGCAAGAAGCTCATTTCTGGCTGCATGTGATAATGAAAGGATTTTTCTTTCTGTTAAATACAAGTAAATTGATTAAATAGGAAACAGCATCTGATTGCTAGGAAGTCAGCAATTCAGACAGTAGGGCAATAGCACCTGGGGATGGGGAAGGGGGACACAACAGGGGAAGCCAGGACAGCCCGGCTGTGCCAAGGACACTCAAGGGCTGATGGGACTGAGCTCTGGAGGAGAGAGAATTTGACATCACCTGGTCTAGCCTCACAGTTTATGGATCCAGGGAGGAAAGAGATGCCAGAAGTTGGCTGTGGACCCAAAACTAGAACACAGGGCTCCTTCCCTTCTTCATCTTTCTCAACACCCACCCCTCATTTTCTCTCTCCACCACCACCCTTCTGGCTGCTTCCCCCACCACCTCCCTTCTTTTTCTGAGTACCCTTTTCAGCATGTACATTTTACTTCAATAAAAAGCTGTGGGGTTGAGGGGGTATTTTGGTTTTGTTGCTGTTTTCAAAGAAACAGCATTGAGTAAGTGGAAGGAAGATATTCAATGTAAGTTTTCAAAACACAGGCAGGAAGATGAGAATTTGCTCTGAAGAATCTGAGGTAAGCCACAAGAATTAGGAAGGCTAATAACTGAGAGGGATCTATTCAAAGAAAACTTCCAATAGGAGCTGGGCTTTAAGCTAGGCCTTAAAGAAAACAACTTTAGTGGGTGCGGTAGATAAGCAATGAATTGGAGCACAGTCCTCCAGCCATTGGCCTTATCCTCACAGGCAGCACCACTGACCTCAGGGAGGGATGGGGAGCTGGATAAAGTGTGTATGTGCCCACTCCCAACCTACTCCAGCAGTTCTTTCCCTCTAAGAGACTGAATACACAAAAGGACTGTGGCCAGACCATATATGACCATAGAACTCTCTGCAGTAATCAGCCTGGAAAGCCAGACCACTTCTGCAGCAATCATCCCAGAATCATCAGGTCTTGGATAAAGTGTGCCACCTTCTTCCCAATCCACAACCACCTCTTCCCTCTTTTCCAATTCAGGACCAACCAGAGGAAGCCAAATATACTCACCAACAAATCATAGTAAGATGCCTCTCTTCTAGTTAGCCAACCTCCAGTGTCCCAGGCAAACAACCTCCTATCATAGCACTTCTGAAGCCTTCCCTTTCTTTCACTCACCATGTTTTCCTAGTCCCTGCCTGTCTTTGATTCCCTCCCTGCCAAATGCAAATGATGGTACGTGCTTTTGCAAGCTCAGAATGAACAGCTTCTGTTTATTCTCACTTGGATGACCTTGGTTTACCTCCACTATCTCTAACAGCGAGTCTGGACACAAACTCAAAGTACTCATGAAAGTTGACACCCAAATCAAATGTAACAAAGGTAAACTTTCAATGCCATAGATCAGTTTTATTTCTGTATTTTTTATAGGAATAGAATCACATATTCCATTCGGTGTATACTGACTTCTTTCTCAATATCATGTCTGTAAGATATATCCATGCTGTGTGTAGCAATATTTTCATTCAAACTCATTGTTAAAAGACACTTGCTCCTTGGAAGAAAAGCTATGACATTACTTTGCTGACAAAGGTCCATATCGTCAAAGCTATGGTTTTTCCAGTAGTCATGTATGGATGTGAGAATCGGACTATAAAGAAGGCTGAGCATCGAAGAACTGATGCTTTTGAACTGTGGTGTTGCAGAAGACTCTTGAGAGTCCCTTGCACTGCAAGGAGATCCAACCAGTTCATCCTAAAGGAAATCACCCTGAATATTCATTGGAAGGACTGATGGTGAAGCTGAAGCTCCAGTACTTTGGCCACATGATACGAAGAACTGACTCATTAGAAAAGACCCTGATGCTGGGTAAGATTGAAGGCGGGAGGAGAAGGGGACAACAGAGGACAAGATGGTTGGGTGGCATCACCGACTCAATGGATATGAGTTTGAGCAAGCTCCGGGAGATGGTGAAAGACAGGGGAGCCTAGCATGCAGCAGTCCTTGGGGTGGCAGAGTCGGAAAAGACCGAGTGAATGAACAACAACAATATTCTGCTGTATGACTTTACCCCAACTTATATATGCATTCTACTATGGATAGGCCTTGTGGATCGGTTCCAGTTTGAGGCTATTATGAACAGTGCAGTTAGAAAAATTCTTGCACATATCTTGGTAGACACGAGCTCTTGTTTCTGTCATGTATACACCCAAGGTAGAATTGCTGGGTCATAAGTTATACATGTGTTTAGCTTTAGTAGATACTGCCAATTTTCCAACAGAGTTTTACTAACTTACATTCCTCCTAAAGTTTAAGAAATTGCTCTGTATTTCCATCAACATGTGATCTTTTATTTTTTCAGCTGTGCTAGGTCTTCGTTCCTTTGCACAGGTTTTCTCCAGTTGTCACAAGCAGGGGCTCACTGAGGTGCACAGGCTTATCTTGGTAGCTTCTCTTGTGGAGCACAGGCTCTAGGTGCACCGGCTCAGAAGTTGTGGCACATGGGCTTAGTTGCTCTGCAGCATGTGGGATCTTCCTGGACTAGGGGATGGAACCCATGCGCCCTGCATTGGTAGGTGGATTCTTAACCACTGGACTACCAGGGAGGTCCTCATCAACACTTGATCTTGTCAGACACTTTCATTTTAGCCTTTCTGGTAGGTGTCTGTAAATTTATACTTAAAATTTTTCTTGTTCCCTAGAGGCTCTAAGTTTTACTGTTTCCCTGGATTTCATTGTTATAATTGTTAATAGTACATGACAGTAAAGAATCTGCCTGCAATGCAGGAGACCCAGGTTTAATCCCTGGGTTGGGAAGATCCCCTGGAGAAGGAAATGGCAACCCACTCCAGTATCCTTGGCCTGGTAAATCTCATGGACAGAGGATCCTTGTGGGCTGCAGTCCATGGGGTCACAAAGAGTCGGGCACGACTGAGTGACTAACATACATACATAATCAAAACAACATTTTTCTCTCCCTCTATCCCACTCCTGTTCATGCTTTTAAGCCACTCACAATTAAATTGAAGACAGTAAGTGATAGAAGGGGGCACTGAAGGTAGGCTTTTTGCTTTATTACTATGTGTCTCCAAGGCCTATCCTCATACTCTGCACTCAGTAGGAGCAAAATAAATATTTGTTGTAAATACATGGGAAAAAAAATGACATGAAAGCCTATTTGTCTCCACCATACTCTGTGAGTCACTCCTGGCCTCTGAAGGGTACAACTGACTTACTCAATTTAGGCCTTTGACCTGGCACACGGGAATCCTTTAAAAACATCTATTAAACCAAACTGGCCTCCAGAGGACCGGCTTGTGCCTGCTGCCTCGCCTCATGCAGCCTCAGGCCATTGAGTCTGGACACACATATGATTATATTCATATTGTCACAAATCCCCGAGACTATATTAAATTATATATTGAATATTATTATACTCTTAGTGCAAGTGGCAGTTCTTGGAACACCAGGAAGAGATGTGTGAAATCTCACCTGAAATGGGGCCCCAGGTTCTACAGATACCTGATCAGCTGAGGGTCAGGGGCATGGAAAACATCCAACTCAGGCTCAGGGGCCAGTTTTCCTTGGACTGTCCTCTCTGACCCTTCCTCCCTCTCGGTCTTGCAGATCAGCTATAAATTGGGTCACAATTATATCCCCCTTCATAGGGTCATTGCGAGGACTAAACAAGTTAATACATGTAAGGCACTTTGCCTAGCACCTGGCATGCAACAAGGTATGGGGTAAGTGGTAGCCCTTTTTATTTTTGCTGTTATTAACAGCAACAGCAGCAGGAGTGAGGAATGTTGAGTGACCACGCCTTGCACCAAATGTGAACTTCATGACCCTGGGCTATAGGGAAAGGGCAGAAAGAGGAGCACAAGGGAGCATGTGCTTTTCACCCATAACGAGTTATCACAGCACAGATTAGCCCAGGGATCCTGAACGCTACCATAGTGCACTGCTAGGAAGCAAAGGACCTTAAGGCCTGAATGACTCCATCCCAAGGAGACTCCTATAAGATCAGGAGTCATGCTGTGAAGTTTGAATCTGGCCAAGGATGGGAATTTCTGCCAGATGGAAGGGCTCTGTGAAAGCCTAAAGGAGACCCCTAATGCAATGGAGCAAATTGCCATTGGACACACCCATTGGTCCCCACCTCTCTGGGACAGGAGCAGTAGCCAAACACCTTCAAGGAGCTTGTCAGTGAAGGAAATTCCTCTGGTTCTCTCCTCCTAAGACAGAGAACCAGTGCTGCTCATACTCTGAACTGGTTCAAAAGGGATGTCACCCACTGAGACTAAAAAGACAAGTGGAGAATGTCTTGGGAAAAAAAATTTTTAAAAGAGGGCCTTGGCTACAAAATCCTCCTGTCCTAAGTCTTCCCCTTGACTTTTTGAACTCTTCACTTTCTGACTTACAAAAAGAACTTGTACAAAAAATGAGGGATCAGGCAGGGATGAACAAGACAGGAGTCATATTTTTTTTTTTTTTTAATATTTTTGGCCTTACCCCACGGCATGTGGGGGCTTCCTTGGTGGCTCAGTTGGTAAAGAATCCACCTGCAATGCAGGAAACCCAGGTTTGATCCCTGGGTGGGGAAGATCCCCTGGAGAAGGAAATGGCAACCCACCCCAGTATTCTTGCCTGGAAAATCCCAGGGACAGAGGAGCCTGACAAGCCACAGTTCATAGGGTTGCAAAGAGTCAGATATGACTTGGTGACTAAACCACCATCATGACCACAGCATGTTCCCCAACCACAGTTTGAACTCACGCTCCCTGCAATGGAAGCAGTTTTAACTACTGGCCCCCCAGGGAAGTCCCGAGTCCATAATTACTGAAGCTGGGTAATGGGCATATGGCCTTCCCAGGTGGCACTAGTGGTAAAGAACCCGCCTTTCAATGAAGGAGACCGTTTCGATCTCTGGGTCAGGAAGATCCCCTGGAGGAGGAGCAACCCACTCCAGTCTTCTTGCCTGGAAGAATCCCATGGACAGAGGAGCCTGGCAGGCTACAGTCCATAGGGTTGCAAGAGTTGGACATGACTGAAGCAACAGAACATAGCACAATGGGCATATGGAGGGGAGGAGTAATTATTCTATTTTCTATACTTCTGTGTGTCCTTAAAAGTTTTCCATAATAAAAAAGTTTCATAAAAGAGACTATGAATAACCCAAGGGCTGAAAAAGTAAAGGGCATACTGCTCTCTGACTAGAAATTCCCCTGATCAACTAAATCTGAGCACGTCCAACCAAGGAAACAAGGTGAGAAGGTGGTATTAGCCTGCCTCCAGTGGGTCATCAAGCGAAGTTGGCAGGTGTTTCCCAGGGCAAGAGAAGCAGTGGTGACTCTTGGGCTTTGAAGGAAATGCTTCAACAGGGAAGAGAAAAGATGGAGAGAGATTTATATGCAGATACCTATCACCAAGTCTGCCCTAAGTGCTTAGGGCTCTCTGACCTCAGCCCTGCTTTTACCCCAAGGTGAAGGTACTTTCCCATCTCCAAGTATAGGTGACTAGACCCCTGTCTGGGGGTAAGGTCCTTCCTCACTCCCTTCACATCATCCAGACCACAGTGACTTGCCTGGGTTTCCCTCCTACATGCAACCTCCTGCAACTGAAACCATACTCCAAACCCAGGACTCTTGAGATCTGATGCATCTCATCAACTACCCCAAGCCCTCTCCTTGCCAACAGCCAATCCCAATCCTGCCTGAAGTTGGCATTTTAGTTACAACAGCCAAAATAGGAATGCTGCACAACGCAGGCTAAGTCAGGGCTTCTGGGCAGCATAATTTGAAAAGTGCCAGGACAGTCCCTGAATGTTTCCTACACACCTTATCCACAGATTTCTCCAAAACAGCTGGTCACTCTGTTTGAAATCCTGCAATTTAAGAAGCATTCTTTGGGTTTACAAACTGCTTTCTGGAGATACTTTTTTCCAAAGCTATCTTGGGAGGATAACACATTAAAAACAATACCTGTTCATGAATTGTTCACTGATCTAGGTACCTAGGAAGAAGGAGCCCAGAAGGCTGGTTAAGAGTAAAGGTGACACGGAGTGGTTGCAGACAGCTTCACTAGGGACCATTCCTGGCTTCAGGGTACAGGTGGTTCAGTCTGGAGAGAGGGCTGAAGATAAGTTCAGAGGTAGAGGTAGAAGCCATTAGGTTGCTGAAGTCCCTGAGGGCAGTACAAAGAAAGACTGTAGTAGCCAAAGCAGGGTGCAGGACTCTGCAGACTGACAGCTTGGGGGTGGGCCACAGTGACCCCCTAACTCTTATGTCTCCCTAGAGCTCTAGTCCCTATCCCTTCCAGAGCCCAGAAATGAAGGTAGCTCCTGAGGCTCCTGTGCCTGGCCCTTGTCCAGCAATGGCTGCCTGGAAAGCACCCACAAGGATATCCTTCAATCCATCTGGCTGCTGCAGGGGGCACCCTAGCCCCAACCCTGCACAGATGCCCCAGTAGACATGTCTCCCTCCTCACTCCCCAACAATCCCCAATGCATGGAACAAAGTAAGGGATAAATATGAAAGGGGCATAGGCAGGAGGGGCTGGGTCTGCTTCTAAATGTGTGGTCAAGTGCTCCAGCCCCTCCACATTTGAATAGTGACAAAACCAACATGCATGCAAACTTCAGTAAGTAAAATGCCAGGAACCATTCTAAGGTTTATGTAGATAAACTCATTTAATCCTCACAATATTAGGACATATGTATCTATATAATTTTACTATTCATACCAATTATACAGGTGAGAAAACGGAGGCATAGAGAGATTAACTCCTTGCCCAAGAGCACAGAGTTAGTAAGAGACAGAACAGGGCCTAACTTACCCTACACTGCAGCAGTGCATACTTATACCCACTGGGCACTCTGCCTCTCATGCCCTCATCTCTACCTGGCTAGGCAGGGAAAGGTGAGGGGAGCATTTAGTAGCCTCCTGCTTTGGACCAGGCACTTGACAAAGATCCATATGCTCCAATCTCAGGAGAATTCAGTGAAGGATGAGATGCAATCCTCATTGTCCACATGTGTAAGCAAGACCGGAGAAGTCTGATTATCTGCCAAGGCCACACAGCCCACGAAGAGGTGGAGCTGAAATCCAAACCTTGGCCTGCACGTTCTCCCTCTCCAACCCCCACAGGGAGCTGAAGAGAACAGAGACTGGGATCAGGAGGCTGGAGAGGGGCTCTTTGGGTGCTCCTCACGTCTAGCACATGATCAGGCTTCCCATGGGGGTCCATGGGACTCTCTGGACCTCCTCCCATCCTTATGCGGTAGGGAGGGGAACCAGAGAGACAGGGGACTAAGTCCTTAAAAATGAGCAGCAGCTCCCTGCTGCTCTGCAGGGGGCTACTGGGCCACTGAGGGCTAGAGCGATGTCCCCTACCCCATCTATTGGTTGCAGGGACCAGGCAGGATGGGGAAGGTTTCCGACCCACTGTGGTCCCCAGTGGCACCTCCTGATTCTTGCACTTGGGTAAAGAGGGATAAGGCCTAGACAGGAGCACCTCCTCCAGGAATTAAGGGCAACAACCAGATGGCCAGTTGGGCGAGGACTGGAACACCAGGAGCAAGCAGCCCAGGGCCCGGTAAGCCAAGGATGGTGGGGGAGCCACCAAGGGCATGAGATGGGGCAGAAATACTGCCCCCAAGGACTAGGCCTGTGGCCCCCTGCCTCCCTTCTGACCCAGCTTCTGCCAGCCCTGAGAAAAGGGTCAAGGATGGTGAGACAGCTCGGCTCTGTGACTCAGGCAGATGTACCATGGGAAAGAGAGAAGATGAACGGCAAGGACCCAGGAGCTTCACTGGGGTACGCGCCGCCGGTACAGTGAAGCCAGGAGCACTAGAAGTGCCCCGGCCATGGCCACCCCGAGCCACGGAGCCCAGGGCATGGTCCTGACCACAGGCAATTCCTCCAACTCGTCCTCTTCCGGGGTAGTGTGTGTCCCGGGGCTGTCCCCCAGGAGGGAGGTGCTGGGGTTCTCATGGATCCTAATGGTGTCTTCCGACACATATTCGTTCTCCTCGGGGGCATTGTCAGGCCCCATGCCCAGGGAGTTACTGTGGCTGATGGCGAGATCCGCGGAGCAGCCTGAGAACGGCTGGCTGTCCATAGATACCAGCCTGCCAGGCTTGCTCAGCTCCGGCTCTGAGCCACAGCAGTCAGAGCTGCTGTCTGGCCAGAGTGATGTGCCTCCAGTGGCAGTGCCTGTGGGCACTGGTGATGCTGGAGTCTCCTGGGAAAGAAAGGAGGAACTAGAGGGACTGAGGATGGTAGGGGACAAGCCAGGTCGGGTAGCCCCACTCCCAGGACAGGCCAAAAACTGAAACCCCAACCCTTCAGTAACCAGCCCACAGTGCCAAAAGGCAATCTTCTCTTGGGGACTCAACTCACTGATGGTGCAGGAAGACAGTTGGGGAAGAGGGGACTAAGGCCTTGCAGGAGCATCAGTGGTAAGACTTCCTCCAGGGCTGAGAGTTCTACTCACTGGCCTGCTTCTGAGCTCACTTCTACCCCAGGGAACCGTTGGTCATGTGTGGTTCGCTCTACTTTGACTTTCTGCCTGGGCTTGATGGCCATGAAGCAGCCACAGGGTCAGAGGTTGGGCCATAGACTTCGTTCCGCCAGGCAGACAGCAGAAGTAGGGTTAGATAAGCAGGCTCAGAGGCAACTGTGGAGGCTACTAGGTCAGAGTAGATGGGCTGGGACTAGAGTTTGTAAAACCTTGGTCACGGTGGGGCAAGCCAGATATCCCAGCAGTGAAGAGCAAGGTGTTGAGGCAAATAGGAATATTTCTTCATCTGCAAAATAACACTGCTGAGCTTAAAGGGGAGCCATGAGCTCTAAATGGGTTAATGCACATGACCAGCAGAGGTGGTCTAGCAAGCCTGACCCTCCTGAAGCATCCACACTTGACCATTATTATTCTAAAGAATAGGGTGTTAGGTCTGGATGAGATTGGGTCTCAGTTCCCCTATTGCCTCAAAAAGCAGGATTTTGTGATCCTGATCCCTGGATCAGCCCTGGATCAGGCTGGAGTCAGAATGGAGACTGGAGAGGGGCTGGGGGGAGAGGCTTGGATCACTGCTAGGAGGGATAAGAACTCACCTTCACGAGTCTATTGCTGCTCCTCATGGCGAGCCTTGTGTTGGCAGGCACCTTACTGGGCACTGTGCTTGCAGGTATCCTGTGGTCAGGTATCCCACTAGTAGACACTTTGGGTGGCACCATGCCAGAACGCACTGAGTTGATGGGCAATCTGGATGGTGCTAGATTGGTGGGCACTGCACCAGGGGGCTTCAAGCTGGTGGGCAACTTGGAAGGCACTGAGCTGCCAAATGCTGAGTTGGTGGGCACCTTGGAGGGCACTGTGCTGGCAGTCATAGGGTTGTTGGGCACCCCTGCCCCACTGGAGCAGATGGTACCTTCAGCCTGGTCACCAGCACCTCCTGCAGAGGTCAAGCCAGTGGAGGAGGAGGAGGTGCCAACAGATGGAGCTGACACTGGGGGTCCAGGCAAGCGGCTTGCCCTGGGGGTAGAACGGGCCAAGGGCTGGACGGAGACAGTCGGAGACACAGGCCCATGGAGTGACATGGAACTGGAGACCACGCCTGCAGCTGGTGAAAGAAAACGAGAAACACAAACCCACGGGAGTGTTATCCTTGGATCAGAGGGATAGAGAAGGGTCTCTCTGTCCAAACTCACACCATCCCTACTGCATCCAACCTCCCACCCGTGGAGGAGTCTCCAGTCCCTTTAGTCACTGATCCCAGGGCTGAAGGCCTAAAGGTTGCAGATAAATCCTTGGTCCTGTCCCTCCTCGGTCCCTGACTTGTTGTCTCACAAGAGCAAAATGATCCCTCCCTCTAACAGGGTCTAGGAGCCTGAAAATCATTATTAGTTTTCCTCTCTGCATTTTTTTCTCCTGCCTGGGACACCCTCTTTTCTCTTGTCTGCCTCTTTCAACCTCTTCTTAGACTAGCAGAATCCTGACTGTTGCTCCCATTGCCATCTTTCTTCTCAGCAGGAACAATCAGAGGCCAGGGCAAGGGGCAGCAGGATGGCTCAAGCAGAAGAGCTCACACCAGTCATATGGCACCAGAGGCCCAGTGAGCGCCCCCTTCTAGGAGGCCTAAGGGCTTGTGGGTGCAGAGACAAAACCATCCTTGGGAAGAGGGCCTGAACTGGGGGAAGCAGGAGGGAGTAGGTGGTGATGGTCCATAAAGGCAGTTATATAAGGATTTGCCATGGAACTCTGAAAACACACATGCCAGGCCCTACATCTGACAAAGGTCAGGAGTGATTCTGATGTCCACCCCACCCCTACCCCAAATCTACCACCATAACATCTCATGGGACCTGTGTCCATACTTATACTGAAATCAAAGTGCCCTTTGTCTCCCTGGTCCACAGCAGTATTTTCTGAAAAGGTGTTCCACAGCAGGCTGGCACGCCAAGTGCAAAAGGATGCTTGAGATAGAGTGACAGGAGCATGGAACACTAAGGATGGCTTCTCTGAACCTTTAACTGCTCATGTGCTTGTGGCTGTTCCATGGGCACTGGGGGCTGGCTGGGCACCAATGTTATGTGGAACTCAGTTTAGGAAATATGCCAGCCTGAAAGATCAGAGTAGACAGTATTATACTCCTGAGACGTCTGATGTGAGGGTCCAGGCCCTTGGATGATGAAAAATATACTTCCTCTGGAGACTGAAATGTTTGAGTGATTTTCTGGGAGCTGGAGACCCCTTTGGGATGGGGCAGTGCTCCCTGCCAACAGCTGGCCCAGCCTGTACTCTCCTTACACTGTCCTCTAGGTCCTGGCACATCCCTTATATAGTCCCTTAGGCATAGTGCAGACATGGCCCTAATTCACTTCTTCTACCTGTATCCACGCCCTCTGCAATGTGACCTTATCAGTCCTCTCATCGAGGGATGGAGTCTATCTTTCTACTCCTCGATGCTGGGCTGGCCTGGTAATTTGCTTTGTCCCACAGAAAGAAGCAGGAGGAAAAATGCATCAGTTTTGAACCTGTGACCCAGGAGTCCTCTCTCCCTCTCTCAGAACAAAGCTCAGCTTAGGTATATGAAATGGGCTTGTCTACTGGGAGACGAGAGGTTCATGGAAGAGAACCGAGATGCTCCAACCAAGAGCCATAAACAACTTATATGTAAACTGATGTGTATACAAGAGGGAATTCAGCCCAGCTGAGCCAGCCCAAATTGCTGACCCACACAATCATGAGCTGAATAAATAGTTGTTATTTTAAGCTACCAAATTCTGAGACTGTATGTTACAAGCAGATACTAACCAATATGTCCTCTGAGGAAGGTTCTTCCCTGGGGAATACCACCTTTGCCTCTTGTCCAAGAAAGCCAGAGAGACAACCCTCTTACCCTCACTGGGTGGTCAGAAAGGCACTATAATTCCAGAGTCCATGCATACCTGCTGTGTGGGTATTGCCCAGTTCTGTGTCTTGCTCCTGATGTACACTGGAGGGCAGAGTGCTGAGGGCCACCGTGTCAGACAAGGGCTCCAGGGGGCCACCCAGCCTCTTCAGGACAGCCCCAGAAAGGGATGGTTGTGGGGCTTTCTCTGAATTCTGCAAGAGGGAATATAGGAATAAGGCAGTCGCTTCTTCCGGGAGCTGGCAAAGGGCAACTTATGCTTAAGACAGCTCCTACAGGCCACAGTCCATGCCATAGAGCACAGGACCAAGGAAGCCTTTACCTCGGCCTTGGCCATTGCCAGAACGTCTGTCTACAGGTGACTGTGAACCTCCTTCATAGAAAATCATCGTATGGGGGAGTCTCTACTCATCTGTCTGGCCCTAAAGAAAAGTCTCCCTCTCTGGGGCCACTGCACAGACCCTTTCTCAGGCTTCAGGTTCATGATTTGGTGTCTCCTGGACATCTAACTGCCCAGTCATCATATCCCAATAGAAGCAGACATATTTCCCCAAAACTTGGCTTTACTGGTGATGATTACAGCTCCAACCATCCATCCCTTACCCCACCACCTCCTGCTCCCTCACTCCCCCTATCTGGTCATACCCTGATCCCCTGACTCAGCTCAACATCTTAAATGGACCATTGCAAAGACCTCAAAATTGTGACCTCACAGCTGACTGATGACAGAGGGGTGAGGCTGCCATGTGGTGAAGACCTGGTCAACAGTCTGGCAGCTGGTCTGGGGCAGATCCACATTGTTCTGAGCAGAGTTTAGGCAGGATCTATGGGGGGCTTCCAGAAGGCTGGGTGGGCAGAAGCAAGAAGACAGGAACACAAAAGCAGGAGGTGTGTGGACGCACCTCTCCCAGGGACTCTGGTGGCTGGGTATCCTGGACAGGCATAGGGTAACTTGGCTTGTACTCTGTGTGGCCATTGCCAGGGATGCTGGGGGCCACAGCAGGTGTGGAGGGCCTTGGAATCTCAGCAGGAACTGATGGTGGCTCCAGTGGGGCTGGAGGGTGGTTTGGACGCCCTGAAGGATAAAGATAAAGTACAGTCAAGGAGGAACTGGAGACTCTCAGGGACAGGAGAGGCCTGGGTACTCCCAGGTCATGGTTATCAGTTTCCCCACAGCATCAACAGCTACCCTGAGGTGGAAGGCATTCCTCAGAGGAGACCCGTGTCACCAAGTGGAAGGTAGGTACTAGAGGGAGAGTGGAGATGGAGAGGGCAAGGAGTGGTAGAGGCAGGAGACGGGAGAGCGCAGGGGGCGCCTCAGAAGCCTCTCACCACCATGCCTGTATCAGCAGTCACCACTTCTCTGTCCCCAGGCATTCTGGACACAGTGGCTTTCTTCTCCTCCTTGTGGGTGGCTTTCACCACTAACTGACCCTTGACCTAAAGCTGCTTCCTTAACCCCTCCCCTTGGCCCTCTCCAACCATGCCTGGTCCTACCACAGCTGTTTGTGTCTGGGGAAATCACAAATTGTTAATCTCCACAAATGAAGAGATGAGTTAGGAAGGAAGGAAAGAAGAGGGGTGGGGAGAAAGAAAGGCAAACATGGTGATATTTTTAAGGCTGTGGATCTGAGTAGTGTGTCAGGAATTGTCTCTATCTGAAATATAGACAGGTCTTGTGTGAGTTTTCTTCCTGCCTAGGCCCTGAGACCCTGGCCCCAGTGGACCCCCTCTGAGTACTTGGCTTGGCAGGGAGCATTGAGAGCGCACGGAGGGATAGCGGGGCAACTGGGGGTTGGAGGGAGTGGGCGGTTAGGAGGCTCTAGGGGAAACCAGGGGGAGGGGAGGAGATGAGGGGAAAGGAAGGAAGAAGCCCATGAGGAGGAAAGCAGAGACAGTCATGGGATGGGGAGAGAAGAGATGAATAGAGAGAAGGAAGGTGAACACGGGAGAGGAGACAGGAGGAAGTGAGAAAAGCGTGGCAGGCAAACATCATAGCTGCAAAAATTAGAGGAGGCTCCATTTGCTGGGCACGTGGAAGGTGCCAGCTCCTGCTAAGTGCTCAACATGTCATCATCCTGTGGTTTTCACAGCAGCCCTACAAGCTAGACGTTGGTATTAGTCCCATTTTACAGAGAAGACTGAGACTTAGGGAATGAAGGGGCTTGGTCAAAGGGCTAATAAAGATTAATAAGTCGCTAAGTAGGGATCTACACTCAGGTTTGCCCACTGCCCAGAAGTGATGGGAGAGAGAGTGACAGAGGAAGACAGCAGGTATAGGGTAAGGGGAGAGGGAGAGCAAAGGCCAGGGGAATCAGAGAGGAGTTCCAGAAGAAGGGCCAGGGCAGGTGGCTCACGTGGCAGGTTGCTTTGGTAGACATGGGCCACTTCATCAGCGAGAACAGTGTGCTCACAGGCCCTCAGTGCCCGGATGAAGGAATCCACCCAGCCGTTCCTCCGCCGAAGACTGTCGAAGAGGTTCCAGAGGGTGCCCTGGTTCCCCCAGCGGTCAAAGTGGGCCCGAAGTCGGTCCTGAAAGACACAGCCCCGCCACCCAGATCAAGTCAGGTAGCCCTGACCCCCTCCCACAGCTACAAGTGGAGGTACCTAGAAAGCTACAAGATGGAGGCAGCCATCTGAAGCTGGGTCAGAGCCCAGGACAAGGCCAGAGTTTTGAGCCCACGTTTCCAGATCCAGGAAATAGGTCTTTACTGTGTCCCAGGCTCTCTTCTCAGGGCTTTGCGTGAATTGTCTTATTTAATGCTATTATCATCCCTACTCAGCTGATGAGGAAACTTGAGGCTTAGCACATACAAACAAGTGACCAGATAACAGAAACCCACAGAATACATTTACAGCAGAACTAAATGATAAGGAATTCCTGCAAACACCAAAATACAAGAGAAAGGAGCCAAACTCCACCAGCCACAAACTCAAATACCACCAGCATCTGCATGCAGGAAGCTGAAGGAGGCCTCGGGGTTCAATATGGAGACAGCTAAAACTGGGAGGGGCTGGGATCACCTCACTAGGAGCCCGCAGCAAGTGCCAAAAGGGCTAGCACCATCTGGCTCCCAAGGACTATGAAAGCTGAGCCCTGGGACTCTGCCAGAATGGGTCCCATGACCAGGAGAAAGGAATTGAGACTAAGCAGGAAGAAGGACAAGAGATGGAGAAGGTCCCAGTGAAAGCGAGTAAGGGGCCCCGAGCCCAGAAATCTCAGTGCTATATTTTGGAGCACTATACCAAAACAACACAAGAACCTCAGTGGGGTTGGAAAGGACACCCCGAGCCACACGTCATTCTGAATGTTAGAAAACTGTCAACAATGGGAAACAGGATACAGACAACAGAGAAGGAAGGAGTTGGTCCTGGCCTGGGAGAAGCTCTGAATTCCACAACCCTGCCCCCAGTCAGTGCCTGGCTGTCGGGCCCTGGCTTACCTGGTCATTTATTGTGAGGCAGGACAGGTGAGGCAGAATATCCAGAACATGAATATTGCAAAAATTGCTGTGATTGTAGCGGATATACTCATAAGTTTTGTCCTCGGCAAACGTCATCACTGTCTGGGTTCTGAACTGGCCCATGAAGGGTGGATGGACTGAGAGGAATAAAGGCTGGAAGAAAGCAGAGCATTCATGGCAACCAGGTTGGGGGTAGGGTTGGACAAAAGGCAATTCTTTCTTTTCCACCTCTTTGGAACGTTCGCTTTTTTAATCATCCTACTTTATTGCTTATTTTTATTTGGCTGCATCGGATCTTAGTAACAGTATGTGGGATCTTAGTTCCCCGACAAGGGATAAAACCCATGAGCCCTGCATTGGAAGGCAGAATCTTAACCACTGGACCACCAAGGAAGTCGCCATCCTACTTTATTATTGTCTTAGTATCAGAGGCCCTCAATTAATTTGCTTAAAAACAAACTGATAGGGAAAAAAAAAATCAGATTCAGAAGACCTAGGGCCCAATTCTGCCCATCAGGTTGGTCAGTGTTTGGGAAGAGCTCTGGCTCCTGCCTCATCATCCCCAGGTCTGAATGTGCCCCCAGCTGCTGATAGCAACAGGGCCGCTTCTTTGGAGAATACTGAGAGGGAAGGGGAAGAGAGGGAGGAGGGGGAAGAAATGGGGGGAGGGGAAGGGGGAGGGGAAGAGAATGCGGAGAAGAACAAGGCACCCAACATAATAATAGGATCAGGCCTATTCCTACCATGAAGAAAATGCAGTACCAAGGAATTAAGGGGGCTTGCTAGTTAGTAGAAGAGCAAAGAACTGAGGTCTTTAGGATCTGGGATCAGGTTCTTCCCAGAACTTGACTGCAGGCCCACCATTACATTAAAACTTGCCACGTACATATTTTCAGGGTAGGAGGCTAAGTTCCATTCATGGGTATGACTCCAGGAAAGTTATCAGCCTTTCCCAGGTTTATCCTCACCCCTAAAATGGTTCAAGAGGTTGTTCTGAAAATACAGTAGTTCAGTCTTATAAGACTGAAATTTTAAAATGCCCCAGGGACTTCCCTGGCATAACAGTGGTTAAGACTCCATGCCTCCATTGCAGGGGTCATTGGTGGGAACAAAGATTTCACACGCCACAAGGCATGGCCAAACACACACACACACACACACACACACACGCATAAAAGTGCTCCAAATACAGTCAATTGCTGCCGGTTGCTTATGTAGCACTCACCACAATTTTCAATTATAGATCTGTTTGCTTGCTCCCTTTTTAAAAAAATTTTTCTATTTTATTTATTTTTGCTCCTCCAAGCAGCATGAGGGATCTTAGTTCCCCAACTAGGATCAAACCTGTGTCCCCTACAGTGGTAGCATGGAGTCTCAACCATTGGGCCACCAGGGAAGTGCCTGCTTGTTTCTTATTTGCCTTTCTTATGGGAGAGAGCTGCAGGGAATAAGACAGACAAGATCTCTGCCATCATCCAATTTACATTCTACTGGAATGGGACAGACAAATCAGTAAAAATATACATAAATAAGGATTTCAGATAGCAATAAAGGTTATAGAGAAAATAAAGCAGATGAGACAGTCCCTGAAGATGGGGATGCTTCCTGAACTGGAGTGGGGAAGGAAGTCTTTTTGAATTGACATTTGAGCTGAATGGTTCTTGGCTGCAGTATTTTGGGCATAGGACACAGCAAGTTAGAAGTCCTAAGGTGGGAACAAGCTTGACATGTTTAAAGAATAGAAAGTAGACTGGAGTTGTCCAGGTTTAGAAAGCGAGGGGGAGGGGCAGATATCAAGGTCAAGAAGGTTGGGAAGGACTGCTGATGTAGGACATTATAGGAAAGGACTTTGTGTTTTATTTGGAGTGAAACAGGGAGCCGTTGGAGGGTTCTAAGCAGGAAAAGGAGAGGATTTGATTATGTTAAAGATTTCTGTGGTGGTTTTAAGGACCCTGGGCTGTGGCGGGATCATGATGGAAGCAGAGAGACAAGTCAGGAGGTCACAGCATGACAGGTATGGCCAGGATGATAACCATGGAGGTGGTGACAGGTGACTGGATTCAGATATTTTGTGGATATGGGAGATGAAGGAGAGAGAGGAATCAAGGATTACTCCTTAGGCACTGGGTGGATGGAGGGTGTCACTTAGCAAGCCAGAAAATCCGGGGGAGAAGCAGTGGTGCAGAGAAGACTCCAGAACTCCATTTTCAACAAGTGAAGCTTGAGATGCTATCAGATATTCAAAGGGGTTTTCAGGGAGAGAAGTGGGCAGAGGATAGAGGGGGAGACTGGAGTCGAAACATGGGTGTCAAGCTTGGTGAGACCTCTAGGAGACAGTGTTGCAAAGCAGAGAGTACCCAAAAGTTGCTGAGGCTCCCAGTCCCCTGCCACGTGGGAAATGGTGCAGATGTCCTGCCTACCTGCTGCCCACTGGCCCCATGGCCACATGCTGCATGACTTTCTTTGCCAACCACAAGTGCTATACCTCTTGTGGGGCAAGAACCAACAACAGAAGTCAAGAGGATCAGGGAGGTGGGGCAGGGGTCCTCTGAGCCTTCAAGAGAGGAACACAGAACTCTGTCCTGGTGACCCAATCCCTTCTTCCCTCCCACAGGATCCAGGGAGGCCCCAGGAGAGAGTCAGGTGATACATTCTTCTGCATTCCAACCTCAGCCCTCAAGGTATAGAGTTTGGGAAGTGTGGATGTATAAAATAGTCTCAACCGAAAAAAAAGGAAGCTCATATTTGTTCACACTTACTGAAGGTCTACTATAGGTAAAGTGAAAGTGAAAGTCACTCAATCATGTCCCACTCTTTGCGACCCCATGGACTATACAGCCCATGGAATTCTCCAGGCCAGAATACTGGAGTGGGTAGCCTTTCCCTTCTCCAGGGGATCTTCCCAACCCAGGGATCGAACCCAGGTCTCCCGCATTGCAGGCAGATTCTTTACCAGCTGAGCCACAAGGGAAGCCCAAGAACACTGCAGTGGGTAGCCTATCCTTTCTCCAGTGGATCTTCCCCACTCAGGAATCCAACCGGGGTCTCCTGCATTACAGACGGATTCTTTACCAACTGAGCTATCACGTAAGCCCTCTACTATAGGCAGGCACACCCTAAATTTCTTTCATTAATTCTTACCATAATCCTAAGAGGAGAAGTGATGTCAAGTTGTCCAGCTGACCAGTGGCCTAACAGAATTGGAACCCAGGACTTGCTGCCTCATGGCATGTCTCACCATACATCTTGAGGGCAGAGACCTCTGTGGCAAGTGAGACTCACACAGCCCCCTGCCTTCAAGCCCTCGGAGAGGCGAAGGACACGGCCTGGGTGAGGAGAGGTCGCTGAGTGTGAGTGTGCCTAAGATGCAATATTTAGTCCCTTCTCTTGTGAGAAACGGAAGTCTTTCGGCCAGGTCTGAGGACGTTTTAGCCCTGCCCTCCACAGGTGCCAGTTCTCAGGTCCTTCCAGATGTTTTTGAGTCCTCAAAATAAGGATGTCAGTTTTGTTTTTTCCAAAGTTTTCCTGGCACCGCCTTCCGGGTCTCAGAAAAGATTGTGCGCGGAGTGTTCTGGAGTGTTCCTGACGGTCGCCGCTAGGAGGGCACCAGAGTCTCAGAGAGCAGCCCCCGCCCCCGATCCCGGAAGGGACGAGGCCTCACAACCTCTGCTCGGAATCCAGAATTCCTGGGCCAGGGCAGGTCCGCCGAGGGCCAGGAGGCTGTTCTGAGGTGTCATCTCCGAGAACAGCCAAGACCTGGGGAGGGCAGCAGTCGCGACCGCTAAAGGTGCGGCCGCTGAGACTGACGCACCCGGGCTAGGCCTCGCCTTGGGGTCACCCTGGGCCTGCGGATGGCTGGAGGAACTCAGTAACCAGAGCCCTTCTCCTTCCGGCCCAACTTCCCCTGCAGCCCGGGCAGACGTCCGCGCCACCCACCTCCAGAGCCCCAGGTGCTGGATGCGGCACGCGGAGCTCTCGCTGCCGCGAACCCCGCTGTGCATTAAGATCCGCTGTTTCCAGTACCCCTGCGCCCTAAGCCTCTTGCGCCCCGACGGACTCCGAGTCCCACTCGGCTTCTGCGCCGCGGACCACCTCCCCGAAAGGCGTCCGTGCTCCCTGAGCCCAGAGGACCGAGCTCCTGAGTCGGCGATCTTACCTAGGGTAGCCGCGACCCGGCGACCTGCCTTCAACTGCGCCTGCTGGGAACCTTCCCCAGCTGGGAGGGACGAGAGAGGCCGGGACCGCGCGGCCATTGGCCAGACGCGGGGGCGGGGCTTCGCGGCCTGCTGTCTTGGCTGGTCAGCGTGGGCCGGCACTTGACCTCGGTTGGCAAGCCTGGCGGCGCTGGACCTGGGATCAGAACTGACCTGGTTTTCTACTGCGTGATCGGAAGGGAAGATGATCTTTCCTTCTTTCGAGCAACTTCCAGGGGGAAGTCTAGGGTCTGGCTAGAAACCAAGTAGAAACCGAGCTGGGTTCAGTCCCAACGCTTCCTACACAAACCTACCTTCCTCCGAGAAATAACTTGAGGGTTGAGGGCTTTTATGTCGTTCGCTCCTGGACTCACAGGGCCTAGCACACAGTCAGTGCTCAATAAATGTCGGGTGTCACAAGGGTTCGAGTGCTCAACCAAGTGACACCCTTTCTGGGCCTGAGAAGGCAGGATCGGGATGTGTAGGTGTATGCAGAGCAAGGGCGCCAAGATTGGCTCTGCACACAGGGTGTGGGCCTTGAGTGCTGCGTGTGAAAGGCCTCTAGGCTCAAGGATTTAGGGTGGTACCTCCCGACAGTGCTCGCCCTTCCTCTCCTGACCCAAAGGACAATTACCGAGTGCCCACTCTGTTCCAGGTACAGACTTAAAGTCTTAGGGCCCATTAAATATTCTCAAAATAACCACATAGAAGTTTATTTTTTCCTGTTTTAAAGAGAGATTTAAAGATCTGGGGAAATGTTTGGCAATTTTTAAACATATGCCAACCCTATCACCCAGCAACCTCTCCTGGTTGACCTATGAGTCCACCTAGGAACATGCACTATACTGTTCATGGTGGCTTTATTCACAATAGGCAACTCTGAAAGCAACCCAAATGCCCATCGACAGAAGGGAGAGACAAAGCTGGTGTATAGTAGTAGCGAAAAGTAACAGAGGACAAGAACTATTGATACAGACAACAGGATGAATCTTCCCAGGATGAATAGGCACTATGACTAACCAAGCTAAGTACAAAAAGAACATGCTGTCTGTTCCCAGTCACAAGGTAAGATAAGGTTCAAAAACATGCAAAACTCATCTATATAAATAGAATTCATACCACTGGTTACCTCTGGGGAATGCTTAAGGGTTGCGTACAAGAGAGCCTTCTGGAGTGATGGAACTGTTCAATATCTTGATGTGCTGGTGAGTACCTGGGCTTGCACATATGCAAAAATGCATCAGCTGTACACTTAAGATCGCTACATTTAATATTGTGACTTTAAAAAGAAAGACAACTGAGAGCTAAGAGGTTTGGCTGAGATCACTTGCAAATGCCTGAGCACATCAGTTCAGTTCAGTTCAGTCGCTCAGTCGTGTCCAACTCTTTGCAACCCCATGAATCGCAGCACGCCAGGCCTCCCTGTCCATCACCAACTCCTGGAGTTCACTCAAACTCACATCCATCGAATCAGTGATACCATCCAGCCATCTCATCCTCTGTCGTCCCCTTCTTCTCCTGCCCCCAATCCCTCCCAGCATCAGTCTTTTCCAATGAGTCAACTCTTCGCATGAGCTGGCCGGAGTACTGGAGCTTAAGCTTTAGCATCATTCCTTCCAAAGAAATCCCAGGGCTGATCTCCTTCAGAATGGACTGGTTGGATCTCCTTGCAGTCCAAGGAACTCTCAAGAGTCTTCTCCAACACCACAGTTCAAAAGCATCAGTTCTTCAGCGCTCAGCCTTCTTCACAGTCCAACTCTCACATCCATACATGACCACTGGAAAAACCATAGCCTTGACTAGACGAACCTTTGTTGGCAAAATAATGTCTCTGCTTTTGAATATGCTGTCTAGGTTGGTCATAACTTTCCTTACAAGGAGTAAGTGTCTTTTAATTTCATGGCTGCAGTCACCATCTGCAGTGATTTTTGGAGCACCAAAAAAATAAAGTCTGACACTGTTTCCACTGTTTCCCCATCTATTTGCCATGAAGTGGTGGGACCGGATGCCATGATCTTCATTTTCTGAATGTTGAGCTTTAAGCCAACTTTTTCACTCTCCTCTTTCACTTTCATCAAGAGGCTTTTTAGTTCCTCTTCACTTTCTGCCATAAGGGTGGTGTCATCTGCATATCTGAGGTTATTGATATTTCTTCCAGCAATCTTGATTCCAGCTTGTGTTTCTTCCAGTCCAGCGTTTCTCATGATGTACTCTGCATAGAAGTTAAATAAGCAGGGTGACAATATACAGCCTTGACGTACTCCTTTTCGTATTTGGAACCAGTCTGTTGTTCCATGTCCAGTTCTAACTGTTGCTTCCTGACCTGCATACAGATTTCTCAAGAGGCAGGTCAGGTGGTCTGGTATTCCCATCTCTTTCAGAATTTCCCACAGTTTATTGTGATCCACATAGTCAAAGGCTTTGGCATAGTCAATAAAGCAGAAATATATGTTTTTCTGGAACTCTCTTGCTTTTTTGATGATCCAGCGGATGTTGGCAATTTGATCTCTGGTTCCTCTGCCTTTTCTAAAACCAGCTTGAACATCAGGAAGTTCACGGTTCATGTATTGCTGAAGCCTGGCCTGGAGAATTTTGAGCATTACTTTACTAGCATGTGAGATGAGTGCAATTGTGCGGTAGTTTGAGCATTCTTTGGCATTGCCTTTCTTTGGGATTGGAATGAAAACTGACCTTTTCCAGTCCTGTGGCCACTGCTGAGTTTTCCACATTTGCTGGCATATTGAGTGCAGCACTTTCACAGCATCATCTTTCAGGATTTGAAATAGCTCCACTGGAATGCCATCACCTCCACTAGCTTTGTTCGTAGTGATGCTTTCTAAGGCCCACTTGACTTCACATTCCAGGATGTCTGGCTCTAGGTCAGTGATCACACCATCGTGATTATCTGGGTCATGAAGATCTTTTTTGTACAGTTCTGTGTATTCTTGCCACCTCTTCTTGATATCTTCTGCTTCTGTTAAGTCCATACCATTTCTGTCCTTTATCGAGCCCATCTTTGCATGAAATGTTCCCTTGGTATCTCTAATTTTCTTGAAGAGATCTCTAGTCTTTCCCATTCTATTGTTTTCCTCTATTTCTTTGCATTGATCACTGAGGAAGGCTTTCTTATCTCTTCGTGCTATTCTTTGGAACTCTGCATTCAGATGCTTATATCTTTCCTTTTCTCCTTTGCTTTTCGCTTCCCTTCTTTTCACAGCTATTTGTAAGGCCTCCCCAGACAGCCATTTTGCTTTTCTGCATTTCTTTTCCATGGGGATGGTCTTGATCCCTGTCTCCTGTACAATGTCACGAACCTCATTCCATAGTTCATCAGGCACGCTATCTATCAGATCTAGGCCCTTAAATCTATTTCTCACTTTGCTACCCACCCCAAATTCAGTTACCTCGTATCTAATTCTCACAGGAAAACTATTGGGAATATGGTGACTGAGTTCCAAATGCAGTTGTCACTCCCTGTCTGCTGGACCTCGCAAAGCATTAAAAAATACAGCTTTCTCAAAAACACTATGAGATATTGCCTCAATCCATTGGGGTCTATCTAACAAAAATACCATAGGCTGGGCAGCTTATACAACAAACATTTATTACCGGAGGCTGGGAAGTCCAAGATCAAGGTCCAACAGATTAGGTATCTGATAAGGGCTGTCTTTCTGGATCACAGATGCAGTCTTCTTACTGTGTCCTCAGACAGCAGAAGGAGCAAGGCAGCTATCTGGGGTCTGTTAAAAGAGCACTAATTCTATACATGAGAGCTTCACCCTTATGACCTAATCACCTCCCAGAGACACTACCTCCAAATATCACATTGGGGATTAGTTTTCAATATATGAATGGGAGGAGGAGTAGACATAACCATTCGGTCTATAGAAATATTAACCATTAGCATGGACATTTCAGAACAAACAAAATGGCATATCAGCAAGGATATGGAAAAACTGGAACCCCTATACATCACTGGTGGGAATGTGAGATGGTACAGCTGCTATGGAAAATAGTATGGAAGTTCCTCAAAAAAGTAAACAGAATTACAATATGATCCAGGAATTCCACTTCTAGATATACACCCAAAGTAAAAGCAGAGACTCAAACAGTACATCTATGTTCATAGTAGCCTTATTCACAACAGCCTAAAGAAGAAGCAACCCAAGTCTCTACTGATGGATGAATGGATAAAATAAAATAGAGTATATACATACAGTGGAATATTATTCAGACTTAAGGAAAAAAATTCTAACACATGCTATAAAAGGTTGAACTTTGAAGGCATTAGGCTAAGTGAAATAAGCCAGTCACAAAAGGACAACTGTATGATTCCACTTACAGGAGGTATCTGCTGCTGCTGCTGCTGCTGCTGCTGCTGCTAAGTCACTTCAGTTGTGTCCAACTCTGTGCGACCCCACAGACGGCAGCCCACCAGGATCCCCCGTCCCTGGGATTCTCCAGGCAAGAACACTGGAGTGGGTTGCCATTTCCTTCTCCAATGCATGAAAGTGAAAAGTGAAAGGGAAGTTGCTCTGTCGTGTCCGACTCTTCGCGACCCCATGGACTGCAGCCTACGAGGCTCCTCTGTCCATGGGATTCTCCAGGCAAGAGTACTGGAGTGGGGTGCCATCACCTTCTCCGACAGGAGGTATCTAAAGTAGTCAAATTCATAGAAAGTAGAGTGGTGGTTGCCAGGGTCTTGAAGCATTGGAGAATGGAGAATTAGTGTCTGATGGGTAGAGTTTCAGCTGGGGAAGAAGAAAAAGTTCTGGAAATGGATGGTGGAATGCACAAAATATAAATGTACTTAATACTACAGAACTTTATAATTAAAAGTGGTTAAAATGGTAAATTTGACATTACATATATTTTGTCACACACACAAAAATCCAGATCTAGGTGGTTTCCTGCCACCTTTGTCAGGGAACCAAAAAGGCACAACATCACATCTGTGGTATTTTTACTAAAACTTATAATCTGAAGTGAATTATGAGGAAACAGTAAACAACCCAAAATAACATTCAACAGCTCTCCAATACAATACAGTAGCCAGTTGCCACTATTAAATAAAATTAATGGTGGCTCAGCTGGTAAAGAATCTGCCTGCAATGCAGGAGACCCCAGTTCAATCCCTCCCTGGGTTGGGAAGATCCCCTGGAGAAGGGAACGAATACCCACTCCAGTATTCTGGCCTGGAGAATTCCATGGACTGTATAGTCCATTGGGTCACAGAGTCGGACAAAATGGAGTGACTTTTACACACACACACACACACACACACATTTTAATCAAAATTAAATAAAATGTAAAATTCAGTTCCTCAACCCTAATAGCCACATTTCAAATGCTATTTTCACATGGCTAATGGCTATCATATTGGACAGCACAGAGTATTTCTATCATCACAGAGAGTTCTATTAGTTTTTTTATTATTTGTATTGGACAACACTCATCTACAGAACAACTTTCCAAAGATGTGAAGGCCATGAAAGACACGGAAAGACTGAGGAACTGCTCCAGATTAAAGGAGAATAAAGAGACTGAACAGCTAAAAGCAATGTGGGATTCTTGGTCGGACCCTGAATCTGAAAAAGGACATCAGTGGGACAAATGGACTCTTTAGATTAATTAATATTCTATTACAGTTAATTTTATGGTCTTGGTCATTGTACTGTGTGGTTACATAAGATATGAACATTTGTATTATTTTTGCAACTGTTCCTAAGTCTGAAATTATTTCAAAATGAAAATTTTAAGTGAAATAAAATTTTAAAAGCATCTAGCTGGCTATTTATATTTTACTGTTGATTGCATCCCAACCTATTTCATGAATAGGATTTATTGATCACTTTCCATTTATTAGAGGAAGGGCAAGTCCAGAGAGCATCCTCAGAGGCCCCTTCCCCAGTAAAAGTGGCTCAGGTCTCCAAACCAGTGCTCCAAGAAAGGCTGTGGCTCACATGTGAAAAGTCGACAACCACCTAGCTCATGTTTCCCACCAGAGAGCAAAGTCAAATCCAAAGACAGTCCCAGAGTGCCCCCAAAATGGACATTTTTCATGTCTAAGTCCCTTCAGGGGACTCTCCAAACTGAAAAACAAAATACAATCCTTGCCTTTACAATTTAAAGTAAGTTTTTAAACTGCATTTCTTTAAACTATTTTTTCACACTGTCAACTTTATTGTAAAAAAAATTAATATATGCTTACATATTTAGTATGGAGAAAACCAAAAATATTTGATGAAGAAAATCAAAATTCATATTCATAATGCCACCACCCAGAAAAAATCTGCTGGTGACACTCTGGTGTCTTTTCTTCTAGTATTTTCTCTTCTACAATATGAGACTCCGAGTCCTCAGTTCTGGAATCACCCTTGCCTCACTAGCTGCATAGGAAGGACATAAAAGGGTCTGGTATGAATCCACCTTACCTCTCAAGGGTCTCAGGAGAAGGCAGGGGCTTGGTCTGTGTCAGCTCGTGGGTCAGTTCCCTGCTGCAGCCAAGCTCCTCTGGGGCTATCCAGCCCCCTATGGTCAGTATGGCCTCGTCAGGCTCAGGAGATCATGTTGCCCATCCATCACCTGCCACTCAGGGGCTGCCATCCTGCCCTTCCTTTCTGAGAACTACTGACATAAGTTGTTTGGCAACAGACATTTACTTGGAGTTGCGGCAAAAACAGGAAAATGAGTGCATGGGTAGGACATGCCTTTGAAGTTACAAATTGGAGTTCCTAAAATTCATACACATCTCCCAGTGCAGAAGACACTCCCTGGCCCTCCCTGCAGACACATCCCTCCAAGACCCCAGCTTCCTCCCACTCTTTTTTAAAATCAATTATTATTTTTTGGTTGCTTCAGGCCTTAATTGGCATGCAGGATCTTCTTTGCAGTGTGCAGAATCTTCTGTTGTGGTGAGGGCTCTATAGTTGGGACATTCAGGCTTAGCTGCCTCATAGCACGCGAGATCTTAGTTCCCTAATCAGGAATCAAAGCCACATCCCCTGCACTGGAAGGCAGATTCTCAACTACTGAACCCCCAGGGAAGTCCCCTTCTTGGTGCCCAACCTGCATTCAGCCCCTCTTGCCATCTGCTTGCCTAGGGCCCTTCCCCCAGAATCTGGAACTCGGTGAAGAAAACAGAAATCCCTCAGATGGGAGACTTTGTGCGCAATGAAAGATACTTCATGACACAACTGAGACCTGACACAGCCAAAAAACAAATGTTTTTTAAAAGAAATGCTTTATATATATAAAAAAAATTGCTGTGAATATTCACATGAAAGTCTTTTTGTGAAGTTATGCACTCATTTAAAAATTGATGGACAGGTGGTTCAGTGGTTAAAATTTCCCTAGTGGTCCAATGGTTAAGAATCTACCTGCCAATGCAAGAGACATGGGTTAGATCCCTGGTCCAGGAAGATTCCACATGCTGCAATCTTAGCAGCCTGTGAGCCACAACTACTGAGCCCTTGCACCCTAGATCTCTGCAATGAGAAGCCACAAGCAGCAGCCAGCACATCATAATTACAGAAAGCCCATGAACAGCAATGAAGACTCAGTGCAGTCAAAAATGAATAACAAAAGTAAATAATTTTTTAATGGCTGGACAATAGGGTAAGGTATGTTTAACTTTATTAGAAGTTTCCAATCAATTCTCCAAAGTGGTGCACCACTTTACACTACCACCAGCAAGTGTGTCAATGGCTCCAGGTGCTCCAGGTTGTTTCTTCACCAACACTTGACATGCTCAGTTTTTTCACAGTAAGGAATTTCATGCAAGGAATTGGTGCATAATAAGTGAAGGGGATTGGAGGAGCAGGAGTCAGAAGGCTGCCACTGGAGTAACTGAGTTCAAGAGCACATCACCATAACCACAGTTGGAAGCAAGGCCACTGATGCCACCTCCAGTTCCACATAGCTCTGTCTCAACATCTGGTTGAGTCTGGCATCTGAGACTGGCTCGAGACCCTCATCTCTCTGTCTCCTGCTGTGAGCACAAGTCTCAGCAAGAAAATGGGCTCTGCCCCCCAACCCAAACTCTGGTGGGGCATCTAATTGTCAGATCTTAATATTCTTAATTCTAGCTGCAAAAGAATCTGAGAAATGTAGTTTCTTACTTTGTAGCCTCTGCCCAATATAGGAAAGCATTCTGTAAGGAGATAGAGGGAGCCAGTTTTATCAGTTAGCTTTTGCTGATTAAAAAACTACCCCAAAATGTTAGAGTAAAACAGCAACTATTTATTTAGCTCACATTTCTGTGGGTTGGTGCTTTGAGGTTGGGCTTAGCTAGGTAGTTCTTATCTGAGCTCATTCATGACTTTGCAGTCAGTTGCCAGTCTGTTGGGAACTCACTGGTTTGGATGTGCTCTGCTGAAATGGATCATCTCTGCTCCACGTGTATCTCATCCTCCAGCAGGCTAGCCTAGGCTTGTTTTTTATGGTGGTTGGGCAGGTTTCCAAGAGAGAGCAAAATGCTCTTTAGACCTAGGCTCCAAATGGCACATCATTTCAGCCACATTCTATTGATCAAAACAAGTTACAAGATTAGCCCAAATTCAAGGGTAGTGGAAATAGACTCCACTACCAGAAGGTAATGGAGTCTAGAAGGTAATGTAAAGCCACACTGCAACGGTGGGAATAACGGTGGGTTGAAAAGTTAGGGTAATCTACCACACTAGTCCACAGCCCCTGCCATGTCTCCCACTTCTGGAACTAGCCAGCAAATCCCAAGTACCCGGATTCTCTTTTGTGCAAAGCAACAAGATTCCCTGTATTACCTGTTTCTGTCCCTTTTTTATATCATGTTTCTTAGGTTCCTTAACCTTTCTAAATCTTCTAATTGATTTTTAATTTAAGGAATAACAATTTATTGAGAACTCATTATCTGTTCTTCCTGGTGTTGCTTTATGGATGGGATCTCTTCCTGAATCTCATTACTGAGAAGAAAAATTAAAACATCTTCTTTAAAAAAAAAATTCTTTTATGTTCCTACATGGTTTTTCTCTGAAGCCATTTCTTGCTGTTTGCAAAAAAACTAAATAAAGTTTCTCTTTTACACTGGAGGCTTTCCCCAAATATCTGGTGAACTTTGCTCATATTAAGATGAACCACCACTTCTCTGGTAGTTTAGTGGTTAAGAATCTGCCTTGCAGTACAAGAGTTGTGACTTCAATCCCTGGTTGGGGAACTAAGATCCCACATGCCATAGGGCAAGTAAGCCCCAGTGCCACAACTAAGACCCAACACAGCCAAATAAATAAATATTTTTAAGAAAAGAGCGAGTCAATAAAAAGCATCAGGGAAGTTTTGTGCACATCCACGGGTTGGCTTGCTTTTGAAGGAGCAGATAGGGACTGGCCTGTGGAAGTCACACAGGCCAGAACAGGAGGGTCTTACATATGGGGCTGCTCATCTTTAAAACATGAGCACTTAACTTGGTGTGGACCAGTGATTCCTTGGGCTCTCTGGTAACATTCATAGGCCATAAAAATGATTTTAAAGGCATTTAAAGATATATACGGAGAAGGCAATGGCACCCCACTCCAGTACTCTTGCCTGGAAAATCCCATGGACGGAGGAGCCTGGTGGGCTGCAGTCTGTGGGGTCGCACAGAGTTGGACATGACTGAAGTGACTTAGCAGCAGCAGCAAAGATATATAGGGTTACAAAAAAAAAAACAAAACTCACTACTGAAATACATTAAAGTATTAAACAATTGTTTCAGTAAATAAGTAAAATATGTAAGCAGTGTCATGCATAGATGATAATCTCAGGTATCTGCATCAACTCTATCATAATACCAAAATACCCATAATTTCTTTTGGTGACCCAGTCTTAGATCCGGCTAATAGCATTCATTTTTAGCCAACATTTTAAATGGAAGGAAATTACAAAAAGCACACTTTTGGGGAGGAGTAATAGATATGTTCATTATCATGTTTGTGGTGACTGTTTCATGGGTATATATACATATATCAAATCTCATCAATCACACAATTTAAATATCTGTAGTGTTGGGGAAACGCCTTTATGCACCAACACAGAGGAGCGAGAAAACACTGAAAACGCAATCAGTTAAAAACATGCAGGTACTTCACAAGACACTACAAAGTCTGGGCAGCATTTCACACATTTCATATAATAACATAGAGAAAAGAACAATGAAAATTTAATTTTAGCTAGTAATTAGTGAAAAAGATGCATTTCTTCCTCATCTGAATTGCAGAATTCCATGAATTCTCTCCATGGATCCACTGAGGGTCCTGGCTTCCAGGTCCCATCACTGTCCCAATAATGCCCTGACAATAACAATTTTTCCTAGATTCAGGATCCAACTTGTGATCACCCATTGCCTTGAGTTGTCATGTTTCTTTTTTCTCTTTTTAGACGAAGCAGTTCCTCAGCCTTTAACTGCCTTGATATTTTTGAAAACTGTATGTCAGAATTTTCCTCTTCTTGGGTTTGTCTGGTTTTATCCTCCTAATCAGATTCAGGGTAAACATTCTTAATGCTCAGAAGTGACACTGTGTCCTTTCTGCACATCAGGAGGCACTGGATGTCCATTTGTCCCACTACTAAGGATATTCACTTCAATCACTTGATAAAGAGGGTGTCCTCCAGTTTCTCCACCATAGATTTACTATTTCCTCATTTGTAACTAATAAGTAATTCATGGAAAGGCTACATAAAAATCCTGTTGCTCATCAATCTTTCACTGACCAGTTTTATAATAGCATCTGAGCATAGTTCATACATCTTCTTTGTACAGACAAATGTATTTCTAATTATATTGGATCTAGGCATTTTCTAATTTTTGTCTTTATCCTGAGTGAGATCTTGTCTTTCATTACATTTACTAACTTGTTATTCATGGACATAAGAAAGTTATTTTTACTGATCATTTTTGTTATCCACCACCTACCTTAGGACCTTTCTGGATCATAGAAGACTCCTCTTGCCCATGATTTACTTTGTTTTCATTACATGGATATTATGGAGCCATATGAGCCAGAGACCTATCAAAGGGTTTTAATGCCCTTTTGCTTCTGATTAAATATCAATCTCAAATAATGTCCAGATAGTAAATGCTCTGCTCCCAGCTCTAGCTGAAGGTGGAGTCTCTACTGGTCCAAAGACTTTTTTGGCCCTCAAGCTGATGTGGCTTGTATAACTAGGGTGGACAAAGCCATCTCCAGGTGACTTTCAGAAAGAGGATTTCTGTCCACCTTTTTACTCATTTTTCCTAGGGGCAGGAATTATAGGCCTGTAGTAATAGTCGATCATAATTCTGACCTCTTTCAAAACACTGAGGGGATAAATTCCTATTCATTAAAAGAAATGTGAAAGCAAGCAAGTATAACTTCTGAACACAGGGGACCTTGCAGCAGGAAACTTGCGGATGTTGCATGATGTTTCCTTTGCTATAACAAGCAGCTTATCATCTGTGAAAGGGACCTTTGATCCTGGGCACTACCAACCTTAAGAGATATCAGACACAGTCTATTGTTTCTCTCTGCTCCCCAGGAGAAAGAAAAAGTTGTTACATGGTGATGTTGCAGAATTTCTGGCCCCAGGAGACTTCTGTAAACCAACTTTCATTCATTCATTCTATATTGGGTGGCTGCTATGTACCAGGGGTAAGTATAACGTAGAAAACAGACCCAATATAAACCCTCTTGGAGGCTATAACGTGATGGGAAAAAGAAACATTAAACTATAAAACACACAAATAAAACACACAATTGGAGTGGAGTGAACAAAGCTAGTAAAAATTAATACAGGGACTTCTTGGTGGTCCAGCAATTAAGACCCCATGCTTCCCACCGCTGGGGGCCCCAGTTAGATCCTCAGTCAGGGATATAAGATTCTAAAAGGCTTGTGATGCAAACCAAGAAGAAAAAAATTAGTACAGCTACACCTGCCCCTTCAGGGGAATATATAACACATGATTCATCTCTCGAAGATATATCTTTCTATGATCCTCTTCAGCTTATGTACATTAGTGACAAAGGAAGTCTTCCCTGAGAATTTAATCACATTCCATAAGAGTTTGGGATTTCAAAGCAGAATTCAAAATATGCTTTGAGCTGCTGAAGACGGAGCAGCTCTCATTTTTAGGTGGACACAGCTATGCTATTAAAGTTAGGTGTGGAACCAAGTTGGATGGGGATGGAGACCTAAACTGCTTAACATGAACAGGGAAGAAGGAATGAAAAATGAGGTGCTGGAGACCAGAGGGTATAGAAGGGAGCACAGAGAGTTATTGTTTAATGGGTACAGAATTCCTATTTTGAATGATGAAAACATTCTAAAAATAAATATAATAGGGACTTCTCTAGTGGTCCAGTGATTAAGACTCTGTGCTTCCACTCCAGGGGTCACAGGTTCAATCCCTGGTCAGGGAACTAAGATCCTGCATGTGTAGCTTGGCCAAAAAAATAGATACAATCATATGAGTGTACTTAATGCCACTAAATTGGACACTTCAAAATGGTTAAGGGCTTCCAGTTCAAGATAGTGAAGTAGAAGGACATGTGCTCATCTCCTTCTGCAAGAGGACCGAAATCTCAACTAGTTATGAACCACCAACAAGAGGATGCTGGAACCCACCAAAAAAGGATACACTATGTCCAAGGGCAAAGAAGAAGTTGAAACAAGATAGTAGGAGGGGCCCAACATGATAAAATAAAATCCCATACCAGCTGGGTGGATGACTTACAATCCGGAGAAGAGTGCTATCAAAGAAGTTCTCCCACTGATGTGAGCCTCATGTCAGCTTCCCAGCCTGGGGATCATGCAAAGGGACTGGGAATCCCCAGGGAATCTGACTTTGAAAGCCAGTGGGATTTGATTACAGAACTTTCAAAGAACTGGGGAAAACAAGAGACTCCACTCTTGGAGGACACAAACAAAATCTTGTGTGTGCCAAGACCCAGGGCAACGGAGCAGTGACCTCACAGAAGACTGAACCAGACCTACCTGCTAGTGCTGGAGTGTCCCTTATGGAGATTTGGGTCAGCAGTGGCTTGCCATGGGGATGGAGGCACTGGCAACAGCAGTCCTGGAAGGGGCCCCTTGGTGTAAGTCCTCTAGGAGGTCACCATTAACCCTACCATAGAGCCCAGGGCTGGGCCCCTCAGGCCAAAGAATTAACAGGGAGGGAGCACAACCCCACCAATCAGCAGATAACTGGATTAAAGTTTTACTGAGAAGCAGCAGTTAGAACTAGACGTGTAACAACAGACCAGTTCCAAATTGGGAAAGGAATATGTCAAGGATGTATGCTGTCACCCTGCTTATTTAACTTATATGCAGAATATATCATGCGACATGCCAGGCTAGACGAAACACAAGCTAGAATCAAGACTGCCAGGAGAAATGTCAATAACTTCAGATACCCAGATGACACTACTCTTCTGGCAGAAAGCGAAGAACTAAAGAGCCTCTTGATGAAAGTGAAAGAGGACAGTGAAAAAGTTGGCTTAAAACTCACCATTCAAAAAACTAAGATCATGGCATCCAATCCCATCACTTCATGGTAAATAGATGGGGAAACAATGGAAACAGTGAGAGGCTTGATTTTGGGGGGCTCCAAAATCACCGCAGATGGTGACTGCAGCCATGAAATTAAAAGACGCTTGCTCCTTGGAAGAAAAGCTATGACAAACTTAGTGTATTAAAAAGCAGAGACATTACTTTGCCAACAAAGGTCCATCTAGTCAAAGCTATGGTTTTTCCAATAGTCATGTATGAATGTGAGAGTTTGACTATAAAGAAAGCTGACCACTGAAGAATTGATGTTTTTGAACTGTGGTGTTGGAGAAGACTCTTGAGAGTCTCTTGGACTGCAAGGAGATCAAACTAGTCAATCCTAAAGGAAATCAACCTTGAATAGTCATTGGAAGGACTGATGCTGAAGCTGAAACTCCAAAACTTTGGCCACCTAATGTGAAGAACTGACTCACTGGAAAAGACTGATGCTGGGAAAGAATGAAGGCAGGAGGAGAAGGGGACCAACAGAAGATGAGATGGTTGGATGGCATCACCAACTCGATGGACATGAGTTTGAGAAAGCTTCGGGAGTTGGTGATGGACAGGGAAGCCTGGCATGCTGCAGTCTATGGTGTCGCAAAGAGTCAGATACGACTGAGCGACTGAACTGAGCACAGCCCTGCCCACCAGAGTAAGACCCAGTTTTTCCACCATCAGTCCCTCCCATCAGCAAGCTTATACAAGTCTCTTAGCCTCATCCAACAGAGGGCAGACAGAAGAAGCAAAAAGAACCACAATCCTGCAGCAGCTAGAAACAAAATCACATTACAGAAAGTTAATCAGGATGAAAAAGCAAAAGGTTTTGCCCCAGATCTTTGAAGGGACGAGATAAAACCCCAGAAAAACAACCAAATGAAGTGGAGATAGGCAGCCTTCCAGAAAAAGAATTCCAAATAATGATGGTGAAGATGATCCAGGATCTCAGAAAAAGAATGAAGGCAAAGATTGAAAAGATGCAAGAAATGTTTACCAAAGACCTGGAAGAACTAAAGAACAAACAGAGATGAACAGTACACTAGAAGGAATCAATGGCAGAATAACTGATGCAGAAGAACGGATAAATGACCTGGAGAACAGAATGGTGGAAATCACTGCTGCAGAACAGAATACAGAAAAAAAGAATGAAAAAAAATGAAGACAGCCTAAAAGACAAGAGGGACAAGAGGAAATGCACCAACATTCTCATTATAGGGGTCCCAGAAGGAGAAGAGAGAAAGGACTCCGGAAAATATTTGAAGAGATAATAGCTGAAAGGGTAAGGAAAATATGGGAAAGGAAATAGTCAACCAAGTCCAGGAAGCACAGAGAGTCCCAGGAAGGATAAACCCAAGAGGAACACACCAAGATACATAGTAATCAAAATGATAAAAATTAAAGACAAACAAACTATTAAAAGCAACAAAGGAAAAACAACAAATAACATAGGAGGAAACTCCCATAAGGTTATCAGCTGATTTCTCAACAGAAACTCTACAAGCCAGAAAGAAATGGCACAATATATTTAAGGTGATGAAAGGGAAGAACCTACAACCAGGAATAATCTACCAGCAACACCCTCCAGATTTGATGGAGAAATCAAAAACTTTCCAGACAAGCAAAAGTTAACAGAATTCAGAACCACCAAACCAGCTTTGCAATAAATGCTAAAGGAACTTCTCTAGGCAGGAAATACAAGAGAAGGCGAAGACCTACACAAAATAAACCCAAAACATTATGAAAATTGTAACAGGATCATACATATCGATAATTACCTTAACTGTAAATGGATTAAATGCACCATCCAATAGAGTAGACTAGCTGGGCAGATGCAGAGAAGGCAATGGCAACCCACTCCAGTACTCTTGCCTGGCAAATCCCATGGACGGAGGAGTCTGGTAGGCTGCAGTCCATGGGGTGGCGAAGAATCAGACATGACTGGGCAATTTCACTTTGACTTTTCACTTTCATGCACTGGAGAAGGAAATGGCAACCCACTCCAGTGTTCTTGCCTGGAGAATCCCAGGGACTGGGGAGCCTGGTGGGCTGCCATCTCTGGGGTCGCACAGAGTCATACACGACTAAAGCAACTTAGCAGCAGCAGCAGCAGGGCAGATGAGAGCATGTGTGTGTATGCACTTCCACTTACCACATCACTCAACCTAACCCCTCAAATCGTATGTAATTATTTTATATTGTTAGATTAATCATGTTTCCATTATGGCTTGCAATGTAATTCTTTTATTTCTTCTTTGGGTATTGACTGTGAAAACTGTCAATTACTATTTTTATTATGTACCTATTATTTGCTTAATATCATGATGGGATTCCCTGGTGGCTCAGACAGTAAAGAATCCACCTGCAACACAGGAGACCTGGGTCTGATCCCTGGGTTGAGAGATCCCCTGGAGGAGGGCATAGCAACTCACTCCAGTATCTTGCCTGGAGAATCCCCATGGACAGAGGAGTCTGGCGGGCTACATACAGTCCATGGGGTCGCAAAGAATCAGACGACTGAGTGATTAAGCACACAATATCATGATTAGTCAACAGAAAATAGGAGAATTATCTATCACTAAAACTACCATTTAATAGAAAACCTTGTAATTGCTTTTTAAAATCCAGATGCATACAGAATTATCTTGTAATTTTTTGAAAAATACAAATGCCCAGGTATCGCTATTTTTCTCCAAAGCTCCATATGTGTTTCTAAGGAGCATCCATGTTTAAAAACTGGACTCTATGATGATTTTTTTGCTTTTATCTCATTTCTTTCACTTTTTCTATTTCATATTCAGTGTTCCTATTTCATTCAGTTTGTTTTCCAATTTCTCCGTCTCTTTTTTGTTGTTGTTATTCTTTCTCAAGCCTTTATCAAGCATAGTAAAAAAGCTTTTGTATACATATGTATAGCATGTATAAGAGTATGGGGCTTCCCTTATAGCTCAGTTGGTAAAGAATCTGCCTGCAATGCAGGAGACCCTGGTTCGATTTCTGGGTCAGGAAGATCCACTGGAGAAGAAATAGGCTACCCACTCCAGTATTCTTAGGCTTCACTTGTGGCTCAGCTGGTAAAGAATCCGCCTGCAATGTGGGAGACCTGGGTTTGATCCCTGGATTGGGAAGACCCGCCCTGGAGAAGGGAAAGGCTACCCACTCCAGTATTCTGGCCTGGAGAATTCCATGGACTATGGGTCACAAAGAGTCGGACATGACTGAGCGACCTTCACTTTCTAATATATATATTTTTGAAAATTTATGAATTTTTGCCTAAAAAAATTATGACATTTTGATCCCACTTGACTAGGTATGAATAGAATGCTAGATTTTTAATTTATATTCACTCAAAACTTTGATATAGTTCCTAGTATTTTGGCATCTAGTATTACTGCTAAAATTCTAGAAAATTTATGATCTTAGTGATTTAAAGAAAAAAATTGAATCAGGCTTGAAACCTCTAATCCAATTCTGAGAATTGGATTAGAAATACTATGCTGTAAAAAAAAAAAACAAACAGGAAATTAATAAGTGATATAGTATTATTAACTATAGATTTTGTTCAAATTTCATAAAATTTTATGCTAGTGCCCATCATTTATTTGCATAACTTATTCAAGACTCCACACTATATTTAACTGCATTGAGCAGCTTTAGCTGCATGCAACAAATTCTGATAAATTCTCTTTTCATTTTCAATTTCATAAATTCTCTTTTCTTTTCTATTGCAAATATTCTCTAATTTTCCTTGTTATGGCTTCTTAGATATACCCATCATTTAAAAGTGGACATTCCCAAATACATGGGATTTTTTTTGTATTCTTAGCATTAATTTCTCATTTTGATAGTAATTTCTCATTTAAATGCTTTCCTCTCTGCAGTCATCCTCTGTGTTTTTTTCAGTCTAACGTTATTGAGACTTTCAATGGCTAAGTTGAAGAATCTCTCTTGGTAAATGTCACATTTCACTTAAAAATATGTGTTATTTTCAAATATTTTGATATTGACTTCTAACATAATTCCACAGTGATAAGAGAATGGATTCTGTATTTCTTTTTGATTCTATATGATTTTAATACCTTTAGACCATGAAAATTTTACACTTTGTTTTATATACCTGGATATTTTCCAGTATCTCCTAGTTTACAATCTATGGGAACTTAAATAGAATTTGTTTCCTCCTGTTGCATGAAGATTGTATAAATCTTCATTATGTTGTATTGGTTCACAGTGCATTTCAGGTCTACTATACCCTTCTACTTCTCTGTATATTCACTGTATTAATTTTTGAAAGTTTGATATTGAAACTCTAACTAAAAATCTTAATTTATCTACTTAAATAAAACAACTGTAATATACAGTGGAACCTTGTTCTGTATTTTCCAAGTCTCCTGTAAATATGTTATTATACTTTCACAATTTTAAAGAAATATAAATTTTTTTTAAATGGTTAAAATGTTCAATTTTATGTTATGTATATTTTATAATAAAAAAATGAAAAAAGTTTTCAGTAAATATAATAATAATAATAAAGCAGAAGGGAGCAGCCTGAAAGTTGATGGGAGGCCAAGGACAAGGGCTAACTAGGAGTGATAAGACCCCCTTACGGGTTATGGTCAAGAGAACCAGGAAACATGAGTGTCTAACACTAAATCTTAAGTTTTTTGCTTTGTCATTCTATAAGATAACCATCCACTATCCCCCAAAGTTTAGAAAAAGTCTGTTGTGCTCAAAAACCTGATTCTTTGGTGGTATCAAGGCAAAAAGCATGTATTCTGCACCTAAGCAAATACATCAGGGCAGGGAGAGGGAGAAGTCACATGCACTGAGACCCAAGTAAGATGGACAATGTCGCAGAAGATGAGGACAAGGACAAGTGACGCTCATGAGACACATATGATGTGCCAGGGCAATACTGAGTGTCCCACTTCAGGCAGGATGAAGGCTCAAGCAATTGTTACTGTTGTTCAGTCACTCAATCATGTCCAACTCTTTGCGACCCCATGGACTGCAGCACGCCAGGCTTCCCTGTCCTTCACCATCTCATGGAGTTTGCTCAAACTCATATCCATTGAGTTGGCGACGCCATGCAACCATCTCATCCTCTGTCTTCCCTAACTCCTACCTTCAATCTTTCCCAGCATCAAGGTCTTTTCTAGTGAGTTGGCTCTTTGCATCAGGTGGCCAAAGTATTGGAGCTTCAGCTTCAGCATCAGTCTTTCCAATGAATATTCAGGGTTGATTTCCTTTAGGATTGACTGGTTTGATCTGCTTGCTGTCGAATAGACACTCAAGGGTCTTCTCCAACACAACAGCTCAAAAGCATCAATTCTTCAGTGCTCAGCCTTCTTTATGAGTCCAACTCTCATATCCATATATGACTAATGGAAAAACCAGTAGTTTTTGACTAGATGGACCTTTGCCGGCAAAGTAATGTCTCTACTTTTTAATAGGCTCTCTAGGTTTGTCATAGCTTTTCTTCCAAGGAGCAAGCATCTTTTAATTTCCTGGCTGCAGTCACCATCTGCAGTGATTTTGGAGCCCAAGAAAATAAAGTCTGTCACTGTTTCCATTGTTTCCCCATCTATTTGCCATGAAATGATTAGACTGGATGCCATGATCTTAATTTTTTGAATATTGAGTTTTAAGCCAACTTTTTCACACCCCTCTTTCACCTTCATCAAGAGGCTCTTTAGTTCCTCTTTGTTTTCTGCCATAAGGGTGGTGTCTGTCATCTGTGTATCTGAGGTGATTGATATTTCTCCCAGCAATCTTGATTCCAGCTTCTGCTTCATCCAGGCCAGCATTGCTCATGATGTATTCTGCATATAAGCTAAATAAACGAGGTGACAATATACAACCTTGATGTACTCCTTTCCCCAAGGAATGATCAAAACCATCCCCAAGAAAAAGAAATGCAAAAAGGCAAAATGGTTGTCTGAGGAGGCCTTACAAATACTTGAGAAAAGAAGAGAAGTGAAAGGCAAAGGAGAAAAGGAAAGATATAACCATCTGAAGGCACAGTTCCAAAGAATAGCAAGGAGAGATAAGAAAGCCTTCCTAAGTGAAAGTGAAAAGTGAAAGTGTTAGTCGCTCAGTCTGTCCAACTCTTTGCGACCCCATGGACTGTAGCCTTCCAGGCTCCTCTGTCCATGGGATTCTCCAGATTAAGAATACTGGAGTGGATTGCCAGTCCCTTCTCCAGGGGATCTTCCTGACCCAGGGATCAAACCCAGGTCTCCTGCATTGCACACAGATTCTTTACTACCTGAGCTACCAGGGAAGTCCTTAGTGAACATGCAAAGAAATAGAGGAAAACAATAGAATGGGAAAGACTAGAGATCTCTTCAAGAGAATGAGAGATACCAAGGGAAAATCTCATGCAAAGATGGGCACAATAAAGGACAGAAACAGTATAGATCTAACAGAAGCAGAAGATATTAAGAAGAGGTGGCAAGAATACACAGAAGAACTGCACAAAAAAAGATCTTAATAACCCAGATAACCACAATGGTGTGATCACTCACCTAGAGCCAGACATCCTGGAATGCGAAGTCAAGTGGGCCTTAGAAAACATCACTACGAACAAAGCTAGTGGAGGTGATGGAATTCCAGCTGAGCTATTTCAAATCCTAAAAGATGATGCTGTTAAAAGTGCTGCACTCAATATGCCAGCAAATGTGGAAAACTCAGCAGTGGCCACAGGACTGGAAAAGGTCAGTTTTCATTCCAATCCCAAAGAAAGAAGATGCCAAAGAATGTTCACACTACCGCACAACTGCACTCATTTCATATGCTGGCAAAGTAATGCTCAAAATTTTCCAAGTGAGGCTTCAAAAGTACATGAATCGAGAACTTCCAGATGTTCAAGCTGGATTTAGAAAAGGCAGAGAAACCAGCGATCAAACTGCCAACATCCACTGGATCACAGAAAAAGGAAGAGAATTCCAGAAAAACATCTACTTCTGCTCCACTGACTATGCTAAAGCCTTTGATTGTGTGGATCATAACAAACTGTGGAAAATTCTTAAGAGATGGGAATACCAGACCACCCTACTTGCCTCCTAAGATACCTGTATGCAGGTCAAGAAGCAGCAGTTATAACAAGATATGGAACAATGGACTGGTTCAAAACTGGGAAAGGAGTACGTCAAGCAATTGGTATTGGAATACTAAGGGACAGACCAGTTCCACAGGGGTGGAAGACCTGGAACCACCCAGAAGGCAGAGATCTGAGTCACGTGCGTGAGCCTCATGAACTTCATAGTCTGCAGGCTCTCTCCTAGGTTAAGCTAAACTGAGTCCATTGAGGCCATTGTGATATAGCTTCTGCCTCACTGAAATATGAGATTCATCTTCAGGAAGTACACTTTCTTTTTTGTGCTTTCTGGGATCTGGCATGTTAACAGGATTATGGAGAAAAAAGATAGTTATGCATGACAGGCAAAGGAGAACCAAGTAGTGCCTAACTGGAATGCCTGAAAGGAAAAAAAAAAATGAAATACAGTAGCCATTTAAAAATATAATTTAGGAAAATGTTTCTGAAATAATAAAGGATCTCAATCTACATTTGAAAAAAATCACAACAATGTTTATATTAAAAGACATATTCTATAGATAAACATATGTCCTCTCCCTCTTGAACTTCCCTCCCCATCCCACCCCTCTAGGTTGTCACAGAGCAGAGGCTTTGGGTTCCCTGATTCATGCTGATGTATACTAGAAACCATCCCAATATTGTAAAGTAATTATCCTCCAATTAAAAATAAAATACAATTTGAAATTTTAAAAAAATATTACAAATACAGTAAAAAGGAAAAAAAATACTAGAAAACAAAGAATCCTTGAGGCACTCAGGCAAAAAGAACAAGTATAAAGGCTCCAAAAAAATTGCTTTTGAACATACAAGAATTCAGGAATAGCATTCTTAAGAAGTCATACAGAAATAGGGAATCAGAGGAAGGAAAACAAAAAAACTTTTTTAAAGATGTAGATTTTCTAGAAAATATTCAACAGTGAAAACACCACATGTTCTGACATTTGTGAGAGGGAAGCATCAGTGAGAGGAAAATTCATAACTTAAAAACTAATACCAATTTTTTTTTTTGGCTGTGCTGTGCAGCATGTGGGATCCTAATTCTCCAACCAGGGATCGAACGCACACCCCCTACAACAGAAGCACAGTCTTAACAACTGGACTACCTGGGAAGTCCCCCTCTGCACTTTTTTTTAAACCTGAACTATTTCACAGTAATTTTTAGCTTGTTAAATAAATGAACTACAATATATCCACACAATGTGTGTGTTATTCGCTCAGTCATGTCTGGCTCTTTGTGAACCCACGTACTGTAGCCCACCAGGCTCCATGGGGATTCTCCAGGCAACAATACTGGAGTGGTTTGCCATGCCCTTCTCAAGGGGATCCACACAATGGATAAGAATAAGAATGTTATGTACTACTCTAAAAACATCACCAGGATATACTGTTAAGGGAAACAAACAAGTATAGAATCCTATATACAGCAGGCAACCGACTGTGTAAGAAAACAGTGCAGGAAGTATTAAATAAAAAAACACATATTTGTACATATGTACATAATGTACACATTTGCTTATATTTGTATAAAGAGAAACAGAAACATATGCAGGAAACCTAGAAGGCTATTATCCAACAAAGCAGAGAGTGAAACAAGGTAGATGAGGAGGCAGGACCAAGTTTTTCAGTAAAAATGTTTTTATCATTTTGATTTCTAAACCATGTTACTTAGTTAGAAAGCAAAATTTAATTTTTTTAGTATTTATTTATTTGGCTGCACCAGGTCTTGGTTACAGCATGCAGGATTTTCTTTTTTAGTTGAGGCATGTGGGATCTAGTTCCCTGACCAGGGATTGAACCAGGCCCCCTGCATTGGGAGTGCAGAGTCTTAGCCACTAAACCACCAAGCAAATCCCACAGAATTTAATTTAAAAAAAAAAAAAAATTTTTTTTAAATTCAAGGCTGGCCAAAATGGGTCCACTAGGTAAGTAGTCTGCCAAACGTTTAGGAAAGAAAACACTCCAATTTGTTAACATCTGCTCCAAAGATGGAGAAGCAGAGGAAACACTTCCTAATTCATTCTATGAAACCAGCATTACCATAATACCACAACCTGACAAAAGCAGACAAGAAAACTGCAGACCAATATCACTCATGAACATAGACGCAAAACGCCTCAACAAAATATTAGTAAATAGAATCCAACAATGTATAAAGAATTATACAGCATGATCACGTGGGATTTATCCCAGGTATGCAAGGCTGGCTCAACATTTGAAAATTAATTAATGGCATCACATCAACAGACTGAAAAATCACATGATCATACCAATAGACAAGGGAAAAATATTTTACAAAATTCAACATCCATTCATGATAAAAAACTCTCACCAAACTAGAAACAGAGGGGAACTTCCTCAATCTGATAAAGAACGTCTACAAAAACCTACAAGAAACATCATACCTAATGGTGAGAAACCAGCTTTCCCACTGAGATCAGTAACAAGGTAAGGAATGCAATAAGATAAGAAAAGGAAATAAAAGGTAAGTAAATGGTGTGTGCTCAGTCGCTTCCGTCATGTCCAACTCTTTGCGACCTTATGGACTATGGAATTTTCCTGGCAAGAGTACTAGAGTGGGTTGCCATGCCCTCCTCCAGCAGATCTTCCTAACACAGCGACTGAACCTGCGTCTCCTGTGTCTCCTGCTTGCAGGGGATTTTTTACCGACCGAGCCACCGGGGGAGCCCAAAGTAAACTGGGAAGGAAGAAATAAAACTGTATTTGTTAGCATTTGATGTGATTGTCTATGACAAAAATCTGTTTAAGAATCAACCAAAAAACTCTTGGAACTAATAAACAATCACAGCAAAGTTGTAACCATGGCTAGAGGAGCCTTACAGGCTACAGTCTGTGGGGTCACAAAGAGTCGTACACAACTGAGCAACTGAGCACACACAAATGGAAAACAGTATGGAAGTTCCTCTAAACACTAAAAACAGCGTTACCATATGATCCAGCAATCCCACTCCTGGGTGTATATCCAGAGAAAACTTAGTTTGAAAAGAAACATGTACCCCTATGTTCATAGCAGCACTATTTACAATTGCCAAGACATGGAAGCAACCTAAATATCTACCAACAGGTATGTATAACTGACTGAACCACTTTGCTGTACACCAGAAACTAATGCAGCACTGTAAATCAACCTGATGGGAACCAACACCACAAGCCTCATCTAATACCCCAACTTCCCGCAGCTTCTCAGGTAATAGGGTCTTCAATAATATTAAAAAATGAATAATTACCATTTACATTAACGCCCCAAAATGAAATACTTAAGTAAAGTCTAACAAAATATGTACAAGATCTCCTTGAAGAAAACTATGATGACAGAATCCAAGAACTGGGACTTCCCTGGTAGTCCAGTTGCAATGCAGGGGATGTGGGTTCAATCCCTGACCAGGGAACTAAGATCCCACATGTCAGAGAGCAACTAAACCCATACACTGCAATTACTGAGCCCATTCAACACAACTAGAGAGCCTACACATCACAGCTGGAGTCCATGCACCGAAAAGAAAGATCCCTCATGATGAAATGAAGATCCTGTGTCCCACAACAAAGATCTGACAGTCAAATAATAAGTAATTTTTAAAAAGAATCTAAGAAGTAAATAAGTAGCAAGATAGTCCCTATTCACAGATAAAAGACTCAATGCCGTCAAGATCTCAGTTCTTCCCAGCTTCATCCACATCTATTCAATGCAATCCCAATCAACACCTTGCATAGCACCTAGCAGAGTGTCAGGTCCATGGCAGGCTCAATGAAAGTGAAGTAAGCATAAGTTGTGGTGGAAAGCCAGCTCAGAAGTCCTGGGGCAAAAGTGGAAATATACAGCAAGTGCACTGGACAAACTTGCATGATTAAGAAAACCCAAGTACTAACTGGACATCTTGAACAGAAACCAAGGACTCAGTGACCTTACAGATGTGTCTCACCTCTGTCATTCTCTGTATATTAGTTTCCTCTACCTGATGGGAACCAACACCACGAGCCTCACCTAATCCCAACTTCCCAGAGCTTCTCGGAGAAGAGCGTCTCACTCTCATCCTCAGGGTGTAGTCACTCACTTAAGAGCCAGACATCCTAGAGTGTGAAGTCAAGTGGGCCTTAGGAAGCATTACTATGAACAAAGCTAGTGGAGATGATGAAATTCCAGCTGAGCTATTTCAAATCCTAAAAAAAAAAAAAAATGATGCTGTTAAAGTTCTGTACTCAATATGCCAGCAAACTTGGAAAACTCAGCAACGGCCATAGGACTGGAATAGGTTTTCATTACAATCCCAAAGAAGAGGAGTGGCAAAGAATATTCAAACTACTGTACAACTGCACTCATTTCACATGCTAGCAAGGTAATGCTCAAAATCCTTCAAGCTAGGCTTCAACAGTACATGAACCTAGAACTTACAGATGTACAAGATGGATTTAGAAAAGGCAAAGGAACCAGAGATCAAATTGCCAACATCTGCTGGATCACAGAAAAAGCAAGAGAGTTCTAGAAAAACATCTACTTCTGCTTCATTGACTATGACTAAAGCCTTTGACTGTGTGGATCACAATAAACTGTAAAAAATTCTTAAAGATAAGAATACCAGACCACCTTACCTGCCTCCTGAGAAACCTGTATGCAGGTCAAGAAGCAACAGTTAGAACCCGACATAGAATAAAGGACTGGTTCAAAATTGGGAAAAGAATAAGTTAAGGCTGTACTCTGTCACCTTGCTTATTTAACTTATATGCAGAGTACATTATGTGAAATGCCAGCCTGGATGAATCATAAGCTGGAATCAAGATTGCCAGCAGAAATATAAACAACCTCAGATATGCAGATGATAGCACCCTAATGGCACAAAGCAGAAAAGAACTAAAGAGCCTCTTGATGAAGGTGAAAGAGGAGAGTGTAAAAGCTGGCTTAAAACTCAACATGCTCACTCCTTGGAAGGAAAGCTATGACAAACCTAGACAGCTATTAAAAAGCAGAGACATCACTTTGCCAACAAAGGTCCGTATGTTCAAAGCTATGGTTCTTCCAGTAGTCATGTACAGATGTGAGTTGGACCATAAAGAAGGATGAGCACTGAAAAATTGATGCTTTCAAACTGTGGTGCTGGAGAAGACTCTTGAGAGTCCCTTGGACAGCAAGGATATCAAACCAGTCAGTCCTAAAGAAATCAACCCTGGATGTTCATTGGAAGGACTGATGCTGAAGCTCCAATATTTTGGCTATGTGATGTGAAGAGCTGACTCATGGGAACAGATGCTGGTAAAGACTTAGGGCAGGAGAAGGGGCGACAGAGGGTAAGATGGTTAGATAGCATCATCAACACAATGGAGATGAGTTTGAGCAAACTCCAGGAGACAGTGGAGGACAGAGAAGCCTGGCATGCTGCAGACCATGGATGACAAAGAGTCAGACATGACTTAGCAACTAAACCACAACTCATCCTCAAGTTCAGTTTGAAAAATAGGCAGAAAAGTTTCAGGCAGCCAAGCTTGAGCCCTAAACCAAAGTTGAAGGGGCCTGTTTTTGTAAGAATACAGCCACTCCACCAGGACCACCAGCTTAGAGGAGAGGGGCAGGGGTGTCATAATGGGGGCCTCTGAGACATTTCCAATGGCATAGCTTGCCACAGATACATACTGGGATCCCTTTAGGGCTTCAAGGTCAGAACGTAATTTGTGGCACCCTAGGGTGGAGAACATGGCCTTGTCCCAACAGTGACTGTGGTAGTGGAAGGCATGGCATGGCTGATGGCCTTGGATGCACTTGGAAGGGCAAAACTCCAACTACAAGTGCTGCCTCCTAAATGAATATTGGTGGGTCCTTCCTGGGTGCCAAAGGGCAACTGACATTTGGTAAACATGAGACTGGGCCCACACCTGCAGATTGACTACATTAGTGGGGCCCGTTATGCCCATGTAAGAAAGCCATACCTCACAGGTCACAAGTAGATCATGAAAACACATGTAACTGAGATTTTGCCCAATTGAATCATTTTATTTTGTAATAGGTGCTCATTAAGTTGAGAGATAATGTTCATACTCTTTAAAAAAAATTATTTATTTGGCTGTGCCGGGTCTTAGCTGTGGCATGCGGGATCTAGTTCCCCGACCAAGGATTGAACCCTTAAGAGGACGGAGTCGTAAACACTGGACCACCGAGGAAGACCTCAACTGAATCATTTTAAACCGTCACTAGGAACTGCTGAGTAAAGTCTCCCTTACAGGAGCTGGGTAGCCTGCCCCATAACTTTTTGGGCCTGACCACAGGGTAGGCCCAATGGCTTTTTGTTGGTATAGAAAGAACCAGGGAATTTGCCCTGGGAGCATCTCACAATCAAATGGAAGGGAATTCCAGGCAAACAACCACAGTCCTTCAACCCTTAGGTGAGGTCATTCAGAGGCAACTGTTGTGCACTGTGCCCCAGAAGCACTTGATGCACTAAGCCCCCTAACTACTCTTCTTAACACATAATCTGCCTCCCCTTCCAGGGCTTTCTGTGATCACCTCCAACATAAACTGCTTGTACCTAATCCTGTCTCAGGCGCTCCTCCTCAGGGATCCACACCAACTCACCACATTGTAGTAGAGGAAGCAAGTGCTACCATCCAAACGAGGCATATAAGGAGACAGAGGTGATAAGAAGGACAAGAAGTGGAGACCTCCCAAGAAGCCTCCTGAGGACATACTTGACCACGAAGGCTCAGACACCCAACTCAGGGTAGTAGAGGAGCAGACGTGCATTAATGAAATTCACAGAAACAGAAGGTGAAATCACACACTCGGTGCTTTTAATTCAAAATGAAAACAACATCATCAGACCTCTAGCATCCACCTGACACCACCTTCTCACCCCACAGACTGCTGGTGGGCATGGGCTGGGCTCAAAAAGAGTTATGGAACCTCTCTGCTGAACAACTCACACCTCTGTGAACTGTGGTAGGGCTGGACACTGACAAACAAAATCCCTGATGATGGTGCCTAAGTAGGTGCAAAGGCAGAGGCCAGCTCCCCAACTCTGAAAGTCTCAAGAGACTCCTTTTGCACTCCGATGACTATGGGTTTCGAAGAAGAAAGTGGGCTGAGTTCCAAGTAGCTCTTCCTTACTACCCCAGCACTAGGGACTGGTGGACTGGGGGCTGGCTGGCAGGGATGGGGAAAAATGGGGTCAAGGACAAGCAGGGCTGGCCCAATGCGGAGGTCTGAATAAGCCACAAGGCAGCTCCAGGCACAGGATGTTCTGTGATTCCGCCTCTCCACCCTCTTCCCAGACCCCTTTTCTGCCAGCTTGTCCCATCCATTTGTCCTGGGTGTGGCAGCATGCCAGAGCTGAGAGCAGGCTGGGAAGGAGGAGGCAGATGCCAAATTTTACCTGTATGTCCCTTTAACACCATCTCCTTGACCTTGTGAGGACTCCCATCCCAGTGTGGGTCAGTGGGACCAGGCAGCGCTGAATTCCTTCTCTAGACCCTGGACAAACTGGTCATTGAGGAAGAGCAGCTGACCATGGGGCAGGAAGCGGGTGAGGATGCCCTCGATGCAGTCAGCCCTCAGCAGGAGGTTGGCACCTCCTGGGACCAGCAGTCGGAGGTGGTCAAGGAGAAGGCGAGCCAGCAATCGAAGTGTGCTCTCCACCAGCAGCAGGTTCTCGTGAGTATCCAGCACCAGGGCAAAGCCTATAGAGAGCACGCCTAGCCACACCACTGTCCGAGGCTCCTGGAAAGGGTCCCCTGGCGCCAGGCGGAAGGCCCCACATGGGGCCTCATGAAGGGCAACTGGGTCATCTGAGGACTGGGGCTGCAGGTCCACAGCATGCCGACCACACGCCTGCTGCTGCAGCTGGTACATGGACTCCACCTGCCTATGGAAAATAGGTGGGTCATGGACTTGTCATCCTCAGGATCACCCCTGGAGCTAGGAGCTGCCATTATCCCCCTAACTAGATGTAGAGACTGAGACCTGGAAAGACTAAGTGCAGTGACCCTGCCCAGGACCACACTACAGAAAGCATGAGCCCAGATAGGAATTTAGGCTCCAGCCTCCAGGTTCTGAACCATTTCACTCTATGCAGCCAAGAGAAGGCAGGCACTGAACACAGCTCCTTGGACTGGGAAGGGGCATCAGGGGAAGAAGATCCCTCCCCTAACTGATTCACAGAGGCCTCCTCAACATCTCAACAAGAGATGAGAAGTGGAGTATAAGCTATATCCAACCCAGGATTTCTGTAAACTCTCCACCCTCACCCCATCCTGAAGCCTTCTGCAAATAGAAAAGAAAAACCTTCCACTTGGACATCCAGGCTTTTGAAATCACTCTCCGACCTCTCATGAAATCACCTTTCAACCTGGGCCATGTAAAGGCTGCTCTTAAAGACATGTTTGGTTTTCTGTGCCACATAAAGCGGGAGGAGGCCCAGAGAAACAAAGAGGTAACAAGAGGCTGGCCCACAGTTGCCCCAGAGTGTTAACCTCCACCCAAAATGCAGAGCGGCCCGGAGACTCCGGCACCTGTTGGTTCAGTCTGGGTCTGGGAGGAAAAGGTCCCAGGCCAGCTACCCCATCTGGAACAGTGTTTCCCAACTGTATACTCTCTGGATCCTAGGCTTTCAGGAGGCCTTTGGTGCCAATTCCCATAAACTACATTCTCTCGCCTCTTTAAGGATTCATAAAGCTTAAAGGCACACTAAGGGCCCTGAAAAGTCCTGCGTTCAAAGCATGTTTAATCTGTACTGTTTACACTCAAATCCCAGCTCTTTCACTTTCTAGACTCTCTATAGCTCATCCATAATCTTCAAATTCCTTTAACTCACTATACACTCATCTGTAAGGTAGGAATAATATACCTACCTCAAAATACTGTTTCAAAGATAAAACGAGTTCATATACATGAAATACTCAGAACATAAAATGCTTACTACATACAGGCTAAATAATAACTACAAAAAAGTTATAGTAAATGCTAAATAACTATAATAAATAATCATGATAATAACATTATTTCTTTAACCCCTTTTCATGTAATACTTGTGAACAACCGGGAAGACTTTGAAACCACTAGTCTAAAAACTTTCTGCTCCTTAGTCCTCCTGTTTCTCTGTGCCGTCCCAGAAAACCTATCATAATCACTGACTAGGAAGCCCTGGGCCAGGGCTGGATGGTATGGTTACCTGGCCACAGCCAAAATCTGCTCCTTTCGGAGAAGTCTGTCCCTCTCAGCACTGTGTGGCTGGGGGTCATTGGGTGAATTCTCGGCGCCGAAGAAGCAGGAGTAGAGCACTCGGCAAAAGCCCTCCTCAGCCTTGGCAGCCCGCAGGGTGTGAATGAGGAAGGCATGGACCATGGCTCTGGAATGATGATACAGAGAAGTCAGACACTTCAGTGAAATGAGTGTATAACCCCAGCAGGGGAGGCAACCACAGAAAATGTCTGGCCTAGCTCCGTCTGGAGGGCGGTGTGGCTGGTCACTGGTCCTCCTTAGCCACCCAAGACACATGCCCAGCTCTGGCCAGCACCTCTGCCCACAACAGAGTCTAGTGGCTAAGATATCCTGGACAACCCCAAAGCCAAATCTACAAACTGCTGGCCAGGAATTTTTTTTTTTTTTTTTGGTAGTAGGCATGAGGTTTATTGGTCATAGTATTTTTTTTTAATTTTATGAAATTAATTTTATTTTCATTTTATTTCATCTTAATTTTATAAAATTAAAGTTTCATTTGAAATGTAATTTTATAAAGCATTTTCTCTCTCTCTTTTATTTTGAAGACTGTAAGTTATCAGAGTAAAGGGACACTGGGGAGATGCTCCAGACTGAAGAAGGCCAAAGACACAGGACAGAGGAATACAACCCTGGCAGAGAAATAGGTAGCTTCAAATTACAGCATTATTAGGATACCTGGAAGCATTTAAATATGCATTACAGGTTAAATAATCGTCTTGATCAATACTACCTGGTTTTGAACGTAGGGGAATATCCTTGTTTTTAGAAAATACACACTTTAAGTACTTCTAAATACACAGGTGAAGGAGCATCATATCTGCAACAAACTGAATTAGAATATTACGTATACAGGACTTCTTTATAAAAAGTTTCTTTCAGTCTTGAAATTTGTAAGCCTGCTGCTGCTGCTAAGTCGCTTCAGTCGTGTCCAACTATGCCCATAGACGGCAGCCCACCAGGCTCCCCCGTCCCTAGGATTCTCCAGGCAAGAACACTGGAGTGGGTTGCCATTTCCTTCTCCAGTGCATGAAAGTGAAAAGTGAAAGTGAAGTCGCTCAGTTGTGTCCAACTCTTAGCGACCCCATGGACTGCAGCCCACCAGGCTCCTCCGTCCATGGGATTTTCCAGGCAAGAGTACTGGCGTGGGTTGCCATTGCCTTCTCCGTGAGATCAAGTCCAAACAAAGACCATGAAATAGAAATAATAATAATGTCTGACTGGCTAAGTGACCACCCGGGATTGAAAGGTAGCAGGGATCTGTGACTAAGGGTAAATAGATCGTCGGTTTAAACCAGTTAAAAATGAAGGTTCCAGAAGGCGTTTTAAAACCGGAGCCCGAAGACCTGAGCTGACCTCCCATGACCCTCTAGCCACGAGAAGATTACGTCATCAACCTTCGCCACGGGTCTCGCGCAACCCCGAGGCGCAGTGCATCTGGGGGGTTGTAGTTGCTTGCCCCCAGCTAACCAACTGTGTGGGGTGGGGTGGGGCGGATTGAGTGTGCACCGCAACCCCGGGCCGCTGTCCTCAAGGCGTGGTACTCACCTTTCCTTTCGTGCCTGCAAACTTCTAATAACGGGCCAAGTCCCTCGGTAAAGGGGCAAAATGGCGGCTGCGCGGCACCGGGGCGCCTGCGCACGTCAGTAGCGGGCGCGCGTCCGAGCGTGACAGTCTCAGGGTGGGTGAGGTCTCATTTCCGGAAATGCGCTCCGAGGGCGGGGTGTGGGCGACTTGCACGGTCTGACAAAGACCCTTAGCCCTGAGTTCACCGTGCGGCCTATGCTGGTCACTCACTGAGTATGCGAGGTTCCCACTGGTAGTCCTGCACCAGCCGAGTCTCAGGCCATTTTCCCCGGCGGCCGCGAGGGGGCGTAGCGATCCGGCTTGTGGCGCTTCCGGAAGAGACAGGGTCTGAAGGGGCAGGGCGGGCGGATGTCAAACTGGCCCACTTGCGTGGGAACCCGCGGTGTGTGTGTGCTTACTCAGTCGTGTCCGACTCTTTGCGACCCCATGGACTGTAGCCTGCCAGACTTCTCTGTCCATGGGGATTCTCCACGCAAGAATACTGGAGTGGGTTGTCATGCCCTCCTCCAGGGGATCTTGCCAACCCAGGGATCGAAACCAGGACTCCCGCGTAGCAGGCGGATTCTTTACCGTCTGAGCCACCAGGAAAGCCCCAGGGAATCTTGAGGGCACCTGTTAAAATTCAGGTTGCTGGGCTTTGGCCCAGAGAATGAAGGCTTGGGGGAAAACAAGCATATTTAGGAAGTTGAGGGAGCAGGGCTTCTGTGTGTGTGTTCCTCCGATGGGTTAAGACTAGGGCTTGAGGAGGGGAGGGGGAAAGACTAGGGCTTGACTTGGAGTGGACTGATTAAAACTGTGGTCCCAGTCGTGTCTCCAGCTGTCACGGACAGTTCAGTCATTTTACTGGGCCCCAGTGAAGCCCCATAGGGTTTAGTAGACCGATTAATTTTTCCTTTCACACTCCTGCCTCTAACAAGCTTCTTCCTTGCCCCCTCTTTGAGGGAGGCTATCAGAAGTATACATAGGGGACTTCTCTGGTGGTCTAGTGGCCTAGACTCGGTGCTCCTAATGCGGGGGGCTGGGTTCCATCCCTGGTTAGGAAACTAGATCTCATGTGCTCCAACTAAGAGTGGACATGCCAAAGCATTGGAAGATCCTGTGTGCCACAGCTAAGACTTGGTGAAGCCAAATAAATATATGTTAAAAGGCGTGTGTGCACGTGTGTATGTGTATGTGTAAGTACTTCCCTATTGGAGTCTTGGCTTAGAAGTGTTTGGCGCCCTGCAAGACTTCTCTGGGCCACGTGGCTTGCCCTGGTCTCCCCAGCCCCCTACCTCCCAACACATAATCATTTTACCTATCGGCAGGTCAACTGCTGCAACCTACCCAGATGTGCTCTGTGCCTCAGAACCCCACACTGGTGATTTCCCTCGGCCTGGCCTGCCCTTTCCTCCCCTTTATTAGCCCTTCAAAAGGTACTCAGACCAAAACTTAGGGGAAGCCTTCCTTCTAGACTGCCCATTAGTGGTCTGCTGTCCTGTTTACACCCACTGTGAGGGTCTGCCTAAGGTGCTGATGTCTCCTATGGGATACACCCTGGCTGTGATGCCCAGTTTCAGTCACCAGGGCCAAACACAAGGTCGACCTGCAGGCAACCCAAACACACTCCTTGGTGACTGAAGAAAGAAGGGCAGTGCAGCTCAGGCAGAGAAACTGGTGTGCAGACTGGGCTCCTCTGGCCATAGGACTCAGGCAAAGAGGCAGGGAAGGGAAGCTAGAGGAGATAGCCTGGGTGCTGGCCAGAGCATGTGGGCATTCTGGTCACAGATACAATATGTAAATATTTTTGTATGTGGAGGGGCAATCCCAGAGATAGTGGGGCCTCAGCCAATAGACTGGGATGATGTTGGCTCAGTTCCTGGTCCCTATCGCTCTCAGGCAGGACTCATGTCTGCCAGCTGATTACAGCAAAGAGCTGACCAAGGGCACTGTTTGCTGGGGGCCAAGTGACATCTGGAACACACTATTCTGGCCTCAGTCCACTCCTCAGGCAGTGAGTCCACTCCAGGTCCCAGGCTAGTGTGAGGTACATGGAGGAGACAGCAGTGAGAAGCTGGCCTGAGCTTCTGGAGGTCAGGGGTGACCCAGATGGAGGTGGTGTCAAGGTAAGTATAGCAGGCTCAGATGTCATTTTCAACTTTTGGTAACTTGTGTCATAGGCCAACTTGTGCCCCCAAGGTCAAAGCAAGGTGCTGAGACAGTGAGGCAGGAAGGGGCCTGGGTCCCCAAAGACTGCAGAAACTTCTTGCTGAATGAGGAGCACATATATTTATTTTGTTCAACTGCTGTATGGGGTTTCTGTTAGATGCTGCTGTTGTTCAGTCGCTAAGTTGTGGATGAATCTTTGCCATCCCATGGACACTAACACTCCAGGCTACACTGTCCTCCACTATCTCTGTGAGTTGCTCAAATTCATGTCTATTGAATCAGTGATGCTATCTAACCATCTCATCCTCTGTCGTCCCCTTCTCCTCCTGCCTTCAATCTTTCCCAGCATCAGGGTTTTTTCCAATGAGTCAGCTCTTCACATCACGTAGCCAAAGTATTGGAGCTTCAGCTTCAGCATCAGATTTATTTCCTTTAGGATTGACTAGTTTGATCTTGCAGTCCAAGTGACTCTCAAGAGTCTTCTCCAACACCATAGTTCGAAAGCACCACTTCTTCAGCGCTCAGCTTTCTTTGTGGTCCAACTCTTATATCCATACATGACTACTGGAAGAACCATAGCTTTGAACATATGGACCTTTGTTGGCAAAGTGATGTCTCTGCTTTTTAATAGCTGTCTAGGTTTGTCCTTTCCTTCCAAGGAGTAAGCATCTTTTAATTTCATAGCTGCAGTCACTGTCTGCAGTGATTTTGGAGCCCAAGAAAATAAAAATCTGTCACTGTTTCCACTTTTTCCCTTCCTATTTGCCATGAAGTTATGGGACTGGATGCCATGATCTTAGTTTTTTGAATGTTGCATTTCAAGCCAGCCTTTTCACTCTCCTTTTTCACTTTCATCAAGAGGCTCTTTAGTTCCTTTTTGCTTTCTACCATTAGAGTGATATCATCTGCATACCTGAGGTTTTTGCTATTTCTGCTGGCAATCTTGATTCCAGCTTATGATTCATCCAGCCTGGCATTTCATATGATGTACTCTGCATATAAATTAAATAAGCAAGCTGACAATATACTGCCTTGTCATAATATTTTTCAAATTTTGAACCAGTCCATTTGTCTATGTCCAGTTCTGTTACTTATTGACCTGAATACAGGTTCTCAGGAGACAGGTGAGGTGATCTGGTACTCTAATCTCTCTGAGAATTTTCCAGTTTGTTGTGATCCACAAAGTCAAAGATGATAGCGTAATGAATGAAGCAGAAGTAGATATTTTTCTGGAATTCCTTTGCTTTCTGCACGATCCAGTGAATGCCGGCAATTTTATCTCTGGTTCCCCTGCCTTTTCTAAACCCAGCCTGTACATCTGGAAGTTCTCAGTTCACATACTGCTGAAACCTAGCTTGAAGGATGTTGAGTATAACCTTGCTAGCTTGTGAAATGCACACAGTTGTACAGCAGTTTGATCATTCTTTGCCATTGTCCTTCTTTGGGATTGGAATGAAAACTTTTTCCAGTCTTATGGCCACTGCTGGGTTTTCCAAATTTGCAGGTATACTGAGTGCAGCACTTTAACAGCATCATCTTTTAAGATTTGAAATAGCTCAGCTGAAATTCTGTCACCTCTACTAGCTTTGTTTGTTTAATGCTTTCTACCAGTCAATCCTAGAGGAAATCAGTCCTAAATATTCATTCATTGGAAGGACTGATGTTGAAGCTGAAACTCCAATACTTTGGCCACCTGATGTGAAGAACTGACTCACTGGAAAAGACCCTGATGCTGGGAAAGATTGAAGGCAGGAGAAGGGGATGACAGAGGATGAAATGGTTAGATGGCATCACCAACTCAATGGACATGAGTTTGAGCAAGTTCCAGGAGTTGCTGGTGGACAGGGAAGTCTGGCGTGCTGCAGTCCATGGGGTCATAAAGAGTCAGACACGACTGAGCGGCTGAACTGAACTGAACTGAACTGAATGCTTCCTAAGGCCCACTTGACTTCACACTCCAGGATGTCTGGCTCTAGGTGAGTGACCATACCACTGTGGTTATCCAGGTCATTAAGACCTTTTTGGTCTTATATTCTGTATATTCTTCTGTATATTCATTCTGTATGGTTCTGTATATTCTTGCTGCCTCTTCTTAATCTCTTCTGCTTCTGTTAGGTCCTTCCTTACCATTTCCATCCTTTATCATGCCCATCCTTGCATGAAATGTTTCCCTAATATCTCCAATTTTCTTGAAGAGAGCTCTAGTCTTTCCCATTCTATTATTTCCCTCTATTTCTTTGTATTGTTCATTTAAGAAGGCCTTCTTATCTCTCCTTTTCTATTCTCTGAAATTTTACATTCAGTTTGGTATATCTTTCCCTTTCTCCCTTGCCTTTCACTTCTCTTCTTTCCTCTGCTATTTGTAAATCCTCCTCAGACAACCATTTTGCCTTCTAGTATTCCTTTGCCTTTTGGGTGTTTTTGGTCACTGACTCCTGTACAATGTTAAGAACTTCCTGTCCATAGTTCTTCAAGCACTCTCTCTAATGGGTCTAATCCCTTGAATCTGTTCATCCCCTCCACTGTATAATCATAAGGAATTAGATTTAGGTCATACTTGAATGGCCTAGTAGTTTTCCCTACTTTCTTCAGTTTAAGCCTGAATTTTGCAATATGGAGCTTATGATCTGAGTAACAGTCAGCTCCAGGTCTTGTTTTTGCTGACTGTATAGAGCTTCTTCATCTTCAGCTGCGAAGAACATAATCAGTCTGATTTTGGTGTTGACCATCTGGTGATGTCCATGTGTAGAGTCATCTCTTATGTTGTTGGAAGAGAGTGTTTGCAATGACCAGTGTGTTCTCTTGACAAAACTCTGTTAGCCTTTGCTCTGTTTCATTTTATACTCCAAGGCCAAACTTGCCTATTATTCCAGGTATCTCTTGACTTCCTACTTTTGTATTCCAATCTCCTATGATGAAAAGGACATCTTTTTTTTTGGTGTTAGTTCTAGAGGGTATTGTAGGTCTTCATAGAACTGTTCAACATCAGCTTCTTCAGCATTAGTGGTTGGGGCAAAGACTTGGATTACTGTGAAGTTGAATGATTTGCTTTGGAAACAAACATACCATTCTGTCATTTTTGAGACTGCACCCAAATACTGCATTTTGTACTCTTTTGTTGACTATGAGGGCCACTCCATTTCTTCTAAGGGATTCTTCCCCACAGTGGTAGATATAATGATCATCTGAATTAAATATGCCTGTTCTCATCCATTTTACTTATAGTTCACTAAGATGTCAATGTTCAATCTTGCCATCTCCTGCTTGACCACCTCCAATTTACCTTGATTCATGGATCTAACATTCCAGGTTCCTATGCAATACTGTCGTTTAGAGCATCAGACTTTCCTTTCATCACCAGGCATATCCACAACTAAGCGTCATTTCCCCTTTGGCCCAGCCACCTTTCTTTCTGAAGCTATTAGTAATTGCCATCTGCTTTTCTCCAGTAGCATATTGGACACCTTCCAATCTAGGGGGCTCATCTTCCAGTATCATATCTTTTTGTCTTTTCATATTGTTTATGGGATTCTCGCAGTAAGAATACTAGAGTGGGTTGCCATTTCCTCTTCCAGTGAACCACATTTTGTCAGAACTCTTCTCTGGAACTCATCCATCTTGGGTTGTCCTGCCTGGCATGGCCTGTAGCTTCATTGAGTTATGCAAATCCCTTTACCACAACAGGGCTTCCCTTGTAGCTCAGTCAGTAAAGAATCTGCCTGCAATACAGGAGACCTGGGTTCAATCCCTGGGTTGGGAAGATCCCCTGGAGAAGGAAATGGCAACCCACTCCAGTATCCTTGCCTGGAAAATCTCATGGACACAGAAGCCTGGTGAGCTGCAGATCATGGGGTCGCAAAGAGTCGGGCACAAATGAGCGACTAACACTTACTTACTTATTTACCACAACAAGGCTATGATCTATTAAGCAGTCTATTAGGTACAGCCTAACTCAAATGAGTTAAGTGAGGCAACATGTGAAGTGGAAAGAGTAGAGCCTGACACATAGTCAGCACTCAGTAAATGCTGACAAACATTAATGCAGAAGCAGGATAGGAGAAGGTGTCAGAAAGGCCTTGGTCAGTACTGGAAAGCAGGTGGAACCTTCTGGTCTGGAGGCAGTTTCAGAAGAAGAAAAGTGAAATAAAATACTACAATTCAGTATCCTGTAATAAACCACAATGGAATAGAATGAAAAAGAATATATGTATATTCTTTATAAATATGTATGTGTATATATATATATATATTATATACGTAACTGGATCATTTTGCTGTATACCAGAAGCTAACACAACATTGTAAATCAATTATAAAAAAACTGAAATAAATAAAGCACTATAAAAAAATTAGAGAAAAAAAAATTAGAGGAACTTGAAGGAAGCAGTTGGCTGGATTTGAGGCCTCACTCACCTGCCTAGGAGCGACCAGGGGCTACACTTTCCCATCATTTCCCTTTCCCCTACTCTGGCTGTGGGCAGAGATGCCCATTACCCTGATCCCCAGCTCCACCCTTCTCAGTGGCTGTCTGAGTTGGGGGGTTTGCCTGAAGTCCCTTCCCCACACTCTCATTCTCCATTGCTCTCTGCCTACTTCTGGGTGAGGCCTGCCCCACAGTGGCAGGCAGCCTTGTGTTTTCCCCTTCCCATCCCCCTTGACGCCCACCACCAGAATGCACATCATGACTGATACTCAATTTGGACAGCAGTCTCCATTCCCCACTCACCCAAGCCACTGCAGGGTCCTGAAACACTGATGGGCAGCCTGGCTTAGAAAGCTATACTGCTTCTCCCAGACATCAGGACCAACCCCTAGGTTCTGCTTACACACCTCCAGGGACAGAGGAAACCCACCCCCAAGACAGCTGGGAATGCTTACTGATGATCTTTACAAACCCTGAGACCTCAGGCCAGACCAGTTGAGCCATCACCTACATCTGGATGAGGGGAGGGCAATTCCATGGATTCTGTCAGCCCCAGGCAGATTTTTTTAATGTTTGATAAGAATGTCCCAGACGGCTCAGACAGTAAAGAATCTGCCTGCAATATGGGAAACCTGGGTTTGATCCCTGGGTGGAGGAGATCCCCTGGAGAAGGGAATGGCAATCCATTCCAGTATTCTTGCCTGGAGAACTCCATGGACAGAGGAGCCTGGCAGGCTACAGTCCGTGGGGTTACAAAGAGTTGGTCACGACTTAGCGACTACACTTTCACTTTCAAGAATTTTTAGCTGTTTCTCAAATTGTAGAGGAGGAAACTAAGAGGAAGAGATTTACTGCGAGTTCAGGTAGGCTGAGATTGAGTGGATATGGCTGCCCTAGAATAAAGAAGACCAAAGTAAGGCAAGCCTTGTACCTCTATCCCCCTTCACCTCCCTGGGCCATCTCAGAGATGACGTGCCCTAGGTGGGTCACCAGACAGCTCCCTCTGCCTCTGTACCAAATCCCATCCACAGCCTCCTAACTGCTTCTCTGGTGCAGTAGGACAACAGTCTCCTACACAGAGTAGCTGGGATTTTCCTTTGTAATCCATCACCTAGGGGCATGTCCATGTGCAGAAAAGGCTCAAACCCTCAAGTTGGCCCCTTTCTTTTAATTAAATGTTTTTAGGATTATCCTTTTTACCCATCTGGTCTTGTAATTCCCATGTTGGCTCTAAGTAATAGCAACCATAGCAGACTCTTGTATAGCACTTGGAATAGGCAGGCCCTGTTCTCAGTGCTTTGTATACACCAACTCATTTGATCCAATTCACAAGCCTTTGATGGAGGGGCTTTACTATCTCCATTTTGCAGATGAGGAAATTGAGGCACTGAGATCAATCCTTGTCCATAAATTTCAGTGTGTTTCATGCCGTCCCCTTGTGTCCCCTTCTCCTCCATCCCCTCAGGGTCACCACAGAGACTGTCAGCCCCCACCGCCAACTCCTAGAGGCCATAACCCCAGCTCTGCTTACCCGCAATAATCTAACCCTGGGAGCTCCCTTCCCACCCCGTTTGGATAACCTCCTTCCCTGGTATTCCCACCCCCAACCCAGAAGGCCCATTCCAGAACCCTCCCCTCAGGGAGCCCCAGGCCCCATGTTTGGCTGGGCTCCAGGAGGACTAGGCAGTCTGTGATTTGTCCTTTCAAAAGGCTGCTCTTCCTGCAGGGCTGAGAGCCAGGAGGCCCAACGAGGCAGCTCAGACCCGGCCACGTGAGGCCCCTTCCCTTCCCGCTGCCCCAGGCCCAGATGACTCAGAGCCTGGCAGCTGCGGTCACCACCCTTCCCCGGGGTGTGAGCGCTGGTGTGGGCAGGGTGGGGGAGGAGGCAATCCTAGCAGCACTGCTTGGCATCCACACAAACTCCTGTTGGGTGGGAATGCTTCTTAGCTTCTGTCTCATAACCAACTGTCTCTTTTGAACAATAGGCTGAATAACTTCACATTATCCAACATTCTCTCAAGGCACGGATTTCAAGGCTGCAGAACAGCAACTTCTCCATCATTGCTCAACTTCCCTCTCCTGATTGTTTCCAGATTCCACATGGCTACAGACCTTCTTGTCTAAACATCCTTCCTTTCTGTACCAACAGTTTTATTGCTTCTGGAAAATAGGGTGCTTTTGTGTTCAATCCCAGGGATAAAGACTTCTAAAAAATCATCAAGTTTTCTAGATGACTGTGAGCTGTGGTCACTGGATGGACTCAAGCCAGTGACCTACAAGCCAGTGACCTAAAGGGTCACTTTAACTTTTTAAAGAATCTGACTTGAGAAAAAATTAAGACTAAGATTAGCATTTCAACATAGGAGAGTCAGAAAACAGGCTGAAATTCCTGTTACTGCCATACTCCAGCATGTAGGTGCATGCAGCTCTGGACAGTGAACAGAGCTCTTTGCTATAAACAATCACATTTTCTGGTTAAGAGAGAAATTAAAATTTACCAATCCTAATGAAAATATGGGACAACAAAACTCTCAGACACAGCTGGTGGGAGCTAAGTTGGTATAGCAACCTTGGAGAACTATGTGGAAAATACACACACTATGATCCAACAGTTCCACCCCTGGTATAGTTCCATCACATTTTGAAATAGTCTCAAACAATCTACGGGCAGAATGAAAATGTTCTATCTCTTAATTGTGGTGGCAGTTACCAAACTGTACATCTATCAAAACTCACAGAAATATATACACAAAAGACTGAATCTTTTGCTTTAATTTTTAAAGGATTTAAAGACTAGGGAGGGACTTCCCTGGTGGTCCAGTGACTGACTCCATGTTCCCAATGCAGGGGGCCCAGGTTCAATCCCTGGTCAGGAAACTAGATCTCACAGGCCACAACTAAGACCCAGTGCAGCCAAATAAGTAAACAAATAAATGCCAGGGAATTCCCTGGCATCCAGTGATTCGGACTCTGCTCTTTCACTGCCATGGCTCAGGTTCAATTCCTGGTTGGGTAACTAAGATCCTGCAAGATGGATGGCAAGCCCCCAACCCCCCAAATTTTAAAGGCCAGAAGAAAAAAAGTGAACGAACAATTTAATTTAGGAATATATCCATATAGTGAGAATAAATTATTGGTAAAAGAAACAGGATGGACCTCGAATCATTATGCTGAGTGAAAACAGTCAGACACAAAACTGTATGAAGCTCAAGAACAGGTAAAACGAATCTACAATTGAGGTCAACTAGTGGTGAGTCCAGAGTGTAGGTAACTGGGAGAGAGCTGGAGGAAACCTTCTGGGATGCTAGACATGTCGACACGTTGAGCTGTGTGGTGCCTTCTCACATCTGTGCCCTATGTTTAAGATATGTACCTTTGAGGAAATGTCAGTCTTTCCCCAAATTAAAAAGAAAACATTCTTTAAATTGTCATTTCAAATGACAAATAGCAAGCAAATCCAATGATCCCCAGCCCCCTGACTCTGTCAGGCCTAGCACAGGATCCTGTGTGACTCTTAAACCGTGTGAGTAGGCTGCATGTGGCTGCTCCCAGGCTCCTAGCCAGAGGTGGGAATTCCTGCCCTGACTTGGCATAAGCAAAACAACCTTTAAAACTGGCTGACAGCCCAGGATTTTAAACCGCTTCCTTGCCTGATCCACCCCTCTTTTTGATCATCCAGGAATAAAGTTATATCTTCTCTTCCTGATAGGGACTGCAGCACCTCTGCCCTATCCCCTGAAATTCCCAGGACAGGGAGGTCTTGGCCCAGCCCAAATTGGAGAGGTGTACCCTAGCACCCTCTCTACCCGGCCCAGGCACCAAGGCCTTCTCTCAGGGAAGACTCTTGTCCTCACTTGATCAAGGTCCCTTCCTCTTGTTTCCCCTGCAAAATGAGCTAAATGTGTGACCTGGTGTGATTAGGAGACACTAGGTAAAAGTGTTTGGGGCAGACTAAGCGATCACAACTGACTACGATGGGTTGTGAGTTGGGCAGAGGTGGCCACAGCTGTCAGCACCTAGCTCATTCTGGGTGGGGTTAGATACTCAGCCCCAGTTGCTTTCTCCTCCCCATGTGATCTGATCCACATGGCCAGGGAGGTAAGAGGACTCTTAGAGCAGAAGCTAGGCAGCCTAGCCCCACCTTCTTGCCTCTTGCAGAGGTGGGAAGGTGAAGAGTGCGAGTCCTGGACAGCTGGAATATCTACTCTGCTTGTATCTGCTGTGTGACCTGGGGCAGGTGAGTGCCCTTTGAGTATCCAGGGGCCTTCCTCCTCATAAAACGAGACCACTTGAGCATTCAGGGTGGTGCAGGCAAATCTCAGAACTGTGCCCAGGGCTCTCTCTCTCCTCTCCCTCTACTTCTTCCTCTTTCTCAGGGGTCTGCACAAGTATTTTCCCTTTTCTGGGGCAAATCCCATCACCCAGATAAAGCTGGCTTGGTGCCAGCCGCCTGCTCAGTGGAGGGGGCTTCTGGGCTACACTTCTTGAGTAGAAGCCCAGCCCCCACCCCACCCCCCCAATATCATCCCTCCTACCTATTGTGCCCTTGCAGCAGGCTCAAGACCAAGATTGAAGACCAAGGAGCTTAAGAAACTTGGGATCGGGGGGGACAAGCTAGAGACAGGGTAAGTGTCCTTTAGACTCAGCCTAGGACTCTCAAGTCTCTTCTTATTGCTCTGGCAAGAAACAGCCTGTTTTCCCACCTGCAGAATGGAGCGAATAATCACAGCAAGGTAGAACTTTAACAAGAAGTGGGAATGACACTTAACATGTTGTGTGAGCACTCTGTATCAGGCAGAGTCTTAGTTGTACATTTGCAAAGGAGCCCCTACCATCATAGCTCATATTTGGGCTGCTGTGGGAGAGAGTAATTTGCTGTGGTATTCCAAGCGCATTTCCTGACACATCCAGGTTTCTGGTTCTGCCATATAGGCCCTTTCCTACTCTTTTACCTTGACCTTGGCACCTCCTAAGTGGTGGAACCTTTGCTGAGTACTGGGGATAATGAAAGTAATTTCCCTAATAGAGCAGGGAGACTTCTGGGAGGCATTAACATTTGAAATTGAATCTTAAGAGAAATAGCAGCTTGAGGAGAGCATTCCTGAGCATATTGCAGATGCAAGGACAAGGAAATGTGAAGAGCAACTATGGGGGATTTAATTCAGCGAGAGGTGAGGAATGAGGCAGCAGAGGGTCTAGGTCCTAAAGGCTGAGACTTTTAAGTTTCTGAAGGCAATGGTGAGCCACTGACAGTTCTAGAGAACAGACTTGATGACATCATTCTTGTCTTTTTGGTGCAGAATTTAGGAATGGAGAGCTAGTTTAGAAAGGTGGACCCCAGAAGTGCTTGAGAAGCCAGATGAGGGAAACAGGAAAGCTGAATCCAAAATCTTGGCAAGACTTGGGAAGAGGGTATGAGGCCACCTCCCCAGGAGTCTTCCAACCCCAATCGGAGACTTGCCTCTGCTGTATTCCACCATCAGGGTCTGCCATAGTCTTATTAAGGGCTCCACAGGACACAATGCTACTTACTCAACTTGCTCAGTGCTTTATTGAACCAAGACCCTTCCAGATGACTCAGCAGAGCCTTCAAGAAGCCCTGCCCATTTCCCAAGATTCAGAATCCAGAGGTGGCTGGCCTTAGTTTAGCTGCTTCCATAACATTTCCTTTTGAATATCTCCAAATCTTAAAAGTGTAAAGATTTTGTTCACACAGACAGGCACATGTATACTCCTGCTGCAGGCAGTCACACTCACTGAAATGCCTTCAGTTCAGTGGTTTGTGGACAAGGCATTGTGGGTCTATGGCCATCCATGCACCCACTATCCATCCACACTTCCATTCGTCCATCTGTCCATCCGTGACGAGACAGTAGCAAGTTCTGACGTGGGTTCAGCCCCCAGGGTTCACAGCAGTGAGGGCTAGGTTTCCAGTGGGCTCAGGATGCAGGCCTTAACCCTCACCCAGGGGCCTCCATGGATAATAACATCCCTTTCCGAGCCACAGAAGCCAGGGCCAAGTGGGTTATGAATGTTTGTATCTTTAACAACTGGACAGGGAAAACCTAAACCTTAGCCTGTAACAATCCTGAGATGGAAAAAAAGAGATCAAACATACAAATAACACTGAAACAGGAAAGAGGAAGAGCTCGTGCCTGTGCTGGAGATGTTCACATGAAGAGATGGGAAGGAGAAAGGGAGTGTGGCACACATACTTAGGAGTGTGTTAACACCTGGGACTTGGTGCTAACTCCGAGGGTAGCGGTGGCTCCTCCTAGGAGGCTGGAGCTTTCTCTCAGCCACATACATATAGACAAAGCTCTTAGGAAAAAAGAGGCTTTTCTGAATACAGCAAGACAAAGGGTTAACCCAAACAAGGAAGAAAAAGACACCAAAAAGGCTCCTGTTAGACACAAATACTTCCTTTGAGCTAGACTTAATCCAATTTCACTTAGTCAGCAGGCTGGGCTCTCCTGGAGTGAGGATGGGGGTGTCACCAGGATATGGAACATGACTGGAGTGAGACAGAGGATCAGGGCTGGTGCAGGCAGACAGGACGCCCTCACCATCTTTTCCCTGGACAGCAGACCCTCAGCTCCGGAGGCCACAGGGCAGCTGATGCCCAGGCCGCACAAAGCAAGGAAGGCGGGTGGGACAGTTGCTGGCCTTTCACTGGTCCTGCAGGCGGCTGCAGAGCTCTCGCCGGCTCCGCTCGCCAGCCCAGCTGCGTGTCTTGAGGCGGAAGGTCTTCATTTCATCCTTGAAGTCCTCATGGTTCATGGGCCGGTAGTCTTGAGGCTCACAGAAGGTCTAGGACAGGATGGGATGGGGAATCAACATGGGGAACTGGGCAACTTCAGGGAGGACCCTATCCTCCCTTATCCGAGGGCTACTGCCTGGTCAACCCCTTTCCCTGTAGCCCAAACCTCCCATGGATGCTATGGCCACCCCCACCCATGGTACCGGGTGCTGTGGGAAAAAGTCCTTGTAGCCGCCTTTGAGGATATACATCTCAGGATAGTAGAGGCTGGGGTAGTCATTGGAGGCTCTGTCTCGTTCCCTGATGAAACGGCACCTGCGACCAGTAGGGGTGTGGGGGTGAGAGCTGGTTGTGCAGTGGGATGTATCAGGGGACCTGCTCCATGCACCCACTGATCTAGGAACTACAGAAGGCTTGAGTGCAGGAATGTCAGCCACAAGAACACTTTTAGTTCAGTCTGGCTAACTGGGTTCACAAGAGGTTGGGGAGACAGAAAAAAGCAAATCAAACGGGCTCTGTGTTCAGAAGACAGTTACACAATCTCTGTCCGAGACATTTCTTCTGGGCCAGGAAAGTGGAGGCAGAAGGGAGACAAGTGAACCAAGTTCAAGAAGTACGAGTCAGAAGGTCTGGACAAGGCTTGGTGAGGAGATGGAGAGAGGAAAGAACAATCGAACCCTGGAAGGGCCAGCATCACTGAGGACTGGGACAGGGCCTTTGGATTTTAAGGACACTGCTGGAGAGTTAGAATTAGGTTTTGTGGAGATGGTGGCAATGGACAGAGGGAAGATGGGAGGCCTGACGGAAAGGATGAGAGGAGACAGGAGGACAGTGCCATGCACAGGGAAGCAGGGATACGGTCTGCTCCAAGCTCCAAGGTGAGATAAGAGGCCCAGATCAAGGAGGGGCCAGGGCTGGGCGCACGCCTCTTGGCCACTGGATGGTTCCAGCACCCGAAAACCTAAGCAGGGAAGGTAAGGAGGAGCACTAGCTGGCTGGGCGGAGCCGGGACTCACATGCGGGGGCCCCGCTCAGATGAAAATTCACAGTGGAAAATGAGGATGATTCTCTTATCCAGGCTGCAGGGTGTGATGGGGCTCTGTAGCAGGAAGGTCTCGGCATCCCGTTCCAGAGGCAGGTTCACAGCAGTCTGCCAGAGAAGCCGGGGTCAGGCCGCAGCTGTGCGCAGCTGACCCTGCCTTGTGCGGTCCCCATCTTTCAGATGAGTGACTCCACCTCTTGAAGGGCAGATCCTACCCCATGAGAGGGTGCATCCTCTGGGCAGAGGAAGGACAGAACTGGATGAGTCTTCAGGGCCTCTCCCGTCACCCTGCCTCACCTTGATGTGCCCGCCTTCATACTCATAGGGGTATCTGCAGTCGACAATCACAAACTTCTCCACGATGTGGCTGAACTTGCCTGTCAGCAGAGCCACCACCTGCAGGAGGCCGCAGAGGTGGGTCCCAGTGGCTCAGGCTGGCAGGCAGGGGCTGACCCAGTGCTTGTAGCCTGACTCCAGGGGAGGTTAACATGCAAACAGAAGTCCCAAAGGCACCGAAAAATAGCTCATCCCAGCATACCGTTTCTGGTGAGATGTACTTGAGGTCTTGGTGCTTTCCATCCACAGTCTGTAGGAGGAAGGCCTGAAGGGAAGGGGAGAGAGACAGTGACATTGGCAAAACTAGGAACCTGAGAAAAATGAATTTTTCCTCAAGTCTGGAAGCCAAACTTGCTTGACTTTCCCTTTTTTTAATATTTATTTATTTGTTTTATTTGGCTGCATCCAATCTTAGTTGCATGGGATCTTTGATCTTCACTGCTGCATGTGGGATTTTTTGCAGCACGTGAACGCTTAGTTGTGCCATGCGGGATCTAGTTCCCTGACCAGGGATCCAACCTGGGCCCCCTGCATTGGCAGCATGGAGTCTTAGCCACTGGACCACCAGGGAAGTATCTGCTTTGATGTTCAAATTAAGCTCTGGTTCCCATAGCAACGAAGAGGTGCCTCTAGGGTCTGATCCCCAGAAAACAGCCTTCCAAGGGGAAATGAAGATGGGGAGCAGAGGATATGAACCCTCCATGCCTCCTGCCCCCATGCTTTGCCAAGCAGGCCCCAGGAGGCCCCAGGCAAGATGGAAATCTTCTCCAAGGTGGAGATACCACTGATGCCCTGGACAGATTTGAGATAGGAGATCAAAGAGAGCCAGAGAGAGGAGTCTGGGTGAGACTACAGGATAAGATGCAAAGGACAAAATGAGGGGCTTCTGGGAGAGTGGGAGTCACTGAAGCATTGGGCCACATAATAAAGGACCGAGCCTCCTGAGGGTCCCACTGCTGGTACCTTGGAGTAATCCCCGATCAGTTCTCGGTGGTCACTGTCCAGGATATTCTCAATCTCATCATGACACAGAGACTTTGAGCGGAGAATGCGGGCTTTCTGTGAGGCAAGTGGCAGCCAGGGTCAGGGGTGAGGCTGTCCCTCAGTGCCTTGTCTGGTTAGCATCCCCCTTCCTTGCACCCTGCCCCCCTCTACAAACCCAGCTGAGACGGGCTTACAGGGTGGACTTGGAGGGTGGCAGTCCAGCCTAGTCCCAGCCCAGGACAGGGGTACTCACGGGTTCCTCAGCCTCCTGCAGTTCCTCCTCTGGAGGAGTCACACTCCTTTTCCGCTTGTTCTGTACAGGCAGATCCCGGTCCTGCGGGCGCTCCAGCCTCTTGAGGATGGGCCGGATCACACCGCAGGGCATGGACGGAGAGCGGAAGAGCCGCTGGCACTTGCTGTACATGATGAGGTCCTGGCAGACGTAGCAGGTCTGGGGTCAGCATTCCTAGCCCCTGCTTTCCATCCCAGTCTCACTCAGAGGGTAGGGCTCCACCATTCCCAAGTTTTGAGGGGCCTCTCCAGGGGCTCACCTGTTCCTCTTCCTTTTCTGAGGTCTTGACCAGTGGGGCACTAATGAGGCTCTCCATGCCTGGGGGAACTACATCATTCTCCTGAGGCCAGATCAGCAAGGGTATGGTCACACTCGCAGGCACAGGTCCAACACCTAAGGCCCCAAGTCCTCCAGGGCAGTTTTCCCAGTTCTCCCAGCAAAATTCCAGGCCAGCAGCCCTTGGTGACCCTGCTCATACCACCACACAGGACAGCCCCCAGGACCAGGAAACTGCGGGGCCCCACTTGCCAGAGGGACTTGCATAGATATGAGAAGCATGGCAATACAGGAAGACCAGGCTTCCCTTTGCCCTGCCCATCCACCCTCCACTGCAGCACCAGCCACTTCCTCTTCTCTGATTGGCCAGAGGTCAGGCTGTGACTCAGTTACTTCCAGTTCTTCTTCTGACATTGAAATGAGGTCATAGTCTTGCTGTAGGAGCTCAGAGCTTACCTCTTTCAGGAGATCTCAGGAAGGGAGAGGTAGGGGGCCTGACAAGGCAAGGCTGTTTACCTTTAAGTCCGTCTCCAGGATATCCACGAATCCATCGTCTTCCTCAACAGCCCCTGTGGAGGGGGTCACGGAGAACTGGCATCGGGCCAGGGGGATCAGTTCCTCAACTTCCATCTTCCGCTCAGGGGTGAGACACTGCATGGGTGACAAACAGAGGAGACTCAACATGGGGCCCGAGACAAGTCTCCACCCTAACCTTCTGAGAAATAAGGTTCCCACTGCCTCAGGGCTCAGGATCACCCCCAAGTTTCCCGGGGCTGCCTTCACAGGCACCTGCCCTGTGCGCATGCCTGCCCTGCAGGGGTCAGCTCTCCTGGTATACCATCAGGTCGGGAGCTGAGCTTGGCCTCTGGGCAAAGGCTTCTCTGCGGCTGGCCCACTCCCCAAGAGCACAGGAGTGGCTGGGATGTGTGGGTTTCCCTGGCATCTTGAAGACAAATCCATCCTGTGGGCAATACAGGGGGATGCATGATCAAATGCCAGAAAACCACTCCAGTAAGCCCCCCTCTCTCCCTGAAGTGCTTCGACTCTGGCCTTCTGGAAACATACATTCTCTTTGTCTTCCCCAGAGCCGTGGGCAGCTTGGTCACACGCCTCAGTCTTCCTCCAGGTGCCAGACGCTTGGGAGTTGGTGATGTTCCGTAGCACAGGACTGTGGCCCAGAAGCCTCCCCTAGAGAGCCAGGAGGGCAGTAGGTAAAGAAGGCTCCATTCCCCTAGTGCCAGCCCAGGCCCTACCTTCTCCCATCTCTGCTCCAACTCCCCCAGATCCCCTGTCCACCTCCAAAGTCCCATCTCCCATAGCCAGACAAGGACACCCAACTGCTTCAAGTCGACCTTCCAGAATCAATCCAGGTCCCTCCTGCCCTCTACAATCCTGGCCAGTAGGCCCAAGTCTCTCAATGGGCCTCAGAGGATACTCACCGGCAAGGACTGGAAACGTCGGATGGCAAACTGCTCACTGCAGAAGGAAAGAGGGACACCTCAGGGCTGGAGAGTCAGGCTGTGCCGGAGAACATGTAGTGTGCCCCTCCACCACAGAGCCCTGTACATCCTGGGGCCTATTCCACCCACACGGGGCAGGGAGCCTGCGTAACGAAGGCCAGAGCACTTACTTTTGAATAACTCGGCTGGCTGCCTGGATGGCCTGTTCAAACCTAGGACAGAGAAGGGTCCCATTCAACCTAGGTCTCCTCACAGCCCATTGCCTATCCCCAGCCTTGGGTCCTCAGTCCACAAGACCCAGGGGAGCCAGAGCTCAGGCCAGGGGAAAGAGGAGGTAGGAAGAATGCAGCACCTATCATGGGCCCAGGTATAGGGGAAGAGGGAGATAAGACGCAGCCTGGGATTTTAAAAGCTGCCCTGAATGGAAGAAGCCTGAAGAATGGCAGTGACAGAGACAGCTGGGGTAGGTCTTGGGGTAGCTGAGGAGTTACCAAGGCAACGGTCTCACCAGCCTGCCCACAGGCCTTCCACCTGTATGCAAATCACCTCAGCAGGGCCATATGGCTGCCAGGAAAGGCATCCATCCATCCCATGACAGGCCTTGCCCTGAACATGTGGGTGTCTGCAGGGCCTGGATACCAGCAAGGCAGGGCTTCCCTCCCCTTGTGTGGGATAGTCCTGGCTCCTCCAGGACAGGGAGCTGGTTCAGTGTGCCCTTGGATCAGCCCCGGTCTGCCATGTCAGACCCCCTAGTGACAAATGTCCAAGGTCATAACCTCTCCTCCCTCCTGTGGAATTTTAGAACCCAGCCTCTGTTCTACCCCCTCCTCCTGCCTTAGAAGAGACCAGCAGGCAAAGAATTCCAACAGATGTTCCTTCTGAGCCTAGCTATGTTACCAGGGACCACCTGCCAGGCAGGGCTTTTGTGTGTCTCTGTGTACACACACACACACCTCTTTCTGTGTAACTGTTAAGGCAGGTGCAGTGTTGGTGGTGGGAAACTGAGGGCTAAAGTGTCAGGAGGATAGGCGCCCCCCTCACCCAGATGGGGCAGGGTGGCTGTATGCAGCCAACCTGGCACCAGGATGACCAATTTAATTGGCTTGGTTTTCAGTCTGCACCTGGGCCCTAGGGGTAAAGCAGGTTCAGCTCTGTGTTATCATCAAAACCCAACCTGCAGTCCCCACACCACCACCCAATGCTCTCCCCATTTCCTGTTTATGAACAAACCTGCAGCCCAGCCCAGTCTGACCAAAGGCAGTGGGAGGAAAGACAGCCACCGCCCTAAACCCAAATCCACAGTCCCTCAGCGCAGGCCGGGGATGCCCGTTGTTCCCAGTAACACCTGCTCTCCCTGCTGGGGCCTGAACAGCTGGATGGGAACAGCTGTGCTCTGGAAGGTACTACTCCTGCCCCACAACCAAGAAGCAGAGAACTGTGTTGAGCAGAGCCCCCCAACTTCTCCACTCTCCTTCACAAAGGGCCTGGTCCAAGGGTTGGCCAGCGGGTGAAATGTCACTGAAACCAGTGGTTACTGATAGGAGGGCCAAGGGCCAAACCAGCTTGCAGCAACTGTTTTGTTTGGCCTAGAGTAAATTAAAAATTTTGAATTAGTTGGACCATATTTTAAAATTGTGATAATTCACAGGAAAGAAAAATATGTGCATAGGCAGAAAGGGCACATACAGTCCTGTATTCCCACAAGAGGCTCCCTGTGGCTACTGTTCCTTCCACCCTGTTCCTGAACCCATTCTAAGCTGCTCCCATGATAGTAGACCCTTCCCTGAGACAAGCAGAATGCCAGGACATGGAAAGGTCAATTAGTGCCCCTATACAAGGGTTTAGGGAGGTCTGATTGCTCTCCCAAGCTCCCCTAGTGAGTTTAGGGTGGAACTAAGATTTCCAAGGGCAGGTTCCCCTCCTTGACCGTGTGGTCCCTCTTCTCTACTCACGTCTGCTCTGCCATGTTGGGGTCCATAGGGCTGGGAGAGTCCATGCACAGACCTGAGAGACAGAGTGCCTTGGTTTGAAAGTGGTGGCATTTCCTGCACGCTTTTCCCTACCATGTCCCAACCCTATTCAGAGAAGGGGGGAAAACCCATTTTTATCTTAGGTCTTGATACATTAAAAACTGAAACAAAATCCACCCATAGACCCCAAGGGCTGACACATGGCCAAGTTACACAGGGCTCCATTCCCTATTTACTATTCTCGCTGGAATCGCCTATTACTATGGAAACTTTAAAGCCTAAAGTTTAGGCTTTAAACCAAAATTCTGCTAAGCATTTTTCTTGAACTGATTTAAAATAATTTGTTCTAGAAGAGATTACAGCTTTTAATGAAAGTTAAAGCCGAAGGCAAGTGAATGTTATAAAATGACAGACTTTCAGCCTAATTGCCTCCCAGGTGGGGCTGTGGTTTAGGACTTCAGTGCCTAGTTTTAAATAGTAAGATCTCATCTCCCTTGGAGGACCCCACCCAGCACCCATCACTCAGCCAGTCTATGCTGGCTGTGGCATGCCCCACCAGAAGTGGGCAGGGGGAGGCTGCTGGGGTCCCATCAGGTTGTGGTGAGTATGTTAGTCTGACAGCAGGGAAGTGGGGAGGCTCGGGTAGCCCCCCAAACTCCCCTGGCACCCCTGGGCCTCACCTGCATCAGAAGATTCAGAGGACTCAGACGACAGGGAGGATTCAGACGCCCGACGGGACAGGGATAGGCATGTGAGCAGGCTGCCTACCTGACTCTTTGGGGTCTCGCTGGGAAGGGAGCAGGGACCCAGGGAAGGAGAAAGGTAAATGTAGGGCTCAAAGGCTGGCTGGCCCATGTTCCCACCAACACCGCCGCCCACCCTCCCCAACCTCTGAAGGACCCTTCCAGTCACTGCACTGTCTCAGGGAGGTGATGGCATCAAGGATCTACCCTCTTCTCAGGCCTTCTACAGAGGCCCTAATGTCTTCTCTTTGTTGATTGATTAAAGGTTCTCCTGGGTGCAGGGAAGGTGAACCCAGAGCAAGAGCAAGGAGGTGGGCTGGGACCATCCTGAAGAATGGTGGGGCAGCAGACAGCCCTAGAGGGCCATCCCCTAAACTCTAAAGGTCCCTACCCACCCACAAGCCTTTCTGGAGGAATGGCCAAGCCTTTGGCCTTTATTGCTTCAAGGACAACACAGCCTGGAGCTGCAAACTTGCTCAGGGAACAGGACCAGTGTTTAACCCCTTTACCCCAGGAAAGAACTGAGGGTGGAGGGAACAGGACCACCCTCAAATTCCCCCTCCAGGCTCAGGATCCCCTGCCTGGGGCAAAATGGTGGAGATTTGAGCCAAGATTAGGGAGGCAGCATGGTGGAGGTGGGGAAGAGGGTCTCCAGAGAATTGTGGCAGCCAAGAACAAGTCACCTGGAGGGTGTGAGCAGCACAGCTCGGTCCTGAGCCTTGAAGCAGGCTGTGTCTGGGATGCCTCTCCGTTTGGCACCCATGCCGGGTTCCAGAGAGGCGTGGGACCAAAACCTAGTACGGGCCTCCCACCCCACACCGAGCATCCCTGGGGCCCCCTACCTGCCGAGCCCAGCGAGGTGGTGCATAGTCTGGGTGAGGTTGGTGACCGGCGAGGAAGCGGCCGCGCGCTCCGGAGACCCCAGGAGGCCATGAGCCCCCAGCCGGAGGCCCGGGAGGTGGCCAGGACGCTGGGCGCCACCGCGCATGCCGGCCGGACTGAGAGCCGAGCCTGCCACGGACTCCGACTGGGGCAGCTCCATCGCGGTGGGCGGGCGGGCCTGGCGTAGGGCGACCAACAGACGCCGGGCACAGCTGGCCTGGACGAGGTAGGGAGCCGGCCCGGGGTGGAAGGGAAGGGAGGGAGGAAGAGCAAAGGGGCAGGAGCGAGAGAGAGGGAAGTGGGGAGGGTGGGGAAGGGAGGAGGGACACGGGGACAGGCCACCAGCCCAGGAAGCCTCTAGCAGAGGCTGCCACCTCCACCTTCTTATATATTCGAAAAATAACAGCGGCCGCGCCGCCGGACGCCACCAATGGGGGCGCAGTAAAGAAAAGAGGCGGGACAGAGGGCGGGGCTACTGTGTTGGAAGGCGCGGAGGCTGGACCAGCCCGGCCTCACCCAGCTCCAGGCTTTGAGTCGGGTGGAGGAATCAAGGAATTAACCCTGGCACTCCCTCCCAGCCAGGGCTCAAGGAGCCGGGCTTCTCAAATTCCGATTCTCAGTATGTGGTTTGGAGCTACCCACCCCTCCAGCGAAGAGGGCCTCAGGAGATGCAACAACTCCCTAGAGTAGCCTCAGAGGGACCCCACCGTTTAACATCACTTACAAGTACCGGCTGGCATCATGATAGCCTCCATTCCAGGAATCTGCGGAATATAGCTGTGCAGTGCGGTGTGTGTTCGCCTTTCCACTTTACCGACAGAGACGATGAGGCGTAGAGAAGTTCATTAACTCGTTCAAGGTCACATGATTGTGCAGATGGTAGAGTTCAGATTCACCCTAGATACATATACTCTCCCAGCTTCCCTGACCCCGCGACTGGCAGCTCCTGGGGCGGCCCCAAGGGTAATTCCCACGGGGAGCCCCCAGTGCTGGAGGTGGACCCGCGGTGGGGGCCGACACATAACTAGCCAGTGTTTCCGGGGGTCCCCGGTTAGATGTGATCCCAAGCCGCCCAGTTTTTGCCGGCAGCTCCAGAGGAGGCTCTAATGATTGGTCTAGTCGTGAGTTTTGGCAGTGAGGACAAAGGAGGGTGTCAGCAATCTCCGAACCCAGTTATGGAATGCCTATTGATGGTTTGGCTAATTTGGTGCCAATGTTTAATTGGTGTTTCTTTGATCAGAGAGGCTGAATTTGTCACTGGTTTTAACTGAGCATCTTCTAATTATCTGATTACCTGCTAGTGAGTTCACTGTCCTTGACTGTGGTGGGAAGGCTGCATTCAAAAACTAGTGGGGAGTAAGCTGTTTTTGCACCCCATCTCTCCAGGGAAGAAGTGGCTTCCAGCTTATCAAGTCACAGCTCAAGAATGCTGGCACTGCAGACTTGAGCCCCTTCCCATACAGCTCCAATCCTTCAGGCCAAGGAGCAGTAGCAGGGGTGGGAGGGGGGTGGCAGAAAGGAGAGCCTGGCATTGGGGGCTGAGGGAGGCCAGGAGAAACATGGAAGAAGGGAATGAGAAGGCCCCAGTCCCATCTGAGAGGGATGAGGAGGGTGGGGATGTGACAAAAGTAGATCATGAACCCCAGACAAATCTTCAGGACCCTTCCCCAGTCACTATAGTGAATGTGTTGCATATTCTTCCAGAGTTTAGTCTAAACAGTCCTAGGCAATAGAAACAAAATGGGAGACACGTAGGTAATTTAAAATTTTCTAGTAGGCAAATTTTTAAAAGTAACAAGAAACAGATGAAACTTTAATATTTTATTTAACCTAATATATTGTTTTTAATTTCAGCTTGAGAACTTTTAATGTTTTTATTTATTTATTTGATTATGCAAGCTCTCAATTGGAGCATGTGGGATCTTGGATCTTTGCTGTGGCATGGAGGATCTTCAGCCATGGCATGTAGGATCCAGGTCCCCAACCAGGGACCAAACCTATCACCCCTACACATTGGGAGTGTGGAGTCCCAGCCACAGGGACCACCAGTCAGTCAGTTCAGTCGCTCAGCCATGTCCAACTCTTTGTGACCCCATGGACTGCAGCAAGCCAGGCTTCCCTGTCCATCACCATCTCCCAGAGCCTGCTCAAACTCATGTCCATTGAGTCAGTGATGCCTTCCAACCATCTCATCCTCTGTCATTGCCTTCTCTGCCTGCCTTCCATCTTTCCCAATATCAGGGTCTTTTCCAATGAGTCAGTTCTTCTCATGAGGTAGCCAAAGTATTGGAGCTTCCACTTCAGCATCAGTTCTTCCAATAAATATTCAGGGTTGATTTCCTTTAGGATTGACTGGTTTGATCTCCTTGCAGTCCAAGGGATTCTCAAGAGTGTTCTCCAACACCACAGTTCAAAGGCATCAGTTCTTTGCACTCAGCTTTTGTTATGGTCCAACTCTCACATCCATGCATGACTACTGGAAAAACCATAGTTTTGACTAGATGGACCTTTGTCCACAAAGTAATGTCTCTGCTTTTTAATAGGCTTTCAAGGTTTGTCATAGCTTTTCTTCCAAGGACCAAGCGTCTTTTAATTTCATGGCTGCAGTCACCATCTGCAGTGATTTTGGAGCCCACGAAAATAAAGTCTGTCACTGTTTCCATTGTTACTCCATTTATTTGCCATGAAGTGATGGGACTGGATGCCATGATCTTTGTTTTTTGAATGTTGAGTATTAAGCCAGCTTTTTCACTCTCCTCTTTCATTTTCATCAAGAGGCTCTTTACTTACTCTTCACTTTCTGCCATAAGGGTGGTGTCATTTGTGTATCTGAGGTTACTGATATTTTTCCTAGCAATCTTGATTCCAGCTTGTGCTTCATCCAGTCTGGCATTTCACATGATGTACTCTGCATATGTTATATAAGCAGGGTGACAATATACAGCCTTGACATACTCCTTTCCAGTTTGGAACCAGTCCATTGTTCCATGTCCAGTTCTAACTGTTGCTTCTTGACCTGCATACAGATTTCTCAGGAGGCAGGTAAGGTGGTCTGGTATTGCCATCTCTTTCAGAATTTTCCATAGTTTGTTGTGATCCACACAGTCAAAGGCTTTGGCATAGTCAATAAAGCAGAAGTATATGTTTTTCTGGAACTCTCTTGCTTTATCTATGATCCCACAGAAGTTGGCAATTTGATCGCTGGTTCCTCTGCCTTCTCTAAATCTAGCTTGAATATTTGAAGTTTTCAGTTCATGTACTGTTGAAGCCTCTCTTGGATAATTTTGAGCATTACTTTGCTAGCGACCACCAGGGAAGTCCCTAATGTAATGGATTTTTAAAGTTATCACTTCAACATGTTATCAATATAAAAGTTGTTAATGAAATGTTTTACATACTTTTTGTTCTGATACTAAGCCTTCAAAGTCCAATGTGCATCTTACATGCACAGCACATCTCAGTTTGGAACTGCCATATTTCAAGTGCTCAGTAGCCTCAATGGGCTACTCTAGTGAAAAGTGTGTATCTATATATTCAATTGTATGACCATATTTTTATAAATCTACAAACAGTATAAAAAACAATGTTTTATACCTTGCTTTCTTTTATTTGAAGATATATTTACTCAATTCCCTAATGCTGTACATTTATTAGCTTTTAAATGATGCAACAGATATGCACAGAATGAATTCCTAAAGAGAAACTGCTGGACAGAATGGTTTTATTGAAATCTTCTTTTCCTTTTCCTAAATCTCATTTTCTGAAGCTGACTGAGTTTTTGAAGAACAGGTAGCAGATCATTTACCTCTCCCCTGCCTCCCAGTACCTCAAATAGGCCCGAGCCCGAGGTTGGTCTCTCTAACCCCAATATCCTAATTCTAGACATTTCTCTCAAGATGATAAAGGTACATACAGATGTATGTTTATAATATTGAATAACAATGAAAAATGAAGAGCAAGCTGAGTGTCCTTCAATAGGGGCCTAGGGCAATGAGGGTGGTTCCCCTACACTGTGCAATACCTGAAGAATCTAAAGAGAGCAGGCATTGGGAGGCTAGGGATGCTTGACACCTGGCAGGCCCAGTAATTCTTGTTCAGTCACTCAGTCGTGTCTGACTCGGTGACCCCATGGACTGCAGCATGCTAGGCTTCCCTGTCCTTCACCATTTCCTGGAGCTCACTGGAATTCACATCCATGGAGTCGGTGATGCCATCCAACCATCTCATCCTCTGTCATCCCCTTCTCCTCCTGCCCTCAATCTTTCCCAGCATCAGGGTGTTTTCCAATATGTCAGCTCTTTGTATCAGGAAGTCAAAGTATTGGAGCTTCAGCTTCAGCATCAGTCCTTCCAATGAACACCCAGGACTGATTTCCTTTAGGATTGACTGGTTTGATCTCCTTGCAGTCCAAGGGACTCTCAAGAGTGTTCTCCAACACCACCATTCCAAAGCATCAATTCTTCGGTGCTTAGCTTTCTTTATAGTCCAACTCTCACATCCATACATGACTACTGGAAAAACCATAGCTTTGACTAGACGGACCTTTGTCTGCAAAATTATGTCTCTGCTTTTTAATATGCTGTCTAGGTTTGTCATAGCTTTTCTTCCAAGGAGCAAGCGTCTTTTAATTTCAAGGCTGTAGTCACCATCCACAATGATTTTGGAGCCCAAGAAAATAAAGTCTGTCACTGTTTCCATTGTTACCCCATCCATTTGCCATGAAGTGATGGGATGAGATGCCATGATCTTTTAATTTTCTTTGAATGTTGAGTGTCAAGCCAGCTTTTTCACTCTCCTCTTTCACCTTCATCAGGAGGCTTTTCAGTTCTTCTTTGCTTTCTGCCATATGGGTTGTATCATCTGCATAGCTGAGCTTATTGATATTTCTCCCAGAAATCTTGATTGCAGCCTGTGCTTCATCCAGCCCAGGATTTCACATGATGTACTCTCCATATAAGTTAAATAAGCAGGGTGACAATATACAGCTGTGATGTACTCCTTTCTCAATTTGGAACCAGTCTGTTGTTCCATGTCCAGTTCTGTTGTTTCTTGACCTGCATACAGGTTTCTTAGGAGGAAGGTAAGGTGGTCTGGTATTCCCATCTCTTTAAGAATTTTCCACTGATTATGGAATGATTACCCATTGGGCTTTTGGAAAATGGTCTCTTACAGAAAGCGTTCCTAGACTAAAAGAATTTTGAATCTCATTGATGTGCATATTTATTGATATGAGAAAATATTTATAATATGAGCTAAAATATTGTGCCAAGTGTGGTCCCATTAAAAACAATGTGCACAGATAAGTATCCTACAAGGGTGTTCTCTGAGCAGTGGAATGAATGGTAATTAAGTGGTTTATCCTAAAATTTTTCTGTATTTTAAAATATCTTCCAAAGAACAGGTATAATTTTTAGATTAATTAAAAGAACATGGTAGTACAGTGGATTAGAATCTTCTGGCCAACACAGGGAACATGGGTTCTATCCCTGGTCCCAGAAGATTCCACGTGCCATGGAGCAACTAAGCCCACACAACACAACTACTGAGGCCCTGTGCCCTAGAGCCCACACTCGGCAACTGCTGAAGCGCATGCTCTGCAACAAGAGACGCCACCACAATTGGAAGCCCGTGCACTGCAATGAAGAGTAGACACCACGTGCTGCAACTAGAGAAATCCCACAGGCAGCAACCAAAAATAAATAAAATAAATTTTAAAAAATCAAGAAGTACTTAAAAAAGAAGTACTAGGATGTCTCTAGTGGCCCAGTGGTTAAGAATCTGCCTTCCAATGCAGGGGACCAGAGTCCAATCTCCGCTCAGGGAATGAAGATTCCACATGCAGCAACACTTCTACTGAGCTCACAGACCTCAACTACAGAAGTGCACATGCCTCAATGAAGAGCCCAACTTGCACACCACAATGAAGACCGAGTGCAGCCAAAAAAGAATGGAAAAGAACATGATCTCCATCTGGCCATTCCTCAAATGATTAAACATAAAGTTATCATGAGAAAAGGAGAAAAGGAAAGATATACCCATCTGAATGCAGAGTTCCAAAGAATAGCAAGGAGAGATAAGAAAGCCTTCCTCAGCGATCAATGCAAAGAAATAGATGAAAACAATAGAATGGGAAAGACTAGAGATATCTTCAAGAAAATTAGAGATACCAAGGGAACATTTCATGCAAAGATGGGCTCGATAAAGGACAGAAATGGTAGGGACCTAACAGAAGCAGAAGATATTAAGAAGAGATGGCAAGAATATACAGAAGAACTGTACAAAAAAAGATCTTCACGACCCAGATAATCACAATGGTGTGATCACTCACCTAGAGCCAGACATCCTGGAATGTGAAGTCAAGTGGCCCTTAGGAAGCATCACTATTATCAAAGCTAGTGGAGGTGAAGGAATTCTAGTTGAGCTATTTCAAATCCTGAAAGATGATGCTGTGAAAGTGCTGCACTCACTATGCCAGCAAATTTGGAAAACTCAGCAGTGGCCACAGGACTGGAAAAGGTCAGTTTTCATTCCAATCCCAAAGAAAGGTACTGCCAAAGAATGCTCAAACTACCACACAATTGCACTCATCTCACACACTAGTATGGAGAAGGCAATGGCAACCCACTCCAGTACTCTTGCCTGGAAAATCTCATGGATGGAGGAGCCTGGTAGGCTGCAGCCTATGGGTTCGCGAAGAGTTGGACACGACTGAGCGACTTCACTTTCACGCATTGGAGAAGGAGATGGCAACCCACTCCAGTGTTCTTGCCTGGAGAATCCCAGGGGCGGTGGAGCCTGGTGGGCTGCCGTCTATGGGGTTGCACAGAGTTGGACACGACTGAAGCGACTTAGCAACAGCGGCAGCACACACTAGTAAAGTAATGCTTAAAATTCTCCAAACCAGGCTTCAGCAATACGTGAACCGTGAACTTCCAGATGTTCAATCTGGTTTTAGAAAAGGCGGAACCAGAGATCAAATTGCCAACACTGGTTGGATCATCAAAAAAGCAAGAGAGTGTCAGAAAAACATCTATTTTTGCTTTATTGACTATGCCAAAGCCTTTGACTGTGTGGATCGCAATAAACTGTGGGAAATTCTGAAAGAGATGGCAATATCAGACCACCTGACCTGCCTCTTGAGAAATCTGTATGCAGGTCAGGAAGCAACAGTTAGAACTGGACATGGAACAACAGACTGGTTCCAAATAGGAAAAGGAGTACGTCAAGGCTGTATATTGTCACCCTGCTTATTTAACTTATATGCAGAGTACATCATGAGAAACGCTGGGCTGGAGGAAGCACAAGCTGAAATCAAGATTGCTGGGAGAAATATCAATAACCTCAGATATGCAGATGACACCACCCTTATGGCAGAAAGGGAAGAAGAACTAAAGAGCCTCTTGATGAAAGTGAAAGAGGAGAGTGAAAAAGTTGGCTTAAAGCTCAACATTCAGAAAACGAAGATCATGGCATCCAGTCCCATCACTTCATGGCAAATAGATGGGGAAACGGTGGAAACAGTGTCAGACTTTATTTTTCTGGGCTCCAAAATCACTGCAGATGGTGACTGCAGCCATGAAATTAAAAGACGCTTACTCCTTGGAAGGAAAGTTATGACCAACCTAGACAGCATATTGAAAAGCAGAGACATTACTTTGCCAACAAAGGTCCGTCTAGTCAAGGCTATGGTTTTTCCAGCAGTCATGTATGGATGTGAGAGTTGGACTATAAAGAAAGCTGAGCACCAAAGAATTGATGCTTTTGAACTGTGGTGTTGGAGAAGACTCTTGTGAGTCCCTTGGACTGCAAGGAGATCCAACCAGTCCATCCTAAAGGAAATCAGTCCTGGGTGTTCATTGGAAGGACTGATGATGAAGCTGAAACTCCAATACTTTGGCCACCTGATGCAAAGAGCTGACATATTGGAAAAGACCCTGATGCTGGGAAAGATTGAGGGCAGGAGGAGAAGGGGATGACAGAAGATGAGATGGTTGGATGGCATCAGTGCTTCAATGGACATGAGTTTGAGTGAACTCTGGGAGTTAGTGATGGACAGGGAGGCCTGGTGTGCTGCGGTTCATGGGGTTGCAATGAGTCGGACATGACTGAGCGGCTGAACTGAACTACCATGAGACCCAGCAATACCATTCATATACCCAAGAGAGATGAAAACATATATCCTTGCAAATAAGTGTTTATAGCAGTTATTTATGATTGCCAAAAGGTAGAAACAACACAAATGCCCATCAAGCTGACATTTTGATAGGCAAAATGTCATAAATCTCTACAACAGAATATTATTCAGCCATAAGAAAATAATGAAGTCCGAATAGATGCTACATAATGGATGAATCTTGAAACATGAAACTAAGTGAAAGAAGCCAGTCATAAAAGACACAAATTATATGATTCTATTCATATGAAAGGTTCAGAACAGGGAAACCTATAGATGGAAGTAAATGAGTGGTTGTTTAGGGCTGGGCAAAGGACAGGGAGTAGATCGGGAGATGATAGCTAAAGAGTATGAGATTGCTTTATAAAGTGACGAAACTGTGCCATCTTTCCAATTTTCCACCTTAGGGAAGTCCACAGTCCACCTTCCTTTCTTTTGGCCCAGGCTGTTCAAAGTTGCCCACCAGGCCTATACCCATTCCTCTTAGCTCATCACTATTCTTTGTGCCTCTCAGCAAACTTTTCATTTTCATTTTCAAGAGCCTGTAGTATTAGCTATTGAAGAAAACTTGGAAAATTCAGCAAAGTAGAAAATTAAAAAAAAAGCTCAGCCACAGTGATTTCACCCAAACATCCATTGATTATAAGCCAGGATGGGTGAGGGGTAGGAGACCACCAGTGCACATGGATGAACCCTCCAGAACGTCGACTTGGTTTCCTGAGGATTTGTGGGAAGGAGTGCTGGTGGCGCTAGTGGTAAAGAAACCACCTGCCAATGCAGGAGACATAAGAGATGCAGGTTCGATCCCTGGGTCGGGAAGATCCCTGCTATCCACTCCAGTATTCTTGCCTGGAGAATCCTATGGACAGAGGAACCTGGCGAGCTACAGTCCATGGGTTTGCAAAGAGTCGGACATGCCTGAAGCAACTGCGCCCGCACATCCTCAGCTAGGTGTATCTACATTTACTTCTGCATAGGGACCACAAACCCATTATAGGCCAAGCACTGATCCGGCTCTTATGAGAAAAAGTCTCCCAAGTTTTCTTCTGGACCTTGCGATTAGAAGGATATTTTTTATGTCTTGAGATGGGAGGAGGGGGGCAGGGAGAGAAACCCTCTCTAAGTAAGACATAAAATCCAGAAGCAATAAAGGAAAAAACTAACAGACCTGCCTATTTAAAAAGACTTTTTTAAATTCTCATATCTGAGATTCCTTATTTGTTGCTCAGTGTCTCAGTTGTGAGATTTCTTAGGCTAAGTTAAAGGACAGCGGCAGATTGGGAAAGTATGTTCAATATACGAAAAGATTTTATGTTCAGAGCATATGAAGAGTTCCCAAAAGTCAACAAAATGACAAATACAAGAGAAACAAAGGCAAAAGATATGACTAGAAAATTCTCAGGCTTCAGATGGCCAATACACATATGAAAAGAGAAACGCACACTAAAACAGTGAGTTATACTTTTCTTCTCTTAACTTCCAGAACAGCATACAAGAGTGAATTTCCTCGTACTGCTTTATCTGTTCCTCCCAAATTTCTTGTTAGCCTTTCTTGAGCCTTTAACCTTGGAGAACTCAGGGCACTGTCTTTGGTCCTCCTTTCTGTTTTGTCTACAGCCATTTCCTTGAAACTCCAGATCCTCAGCCTGTCCCTCTGGGTCACAGCCTTCCTCTCTGCCTACTCCTCAGGCTACTTTAAGATTAAAAAAAAAAAAAAAAAAAAACCCACTACAATTCATTGTTTTAAGAACTTGTCATTTTTTTATGCATTTGGTGGAGGAAGAGGTTTCAGGGATTTGTATGTATGTATATATGTATGTATGCTTATGTACATATATGACATTATTTCTATAGGTGCAAACACATACATTTATGGCTAAATGCATGGAACAGCACAGAAAGTGACCCCCTGAGATGTTATCAGTGTTTATATATGGATTGTAGGATTATCATCAAACAGATTTAAAACTATAGTGTTGCTTATAAAAATAACCTAAATGTGTAACAAGAGGCTTCACTGATTAGTATTCAACCATAGTTGGGACAATATACAACCATTAAAAAGTTTGCAGTACTTTATCAGTAAGGCAAAATTCTCATCACTTGATGCCAGGTAAAGAAGCATTTAGAAAATTCAGCAGTGGCCACATGACTGGAAAAGGTCACTTTTCATTCCAATCCCAAGAAGGGCGATGCCAAAGAATGTTCAAAATACCCCACAATTGCACTCATTTCACATGATAGCAAGGTAATGTTCAAAATCCTTTAAGCTAGGCTTCAACAGTATGTGAACTGACAACTTCCAGATGTACAGGTTGATTTAGAAAAGGCAGAGGAACCAGAGATCAAATTGCTACCATCTGTTGGATCATAGAAAAGCAAGAGAATTACAGAAAAAACATCTACTTCTGCTTCATTGACTATGCTAAAGCCTTTGATTGTGTGATCACAACAAACTGGAAAATTCTTAAAGAAGATGGGAATACCAGACCATCTTACCTGCTTCCTGAGAAACCTGTATGCAGGTCAAGTAGCAAGTTAGACCTGGACATGGAACAATGGACTGGTTCAAAATTGGGCAAGGAGTTCATCAAGGCTGTATATTGTCACCCTGCTTATATAACTTATATGCAGAGTACATCATGTGAAATGCCAGGCTGGATGAAGCACAAGCTGGAATCAAGATTTCTGGGAGAAATATCAATAACCTCAGATATGCAGATGACACCACCCTTATGGCAGAAAGCGAAGAGGAACTAAAGAGGCTCTTGATGAAAGTATAAAAGGAGAGTGAAAAAGCTGGCTTAACACTCAACATTCAAAAAAAAAAAAAAAAATCATGGCATTGGGTCCCATCACTTCATGGCAAATGAATGGGGTAACAGTGGAACAGTGACAGACTTTATTTTCTTGGGCTCCAAAATCACTGCAGATGGTGACTGCAGCCGTGAAATTAAGACACTTGCTCCTTGGAAGGAAAGCTATGACAAACCTAGACAGTGTATTAAAAAGCAGAGACAAAGACTCTTTAAGTGTCTTAAAAAGCAGAGACTTTGCTGACAAAGGTCTGTATAGTCAAAGCTATGGTTTTTTCCAGTAGTCATGCACAGATATGACAGTTGGACCATAAAGAAGGGTGAGTGCAAAAGAACTGATGCTTTGGTATGGTGGCCTTGGAGAAGACTCTTGAGAGTCCCTCGGACTGCAAGGAGATCAAACCAGTCAATCCTAAAAGAAATCAACCCTGAATATTCATTGGAAGTTAAATGAATGATGCCATATCTGAAGCTCCAATACTTTGGCTACCTGATGCAAAGAGCTGACTCATTGGAAAAGACCCTGATGCTGGGAAAGTTTGAAGGCAGGACCAGGGGAAGACAGAGGAGGATATGGTTGGATGGCATCACCGACTCGATGGACATAAGTTTGCGCAAACTTGGGGAGACAGTGAAGGACAGGGAAGCCTGGTGTGCTGCAGTCCATGCGGTCGCAAAGGGCTGAGCGACTCAATGACTGAACAACAAAAAAGCAACAGGAGATGCCAATATATGCCTATACTGTCTGATTCGTTTTATGAGATAAATTTTTTAAAAGCAAACTACATGCGCCTAGAGATAAGACTGGAAGAAAATGTATCCAACCGTGAGCTGTGCATCTCTCCAGGTGTTGGGATGAAAGGTGCTTTTTTAGTTTCCATTATTTTTCAGTTTCCGGGGGGAAAACAACAACAACAACAAAAAGGCGGGCTATTTCTACCTTGATAAGATAAAAAAGACAAAACACAGTTGTTATTCTTTGTAAGCTACAAATCTCTGCCCACCCGGGGCAAAGGCCGGGCACACAGCCGCAGCCCTCACTGCAGCCAGTGGGTCACCAGGCGCCACAGCGCTGGCCTTTCCGGCAGGCCGAAGCGCCCCCGCGCGGTCTGTCCCGGGCGGCTGGGAGAGGGGTGGGCGCGGAGGGCTGGAGGCGGTGCCCGGCGTCCCCGCGCTTCCCGCGAGATCCCGCTCCGCCCGCTCCGCCCTGCTCGCCGCGCTCCCGGCTCCCCGCTCCCCGCGCCGCGACACTTCCTGTCTTCAGCTCCCGCGCCGCCCGCCCGCGCCCGCGCCCGCGCCTGCCGCCTGCCGCCCACCGCCCGGCGCCGCGCCCGCCGGCGCCCCCGAAGGTGCCCCCGGCCCGGCCGGGTCGCTGCCCCGCCCGCCGCCCCGCGAGCCGCTTTGTCTCGGGCGGGGCGCGCGGGAGAGGCCGCCAGGTGCCCCCCGCCGCGGGCCCGGGCCCCCCGCCCCGGGGTGGCGGCGGTGGCGCCGGGCCCCGGGGCGGGGGGCGCGCCGGGATGGGCCCCAAGCGGCGGCAGCTGACGTTCCGGGAGAAGTCGCGGATCATCCAGGAGGTGGAGGAAAACCCAGACCTGCGCAAGGGCGAGATCGCGCGGCGCTTCAACATCCCACCGTCCACGTTGAGCACCATCCTGAAGAACAAGCGCGCCATCCTGGCGTCGGAGCGCAAGTACGGTGTAGCCTCCACCTGTCGCAAGACCAACAAACTATCCCCTTACGACAAGCTCGAGGGGCTGCTCATCGCCTGGTTCCAGCAAATCCGCGCCGCTGGCCTGCCGGTCAAGGGCATCATCCTCAAGGAGAAGGCGCTGCGTATAGCCGAGGAGCTGGGCATGGACGATTTCACTGCCTCCAACGGCTGGCTGGACCGCTTCCGCCGGCGCCACGGTGTAGTGTCCTGCAGCGGCGTGGCCCGCGCCAGGTCGCGCAGCGCTGCCCCCCGGCCCCCAGCGGCGCCCGCCAGCCCTCCCGCAGTGCCCTCGGAGGGCAGCGGTGGGGGTACCACGGGCTGGCGCGCTCGGGAGGAGCAGCCACCGTCGGTGGCCGAGGGCTACGCTTCCCAGGACGTGTTCAGCGCCACTGAGACCAGTCTGTGGTACGACTTCCTGCCCGACCAAGCGGCGGGGCTGTGTGGCAGTGATGGACGGGCACGCAGGGCCACCCAGCGCCTGAGTGTCCTGCTGTGTGCCAACGCCGATGGTAGCGAGAAGCTGCCCCCACTTGTGGCTGGCAAGTCGGCCAAACCCCGTGCAGGCCAAGCTGGCCTGCCCTGTGACTATACTGCCAACTCTAAGGGTGGTGTCACCACCCAGGCTCTGGCCAAGTACCTGAAGGCCCTGGACACCCGCATGGCTGCAGAATCTCGCCGAGTCCTGCTGCTGGCTGGCCGCCTGGCTGCCCAGTCCCTGGATACCTCGGGCCTGCGGCATGTGCAGCTGGCCTTCTTCCCACCAGGCACCGTGCAGCCGCTGGAGCGTGGAGTGGTCCAACAGGTGAAGGGCCACTACCGCCAGGCTATGCTGCTCAAGGCCATGGCAGCACTAGAGGGCCAGGATCGCTCAGGCCTGCAGCTGGGCCTCATGGAGGCCCTGCACTTCGTTGCTGCGGCTTGGCAGGCTGTGGAACCTTCGGACATAGCTGCCTGCTTTCGTGAGGCTGGCTTTGGGGGTGGCCCTAATGCTACCATCACTACTGCCCTCAAGAGTGAGGGAGAGGAAGAGGAGGAGGAGGAGGAGGAGGAAGAAGAGGAAGAGGAGGGTGAAGGGGAGGAGGAGGAGGAGGAAGATGGTGAGGAGGAGGAGGAGGAAGCAGGGGAAGGAGAGGAGCTCGGGGAGGAAGAGGAGGTAGAAGAGGAGGGTGATGTTGATGACAGTGATGAAGAGGAAGAGGAGGAGGAGGAAGAGAGCTCCTCTGAGGGCTTGGAGGCTGAGGACTGGGCCCAGGGTGTAGTGGAGGCTGGTGGCAGCTTCGGAGGTTATGGTGCCCAGGAGGAGGCCCAGTGCCCTACCCTCCATTTCCTGGAAGGTGAGGAGGACTCTGAGTCAGACAGTGAGGAAGAAGAGGAAGATGATGAGGAGGAGGATGAAGATGATGAAGATGATGAGGAGGATAGTGATGAGGTGCCTGTACCCAGCTTTGGGGAAGCCATGGCTTACTTTGCTATGGTCAAGAGGTACCTCACCTCCTTCCCCATTGATGATCGTGTGCAAAGCCACATCCTCCACTTGGAACATGACCTGGTTCACGTGACCAGAAAGAACCATGCCAGGCAGGCAGGAGTTAGGGGTCTTGGACATCAAAGCTGAGCCACTGAGCTTAGCCATGCCCCCAACCTGGATGTGGCAGCCCCAGGGCAGAGGACTCTCTGGGCAGCTGCTGTGGATGGACCCAGAGTGGGGAACCCCACATCCTTTAGTGATATTCTCCTGGCCCTGTGACAGGCCCAGTCACCTCTGTAGGGCCTGGGGCTGGCATCAGCCTCACTGCCTGCTTTTTGCCTCTTTTTCAGAATCCTCTTTCCTCCCCAGTTGCCCCTGGGCATGGGGGACTAGGTGGGAGGATGGGGAGCTGTCCGGTGCTACCACACCGTGCCATCAGTGGACTAGGCCACAGTAGCAGCCAGGGATGGACCCTGGAAGCTCCTGGCCAGAGAGTGCCTCTCCCCTCTGCCATCCACACCAGGTCTTTGGTGGTGGGGGGGACCCCAAAGCCATTCTGGGAAGGGCTCCAGAGAAAAGTCCAGCCTAGGACCCCACAAGGCTGGCAGCCCCACATCCCTGTCCCCAGGCCACCTTGAGAAGCACAGTCTAACCACGGGCTCCTAGGCCTGCCTCAACCTGCTTCCCCACTTCCCAACCCCTTCCTCTGGCCCAGTCCATGTTACTTTGGCCCTTGATTTTCTTTCAGATTGGAGGTTCTCAAGAGGCCCTCCAGAGGAGTGATAATGGGCACTTCCCTTGTGGGCAGCTGCAGGCCCCATGCCTCTCCTCCCTCTCTGGCAGGGCCCTATCCTGGGCAGGGGGCCTGGGGCTGGGCCCAGAGTCCAGCCATCCAGCTGCTCCTTTCCTAGTCTGAATTCAATAAATCTGTCTGCTCCCCTTTTGTGGGAGTGGACGTTTTAACAGCCAAGGGTGCATCCTTCATGGTCTGGGCTTGCGTCTGTCTTGGGGACACGTCCTTTCCCGGTTCCTTTTGATCCTTGCTCTGGTGGGACAAATGTTGAGAGAGTGGCTACAGCCCAGGCCCTGACCAGGGTGAGGGGCAACATCTGTATTTAAATGTTGCCTAATCTGCCTGCCTCCTTAAGTGCAGGAGACTTAAGAGAGTCGGGTTCGATCCCTGGGTCGAGAAGATCCCCTGGAAGAGGCAATGGCACCCCACTCCAGTATTCTTGCCAGGAGAATCCCATGGACAGAGGAGCCTGTCGTGCTACAGTCCATAGGGTCGCAAAGAGGTGGACATGACTTGAGCGTCTGAGCACAGGCTTTGGGGCAGGAGGCATCTTCAGTGCACCAATGCCTGGGGGTGGGTTTTAGGAAGCTAGGCCTTGCAGTGCTTAGAGGTTAGAAGCTTTGGGTCAGTTGGCTAGGATAGGAGGGAGGGAGCCAACAGTCCCTGGAGGGCCAAATTAACCTAGGTGCCTGGGAACTAGGCTTATCAAGGCCCATTAAAGAAGATCCTTGCAGGAGAGGGGCAGAAAAAAAGAATGTTGGGGGCAGCTCCTGTGGTCCTGGTTGGAGTTGCAGGGGTATCCCTTGTATGGTGCCTTAAGTGGGGAGTCCTCTACGCCTTTCAGTGTTTGGCATCTCCAGTCCTGGTGGCTATCCTTGGAAACAGTGGCAGGGTAGAGGTGAAGTTGCTGGGGACACTTTGCACCCTGAAGAGGCTGAAGATGTCAACCATTCCTTGTGTAGTACCCTCTAGAGGGCCCCCCCATCCACAGGTGAGACAGCCCACTCTGTTGATCCTACCTGCCTTTTCTCTTCTCATCCCTCCCAGGCCCTTCCTCGCTGAGGCCCTCAGCCCCAGTGGTTCCAGTGAAGGGAGGGCCTGAGCTTGAGCTGGCTGGCAGCTCTGGGCCCCAAACCGGTTTTCCCACCTTGCCTGAGGCTGGCACATCACCCCTCTGTTTCCCTGCCCCCACCTCGTTGCAGTTCCTCCTCTCTCCACCCTGGAATGTGGGGGGCGGGGGGCACTTATCCACATCATCTTTTTAAACAGGAAGGTGGAAGGGCTGTTCCACGCTTTCCCTTCCACACCTCTGGCACTCAGGGATTCCTTCCAGGCCTTGAAGGCTTCAGAACTAAGTGAGAGCAAAAAGCACCTGAGATTCTCAGCCCCACCTTGGCCCACGTCTAGTCCCCATCTGAGCTCTGGAAGGATGAGACAAAGAAGCCCAGTCTACCCCCTCGCCTGCTCTGGAGTAAATGGGTGGGAGCAGTAGCCTTCTCCCTAGGTGCCACTGGCCAATCCAAGTCCCTCGCCTCAAATACCAACAAGGCAAATGCTTCCATTTGCTGCCAACAAGAATGCCTCTTGCTGGAACTGAGATCATCTCTTTAGTGATAACACCAGTCAACATGAATAGGGCTCTTGCTGTGTGCCAGGCTCTGTGCTGAACACTTTAGATGCTCACAAAGCTCCTGTGAGGGGACCACCAGGACTCACAAAGCCCTGGTGGTCCAGTGGCTAAGACTGTGCTCTCAGCGCAGGGGGGCCTGGATACGATCCCTGGTCAGGGAATTAGATCCTACAGGCTGCAACTAAGTTTCATGCTGCAACTAAAGATCCTGCTCGCCGCAACGAAGATAGAAGATCCCCCATGCTGCAACTAAGACCCGACGTGTCCAAATAAATAAAATATTCTTTAAAAAAGAAACCCGTATGAGGTAGGTAAAACCATGAGAAAACATGTACAGAAAAGCGCCTAAAGCCAAATCACTAGTCTGTGGCAGAAGCAAGCTCTGTTCCCCAGGCTGATCTAAAAGTGTCCCTTTACTAAGACATTCCTAGCCCAGTTTTCCTTAAGGAACTGGTTACTGACTCAGTTTCTAACCTGTAGAAGAATAGCTCTTGGAGATGAACGGTGTAGAAGTGTCTACAGGAGCGGAAGCTCCCGTTCTTATAACTTAACTCTTGTTCCACCAGTTCCCAAATACAGATCTGTAAATATCCTTCCCATTCTCCCTATTACTCCTTTGGGACAAATAGATGAGAACCATATCCATTTCATGAAGAAAGAAATAGGGTTAAGGACTTAAATGACCTGCAAAGACACTGGTCTTGAGGTCTGGTTCTCTCCCTGGGAATCTGGGTTACATGTTAAATGCCTCACCAGGACACTACTGGGGGTGGGGGTGTAAGGGGCAGTGGTGTGGAGATGGCCCTATGAGCACAGAGCTTTGAGGAGGGACCTGGCAAGGCCTGTCACACAGCCTTCCACAGTCCAGATGTGAAGCAGCTGGTGACTAACAATGGACCCCCAGATAAAGCTAACAAAACACTGGGCTGCTGCCTTCACTTGGGACTGATTGCTAAAGGACCCTGAAGGGGATCTTTGTTCTGAAGACACAGGTGCAGGGGTTCTGGAGGCCTGGTTGTCTTCGGCAGTTCCCAGAGTGGGCCAGTGTCTGGTCAGCATTTGGCAGAGGTGGTGTTTCTTGGGAGGCGGGGAAGAGAAACCGCCTTTCCAAAGTGAGGCCTAAAAGGAGGTAGCGGGAGGAGAGGAAACTACAACTCCCAGAAGCCCCTGCTCCCCGGCGAGTCAGTTTCGGTTGCCATGGTTTCAGAAAACAATATGGCCGCTCCCAGCTGGGACGCGAGTCTGGGTTAGAGACGCAGCGGCGGATCTGGGTCGCAGCAGTGGCGAGAGAAGAGGGTCTTGAGGGCTCGTGAGGTTGGCCCTGGACGCTATACAGCTGGAACGGCTTGACCTTTCCGAGGGCGCCAATGGCGGGCAGCGTGGATGAGGAAGCACTGCACCAACTGTATCTGTGGGTAGACAACATCCCTCTGTCCCGGCCCAAGCGAAATCTGTCCCGGGACTTCAGTGATGGAGGTGTGTGCTCCAACGTGTGTGAGTGTGTCCGCACGCACGCCTGGGTGTCTCCTGTATGTCTTTGTGTGTCAACGCCTTCTGTCCTGTATGTACGTGTGTACAGGGTCTATGTGAATACCTGTCTCTTGGTGCTTGTGTGCTTGTGGCAGAGGGGTTAGGTGTGGGTTAGTGAGAGGGGTGTCCAATTATCTCCTAAGATTTCAATTGCAGAAGTGTACATCTGTGGGAATGTGAACATATGTGTGTCCATATTTATGTACACATATTCTATCCTTTATGTGTGTGGGGTGTATTGTGTCTGTGTATGTGTCTGTGACTCCTTCCCTGGACTTTAATGACTAAGATGTGTATATGTGCATCTGTGTGTGTGTGTGCATGCTTATTCCTGAATTTTATATATCTTGTGGGAGTCTGAGCATGTGTTTGTTCATATGCAAGTTGATATGTTCTGTCCTGTATGTAAGAACGGGGGTGTTGTGTGCGTATGTTTCTTTGTGATTGTTTAGGTGTCTGTGTGTTGAAGACCCTCTCCTGGGATTTTAATGACAGAAGTATGCATTTCTCTGTGTGTATATTGATGCATATGTGACACTTTGTGTTTCCGTGTATATGTGTGTTGGTAACTGTCTCTTGGGACTCTGGTGATGGCCCTATGTGTCTGTGTGTGTTTCTACATCTCTGTATCATTGTGTGTGTGTGTGTATTTATGTCAATTCCTAGGATGAGCCCCCAGGCTCCTGAAGGTTTGTCTTGGAGACTCATTCTCTAATAGGGGACTAGAGACCTTAGTTTTCAGATGCCCTGAGTTAATGGCAAAGGGATGAAGCTCCTCCGGAGAATTTGTCTCTGGCTGATCACTGTTCTTGGTCTCTTACCTCCCCTCCATATTATCCTTCCCCTTTCCACATCTCTACCTCTTCTCTTGGCCCCACCACACTGCCACCCCTGATTCTCCCACCCCACCCATTCCTTCTCCCTCTTCCTTCTTACTTACCCATCTCTACACCTTCCATGTCTGTTCCCACCTCCTCTCCCTCAGTCCTGGTAGCAGAGGTCATCAAGTTTTACTTCCCCAAGATGGTGGAGATGCACAATTATGTCCCTGCCAACTCTCTCCAGCAGAAACTGAGCAACTGGAGTCACCTGAACAGGTAACAGAATACCTGGGCACACTAGTGGGATCTCTAGCCCCTAGCCTGGGATCTGAGGAAGGGTTGCCCAGCCTTTCCATCTCCTACAGTCTCCACAGTCCAGGCTGGTGGCTGGGGTGGGGAGGACAATGCAGACAGAATCTATCTGGTAACAAAATCAAGGGACTCTTCTTTGGGGGAGGTGACAAGGATCCTCGAGACATACATGCTCTGGGCTCAGGTTGGGTGCCCTTCCATTCCCCCAGGGCTGTGCACGGAAGGGCTACCACTGCTACATCTCCTTCCTTCCCCCTATCCCTCACTTCATCCACCCAGGAATCAGTCCACCATCCCTGTGTCTACCCCCAGGAAGGTGCTGAACAAACTGAACTTCTCTGTACCAGAGGATGTGATGCGCAAGATAGCACAGTGTGCCCCAGGTGTGGTGGAGCTGGTGCTCATTCCACTGAGGCAGCGCCTAGAGGAGCGTCAGAGACGTAGGAAGCAGGGCATCGGCTCCTTACAGGTGCCTCCCTACTCCAGCTTCTTGCACTGTTCTAGGGGAGTTTTCCAGGCAGCAGAAAGCTCTGCCTCAGTGACAAGTGTGGGAGAAGGGTGCTTGGCTAAAGGGAGCCCACAGTGGGAGGGATGTCCTTGGGAGTGGGCAGCCTAAGCTCACTGCAGACTCTGGGCGGTTCTTACAGGAGCTGGCTCCTCAGGATGGCACTGACTACATGGATGTGGGTAAGGTAGCCTTTATTTGCCTTCCCTTCCAGGAAGAGCTTTTCTCCTGTCCATCCTTCCTGCGGGGGAAGGGGTGGGACTATGGGGAGGGGGAAGACAGGAAAATAGGACTCCTTCAGGGTTATTCCTATACTTGCCTTGTCTCAGGTTTGTCCCAGAAGGCCCGAGGGGAAGGTGTCCCAGACCCCCAGGGACGGGGGCAACTCAGGTAAGGAAGCTGGGAGCTCCTGACCTTACCAAGCCTGATATTCTCTACCTGGGAGGTGAGGGTGAGGGTTGCATCTGGAAAGGTAGGGAAGTCAGGGATGGAGGGATTTCAGGGACAGTGGGAGGGAGGAAAGGCTTGGTCGAGGTACACTGAAAGGGTGATGGTGGGGTCTGAGATCCAAGCCTCAGCTAAGCTGCATCTCACCCAAGGGAGGGCCGACTGCCTGTGCCCCGGCCTCCAGGGGACAGCCAGGCACTGCAGAGCGACCCGAGCTTCGTCCTCCAGATCGCTGAAAAGGAGCAGGAGCTGTTGGCCTCACAGGAGACCGTGCAGGTGAAGGCGCACTGGGAGGGAGCAGGGGAATTGAGGCCTGGGAAGATGGGCAGGCCACTGGACTCGACTTCTGTGTGGCTTGGCCTAGGTCCTGCAGATGAAGGTGAGACGCTTGGAGCACTTGCTCCAGCTCAAGAACGTGCGCATAGAAGACCTCTCCCGGAGGCTCCAGCAGGCAGAGCGTAAGCAGCGGTGAGACTGGGAGACGCCCCCTTATCCGCCAGAGCCCAGAAGTCGCAAGTGACGCACCCACCTCAAAGGGCAGACGAATGGGCGGGCGGAGCCAGCTGCTCCAGTGAGCCTCCTGGGACACAAGCGCCCCCTTGGGGTGTGAGTGAGCGAGCACAGGGGGCAGTGGGACAGGAACCCTCCAAGCAGAGTCCAGGAACTGAGCCACTCCTTCCACTCCATCTGGGTCAGGAGAATGGACCGCTTTCCAGAACCCAGAAGCCACATGCAGAGACCTGGCATGCATCCCAAATCAGTGCTTGACACCAGGGACTCTGCCTTGGTGCTCCCAGTGCTGGGCCTTAGCGGGTGGTCCCCCAGCCTGGTCCGCACCCTTAGAACCGGGTCCCCACCCAGCTCTGGTGACAGCAGTGTCTCCATCCAGGCTAGTTCTCTGTACCATGGGTCAAAGGGGAGGCTGTCCGAGACAGCTGAGGGGCTTCCTTGCCCGTCCTGGGCACTCACCTGGGACCCAGCTGAAGACTGGAGAACACAGCAGCTGAAGAGGAAGGGGTGAGGTGTGAGCTCAGCCATAGACTGTGCTTTCCAGCTGCCCTCCCCTCCCACAGCGTATGTTGAGAATGTTTGGGGGATGTGGAGCTGAGTTGTTCCCATTAAAGTTCTGGTATCCTTCCTGTGCCTGCTTTCTCTTCTCTGAGGGAAGTGAGTTCCTGTCCGCCTTGTGTTATCCCTACCCCTTAAGTGAAAGAGCCTTGTGGGCCCAGGCTGGGTCTCAACTCTTGGGGAGCTGGACCCTGCAGTGGCCACTTCTTGGTAGGAGGTTGGTTTTGTGCACTAGGACTGCCTGACTTCTAACTCTTAGAAGTCTAACTCTTAACTAAGTCAGGCCTTAGACTGACCCCCAAACTTACTCTGTGTCTTCCAACATTGCCCAAACCCAACCACAAATCCAGGCTTCAGATTCTTCCCAAATGTAGCCTCAGATTCACCCTCAACCTTGCTTATGGTCTCACCCCTAAATATGTATGACTCCCGACCCCGCCCACAGACTGACCCCAAGTTCTGTGGACCAAGACTAACCCTGATCAAGATACCATGGCCTTGGTGTGACCTTAACTTTGATCATTACACTGCCAGTAACATTGAACATTTGAATATCCTGAGACCCCACAATTCTATTCCTAGGCATATATTCAGCATCACTTCAGTTCAGTTGCTCAGTCGTGTCCAACTCTTTGTGACCCCATGGACTGCAGCACGCCAGGCCTCCCTGTCCATCCATTACTCCTGGAGCTTGCTCAAACTCATGTCCATCAAGTCGGTGATGCCATCCAACCTCTCATCCTCTGTCATCCTCTTTTCCTCCTGCCTTCAGTCTTTCCCAGCATCAGGGTCTTTTCCAGTGAGTCAGTTCTTCACACCAGGTAGCCAAAGTATTGGAGCTTCAGCTTCAGCATCAGTCTTCCCAATGAATATTCAGGGTTGACTTCCTTTAGGATTGACTGGTTTGATCTCCTTGCAGTCCAAGGGACTCTCAAGAGTCTTCTCCAAAATATTCAGCATATCCAGGGTAAACTTAAGTTCCTGTGTTTTGTGACACATGTACTGCGATGTTCATAGCAACACTCCTCGTAATAGCAGAACTGAAAAGAACTCCTATTAATTCTCTATTACAAACTTAGTGACTTGAACAGCACATATTTATTACCTTATATTTTCTGTGAGTGAAGAGTCCAGGCATGGCTTAGTTGGATCCTCTGGTTCAGGGTTTCTCACAAGGCTGTGGTCAAAGTATTGGCCAGAGCTATGGTCTCATCTGAAAACCGGGGAAAGATTGACTTCTGAGTTCACTTGGTTGTTGACAGTTAAGTTCTTTGTGGGCTGAAGGACTGAGGGTTTGTTTTTTGCTGGCTATTGACTGGTGGCTGCCCTCATTTCCTTGCCACGTGACCATCTCCAGTATGATAGCTTACTTCAAAGCCAGCAAGGGAGTTAATGGAGTCTATTAGCAAGATGGAAGTTATAATCTTATCTAATGTAATTGCAGAAGTGACATCCATCACATTTGTGGTATTCCATTTATTAAAAGTCATTAGACAGGGACTTCCCTGGTGGTCCAGTGGTTAAGAATCCACTTTGCAATGCACGGAACTCAGGTTCAATCCCTGGTCAGGGAAGGAGCCCACATGCTGCGGAGCAACTAAGCCTGGGTGCCACAACTAGAGAGCCTGTACTCTGCAACAAAGATCCTATTGCCTGCAGCTAAGATCCAAGGTGGCAAAATAAATAAATAATTCATTAAGTCCTGCCCACTTTCAAGGGGAGAGGTACACAGGTGTGAAAATCAAGAGGCAGAGATAATGGAGCTATTTAGAAGCTTGTGACCATGAAGATGAAGAAACAATGAAAGGATAAAGTCTAGAATAGTGTTATTTCTGAGAGAAAGCAGAAGATTTATTCTATTGTTGATGGACACCTGGGTGGTTTCCAGTTGGGGGCTATTACAAATGATGCTGCCACAAAGATTTGCATACATGTCTTTTGATGTGTAACTAAGAGTGGAATTGCTGGGTCACAGGGTTGGCATTTATCAGCTCTATTAGATACTGCCAAGCAGTTTTCCAATGAGGTTATAATTGTTTAATTTTTATTAAAAAGAATGAAGTCCAGGGAACTCCCTGGCAGCCCCGTGGTTAGGACTCCAGGTTTTCACTGACAAGGGTGCATCTTCAGCCCCTGCTTGGGGGAACCAAGATCCCACAAGCTGGGCTGTACAGCCAAAAAAGGAAGAAAAAGGAAAAAAATAATAATGGAGTCCAGAAAACCATGTGTTTGAAGCTGGAGTGGATGCTTTACATATGCTCAATCTGTTCTCCTAACCTGGAGTTGCTCATAAATCCTCCCTTGCTGGCTCACCCTAATCTTGGTACACAGGCTGTTGGACTTTGAGGGGGGGCAGTTGGATACCTTCTACCCTGACTTCTTCCTGGCATGAAGAGTCTCATTTCCTCCTGGAGGCTTTCTGGAACCATCTGCACTTGCACCGTGGCTTTGGGGCCTTCCCTGGGAGCCTGTAATATCCCCAGGCATGGAAAGCTCTGTACTGCAGGTCCTCCCAACTGGCCAGTTAGCCAGACTGCCCAGTGCCCGGGAATGGGAGGAATGTTTGGCAGGGACAGGCGGTCACAGTTCTTTTTGTCTTTTATCTCCCACCCTAAACTGTAAGTGCCTTTAATTCCAGAGCCTTGCACAGTAACTTGCTCGTCACCTACACTTAGTAAATAGTTGTTGAAAGGAGGGGACAATTAAAAGTCCCAAAAGAAAGAAAAGAAAAGAAATAATACAGTTAGTTGTTAGTCTGTATGTCTGAAAGAGTCCATACCAGGGATGATTTTGAGAAGTTGACCAGAAAAATATAAAAGAGGAAGGCCTTAACCTGGTCTTGAAGGGAGGGTAGTTTTGCCTATGAGAGGAGGGAAGGTAGTATAAGGAGGGGATCATAAATTCAGATATCTACATAGACCCAGAGGTAAAATGTCAAGAAAATAAGGACTGGTGAGGACTATGGTAAATTGGGGGGTCAACCTTTGGTACCAGGCTAGAATTGAATCCATGTTGTTCAATCAATAAGAGGAAGCAGAGAAGGAGGAAGAAACTTTTTTTTCAAGAGTTTAGTTTTTTTTAATTAATTAATGTCTGGCTGCATTGGGTCTTCCCTGCTGTGTGTAGGCTTTTAGTTGCCTTGAGCAGGGGCTACTAGTGGTGCAAGGGTTTCTCACTGCAGTGGCTTCTGTTGTTGTGGAGCAGCACGGGCTCTAGGTGTGGGGGCTTCAGAAGTTGCAGCACCCAAGCTCAGTAGTTGTGGCCCAGGCTCAGGTGCCTTGAGGCATATGGAATCTTCCCAGACCAGGAATTGAACTGTGTCCCTGCATTGGCAGGTGGGTTCTTAACCACTGGACTACCAGGGAAGTCTGAATTAGAATTTTTTTAAAGCCCATATGGACTAAACAAAATACATCTATAGCTTACTCTGGGCACATCGTCTGCCACCTTGAATAGACACAGGACTGCAACTGAGGGATGGACAAGTGGAGCACATGGACTGGTGGGGTTGGGTAAAGAGAAAGCATCTGGCAAGAGTGAATGGGCTGAGATCAGTGGAAATCTCCCGATGATCGGTCATCTCAAACACCAGAGTGTTCACGTTTCACCCAAAATGATGCTAAGAAGTTTGAAGTTTTTCTGGACACTCCCAGAGCACAGAGCGCTTTTGAGCAGGGTAGGATTCACTGTAAACGATAGCTCAGGAAGACCTGTCAACAGTGTGTTAACCAGAGACCAGAAGATGAGGGGTCACAGGGATCCAGCAGAGGGTAGGAGCCTTGGAGGCTCCCCAGAGGCAGTGACCGCGGTCTTTCTGAAAAGCTGGCCTTCAGCCGCCCATACCATCTCTCCTAGTTATGTTGTTAGAAGGGTTCAATCCCCTCGGGTACTTTAGGGACCCTGTTCCAGCCAGCGAAATGGGGAGGAGGGACCTGTAGGCGGAGCAGTGGCTAGAACCCTTAAACATCCGAGGGCTAAGTTTTTGCTCCGAAGGCTCTGTGCAGGTGCGCACCCTGGGACGCAGAGCTAGGCGCATCCTTCTGACATTGCGACTGCCTCCATAGAGACAGCAGAGGCTGTGGTCCCCGGAGGCGCCTGCAGAGGTTCTCCCAACCTCCACCCCGTGGGGCCTTCTTTGTTCTGATGCATTTCAGGGCCAGCCAGGCGCCCAGGATGTCTCTCAGATCCTCAAAGGGGCATTTACTCCGAGGCAGGGAGATAAGACGGAAGAGGAAGATGCCGAAACCAAAAATCGCAGAGCGAGAATGGAGGGCTCTTCCGCTCCAGGACAGGACCTAGCGATACCGGTATCAACGGCCAGGCGGACTTGGAAGCCTAGGGGAAAAGGCAACCTTCAGGTGCCCCACCTAGCCCTGAGCCCCACCTTACGGCCGCTCCAGGGGGCAGAACCCGAGGACCGCCCCTTCCAAATTGGGCGGAGATATAGAAAGTGCAAACCCCAGCGCTGAGAGTGGTCGCGCTTTGAGCCCATTCAAAGTTGCTTCTTCCTTCTCTGGCTTCTGAGCGATTCCGGTTTATTGGCTACAGCGAGCTCGAGGGCTAACCTCATCGCGAGAACTTTTCGGGCCCTGGGGCGGGGACTCTTACAGCGCAGCCGCAGGGCCTCCTGACGCAGAGGCGCATCGCCCGTTGGCGGTTCTCTGGCGCCCGCTTATTGGTCCGAAGCACCCTCGCCCCACCCCCACCCCCGTCGACCAATGGGCGGGGGAAGGGGCGTGCCCCGGCGGTGGGCGGCGGCGGCGCGGGGCTCTCTCATGTTCGGCGTTGGGCCCCGGCTGCTGCCGCGGTCTCCAGAGCTGCCGCCTCAGCCACTGCCGCCGCTGCGGTCGTCCCTGACCGTCGCGGCCTCAGGGTGCTCCCCGCACGGTGAGACTGCTCTTCCTTCTGCCACCTCCCAGTTTCATCCCGCTCACAGAGATCCACTCCCAATCGAACCACTGTTCTAGGTAGTCGGTGGCTGGGACCCCTCCGGCTGGAGCTGGAGGGCTCCGCTGTCGGGTCCGGGCCAGGGAGGGCTCCTTGGCACCCGAGCTGGGGAGGTATTAGGCCCCAGGGCCGCAGGTGACTGTTAGGTGGTAGAGTTGAAGTGTTTTCCGCGGGGCGCTGTCGAAGGTATGAGTGACATTGTGAGGGTGGGGGCCTAGGGGTCAGCGCCGTCAGCAACTCCCAGCACCCCCTTCCCCCCATTGTCATCGCCTCGCTGGTGACCTTGGACGAGTAGTCTCGCTCTGACCTCGCGTGGCTCGGCACCTTCAGGGAGGAGGGCAGTGATGTTGGGGAGTATGGGCTCGCGAAACTACTGCGTCAGTAGAGGTGATGGTGGGACAGAGAGGATTATCTCTGAGGGAGAGAGTCACCGCTTCGCAGCCCGGGAGGGGTGTGATTGGGGTGGGTGGGGTGGGGGCGGCGTCCAGACGCTTTTGTCCCCTTAGAAGATGAGGATAGGATGGGGATGGAGGGTGGAGAGGATACAGATTCATATACCCAGGCCCCTGATGTCTCTTGGAGCTTGGCAATTACCACCCCGTTGTCATAGAGCAGGAGGTCTTCGTTTAGGTTCTGGACCAGTGTTTCTTTTAGTGAGCAGGGATCCTGGTGGACTGAGAAGGGAGACATTCAGTTGTTTTTCCTCTTGAATCTTGGCTTTGGGAAGTGTGGGTAAGGCGTTTCTCTGCCCAGGGAGCTGAAGCAGGTCAGAGGCAGCTGTTGCCCCCTGGACCTGGCCTCGCCTGGGTCGGGCAGTCAGTCTGGAGGCTAGAGGTGTCTGAGCACCCTCAGGCTAGAGGGATTGTGGGGAGGAGATGCTGGGGAGAGAAAGGCAGCATTTCTTGGTGGAGACAAGAGGATGTGAGATGGTGGGGGTCCTTTCCTCAGTTCAGTCCTGCTCCACCCATTTTTGAGAGAGAACACCCATAACTTACCCTTGCAACTTTGGCCTGCTGCTGGAAGGAGGAAACGTAGTCACATCCATACTGAGTTGCTGTAAAACTGTCGCAACCACTCCTGACCTCCATCCAGCCTTGCCTTTCCAGGCCTGTTCTAGGTATGCAGGCCCCAGTGAGCTGGGGCTGCTCTCTTGTTGCAGAGCACAGGCTCTAGGCACATCGGCTTTAGTAGTTGTAGCACGAAGGCTCAGTAGTTGCTGCTTTTGGGCTCTATAGAGCGTGGGCTCAGTAGTTGTGCCTCCCAGTTGCTCCTCAACAAGTGGGATCTTCCTTGACCAGGAATTAAACCTGTGTCTCCTGCATTGGCAGGCATATTCTTTACCACTGAGCCACCAGGGAAGCCCCATGCTTGAGCTTTGAGGAACAGCTTCTGTGGGATTGAGTGCTTAAGCCAGGACTGAGCCCAGAGTTGGGGTAGGGAGGGTAGGAGATTGTACAGTTCCTGGTTCAGAAAATACTTGAACAGGTTGAGAATGGGAATTGAAGAATGAATGAGAAACAAGGCCCCAAGAAGCATGTCCCTAACCACAAAGCAGAGGACAAGCTGGGGCTGGTCCTGTGATGCCTGGGACCTGCGGGCTGCAGAGAGGTGCTATTAGCATGCAGCTGTGGGATATAGGTCAAGAGTGTGGCAGGTCCTGGAGCTCTACTTTGCCATGGACAGACTGTCTTTGGCCCCCTCTCCAGCCTTGGGCACCAAGTGTGGGACAGTCTGGAGGAGCAGCTAGCACCCTGTGTGCACAGCGGGACTCTAGAGGGCTGAGAACTCTGAGTTTCTGTGTAACTGTCTCTCTGCCTAGCTGCCATTTCCTTGTTTCTGTTCCCCATGCCAGAGGCACCAGTGGGCCTGGCTGAGCCCTACCTTGGGTAGGATAACCTTGAAGCAGCTTTTCTCTCTAAAGCTGAGAGGGACCTGAGCTGGGAGCTCTCTGTTTACCAGAGAGAAGGTTCTGACAGTTTCCCTGAGAGAGTAACTGAGAGCTGAAGAAGTCCCCCAAGGCCCTTATTCCAGCTTCCCAACCCTCCCCATCCCATGACTCTCCGTGGTACCACCTCTGACAGCTCATTTAAAGAGGGGGGTGTCTTTTTTTTTTTTTTTTTGCTGGAATGGGGGCATTTCCCAGGATATATATTCTTCACATTTTCTTTATATGTCTTTCTGGTTGAGGGAGGTGGACAGTGAGCTCCCAACAGTCTGCTCTCTGGCAATCCCTGGAGAACTTGCTGCCCTGGGAGTGGGGGAGGGAGAAGGCAGGATGATAGAAGGGAGAGGGAGGCCCCTCAACCCTTGAGCTGTTTTCTGAGAAGGCTAGAGGGCCTGCCCTGAGGGCCATTCCTGACTGTTCAGGATTGAAGTCCTTCTTTGATGCTGAAATTGCTGTTGCTTCAGAAAGCAGTCCTTTGGGGGATTTGTTCTACAAAGGTGGGGGCAGAGTGGGGAGTGCTGTCACAGAGCTTCAGGCAACAGCTGCACCAGACCCACTGAGGAAGAGGCCATTGCTTATTTATTCCTGTGCTGCAGGTGAGGAAACTGAGGCACTGAGGCATGAAGTAACTTTGCCATGCAGCCTGAATTTAAACCAGGTCTTTGGGGCTCTGGAGCCCATGCTCTTGACCATGGCCCTGCTGCCTCTTGGGGGCTGAGCTGCTTGGGCCACGATCAAGATTTGGCTGGCACAAGAGGAGGCCTGGGGCTTCAAGGGTGCCTGGTGTTTCTCTTTGGGCACAGCTGCTGCAGGAAGAGGCCTGATGCCCTCTTCTCCTGATTCTAATGAAGAATTGTGTGTAGCTCAGGTTCTGGCTCACAGGGGACAGCGACCAGTGAGGCTTTCTGCTGGGAAAGGAGCTTTTCCAGCCTTCTCTGGGCCTTCTCATTCTCTGTTCTCAAGGGTTACAAGGCAATGCCTGAGTGCTTGCTCTATACTGAGCTCTGGGCAGTGCAAGAGACACAGGTCCTGCCCTCAGTGACCTTCCATTTCAAGGTTGGTGGTGGCAGTGGGGAGGTAACAGCTGATTGTGGCCAGGCTAGAAGATGCCCTGTGGGAGGCACCACTCTGAGATGGGGGAAGGGGAATGCCTTCCAGCGCAGGGGTTGCTAAGAGAGCAGGGTGGGGAGCTCTTCTTCTAAGTGCCTCTGGGCCCTGATGTGCTACGTCTGCCTAAAGGGCCCACTGAGGCCCATTCTTGGGCTCCATTTAGTTTGGTCATTCATTCATTAACAAATATAAACCTAACACACCTGCTCCCTGTCAGATGCTGGACTGGGTGCTGGGGATACAGGGTTTGGCAAAAGCACAGTCGCTGCTCTTGTAAGGTGGGAGACAGAGATATTAAATGATTGCAGAAGTGAGAAAGGGAATTCTTTTTGAAGATTTTCAGGCCTATCCTGGAATGGGAGGGGATGGGAATGGGTTGTGCTGCCTTGAAAAAGGTCCCCAAGCTGAGATGTGGATGGGAGAACAGAATTATCCCAGGCAGATGGCCTGGGTGAAGGCAGGCAGGCAGGCAACAGGCAGTGGACAGGGGAGGAAGACAGGTACAGGGCCCTGCATGTAAAAGCCCTAGGAGCCTTTGCTCACCAGCCAGTTTTATCCAGGCTTCCCAGGAAGTGTCCTGGGAAGGATAGCTGTTTCCTATTCCAGGGGATCTTCCCAACCCAGGGATCGAACCCGCATCTCCTGAGTCTCCTGCATTGGCAGGTGGATTCTTTACCACTGCGCCACCTGAGAAGCCACAAAATTATGATTGTTGTTGTGTAGTCACTAAGTCATGTCCAACTCTTTTATGACCCCATGGACTGTAGCCCACCAGTTCCCCTGTCCATGGGATTTCCCAGGCAGCAATACTCAAAGGAGTTGCCATTTCCTTTTCCAGAGGATCTTCCTGATCCAGGGATTGAACCCACATCTCCCGTGTCTCCTGCATTGCAGGCGGATTCTCTACCGCCGAGCCACCTGGGAAGCTCAGGAAATGGGGGGATCTTGTCGTTTTTCCCCTGGCTGTAGAGATGTGGCTGGAGCAGCCTCTGTGCAAGGTAGGGGCAAGGCCTGGTCCCCTTGCTCTTGGCTGTGTTTCACAAGCTCTGAGTCCACAGCTTCAGGGGGTGGCTGGAGTGGGTAGGTAGGACAGGCCTCTCTCCAAGGGCCAGACTTTCTGGAGACAGCCTTAGGGGCTGCCCTTCTCTGGGACTGACCCAGAGTGCTGGCTTGGGGCTGTTCCTGCATTCCTGAGGCTCTAGCTTTGCCCTTCCCTGTACCTCCTGAGTCTTCCAATGGGGGTGCTCCTCATACCCAAGCTGTTAGCCCTGCCTTTGAGGTGGGGCTTGAGCCTTGGTGGGCTTTTGCATTGGGAAATGGGGAGGGAGGTAAGGCCTGCTCCCAGGGTAGCTCAGCACCTGAGGGGCCTTGAGGTCATGCCCTCCACAGGCCCAGCACCAACTCTGAGGCCACTCAGTGGTTTTTCTTCATTCCCTGGACCAGCAGAGGTCATTCATACATCACTCATCTCTACTTTAGTGTATATCTCTGACAAATAAGAACACATGCGTGCATGCGTGCTCAGTCCGTTGTGTCCAACGCTTTGCGACCCTATGGACTGTAGCCTGCCAGGCTCCTCTATCCATGGCATTCTCCAGGCAAGAATACTGGAGTGGGTTGCCATTTCCTCCTTCAGGGGAAATAAGGACATACTTCTCTACATAATCTAATTCCATTATCTCACCTAGCTGATCAACTCTTATTTCTTAATGTCTAAGATCCAGTCCTGTTTATTAACATTTCCCAATTATTTCCCACGACTGAGCAACTGAACTGAACTGAACTGAGAAATGCCCTTCTACATATATTTTTCTTCTTGAAACTGACGTGGTGGGAAAAACCAGGTCAGTTGTCCCATTGAGTATCCTGCTGTCTTAGTCTCTTTGTGTATTAATGTAGCAGAACAGTTGGCAAACTTTTACTGTGAAGGGCGAGATAGTAAATATTTTAGACTTTGCAGGCTATGTGGCCTCTGTGGCAACTACTCAGAGTAGTTTTAATGTGTGTGCTCAGTCATGTCCGACTCTTTGCAACCCTATGGACTGTAGCCTGTCAGACTCCTCTGTCCATGGAGTTTTTTTCCAAGTAAAAATACTGGGGTTGGTTACCATTTTCTCCTCCAGGAGATCTTCCTGAAACAGGGATTGCTTTAGTGCAAAAGCAATTTTAGGTGGCAGTCCAGTGGTTAGGACTTTCACTGCCAGGCTTTAATCCCTGGGTCAGGGAATTAAGATCCTGTAAGCCGTGAGGGCACAGCAAAACAAAGAAACAAATAAAAGCAATTTTAGACAACATGTAAACAAATGAGCACTTGGTTGTGTGCCAGTAAAACTTTACAAAAAAAAAAACAGGAAATAGTGGCAGCCTGACAGGCTGTAGTTGGCCCATCTCCTATCTAAAGCAACTTCCCTGTTTTATTAAAATTAGGTCACTTGTCTTGCAGAATATTTGGCCTTCTGGGTTTGTCTCCTTGCTTTTTTGTGGAGTCATTTAATTGGTTCTGCTCGCAGGTTAGACATTTGGGGCAGAACTGTCCTGTGAGCGGTGCTGTGACTTGGTGCCGCTTCACATCAGTAGGCATACTTGTGCCCCATGTCCCATTCTGAGAGGAGACTGACTAGTGCAAGACTGGCTAACGTCACTTTGCTCCATGGCAAACTTGTTCCCTTTGACCTGGGTCATCTGTCAGTGGTACTTGTGTGTCTGTGAGCATCCGCACCTTCCTGGTTTAGCACCCACTGATTGGTGTTGCTTCCAACATTTGTTTATTGGGGGGTTGCAGAATTATTTAGCATTCAGTTATTCCTTTGTTAAGGAAGAGCTATCCTTTAACCACCAGGGCTGTTTGGCCACAAGAAAGACCAAGAGACAGACTGAATTAGTTCTCTGTAAGATTGCCAGTTTTCAGAGCAGAGAGTTAGGGTGTTGCTCTTGTCAGTAGTGACAAATAAGGGTTTGGATTTGTTTTGCTTTCTTCCTTTTTTCATAATCACTGTGAATGCTCTGATTTTATATAGTTCCATCTGTTAACATCAATTGCATAATATTCTCTCTGATGCTGAAATGGTCCCAGCCCAGTGTTTCAGAGCTGTGCTGCTTACACAGGCTTCCTGGGGGTACTTCCCACTGCCTCTGCTCTGAGGCTGCCCTTGGGGAGCTGAACTGGAAGGCCTGCCAATCAAGCCAAAGTCTGAACTGTGAGTTCTAATGGGTGGCAACCCTCTCATAGGTGCCTGTTCTGTGTATGGCCCTGTTTGATCACCAGGAGGGAAAGCTCTAAGAACATGTCTTATTATATAGTGAATAGTGAAGTCTCTCAGTCGTGTCCGACTCTTTGCAACCCTGTGGACTGTAGCCCCAGGTTCCTCTGTCCGTGGGATTCTCCAGGCAAGAATACTGGAGTGGGTTGCCATTTTCTTCTCCAGGGGATCTTCCGGAGCCAGGGATTGAACCGAGGTCTCCTGCATTGCAGGCAGATGCTTTAACCTCTGAGCCATCAGGGTATATAGGCGCCCCTCGAAGCCTACTGTTAATTCTAACCTGGATTGACTTGTGCAGCAAGAATACTATGACCTCTGGATGTATGATGGTACAACCTGTATGTCTGGGCTGGGCCAACTCTTGGGTCACCAGTGCCAGAACTGGCCCCTGGAAAGTGCCAGTGAAGTCCCCTTCCTTTGCTGGCTGCCTCTTCCCACCAGCCTCAGGTTTGCTGGGCACTAGAGTTCTGGGCTGGTGCTTTGACACCCAGAAACTGCAGCTCAGTACATGCTGGTGGGGCTGTGGGTCAGTAGTGTGTCAGGCAAGGGTGAGGGCTCTTGGCAAATGTGGAGTGGGTGGAGGAGTAGGGGGCACAGGTACCACTTGGGCTACTGAGAGCCGCAAGGGTTTGGGTCCTTCCTAAAGGGAAACCTCTGCTCTCCCACCAGCCACAGGCCCATCAGTGGCCCTGACCCTTGCCCTCCCCACCCATCAGGCTCCTGCTGGTGTCCCTGGAGCATGGGAGGCTACTGAGCGTGACTGGTGGTGTCCGGCAGGAGCTGTGTGTCTCACCCTGTGGCAGGGAGGGCGTCCATGGCTGCAGCCAACAAGGGTGAGTGCCTGCCTGGTCTGCTGGGGTTTGTAGAGTCTTATAGTGCACCCTGGTGGGAAGGGGTATTGTTGCATGTGGGATCTGCGTTGGCTGTGTGTCTGTCTGTCTGTCTGAATGTGAGGTATGAATTATATTACATCAGTAATTACACCCGTGTCTGTGCTGGGGACGCCCAAGCACTAGCAGGGAACCTTGGTGTGCTGCCCTCATGGCCCCATGTTCCAGCCTCCCTGTTCCACTGTGGAGGTTGGTAGCACAAGGGGCTTGGTGTGAGCACGGAGCCTCAGAAGTGGGTAGGGCTACAGTAGGTTGTGGAAAGGAATTGGGGTTTCATTCAGAGTCCAGAAAGACTCATAGAAGGTTTTAGGTGAGGTAGGATATGAGGGTTAAATCCGAGGGACTCAGCAGGGAAATGTGGAAATGCCAGGTTGACCCCTTGGGCCTCCATTGAGTCTTCATTGTGTGCAAAAACCCAGGCAAGGACTGGCTCAGACCCTCACCAAGCTCCTACTAATCTGCCTGCCTTAACTCCCTGCCTGCCTGGCCTTGGAAAACCTGACCCAGTGAGGGACAGCCGAGGGCCATGTGAGGAGCTCAGCGGAGGAAGGAAAGGTTTCTCTGGGAGGGGTCCTGGAGCTCCCCTGGGTTCTTCTCACCTGCCAGTGATCAGTAGTGAGGTTTAGAGGAAGCTGCAGCCCCTTCTAGGAGGGCTGAGTGTAGTTTTTGACCCTCTCTGTTTCTCCCACCCCCAGGCAGGTCCCATAAAGCCCAAGCCCATTCCTGTCTCTGCCATTTTCCCCTCTCAAGGGGGTCAGCAGGAGGAGCAGGCAGAGGGCCTCAGGACTGGCAGATCTAGAAGAGAAGGCCTGAGAGATGGGGAGCTTGGAAATGTGAAGGAGAGCACAGGGCAGGGTATCCTGAGCACTGGGGCTGAGGCCCACACTGCCTGGGGTTTGGTTAGCGTCAGGACTGTCTCTTCCCTGTCAGCCCCATTCCCTCTAAGTGAAGGGTCATATTAGCTAATCCCTAAATCTCCTCATACCCTTTGAGGGTGTGCATTTTCTGTGGGAGGACTAAGCAGGCAGGGGCAGATGAGAGTCTCAAGCCTTATGATCTCCATTGTCCAGTAGGATGTGGCCTAGCTCAGCAGTGGATGCTGACTGATATGAAGGGGCAGTCACAGGGGCAGGGCAGTGACACGGTGGAGTAGTTTCCTGGGGCTAGGAGAAGGCAACACCCCTGGAGCTCTCTCCCACTCTCTTCGTAGGCAACAAGTCCAGAGTCCGGAGTATCCACTTCGCAACAAGCCATGATGCAGAAAGCTCCCAGAGTCATGTCCACTTTGATGAGAAGCTGCATGACTCTGTGGTCATGGTCACCCAGGAGAGCGACAGCAGCTTTCTGGTCAAGGTATGTGCATACCTCCCCCCCTTATAATCATCAACTTTATTCCCTCTGCCTTCTCCCTGGCCCTGCCCAGCTTCCTGGGCCTGTTTCATTTCCTCTAAGCTGGCTCCATCTTTGTCCTTCCCTGGGCCTTGGTTTCCCCATCTGTAAAATGGGAAGCGTGCGACTGATGAGATGAGTGCACTTACGATGTTACTTGAATGGGAATGGAGCTTGTTAGCATCAGCATCACCCCAGCCATTGCAGTTGGAAGGCAGGTGTCCAGGCTTTGGTGTCACAGGCCTGGGTACAGTTCTGGGCCTCCTATTTTGGCTCTGTGACCTTGGGCAGGTCACCTTGATTTTCCTTCTCTCAAGCAGAGACAACTGACACCCCAAAGAACTGGAAATGGAAGGGTGTATGTATGTGAGGCTAATTATATTGATAACACGGTGTGACTTTATTTACTCTGCTTTGCCAAACCTCTGGCTGATTGAAGCTCTTTGCAGTAGTATTTATCACCTCTATGATTTTCCTTTCTCTTTCTCTTCTAATGTCCATACCTCATACACCCTTGGCTCCTCCAACTACTGGGACACTGTTAGATCTCACATCCATTTGGGAGGGGCAGGAAGAATTCTTTGGAGGGGATGGATTGGAGGGAAACAGGGAGTGAGGCCTTAAGGTTGGACAGTATACCAGGGCTCCCATGTTGAGCCCCGGAAGGCATGGAGGTGAGCATGGTGGTTGGCGTCTGATCTATTGAGACCACCCTGCAGAGGGGCCCAGAGTCATAGCCATTTCTGCCCAAGTCTGAAACCTTTGCTCTTTCTCCAAGAGCTGACAGTTTCCCCAAGGGAGCAAACAGAATGAACCCAAACTTTCAAAAATAGCTCCCTGCCTCCCATTGCAAAATCTATTCATGTCCATGGTAGAGAAGACTTGAAAGATAGAGAAAACTATAAAGAAATTTAAAAGTATCTGCAATCATACTATCTGGAAATAACTATGGGTAATATTTTGATGTTATTCCAGTTTCCTTTCTAGCTTTCTTTCCAAAAATGAAAAGCTGGTATACCAGCGTACACACTGTTTTTTGGTTGCTTCTGTTGTGATCCATCTCCTGTTTGTTTCAGTAAATAATTTTCCATGAGATTTTACAACTGCCTGATATTCCACTATATCTGTCATCATTGATTTAGCTGGTTCCCTGTTCCTGGTGTTACAGTTGTTTCTATTTTGTACTGTTATAAATAGGGCAGTGATGAGTTTTGTTTTTTTTACATCTGAGTATTTCTCCAGGGAAATACTGCAAGTGGTGCAGCTGGATCACAGGGTACAGCCGGTGATTAGCAGGCACAGCCAGAAAGCCCTCTTGAGAGGTGTGCCCTCTTTTAGCAGAGTGTGGGAGCCATAGGGACTGAGCTTTATCATGCAGTGACATCATCCTGATCCTACTGAAAGGCTAAATACTCCCTCAAAAGACAGGGCCATCCATTTCCTGAAACTGAGCAGGAGAGCGCATGCCCTGTGAGCTGTGCATACAGCACGCACATTACCCCTCCTGGACAGGCACTCCAGTCAGCCTACCTGCCCAACAGCTACCCTGGCCTGTGACCCGTCACATGACTGAGTTTCTGAGGATGGCAAAGCTGTGTGTATGAACAACAGAAGTTTCCCAGGCCGTGAATCAGGGCTGTTGGACACAGTGAGCCTTTGAATGGGCAGGCATCCATGTTCGGGTGCCAGCAGGGCAGGCTGGATTCCAGGTTCCATGACTGGTGCCAGTCTTGTGGGCCAGCCCTGGACTGACAAAGCTTGTCTACTGTCTGTTTTTATGATTCTGACCCACCCTCCATCTTGTGCTATCTATGTTGCCTGGTGGCCTCACCATGAGTGACCAGAGGACCAGTGTCCCTGGGCACATGCTGATAGTGGTGGGGGCAGGTGGATAGCCTGTGTAGTGGCGTTTTGAGCCTTCCCTGTGGGCAGTGGCTGGTGCCTTGCCGTGTGGCAGGAGTAGCCAAGAGGTCCAGGGAGGACTATAGCTTGACCACACTGTGGCCTTCAGCCAGTCATTTCCTGGCTTCTATTTTATCATCTATAGAATGGGCCACCAAGGAACTTCAGGGCCCATGAGACAGATATGGGACAAGTAATAGGGGTGGGGTCCTTGAAGAAAGGGCCTGGAGCTGCCAGGCCAGGGGTGTGAACCAGCTAAAATGATGGAGGGAGTCAGAATCCCCTGGGATTGTCAAGGAAGCAAGTGGAGGGCCCACAGGATCACCAGTGGTACAACCTGGGCGGACCCTGGGGGAGACTGTAAGTGAAGGTGCCTCCATCCCCCACCCCTCCTGCTGCAGGTTGGCTTCCTGAAGATCCTGCACAGGTATGAGATTACCTTCACTCTACCGCCAGTGCACAGGCTGAGCAAGGACGTCCGAGAGACACCTGTCCCCAGCCTGCACCTCAAGCTCCTCAGCGTCATGCCCATCCCAGAAGGTGCGTCCCCTGCTTGGGGTGCTGGAAGCTTGCCCTCCTCCAGCAGAGCCTGGGTGTGAGCAGGAGTGCCAGCATGGGTACTTCCTTCCCCCATCAGGGGCTGATGGGTAGCTCAGAAACCAGGAGACATGATGCCTCTTTATGGGCCTGCTGTGTCACAACTTGGCAGGTCCCATGCCCCAGCCCTCACTCCTGGACAGAAGTCTATGGGTTCACACAATTGACCTATGTCTGCTCACCACCTGATGGTTACTTCAGGGGGATGGTGGGAGCCACTGAGGAACTGCTCTGGGCCTCTAGCCCTTCCTTTGCCAGGGGAAACCTACTGGAACCTCAGGAACTTTGCGCAGCTGCCTCCCAGCCCCCACCAGACCTGAAGTTGCTTTTCCATACCCTGCCACCTTCAGCACCCCTCTTCCAAAGGCTAGCGAATCAGTTTCACCATTTACAGAAACCCCAGCTTCAGTTTCATGTCCCCCCTACCTCCACTTCATAATTTTGCCCTTAAGTGGGTTGAGCAAGCCTCCTCAGGTCTTTGCCTCTTGCCACCTGATCTGCTCAGTCCCTGCCCTGCTACTCCCTCTCTCCCCCATCACCCTCTCTCCCTGCCTGTGATTTTGGGGAATCCCACCTCTTGCAAGCATGAGTTTGACTTCTGGCCTACATGTAGAGCTCATTGAAGAATGGCAAGTTCCAGAGGCCTGTGTACCCAGCCCTGGGGGCAGGGGTGGAGGGGAGTTTGGGCCATCCTTGCTCCTCTAGAGGTCTTGGTGGTGGGTGGGGACCAGTGAGTGCTGGGGGGCAGGAGGCCACAGAGGTGCTGATCGCCCTGGGCAGGTTACAGCGTCAAGTGTGAGTACTCAGCGCACAAGGAGGGCGTCCTCAAGGAGGAGATGCTGCTAGCCTGTGAAGGTGGCTCCGACACCTGCGTGCGCGTGATGGTGCAGGCGCGCGTCATGGGTGAGAGCTTGAGGCCCAGGTCTGGCTAGAGGAGGGAGGCACCAGCTTGGCTACAAGGAGTTTCCACCCTCCTTGAGTCTGAAAAAGGGATCCTTGTTTTGGCCCATTCCCAGTCTCCTTGGTGGGTGCCTTTCTCCCCATCCTCTAGCAGAGCTGGGAGGGAAGGTAGAGGAGTCCCCTTGGAGTAGGTGGGGCTAGGGTCCACCCTGGCATACTGACTTGTTGCCTGTCTTGCAGACCGACACCACGGCACACCCATGCTGCTAGACGGCGTCAGGTGCGTGGGTGCTGAGCTAGAATACGACTCCGAGCATAGTGACTGGCGCGGCTTCGACTGAGGCCCTCGGCACCACCTGCCTCGGGGCCCTCGGCCTTAAACCCAGCCTCATCCCCCAGATGCTGCATGACGGTGCGGCTTCCTCCCCCTTCCCCAGGGTGGGTGTGCAGTTGGTGTGTCCACGGGCCTCTACGATAGAGCCTTGCCCACGCCTCTCACTTCATTTGTGCCACCTTCCTGCCCCTCCAACGTCCTCTTCTCCCACTTTCTCCTGTGTGCCTCAGCCTCCTGCTGGAAGAAATGGATTGAGCCCCCAAGGAGGCTATCTGAGGAGGGCCAGGGGAGGGTTGTACCCACCCTCACCCCAGCCATAAGGGCTCTAGTCAGAGCCTAGGAGAGCAAGGAGCTGGCTCTGTGGTGGAGCTGCCCTATTACTACTGCTGCTGTCTCGCTTTAGCCACCTCTCTTGTCTACTGTTTTTTCCACTGTGAGGAGGAGGGAGATGCAGTTCCCAATCCCTACCCCCTAGGTCTGTGTTGTTTTTAAATGACTGGTTGGGATAAAATCCTGAAGAAATAAAACTTCCAGTGGATACCAGAAGCCAGCAGGGTTTTTGTTCTCCAGGGCCCTGAGAATGCCCAGTCCTTGCAGATGGGCCAAGGAACAGTTTTGGCTACTTGCTCTTTTTGGAAGCAGGGTTACTTTGTGGTATTATAGCACCTAGCCCCCAAAAAGGTATGTGTGCATGGTGGCATTTTAGGCCTGCCAAGATGAGCGTCTGCACGCGGAGGGGCCTTCCATCCAGGTCACAGAGAGGTCTTGTGGAATGGGGTGTTCAGTTTGGGAGGCTTGACCAGAGACAGCAGCACTCCTTTCTAATCAATTCCCAGCCCCATGCACAGCTGAAAACCTCCCTTTGTAGAACCTAGCCACCCTAAGCCTTCCACTACTCCACTGTTGGAGTCCCCCCTTGTGAGGTACCAGAAGGGTATGGTTTCACCTTGAGCTTTATTGTCACCTTAGGGTTCTCAGGCAGGTGGGGCTGCTGCATGTCATGGAAGGGCAGGTACACTAAATTGATGGCAGAGCTGGGACCAGTGCTCTTTCTGTCCTCCCTACTCTCCTCCCTCTCCATGGCTGGATAAATACGTGTGTCATGCCCAAGCTTCCCCTGGGGCCTTCTCAGATAGAAAGGAAAGCCCCCCTCAGCATGTTATCCCACATCCCCCTCGCCCGTACCCTTCTCATAGCCTGCTACTGCCCTTTCTACAATTAACATTCATACTTGGGTGGTCAGCACCACACCCAGGAAGGTCCTGCTGCTTCTGTCCCTCTCCTGTCAGCTCCAGTCCTTGTCCTGCCTGGCTCCCTATGTAGGCTGAGCCAGTCAGTCAGTGCACTCTGCCCTTTGGCTCCAGACCCTGCACAACCTCCTCCCTCTTGCTGTCCTGCCTGCAGCTGTACCCCCACCCTCACCCCCCGACTCCCACCCTGGCCCCTAGTTCAGACCAAGGGTCAAGCCTTCTGATGCAGTCTGCTTTCAGGACCACGTGCTCCCTATGGGGATGCCTTTGCAAAACTTTTAAGTCTCCTTGACCTCAGTCCTTTGAAGTGCCTTTCAGTCAGAGGGCTGAGGCCCAATCCCAAAGCCTGAGTTTCTGGATGTGTCCCCACCCATTCCTCCTGCGACCTCATCTCCCCGGGCAGGATGGCGGGAAACAGGGCGGATTTATCTGCCCGAGACCTGGGCCAAGAGTTCTGTTGGGCTGGGGCCCGGGGGTGGGAGGATGCTGGCACTGCGCCCTCAATTGGAAAGAAAGTCGATGGCAGCGCGCACGGAGCGATTGGTGCTGACATCGACGGCAGTGACCTTAATCTCAGTGTCGCCAAACTGCATGGCAGCGCGGATCTCGCGGCGGCCGGGGGGCGCTCCGGCGGCGTCGGGGCCTCCCTCGGCTGGCTCAAGCTCGAGGCTGAGCGCGCCACACTTGCGCACTCCTGGGTCAGTGATGAAGCGCGCGTCCTCCGCGGCGCAGCAGTACAGGTTGATGAGCACTCGCCGCTGTCCTGGGCGCGCTGGGCAGTAGCTGCGCCGCACCTCCTCGCCCAGGGCCACCGATTGCTCGGCGGCCACGAAGCGCTCAAAAACGTCGGTGCACCAGCGGCGACCGTCGCGAATCAGCAGCTTGTCAGGCGGGTGAACACCAGCCACGAAGCGGTTGAGCACGCCCACACCATATGTGAGCGGCGATCTACGCACCCGAACCACTCCTGGCGCCTGCCCAAAAAGCACTGCGCCTTTGAGGATGGTGAGGGCTACGTCGTGCGGAACCACCACACGCAGGCCACGGGCGCCCAGAGCTGCCTGCACCGCGTGCTGCAGCATAGCCGACTCGGCGAAGCCGCCCACCAGGAACAGCAGTTTGACACCCTGCACCTCAGGGCGCTCCAGCAGTGCTTCTGCGGGGACGGGTGGGGGAGGGGGTAAGGAGGACGGACGGGGAGTGGGCCACTGAGGCTACCGCTGCGCAGCCACTGGCGCTTCCCTTCTGCCCTCCTGTATGCCTGGGGCAACGAGAAACTAGCCATTTCACTATAAAACCTTAGCCTGGCTTGGATGAAGAAAAACACAGAGCACTTTCATGAGGGACTCTGCCAGCCTCATAGCCTCTGCTTCCTCAACACTATCTCGCTTTCCCACTACACTGGAGGGCTTGAGTAAGGGTGTGAATTTACACGTATTAAATGCCTACTGCGTGCAAGACATTGTGCTCACTCTCTAGATACTTAAACTCGTTTAAATCACTGTGATAACAGTGAAGTGGTCCTCACATACAGTGAAGTGGTCCTAACAGTTTGGGAGGGACCTAATACTAGCTGGGGAGTCAGCCACGAGTTTCTTTAACCTGGCAAGACTACACATCGTCCTATTTCTTAATCCCCACGGCACTACATCCTCCAGGTATTCCCGATGATTCTGGGTCTCATTCCAGTGTATGGATTTGGGGAAGTTTCCAGGTACTAATCGGGGGAAATACTCTTGCATGTGGGTGTGTATGCTAAGGTGAATGAATGACCCAAGCTTAGGCACTCACCTATGTGCTGGATGATCCCGCTGACGGTGGGCTGAAAGAGTTCGTTCATGGCCTCACAAGTCATCCTGAGCATCCCATGTGAGGACCACTTCACGAAGTTCACGCTGTAGATGGTGAAGGAGTCACAGGCCCATGGGTCAGGGTCCAGGTCCTACCTCTATTCCAGGCCAAAGTACCTGGGCACATTCTGTATTGTGCCAACCACACTTCTAGGGGCTTTAGACTCAGGTCTGTTCCTGGTCCAGACATGAGGTCCCAGGAGAGGAGCCTCCTTTTGCCTTAAGCAGAGGAACACAGACCGGTTGGTTGGCAGGGGTGTGTGTGTGTGTGTCTATGTGTGTGTGTGTGTGTGTGAGAGAGAGAGTAGGTAAGGCTGTGGGGAATATGAGATAGATTTTGGCCTTTCCGGAGAAGGCAATGGCAACCCACTCCAGTATTCTTGCCTGGAGAATCCCAGGGATTGGGGAGCCTGGTGGGCTGCCATTTATGGGGTCGCACAGAGTTGGACACGACTGAAGCGACTTAGCAGCAGCAACAGCATTGGCCTTTCCCTGGGGGCTCAGGATTCTCTTGCCTCAGTTTGGGCTGCAGATTTCAGCTGGGGTACTCATGCCCCTCCCCCTGCCTCCACCTGGGCTGGCATGACTTGTGCCTGGGCCAGATCAAGTGGATCCCCTGCCTCCTGGGGCCCACATCTTCCCCTGTAGGGGCGGTCCCCCGCTCACCTGCTCTTGCGCAGGGCCATCTCCACATTGTGGCCTCCCTGCTTACGGTAGAAGTCAATGAAGGAGAACGGTAGGGAGATGTTGAGCGCCCCTGTACGGTGTGGGCCTGCAGTGCGTTTGCGGGCCTCGAAGGCTATAGTCAGATCCACCCAGGCTGCTGGACGTTGCCTTTTGAAGGTGGTGATGAAGTCCTCACCAAAGATGCGGCCCAGCAGCTGCTCGAAAGCCAGGTCCACGCCCACCGCACCACAGGGGCCGCCTGGCATCCAGCAGAGAAGGAAGAGGGCAACAGTGCTCATTCCGCTGCCAGGAGGTGCTGGCAGGGCAAGGGCGCTCTGGGTACCAAGGGTGCTGCCTGGCTACTCACCAGACGCCTTGTAGAGCTCCTTGAGGGTGCCATGGGGCTGCTCCAGCTGGTGCACAGTCAGGTCCACTGTGCCTCCCCCACAGTCTGCCACCACATAGCGATCTCCTGTGGGGGCAAGCATGAGCACACACTTGTGGCAGTTTAGCTCTGGACCCTCTGGAGACTCAACCAGCCTTCAGCCCTGCCCCAGGTCCTGGCCCCTGTCTGCAGGGCTGTGGGGGTAACGTTGAAAGGGGCTTCAGGTCACCGGGTAGGGGCACAAGGTGTAAGGGAAAATGATTCCAGGTTCTGCAGCTCCACCTGCAGAGCATCCCCTGGAGGAAGGGGGGTTAGTGGCATGGCTGTGAGTGGGGGTGGGAGTGCAGGCGATGGTGAGGGGGCTACCAGCTTAGGTACAGCTGATGGAGTTGGAAGGGGCAGGGTTCCTAGAGGCTGGAGCTGACTTTGGGAATGTTTTCCCACCTTCAGTATCTGGTATCCCGCAGGGCCCAAGGAATATCCCTCCATCGCCCTTCCCTCCCCACCTGCTTGCAGATCGGCCCACAGCTCTCCAACACCCGACTCCACCAGGAATGTCCGGCTGTGGCGGGATCTTCGAAGCTGCTCTCGGGCTGAGTGTTGAGGGACAGCAGGACAGTCAGGTCAGGAGGCTGCAAGACCTTGCCTTAATATAGAGGGGCTCAGGCCATGGCAAAATCAGAATTAGGAAGGTCTAGAGGAACTGGGGAGGAGGGGAGACCTGAGACCTGTCCCTATCATAGAAGGTTGACACAGCAGTCTCAGTGCCTAGTCCTGGCAGCAGGAGCCTGGGGCTGGTGGGGGTGGGGGGACAGCTGACATGCCAGGAGGGGAGGGAAAACTTATCAGTGCTATTTAAGGAAAAGGTGAAGACCTCCACCTTCAGCTCAGAGTACCTTTGTCAGTAACCCCAGCACCTCTTCCTAGGGTAGGCTGTCACCACCCCTACCACCCCTAGCCCCACCCCCACTCCCCACCTCAGATTCAGGGTTGGATTGAGTCCTCCCATCCTCAGACAGTGCTACTCCAGGGCACGGTATAGTCTTCAGCGCCTGCCTCCAAGGCCACCACTAGGCAGCACCCCTGGGGTTGGCTCACCCTGACGGAAGCTGGAGTCAATGGAGCGGCGTTCGCCCAGGCACCCTCTGCCTGGAGCTCGGCTACTCAGATCCACGAGCTGGTGCAGACGCAGCTTGCGGCAGTAGACAGAGGCAGCCTCAGGCTCCAGGGCGATGAGTAATTGCTCTGCATCCTCTCTCGACACTAGTCCAGCCTGAGGATGGTGGTTGGCAGGGTTGGGGAGCATCATGGACCAGGCATCACACTGAAATGGCACCTCAGTGCAGGCAACCAAGGCTTGTGGGGCTCCTATCTCCTCCCCATTATACCACAGCCACATTAGGCCTCTCAGGGCCCTTCCATTTTGCATAGATTTGGAGCTGTCTCAGAGCCACCCTATGACCAGCCTTGGGGTGGGAGGGATGGCTGCGGCCAAGGATGCCATGGGGTTGCCCAGCAGGGAGGGACCTTAGACTGAATGAAAACCTAGAGCACCTGGGATCTGCCCCAGGCTGCCCAAGGTGGCCTGGGCTGCAGGAAGGTCCCCTTCATAAGTCCTGGGTTAGCAGCTGACACTGGCTGAGGGGGTTAGTGGAGACTCCAGAACAGTGTATTAGGGGGTATAATGGCCAGACCATCAATCAGAAGGGATGGTGGGGGAGTCCCCTTTAGCTTACTGAACTCCCTTTCTTCACTGGTAATGGACAGTGGCCATGGGCTTCCCCACTCTCTAGAGAACTTTGTTCTCAAGGAATGTGATATAGAAGAAAAGACACTTTAACAGTGAAATTTCAGGCACCAAGGCAAGCAAGCTAGGGGGGAAAAACACTTTCTATTACTTCCTGCATCAGGACAGGGGATCCCCATAGGAAGTACTTTATGGTTTTGTGGGATTCCTCAGATTCTGACCAGGTTGGGGGATGGGTGGGTATCAAGACTTCCTGCCCAGGGCCAGCCCTTTCTGAACTGACAGCCAGGGAACAGTGTGGGAGGAAGCAGGGTGGGTAAACCAGCAGGGGGCTACTGGGGTGGGGGGCGTTTGTTTTGGCTGGGTGTGGCCATGCTTTCATTCTGGTCTCTGAAAGGGGGATGGATGCCCACTGGCCTTGTGGTTAGCTCCTTCCAGAGACAAATGAGGGCACCTACGGATTTGACACCTAAGAAAAGGTATGTTTCTGGGGGGTTGGAGCTTCTGGTATCTTCCAGGGGAGGGTGCACTGGAATTCCTGAGACTGCTTTTGGAAATCCTCGGGTGTCCCCCCAAGGCCCCAGTTTCAGGGGCAGGATCAAACAATGAGTCCCCCTCCAACCTTCCCATCTCCACTGGGGGCGGGGGGGTGCCTGAGCTGCAGTCTCCCTTTCTCCAGAACTTTGGGCCTCTCTTATGTTAGGAAGATCAGCAAACATTGGCCAAAATACCTCCCTTCATAGTTTCATAGTCTTACCCTCTGCTCAAGAACTTAAACTGGTTGGGGCTGTGGTAAAAATACTGATGTTGGCTGAAGTGGATGTTCTTGGCGTCCTGCCCAGCTACTGTCAGTGTTACCTGCCATCAGCTCCCTGCTGCCCCTTCTCTGGAGAACTGCCTTCAACTGAATGGGAACTACTCACTTGGGGGGGCTTACTCCAACCAGTTACCAATGACAGACTGATAAGGATGGACAAAAAGCCACCCCTCTTGCCTCCCTGTGGCTAACACTAGGGTACAGTCTCCCTCCAGAGCTCTCCATGGGATCAGGCTGAGGCTGGGCTCCAGATGAGGACCCGTCCCCGTGCAGCTGTTTCTCCTGTCCTGCTTTCCTCACTCCCCTTTCACCTGAGAGTCCTTCTTCAATACACTACATGCACAAGAATTCCCATCTTGGACTCTGCTTCTACGAAACCTGCGTTAAGACCCTGGTTAAGCTGGCCTGGGCTGTCCCTGGTCCCTCAGCTCTCTGTTCCTACAGGCCCACCCCCTCTCTTGGTGGCAACAACCCTCCAAAATGCCCAGCAGGGTGGGGCTGGCAGTCTTTACTCGATGGCTCTGTGGTCCCAAGGGTGGTGTATGAATGAGGGTGTGGAGCCACGCCTGGGGCCCTTCCGAGCAACATCCACAACTCTGCCTGCGTGTTCTCACCAGGTAGGCAGCCTCCCGCATGAACTGCTTGGCTGGTTGTTTCCAGATGGCAGGTACGGTCAACACCCAGCGCACCGTGTCCTTTTCCAGCAGCGACGGGCACTGCTCCCTCAGCTCCTGGAGCACAACGGGGCAGTGAAGGGAAGAGCTGGCTTGGTCTGAGGGGCGTGTCTTTATAGGAGCTGGAGGAGCTAATCAGGCCTGGGGAACTTCCCAGCTGACTTGGAGGAATCTTAACACCCCCTTTCCCACCACCACCCACCTCCCCAACCCCTGATGCAGGGCTACCAGATAGGAAGGCAGAGGACTGGAAAAGATGACCTCTGTCTTCTGACAGTGGCTACTCAGTGGATGGGCTGAGGGGAAAGGATGGGCCTGGGGGTTGTCCACCCCAGTAAGCAGAGATAGGGTCACAGCGCACCTGAAGGGCATGCTCCTTGAAGAAGCGCAAGGCATGAGCGAATACCTCCAGGGCAGGCATTTTCTTTCCGTTTACTGCTTCTAGCTGGGTCTTCAAAGTGAGATCCTGGCAGGGACATAGGGCAACTCTGTAGGAGGCCACAGCTCTCCATTTCCTGACAACCTTATATTTAACCCCATTTCCTGTGCTCCCCTCTTTGGTACTGTCCCACTCTGGCTCTAATCTTACATCAGTTCTTCTCCCCAGCCCTTCCCTTTACCCTATTATACCCCATGGTCATGCCTCCATCCCTTAAGTTCAAACTCCTCCTCCAGGCCCCCCTCACCTTTTAGCTCTGCCCACCCTCTATGAGGCCTCCCTCCCTGCTTTTCCTCCTAGCCCTGCCTTCCTGGCTGGAGCTGGGCCCTAAGCCAGAATGTGACTCACGGTGGTACTGTGGATCTTCATCTTGAACTTCTCGAAGTAGAGCCAGTCACGAGCCTCCTCAGGGTCCAGATCATGGTAATAATCGCGGGCTGTATAGCCAAAGCTGTGAAAGGCACCCTCTGGGGTCAGCAGCAGGCAGGTAGGGGTCTTCTGGTGGGCCACACCTGGGTCCCCCCCTTCCCATTTCCTGTGGAGGCAGAAGGCTGTCAGTGGGGTCAGCAGTAATCTTCCCTTCATGGGGTTGGGTGCTGGCTCTGGGACCAGCTGTGTGACTTGGGGCAGCTCACTTGGCTTCCCCAGGCTCCATATGTAAAATGGGAATAATAACGGTACCTACCTTTTAGGGTTCTTGTGAATATGGTGCTTGGCATCCACTTAAATCTCCATAAGTGTTGCTCATTGGATCATCTCTATCCATGGAGCCATGGGTCCCATTCGACATCCTCAGCTTCTGCTCCCTCCCATGAAGTACACCATTTGACTTCACCTCCCTGTCCTTTTAACAAGTAGCAGCAAGCCATCATCCATCTGCCTTGTCTGGCCTTCTGATGAGTCTCTCCAGGACCCTGGCAGAGGCCTTCTCCCAGCTGGTTGGTTGCCCTCCTCTAGGCCATGTTCCACATAGCTAAGCTCTATGATCATTCCTGTCTGGCCCACCTCAGCAGCTACAACCCAGCTGACTGCACCTTCAACAGGCCCCCAAAACCTGAGATTCCAAACTTCCCTGTACGCAATCATCATCTGGACCTCCACCCACAACTCACTGCCCAGGTCATTGGCCTGGCAAATCCTTCCTCCCCTTCCTCTGCCTTTTCTGATGCCCTGACTCCTCTAGGCCAAGCTCACCATTGCATCCATTTGGGGGAAGGAACTAGGAATCCAGGAAGAAGGAAGAGCATGTGCAAGTTTACAGAGGTGTCAAAGAGTGGGGAGAACTAGCTATAAAGTTGGCTCAAAGCAGCAATGTTAAGATCAACTAAGGAGTATCAAATGTCATATCAGAATTCTGTCTTGGTCGGTTTTAAGGGAGTGAAGAAGCACGACCACATTTGCCTTTAGAAATATCTTTGGTCCCCATGTAGCAACAGAGTGGAGGAGAGGGAGGGTGGAGAAGAAAAACCAGGGAGGATATTGCAGCCATTCAAGTGAGAGAGGGTGGGGCTGAACTCAGGGGTGCGACTGGGGGAGAGAAGTAGATGGGTATTACAGAGATATCAGGGAGATAGACATGATGGGGCTTGGTGGCTAGTGGGAGTGGGAAGGGCTTGGGAGGAGGCCAGAATGTCCCCCAGTCACTCCTGTGACTATTATCTCCATAGTATCCCTTCACGTGTCCTCAGCCCTAGCAACAGGCCCAGCGTGGCCTCAGCTGTGTGTGCTGACAAGCTGGGATGCCATTCAGCTCCTTGAAAGCTCTAAGGTCCTAGGGCCTTTGTGGCCTCAGATGGATGTGGAGGGAGCAGAGAAAGGGGAAGGACAGTCCACATTCATGCAGGTCAAGTCCCCTGTATCTTTGGGGCGGTGACCCTTGGGGGTCTTTCCATATAGCCTCTCAGGCCCTGGTGAAGCCTGCCGATCCTCCATCCCAGTCTGAGTTGGGAGCTTTGGCATCTTCCACCTACAGGCTACAGTCTCACTAAGATACATTCAAAGGATCAGGGTCTTGAGGCCTGAAGGGAGGTATCAAACAAACGTTTTGTTCAAACAAAACTCAACAAACTTCATCAGAATGGATTTTTTCAAACAGCTCTTTCATGACAACTGTGTGACTTGTCAATTCAGCTAACCTCCCTAGTCCTTCATTTCCTTGTATTTCATTTGAGATGTTGAACCTAGGACTGCCTCTAGGAAGCTACCACATAGAAATTCCAGCACAAGTTTCCAAGGAAGAGTATTCATTGCAACACTTTTTGTAGTGGTGAAAACTTAGAAGGAAAAACTTCCTCAAAACTATCAATAGAAGAGTGAATAAATTATGATATATCCGAACTGTGGAATACTATGCAACAATGAAAATAAAATGGTGGCTCTCTCCATATTCACATGAAACATCTACAAAATAGTGCTGAAAGCTTAAAGCAAGTTGTATGTTTTATTTTAAAACCACATATTTGTGCTTACATGTGTGTCCCTATGACTAGCCCAGAAAAAATAATAAAAAATTTAAAATAAAAAATGAAGCCAACATTTTCTTGCAGAGGTCAAAGAGCTGCCCCAACTGGGGCTGAAGGCCCAGACCTGGGTCCCATCCTCCAAACTTTTACCCCAGTAGGGAGCCCAGACTAGGGCTGGAAAGCTTCTGAGAAGACCCCATGTCTCCTTAGTGACAGTACTTCTGGGACTAGGTCTCTCCCAGGGTGTAGGACTCCCTGCAACCCATCTCCCAGCCCAGCCACTCTCACCTCATCATGTGGATGGCCTCAGGGTCACTGGCAAAGCTGAAGGCATAGCCACTGGATGTGGTGCCAAAGTCGATAGCCACTACCACGGAGAAGGGGGCCTGCTGAGGGCCTCGGGCCTCGGGCTTCTGCAAGTGCAAGAGCTAGTCAGGGAGCAGCCAGAGGGCTAGGCTGACTGTACGTCGAAGTCCTCCCCACCCCTGGCTGTGGTCCAGACTAGCCCTGGCCCACGCTACTTACTTCCTGCCTGATTTCTCTCCCCTCCTAAGCTCCAGACTGAGCCCTTGAGATGCTAACTGCTCAGAAAGCCCAAGGCCTCTCAGGTAGCCCCATGAAGTTTTGAGCTCAAGTTCCTACTTCCCTGCCCTTCTGCCTGGGCTGCCTTAGCCCCACCCCCATCTTACATCATTTCCGGCCTGGGCCCAGCTGGAAGCAGTTCTAAAGCACATGGACCTGTGTATATGAGACCCTCCTGCTCTTTGTGGCCACAGTGAAATAGCCCGACTCTGTCCAGGTTTGTGGCAGAGAAGAGAACCCCATGCATGTGCCTCAGAGTGGTCCTTACCTTCTCCCAGGCTAGGCCTGGGCTCCCTGAGAACAAGGGGGTCCCCGGGTTGGATCACTAGGGTGAGGCCACCCTGGGTAGGGTGACTTAGGGAATTTGGGGGTGATGGTTATGTCTTAGATATTTCAAGCTAGCAGTTACCAAACTATTTTTTAGCCATGTGTCTCCTCTTTCCTAGATATATCTTAATAAGGTGGGGCTGTGGTTGACAGGAGGGGAAGCAAGTCTGGGAGGCCCAGTGCTCTGAGGACCTACCAAACTAGTTGCTCAGAAGTACATCTGCCCAGGCAGGCTAGTTGCAATGGTTCCCGGATGTCATCCTGGACGGGGCTCATCTCAGTAAAACTGTCACTCCTATAGTCCAAGGTCACCTAAGGCTAACCCATCTGGGGAGAACATGAGTGTACAGGGGCAGGAGGCATGGTAGTACTCCCAGGCCAGAGCTACGGGCTCTTCTCAACACCAGCGCAACCCTCCCCACCACCCAGGCCCCCCACCACCCCAAGCCCTACCCTAGGCTTACTGGAGACTGTGAGGGTGTGAGAGGGGCAATGCCACAGCTTTCCTGGGTCCTTGGGGAGGCAGGTGGGCTGGGCACTGGAGACCGCTGTGGGCTGGAACCTGCAAAGAGAGGACAAATCACTCTGGTACAATCAGGGTAAGGGGCTGGTCGCTAGGTCCCAGGTGTGGGGGATCCCCATCAGTCACTGCCGGGCCAAGGTGAGCCGTACCCTGCTGGGGAAGAAGGACTAGGGAGGGAAGGTAGGAAGGACAGGACTGAGGTGGAGGTGGGGGATACCTGGGCTCAGGGCCCGTTATCAGTTAGAGGCGACCTATTCCTGAAGGGTGACTCATACTTCACCTAGGGACTCACTGTCTTCCTCAGCACCCATCAGACACGGTGGGGAAGGGGAGAGATTAGAGAAGCATTGTGGGGGTGGGCAGGACTGAGTCCAAAGATAGAAGGGCAGGAGAGAGGGACAGGTGAGCTCCTGGGTGAGGATGAAGAAACCAGACGAGGTGGGGGAACTACAGACCTGAGTGGGAGGTGGAGCAACTCCTCTCCCCATAATTTCAGCCTCATGTTCTAATCAGGACCTGGGGGAATTGCCTCTCCTACCAACTCTCTGCCCCCAAGGGTCAAGGACAGGCCCAGCCCTGCCCTGAGCAGCCCTGAGCCGAGAGGTGTCTAACCACCGGAGGAAGACAGATTCCAAGCTCCCATCCCCCATAACACGCACAGACCTGAAGCCAGCATTTGTGGGGAGGAGGCCCCCTTGAGACCCTCTCACAGGCCCAGGATGGAGCTGGATGTTTGGTGGAAGGAAGCAGTGCAGCTCCCAGAAGGCAGCTGGCTTGGAGGCTCAGGCAGTTCAGGAGGCAGGAGGGCCTGCCTGGCTGGACATCCCCCAGGTGTGGGCTGGTGGCTCAACACCACCACACTGGGCTTTGCTGAGGCCCCTGTGCGGAGCACTGGGGCTGCCCTGGGATCTGTGTGTGGGGACAGGAGGCTGGCCAGGGAGATTGGTGGGGTCTGGCATTTAGACACACTGGCAAATCAAACAGGCCTGTCTAGCTTTAGGCTGAGCCAGGGCTGGGGCCTCGACTCCCTCAGCCACAGCCATGGGGCCCTGACAAGTCCCAGGCCACCCTGGCCTTGGGTACCCTGGTAACATATGTGAGGGGCGGGGCATGAAGGGGACTCTAGGAAGTGCCTGCACAGGGCTGGCATCTGTCTTGCAGTGCTGGAGGGGCAAGGACATGGTGGTCACACTTCCAGAGGCCCTTTTTCTTAGCCGGCCGGTGCAGGCTTGGGCCAAGCTGCTGTGGCTTGAGCCTGGGAAGGGAGGCAGGAAGGAAGGCCCAGCCCACCAGGTCTTTGTGAGTGGACTTCCTGAGGCGTGTCTGTCCTGCCGCCTGGCCTCCCACCCCTGCACAAAACCCAGAGCCTGCTCCCAGACCAGGCCAGACGTGCATGCACAGAGTTCTGTGCAGATATACACACACCCTCACTTGAGACCCTGTGCCCAGAGACCTGCCCTTAGGCAGACAGGCAGGGACACACACTCAGACTCACATACTACACACACACTCTGCACAAAATACATGCACACCCATACAGCCCTGTGCACACAGGCCTGCCCTGCATACACATACATGTAGACACTTGGGCGTCCCGTGAACAGGCTTGCAGAGTGTGCACACGCACACACACACACACTCACATACATATTCCTGTTGCACTAACCGGTCCCGTGCACACACACTCACAGAACGGCTCTCAGGAGCCTCTGCTGAGAGAGGCATATGGACAGCCTAGGGTTTGGTCTGAGTGCTGGGGTGACAGGGGTAATGGGCCTAGATGGAGGTGAGGGGGCAGGTCTTACCAATGTACAGCCCCTGTAGGTCCATCTCCGGGACAGCCAGCATCTTTGCAGGCCCTGTAGCTGTGAACAAGAATGGACAAGCAGAATGGCATTTATTTGCTCCTTTGTTCCCTTACTGAATAATTATCTACTTTCAGCTGGAGTCCATTGAAGCAAGTCCCAGACATCATGTTGCTTGACCTATAAATTCTTTAACATGTCTCTCCAACAGATACGGATTTTTTTTCTTTTTGATAGATACGGATTTTTAAAAGGACACTGCCACAACACCACTATCATGTCCAATAAAATCAACAGTAATTCCTTAATCTCATCCAGTGATCAAGCCCACAGTCCTAGCTTGTCTCAAAAATGTTTTGTTTTTTTTTTTGGCTGCACCACCTGGCTTGCAGAATTTTAGTTCCCCGAGCAGGGACTGAACCAGGGCCTGCTGCAGTGGAAGCATGGAGTCCTAACCACTGGACTGAAGGAAGTCCCTCAGAAATGTCTTTTTTAACAGTTGCTTTGTTGGAACCAGGACGCTCCTAAGTGTTTTCAGGTGCCTATTCTCTGCCAGATGCTGTGGGACATCAGTGACCCAGAGAGACACTGTTCCTGTCCTGGGGGCCCATAGCCTGGTGGAGAAATCATTCATAATCAGATAATCATGTACCTGAATCTAAGATTACAAATGGTGCTATGACGGATATAAGCAGGGCAGAAAGGGTAGCATGGCAAAGCTGGAGAGAGGGGTTGGGCAAGGCTTACCGTGCAGGCAGATCCTGGTGGTCTCAATTTTAAATCTGGTTTTATATGAAGGACAAGAGCAAATCCTGAAGGGTTTGAAGTGGCAAAGTGGAGACAGGCACATGACTAAATCTGTTTTAAAAATCCCACCTGGCTGCATGGAAGTATGGACCGCAGCAGGGCAACATGAAATGGGCCAACAGTGCTCCAGACAACAGATGCTGACTATCTTGAGACATAAGTGCACACATTTAAGTTAGAAGTTAAAATCAACAAGCCTGACAGAAGTTGGCTGGATTGGACATGGGAGATTAGGAAGAAGGTGTTCTTCTTGGACTGACTATCCAAGCAAGGAGATGGATGGTCAGATGGAGAATACTGGAGCAGGGCAAGCTGGCAGGGGGAAAGGGGCAGTGTTCCGGGTGCAGTTTTTGAAACTGCTGAGAAAACAGACCAAGGAGTCAGGTGACATATGACCTAGAGGTCAGGGAGAATTCCGAGGTGGAGATTTGTGTTTGGAGTCATTGACACAGGAGGTTTGGTGGAGAGTAGTGTGGGGGAAGGGAAGGGAGGAGAAGCTCTGAATAAAGGTTGACAGGAGGAAGGTTGGCTGGCCAGGGAGACAGGGATGCCTTCTATGGTTTCATGAAGATCTCGATAAGAGAAGGCCGTGAAGCTAGATCCTTCAGCGATTTTTAGATGAGATGGGGAAACACCAGATTTAATGTTTTAAAGGCCCAGGGCATTTTGGTGGAATGAAGGAGTGGAGTGGGAGTCTGGTAGGCAAGGAGGGAGCAAAGGATGAGAGAACAGAGCTAGCACTTCCGGCTAGTGCAGCTGAGATCAGGAGGTGATGTGCGTATCACCTGGAAGAAAATAAAGCTTGAGGAGGGGAGGACAGGATTTTGTTTTCTAAGATGAGAGGAACTTGAGCTTCTGTCCGCCAGCTCCCAAGAGCTGATTCTGTGCATCTCTTCTCAATTTTGCATTTATTGACATCACATTGATAGTTTGAAATCAGCCATGGTGATTACACCATACAAGTTGGCAAACTGCAAATCAGGTTTTTCTCCCTCTTGGGGAGCAGACTGAAAAACATTTACCAACAAAGGCTGGATGAAGGCCACAGGAGAGATGATGGCAGCTGTATTTATAAGTTGTTTCAATTCATCAGCAAAAACATTGAACGTTTCTTCCAGCCAGGTTCTACAGCTAAGTGCTGGGGAAACACTGCTCAATAAGTGGATTTTCTCAACCAAGGATATTGTATTTGGAGCAGAAACAATCTAGAATAACCAAGAAAAAAAGACTCAGGGGTTGTCATTCTAAGTTGATTCCTTGTCCAAACCATTGTCTGTAATTACCCCAGCTCTTATCTCTGAGCCTGCGATACACTGAGTGCTCTGATACTCAGGGCTGACAAGGGCCTATTAGGCACCTTAAGGACACCTGGCTGGAGTGCATCCTGTTGCCTGTCCATGCCTCAGTGCCCTTTCCTGTAAAACAGATCATGCAGGGGCTTGTGAGGATCAAGTCCAAGGATGGAAGGCGGTTGATAAAAAGGCAGATGTGAACAGTGTTCTTTCCCTTCATGATATGGATTCTGAAGTTTCTCTTGTCAGAATTTTTGGTCTTATTGAGACTTTTATTAGTCATTCTGAGTTCTTTAGAGAAGGAGAGAGGCCCTGAATCAATTTGTGTTAAAAAAGGAGGATCCTGCTGATTCTCTGAGAGGTGGAGGTAGAAGCAGGTGGCAGCCACACAAGCATGCATACATGCCCCATATTTCTTTGGGACATCCTTACCGTGCATACACACCCATTTACCAGAAACATTTAGGGAGAATGCTGATCATGGGACTCAGGACAACCTTCACTCCCAAAAGCTACATCTGGGCAGGGTCTGCAGCTGGAAATGGGGGGAGGTAGAACCCTGCCCCAGGGGTCCACTAATTTCAGACTGGCCATGCTTATGGGTTTGAGAATAATTGAATGGGCCAGTTTGACTTACACAGAAAGTAACCATTTCCTGGCTACAAGAGCAGGCTAAACCCTGGCTCCAGCCTGACCCCTACCCTACCCACAGACAGACACTTAATCCCACCTCCAGTCTGTCCCTTAACCTCACCCATGGACTGACCTATAGCTCTTGGCCTCATATTAACCTCTGATCTTCAGCTTTACCGTGACCCAACAGGCCTGACTGGGGACTAGGACAGGGTGTGGCTGAGTAGGGAGTTGAAACCAGAGATTCCCAACCCACAGAGTTCCTCAGACTACAAAAGCCTAGGACTTTCTGTCCAATGGAGAGAAATCTCCAAGGATCTTTTCCTCAGTTGGGCGTGATGAGGCTGGGTCCTTACGTCCCTTCCCATCCCCCACCAGAGCACTTGGACATGTAGTGTTGCTGGATTTCAGGGCTTCACACATACCCATCTTCTGCCCGTGAAGGCAAAGAGCCCATCCAACTTTACAGCTCACCTCCATACCCCCACAGGCCTTTTCCCTGCACCCTGCCTCTTCTTTCCACTGCTCTCTCTCATCATCCTGCCATTCAGCAAACAAAGAGAAGCCACGGGCATTTTTCCCAAACCAGAGACTGAGCCAACCTGGGCCCAAGGGACAGATCAGAAATGGCACCCAAAGGGCTGCCCCCATCTGTCTCTGGAGAGGCGCCCTCAAGGTGAGGGACCACAGGGAGGCTGTGGGGTGAGGAAACTGCCTTCTCTGGGGCTGTGGCAGGGAGCAACAGAAAAAGCCTCCTGCATCCCCTCCCTGTCCTCCGCTTTTCTTTCCATACATCCTGCCCCACCCCCATGGGTCCCCATCAAGGGAGCAGCCAGTTCATAAACAACCTCTGTCCCCCACAGCCTAGGCCCTAAGCCCCTCCCACCCTCTCCTGCAGTCCCTCATCACCTCTCTTACCTTCTGGGGATCCAGGGCTGCCTTCACTCTCACAGGGAGTCCATATGTTAGAGCTTCCTCCCTCCCCTTCCCTCTCCCCCATACAAGCTAGCTTTGCCTCCTGGCTCCACCGCCCCCACACGGAGCCCAGACCCCACTCCACCTGGACCCCCACGCTGGCCTCACAGAGAGAAACCAGAGGTCCCAGTTCACGAGGCCAGCCCACAGTCTGGCACTGTGGCACCCCAGCCACTCTTGAACTTTTGAGACCATAGGCCCTAGGAACTCCCCCTGCAGGCACCCCCATAGTACACACATATTCAACCCCGGGGTCTCCACCGTCTGGCCTAAGCACCGTGTCCCTCCACAAACTTGCTCCCCTGGAGCAGCCCCCAGCCCCACAGCAGACGCCCCGACATAGAAGTCTCTCGAGCCCCGCTCTGTCCCTCCCCTCCGATCCCCACCCTCACCAGTGTAGGGTCCCAAAGCCCGGATGGGAGCCCTCAGTCGCTGCCCCAGTTGCCTTCCTGAACCCCAGAGCCCTGCTGGAGACAGGGGCTTGCAGCTCTGTCCCAGTCCCGTTCTCCAGGTCAGGAAGTTTGTGGTGGGGTCTCAGCCGCCAGTCCGCAATGAAACCGCAAATCTTGGCGCCCTTCTCTCTAGGAGCCCAGCAGCGCCCTGCCCAGGACTCACCTTTGCCCTCCCGACAGCTCGACCTCTGTCCAGACGCCTGGAAGCTGGGCCCGCAGCCGGTGGGCTGGCCGTGCAGTGCCGCGGCGGCAACAGCCCTCGACGTGCGCCCAGCCCCGGCCCCGTTCTCCGCCCTGCAACGCCCCGACCCCGCTCCCTTCTCCTCCCCCTCCCCCAGGCCGGATGGCCGCGCCGCCCCGCCGCCGGGTGGGCCAGCGCTCCAGCCCAGATGTGCGAGGCCGGGGCGGGGCCGGCAGCGCGGGCCTCCGCCGAGGGGCCCCGCCCGGCTCGAGTCCACAGCCCCTCCCCGCGCCCCTCCTGCGCCTCCCACTTCCCAGCCACCCGGGGGGCCGTGAGGGAAGAAGGCTGAGGAGGCGAGGTAGAGGGTAGTAGAGAGGAATTTCAGAGCCCCACTAGGCCTCCTGCAGCCGGGCTGCGGACGGGCCCTCTGCCCACCTCAAGGCCACCATGGGCCAGCTAGAAGGCCTACCTGCCTAGAGGGAGGGCCCTGCCCCAGACCCTCAGAGCCCCTTCACGCAGACACCTACCCCCACACCACATCCCCACCAAGATCCCTAGCTTGGTCTCCAAGGATCAGAGAAAAGAGGCCAACCTGAGGGTAAGCACAGGCCTTCCAGCCCAGACCGGGCCCTACTTCTGTCCTTGTTGAAGTCTGGGGCAGGGAGGGAAGCATTCTCAGTCTGGGTGCGCCCTCCTAGCGAAGGGAGCACTCAGAACTCATTCTGCTTCGACAAGGAGCACCTAGCCCCTTTCCTGTGAGGGCCCGTGGCCTTCTTTCTAACCTAGCCTTCTGTCCTAGCCCACGCTTTCCTGAGGATCTGGGGACCTGGCCTCCAAATAGAAGACTGACAAAGTGGAGATCTGGGTGTTAGGCCCTTCTAAGGCAGCTAACTTCCCATGCCGCACCCCCCACACCTCCTGGTTCTGGTAGGACCTGGGCCTGACCCATTTCCTTCTGCCCACTGTGTCCCCATAGAGGCTTAAACTGGCATGGGTGGAGTGGGGCCAAGGGTTCCTTCTTAGCTTGTCCATCTGTGCTAGGGGGGCTGGCCTCTTGTTTGTTCCCTCAGCCCCCTCCTCAAAGAAGGCTCCCATAGTTCTTTAGGCATCAGTTGCCACCACCCACCCCAAACCTTGACATGGCCTATTTTCCCTCCCTGGAATATTTTCTTTCCTCCTCTCTGTGCATCTAAAAGTCTCCTCAGCTAAGGTATCATCTCTTCTAAACTTTTGGCCCTTATTGTCAGGGCCACTGCTCTAGAGGGCTCCCTGCAATGAGGTTGGGGGTGAGGGGCGTGCAGCACCAAACAATTTTTGATGTTAGCACTGGGCCAGTAAGCCAGCAAGGTATTCAATCAGCAGCCTCCACTGGCTGCTCCAAATGTGTCTGTAAGAGTGGTGACTGCAGCCATGAAATTAAAAGACGCTTACTCCTTGGAAGGAAAGTTATGACCAACCTAGATAGCATATTCAAAAGCAGAGACATTACTTTGCCAACAAAGGTTCGTCTAGTCAAGGCTATGGTTTTTCCTGTGGTCATGTATGGATGTGAGAGTTGGACTGTGAAGAAGGCTGAGCGCCGAAGAATTGATGCTTTTGAACTGTGGTGTTGGAGAAGACTCTTGAGAGTCCCTTGGACTGCAAGGAGATCCAACCAGTCCATTCTGAAGGAGATCAGCCCTGGGATTTCTTTGGAAGGAATGATGCTAAAGCTGAAACTCCAGTACTTTGGCTACCTCATGCGAAGAGTTGACCCATTGGAAAATATTCTGATGCTGGGAGGGATTGGGGGCAGGAGGAGAAGGGGACGACAGAGGATGAGATGGCTGGATGGCATCACTGACTCGATGGACGTGAGTCTCAGTGAACTTCGGGAGTTGGTGATGGACAGGGAGGCCCGGTGTGCTGCGATTCATGGGGTCGCAAAGAGTAGGACACAACTGAGCGACTGATCTGATCTGATCTGATCTGATCTATTGGTGTGTCTCTGTGTGTGTGTGTCTATGAGTATGAGTGTGTCTTTGTGTGTCTATGAGTGTGTATATATATATGTGTCCATATGTGAGTATGTCTCTTGGGATGTCTGTGTGACTGTGTCTGTGCCTGTGTGTCTGTATGTATTATATATGGGCATGTCTGTGTCTTACGTCTTTTTGTGTATGTATTTGTCATATTTGTCTGTTTGTGAGTGTGTGACAAGTATGTTAAGGGGGCTGGCAGGTCTTCATCTCATTGCAGAGGCTGAGAAAAGCCAGGGAGGGTTGAAGTGTGGCTGTGCATTAGGGGGAAGGGGCAAAGGGTCTAGCCCCTTAAAAACATCCTGCTTCTTGTTTTTCTTTTTCCTCCATTCTAGGTGTTCCTCCACCCTCACCCCTAGCTTCACAGGCTGGCTCATTTCTGAGGGCCATGGCGGCAGGCTTTGAGCAAGAATGGAGAATCGTTGGGGGGGGTCCCTAGCTCCTGGTGCCCTTCTGCTTAGCAGCCTTCTGTTCCCCACTATTTTAGGCCCCTCAGGTATTGCAGTCCCACCCTTGGGCAGCTTCCAGTCAGACACAAGAGAAGGACGGCAAACAATCCCAGTGAATCCTTGCCCACTGGGAGATTCAATTCAATTGCCACCAGAAGATTTGGACCAAGATAGGCATTGATGAGGGTCCCACAAAGCCCCCAAGGGACGTCTCTGAGCACTTGCATTCCCTCCTCTCCCCTCCAGTGCCATGGAGATGCACCCAGTGACCTCAGTGGCTTCCTGCTTCTCCCTGGTGGGGGAGGAGGGGGGAAGGATCCGCTCAGGAGCAGCCTCTCTCCAGGCCTTGCCTCCCTCCTCTGGCCTGCACTCAGGATCTCCCTCTATTCATTCTGTTCCTAGCCCTGCCCCTCCAGTTCATCTCTTTCTTGCAACTGGAGGAGACTTTCAAAAGTGCAAATCTGATTCCACTGCTTCACCATTCCTACACCGTCCCTTATCTACAGGAGAAGAGCCAGTGATCCAAGGCTTGGACTGCTGTTGGCTGACCTCTCAAGCTCCCCCTTCCAGCCCTAAAGTCCAACCCCATCTGCTGCCCTTCAAGCCCAGCTTGCCTTCTCTGCTTCCAAACCTGGGCCAGCCCCCAGCCTGCTCTACTCAGCAGGCAGCACCCTTCCTCCCTTGGGCTCTTTGGGAAAAACTGGCCCCTGGGAAACTTTTGTGGGTGATGTGTCTGCTCAACGAGCCCCCAGACGTGGCCACACCAATCTCAGGTGGCCTTGGCCTGCAATGGCTTGGAGCAGGGTTCCCAGCGAGAGACTGGGCTGGGTTGCGGTGGTGAAAGCACCAGTTCCTAGCCACTAGGTCAGTGGCCAGTGACAAGGGCCCTGGCCCTTCGGCTTTGCAGAAAGGAATTCCCACAAAGACAGAAAGGAACAAAGCAAGTAAAGTATTTATTAAGAGAAAAAGAGTACAGTACATGTGGAGAGATACACGGGCAGACTTAAAGGGAGAGTCCCTGAGTTGTGCCCTCGTGATAGTTTGAATTAATTTTATGGGGTATTTCTTCCCAGTTGCCTTTGGCCAATCATGTTGATTTACCTGGTTCACAGTCCATATTTGGGATATCTCAGGATCCTCCCGTATGTGCCCACTCATCTCTTAGCCTAGATGGATTTTACTGAAAAGATGAATGGTAGCCTGGCATTAGTTAGCATCATACCCCTTTGACCTCCAAGGAGCTTTTCTGTGTATGTATGGTCGAGGAGGTCTCCTGACTTTGAGAATGAGAAATATGTGGTCTGGGCAGGACCCAGTGAAGTGAAAGTCGTTCAGTCACGTCTGACTCTTTGCAAATCCATGGACTTAGCCCTCTAGGCTCCTCTGTCCGTGGAAATCTCCAGGCAAGAATATTGGAGTGAGTAGCCATTCTCTTCTCCAGGGGATCTTCCCAACCCAGGAGTTGAACCCGGGGTCTCCTGCATTGCAGGCGGATTCTTTACTGTCCGAGCCACCACCAGAGAGGGCCCAAGCAGGGGCCAGTCTCCTCCCTTAATTGTCCTATGGACTTTCAGTCAACAGGGAATGAATCTCCAATTTCTTTACCCTGGCGGGGCGGGGCGGGGGGGGCCATCTACCTTCTGCCTCAATACCAAGTGGTTTTTAGGAAAACTCTGGGTTTGGAAGACAAGAGCAAGGCTCCTCTTGTCTGGTGTCTGACACGCACACCAACAGGCAGTTTTAGGGCAGAGGGCATGTCTGCCTGTCTTTAGGACATGTCATTCCCCACCTAAGCTTATGTGTACTGAGGGGCTGTGGAGAGAACTTCTGTCTCTCCTCCCTTTTGCCCAAGTCTGGCTGCTTGCTCCACCCCAGAGCAAGGCAGACAGACACATCACAGACACACCACACACACACAGGCACACACAGCACATACCACATATACCAGGGGGAAGGAAGGTGTTCCTGCCTTGGGAGGAGAAGGTGGGCAGAGGTTGTTTTTTTTTTTTTCTCATCAGTACCCTATTAACTGCACCTCGTGGTATGCTGGTGCTGCCTGGCATTTATTCTGCCACAACACCCTTGGTGGGGAAGGACTCTCCATCCTCATTCTACGGAAGAGAAAGCTGAGGCTTAGAGAAAACAGGACATTGTCCAATTCAGACCCCTGTCGATTCAAGACACAGACTGATTCAGTGGGCTGTCTCAGAGTTTGTGCTCTTGCCAATGCCACATGTTGCAAGAGACTGATGAAGGAAAGATGGTATCTGGGCACTCAGAGTCAGGCTTCCTGAATAGTTGTCCAGTCCTGCCTGCCCCTCCCTGGGGATGGAAGGTGGGTGGCTCCTGGGACAGAGGCCTCTGGAGTGTTCTTCTACAAGATTCCTGAGGTGTGAGCTTCCTTCCAGGAATGACTTTGCCTGCCCCACCCAGCTGGACTTCCTCTCTGTGGCCCGCTGCCTCCATCTGCATCATTTCCCTTTTTGGAAATGGGAGCATGGGAGGCCCAGTGTGTTCCTATCTCAGTCCTGGTGGTACCCGGCCTCTGCTGTTGCATGGGCAGCTGGCACTTTCTCCTACATAAAAAGAGAGCCCTGGGGTTCTCCCTTCATGCTGAGCCTCCCTAATACCCTGCCCTAAATGACCCCCAAAGCACCAGAATTGACCCGGTCTCCCAGAACTCTGCACTGACAGGGCTCAACTTGTAGCCCCTTCTCCAGCGTGATGTCATTAGGGCTCCAAACGGGGACCTTGGAAAGACTTCTTGGAGGTGGTCTGTGTCCTGAAGGATGACTGAGAGAGTTCTTGATGTGGAGAAGCAGGAAGGGCCTTCCAAGGGGAGGAAACTACAAACAAAAGCATGAAGGGTGGAGTGAGCAGGAGGCAGAAGGGGATCGACAGATTCAGCACTGGATGGGCTGGGTGTGTGTGTCCCTGGTGCTTTCGAGTACAGAGAGACCTCCCTTGTCTCCTTCCCAGCAGGCACCTTTATTCTTTGCTCAGGAACCTCAACCCCGCTTGCTCCACTTGGACATCTTCTGTTTGGGATCTTTGACCACTGGGAGTTCAGCTTCAGTGCACAACCCTTTCTCTGCTCACCCCTTCACTTTCCTTGAGTGACACCTCCCCTTGTCGACCCCTGCCCCATAGAATAGCCTCTCTGCTAGAGTATAGGGGTACAGAAAAGGACCAAGACTCTAAGGGAAAAAAAGATGTTGAGGGAGAGAGAATACTTTCATTTCAGCCGTGTCAAGTTGGAGGGAATGCCATAGGCAGCGCTGGTGCATTCTCCAGCTGAGTTCTCTGCAAGTATGCCCTTGCCCTATTACCTAGTCTCCTTTTCTTCATAATAGAATCTTCTTTTTTCAGCCATGCACATGCCCCAGCATTAAGAATAGATCTCCCAGCCTTTCTTGCTGCTAGATGTGGCCTTGTGACTGAGTTTTTACTAACAAGATAAAAGCAGACATGTTCCATGGCACCTTCCAGCCTTTCAACATTGCTGTTGGCTCCCCACTGCCCGTGTTCCTTATCCCGCTTTTCTCCATCTTGCCTGGAATGCTGATGGGATGATGGCGCTCTAACCATCATGTTGGACTGTAAGGTTGAGAGTCACACCCCGGTGATAGCAGAAAACAACTGGCAAGGAGACTGGCACTCAACAGGAGGCCGTGCCCACCCAGGGCTGTGTACTTGCAGACGTTTCAATGTGAAAGAAGGAAACTCTTTTGTTTAGGACCTTGTATTTTCAGTCTATAGAGCTGGACTATAAAGAAAGCTGAGCACCGAAGAATTGATGCTTTTGAACTGTGGTGTTGGAGAAGACTCTTGAGAGTCCCTTGGACTGCAAGGAGATCCAACCAGTCCATCCTAAAGGAGATCAGTCCTGGGTGTTCATTGGAAGGACTGATGTTGAAGCTGAAACTCCAATACTTTGGCCATCTGATGCAAAGAGCTGACTCATTTGAAAAGACCCTGATGCTGGGAAAGATTGAAGGCAAGAGGAGAAGTGGATGACAGAGGATGAGATGGTTGGATAGCATCACCAACCCGATGGACATGAGTCTGAGCAAGTTCCAGGAGTTGGTGATGGGCAGGGAGGCCTGGCGTGCTGCAGTCCCTGGGGCTGCAGAGAGTCAGACATGACTGAGCGACTGAACTGAACTGATTTTCAAACTCTGTTACTCATAGCAGAATGTAATCCTATCTGATTTGACCCCAAGGAAAAATGTTGACTAGGCAGTGGATAATGGATCTGGAGCACAAGCAGAATTTGGAGTTGAGGGTAGAAAGTTGGCAGTCATTCTCATGGAGATATGAATTGAAGCCACCAGAGTGATGAGATCACCCAGGCAGAAGTATGCTGCGTGGAAGAGCCAACGAAGCCTTCCCAGGAGGCAGTCCACCCCCTTCTTGCCCAGAATGACTGTCCTGGCTCTGTTGCTCGGTTTCATCCACCGTCTTCCAACACAGATGTCATTGCATGAGGAGGGTTCTGCCTCCTCAGCATATTTCTTGGCTTTTATGATGCAGAATCTGGATGGCAGGAGGCTGAGGGAAGACAAGAAATGTATGAACTAGGATTAGGGGAAATTGTTTTGAAGAGTTTTTGGAGAGATAATTTTAAGAGCAGCTATGGTGTGTGGGGCAAAGTGGATTGGAGAAGGAAAAAAGCGGTTTTATAATGTGTTGTTGTGAAAACCCCTTTTGTGGTGTTCAAGGAAAAACACAACTTGAAAATGTGTTGAAACTACTTTTTAGTTGCTAGACTGGACCTCATCTATTATAGCATCACCTGAGACTGGTCCACCTGGATGATGGCTTGAGAAGCGCCACCCAAGTAATAGAAGTCCATTAAAGTGGTGTAAGTAAAGGAGAAGCTCACGTCACAGACACAGGGGTTTGTATATTATAGAATCTGGGGGCAGAGGAGTGCAGCTGGGCTCCACAAGGGCCTGGAACTAGGAACTGGAAATAAGCCAGCAGCAGAGAGCTATCGCCCTGGCCACTTTCCTCCTTCTGCTGCTCCCTGTATATCTGCTCAATTCTTCCCTTGCAGCAGACTGTCTTTTAAAAAAATTTAGTAGATTTCATTTTCAAAACCAGTTTGAGATTCATAAAGGTACTGATCAGATAGTAGGTAGTTTCCATCTATCCCCTCTCTCACACAATTTCCTCTATTACTAAAATCTTGGATTAGTGTGATATATTTGTTACAGTTCATCAGATCAGATCAGATCAGTCGCTCAGTCGTGTCCGACTCTTTGCGACCCCATGAATCGCAGCACGCCAGGCCTCCCTGTCCATCACCAACTCCCGGAGTTCACTGAGACTCACGTCCATCGAGTCAGTGATACCATCCAGCCATCTCATCCTCTGTCGTCCCCTTCTCCTCCTGCCCCCAATCCCTCCCAGCATCAGAGTCTTTTCCAATGAGTCAACTCTTCGCATGAGGTGACCAAAGTACTGGAGTTTCAGCTTTAGCATCATTCCTTCCAAAGAAATCCCAGGGCTGATCTCCTAGTTTACATTAAATCTCACTCTTTATGTTGTGCATCTGTGGGTTTTGCCAAATACATAATATCACATATTCACCGTTACAGTTTCACAGAGTAGTTTCACTGCCCTAAAAATTCCCCGTGCTTTACCTGTTCTTCTGCTGAACACCTTGTGACCACTGATCTTTTTACTATCTATAGTTCTGCCTCTTTCAGAATGTCAAATAGTAGGAATCATACAACATGTAGCCTTTTCAGTTTGGCTTCTCTCACTTAGTAATATGTATTTAAGATTCCTTCATGTTTTTTCATGGATTGACAGCTCATTTCTTTTTTGTACTGAATAATGTTATTCCATTTTACGTATGTAACACAGTTTATTTATCCATTCACCCACTGAAGGACAGCTTGGTTGCTTTGGCAATTATAAATAAAGCGTCTATAAACATTTGTGTACTGGGGTTTGTGTAGACATAAGTTTTCAACTTAATTGGGGATATATCTAGAAGTGTGACTATAGATCATATGGTAAGACTATGTTTAGCTTTGTAAGAAGCCACCAAACTATATTCCAAAGTGGCTGTACCATTTTTGCATTCCCACCAGCAGTGCGTGGGAGTTGTTGTTGCTCCACATCTTTGTCAGCATTTGGTGTTGTCAGTGTTCTGGATTTTCACCATTCTAATAGTTGTGTAGTGGTATCTCATTGTTGTTTTAATTTGCAATACCACCCATGTTGTTTTAATTTGCAATACCCCAATGACACGTGATGTTCGACATCTTTTCATATGCTTATTTGCCATCTATGTCTTCTTTGGCAAAGTATCTGTTCAGATGTTTTGCCCATTTTTATTTATTAATTTTTTTATTTTTATTTTTGGGGCTATGCCTCACAGAACATGGGGTCTTAGTTCCCTGGCCAGGAATCAAACCCAGGCCACCTGCATTGTGAGCCCAAAATCTTAACCATTGGACCACCAGAGAATACACTGCCCATTTCTAAATGGAGTTGTTTGATTTCTTCCTTTTTTTTAAAAGGATTTATTTATGATTTTTGTGTTTTTGGTTGTGGTGGGTCTTTGTTGCTGAATGCGGGCTTTCTCTAGTTGCGATGTGTGGTGGGCTTCTCATTGCGGTGGTTTCTCTTGCTGCAAAGCACAGGCTCTAGGCACACGAGCTTCAGTAGTTGCAGTCCATGAGCTCAGTCGCTGTGGCTCACAGACTCCAGGGCACTGGCTCAGTAGATGTGGAACACTGGCTTAGTTGCTCCCGGGCGTGTAGTTCGTCCCAGACCAGGGATCTACAGGTGTCTCCTGTATTGCAAGACAGATTCTTTACCAATGGGCCACCAGGGAAGCTGTTTGATTTCTTATTGTTGAGTTTTAAGAGTTCTTTTTATATTTTAAATACAATCTTTTATCAGATATGTTTGCAAAATATGTTTTGCAAACATATCTGATAAAACATATCTATATCTGTGCTTATCTTTTCATTCTCTCAATGGATTGCCTTTTCTTTATGTCTTTTTTTCCTTCATGCATGCGATCATTCCACAGCTCCTGAATTTATTTGCCTTCAATTCAGCTACAAGCAGGTGCCAAATAGGGTCTCTTAGTCCCAGTTCCAGATTTTTGAGAGAGACTGTTATTTGACCAGTTTGGTGACGTGGAAAATTAATTATGGCTGGATGGTGTGGTGACTTTAAGGTAGCTGGAAGGGGATCTGAGAAATGTAACTTTAGCTTTCTAGCCTTCCCTCTGCAGTACAGGAAAATAAACCAGAAGGAGGTGGGAGGGGAGTGGGAACCCTCCACGTAAATACAGGAAATAGAGCCTGGTGGGTGGTTGGCAGGCTGCTGCTATGGTGCAGTAATTGTAGGTAAAGAAACTCATCCAATATAGAAGGAGACAAATCCAACAGCAAAATTTCCCACAGTCAGTTCCAATCCTCAGAACTTTTTCCATTTTTAGATATTCCAGAGTTTTAACATCATAGCTCGAAATAGTATGCTTTACCTTGGTTTCTCAATTTAGTAAATCAGAGAACACCTAATAATGCCTCATCATTAAAGCAAGAATTTAAATCACACTATCTCTCATCTCTCCGTGTCTGCTTTCTCAATTGTGTTAGCTGTATTATTACTGCAGTCTTATTTTTTGTGTTATTCAAGTTTTAAATACTCTGTGTTTAAAACTTAGTTCCTTTCTCATAACTTTGGACAGAATTTCTTGAGCCCTGCCCTCTAAGCCATCTGCCATCTTCCTTCCCCACCTCCTTCGAATTTCTGGTGGTTTTGTCTTTGCATTTCCATGGTCAAAGTTTATAATACTTCTGTATTATAATTATAATTAAATCTTCCACTCTTTATCTTTAAATTGAAAACCAACCAATTTTATGATTATATAAGCATTATTTACTGCAGAATTAAGTAATAAGATAACTCTGCTGAGAAGGAAATGTATTGCCATTTCCTCCCCCCTGTGCTGCTTGAGGCAGAATATTTGCTGCCTCAAATGTTAAGGTTAAGCAGATTCTCTTTTGTTACACTCCACTAATTGCTCAAAATCATGCCTCAGATGTGTTTGCTTCATATTTTATTCCTGGAATAGATTTTGTTGTTTCTGTTTTTCTAATTGCCTTTTTTTTTCCTCTCTCTCTCTTTCTGAGGGAAGAAACAGATGTTGTCTCCATTACGTTACCACAGTCTATTGGCCATAATCACTGTCCCATGCCAGATCCTTCGTCTGGGTAGTGAGAGGTGGTAGCTGTTGTTGAGTTTATCCAGCATTCCATTCACCTCTCCTTTCTTTTGGTGAACTGCTGCTCCCCACTCCAATGGTGTGACTTGGAGTTTTTTCCCCAATTGCAGTCCCTTCATGGGTGGGCTGTACCCAATGCCTGGCAGTTTACCTTTATGGTGACTGATGAGGGTTGAACACACAACTCATGTGGAATAACTGGGGTCCAATGGGACTTGATCAGTGGCTACTGAGCGTGAGAGGCACTCACCCCTCTAGCTTCAGGTAAGGCTTGACCCAGGAACTCTAATGATGTCATCAAGGGCCCAGAGTCACTATATATCTTTCTTCTGCTCTCAGTGTTTTCATCATTCCCTGGCTCCTCATGGTGGTCTGCCAGGATCAACATGTTTATCTCATGTAGCAAATGTTGGGGTTGGGGGGTCAATCTCATCCAATTCACAGAACTTGAGAATATAGGTGGGAAATCAGTATTTTTTTTTAATCAAAAAGAGAATGAATTCATTTTGTACACTCAAACCACAGATGTTCACACTCTCTTGATTGAATTTCTTTTTATTTCAGTGATTCTAGCTTAAATTTACAAGTATTATTTCTTGCTTTATTTTCACAGCTTCCCCTTTGTGGTTTAAATGTAATAGCATTAGAATCTTTTTATAAATTTTCTTCTGTTCCTTATCTATTTCCTCTGGGATCAGTTTTTCACCTTTTATTTAATTTATTAAATAGGCAGAACAGTTGAATGATTCAGAGTATAATGCAATAAACAGGCTGCCTGGATTCAGATTCTATCTCTCTGCCCTTTACTAGCTAGGTAAGCCTCAGCCAAGTTATGTTGCCTTATTGTGACTCAGTTTCCCAGAAAGTGGATAATAATAGCACCTAACTCAGAGGGTTGTTACATGAGTTGCATGCATGCATGCTAAGTTGATTCAGTCCTGTCTGACTCTTTGCAACCCTATGGACTGTAGTCCGCCAGGCTCCTCAGTCCATGGAGATTCTCCAGGCAAGAGTATTAGAGTGGGTTGTCATGCTCTCCTCCAGGGAATCTTCCCAACACAGGCCAGGGATTGAGCCTATTTCTCTTACATCTCCATTGGCAGGTTCTTTACCACTAGCGCCGCCTGGGAAGCCTTGTTACATACATACTGAAGGTAAAATGCTTAGACCATGGACAGGTCCACAATAAGCCCTGAAAAGGTATTTACTATTCTTTTCTTCGTTTTTTTTCCCCCCATCACCTCCTTTCACTAAGAATAATGACAAGGAAACAAGAATTCTTCCAGTCAAATACACTTCTGCTCCCTCTTATTGATATTTTTATGACAACTGCTAGGTAGTACAGAATACATTCCGTTGGTCCCACCCAGATGTGTGTCCATTTTATGACCACTCTAATGATCCAGTTGCAAGTTCATTAAGATGAGTATATGTGTAGATAAATATAGTGGATACATATATTTATATATGGCCCATATCTGGATAAAGGTTTGGGATGGTGCAAGACCTTAAAATTATGCATGCTCAAAATGGGCTCTTTGCCCAGTGCTATTCTTTGTTAATCCTTCTCCTTTTGTTGCTTTTTCTCAGTTGTCTGGTAATACTTGGTAATACAGTTCATCTTTATGACCGAAGGGCAGGACTGATCGGTATTGGCATTGATGTAGGGTATTTCCCCTGCTCTGGTGAGTAAGCAGTGGGCAGGGCGATGGGGAGTGATGCATTTGCCACTCACCATCCCTTTAAGGGATGAGGTCTACCATGGTGGGTCCACTCCTGCTTCTGTGCCTGCTTGTTCCTTTGGGGCAGCTTTCTCTCTGGAAGGCTTTGACTATACTTTCCTCTGCTCCCATCTGTGCCTTATTGCAACCTACCCTTCTATCTTCCAGAAGTCAATAAAAATCCCTGGACAGTTGATCCCCCACCTCCAGCCACCAGTCCTCAGGCCTTTGATGGATTTGCCTCTTTTTCCCTTTCCTCACTGTGCTTTTGATGGTATTTGAAGGACTAGGAGTGGTAGGGAGATGTTTTCAGCCCACCATCTTGAACTTGAAGTTGGTGTAGTGGTTTAAATGTTTCTAACTCCATCCAGTTCTGCACGTATGGGGTCCTTTGGGGCCTGCAGTTGTTCACACTGGCTGTCCAGAGCCTGCACAGGAAGGAAAAAGGGAGAGATAACTTGGGTCTTCTAATTTTCTTGTGAAGCTTCTATGGGCCTGTTGACCTCCAAGCCAGGCTCTCAGACTTGGTGGCTGTTTGGGGAGGGAAGGTGGCCCTTCAGTTTCCCTAAGAACTCCAGAGACTTCACACTCTCAGGGAGCAGAAGTGAGTGAGTACAAGGTGCATGTACTGGGGAGGAGAGCCAGAGGGACAGACAACAGGCTTGGAGGGGTGCTTAAAAGAGTGAAAATCCAGGGTGTGTGATGAGAGTGGACGTCATCTTGGGGGGAGTGGAGCACAGCCTTCAGTCACTCCCACTCTGCACTCACAGAGCTCTTCCGACAGGCCAGGCCCTGTCAGAAGCTTTTCATACAAGCTCTTGGGAGGCTCCGGGCTCTGAGTGGTTTGAGTGACTTCTCCATGATTGCATAGCTGCTGAAGGATATGTTATGGATTTGAACTCAGATCCATACAGGGTCCTGGATGCCAACTACTGGGTTACATGACTGCCACCTGCCCCAAAGCTGACCAGAGCAAGGTCTGGAGGATCTCTCACGGGTCACTTGGGCTGAGCTGTCCACACCTCGGATGTTGCAGTTGGGTCTCAAAGGAGAAAAGCAAGGCAGCAGAGAACTCTGGCGCCCTCTGGGGGAGATAGGAGGCTCTGCAGAGTTGCAGCAGTGAAGGTGGTCAGGGCCTGGGCCTGGGATCCAACTAGGTCCAAGAAGTAAATGATTGAATTAGGGCACTGATTGTTCTAGATGAGAGCAGGACCCCAACTCCTTAGGAAAGATCCCCCAGTATTTACCTGGGCACATCATCTATAGGAATAAAGACATAAGGCTATGTGTCTAATTTCTGGCTAGTGCAACATAAGCAGAAATGAAGTGCACAATGTAAGGAATTAGCTTTAAATGAAGGGGCATGACTTGCCTTGTTCCTTCCTCCATCCTACTTTCTGGAATACAGACATAATGATGAGCTCAAGCAGCCGTTTTGAACCAAGAATGAAAACAAACCACTGAAGAGGGCAGAGTGAAAAATAAGAAAGAAAGTGAAGTCGCTCAGTCGTTTCCGACTCTTTGCGACCCCATGAACTGTAGCCTACCAGGCTCATCCATCCGTGGGATTTTCCAGTATTGGAGTGGGTTGCCATTTCCTTCTCCAGAGGATCTTCCCGACCCAGGAAACGAACCTGGGTCTCCCTCATTGAAGGCAGACGCTTTACCGTCTGAGCCACCTAATTTCAGAATGATTGTGAAGTTTCCCTATCAGCCTTGGATGCCAACACTTTACTTGAAGGAGAGGGAAATACACTTCTATTTTATTTAAATCACTGTTACTTTCCGTCTTCTGTACTTTTAGCCAAGCTTTTTCCTTTTCACTTAAAAAATTAAGCTTGTTCGTGCCAGAACAAAAGTAAAATGCATTATCAAAATTTTACTAAGCCTGCAGCATAAGCCATGAAATAAATTCACTTAATAGCCATTTGTTTATGAATAAATGGATTTTTGAATAGAATTTAATTTCATATTCAGATTTTATATCTCAAGTATTGTCACTAAAAAAATACTGTTTGGTGTCTTTACTCGTGTTCTTTCCCAATTCTGGTGTGTTCTATTGTTTTAGAATCTACCATTCTTAGGATAGTCTGTGATGTGATATGTTTTCCCACTCTGACTGGTTCACAGTTGGGAAAGGAGTACAACAAGGCTTTATATTGTCACTCAGCTTATTTAACTTCATGCAAAATGCAGAGTACATCATGCATAATGCCAGGCGGGATGAATCACAAGCTGGAATCAAGATTGCTGGGAGAAATATCAATAACCTCAGATATGCAGATGATACCACTCTAATGGCAGAAAGTGAAGAGGAACTAAAGAGCCTCTTGATGAGGATAAAAGAGGAGAGTAAAAAAGCTGACTTAAAACTCAACATTCAAAAAACAAATACTATGGCATCCAGTCCCATCACTTCATGGGAAATTGAAGGGGAAAAAATGCAAACTGTGAGAGATTTTGTTTTCTTGGACTCTAAAATCACTGCAGATGGTGACTGCAACCACGAAATTAAAAGATGCTTGCTCCTTGGAAGGAGAGCTATGACAAACCTAGACAGCATGTTAAAAAGCAGAGGCAGCACTTTGCAGACAAATGTCCATCTAGTCAAAGCTAAGATTTTTCCAGTAGTCATGTATGGATGTGAGAGTTGGACCATAAAAAAGGCTAAGTGCCAAAGAATTGATGCTTTCAAATTGTGATGCTGGAGAAGACTCTTGAGAGGCTCTTGGACTGCAAGGAGTTCAAACCAGTCAATCCTAAAGAAATCAACCCTAAGTATACATTGGAAGGGCTAACGCTGAAGCTCCAATACTTTGGCCATCTGATGTGAAAAGCTGATTCATTGGAAAAGATCCTGATGCTGGGGAAGATTGAGGGCAGGAAGAGAGGGGGTCAATGGAGAATGAGATGGTTGGATAGCATCACTGACTCAATGGACATAAGTTTGAGCAAACTCTGGGAGACAGTGAAGGACAGGGAAACCTGGCATGCTACAGTCCAGGGGTGCAAAGAGTCGGACACAACTTAGTGATAGAACAGAACAGAACAGAACAGTGGTATCTCATTGTGGGAGTTTTTTGTTTGTTAATTTGTCTGTTTTTGGTGGAGACACATGGTCTGTGGGGTCTGTTTCCTGGCCAGGGATTGAACCTCAGCCCTTGGCAGTGAAAGTGCGAAGTCCTAACCAGTGGACCAGCAGGGAAGTCCCATCATTCTTGCTTTGATTTGCATTTCTCTGATGACACTGATGTGGAGCATCTTTTCAGATGCTTATTTTCCATCTGTATATCTCTTTGTTAGTTGCCCAGTTGTGTCTGACTTTTTGCAACTCCATGGACTGTAGCCCGCCAAGGTCCTCTGTCCACAGAATTCTTAAGGCAAGAATACTGGAGTGGGTAGCTATTTCCTTCTCCAGGGGATCTTCACAACCCAGGGATGGAACCCAGGACTCCTTCATCACAGGAAGCTTTTTTACCACTAGCGCCACCTGGGAAGCCCATATATCTCTTTAGTAGTAGTAGTGTTAGTCACTCAGTCCTGTCCGACCCTTTGCGACCCCATGGACTGTAGTCCACCAGGCTCCTCCGTCCATGGGATTCTCCAGGCAAGAATACTGGAGTGGGTTGCAATTCCCTTCTCCAGGGCATCTTCCCGACCCAGGAATTGAACCCAGGTCTCCTGAATTGCAGGCAGATTCTTTACCATCTGAGCTACGGGGAAGCCCTTTATACAAAAAGAAATATATCTCTTTGATGAGGTCTTAATTTTTTATACAAAGAGAAATTTATCTCTTTGGTGAGGTCTTATTTTTCTGTAGTCAAAAAATTTTATCTTGGACAAATATCCCACATCCCCATGCCTGGATTCTCACATCTGGAATGAGAATAATAGTGCCTACCTCACAGAATGTTGGTGAAAGTTAAAAATACGTGTAACAGTGAGACCTATTGAGAAATTACCAAAGAATTTTTTATTTTAAAATTGTTTTGGCAACGATTGACTTGGAAAACACAGAAAGGTAATGTTCCTTGACCAGGCAAAGCAGACAAGTCTTTGTCCTCCTTACCCTAAAGAAAGGTAATCTGTGGTGTTGAGACTTAGGCCTTGTATCATTTACTCTTGTAGCTAACGCGCAACCACAGGATTCTCAGTGGATTCCAGCAATAGATACATAGATCTGAGCAGGTTGACTGACTGGAGGAGTGGCCTGTGGGTTTGGTCCAGGTCTGCTCCACATGTCCCTCATCCTCTTCAGACCTGCAGGTTGGCTGGCGCTTTTGCTTGGCAATGGCAGAAATCTAAGACAGCAAGGCCAACTATGCAAGTCCACTTCATTACTATGTTTGTGCTGTGTTCACTCACATCTATCGGCTACAGTAAGCTACATGGCTAAGTCCAAAATCAAGGGGTGAAGGAGAATGCTTTACCCACCATGGTGCTGTGGGATAGACATATGTAGTCTAGAATGGACTGAGGGATTGGGGCTGATAATCAAGCCACACTCACACAGTCCTTGAATTAGGGGGTCTCTGGGCCCATAAGTCTTATGTTGGTGTTGGAGAAGGAAGCAATGAGATTGCTTCAAAAAATGTCAAAACAGGAAATGACCAGGACTTCCCTGGTGGTTAAGACTCCAGCTACCAAATCAGGGGGCCCAGGTTTAATCCTTGGTCAGGAAGCTAGATTCCACATGCTGCAACAAAGATCAAAGATCCCACCCGCTAAGACATGGTGCAGCCAAATAAATAGATACATTTTTTTAAAGGGGTACACAGGGCTACAAAGAGGACAGAGTGATAGAGTTCAGTCTCTCTGGGCCTGAGGACTTCAGGGTAGAATGTCAGGAGACATCTGTTTTGGACCACTGAGACCTGAGATCCTGGGTCCCTCCTGATTCAAGGTTTCATATCACTTTTGATCTGCATGTGTGGGTTTGCTCACAGGGTATAGACAGCCTGATCTGGCTGGGCTCCCCACCACTGCAGATAGGCTAGGGTTGAGCTGAATTACATTTGGGTTGTGAAACAAATGTATTGTCACTTGTATCCAAGATTGTTTGGAGCAATTAACATTTGCCCTATACCCTAAGTGCCTGACACATGAAGTAAAGTGAAGTGAAAGTCACTCAGTTGTGTCTGACTGTTTGCAACCCCATAGACTGTAGCCCGCCAGGCTCCTCTGTCCATGGGATTCTCCAGGCAAGAGTACTGGAGTGGGTAGCCGATTCCTCCTCCAGGGGATCTTCCCAACCCAGGTCTCCCACATTACAGGCAGATTCTTCACCATATGAGCCAACAGGGAAGCCTGAGAATATTGGAATGGGTAGCCCATCCCTTCTGTAGCAGATCTTCCCAACCCAGGAATTGAACCAGGGTCTCCTGCATTGCGGGCGGGTTCTTTATCAGCTTAGCTACCAGGGAAGCCCTGGCACATAGGCTCAATAAAATGGGCTCTGGTATCATGACAGCATCACAACCATGGCAAGATCTTCCCACTTCTGCTTTAGCAGGGGTGGGGGGTGCTGCTGAAATCCCATGGGGACACATGGCGGGAGGGACAGTGGGGAAGGGAAGAGGGATTAGAAATACTCTTCTAGCTTGAGACTGGGGCCTCTGTGTCCCTCACATCTAGAGCCTGCTTCTCAGAGGGTTGTCTCCAGAGTAGCCAGGTGCAAGGGGGTACTGGGAAGGTCCCAAAGGACTTGGAAAATCAACATCTTGGTCTGGGTGCCTCGTCACGCTTCCCTACCCCAGGATGGACTTGTCTCCTCTGTTGTCAGGAGGAAAACAGTGTGCAGAACTCTCCCTTCCTCCTTTCTCAGATTCCCTAAAAAGGCCAAGGGGTCCCCAAAGAGAGGAGTATGGCCATGGCTGGTGACCAGGACCCCTAAGTTCCCACTTTGCCTGAGAGGAGGCCCCATCTCAGGCAAGGGGGCCCAAGGTCCCACATATGCTTGCTCAAGTCCCAGAGTCGCAGGCCTTGCAGGGGTCGTCCCCTGCCTGAGAGGTCTTTCCGGTCTTGATGTTGTGCAAGACTGGCTTTCCTCCCTGACTAGCTTCCTCAGTGGAGCTGAGTGGAGCTCAGTGGAGCTGAGGCTTTGGGAAAAGAGGAAGGAACCTCGAGCTGGGTCTCCTTTCCCAGAGAGACAGCGGCACTTCGAGCTCCTGGCCCTCCCCACGTCCTCCTCACCCGCGGTTCGCCAACCCTGCAGCCCCGTCCCTCTGTGGAGCAGGTACTCCCATCCCCGGGCCTAGAGGATGAGCTGAGGCTTGGGAGCAGGGCTGGATTGGGATTTGGGGGAGGACACCTGGGAGTCCAAGCCCAAGACAAAGATACGCTCATAACCCAAAGCCTTGCACAACTCCAAAGTTTCCCCAACTCACATCCCAACCCCCATCTAACCCTGACTCCTGTCCCGCCCAGCCTTGGTACTTATTCCACCCCTACCCCATTGCATCCCATCCCCAACCATTTAGTAACCATCATCTCCATCCAGCCCCAGGCCTGACCGGCATCCTCACCCAACCCCATCACTCTCTCTTCCACACCAACACTAAAACGCAGCCTAACCATCACTTTCACCCCAAACCAACTGCAGCCCGACCCTCCCCTTCCCCGCAGTTCTCTTCATACATTACCACTTCATTCATCCGAGCGAAGGCCCCCCTGCACCATCCAGCATAGCTTGGTGGAATGGGCATTTGGGCTAAGAGAATTTACAGCCAGATTAAGGAGAGAAATGTGATGCTTCTACTACTTTTTCAAAGCCGATAGACCTCATTTATGGATAATGTGGTTTTCCGAGTTAAATGGCCTATGTTTAGGACTTTCCATTATTATGAAGATAATGTATTCCTGGAATCGCCCATCTGAACCTGCTTTCTGACCTGTTGAGCAAAGCGCTGAAGCTGGCTTGGTCACCCCCTTTCCCTCCTTCTCCAACTTGAATAGGGAAGTTGGGAGAAGCTCTGGTACTGGGAAATAGAAACTGAATCCTGAACCCAAGCACAGCTGCCTGCAGTGAAACTGCCTTTGCCCTTTCTTCTTCTTCTTCTTCATCTTCTTCTCCTTTGCCCAAACTTGGCCTCTGGGATCAGAAATCAGGGACTTGTGGCCCTAGTAACCCTCCCAGATGTCCTGGGACACTTGGTCTCATATTTACTCACTCACTTGCTCTAACACAGAGAGCAAATGTGGGTGTCCTCCATGTGCCATACACCCCAACCCAGGGCTGAGGCAGCGTCTATCAGTTCAGAGGAGTGGGACTATAAACCCTGTCTTCAGAAGGTGCAAGGCTTGGAGACTCCAGGATGAACCCTGGAACCGTGCTCTCCCGAATGGTCATTGCCTGAGGGCTACAGTGCTTCCTGTCCCCAGTATAGCCACCCCCTTCCCAGGAGCTGCAATCATCTGTCTACCATCAGGAGGTGCTAGGTGCCCACCAGGACACCCCACTCAGCCCGAGCCCTAGGGGCACCTCCCTGTCAGCACCAGGCTTTTAACTGGGACAGGAGCTCCCTTCCTGGAGTTCTTCATGCCCTTCTTTTTTTTCCGGGAAAGTTCTCTGGGCTGAGGCTGGTCTTTGGGGTAGAACAAGCTGAGCAATAAGCTGGACTCTGGTGGGACTGACCCCTTGGTTATTGGGGCTGGGCTAAGTATAGGTGACATCTACAGGCTGTGACTTTGGGTGGTTCTAGAAAGGGTCCTCTCAAAAAGCCCTGCTCCATTCTGGGGTCAGTGTGTCTAAAATCCCACCATTCCTCCTGTAGCTTCAGCGTTTCTCTTTCCAGGGCCCCAAATGGGAACCGCAGGGGAGCGGGGGACAGTGTGAACATTGGTGGTGTCCCAGCTGTAGAGGAGCTGACCCTGATGCTCAGTGTGGCGCAGGGCCACATCTGCCCCCAAACATGGCCAGCAGGCTGCTGTTCAGTCCAGCTTCCAGGACACTGCAGCCAGGTCGTGTGGCCCAGCCTGGACCAGCGTGACCAAGGACCAGGTGTGGAGGGTGTGGGCACATCTTCCAGGGAGAGGAGCAGCACTAGGACTGCCCCAGAGACTGAGGACTGGCCACGGGCCCCAGCAAATGACCAGACCTGCCTGCAGCAGCGGCCTAGCCAGGGGCCCCAGTCTCCTGAGGAACAGGGCTCTGCCTGTTCTTTCCACAGTTTTGCCTTCACTGTGCTCCCTCTGAGGACATCCCTCCTCTCTTCACACTTGGCTAGTCATCCTCACAGGCAATTCAGCACCTCTCCAGGCTCTGTTCAGCCTCTCCCCAGGAGTGCCCTCTGGTAGCCACCAGAATCAGCTGGGCCCCATCCCTGAGACAGATGGACTTGGGACCGGAAGATATCATGAGTTTCCTGTCCCCACTTCCAGGTTCCCCAGGCCCTTCCCCTCACTCTGCAGGGTCAGCATTTAGGGCCAAGGAAGATTGCAAAGTTGACAATATGGGTTTTGTATGTGCATGTGGTAAAGTTTACTGTTTTAACTATTTTTTAAGTATGAAATTCAGTGGCATTAAGTACGTTCATACTACTGTGTGGCCGTCATTACTGTCTATTTCCAGAATTTTTCATCATCCAAAATAGAGACTCTGTACCTATTAAACATTAACTCCTCCGTCCCTCCTCTCTCCAGGCCCTGGTAACTTCTATTCTACTTTCTACAAACTTGCCTATTCTACGTATCTCATAAAAGTGGACTCATATAATATGTGCCCTTTTGTGCTTAGCTTATTTCATGTGTCAGAATTTCATTTCTTCCTATGCTGCTGCTAAGTCACTTCAGTCGTGTCTGACTCTGTGCGACCCCATAGACGGCAGCCCACCAGGCTCCCCCGTCCCTGGGATTCTCCAGGCAAGAACACTGGAGTGGGGTGCCATTTCCTTCTCCAATGCATGAAAGTGAAAAGTGAAAGTGAAGATGCTCAGTCATATGTGACTCTTAGTGACCCCATGGACTGCAGCTTACCAGGCTCCTCCATCCATGGGATTTTCCAGGCAAAAGTACTGGAGTGGGTGCCATTGCCTTCTCTGTTTCTGTTGTATAGATATATCACACTCATCTGTTGATGGACACTTGGGTTGCTTCTACTTTTTGGCTATTATGAATAATGCTGCTGTGAACATGTGTGCAAATATCTATTTAAGGCCCTATTTTTTATTCTTTTGGGTATATACCTAGGGGTAAAGCTGCTAGGTCATATGGTAATCTGTGTCTGACTTTTTGAGGAAACACAAAACTTTCCAAAGGGGCTGCACCATTTCACATTTCTACTAACGGTACATGAGTCTTCCAATTTCTCCACAGCCTCGTCAACATTTGTTATTTTCTGGTTTTGTTTGTTTGTTTACAGTGTGAAGTGGTAGCTCATTGTGGTTTTGATTTGCCTTTCCCTAATGACTACTGATCTTAGTTTTCTGAATGTTGAGCTTTAAGCCAACTGTTTCACTCTCCTCTTTCACTTTCATCAAGAGGCTTCTGAGTTCCTCTTCACTTTCTGCCATAAGGGTGGTGTCATCTGCATATCTGAGGTTATTGATATTTCTCCCGGCAATCTTGATTCCAGCTTGTGCTTCTTCCAGCCCAGCGTTTCTCATGATGTACTCTGCATAGAAGTTAAATAAGCAGGGTGACAATATACAGCCTTGACGTACTCCTTTTCCTATTTGGAACCAGTCTGTTGTTCCATGTCCAGTTCTAACTGTTGCTTCCTGACCTGCATATAGGTTTCTCAAGAGGCAGATCAGGTGGTCTGGTATTCCCATCTCTTTCAGAATTTTCCACAGTTTATTGTGATCCACACAGTCAAAGGCTTTGGCATAGTCAATAAAACAGAAATAGATGTTTTTTCTGGAACTCTCTTCCTTTTTCCATGATCCAGCGGATGTTGGCAATTTGATCTCTGGTTCCTCTGCCTTTTCTAAAACCAGCTTGAACATCTGGAAGTTCATGGTTCATGTATCGCTGAAGCCTGGCTTGGAGAATTTTGAGCATTACTTTACTAGCATGTGAGATGAGTGCAATTGTGTGGTAGTTTGAGCACTCTTTGGCATTGCCTTTCTTTGGGATTGGAATGAAAACTGACCTTTTCCAGTCCTGTGGCCACTGCTGAGTTTTCCAAATTTGCTGGCATATTGAGTGCAGCACTTTTACAGCATCATCTTCCAGGATTTGAAATATCTTTTTTGTACAAAAACGTGAAGATCTTTTTTGGACAGTTCTTCTGTGTATTCTTGCTACCTCTTCTTAATATCTTCTGGTTCTTTTAGGTCCATACCATTTCTGTCCTTTATTGAGCCAATCTATTTCATGGCAAATAGATGGGGAAACAGTGTCAGACTTTATTTTTTTAGGCTCCAAAATCACTGCAGATGGTGATTGCAGCCATGAAATTAAAAGACGCTTACTCCTTGGAAGGAAAGTTATGACCAACCTAGATAGCATATTAAAAGCAGAGACATTACTTTGCCAGCAAAGATCCATCTAGTCAAGGCTATGGTTTTTCCAGTGGTCATGTATGGATGTGAGAGTTGGACTGTGAAGAAAGCTGAGCGCCGAAGAATTGATGCTTTTGAACTGTGGTGTTGGAGAAGACTCTTGAGAGTCCCTTGGACTGCAAGGAGATCCAACCAGTCCATTCTAAAGGAGATCAGTCCTGGGTGTTCTTTGGAAGGACTGATGCTAAAGCTGAAACTCCAGTACTTTGGCCACCTCATGCGAAGAGTTGACTCATTGGAAAAGACTCTGATGCTGGGAGGGATTGGGGGCAGGAGGAGAAGGGGACGACAGAGGATGAGATGGCTGGATGGCATCACTGACTCGATGGACGTGGGTTTGAGTGAACTCTGGCAGTTGGTGATGGACAGGGAGGCCTGGCTTGCTGCAGTTCATGGGGTCGCAAAGAGTCAGACACGATTGAGTGACTGAACTGAACTGAATGACTACTGATGTTGAGTATCTTCTCATGGGCTTGTTGACCATTTGTATATCATCTTTGGAGAAATGTCTATACAAGCTTTCAGCACATTTTTTCAAATTTAAGTTGTTTGGGGGGGGTTGTTGTTAAATTATAGGAGTTCTTTATATATTACAGATGGTAATCCCTTATCAGCTATATGATTTGCACGTATTTTCCTCCAATTCTGTGGGTTGAGTTTTCACTCTCTGGATAGTATCCTTTGATGCAAAAAACATTTTGCATTTTGATCAAGTTCAATTTATTTTTTCTTTTGTTGCTCTGCGTTTGGTTTCATGCTTAAGAAACCATTGCCTGCTACTAGGTCATGAAGATTTTCACCTGTTTCCTTCTAACAATTTTATGGTTCCAGAGGCAGTCTGTGATGAAGGGCCTGCCTTCTTGTGCATGGCATACAGTAGGCATTTATCTTTGTTTGTGACCTATATGCCACACAAGGTTCTTGTGTCCCCTGTCACACCAAACTCACCCTGCCACGAAGTCTCAAGGACCACGCTCTTCTCTTGCCCACTCACAGGGGGTGAGGGGTTCTGCACTGCTGCAGGGCACACGTCCTCAGTCCCAAGTCCTGAGAAATGGGTGCTCACAGCTACAAAGAACAAGGTAAATACAGAAATGACCCTAGGGTGGCTAGAGACCCCAAAGGGAAAGTTTCAGCTAGAAGCCACTTTGAAGACTGAATAAGATTTCAACAGGCAAAGATCATTTGTGGTGAAGCCAGAGCTGGATAGCTGGAGAGCTTGTGGATAGACAGTACCGGCCCCAGGGTGGGAACTGGCTGCAGGGGGAGCATTAATTGGGGGCAGAGCTGGCAGTAGGAAAGGAAGGCCTTTCAGGGAGGTAGGGGAGCCACATCTCATGGGCAATGGGGAGCCATAGTAGGTTTTTGAGTAAGGGAGGACTCTTGAAGGCTGCAGTTTTCTAACTGCTCAAATTCCACTATGGTCTACAGCTGGTAAGACTGGTGGTAGGGAGACAAATTTCAAGTAAGAAACCATCATTTATGCTGGATGCCTTGGAATAAGTCATTGTGCCTCTCTGGGCTGCAGTTGCTGGTGACTTGGATGTCAGGGAGGGGGCAAGGAAGTGGGGGAAATAGAGAAACAGCTGTTTATCTTTGAAGAGGCTGGGAAAGCAGAACTTAGGGTGGGGCCAAGCGACAGACAGGATTTTCTGGGGCCACCAAGTGAAGGCATTCCTGGACACAGCCTGAGCTGGGAACATGGGCTCCTGGATGCCAGCTGGCAGCTGCCCTGCCCTCTCACTGGGTTGGCCAGCATAGTGTGTGGGGAAACAGGCCTGGGATCCCAGCAGGCTCTGAGACTGAGGTTCCCTAGGAGATCCCTGTGTGCCCAGCACAGTGCTCCCCAACCTCGTAGGCAACAGAACCAGCGTGACAACCTGCTATGGACTTCCTGCTCCAGCTCCTCCTCCTGGCCTTACCCATCCCAACAGGTAAGCTTTGCTAGCCGTTTCCTTCTCACAGGGCCTGGCCGCGGCAAGTCCAGCCTCTGTAGGCCTGGGCAGACTGAACTGTGTCTGGTCACAGGTTTAACTGCTGAGATTGAAGGAGGGCATGAGGAGGCGGTGACAGGGAACAGGGACGGTCTCTGGGGTGCCCAGAGGGGTTGCATTGCTGGGGGCAGGTCAGGGCGGGATTTGAGAGTGCATCTGGAACACCTTCTCGGGGGCAGAGCATGACCCCAGGCCTGCATTACAATCTTTCTTGTCCTGCCTCTCCCTCAGACCTGATCTCGTGGGGCGTCTCCAGTCCCGAGACCGTGAAGGGTGTGAAGGGGTCCTGCCTCGTCATCCCCTGCACCTTCAGCTTCCCTGCCAGTGTGAATGTGCCCGATGGCATCACAACCATCTGGTACTATGACTACTCAGGCAGACGGCAGGTAGTGAGTCACTCCACAAACCCCCAGCTGGTGGAGGCCCGCTTCCAAGGCCGTGCCCAGATGGTGGGGAATCCTGAGCTCAGGGTGTGCAACCTGCTGCTGAAGGATCTGCAGCCTGAGGACTCAGGCTCCTACAACTTCCGCTTCGAGATCAGCGAGGGCAACCGCTGGGTAGATGTCAAAGGCACAGCAGTCACTGTGACAGGTGAGAGCAGGGTCACCGACTGGAAGGGACTCCAGACTGCTCCTGGCCCCACTGGCTCACAGTTCCAACCCTGCCTAAACCCAAACCCAAACCCAGCCCTAATCTTGGCTGCAGTTCCAGCCCATCCCTGTGCCCCCTAGCATTTGCCCCCAGTGAACCCCTGGCTTCTCCTTCCCCTTGAAGTCCCCTGCCCCGGGCTGAGGTCTCCAGGGCAGGTGGTCTCAGGTACGGTGAAGGGCAGCCCCTAGCCTCCCGTCTTTGTCCTCAGAGGAGCTCATCATGCCTACCGTTGCCTCTCCGGCTGAGCTGCATGAGGGCATGGAGGTGGACTTCAACTGCTCCACTCCGTACGCATGCCTGCTGGAGCCGGTCACCCTGCGGTGGCAAGGCCAGGACCCTGCCCGCTCCACCACCTCCACACTCCAGAAGCTTGAGCCCACGGGCATCCACCACCAGGAGACCCTCCACATGGCCCTGTCCTGGCAGGACCATGGCCGGACCTTGAGCTGCCAGCTCTCAGCAGCCAACCATAAGACTCAGCATGAGCTTCGTCTCCAAGTGCAGTGTGAGTGAACGTGGCAGGCAGGGTGGGTAGCACATCCTTGTTACTGAGCTCACACACATCTGTGGTTCCCCAGTGGAAACCATCCCTTTCCGGCCTGCAGAAATAGCCAGGCTGTGCTTGGACCTCCAGAGTGGAACAGGTGGAAAGACCACTAAGCCCCAAGAGTAGTATTGAAAGGCTCCCTCCACCTCCAGTCCCTGAAGCTAGGCTGGGCAGGGAAGGGGAGACTCAGCCGGAGAACTGGGGGTTGGCCAGTAGGGGCCCTGGGATTTAGACCAGCTCTGGAGGATGAGGAGGCGGCGAGGGTTCACCCCTTTCCTGCCACTCATACTCAATGACCAGGGTAACACTTGGACATGGCAAAGAGACAGTGGGAGGAATTCCAAGTCTTCACTTGATTATGCATCTTCCCATCACAGTAAAGACGGGCAGCCTGTTCTAGAACAACTGCCGTACATAGGCATCAGGCTGCTGGCTTCACCACTGACTAGATGAGCAAACTTGGGGCAAGTTACTCGCCTCTCAGAGCCTCTGTTTTCTCACTACCTCTCTGGAGTGGCAGTAATAATAAATACGTTTTATCTCACAGGATTGTTATGAAAATTAAAAGTGTGCTTAGCACCTTTTAAGCATGAAAAAATATTAGCTTCTATTATTTTCATAGTTACATAGATTAAGGACTTGAAAATACTAGTGAATAGTGAAGTCGCTCAGTCGTGTCCGACTCTTTGCGATCCCATGGACAGTAGCCAACCAAGCTCCTCCGTCCATGGGATTTTCCAGGCAAGAATACTGGAGTGGGTTGCCATTTCCTTCTCCAGGGGATCTTCCCGACCCAGGGATCGAACCCGGGTCTCCCGCATTGTAGGCAGACGCTTTACCGTCTGAGCCACCAGCAAAATACTAGCTTTTTTTTTTTTTTTTTTTTTTTGCCACACTGCGTGGCTTGTTTTGGCAAGAGGAGAAGAGGATGGCAGAGGATGGGATGGTTGGATGGCATCACCGACACAGTGGACATGAGTTTGAGTAAACTCTAGGAGTTGGTGATGGACAGAGAGGCCTGGCGTGCTGCAGTCCACGGAGTAACAAAGAGTCAGACACGACTGAGCAACTGAACTGAACTGAACTGCATGGCTTGTGGGATTTCAGTTCCCTGACTAGGGACTGAACCTGGGTCACAGCAGTGAAAGCCCAGAGTCCTAACTACTAGGCAATCAGGGAACTCCTGAAAATATTAGCTTTTATTAGCATAGTTACATAGAGAGAGGCTTGAGAACAAGATTTAAAGAAATGCAGTTTCTTTGTATCGTTAGCATCTCCCAGCAAATGAGTTAACCATTCTCAGAGAGAATTTGACTCTGCCTTTAGCCGTTGTGTTTGATGGTTTGTCCCTTGCCAGCAGCTGCCACAAGCCACCAAAGCAAGCAGTGTGCCCATGGCCCTCAGATAGAAGAGATGGCGATGGACATGTCATGGGGCAGAAAGCCACTGAAGGCAGTGTAGGCTGAATGCTATGCCAAGCATCAAGGCATCAGGCTGTCAGTAGACACGGACAGGAGCAGGCTTCCTCACAATGTGAGGCCAGTGCCTGCCCTGGACAGGGGACTGATGGGAGTTCTGGTTTATCTGGGTGGGCTTCCTTAGCGCAGAGTGTTGAAAGGGGAGTGGAAAAATGCCCCTGCCTTCCCTGGGCACCATACTCGACAACCCCTGTCATGCCTTGCAGATGCCCCCAAGCATGTGGAAATCCTCCTCAGCCCCTCGGGGCGGAACATCCTTCCAGGGGATCTGGTCACACTCATCTGCCAGGTGAACAGCAGTCACCCTCAGGTCAGCTCTGTGCAGTGGGTCAAGGATGGGACGCACCTCAAAAACCGGAGTCGAGTACTACAGTTGCCCCGGGCAGCCTGGGCTGATGCTGGCGTCTACACCTGTGAAGCTGGGAATGGCGTGGGCTCTTTGGTCTCACCTCCTGTCAGCCTCCACATCTTCAGTGAGTCCTGGGTGAGCCTGGATCTTGACCAGAGTGTAGGGAGGCATCCAGGCCATGAGGGCTGAGGGAAACGAGGCCAAGGTGCCTCCTGGGATGCCTGTGTGAAGTTCCAGCTTGGCTTCTGACAGATGGCAAACCTCCCTGGCAATGAACAGGGCAAAGAAATGCATGGCCAGCCCAGGAGGCTCCTCCTCAGAGGGTTGTGACGTACAGCGCGCAGAGGTTTAGGCTGCAACCCTGGGGGGTGGGGCCTGGAAGTCGCCTGAGTAGCCCTCAGTGTGCTCTATGCTGCCCCCCAGTGGCTGCGGTCCAGGTGAGCCCCTCAGGCTCGATTCTGGAGAACCAGACTGTGACGCTGGCCTGCAACACACCGAAAGAAGCGCCCAGGGAGCTGCGCTACGCATGGTACAAAAACCACGAGCTGATGAAGGCCACCCACAGTCGCATCCTCCAGCTGCACTCAGTCACCAGGGCCGATACAGGCTTCTACTTCTGTGAGGTGCAGAATGCCCAGGGCAGAGAGCGCTCTGACCCAGTCAGCGTGTTGGTCCGCCGTAAGTGGGGGGGACGAAGGCTCTGGAGCTGGGAGCCAGGCCAAAGATTAGAGCCCCTGCAGGAGGGTTGGGGTCCTGGGCCGGCGTGCCCTTGAGCTCACATCTGGGCAAGGCTTTGAACCCCCCAGACCTCAATGTCCTATTTTAAACAACTTTTTATTTTGAAATAAGTTCAAACTTAAAAGTTGCAAGAAAAAATACAAAGAATTATCATATACCTTTAACCTTGATTCCCATTTTTTAACATTTGATTTTCTTTCTAACTATATATTATATTTGTATGTATATATGTACTCACACACATATACATATGCATATACACATGCACATATATGTGTGCACTCTTGCACACATTTTTGCTACACATACACTCTATTCACATGTGTATATACACATGCCCTCTATATGTATACATGCACACATAATCTATCTATCTATCTATCCATTTATATTCTTCAGGCATAATGGCCCTTTACTCCTTAATTTCTCAGCATGTATTTCCTAGGGTCATTCTCATGCATAACCACAGTACAATTATATGTAGTCAAGAAACTTAACATTCATACAAGATCATTATATAATTCACAATCCATGTTTAAATTTTACCAGTTGGCCCGATAATGTCCTTTATGGTAATTTTTTTTTTTCTGGTTTAGGATTCAGTTCAGGATCTTGCATTGCATTAAGTTGTCAAATCTCTTTATTCTCCTTTCTTCAGTCTTTCCTTGTCTTCCTTGACATTGAACCCTGACCAGCACAGGTCAGTTGTTTTGTGATAGTCTCACCTTGCATTGGTCTGAATGGAGCAGACCAAGCCCATGCACCTGGGCAGAGACACCACAGACATGATTCTGTGTCTGTCTCCCCGTGTCACCTCAAGAGGCACATGGGGTCAGTTTGTGTCATTGCTGGGAGTGTGGACTTCGATCATTTGCTGCAGTGCTGTCCTCTGCCAGCTTTCTTTACCAGTTGTCCCACCATTAAAGTGGAATCTCTGGATCCCCACTCTCAGGGTGACTGCAAGGATTGACTAGGATGAACTAGGATGACAGAGTGATTTGCCCAGTCTGGGGACAAATAGGAGCTGCTGGGGTCACTAACTTTTCCCAGGGCATCATGGGACAAAGTAGGTGCAGGGGTCAGAGGCTATAAGAGGAAATCCAGGAATGCACCTGTTGAGGGTAACAGGCCTGTCCCTCATCTCCACACAGACCCACCCCTCACCCCACACCTAACTGCCTTCCTGGAGACGCAGGAGGGACTGGTGGGCATCCTCCAGTGCTCTGTGGTCAGCGAGCCCCTGGCTACTCTGGTGTTGTCACATGAGGGCCTCGTCCTCGCCTCAACTTCCGGAGAGGGTGACCAGAGCCCACGCTTCAGTGTCTACTCTGCCCCAAACTCCCTGCGCCTGGAGATTCGAGACCTGGGGCCAACGGACAGTGGGGAGTACACCTGCTCAGCCACCAATTCCCTTGGGAATTCATCCTCCACCCTGGACTTCCATGCCAATGGTAAGATGGTCCCACTGGGGCTGGTAGAAGGAGCCTGAGGAGGAGGCCTGCTCTGGCCTCTTCCTCCTGAGAACCAACAGGGCTCAACTGAAGGCCTGACCTAGCTGGCTAGAAAAAAAATCACATCAAAGATCTGAGCTATACAGTCATCCCAGTCCCAGAGTTTCCCTGTAAGTCAAAGCAAAACGAGAAACGTGGCAGATTGAGTTATTCCTTTTGTATCCATTCTGACTCTGAACGTACAGGGTTTTTCAATGCACATTCATTTGTTTTTTATTTACTGAACATTTGGGGCAGACTCTGTGGTAGGAGTCAGATGCAGAAGCCCAAATAGAGAGGCTGAGTCTCGGTGCACATGTTGCCCTTCCCTCCTTCTGAGGCAGACATAGCTAATTGATCAAGCCAGGTTTTTGACAGAGGCCTAGGATCTGGCCCAGAATCCTGCTCAACCATGCTGCAGCCAGGTACCAATAGATCTGAATTGGCATTCAAGGTCAAACCCTTCTGATCATCAAGAGATTCACAGAGCTGATGCCATGATGCTCAGACCTCCTGATAATTGAGTTGGGAGAAGCCCAGGAAGGCTTCCTGCTGTGGGTGGCATGGAGCCGCAGACATGCAGGGGAGCTGAGCTTTCTTCTCTCCTTCTCTGCTAGTGGCCCGCCTCCTCATCAGCCCAGCAGCAGAAGTGGCAGAAGGGCAGGCGGTAACACTTAGCTGTAGGAGCAGCCTGAGCCCAATGCCTGACACCCGCTTCTCCTGGTACCGGAATGGGGCCCTGCTTCTTGAGGGGCCCAGCAGCAGCCTCCTGCTCCCTGTGGTCTCCAGCACTGATGCCGGCTCATACCACTGTCGGGCCCAGGATGGCCATGGCACCAGCGGGCTCTCCTCACCTGCTGTCCTCACCGTCCTCTGTGAGTAGCCTTCCCTCCAGCCCCTGCCTGCTGTGGGAAGATGAGCCACCGGAGCCCATCAGCCCCCTCCTCCAGGACCTCCTGACTCTGTCCTGGCCAGAGTCCCGAGAGAAGGCAGCCGCGAACCTGGTCACCATGGCCCTGACCGCCCTAGCTGAAATATGGAGACCGAGCCTAGGGCATCCCATTTCCCCATCCCAGTCCCATTATAGCTCTGCCTCTAGCCTCAGACCCATCATGGACACCATGTCCAAGCTTTATCCTCTGCAGCTGGGCCCTGGGACACTCTACTCCTATATATGTAGACACGCCCCATAGGTGGCACCCTCACAGGTACAGACACAAAGGCAGAGCCTCCCCACACAGGCCTGCATCTCGTCAAGGGTGGATGCTCCTGAACGGCTGACCAACATTCAGGACACACTCAGCTTCCAGCACGGCTTCCCTAACATGTGCAGGACGCATGTCCAGGGACTGTCAGGAAGAGCGGTCACCTCTTGGGGGTTTTCTAGTGTTCAGGGTGAGATCACCTGGGGGTCTTGGTCCCACTCTTCAGAAATTTCTAGGAGGAGGGCAATTTAGGCATTATCTGTTCTCATGGGAGCTGGCTTGGAGATCAGAGATAAGAGACAGGCAGGGTCTTAGGGGAGGGGGTGTGAAGAGAGGAAGCAGACAGTAAAACAACCAGGGATTGCTCTGTAGGTACCCTGCCCAGGAGCACAGGGCTGTTATGCAAGGTGGCTGCTAGCCCATACAGTTCTGGCAATGGCACCCCACTCCAGTACTCTTGCCTGGAAAATCCCAGGGACAGAGGAGCCTGGTAGGCTGCAGTCCATGGGGTCATGAAGAGTCAGACATGACTGAGCGACTTCACTTTCACTTTTCACTTTCCTGCATTGGAAAAGGAAATGGCAACCCACTCCAGTATTCCTGCCTGGAGAATCCCAGGGACGGCGGAGCCTGGTGGACTGCTGTCTATGGGGTCTCACAGAGTCGGACATGGCTGAAGCAACTTAACAGCAGCAGCAGCAAGCTAGAAAAAGGCCCTTCTTCCTCTGGGAAGACTCAGTCCAGTGCTAAGGCATAGTTTAGCACATGGGCATGGGCTGAGGTCCTGCCACCCAGGTCCGGTGGTCCTTGTATAATGCACAGTCTGCACAGCTGTTTGCGGCAGCTCCGGGTTCATGCCTTTGCTCAGTGTGTTCTGGGAGCCTAGCTAGCTTTGACTGCACCTGTGGGAGCCTGGCAGAGGCTGTGGGATAGTGCCCATACTCTTCTCTCTCCAGATGCCCCACGCTGGCCCACGTTCACTGCCCAGCTGGACCCTGACACCGCCGGAGCCGGTCAGCGAGGCCTCCTGTTGTGCCGTGTGGACAGCGACCCCCCGGCCCAGCTGCGGCTGTTCTACAGGGGTCGCGTGGTGGCCTCTTCCCTGCCATCAGGGGGCAGCTGTAGCACCTGCGGGAGCTGTTCCCCACGCACAAAGGTTACCAGAGCCCCCAACCTGCTGCGGGTAGAGATCCAAGACCCGGTGCTGGAGGACGAGGGCGTGTACCTCTGCGAGGCCAGCAACGTCCTGGGCAACGCCTCTGCCTCAGCGAACTTCAATGCCCAGGGTGAGGCAGGGCAGGGAGCAGGTCGCTTGGGGTCAGGGGCTGGTACTCGGGACCCTATTCATTTGCAACCCCCAGCTCCGAGGAAGGTCAGTTGGGCGAAACCACCTCCTGTCAACAGAGGGAGTTTGGTTTCCTCCCCTTTCCCCGTGGGCACCCAGAGGGGCTCCTTCCCACCTGCTCCAGACAGGGAGACAGGACCACTCACCCTGGGAACTAGGGGGAAGACGTCAGGGTTGAGGCCTGTCTCAGTAAGCCTGTGCTGCCTGCTCTCCAGCCACCGTCCTGGTCATCACACCGTCGCACACGCTGCAAGAAGGCACCGGAGCCAACCTGACTTGCAGGGTGAGCCGGGAAGCTGGCGGCCCTGCCAACTTCACCTGGTTCCGAGATGGGGCCCTGTGGGCCCAGGGCCCCCTAGAGACCCTGACGCTGCTGCCTGTGGCCAGAACAGATGCCGCCCTGTATGCCTGCCGCATCCTCACTGAGGCCGGTGCCCAGCTCTCCACCCCTGTGGTCCTGCAAGTGCTGTGTGGGTGATAGGCAAGGGGATTTGGGCCCTTGGAGGGTGGAGGGGGTGGTCTGGGGCAAACAGGGCTGAGGTTGAGTTTGAGGAGGCAAGAACATGGCTTGGGTGTGGGTGCGTGCAGGCCTAGACTGCGTATCTGGAGGAGGACAGCCTGGCAGCTGAAAGATGGTGAGCTGGGTAGGGGCTGGCCTGAGCTCCCCACTGTCTCTACAGACCCTCCAGACCCTCCAAAGCTGTCTGCTCTCCTGGATGTGGACCAGGGCCACACGGCTGTGTTTGTCTGCACTGTGGACAGTCGCCCTCCTGCCCAGCTGGCACTGTTCCACGGCGAGCACCTCTTGGCCACCAGCCCAGGGCTCCAGCTTCCATCCCGTGGCCGCCTCCAGGCCAAAACCACAGCCAACTTCCTGCAGCTAGAGGTCCAAGACTTGACCCTTAAGGACTCTGGTAGCTACCGCTGTGAGGCCAACAATGCCCTGGGATCAGCTAACACTTCCCTTTTCTTCCAGGTCCGAGGTGAGTGTCCTCTGTAGCTGTGGTGCATCCAAGTGTCCTGGGGGCCACTCTGCATATTTATGTAGAGATGTGTAATATATGGGCTTCCCAGGTGGTGCTAGTGCTAAAGAACCCCCGTGCCAATGCAAGAGATGCAAAAGATACAGGTTTGATCCCTGGGCCCAGAAGATCCTCTGGAGGAGGAAATGACAACCCACTCCAGTATTCTTGCTTGGAGAATCCAATGGACAGAGGAGTGCGGCAGGCTACAGACCATGGGGTCGCAGAGTTGGACACAACTGAAGCGACTTAGCACGCACATGGAATATGTAATGTATGTGTTAAGTCACTCAGTCATATTGGACTCTTTGTTACCCCAAGGACTGTAGCCCACCAGGCTCCTCAGTCCATGAGGTTCTCCAGGCAAGAATACTGGAGTGGGTTGCCATTTCCTCCTCCAGAGGATCTTCCCGAGGCAGGAATTGAACCCATGTCTTTTATGTCTCTTGCATTGGCAGGAGGGTTCTTTACCACTAGTGCCACTTTGGAGAAGGCAGTGGCACCCACTCCAGTCCTCTTGCCTGGAAAATCCCATGGGCGGAGGAGCCTGGTGGGCTGCAGTCCATGGGGTTGCTAAGAGTCGGACATGACTGAGTGACTGCATTTTCACTTTTCACTTTTGTGCATTGGAGAAGGAAATGGCAACCCACTCCAGTGTTCTTGCCTGGAGAATCCCAGGGACGGGGAGCCTGGTGGGCTGCCGTCTATGGGGTCGCACAGTCAGACACGACTGAAGCGACTTAGCAGCAGCAGCAGCAGCAGCAGCAGTGCCACTTGGGAAGCCCCATATAATGTACAAATGATCACATTTGTATGTACATTGTTGGTTGCTGTTTAGTTGCTAAGTTGTGTCCGACTATACATATATATATATATGAATATATCCATATTCTTCATTTATCTATCTGTATATATTCTTCTGTAATAATCCTGCCTAAGTGAATAAGCCAGAAAAGAACAAAGTTAATATCAATAATGCTGAAAAAAAAAACTTTTTTTTTCCTCCCATAGTGACAAACATCAATTTTTGAACATTTTCCCTGGGACTTGTTTCTGTATCTCCTATTTATCCTACCCTTTTCACAGTCAGAGAAATTGAAGGTCAGAGATTTAGGGGCTTGCTCATGGTCACATGACCAGGAGGGGGCCCTGCTAGCTCTGGATGAATTCAATGCTGGTCTCTGGCACAGTCTGAGCTCTCAATCACCACTCTAGCTGTCCCTCCTTCTTACTCCCTCACTCTGCTCTCTTCCTGCCTCAAACCTGGGGGGAATGAGAGACAGCCCTTTGCCTGGTCTTCCGTTCCTGCACTCTCATGACTTGGAAGTTGGATGAGGAGATGGGCTAGAGAGAGCTGCTAATTTCCGCTTCCAAGCTGTTGGTCACCATGCTGAAGTCAACTCATGATCAAGACAGTGGCCCTTGGTTGGACCTAAATCCCTACCATTTCTGTGCTTTATGGGGTCAAAACAACATCTGTCAAGAGCTAGCACGTGCATGGCACTAGGGTTGGACCCAGGTGAGGCTCACCCTGTGGTGGGTGAGATATAATTGACAAACAAAACCACAACTCAAGGTGATGGGCAGTGAATGCCAGGTCAGAACCAAGGCAAGGGAGTCAGGCACAGGAGAGGAAGAGGCGTGAAGCTGCAGTGGGGCCCTCCACAGTGGTCTGGGTGAGCAGTGGCTCTGGCACATGTGGTTGGGGTCTTGCTGTCCTCATGTGCACACAAATGCAGTCCCAGATGCGGAAGGCCCTCACCTGCTCTTGGTTTCTCCCTGCAGGAGCCTGGCTCCGGGTGTCACCGTCACCTGAGCTCCAGGAGGGCCAGGCTGTGGTCCTGAGCTGCCAAGTACCCACAGGGGTCCTGGAGGGGACCTCATACCATTGGTACCGAGATGGCCAGCCCCTCCAGGAGTTCACCTCAGCCACAATCCGTTTTGCAGCCATAACTCTGAGCCAAGCTGGGGCCTACCATTGCCAAGCCCAGGCTCCCGGCTCAGCCACCACGAACCTGGCAGCCCCGGTTAGCCTCCATGTGTCTTGTAAGCACTTTGATCTGTTCATGTTTCTTGGGGAAGGAGGGAGCCAAGGGCATGACTGGGGAAGGGGATATTGAGCCCTGGTTCTGGACTCTACTTCTGAGAGAGTCCTAGATGAGGGACCACCTGCTCGGGCCCTGACCATTGTCTGCCTCGTGTAGATGCCCCTCGCCAGGCCACACTCACTACCCTCATGGACACAGGCCCTGGGCGACTGGGCCTACTCCTGTGCCGTGTGAACAGTGACCCTCCAGCCCAGCTACGACTGCTTCATGGGGACCGCCTTGTGACCTCTACCCTGCAAGGAGTGGGGGAGCTTGCGGGGAGCTCTCCCCGGCTACAGGTGGCTGTGGCCCCCAACACGCTGCGCCTGGAGATTCACAATGCAGTGCTGGAGGATGAAGGCGTCTATACCTGCGAGGCCACCAATGCCCTAGGCCAGGTCTTGGCCTCAGCCACCTTTGATGCCCAAGGTCAGAATGGTGGTGTGAGTGTGTGAGTGGGTGGCTCTTTTAAGAGAAGAGGAGGTTGGAGAGGGTTCTGGAAGCCTGAGACACAGGCAGGAGGGCTGAACACAGGACAGTGCATTCCCACTCTTCTTAAGGGCAGCAATCTCCAAACTTGGTTTTCACTGAAGAACCTTTTTTAAAAACAGAATTTTACATGGATGCCCAGGGGATAAAACTAATCAGACAGGGGTCACTCAAGGAGAAACCACAGCAGGGCTTTTAAGGCCTGTGTTCTCCCAGGTGCCCTCCAACAGGGTCAGGGAGGGCTCAGGGCACTCCAGGGAGAACTCTGCTGGGGACCACCTGACAGATGATGAACTGTTTCCCAAGCTCCATCTCTGAGCCCCACTTACAGGTGGGTCACCTGTGCCTCCCAGAGGCTGAGAGGCTTCCCACCCTACAGGTGGCTTGCTTTACACAGCCTTCGGTATTCCCTGGTGTCCCTGCGCCCTCTTCTCTCTCCAGCTGTGAGTGTGCAGGTGTGGCCCAAAGCCACAGTGCAGGAGGGGCAGCTGGTGAACCTGACCTGCCTTGTATGGACCACTCACATGACCCAGCTCACCTACACATGGTACCAAGATGGGCAGCAGCGCCCAGATGCTGCCCAGTCCATCGCCCTCCCCAATGTCACGGTCGTGGACGCCACCTCCTACAGCTGTGGTGTGTTGATCCCTGGCCAGACACTCCATCGCTCCAGGCCTGTCACCCTGGATGTCCTCTGTGAGTCTGGTTGGATGCAGGGTGGAGCTGGGAGGGATGACAACAGCTTGCGGGGATCAGGGCACGGCCGAGTCCCACAGTCATCTACCCCAGGAACTCAGTACCAAGCTGGCTAGTAATGGACAAGGAGCATTAGAGTTGGGGGACATTGGGGCAGAGGAGCAGTGCTGCAGGTTGGGCAAGTGGAGGCCATTGCGGGCAGGGAGCCAAAGCCTTCCTGTTTTGAATGCCACCTGCAAACTGGCCTCCTTCTCGCCTTTCTGCATTACAGATGCACCCCGCAGCCTGCGCCTGACCTATCTCCTGGAGAGCCGTGGCGGGCAGCTTGCCCTGGTGCTGTGCACCGTGGACAGCCGTCCACCTGCTCAGCTGGTCCTCAGCCATGCTGGCCGCCTCCTGGCCTCCTCAACCACAGCCTCAGCCCCCAACACCCTGCAGCTGGAGCTGTGGGAGCCCGGGCCCAGCGATGAGGGTCTCTACAGCTGCTCAGCCCGCAGTCCTCTGGGTCAGGTCAACACATCCTTAGAGCTGCGACTAGAGGGTGAGGCAGGGCCTAGCCGGGGTGGGATCAGCTATGGTGTCTTGCCAGGCCCAGCTGACCCTGTCTTCTTGGTACAGGTGTGCAGGTGACCCTGGCTCCATCAGCCGCTGTGCCTGAGGGAGCCCCTATCACAGTGAGCTGTGAAGACCCTGCTGCCCGCCCACCCACCCTCTATGCCTGGTACCACAACAGCCGTTGGCTGCAGGAGGGGCCAGAGGCCTCTCTCTCCTTCCCAGTGGTTACACGGGCTCACGCAGGAGCCTATACCTGTCAGGTCCGGGATGCCCAGGGTACACGCAGCTCCCAGCCCACAGCGCTGCATGTCCTCTGTAAGCAAGGGTCCTTGCCTGGGGGTGCCTAGGGTGAGTGGAGGGTGCTTCTGGGCCCTAGTCTGGGTGGGCACAAGACTGCACAGGACTGAACCTGGGAATGGACACTTGGGGAAAGACATAGCGGATGAGGGAAGATTCCTTAGGGTCCTCTGAACCCTGCCTGGAGGAATCTGCCCACAGGATTCCTGAAGCTGTCACTCCCCAGAAGTGACCATTTCCCCAGAGGCTTCATCCTCACCAATGCCAGGCAGGTGGGCAATGGATAGCACAGGGTTTCCAAGCAAGACCCTCAACTCTGCCCTGCTCTACCATCCAGATGCCCCCCGGGATGCCACTGTGTCCTCCTTCTGGGACTCAAGGAGCAGCCCCATGGCTGTGGTACAGTGCACCGTGGACAGTGAGCCGCCTGCCGAGCTGGCCCTGGCCCGCAATGGCAAAGTTCTGGCCACCAGCAACGGCATCCCTGGCTTGGCAGTGGAGACGGGCCATGTCCAGGTGGCCCGCAATGCCCTGCGGCTGCGAGTGCAAGCTGTGCCCTCAGGGGACGAGGACACCTACGTCTGCACAGCTCGCAACTTGCTGGGCTCAGTCAGCACCACCTTGGGGCAGCTGCAGGCAGAAGGTGAGCTGGCCAGGAGGCAGGAGGGGTGCCGTTGCTATGGGGTCTGAGTCTGTGTGAGGGGTGGGGCTCCCACAAGAAGAAGCTGGCTGGCCTGACTTGATGGGGAGGAACAGTGCCCACTGGAGGGGGGTTGCTCAGCCTGAGGGGGATAAACAGCCTGGCTTTTGGAGAGCTCCCTACAGGAGAGGTGGGTGGAGATATGGCAACAACTCAAGGGGAGCATGGGTGGAGGGGAGACATAACCTTGCCCTCAGAGAGCCCAGACTGTGGGTGGGAGCACAGACCTGCCCTGGGGAAACTGGGAATGGGAGGACTGATCCAATCTTATCTTCAGGGAGCTCAGTTTGAGGGACAAGGTGCAGTCCCATCCTTGGGGCATTCAATCTGAGGGCAAGACACAGCCTCATCCATCAAAAAGCCTGAATTGATGAGAGAGGGAGGCACCACTTTGCCCCAGAAGTCTCCAGGGCAAGGAGAGGTAGCCCTGATGGCAGTCTGATGGGGGAGACACAGTCCCACCTTTGGGATCCAGATCCCATATTATGCACAGAGGACAAGCCAGAGGCTGCAGCTCCCACAGGCCTGCAGACCCCAACAGCGTCTGGTCCTGCAGGTGTGCATGTGGTGGCCGAGCCAGGGCTAGATGTGCCCGAGGGCGCAGCACTGAACTTGAGTTGTCAGCTCCCTGGTGGCCCTGGGCTCATGGGCAACTCCACCTTCACTTGGTTCTGGAATGGCCGGCGACTACACACGGAGCCTGCGCCCACCGTCGCCTTCACCCACGTGGCCCGTGACCAAGCTGGGATGTACCACTGCCAGGCTGAGCTCCCCACTGGGGCCATCGCCTCTGCTCCAGTTACCCTCCGGGTGCTCTGTGAGTGTCACATCCTTGACATCCTCCCCCTGCCTCAGTCTCCCCACATCTCACATGCCTGTTTCAGGTCTTCCTCCTCTTCTGTCTGCAAAAACCAAGGACTTCACAGCAATGGAGTCCTGGGTCAGAGAATTCCCACTGACTGGTGTGTGATCTTATGCCTCCCTGCCTTGGTTTCCTTATCTATAAAATGTCAGTCCCCTCTCCTTGTGAGGAGTGCAGGAGGTAGAGCATGCAGAATGCCTGGCACACAGTAAGCCCTCATCAAACTTAGCCCCTTATTTTACTCTTCACAAGAGCCCACACTGTATTAGTCAGCTATTGCTGTGTAACAAGCCACCCCAAAACCTAGTGCTTAAAGCGACAGCCACTTTTTATTTGCTCACAAGTCTACAGGTCAGAAATTTGGGCTGGGCTAGCAGTTCTGCTGGCCTTACATCATGTGGCTGCAGTTTCACCTTCTTGGCTGGCAAATGGCGTGGGCTGTCGGTTGGGCCTCGTGTGTCTAGCACGCTGGCCTGGGCTTCCACTTGGTTGTTTTCCAAGGAGAGCAGAAGCTGCAAGGCCCATTGAGGTCTAGCCCTGAAGTCACACAAAGGCACTTTTGCCTTCAAAGGGAGTCACAGATTTAAAGAGTGAGGAAACAGGCTCTGCCTTTTAATGGAAGGAGCAGCAGTCGCCTTGCGTGGGATACAAGGAGGGGAGGAATTGTGTAGTTGTTTCTGCAGTCACCACACTCCCTGTCTTCCTACAGATCCCCCCAAGACACCCACGATGACGGTTTTTGTGGAGCCTGAGGGTGGCATCCAAGGCATTCTGGACTGCCGAGTAGACAGCGAGCCCCTGGCCAGCCTGACCCTCCACCTTGGCAGTCGGCTGGTGGCCTCTAGCCAGTCCAAGGTTGCTCCTGCCAAGCCACACATCCATGTCTCAGTCACCCCCAATGCCTTGAGGGTGGTCATAGAGGAGCTGAGGCCCAGTGACCAGGGGGAATATGTGTGCTCCGCCTCTAATTCCCTGGGCTCTGCCTCTGCTGCCACCTACTTTGGAACCAGAGGTGAGACCCCCCGCCCTATCTCCTAGGCTGCGCTGCACAAAGGCCCGGCTCTCAGATCCAGAGGCTTCCTTCTGAGGTCTTTCCTGAATCCCTTCTGCTTGTCTAGTCTAGACTGATCGCTTGAAACTCCTTTGCATGGGGAAATTTCCAAGGGAAAGTAGAACTTAAAATAGGTTTCATCTTGGGGGAGTCAGCTTGGGAGGGAGAATCAGAGGCCTGGAGCCACAGCCACCCCCTAAGCCTCACCTCGTGTTACAGCCCTGCACCGCCTGCAGCTGTTCCAGCAGCTCCTCTGGGTCCTGGGACTGCTGGCTGGCCTTCTCTTCCTTCTGCTGGGCCTGGGGACCTGCTACACCTGGAGGTGGGTCTGGAGCTAGAAGGTGAACAGAGTAACCTCATCCTTCCCCCATGTCCTTCCTACCAAATTCACAAGCTCCATACTTTCTAGCCTGTCCCTCTCCTTCCCTCTGCTCCAAATTTGAGAAGCCTAAAATTGTCTCTAAATCTATCTTTCTATAGTTTTCTTCTTTCCTTGTCTCTGCTCTCTCACTGCTGAAGAAAGGACTGGGGAGGAAGAAAGATCAAGTAGCCTATTCTCCACAAATCTCCCCCACTGCTCTGTGTATCGAGCAGGGTGTAAACTTACAGGGTGGGGGAATGGAACGGGGGCAGGCCGGGGAGGAGAGAGGCTCTCTGAGTCCACTCTTGTCCTTGCAGAAGGAGGCATTTTCATAAGCTGAGAGAGGGTGAAAATTCAGTGGAGATGGCTTCTCAGAAGGAAACCATGCAGGTATCCATGCACCATGTGGGCACATGTAGACACAGTACTTGGCTAACCTGCGCTGTGGGACTGGCACCGAGAGATTATTCTCATTTATAGGACAGTGCTTGGGGCTGGGGGAGATTGGAGAGAGAGCACAGAGACCCAGCACCCTCTAGAAGACAGTGGGGGCCACATTCTGAGTAGGGCAGAGCACTCACGGGCTTGCTGCTTGGCTGCCTGAATAACTGGAGCAGACATTCTGAACTGAGCAGCATCACCTCTACTTCCAGGACCCCACCTGGGTTTTAGGGTCTCTCTTCCTCACTCCTGATTCTGCCCATCACCTTTGCAGGGGTGAAAGTCTGTTTTCCCTCCCCCGTGGTGTGTCCCTTTCTGTAGATAATCCATTTGGTGGGCCAGGGCTCCCAGCCACATTTTCAGCCATGCACACTCTCTCCAATCCCCTGGGGACCCATACCCAGGCCTGGGGACCCATACCCAGGCCTGGGGACTTGGAGGACTGCCCTCCAGAGCTAGAGGTCAGGTGATGACTGCTCCCAGAGTCCTCCAGTGACCAGTTTTCTCGGTGGGAAGCTCATTGATCCTTATGCAGCCACATCTTGGACCTCATGCTGGACTCTGCCCCTGAGCTGACCTGTGGCATTTCCTGCCTTTAGGAGGAGGAAGTCACCAGAATCTGTGATGACTCGGACCCTGTGAACAATGCAGCGTTGGGTCCTGACTCCCTCTGAAAACATCTCTGTGGCATCTGACTTTCTATGACCTGGCTCCAACCCCCAAGAAAAATGGGTGGTGAGAGGTGGTGGTGAACCTCAATCTACCCATAAGGGTGTTGACCCTGGGCAACTCTGAAGAAAAATGAATTGATCACGTTGTCTATTTCTCTTTCTCTCTTCTCTGGATCTCATCTCTCTATTTATCTTCCAATGCACTACCTCTTCACGTCTTCTTCCTCCAAGCTCACTGTGGACTTCTGGGATGGATTAGAATAGAAGAAGAGCTTTCTATATCATTACAAGCTGGTCACGGCACCCTATAGTGACTAGAATATAAGTTAGGCTGCTCTAAAAAGACCAAATACAGTAACTTCAACATGAAAGAATTTGATTTTTCTCTCTCATACTAGTCTGGGTATATTATGGTGGTTTAAAATGTTGGAGCTCTGGATCCTTCTCTTTTGTTTTTCTCCATCCCTAAAATGTTGCTTCTGATTGTGAAGTTCACAATGATCCCATTGGGCTCATACTCCTTCCAGCAAGAAGAAGTGGAATGAAAGGCACACTCATTCCCATTGTGGATACAACCCAGAAGTTCTGGCTGGAATTTGGTCATATGGCTACTCCAAGCTGCAAGGGATTTTGGGAAATGTAGTTTTTATTATATTTCCAAAGGACTCCCAACTATGGACTCATCCCTGAGACTTTGAGAACACTGATGAGAAGGCTGCCAGCAGGCCATATTCTGTCTCAGTGCCCATCTACTGAAGGCCAGGGTATGTCCCTGTCCTTTCTGGTCATGAGTCCTGGAGGAGGTAGTGCCTTTCACACATTAAGACTGAGAAAGTCAAGAAGGATTTGTGGTCGCTAGGGAGAGGGAATGCCAGGCAGTTGAGTTGCCTGAACAGGCATCTTGTGCCAGGTCTAGCCCTTGAAAGAAGAGGTGCCTCCATTTACACTCCCCACCCCCAGAGAGTGTGGGGAGCAGACATCGTATCAGCATCCTTGTTTCTGCTCCAAGTGCATTCCTGTCCAGGATCAAGTGAGCTCACGTCCTCTTCCTGGAAGTGTGTGCACCAGGGGTTACTAAGACAAACAAGGGTCACTAAGAAAGAATAACGTGCCCCTAGGGAAGTCAGTGCCTGAGGGGAACCAGTTCTCGGGGGGCTAGTGACTCCTTTGGTATCCTGGTGGCACATGGTGGGAGGAGCACGGGGCTCACCACTCTGGGATTTGAGTTGAGAAATGTGGAGAGAAGTGGGAAGTTGGCATAGGAGCTAACAGGTTGGGAAGAGATTGAAGGCCAGGTGAGCTTCATGCAGCCATACATGGACCCTTCTGGTTCCAGGCCCCGTTCTTATTAGTGCCCAATTGCCAGGCTCTTCCTGGGGTCTATCAACATGTCCTCCCAATAAACATCCATCCTGTGGCATAACTGGAATGAATCATTTTCTTGAAAGCCAACTGCTGGACTGGAACACAGAGGATTAGAATGTGAGTGGTGTTTATTCTGGAAGACTGTCTGCTGAAGGCAGCAGTGGGTGCAAAGTACATAACATTTACCACAAACTACCTTACACTCAAGCAATTCATGCTCCTTCCTGCTCCTTGAGGCTCTGGGCACCGTTCACCTCTGCTCCCATGACCAGCACTGTGCTTGGCATGCTGTGGGCAAGCACTTGGTAAGGGGTATTTTTTCTACATTGCTATTAAGTAGAAACTGTGGGTTAAAATGGGACAGGGAGAGAGCAAGCCAAATGCAGCCGAATATTCCCTGGTGGCTCAGGTAAAGAATCTGCGTGCAATGCAGGAGACTTGGGTTTGATCCCTGGGTTGGGAAGGTCCCCTGGAGACGGGAATGGCAACCCACTCCAGTATTCTTGCCTGGAGAATTCCACGGACAGAGGAGCCTGTCGTGCTACAGTCCATGGGGTCGCACAGAGTGTGACACAACTGAGCATGCACGCAGCTAGCAAGGAAGAGAGGGTGAGGGGAGGACCACGAGTAGACACAGGAAGGATGGCTCGTGGGGGATTTGGGAACATTTGACCTGGAGTCTTCACCTGCTTCTGTGCACCTCCAAGTGGGTGTAGGTCCACCAGGGATTGGAAGATTCTCAGAGAGGTTAGTTGTGTCCACCCCCGGTGGTCTGAGCCTCCTCAAGACTTTTGAAATAACGTTTAATTCAAGCGTAGCACAGAGAAAAGTGCACACATTTTAAACGTACAGCTCAATGACTTTTCACAAAGTGAATATACCCATGCAACCAGCCCCCAGAGTCTCCTTTGTGTCCCTCCCCCAGTCGCAAGCCCCCAAAGCTAACTAGAAAAAGACACCCCTCTTTTCTCCCATTTGGGAAGGATTTGGGGAAGAAGTTTCACAAGAGAATGTGGATCCTGACAGAGGGCAAATCAGGAAGTTACAAGTCCTTATCCACAGGAGGAGGGGTTGATGGCTATCTAGCCTGTCTACACTGGAGCACCCAGCATAACCAAAGTGATCTATGTCTGTACTAGGTCTGGTTCCCCAAGACAAGGTTTCATGTGCAAGTGACCTATTAAGGATGTGTTCCCAGGGGAGACCAGGAAAGGGGTGGAGGAAGCAGGACAGGCAAAGGGAGGAAGTTAAGGACACACAGCATTTTTTTATAACGTCTCAAAACTAAGAACCACCCTAAGGTCCAGCAACAGTAGTGTCAATGAAGAAAACACGTGGTTATAGTCCACAATTGAATGCTACTCAGCAGTGAGTATAATTGAGCTGAAGTCATACACCCCAGGCTGGATACATCTCACAAACTGGGGAAAAAGTTTTCAACTCATACTCCAGACAAAGGGTTCATCTCCCTTATATAGAGAGTTCCTTCCAAGTTGTTAAGAGAAAGACCTCAATAGAAAAATGAGCTGGAAATATGAATAGGCAATTCAGGGGAAAAGACATACAAACTGTTCTTAAATGTGTGAATAAATATTCAACCTGACTCATAAGACAAAATGGAAATGAAGACTCCATTTTCACTTGCAGACTAGCAAATATCATATCAATAAAGTCTTGATAACTGTGTTGGGAAGGCTGTAGGAAAATGAGCACCCCAGATGCAATTGTGAACTGGTACAAATCGGAGGGCAGCTTAACTCTATCTGCCCAAATAACAAGAGCACATATCTTTTGACCCAGAAATCCTGCTTGTAGGAAATCATCTCACAAATGAATGTGTGTATGAAGCTATCCACTACAGCATTGTTTGTAAGATCAAAGGGATTGGAAACCATTTATAAGGTCAAGGGGCTTCCCTGGTGGCTCAGAGGTTAAAGCGTCTGCCTCCAATGCGGGAGACCCAAGTTCGATCCCTGGGTCAGGAAGATTCCCCTGGAGAAGGAAATGGTAACCCACTCCAGTATTCTTGCCTGGAGAATCCCATGGACGGAGGAGCCTGGTAGGCTACAGTCCATGGGGTCGCAAAGAGTCGGACACGACTGAGCGACTTCACTATACACTATACTATATGCCCAAGAGGAGACTATGAATAAATGACATCATTTAACTATTAAAACTAATGTAGATTTTAGCCATTAGAATGGCTAAAATTTTAAAGGTGGACCAACACTGAAGTGTTGGTGAGGATATAAAAAAACTCTGACACATTGCTGGTGGGACTGTAAAATGGTACAGGTACTTTGGAAAATAGCTTCTTTAAAAAATTAAACATGCCTTTTACTGTATGACCTTTCAATTGTACTTCTAGGTATTTACAGATGAGAAATGAAAACATGTTCATATGAAGACTTACACAGTAATTTGTGGCAGCTGTATTTAGAAGAATCCAAACTGGAAAAGAACCCAAATGCCTAGCTGGAGAATAGAGAAACCATGCTTCCCTCATACCACCAAACATGCTCAGTACTACAAAAGAGCAAATTACTGCTACAGGAAACATCGTAAATGAATCTCATACGCAGAGATGGGAGGAAGCCAGACACAAAAGAGTACATGCTTTGTGATTCTACTTGTTTGAGGTTCTAGAATAAGCAAATCTATAGATAGAAAGTTTATCAGTGGTTGCTTGGGGTTAGGAGTCGGGGAGAGACTGACTGGGAAGTCAGTCAGTCAGTTCAGTCACTCAATCGCAACTCTGCGACCCCATAGACTGCAGCACACCAGGCCTCCTTGTCCATCACCAACTCCTGGAGTTTACCCAAACTCATGTCCATTGAGTCAGTGATGCCATCCAACCATCTCATCCTCTGTTGTCCCCTTCTCCTCCCACCTTCAGTCTTTCCCAGCATCAGGGTCTTTTCAAATGAGTCACTTCTTTGCATCAGGTGAACAAAGTATTGGAGTTTCAGCTTCAGCATCAGTCCTTCCAATGAACACCCAGAACTGATCTCCTTTAGGATGGATTGGTTGGATCTCCTTTCTGTCCAAGGGACTCTCAAGAGTCTTCTCCAACAATTCTTCTGCGCTCAGTTTTCTTTATAGTCCAACTCTCACATCCATATATAACTACTAGAAAAACCATAGCCTTGACTAGATGGACCTTTGTTGGCACATAATGTCTCTGCTTTTTAATATGTTGTCTAGGTTGGTCATAACTTTTCTTCCAAGGAGTAAGCGTCTTTTAACTTCATGGTTGCAGTCACCATCTGCAGTGATTTTTGGACCCCCCCAAAATAAAGTCTGTCACTGTTTCCCGTTTCCCCATCTATTTGCCATGAAGTGAGTTCTGGATGCCATGATCTTAGTTTTCTGAATGTTGAGCTTTAAGCCAACATTTTCACTCTCCTCTTTCACTTTCATCAAGAGGCTCTTTAGTTCTTCTTCACTTTCTGCCATAAGGGTGGTGTCATCTGCATATCTGTTACTGACTGCAAAGAGGCACAGGGAAATTATTTGGGGGTGATGGAAATGTTCTATCTAGACTGCGGAAGTGATGACACAGGTATATAAAGTTATCAAAACTCATCTAACTGTACACTTAAAATAAGTGCATTTTTATTGCATGTAATAATGTTAATTTTAAAATCCAAAGTAATAATAATAGAATAGTAGTAATAATCATAAGAATACTGTTGATGTGGACTTCCCTGGCGGTCCAGTTCCTAAAACTCCCCACTTCCACTGCAGGGGGCACGGGGGTTCCATCCCTGGTCAGGAACTAAGATCCCACGTGCTGCCGCAGTATGGCCGCTCTCCCCTCCCCCCGCAAAAAAAAAAAAAAAAAAAAGAAAGAAAAAAAAACCAAACCAACTAGTGTTAATGAGATCTCTGATAAGAAGGATCTTCAAGGCATATAAACTGGGGAAAAAAAGATGCAAAAAATGTTTAAAAAGAGGGGAAAAATGTTTGTATTGTCTTGGACACACAGTAAAATAATCAAAAAACCTATACAAGAAGGTAATAATAGCTTTCTGTTGGAGGGATGTGGTCTGAGAGGATGCGCTATTCCCTGTACTTCCCACCATACTTCTTGATGTTTGAATCAGACCAGCATAGGTTACCCGCCCCACTGCAACTCTTACTAACTGAATTTTGACTTCTTGAAAACAATACATTTGCTTGGAAGTTAACATTCCTCGCTATCAGAACACATGCTACTCCCTATCCAAATTTATTACTCAGTGAACAAACTTTTTTAAAACAAGAAACAAATGTTAACGAGGCCCAAAGGATCCCCCACGTGTGGGAGTCTACGGCTTTGTGCCATTCTTCGCGCCCTGCCCGCCTCCCCACCCCCATCTGCCACCACCGGGGACACAGGGCTGCCCCACTCTCCGCCCGCCCGCCCTGCTGCCTTGTCTGTGCGGCCAGGGAACCCCAGGCCCGGGGCCTCCACTAGTCCAGCCTCCACCCGCGCGCCTCGGCGGGCAGGGGCTGGGGGCCCTGTAGCACAGAGGTTAGCTTGGGGCCGTGGCCGCACCTGCCCGTCGCGGTCACCCGGGCCTCCCTTCTCTTAGAGGCCGCCAGTCTCTCACCTGGGCAACTCTGGGCAGGACTGGTGGCAAGGTGAGGACTAAGGTCCGCCCCGAGAGACTACGGAAGAGGGCGCTTCTCGAGCAGACCCGAGCAGCCACAGGTGGCCCCTCGCACTGTCCCTGCTTCCCTGCTCGGGTCTCCAAAAGCCCTTCTTGGGGGTCGCTGCCCCATCTCACTTCCCATCCCCACGAGTAGGGGGCCCTCTGAGACCTAAGCTGCGGGTCGGCTCGGGAGGGTCTCCCAAAGTGGGGGGCGGGGCGCACAGATTCCCACCCCCGCCCCTCCAAGCTCTAGGGGAATGGATCTGGCTCCCCGAGGGCACACGCCGCCGGCCTGGGGTCAGGACGGATGGGCGGCGATGGTGGCAGGGGCAGGCGGGGCTCCGCGCCGGGTCCCACGAGGAGCGGGTGCGAGCCGGAGGGCCGGCTGTACAGGGCGTGGGTCGGCGGCGATCCAGCGGGGGTGGAGCCGGGAGCCGGGAGCCGCAGCGACGACGCTGGGCGCTCAGAGCTATGCGTCCGGGGTCTCGGAGAGCTCGAGGGTCGCCCACGTGGGGGCTGCTGCTGCTACTGGGCCTACCGTGGCCTGTGTGGGGGACGAAGGAGTTTCAAGGTGAGTGGGAGTTCCCCCCACAGGGTCAGGCGAGGCACTGTCGGGATGGAGGTTCAGAAATCCCCGGGAATCCCGCGGGCCAGGAGTACAGGCCCTGGGGCGGGTTTGGGAACGTCTCCGTAGGAATTGCCCAAGGACTTTCACCTGTAGTCGGGCAGACCTCTCGCCCAATCTTCCACACTCTTCCCAGACGCCCTGTGCCAATAGTTAAGCAGAGTGGCAGGGCCCCCTTCCCCTCTGAGTAGCGGCTCAGCAGCCCCAAGCCCCTCTGGATTCTCTGCTCTTGCCCATCTGCCCGTGAAGGTCCCTGGACCTCCATTTCCTAGGGTTCAGCCGGCCTCGGTCCTCCAGGAAGCCCCAGACCACTGGTGCCCTGGAGTCCCTGCTGCGGCCTCACACTAAGGGGCTAGCTGTGGCCTCCACACTCCTGCATCAGCCCATGTTCACTGCCTCATCCCCGGACTCTGGGGCAGTGTGTATATTGTTTATACTGTTGCCTTGTTTGGTTAGATAGCAACTGCTTCAGACAGATGGTGCCTGATAGCAGGGCCCTGAGGGAAGTCTCTAGCTCTGTCTCTTCTCAGAGTGACCCCTCCAAACTCTCTTCGAAATGGGGTTGATAAAAATCTCTCCTGTGCATCAAGTGCCTGACCGGGGGGCAGGAAGGGCAGGGCAGCCTGGTGGCAGTGGGTTCCAGAGCACTGTGCAGGGTGTCACAGTGAGGGGCACAGGGCTAGGATCCTGCTGTGTTCTGGGATGTGCGTGGGGAGGGACAACAGCCCTCAGGCCTTTGGGAATGGTCCACAGGCATTCCAGCGCTCCTTCTTCAGCCTGAGGTCTGGGGATGATGAAGGAACCCCTGGGAGGAATGAAGAGGGGCTCTATGCTCCCCAACACCACACTGACTCCTCTGTTTCCACTCCCTTCCACCTAGTCACCACCGTTCCATCTCTGCCTCCTTGCCCCCATTAAGGTACCAATGGCCAGTGTGTGTGCGCAGGGCCAGGAGAGAACCCCCAACCCACACTCACACGTGCACACCTTCCCCTCTGCACCTTGGGAAGCCCAGGGCCAGTTGGATCTAGTTAAATCCTCTCTGGCCTGAGACCCCCACAGTGGCTCCCATACATGCACTCAGACCCCTCCCTGCACTAGCCCTTCAGCCGCCATTCCAAGGCCCTGCACCTCCCTACCCCCACCCCATCTCCTTAATGGCAACTGCTGATCCACTCAAGGAGGACTTGGCAGAGGAGACTTCCTGGAGCTGCTGCTATCCCAGGTCTTTGATGATGGGGTCTAGAGAAGGAGATGGAGGAGAAAGGAGTTGAGGTGGCCTGGAAGGAGCTGAGCCACTTCCACAGGCAGCCATCTCAGCCTGGTCAGCACTGGGGACAGGGCTGGGGGGATGGGTGTTGGGGAGCGGTCAGTTCTGGGAGCGAGGCTTCCCCAGGGACTGAGTGCCAGAGGGGCAGGAAGGTTGCCTGCAAGGTCTGGGCAGCCTAAGGTCTGATTCCTTCAGCGCGGGTGTGGGTGTGGTGAGAGTTTCTGGGGCTCACTAGGGAGGACTGGGAGCATTCCAGGGGAGCATTCCAGGCGCCTTCTGAGTAATGCTTGGCTCCTAGAGCCCCCTTAAGCCTCCCCCTCCCAGCCTGGGAGCACTCAGGCTCTGACTCCAAAACAACCCCATTCCCCCCCTCCCCCCACAAAGGGGGCTTCTGGGCCAGGGTCCCTGGAAGCCCTGCCCCTAGCACAAAACCCCAGGGGAAGCTCTGGGCAACATCTGGTTGTTGTTTTTCTCAGATGGTGGCAGAAAAACAGGCTGTCCTCTCTTCACAGATTTCTCACCATAAAAGCATTTGCTGCCCCACCTAAAAATACCCAAAGCTGCCTCCCATTTCCTTTACCCTCTGTTTTGGGGGCCTTGGTCTCTTCCTGCTGATCTTTGATTCCCGTTTTCCCCTCCCAAGGTCATTAGAGCTCCCGAGTACCCAGCTGAGTTGTTCTTCCCAGACTCCTCTCTCTTCTGCCTCCCTGGCAGCTCCTAGGTTCCAAGGATGCCCCATGGGTAGTCACCCTTCTCCAGGCTAAACCTTTGAGTATTGAAGATGAAGTGTCCTGTTTCTGCCTGCTGACATCCTCTGACTCTATCCCTGTGTTGTCCCTCAGCTCCCTCTTACCCTGTGCTCTGTCCTCACCCCAGGAAACAGCCTTGGAAAGCCAGTCATTCTGCATTGGAGCCTAGATGGACAACCCCAGCGCGTGGTCACCCTGGAGGAGCCGGTCAGTGCCAGACCATCCCTTTCCATGTAGAGGCCGAGTTTCTTGGCCCCTTTGCCCCTCCCCAGATTTCAGCATGGCAGTTTTGCTAGGGTCCCTAGATTCCCAGAGTCCTTTAGGCTCCTCCCCAAAGGTTTGGCAGGTCGGGGTGGGAGACATCCAGATGGAGAGAGGATTCACACATGGAAGTCATTTTCCAGTTTCCTCTCCCCCACCTCCTCCCTAACCCTCTCTTTCCAGTATTATTCAGGCCACCCCCACCCCATCAGGCAGAGGTGAAGCCAGAGTTTGTGGGGCCTAAAGTTTTTCAGGGACCTTTTAAAGAAAACACCAACATATCTTCCTTTTGCAAAGTGACACTGGATGTGTTGCTGTCCTCGCCAGGACCCTGTCATTTAGGGACCTGAAACGTCAACCTCACTGACTCATGCAGGATCTACTTCCCCTTAGATGCAAGTCCACCCTGTTTTGTTTCTTGTGGATGCTCTACCTCAGTCTCCTCCCAACGGTCATCCATCACACACTTCCAGAATAACCTTGTCCCTATCTGTATGTGCCGCACCGCTGTGCTGTGCAGAGCCCAGCATCCTTTGTATGCCCATTTCACAGAGGGGCAGACTGAGGCCCAGAAAACTTGGAGAAACTGCTCAAGGTCACACAGCTCTTTAATCCATAAGCCTGAGACCTACTAAGGTCTGAAAAACTTCAAACCATTGGCCAATGTCCCATGCCTTGAGAGGCCTATTCATCCTGAATTATCAGGAGAGGACAACCCAGTGTCCAAGCCTGCAAGGAAGAAGGCAGAAGAGCGCTGCCATGAAGGCCAGGGCACCCCCAGGCCCAGCACCTCTCAATCTAGGGCCCTCCCTGGGTCCCCCAGACCCTCAGGGCCTCAATTCAAGTGGTCAGCATGGTGCTGGCCTGAGATTTGAGACTGTTCCTCACATGCTGGGGCCAGCCTGACTGTAGACCTCCTTCTGGGCCTGGCCTGGGTTGTGACCGAACAGGAGGGGACTGCCAGAGGGGCTTTGCTTTCCCCACTGTCTCTGTCCCTGGGAAGCCTGCCAAGATGAGGACAGCAGACAGCGTGGCAGGGAGTCATGTCCTTGAGGCAAGGAACACCTACATTTCAGGTTGGAGATGGAGTGCATGGTGAGGGGTAGGGTCATCGGAGGGGGAGAAATGAGGACAGCAGGCCGCAGAGAACAGAAAGAGGGATGGGAGTGGGGCAAGGGATGCTTTCCAGCTGGACTGCCTCCTGTCCCCGCGCAGACCTTTCTCCATAAAGCAAGTGGCATTCCGGCCACATGAGCTCATGCTGGCAGCACGGGGGTGGGGGTGGGGGGCTTTAGGCTGGGGGAAGGGACTATTTGCTCCCCACCTGCAGAGGAAGGGCACCCCCAACAAGACTCTGAGCCTCTTGGCCTGAGGCCCAGGACAGTGCATTGTGGGATAAAAGGGAAGGGCCAGCATTCCAAAGACGTAGCCGCTCTTCAGGAGGCTCCCAGCTCGCTCCAACTCTGGGCCCCCAGCCAGGCTGAGTGGACAAAGGAGGGCAGATGGGGTACTCCCACAGGCTGGAAGCAGCAAAGAAGGTAGGGGGAAGGAGAGAAGGACAGGCTAGCTCCAGGCTAGCTGACATCTAGCTGAGAAGAAAGCCAGTGTTTTTCTCTTGGCCTGGGTTGTGGGTCAGGGTTTACATTCCAGGCTCCGGGAAGCAGGTGTGAGGTGAGTCTACTAGAGGTGTAGGCAAATTTGGTGGTGGTGGGAGGAGTTTGTCAGCTTTGGAGGTGGAGGTGCTAAGTCTGAATCCTACAGGGAGTGAAAGGAGAGGTTGTGAGGAGGCCCAAGCCGTGGCTACCCAACTCTCCAGCATCAACGTCTTCAGGACCGCACTGTCCTCCCTGCGTAGAGGGAGCCTTCTGGGCATGAAAGAGGAGGGAAGGCCAGAAGAGCCCAGGGCCCTCAGGCAAGGAATGGCATCTTTCCCAGACCCTTTGTCTCTCCAGGGAGGAGGCGGAGTGAACCTAGAAGGCTCTGTCAAATGGCTGCTGTTAGAACAGACATTCTGAGTTTGGGGACATCTTTGCATGTTTGCAGCCCACACCCATCTGCACCCACCATGGCAAGGGGACGTCTTCTGCCCTATGCCCCTATGCTCTCCCGGTGAACTCCCTTGTCAGCTACCTCTGTATTCCTCCTGTTCCCTGGCAGGCAGAGGGCCTGGATGTCCACTCTCTCAGCCCTATACTCCTTCTTGCCCAGGTCCCAAAGCTAGAAGTGAGGCTGGTGGCCTTGGAGGCTGAAGGTCAGGAGCTCCTGCTAGAGCTGGAGAAGAATCAGTAAGTACCACGCTGGGGAAAGAGCTGGGAGCCAAGAACAGCCCCTCTCTCTGGGGAAGGATCACTGCAGGGGGCAGGGACGGATGGGAACTCCAGAGGGAGACTGGGGTTGGGAGGGTGAGAGCCCCAGAGGAGGAGGTGCAGGTTACAGGGAGAGTCAATGTTAGTCTCCCCTGGCTCCCTCGAGACTGAAATGGGTTACTGAGGCTGGATTCGCTGTAGGGCATATCTCTCATCCCAGCCCCAGGAACATCTTGTCAGCTTCCTGCCATGAATGAGTGAGCATCACCTGCTGGCTGCTCACAGGGTGTGCTGAGTCAAAAGAGAATCCAAGATGGATTCCAAGAATGGGCAGGTGGTCCAGAAGGAGGGAATGGCAGGCACAAAAGTACAGTGACTAAAAAGGTCAAGGCACGATCAGGGGGTAGCAATTTGTCTGGCTTGCCTGGGGAGTCTCCTTCTATAGGGAAGGGAGCAAAGAGAAACAAATTTGGGGAGTCCTAGTAGGGCCAGATTACAGAAGGCCATTTTGGTGCTGAGTGTCCAGGATAGTGCAAAGCCAAAGATTTTGAGCTGTGAATGAACAAGCAGAGCCGGGCTGGGTGAGGTGAGTGTCTAAGATGGAGAGTGGGTTCTTGAAACCATCTAGATTGTATTAGCGACATCTCTCATTTATCAAGTGCTTGTTTCATGACATGCACTGTTCTAAGCATCCTACATACACATTTTTTTGTTCTCCCCCATGCGCTGAGAACAAACTCAGGTTCCACCATGCCTAACTATAGTTTCTCTGGGGTTTAATATCCCCATGTGTTGAAAGAGGTGATCACATCACCTCCTCCCTAGGTTTGAGTGTGTGGGTGGAGTTGGGGAGCAAAGCTGAAGGAAGGGGAAAGATTGGAGAGTGGAGATGCAGGCATCACAAGTCTTTGGGGGCAGTTTTGGGGTAAAGAGGTCAAGGTGGAGAGGGATGAAGGATTTTCTTCAAAGAGAAATTGACTTACGGTTGATCCATCTTGGTGGGAAGGATGCTGGTGAGATGAAGCCTGAAGATGAAATCATTACTTGAGTGGGGTCTGGAGAAGGAGAGGAGGAGGATCCCTGCTCACATGGGTGGGATCTGCAGGTGTGATTTCTGTATCCTCTGGAAGTAGGGGATGAGCCTCAGTGAAAGACAGCTGGGGAGATATGTAGGATCCGGGGGCCTGAGGAGATTTGAAGGAACTTTGAGTGAGAGGAGGTGCCCCAGAGCAAGGGTCCCCAACCTCTAGGATCTAATGTCTGATGATCTGAGGTGGAGCTGATGTAATAATAGAAATAAAGTGCACCATACATATAACGCGCTTGAATCATCCCCACACCATCCCACCCCTACCAACCCCACTTCACCCCTGTCCATGGAAGAATTGTCCTCCATGAAACCAGTCCCTGGTGCCAAAAATGGTGGGGACTTCTGGGCTAAAGGTTTGTCCAGATATCCAACAAGGGTAGGCAGCAGCCAGGGCCAAGGAGTTCACACTTCCTCGGCTCCAAGGTCTGCCTTCTCGGCAGTTTCCTGACTCCTCTCCTCCTGCCCGGTCTCTCTAATACCCCTGACCTGTGGATCCAGCTGCCTGCTATAGGTCCCATGAGAACCACAAACTTTCCCCTGTTTCTGCTCCTCTCTGATGCTCCCCACACTCCCATTTCCACATCTAAGCCATTACCAAGACTCCTTCCTGACCTTCACCTTGCTCCCTCTTGCCCAAGATTTTTCAGAGCTAAGCAATGCACAGTCACTCCTGTCCTTTCTTTAAGAGATACCTTGAAAGCGAAAGTTGCTCAGCCATGTCTGACTCTTCGGGACCCCATGGCCTATACAGTCGATGGAATTCTTGAGGCCAGAATACTGGAGTGGGTAGCCTTTCCCTTCTCCAGGGGATTTTCCCAACCCAGGGATCAAACCCAGGTCTCCTGAATGACGGGCAGATTCTTTACCAACTGAGCTATGAGGGAAGCCCATATAAGACACACCTTGGCTGCTTCTTAAGTGCTAGCCCTGTGCCTCACTCATCAGTTCAATTCAGTTGCTCAATTGTGTCTGACTCTTTGTGACCCCATGGACTGCAGCACGCCAGGCCTCCCTGTCCATCACCAACTCCTGGAGTTTACTCAAACTCATGTCCATTGAGTCGGTGATGCCATCCAACCATCTCATCCTCTTCTCCCGCCTTCAATCTTTCCCAGCATCAGGGGCTTTTCAAATGAGTCAGTTCTTCGCATCAGGTGGCCAAAGTATTGGCGTTTCAGCTTCAGTATCAGTCCTTCCAATGAATATTCAGGACTGATTTCCTTTAGGATGGACTGGTTGGATCTCCTTGGGAGTCTCAAGAAGTCTTTTCCAACACCACAGTTCAAAAGCATCAAAAGTCATTACTTTGCCTCACTCATAGAGCTACTCAATTAGCATTTAGGGAGGAAGACCAGAGGGTAAGGCAGGGCTGGATTAGGTAATTTCTGCAACACCCCCTCCCAGCAGGCTGCTGGCCCCAGGATACACAGAAACCCACTACAGCCCAGATGGGCGGCCGGTAGTGCTGTTCCCCAACCACAAGGTGAGATGCTTCCAAGGGCCCTGAGGACAGGGTGAGGAGTGCAGGGGAACGCACCCCCCCGCTGCCCCCCCCTCTCCGCCGAGGGCCTCTCCACCATTCCCCTCTTCTCCTCCTGTTCTAAGGAGAAGCTGGAGCTAGTCCCCCACCATGCTTTCTTTCTTGCCCCCCACCCCACTTCAGCCCTGGCTGAGATTTGGGGCTGGGTCCTTTGCTCTCCAGGATCATTGCCACTACCATGGGCATGTAAGGGGCTTCCTGGACTCCTGGGTGGTCCTCAGCATCTGCTCTGGGATGAGGTGAGGAGTTCTGGGGGAGGAGGCTGGACCTGGGGCTAGGGAAAGATGTCCCCTGACTGCCCTTCACTGCACCCCTTTGCACCCTAGGGGCCTGATCACACTCAGCAGCAATGCCAGCTATTATGTGCATCCCTCGCCAGCTGGGGACTCCAAGGACTTCTTGACCCATAGGATCTTCCGGGTGGAGCAGCTGTTCAGAGGGAAAGGAACCTGTGGCCACAGGGACCCAAAGGACAAAAGGAACATGACCAGCCTTTCGTGTGCCACCCAGATCAGGGTCAGGGGCATGGGCAGGGGTGGGAATGCAGTATCCAAAGCCCTTTACAATCAGAAGAGACAGGAACACTGCAGCCCCAATTTAGGGCCTCCTGTCCTGATATTTTTATTTGGAAGCTGAAGGAACAAATTCTAGCAAAATATTTTAGAGTTAACTTTGTGCTCTCTGAGAACTGGGGTTGGTGGTCAGGGTTCAAGCCGGGCAGCCTGCCACTCAGGGTCACCATTGCCACCCCCACCCAGGAGAGGCGGGAGTCCCTCCGGAGCCCGAGGTACCTGGAGCTGTACATAGTAGGGGACCACACCCTGGTGAGAGGAGCCCCAAGGGGGTTGGAGAGCCTGGTTGGGGTCAGTTCAGCCTGTAGTCACACCACCGCTGTATCTCTGCCTCTCTAGTTTTTGACTCAGCACAGGAACTTGAACCACGCCAAACAGCGTCTTCTGGAGGTCGCCAATTATGTGGATCAGGTTGGGTCGGCAGGGAGAGAGCCCTTCTGGGGGTGACTGCGAAGGGGCAGACTTGGAGATAGGGAGAGGGAACGGAGGGGAGAAAAGAGGGGTGCTCCCATGGAGGAGCCCAGGCACCAAGGCGGTCCTCCTTTTCAGTCTGCTCCCCTGCGTCCGCAGATTCTCAGGACTTTGGACATTAAGGTGGTGCTGACCGGCCTGGAAGTGTGGACCGAGCAGGACCAGAGCCGCGTCACGCCAGACGCGAACGCCACGCTGTGGGCCTTCTTGCAGTGGCGCCGGGGGCTGTGGGCGCGGCAGCCACACGACTCTGCTCAGCTACTCACGTGGGTGCCACCTACCCCCACGCGGTCCCGGCTGGGCGGCTCGGACTCCCGGCCCGCCCAGTCATGCCGCGCTCCGCTCTCAGGGGCCAAGCTTTCCGGGGCGCCACAGTGGGCCTGGCACCCGTCGAGGGCATGTGCCTCGCGGAGAGCTCTGGAGGCGTGACGACAGTGAGCACCACCTGGTACTGAAGCGGGAAGAGAGGGGCTGGGGAGCGGTCCTCGCAGCCAGCAGTGACCGTAGCCATGCCCTCCCAGGACCATTCGGAGTTCCCCATTGGTGCTGCAGCCACCATGGCCCACGAGATAGGCCACAGCCTCGGCCTCAGCCACGACCCCCACGGCTGCTGCGCGGAGGCGGCGGTGGAGCAGGGCGGCTGCGTGATGGCGGCGGCTACCGGGTATCCGCGCGAGGCCGGGGCTGCCGGGCGGGACCTGGGCCTGCCTCTGCTGCCTTTCTGTGGGAGAAATGGTTACCCCTGTTTCGGGATGATGGTAACAGTTCCCGCCCTAAAGCAGGCAAAGTGGATTCCCATGATGTGATAAATTATTTTCGGAACAACCTTTCGAGGTGACTCCAACCCCGGGAAGAGTGGCGTTGGGTCGGGATTTGACCTTGGGTCCTGGGCCGCTCGCCCTTGGCATCACACCCTCCTGCCTCGCGCTCGCTGTGTGACTTTGCGCGAGTTACTTACCCTCTCTGAGTTCTGCCTCTAGAGAATTCGAGCTGTCCGTCGCGCAGGCGGTGTCTGCGCATCTACCGGCTGCGTAGCCAAGCGCCAGTGTGCTGTGGGGGAGGGACTGGAGACACGCAGGGGTTGGCGGGGGTGGTCCCCGCACGCCCGACGCCCTCCCCCGTCCGTAGGCACCCGTTCCCTCGCGTGTTTAGCGCCTGCAGCCGCCGCCAGCTACGCGCCTTCTTCCGAAAGGGAGGGGGCGCTTGCCTCTCCAACGCGCCGGACTCCGGGCTCCTGGTGCCGCAGGCGCGCTGCGGGAACGGCTTTGTAGAAAAGGGCGAGGAGTGCGATTGCGGCGCCGGCCAGGTGGGGTCCGCAAGACCAGCCCCGGGGGACCAAACTGGTTCCTGCTCGCCCCTTCCCCGGAGGTCTGAGCGCTGCACCCTCACCTGGTCCCTCCTCGCCTTTCCGGCTCCAGGAGTGCCCCGACTCCTGCTGCCTTGCCCACAACTGCTCGCTGCGTGCGGGGGCCCAGTGCACCCACGGGGACTGCTGCGCACACTGCCTGGTGAGGGTATGGGAGGCTCCGGGGTGAGGGTTGGGGGCACTTGGGAGCCGGCCTGTTGGTCTTGGCTAATTGGCGCCCTTGGGTTCCCTTGTGGGTGCTAGCTCTGCTCTGTGCATGGGTTCTCCTGAACTTCCCCATCGGGCTCTCCCGTATCTCTGTTCGTTGTCTCTCTTATGTCTCGCCACCTTCCCTTCACCCGGGTCACCTACGTAGCTGAAGCCGGCGGGCACGCCATGCCGCCCGGCTGCGGGAGACTGTGACCTCCCTGAATTCTGCACCGGAGCCTCCCCTTATTGCCCACCGGACATTTACCTACTGGACGGCTCGCCCTGCGCCAGAGGCCGCGGCTACTGTCGGGACGGCGCGTGTCCCACGCTGGAGCAGCAGTGCCAGCAGCTCTGGGGGCCTGGTGAGACCAGGAGCGCGCGCTCCGCCCGCATCCGCAGTTCTGCGCAGCTTGGTGCTCTAGGGGAGGTGGGCGGGGGACTGGAAACAGGCAGAAGGGGCGTGGCTCCAGTCTGGGCTGTCCCCAGTCCCGCCCCTGCTTCCTCAGGCTCGCGCCCAGCCCCGGAGGCTTGCTTCCAGGTCGTGAACTCCGCGGGAGACGCCCAGGGGAACTGCGGCCAGCAGGGAGACGGCAACTTCGTACACTGTGCGCAGAGGTGGGGAGCGGACGGAAGGGAAGCTGGGGAAGAGGGTATGGAGAAACACCACGCGGTTTGACTACCTCCGCTTCTCCCTAGGGATGCGCAGTGTGGGAAACTGCAGTGCCAGGGCGGGGAACAGAGCGCACTGGTGCCACACGCGGTTCCGGTGGACTCCACCGTACACCTGGGCAGCCGCGAGGTGACTTGCAGGGGAGCTTCGGTGCTGCCCGGTGTCCAGCTGGACCTGCCTGACTTGGGCCTGGTAGAGGCAGGCACCCAGTGTGGACCTAGAATGGTGAGCCCTGCCCACCCAACCCCTCGCTACCACTTGAGTCCCATGGGTCAAATCCTCACTCCCCCTCACTGCCCAGTACCCACACTGCCCATAGGTGTGCCAGGAAAGGCGCTGCCAGAACACTACCTTCCAAGAGCTGGAGCTCTGCCTGATGGCCTGCCATGGCCGCGGGGTGAGTGGCCTGAAAGGTGTGTTGGGGGTTGACCCTGGGAGTCCCCAGTCTCCTGGGACCCTCCTTTTCTCTTTTCCTCTGCAGGTTTGCAATAGTAACCGTAACTGCCATTGTGCTCCAGGCTGGGCTCCGCCTTCCTGTGACAAGCCAGGGTTGGGTGGTAGTGTGGACAGCGGTCCTGTGCAGCCTCAAAGTGTGCCCAGGGCGGGTGGGGGGAGGGAAAGCAGGTGGGGAGGAGCCATGTGGTGTACTCAGGACTCAGATATAGCCTGTCCTCCGCAGACCGGGACGCCTTCACGCTGGCGATGATCCTTAGCTCTGTGCTACCTCTGCTCCCTGGGGCTGGCCTGGCCTGGTGCTGCTGCCGGCGTCCTGGACTCTGTCTCCAGCAATGCTTCTGGGGTTCAAGGAGGGCCCTCATGTGCAGTGGGTAGGCACAGAGGTCTAAGGTTCTGCTCCTCAGAGCTCTGCTGGACCTGGCGTAGCTGGGGTGGTATCTGTTGCCTCAGGTGCAGAGAGGCAGGCAGAAGCAATGGAAAGAAGCCTTGAGCAGAAGGCCCCAGTGGTCTTCCAGTGAAGCCAAAGGTGTAGGGCCATGCAGGGCCCCCACGGCCCCCATTACTGTGGTTCAGTACCCCTTTTCCATGTCTCCTGTTTCTCCCACCAAGAGGCTGCTTTATCCTTGGCTTTACCCTGTTTTTCCACCAGCTCATAGCGCAACTCCTGCTCCACTGAGTAAGGCCTCTCCAGTTTCTCTCTCATGAACTTTCAGCCCTCTGACATTTCTTCTGCCAAAATCTCTGCTGTTACCCCCTTAAAGTTCCCAAATGCTGGGGCCAACACACCTTTCCTTTCCTTGTCACTGAGGAGCTGTGGTGCTGGCTGCCTTGTGCCAAGGGCCTGCCCCTAACACAGAGCTCCATGACCTGGGATGAGGGCCACGTGATACCAAGTATTGTCAGTCTAGGGCAGCCTGCTCACTGGGTGCTGGGCAAGGCAGGCCCCCTTTGACCACCTCTGACACAGCCTGGCCTTGGGGACATTCTGGGCAAAATGAGGGAGAGGGCGTGGTTTGGACTGGAGATGGGAATACAGGGCATCCCAAGCAGGAGCAGGGCACAGCTGAAAGGGCCTTGACACAATGAGTGTTGATTGTGGGTCTGTGAGCAGAGGATCAAGGTGGTCAGAGCTTGGTGTGTCATCACTGGGGGCTTACAGGAGGCAGCGACTACATGTCATCACCTGGTAAAGTATTGAGACTGTTGTTTCAAAGAGATATCAAAGGAAGTGGTAAGGCCCTAGAAAATGAGATGTGAGCAGCTGAGCATAACTCAGAGTCATCGAGGGCAGCAGGGTTACCCAATAGCAAGGAGCACAGACATGGGTACCACTGGGAAAGGAAGCCCATCCCTCTTTGGGACCTGAGTGACATCAACATCTGGAAGATGTTCGGGTGTGCCAGAGTTTGGGGAAAATGTCAGGGTTGGAGAGAGAAAGTGTCCAAGGCCCTGGGAAGCATAAATCTCTAGGGTTCCCCTCAGGAGGGAGCAGGAAGCGAGCTGGGGAGAGTGACCTGGGTGCAAGCTTCTACCGCAGGGAAGCAGCCCCAGGGTGCCATGTCGCTGTCTAAGTCTCCTGGTCTGTTACCCGCTGCCCAGATCCAAAGATGGCCCATGCAGAGGCCACCCTCTGGGCAGCATTCACCCAATGGAGTTACGCCTGACAGCCCCTCAGGAGCCCCAGCCTTTGGGTGAGTGAGGCACAGTAGGAGATGGGGAGGGAAGGGAAGGGATGGGCTCTTGTCTTCTCTTTCCAGCTGGGCCCCTCCTCTCCACCTAGCACCCCAGTCACCTTGAGCCCTGTGCCCCACCCTGCACCAGGGACTCTTGCCACCTTTGTTCACAGCACTCTTCCCCCACCTGTTGCTTCCCAGACCTTGAGAACTCTGCTAGAACCCAACAGCCACCTTGAGAAGTCTGTTCCTCATAGTCCTGCTTGTACCCCTAAGGTAGGTGGGGCCCTCCCCCTCCCATAGTTCATTTATCCTCCTCTAGCCCCTCATCTCACAGTCCCTGACTCTATTTTTGAACTTGTACATTATGGAAATGAGACAGACCTTGTGGAGAAGCTGTTGTCTGAGGCCAGTTGGTGGAGGCCCCTGGGATGGGAGGAAGAAGTTCTATGGTTTTCCCTGAGGGAGGAGAAAGGGTCCCAGCCCTTCCCTGGAACCTCCACTTCATTCTCAGCAGGTAGAGTCCAAAAGCCAAGATCCTGTCTCTGGTGAAGTGACTCCTGACATGAGAAGACTTAAGGACAGGTGGCTACTGACTGCCACTCCAAGGAACTCGGACCCCCAGGGGAAGAGCCAGCAACTCAGATGACTTTTTGCACCTTCAGGCAGCTTTGAAATTTCTTCCCTGAGTTACTGCCATACCACCTACTCCAAGACCCTGGAACCTCATCAGAATTTGGACAATGCTGTCCCCAGTCCTCTGGGCTGTAGGATGCTCTTAAGAGTACACCTTCCAGCATAAGCAAGAATCCATCCGACCCAGGAGTGAAGGCCATGTAGTCACTGACCTCCTGTTACTACGGGGCGCTGGGTCAGGCTGGGAACCCAGAGAGGCCTCTCTGTCCCAGGAGTCTGGTGGTGGTGTTCAGTCCCCCAGCTGCCTCTGACTCTTTGCGACCCCATGGACTGCAGCACCCCTGGCCTCCCTGTCCCTCACCACCTCCTGGAGTTTGCCCAAGTTCATGTCCATTGCATTGGTGATGCCCTCTTCTCCTGCCCTCGATCTTTCCCAGCATCAGGGACTTTTCCAGTAAGTCATCTGTTCACATCAGATGATCAAAATACTGGAGCTTCAGCTTCAACATCAGTCCTTCCAGTGAATATTCAGGATTGATCTCCCTTAAGATTGACTGGTTTGATCTCTTTGCAGTCCAAGGGTCTCTCAGGAGTCTCCTCCAACACCACGGTTTGAAGGCATCAATTCTTTGGCATTCTGCCTTCTTTATGGTCCAGCTCTCACAACCATACATGACCACTGGGAAGATCATAGCACTGACTATACAGACCTTTGTTAGCAGAGTAATGTCTCTGCTTTTCAACACTGTCTAGGTTTGTCATAGCTTTCCTGCCAAGAAGCAATCATCTTTCTGATTTCATGGCTGCAGTCACCGTCCAGTTAAGTACAATGCAGTTTAGTTCAGTCACCTGAACAGAACTGTATAAAAGCAGTCTGTTACTCTTACTTTATTCAGACCTGGCTCTTAGGAGGGCAGTGCCTGCTGGGCCAGGAGCCTGGCTCCAAGGGCTCTACATTTCAGACGGAAGCCACTTCCCTGGAAACTGACCTCCCTGCAAAACAAACAAGATCCTTCAGACGTCCCTTTCTGTGTCCTGTTCTCTCTTGTCCCTCAGATGCATCCTACGCCCCACCCCATTCCTAGTCTTTAGGTGAGATTTTAGAGGAGCACGGGGCTGCTGCAGTCCCCTCACTTTGGATGTTAATCAACCCCTCCTTCATTCCATGGGAGGGAACAAAGGAAGCCATTTTGGAGAGGACTTCAAAGAAGTCAGAAGAAAGCCATGTTGCCCTTGGCCCTCTCTGAGTCCTCTCTGTCTGTAAATTCAACACCATGGGACTCCCTGAGGATGACAAAGGGTGGTGTCTGGAACCTCAGATGACAGCCAGGACCCAGAGATACTGGGCATAGGATGGTGTTGCCTTGCTTGAATGATCCCTTGTCTCCACCTCTCCTGCCTCCCTTGGACACTCTCAGCAGCCATTTACTCTCTCCCCTTGCTTCATGCAAGAGTTGCTTAGTGACCTTCTTTACCAGCTAGATATTGCTATATAACAAAACCACCCCAAAACTTAGTAGCTTAAAACAATAATCAATTCTGTGAGTTGGCAAATTAGGTTGAACTCAGCTGCTGGTTTGATTGGTCTCAACTCACCTCACTTATACATTTGCAGTCAACCGTTGGCCACTGCTTTTGGGGTTGGCTGGCTTTTGGGTAGCGGGGTGGGGAGAGTGGGCTCTGTGTCTCTCATTTTCCAGGAGTCTAGCCCAGGCTTGTTCACAAACAGCTGGGGAGGGTTCTAAGACAGCAGGAACAGGATTAGAGTGAAATGAGGGAGTCACTTATCTTGGGCACAAAAAAAGTAATCAAGTAATATTTTAATGCAATATTTTGTAAAGATCAAAATTAATACAAAAGTCCATGATGAGCAAAATAACAGAATCAGTTACCAAACCAAGGCTTTTAGGAAACTGAAACAAACAAAAAATCTGTAGCTGTGATCTTGAGGCAAGTACCTCACTCACTGCCTCCTGCAGAAGAGCGTGTGGAAGCTTGCCAGGCTTCCTGAGAGTCTATGACCGGCACATTTTACTTCCATAACATTCTGTTGGGCCAAGCAAGTCAAGGATTCCAGGGGTTGGGCGGTAAACTCCACCTACACTGCAGGGAGGAGCAGCAAAATCACATTTCAGATAATGTGAAGAATTGGAAAATTTTTGCAATCACTCGCTGGCAGCAGAGTAGCAAGCCTCAAGGCTCAGGCCTTGATTTCATTCTACCAGCGAAAGGCGCTGAATGAGACTATTTGCTAAAGCCCCCTCCTAGGCTCTCTATGGGATTCTGATTCATAGAGATTACAGAACAATAACACACAGAGGTTAATGCCATTGAAAGAAGTTTTTATCGCTTACAGTTCCCTGGAGAAGGGGGTTGCCCACCGAGCAGTCAGATAGGGAAGCACCCAGTTTGTAAAGAAAGACTGAGGAACTGCCAGATTGGAAGAAACTAAGGCAACACTGACCACTAAGTGCATCATGGGTTTCTGGATGGGATCTTGAAACAGACAAAGGACGTAAGTGGAAAGACTGGGGAAATGCAAAGGGATTTACAGTTAAGTGTCTTGTACCAACGTTAATTTCCTTGTTTTAATAATTGTACTATGGTCAAGTAAGATGGTGATGTTAGGGGAAACTGGTTTTCCCTTTACCATCTGAAGGGAAAAACACCAAACTGGTTTTATATCCTTCACCCAGAAGGATATAAAGGGAGCATTTTTGCAGTGTTATAACTTTTCTGTAAGTCTAAATTTCAGCTAATAAAAAGTTAAAAATAAAATTATAAAAGGAGAAGAATTATGTTGTTTCATAAATTTAATAGTTTAGTATGGGAGAGACAAGGTCAAGTGGCTCCCAGATCTATCTGAAGGTGCGGCCTGGGCGGGGACTCAGTGAGGGCAGGAATCATTCCCGATGCAAAGGCTCCTCCCACCAGAGGAATAGTGACACCTAGGTTTCCCTCACTGTGGGCCAGGGGCGCTGGGAAGGAGGCGCCTGCTGACAGAGGCTCTGCCTCCAGCCGTCCCCTCCTGTTTGCTGCCCAGCATGGCCAGCTGCTTGGTACCCGCACTGCTGTTGCTACTGCTTCTAGGTGAGTGGCTGCCTCCCCCAGACCTCTGCACCTTAGCTTCTCTGTCCCTGATCCTCCTCGATCCTTAAGAAAAAGGTGGGAGCACAAGAAGGTGATTCTAGGAAAAGCCAAAATGCAGGAAGAGGCACCAGTGAGACACCTGTGCCCGAGGTTTGAGGACACACACAGCACCCTGCCTCCAGCTTTTGGGCCCAGCGGAGCCATGGCCTCCCAAATCTCGCCTTGGTAACTTTGCCCCAGGGACTTTCTTTTTCCTATTGCCTGCCCTCCCAACCTCTGTTACCCTCTCCCAGGCCCAGCCCTCCACCTTCAGTCTTGCAACTTCACACTGATTCCTTGCCCTGCATCCTCAATGTCTTCATGCCATGCATCTGCTGTTCCAACCACCTGGACTATCCCTCCCCAACTTGGGGCATCATGGAGGGAGGGGGTCACTTTAGCAGGTGGTGTAGGGTAGGGAGAATGGAGAAGGTGAAGGAGATCTTGGAGCTGAGATGTGCTGTTTTGAGGGGTGCTCCTGGTGGAGGGAAACAGGTAAGCAAAGAACAGAAATGGCAGCAAGACCACAGGAGACACTAGGAGCTGATGTGTGTGGCTGAGGCCTGGGGATGTGAAGGCTTGGTTGGGAAAGAAGGGCAATGTTTGTCTGCTGCTCTGAAGTCCTGGAAGGACGGGAGGGAGCTTGGAGGTGGGGAGAGGAGAGAGAAAGGAAAGGCCAATGCCAGAGAGGGCCCTGCTCCCAGATCTGAGGTAGGAAATACCCTACTACACACACAGACACTCGGAAATAAATGGGTGCTGAGCCAGGCTGGGAAACTTCCCTCAGACTTTGGGGCCAGAAGGCTTCTCATCTTAGGAAGTCTCCTGGAAGCAGAGAGAACCGAGGGGCAAGGGTAGCCTGGCTGGTGCTCTAGGGGGAAGGGGCTGCCAGATTCCTCCAGAGACTCTAGCTTGGCTGGATTGATTTTTATTTTTTATTTAAAAATTTTATTTATTTTTGGTTGTGCTGGGTCTTTGCTGCCATGTGCAGACCTTCTCCACTTGCGGGGAGTAGGGGCTACTCTTCTCTTGCAGTGCACGGGCTCAGTAGTTGCAGCAGGTGCAATCTTTTCGGACCAGGGATCGAACTCGTGTACCCTGCACTGGCAGATGGATTCTTATCCACTGGACCACCAGAGAAATCCCTGGCTGGATATAGATGCCCATGGCATTTAGTGCCCATGGCACTTCCAGACAAAGCTCACCCTCTGCCCAACAGACCCCTGGTATGTGACTGGGCTGTGCCAGGCACACTCTCTGTCCACAGTGGAGTGCCCTATGGCTAAGGACTAAGCCCCATGGCCTGCCATCTGGGACTTCTCTTGAATCCACACCCCGCAGCCAGGACTAAATGGCTCCAGTTCCTGAGCCCTTGCCAGGAAGCCCTCTTTCACTTGGGTGGTGGAGAGGAGAGACGCCAGGGGGAAGCCAAAGTCCATCCAGATGGGGCAGCACCGGTTAGATCGGTAAAAAGGGAGCAGTAGAAGAGGATGGAGGGGGAAGATGCAGAGGCAGGAGGATGCTCTAGAGACAAGAAAGAAGGGAACCAGAAAACTATAGGTCACTCGAAGGGTCTCCAAGGGAGAAGGGAAAGGAGGGGCGTCTGACAAGTCAGGTGTCCCCGCATGTCAAAGAAAGGAAGAGGAGCAGCCACTGTGCTCAGTGCCACGTCTTTACATTAATTCTATTTTTATGATTTATTTTGGTTGCGCTGTGTCTTCCTTGCTGTGCCAGGAGCTTTCTCTAGTTGCCTTGGGCAGGCTTCTCTTATTGCGAAGCATAGGCTCTAGTGCGCTCAGGAGCTCAGCAACTGCGGCTCCAGCGCTCGAGACATAGCTGCTCTGGGGCATGAGGGATCCTCCTAAACTCTGGACCTCGGCGCCATTTCTGATACGTCTCCATTAGCCAGGTCCCCAGAAGCCTTGCTGCTTTCCGTGTGAGGTGGGGCCCAAGACAATGGGAAGAATCTCAAGGGCCCCTCTTTGGATTGGTGAGGGGTGGCGCCTGGGGAGGAATGGTCTCAGCTTTTGGGGGAGGCCACCCAGGCCCAGCCTCGACGCTCTGCATCCACCGCAGACGTGCGGCAGGAATGCCCAGAGGCCGTCGCTGCCCATCCCCGCAACGGTAGGCCAGTCAATGCCAGTCGCTAACGCTTTTGGGTCACATTCTGCCCACCTCGAGTTTTGGGCACCCCACATCTTCTGAGGCCCTGACCCAGAGGCGGGGGTGAAGTGTGCGTGTAGGGCACGCCAACAACCGCAGCCTACCCGCCTCTCCAACAGGATCGCGGAGCTCTGTAGCACCGAATCCATGCGTGGACGCGGCCGACGCGTGCACCGCCGACGAGCGGTGCCATCGGCTGCGCACCGCGTACGTGGCGCAGTGCTTGGGTAGTGCCGCGCCGGGGGGCTGCCCCCGCGCCCGCTGCCGCCGCGCCCTGCGCCACTTCTTCGCCCGCGGGCCGCCCGCGCTTACCCACGCACTGCTCTTCTGCCCTTGCGGCGGCCCCGCGTGCGCAGAGCGCCGGCGCCAGACCTTCGTGCCCTCCTGCGCTTTCTCAGGGCCTGGCCGGGCGCCACCTTCCTGCCTCGGGCCCTTAGATGCCTGCGAGCACAGCCGGATCTGCAGGTGCCGGAGGAGGTGGAGTGGGGGGAGTAGGGAGAGGGGACGCGCGGGCGGGGGTCGGAGCCACTCGTCGCCCACTCACCGCCTTCCGGCCGCGCGGCGCAGGCCCCGCCTCCTGGCCTTCCAGGTCTCCTGCGCGACCACAGCCAGCAACCCTGACGGCTGCCTCCGAGACCAGGCCCCCAGCTGCCTGCGCGCCTACGCCGGCCTCGTGGGTATGCACCGCCCGGAGGGCATCTCCCGGGGATGCCTCCGCCTGGATGGGCCGATTACCCTGTTTTCGGGGTCTCACCAGGCACAGCCATCACGCCCAACTACGTGGACAACGCAAGCGCGCGCGTGGAGCCCTGGTGCGACTGCAGAGCCAGCGGAAATCGGCGTGAGGAGTGCGAAGTCTTCCGGGGGCTCTTTACGAGGAACCGCTGCTTGGGTGAGGGGCCCGGGAAGAGGGGAGCCCGTGAGGGGCGGGGCCCGGGAGGGGCAGGACTCCAGTCGGCCCTTACTGCCCCATCCCAAGCTGCCTGGCTGGCGGTGAGGAAACCGAGGTCCGTAGCGGAAGCCATGGAGGCCCACTTCCTTGCTTCTGCCACTTCTGAGGCGGTTCCATCCTCCAGGCACAGCCAACTCCCCCCCATTAATAGTCTTGCCTTTCGAGTCTGAATAGCTGGGTGGTTCGCTGACCAGTCTAGGAGTTAGGGAGTAAGTTTGAAGCCTAACCCTGCCACTTACTAGCTGAGAGTTAGTTAACTCCTCTAAGCCTTTTTGTGCTCATCTGTAAAATGGGGTGATAATTGTCATGCTTCCATAAGGAGAGAAGACTGCAGTTTGTAAGGCACTCTTAACTTAGCATCGTCCATCCCGAAAGCCTTGCAGACGTCCTCTCTTCACATATCTGCCTGGGGAGGACCCATGCAGGATGCCAAGGGTCTCAGTTTGTCCTTGAGGAGCTGGGCCCTGTGCTAGGTTTTCTCAGCCAAGCTCACCCTGCATCCCTCCATAGACAGTGCCATACAGACCTTTGACGGTGGGTGGCCCCCAGTCCTACGTAACCAGTTGAACTCCCACCAGGACCCTGAGCAGAGTCTCCTGCAGGTAGGTGCAGACAGGGGATGGTGAGCTGGCAGCCCCTGCACTGCCTCCTTCCATGGCAAGTGGGCCTAGATGGAGGCATGAATGCCCTGGGAGGGTGGGGGTGGCAGAGAGCAGAACTGGGCTTCTCTCTCAGGTCCACACTCTGCTCCCACCTGCCAAGGTGTCTACTGCAGATGCGCCCCTGGAGGAGAGCTCCCTGCTCTCCATGCTTCTTGTTCTGGCTCTCCAGTCCCTGTTCTGACTTGGACAGCAGACCTTGGACAACTGTCCCACCCTGCCTGGGATATTGGGCCTCGTTAGTGGCCTACTGCCCCACTGAAAAGGGACTGGCTTGTCTTCTAAGCTGGCCCACTGCTCTTGCTCTACTGCTTTTTGCAGATCTGGACACTTTTTATCATGCTCTAAGGAGTACATCTGAACAGACTTGTAGGCAAAACTCCCTCTGGTACTCCAGCATTTTATGGCGTCCTCCTAGTTAGGCACCACCCATCATGATAAACACCTGCACAACATAACTAACGTTGGCAGATTGCTTCCTGTCCTTGATGTGTTGGACACCAACTTGAGTGAGAATCCAGTTCCCTGCGTTGCACTGGCCATGTAGCCATCTTCCCTGTGGTTCAGCCCAGCACTAGGACTGACATCAATAACTCAATAAACCCATGTGCACTGAGACTGGCCCTGTTGTCATGTGATCTGTGTTCTGGGAGCCGGGGGACCGAGGTCAGCTGCAGGGTGTGCCGCTGCTGGCCTCTGTGACCTTGGATGGCCTTGGAACCTCTCCAGACATCGTCTTCTCAGGACCTGTGGATGCTGAACTGAGTCAACTATCAGGTCCGGTGCCGGGGATCTTGGCTACTTGTTTATTCTTTCATTCCCTGCTAGTCATCAGATAAAGAAACTACATTTCCCTTGCAGTTAGGGGGTGGTTGGTGACACAGTTCTAGCCAGTGAGTGAAATTCACAGATAAGGCTTCCAGGAGAGCTCTTTAAAAAAGAACAGACTTCCTGACTGGGGCCCTTCAGCCTTGGCCTCAGCTCTTCCCTCTTCTTGCCTAGAACTTGGAGGCGATGCCTAGGAACATGGGCACCATCTTGGAAGAGGAACCACGTGACAGTGTGGCACACCAGCCCGTCTGCCTTCCTCTGGGCTGTACTCTGTGAGAAAAATGATGCGCCTAATTGGTTTAAACCTCTTATCCCCAGGCAGCTAAATATAGGCCCTGATCGGAGAAGGCAATGGCAACCCACTCCAGTACTCTTGCCTGGAAAATCCCATGGACAGAGGAGCCTGGTGGGCTGCCGTCCGTGGGGTCGCTGAGAGTTGGACATGACTGAGCGACTTCACTTTCATTTTCCACTTTCCTGCATTGGAGAAGGACATGGCAACCCACTCCAGCACTCTTGCCTGGAGAATCCCAGGGATGGGGGAGCCTGGTAGGCTGCAGTCCATGGGGTCTCTACAAGTCGGACACGACTGACCGACTTCACTTTCACGCACTGGAGAAGGAAATGGCAACCCACTCCAGTGTTCTTGCCTGGAGAATCCCAGGGACAGGGGAGCCTGGTGGGCTGCCGTTTATGGGGTCGCACAGAGTTGGACACGACTGAAGCGACTTAGCAGCAGCAGCATAGGCCCTGATTGACACACTTCCACCTATGGGGTGCCTAGGAGCCCTAGGAGCGCCCACTGTGCTCCCTTAGGGGAGCCCTCCATCTCAGTGCACACAGAACCCTACCCTGACAGACACTGGAAAGGAGTAATGGTGTTTTTGTTTTTTTTTTCCCCCTGAGTAATTGGTTTCTGTCCATGCGGAGAGTCAAATTCTTCCCTGGAGCAGAGGGAAGTTTATTACAAGGGTTTAATAAACAGTGTGTGGCCAATGTGGACCCAGTGGATGCTAAGGGCATGGTGTTAAACTATAGTTCTGTGGAGTTTTGGGAGGAGAGGGCAGAACTATGGGAGCAAGGTACTAAGCTCTCCACAAAAACTTGGGGACTCCTGATTATTGTCTGGGCTGCTCCATCTCAAACCTGGTTGGAATTTGGCAGGAGCCAGAAGATGGTTTGGAGTGGAAGCTTTCGGTGCCTTGCTCAGCCCTCTCTGGGCTAGTGCAACCCATCCCCGAGCTGCCTGGGATGTTGGCTGCTAACACAGCTCACAGCTGCCCACCTCTCTAGAAGAGACAGCCTGAAAGGCTACACTCTGTTCCCAGAGGTGGACAGTGGCCAGTGACTGATTGAGGCAGGAGTTCAGAGGCCTGGCCTGCGTGCCTTGGGGGACAGCTGTATGTGCCGGCCATGCTTCAGAGTTCCCTGGGACTTTAGGCTGAGGCTGGATCCCAGCTGAGACCACATCCTAGTTTAGCTCCTTCCCCTGCCCACTCCAGCTCCCTCATGTAGAGGTTCCCTGAGGGCACTCCCTCCAATAAATCATGGTCTGAGAATCCCTGCCTTGGGCTCCATTTCTGGAGAACCTGACCAAAGACACAGGGGTTAGGTATAGACCACACTGAAGCCCAGGCCTGGGGCTGCCCTGAGCAGAAAAAGAGCCACTGGCTCTGAGACTGTGTAGTTAGCAACTCATACCAAACCCACAGACACTACATGGGGCAGCTGTCAACCAGCCTCCCACCTTCCGCCAGTACTCCCCTGGCTGGAACCAAACACAGCTCAAACTGGCTTGGGCTTCAGGCACAGCTGTCTCCAGGGGTTCAGATGATGTTGCTCCTGCTGATCTCTGCTCCACTCTGAAGCCAGACAGGCACTCACCCAGGATGTTATCAGCAGCCCCGGATCTATGGTCTCTCCTTCAGCACTCTCAGCGGAGAAAAGCACTTCTCTTTCCCAGTATTTGTGGCCTAGAGAGTGACATCAGTCCACCAAGATCACCCACCAAGAAGGGGTAGGACATTTTTCAATGGGAAAAAGGAGGGATGTTGGATGGAGCAAAGCTCAGAGTCTACCCTGTCACCACTTCATAAAGAAGGAATGTTCTCAGCTACCTACACCTGTGTGGGAATGGACATCTGGAGCAAGTTAAAGTATTGCCTTGCCCTGTTTACCACCGTTGTATGGTAGCCCAAGTGCAGATTAAATAACCACTAAGTGATTTGCTTTATGTGAGACTGTGTTAAACTCTATTGAAAGTGTTAGTCGATCAGTCATATCTAACTCTTTGTGACCTCAGGAACTGTAGCCCGCCAGGCTCCTCTGTCCATGGAATTCTTCAGGCAAGAACGCTGGAGTGGGTAACCATTCCCTTCTCCAGGGGATCGTCCCGACCCAGGGATTGAAGCTGGGTCTCCTACATTGCAGGCAGATTCTTTATTGTCTGAGCCACCAGGGAAGTCCTAAACTCTACTACTTCCATTTTTCACTCAGATAATTAGAGTGAAATATGGGCATATGGGATCCCCTGGAGAAGGGATAGGCTACCTACTCCAGTATCCTTGGGCTTCCTTGGTGGCTCAGATGGTAGAGAATCCACCTGCAATGTGGGAGACCTGGGTTCAATCCCTGGGTTGGGAAGATCCCCTGGAGGAGGGCATGGCAACCCACTCCAGAATTCTTGCATGGAGAATCCCATAGACAGAGGAGCCTGCTGGGCTACAGTCCATAGGGTTGCAGAGAGTTGGACATGACTGAAGTGACTTAGCACCCACACATAGGCACATACCTTTCAAAAGATTCATATATCTTTCAAAAGATTGGGAAGATAAAAGTGAATGGAACTTAGTGGAAAATAGCAAAATTGTTCATGGCATCTGGCTGTCTTCCTTCAGTACTTCTTTCCAACCAAGGCATGGGGTTTAATTAAGTGGAGCCTCTTTAACCTCAGACAGTGTGCAAGGTAGAGGCTTCCTCACTGGGTGCAAGGGGAGAATGAAAGTTCATAGGGCTCCCATGTCAGCCTGGCTCTCTATTTTTTTTTTTCCCCAGAGTGAATGTTCCTGGGGAGAGGCTGAGGCTGTCTGGAGCATGGAACTAGCCACCCTGGAGACAGAAGCCAAAAGGAGGGACTAGGCCCTGTGACTTGCAGAGGCTATCATCTTGCCACTTCTGGGGCTGTGGACTTTCCTAGGGTTTTGTTGTTCTAATGGGCTGAATGGTGGTTCCAAAGACATGTCCTCATCCTAATCTCTGGGACCTGTGAACGTTACCTTATATGTAGGCAAAAAGAGTGAATATTATGTTCTGTTGCAAAAGATGTGATTGAGTTAAGGATAGTGAAAGGAGGCACTTATCCTGGATTATCAGAGGGAGCCTTAAATGCAGTTATGTCCACCTTTGTTAAAGAAAGGCACAGGGAGATTAGATATACACACAGAAGAGAGGGTGCTGTGAAGACACAGGCAGAGACAGGAGTGAGGTGGTCACAAGCCAAGGAATGTGGGTAGCCACCTAGCGGAGGCCAGGAGCGGATTCTCCCCTAGAGCTGGGAGCAGTGCAGCTCTGCTCACAGCATGATTTTGGACTTTTGGCCTTCAGAATTTTAAGAATAAATTTCTGTCATTTAAAGCCACCAAGATTAGGTAATTTGTTATAGCAGCTTCAGGAAACTAGTGGGGTTGTCTTAGGTGGTCAGGGTTTGGTTTCTGTCACTTCCGTATAAAAAGGTCCTAGCTCATAACATAGTGTTAAGTCTGGCCAAACACCTCAAAGCTGAGTCCAGCTGTGGCCCCTACAACCAGAGAAGGGTCCTGCCTTGCTCCACATCTGAGTATCGGTCTTTGTGTCCTGCCAGATAGCCTGCTTGCTGTCACACTTTCACATGCATTCTGAGAATTGCAGTCCTGGGCCTGGCCTCATCCCTGTGACTGGGTCTCTGTTAGCAGTTGTCAACACTGAGCCTCTAGCTGACAGGTGGCTGGGGATGGGAACAGGCAGGTGCTGGAAGCACCCATGGATTTATGGGTGGAAACTTCACGGTTCATGAATGTTCACTCTGGCTTGTTGTCTTAAGTTGCAAGGTTAATACAAAGATGTTCACTGCCCCCCTCCTCCCGCCACCCACCCGTTTAGTCAGATGTGGCCAAACTCAGAACTGGCTTATCTATGCAGGAAGGATGGACACTGGTGGGTGAAATTTCCAGAAGGCCAGGAGGGAAGGGGCAGGCAGGGCTACAGGAGAGGTGCCTCCAGCTGGACAGCAACTTGCCAGTGAGCCTGGCATGCATGTGAAAGGAGACAGAACATGGCCCTGCCTTGCTGGGTTGCAGGCCTGGGTAGGCCTGCACTGAAAGATATCTTAGGAAGCTGTTCTGCTAGGGAAATGTCACTTCACACCCAAAGGAGCCTCCAGTCCAAGGCAGAAAGTGAAAGTGAAAGTGAGGTGACTCAGTCGTGTCCAACTCTTTGTGACCCCACGGTTGTAGCCTACCAGGTTCTTCCATCCATGGGATTTTCCAGGCAAGAATACTGGAGTGGGTTGCCATTTCTTCTCCAGGAGATATTCACAACTCAGGAATTAAACCTGGGTCTCCCGCATTGTAGGCAGATACTTTACCGTCTGAGCCACCAGGGAAGTCCATTGGCAGGTTGGTATAAACCCCCAACAGCTGCTGCTGCTGCTAAGTCGCTTCAGTCATGTCTGACTGTGTGTGACCCCACAGACAGCAGCCCACCAGGCTCCTCTGTCCCTGGGATTCTCCAGGCAAGAATATTGGAGTGGGTTGCCATTTCCTTCTCCATTGCATGAAAGTGAACTCCTAGCAGCCTACAAGGCTCCTCTGTCCATGGGATTTTCCAGGCAAAAGTACTGGAGTGGGTTGCCATGGCCTTCTCCAACCCCCGACAGAGTTTCTGCCATAAGCCATATGAGGTCACCATCGAACTGCAGAGCAGAGCTCCTCACTTGCTTCACCCAGGGCGTGTCATTCATTCACACAAGCACACTGTAGAGTTAGTAAAGTACAGCAGAAAACATGTTTGCTAGGAGAACAAAGAACTAGAGTTCCAAGCATCCTTACCTTGTCCTGAAGAATCCCAGATGAGCCCCCAAGATAAAAGGTTGCTGCTGAACCACAAAAGACTCCAGGATTCTTGGCCTCCGGAGGAGAAGAATTCAAGCCGGGGCCAGTGATGAGACACGATCACTCAGAGCTTTTGTGTAATAAAGTTTTATTCAAGTATAAAAGAGATAGAGAAAGCTTCTGACACAGACATCAGAAGGGGGCAGAAAGGGTGCCCCCCAAGGCAGAAGATACAGAGGAAAATTAAGATGAGAAGATGCCCACATGCCCACACAAGAAGATAAAATACACACAAAACCTCAGAACCTGAGCCCTCAAGGGACTGGGAATAAACAGCGGAGGAGGAAAGGCCTACAGGGCATGCAAATGGGCCCCAGCAGCCAGGGTAGAGCCCCAGCTCCTGGTACAGCAAGCAACTTCATACAGTAACCAGGACTGTCTTAGCTCATCCCTTCTCTGTGTTGGGAACATGGAACGGAAGAGAATTCGTGCCAGGCATGTCCCACAGCCAGTGACATAGGGCTGCAGGGAGTGTGTCCGTCCAGATGCAATCCAATTGGAGACTCCAGGAATGACACTGCTCTTGGTGACAGAATTTTCCAAAATGGTGACCAGCTCTTGGTAAAGTTTTGAAGAGAAGTCCAGTCTTCCCTTATTTATGCAGTAAAGTAGTTTCTAGAAAACTTTGTGTTTATAATGGTGTTCTACACTAAAATAATTAGAAACAGATTTTTCCCCATCTACACAAATATCCAACAAGACATTTGAAACCTGGGTGGGACGTGGGTCAGTTCCTTGTTGGGTAGGACAGTCCTGCATGTCACAGGATGATGGTCCACCTTCAGGGCCACCTGCTATATCATAGTAGCACTGCCCCTTGAAAGCAATGATCAGACTGCCCCACCTCTTTCCAAGATGCCCCCCAGGGGGCAGTCCTACACCCACTGAGAACTACTGCCCTGCAGGGCCAGGCTACCCTGACTCCTACCACTGCTCTTGGGCCCATTTTGCTCCCCCAAGCCCCGTGTCTTGCCACTGTGCAGGCCCAGCAGCCTCGTTGCCTCCTGTGGGCCTCACTGCATCTGCTGTTCCCTCTACTCGAAAGCTCTTCTTCTGACATCCACACGCCAGCTCCCTCCTTCATTCAGCTCTACCCAGCTGATACCTGCCCCAGCGACTCATTGCCACACGCCCACACTTTCTACCCCAACCCTTCCCCAGCCTTTCTTCACAGAACTTATTACCTGGCATTGTCTTTGTGTCCCCTACTAGACTGTAGACTCCAGCAGGACAGATTTTGTCTGCCTTGTTCACTGTTAAGTCCCTGGTCCCCACACAGTGCCTGGCTGACACACAGTGGCAGGATGGGCAGAGGAGGAGGATGGCTGACCCACTGCAGAGTCTTAATTAGACTCGGCTTCCCTGGTGGCTCAGAAGTTAAAGCATCTGTCTGGAATGCAGGAGACCCGGGTTCGATCCCTGGATCGGGAAGATCCCCTGGAGAAGGAAATGGCAACCCACTCCAGTACTCTTGCCTGGAGAATCCCATGGAGGGAGGAGCCTGGTAGGCTACAGTCCATGGGGTCGCAAAGAGTTGGACACGACTGAGCGACTTCACTTTCACTTTCAGTCACAATGTTGGTTGTTTTCATTTTTTTAGGGTCAGGCTATTGGTTTCCTTGGGGCTTCCCTGGTGGCTCTGTGGTAAAGAATCTGCTTGCCAATGCAGGAGACCCAGGTTCAATCCCTGGTCTGGGAAGATCTCCTGGAGTAGGAAATGGCAGCCCACTCCAGTATTCTTGCCTGGAAAATTCTACGGACACAGGAGCTTGGTGGGTTATAGTCCATGGGGTTGCAAAGAGTCGGACACGACTTAGTAACTGAACAATGGTTTCCTTGGTAAAACAATTCCCTCAGAAACCTACACATTTTCTTTCTTTACCAGGCAGGTCCAGTGGCAATGACAGCATTTCTAGTTCTTTCCTGAGCACAGTACTCAGGTTAGCTTTATTTCTGTGCTTACCTACATGATCCCCCCTGAAGATGATGGCCTCGAGGCCGTGAGGCTCAAGCAGGAAGACCACCACACACTCTGTCTGAGTCACTGTCTTCCTGAGCCATTTTTGAGCATAAGCACACTTTGGTGTTTAGAGACTAGACACACGACTATTTGGCTTTTCCAACACTGCAGGACCCTGGATTTCAGGGTTCTCCACCCCCTTCACTTCTGCTGGTAAACTGGCCTATTTTTTTTCTGGAACTCAACTCTGTCATGCCAAAACAGCCAGTAACGATCAACACATACCACATTTCTGCTTTTTCACAGCTTCTTCCACTTGAACAAAAACTCAGTAGACACATAGTTTGCTTTTACAAGTTATCCAACATCATAGCCACATCAGACGTTCTGCCACTGCCCGACAGGGATCCCCAGCTGTTCTGCCTGATGTGTCTGTTTTCTCATTGCCTGCTGCCTGACCACTAAGCTGATGCCACATACCCTGTGAGTGTGCGTTCAGTCGCTCAGTTGTGTCTGACTCTGTGACTCCAAGGACTGTAGCCCACCAGGCTCCTCTGTCCATGGAATTTTCCAGGCAAGAATACTAGAGTGGGCTGCCATTTCCTTCTCAGGTCTTCCCAGACCGGGGATTGAACCTGTGTCTCCTGCATTGGCAGGCACGATTCTTGACCACCGAGCCCCCAGGGAGGCCCCAAGGAAACCACTAGCCTGACCGTAAAAACATGAAAACCACCAACACACACAGCACACAGCTCTTGCTAGTGTGGCGGCTTGCCTCGAAGTGGTGACGTGGGCCTTTATTTACCTCCAATGTCTTTAACAGGTGACCGTGGTTTTGCGCCAAGTTTGGAACTTTTTCCAAAATTTCTTGGCTAAAGCCCAGTTCATGGCCCTGACCTAACTGTAAGAAGGCAGAGATGCTGTTGATGCTGCGGCAAACTACCACATTCTCACTAAATCACAGGTCTTGAGCCAGTCAGAAACAGCTGGTGGCTCCCGCAACCTGCCGCAGGACAGTGTCAGGGTCCTCCCTAACTTGCCAGTGGGCTGTAGTTCAGCTGTTTCCCACCCTGGCTCAGGCCCAAGCTCTGGTCGGCAGGCCTCCTCCAGTCTCCTGGCCTGGACCGGGTGCCTCACCCACCCTCCCCTGTATGAACATAGCATTTCCTTGTGCTTCTTCTGGACTCTTATTTACTTCATGCCGATTTTATCCTTCTAGACCTTTTTCCTTTTAATATGCAAAAGTGTGATTTATTTGCACTAAGTATGAAGAACATTGATTTTCAGTCCCTTCAGTTAAAAAAAAACAAAACAACAGAGAGAACGTAAGATGATGGCACAGATTTTACACAAAATCTCAAATTCTCAGACATTCTGCACAAATAATTGTATATATACATGACATATTTAAGGGTGAACTGCAATCCTGATGAAAAAATTCAACTCCTAGTTTGATTTTTTCTCTTCATTGGAGGATAACTACTTCATAATATTGTGCTGGTTTCTGCCATATATCAACATGAATCAGTCACAGGTACTTCTAGACCTTTTGAACTCAGCATCAGGGCACTGAAATAGACTGTTCTGAACCTCTTCTGAGGGCAGGAGATGCATAAAGTGGGGCTGGAGGTACAGAAGGCATACAGACAAGTTTGTGAATGGATATGTACTTTCATCAAAATTCAAGATCAATGACAAAGTTGTGGCTGTGGAAGACTAAATCTATCTGCTTGAGATTTAGCAGGAGCCCGAGAGGACAGGGCTTCCCTGGTGGCTCAGTTGGTAAAGAATCTGCCTGCAATGTAGGAGACCTGGGTTCGATCCCTGGGTTGGGAAGATCCCCTGGAGGAGGGCATGGCAACCCACTCCTGAATTTTTACCTGGAGAATCCCCATGGACTGAGAAGCCTGGTGGGCTGCAGTCCATGGGGTCACAGAGTTGGACACAACTGAGTGACTAAGCACACACACGAGAGGACAAGAAGCTGAATGAACAAGGGCAGCCGGTAAGGCTCTGGCATAGGCGTGATGGTGCCCAGGCAGAGCTGTCCTGCATACCAGTCTCTGTCTCCAGTACTGGGGTGTTAAGGGCAAAGAGGGCCATGATGGGGACACAGGGAAATCTGCTCACAAACTGCTCAGGATTTCTCCCACACCTCTTGGCCCAGTTTTGCCCAGAGGTGTCTGAGGTGCCCACCTGCTGATGTACACCTCTGTCAGACCGCCAAATGCTTCCTGTGAGGCAGTCTGAAAACTGGTAAACTTTTTTTTTTTTTTTACTTCAACGCTTCTTTTATTACTTCTTTCTGTTTTTGCTTCCTTTCCCCCATATCTCCTCCCTCTTTTCCTTTTTTGTCTGTTGACTTCTCTTCCTCATCTCAGCTCTTTCACCCACGAGTCACATCCTAGGTGATCTCTTCTTCTACCTCTGGACGAAATTTATCAGCACTGCCAAGTTCACTCATGTCCCTCCATGGCTTCAGCCATGCCTCTGACAGTGACAAATTTTTATCTTCTGGCTTTACCTCCTCTCAACACTTGAAATGTATTTCAAGGAGTACCTCAAATTTAACATCTCCCAAAGAATGCTCAAACTACCGCATAATTGCACTCATCTCACAAGCTATTAAAGTAATGCTCAAAATTCTCCAAGCCAGGCTTCAGCAATATGTGAACTGTGAACTTCCAGATGTTCAAGCTGGTTTTAGAAAAGGCAGAGGAACCAGAGATCAAATTGCCAACATCCGCTAGATCATCGAAAAAGCAAGAGAGTTCCAGAAAAACATCCATTTCTGCTTTATTGACTATGCCAAAGCCTTTGACTGTGTGGATCACAATAAACTGTGGAAAATTCTGAAAGAGATGGGAATACCAGACCACCTGACCTGCCTCTTGAGAAACCTGTATGCAGGTCAGGAAGCAACAGTTAGAACTGGACATGGAACAACAGACTGGTTCCAAATAGGAAAAGGAGTACGTCAAGGCTGTATATTGTCACCCTGCTTATTTAACTTCTATGCAGAGTACATCATGAGAAACGCTGGGCTGGAGGAAGCACAAGCTGGAATCAAGATTGCTGGGAGAAATATCAATAACCTCATATGCAGATGACACCACCCTTATGGCAGAAAGTGAAGAGGAACTCAAAAGCCTCTTGATGAAGTGAAAGGGGAGAGTGAAAAAGTTGGCTTAAAGCTCAACATTTAGAAAACAAAGATCATGGCATCTGGTCCCATCACTTCATGGCAAATAGATGGGGAAACAGTGGAAACAGTGTCAGACTTTATTTTTTGGGGCTCCAAAATCACTGCAGGATGGTGACTGCAGCCATGAAATTAAAGACGCTTACTCCTTGGAAGGAAACTTATGACCAACCTAGATAGCATATTCAAAAGCAGAGACATTATTTGCCAACAAAGGTCCGTCTAGTCAAGGCTATGGTTTTTTCCAGTGGTCATGTATGGATGTGAGAGTTGGACTGTGAAGAAAGCTGAGTGCTGAAGAATTGATGCTTTTGAACTATGGTGTTGGAGAAGACTCTTGAGAGTCCCTTAGGACTGCAAGGAGATCCAATCAGTCCATTCTGAAGGAGATCAGCCCTGGGATTTCTTTGGAAGGAATGATGCTAAAGCTGAAACTCCAGTACTTTGGCCACCTCATGCGAAGAGCTGACTCTCTTGGAAAAGACTCTGATGCTGGGAGGCAGTGGGGGCAGGAGGAGAAGGGGACGACAGAGGATGAGATGGCTGGATGGCATCACCGACTCGATGAACGTGAGTTTGAGTGAACTCCGCGAGTTGGTGATGGACAGGGAGGCTTGGCGTGCTGCGATTCATGGGGTCGCAGAGAGTCAGACACGACTGAGTGACTGATCTGAATTGAATTGAAAGGGAACTTACTAACATCCATAATCAAACTTCCTTTTCTTGCATTTCCACCTTTGTTGATGCTTGACCAAGGGACTTAGCATCTCCCCAGTGGCTCAGGCTGAAAACTGGTAAACTTTTAAAAACATTTTTCTCCCTTTTCTTAAGGTTCTGTTGACCAAATTGTAAAAATAAGTGAAACAAAACACACTCAGAACAAAACCCACATTTTTATCAGATCTACTTTTATTTCAGAAGGAAGTTCGTATTATAGTATTTACTTCTGTTTATATACAAGTTCTTCACATTTATTTTTAAAATGCACAGACCTCCCTTAGTTCTCTTGTTCCTGCTTAAATTAGCTGTTATTTTACAATACAAAAAATACCAAAAAATTGCAGTCCTAAATGTATGTATAACACCCAGAATCCCCAGCAATGAAATAGTTTACAATACTTACTCCATATTTACATGAGTGCAATATATGCTAAATTATACATATTAACAAACTAAGCTTGAATCCAAACCAAAAACTCCCAAACAAAACAAAACTGTAAATAACTATAAAACATTTCCAGAGCCAGAATTAGTTCAACAAAACAGGCTTCACTAGTGTTTAGAATGTTTTGTGCACAAATTCAGTTATTGAAAGTCAATTCCATTATTGCCTTTAAAAGAGAAGGCGCCAGTTTTCCTCTCCTCTCCAACAAATCACCTCCCTGCAGGTGAAGAGTGTTCATGAATTTGGACAACTCAGGGGAAACATCTCTTGGTGGGCTTGGCTATCTACAAACCATCACGGTGATTTTTATGGTTTGAGCCATTTGGTAAACTGAGTAAACATTTCAGGCTGAGAGTGGGTGCACGGTCCAAGGCTAGACCCTCCGCCTTCCTGGGTCTGTCCTCAGGGGGCCAATTCTCACAGAAACCACTGCAAGGAAAGGTCTCCTGGGATGACAGGTTTGAGGAGCTGGATTCTGCTGTAATTCTCAAGAGCTGCTTTTCCATCTGTCACTGCCCTAGTGTTAGCTTAGGTTGTCAGTGAAGTACTTGGTGAATATTTGTTGAATCATTCCCACCCCATCTCTGAATATACTCTACTAAGTCAAAGGAGCAAGATTTGCACTGAAAGGCAAAGTGTCTTTTTCTAAAATACCGCTCTGGTCTTTCCATTTGCCCCAGACTTCCTGGTGCATCTCCCATCTTGTTACCTCAGGCCTTACGCACTGATATTCCAGTATTTTCCCTATGCTGACAGTCTCTGTCCAGGGCTGCTTTTCTTCCAGGTTAGCTCAGACAGCATATGGTTGGTTTCTCTCCACACCTCCTCCCACATTTAGAGGTGATCCTCACAGGAAACAAAGACTTCTCCCCAAACAGTATGGGAAGGGGACAGGAGGCAAGGGTGAGGTTCTCCATGGGGAAACAGGAGGAGCTAATTATCAACAAAGCAGCTGCCCACTCCCACCCCCAGTTTGCAGTATAGTTAACTATGGTCCTAGGAAATGGTCATCAAAAATTAACACAAAATCACAACAAAATGCAGCCTGAAAAACCCCCTTTTGGAAAATCTGACTAGATCTACGGTATAGACTTCGTATCTTAAGTCTAAGAGAAACATTTCTCAGGACGAGACTAGTCTATTCCCGGCTACCCACAGCACCAAGAGGCCGACAGGAAGATTTACAACGCACTTGCAGAGCTGATGACAGCGACAAGGACATCCCAGCTGCCAGCAGCCTCTTCACACACTGCCCACATTTTCACACGTGCACTCACAGATGAGTCCTGCTTTAAAAGTTATCCAATTGGTCCCAGATGCATTTGAACACATGGGCACAATGGGGATGCCTTTCTCGGCTTTATCATCACTGTATGAGGACTTCTCTGAGCCTGGATATCCATTATATGGCACAAAAACACATTAGGTCAAACTTGGACACCATTATGTTTAATAAAAATACATAAAGATATTTTTGTTTTATGTACACTCTGAATGTCCAAACATTCGGACACTATTGTATAGTTATGTACAAGTGCAATATCTATGTTTTCATAACTATTTTAATTTACATACAGGCTCTGAAGTTCCAGATGACTTCCTCTTAGTAACTGGCTCTAAGCTGAGTGCCTCTTTCTCCTGCCACCGTCTTCTTCTGGGCCGAGCCTGCAGAAAGCTGCTTGCTACTGGCTGCAAAGGAGAAGCAGCTGGATTCAGCTGTTTCTCTACTGTTGGAGCAGAATTAAACTTCACTTGCTCCTTTCTTCCTTTTAAAAAATAAACATTATCTTTTAGAGAAAAAGAAAACCAGGTGGCTATGGGACACGGTGCTTATTATTTCAAGGCATGGAACTACCATGGGGAGGAGGCTTCTTTGCCAAGCAAACACTAGTCCTTTGAACAAACAAGGACTTCCTTTGTGGGAGAGTCCTCTCCAATGGCCTTGTGGTAATTACAGGGTGAAGGGCCAGTCCATGGCAGGCTCTCTGGGGATACCGTGATCTGGAGCAGAGATGTAGGGAGCTTCTAAGAGGAGGGATCTTCTCTAGAACCGTCTGCTCTTTAACAATGATGTGAAAAAGCAGCATTTTGAGAGGCAAGTCTCAAAGTAGAGGTGTTTTGTGCATCAGACAGTGTTTTATGGTTCGACATCCTTGAAGACATCTTTCCAGGCAATTCTTCATGGGAGGGGTTAGTGTTGGGGAAGAGATAATACTCCCTCTCTCTAGGTACTTCATATAAAGGTGCCGCAGTTTTGCTCTTTTGAGTATTAATTTCTCCAAATTCACAAACTTGAGCATTGTTGTCTAAAGGTCTACCCTTCCTGAGCCTCTGCACACTGCACATTACTCCCCCCTTCCTCCCAGGGTAATGCTAGAGAACTCCTGGGTTTTGAAGCAGAAGAGAGGTCCTGGGAGGCTGCTGCATAATGCCAGAATACAGAGCACCACGGACAGGACAACACGACATCCAGGCAGTGGCCTGGGGAGACGAGCAGGGGCTGCCCTACCCCACTTCAATTTGGTCACGACTTCAATTTGGTCACTTCATTTGGCATGGTTTTCTCTCCTTGCCCATTTTTCTCATGCTTTTCATCCTTATCAGCACTCACTGCCCTCCCCACAGCCACCCCTTGAATCTAGGAGGGAGCATGGGAGGCCTGGGTCCCTCCTGGGGGAAAAAGGACAAACAGCTCCAGGCCGCTCTCCAGGCTTTGGGCAGGTTCTGCCTGACAAAAGGAGACCGAGCCTCTCCTGGCACTCCACCTACAGCCTGGGAATGAAGAATGACCCACCAGCTTACACAGGCTACAGAAACAAATTGCTGTTCTTTGATCAAGGGGTCCCAAGTGCTGTCGTGCTCTTTTCAGCTCAAGGGAGACATGTAACATGAGCAAGCCCCTCCCTCTGTGGTGCCTGGGCAGGAGTGGCCAGAGGGGTTGAAGCAAACATTAGGCCAAGTCTGGGGCAGGGAGGCACATGGGAACATGCCTAGTGTCCTTTTTGAAAAACAGGAGCATTCACAGTTAGGTCCTTTCTGCTTTCCTCTCAATCCCTGCTACATTAAATGTTTCTTGGGGTGAGAAAACTTTCCTGGCTGCAAATTAGATTTTAGAAAAGAGCAGATTGCCAATGATAGCTATTTAAGTTTTATAAGAATGTAGGAATGCAATTATGTAAAAACTTATGCTTACTAACTTTCCAATTGCTAGATCTATTTAAAGTCTAGGCACTTAGTGTGTGTGTGTGTGAGAGAGAGAGAGAGCGTGAGTGGCAGAGACAGAGAGACAAAGAGAGGTAAAGAGGAAAGAGAAGGATAGGGAAGGAGAGAGAGAGAGAGAGAACCTCAAATGGATTAAGACTAAATTAATCACGTTGCTACAGAAAACTACATATTACATCAGTTTACATTCCAAGTAACACTGCTGACCTTGACATTTAAAATAGCCCCCTTCTATCTTATGATTCAAAAGAGATGGACCATTATTAATTCTCAACTAGAAAAAAAGTTACTCCCTGGAAGAGAGATATTTGCCTAAATCGTGCAAGAATAAATAGCACATCTTTTAAAAAAGATAGCAGGCTTCAGATGAAAAGTTAATTCATCTGACTAGTTTTTAAAAGACCACATTCAAGAATGACTGATGATAAATGTCTACTTGTAAACACTACATCTTTGTTTTTTGCACAGTTGAGACAGTCCCAAGGACAGTTTTCCACAAGTGAACCTGAGTGTCATTCCTAGCTCTCTCACTCGCTCTACACCGGCCTCCTCCAGCAACAACTGGATCACCCCGTACCTGTAACAAAATCAATTATTTCCTATACGAAAGTAAAAGGTTAGATGCTGGAGTACAGATGGGAGAAACTGTCAAAGAAAGCTTGTGAACATGCAGAGGAGGTGGATGATTCGAGGGTTTCCAGTCTTCAGCCCCGCACAGCATCTTCTCCCTGCCTGCTCCCTCCTGGCAGACGGCTCTGGCATGCCACTCCTTGCTCACAGGGAGTCCCCACCCCAGCATCAAATGCAGGTCCCAGGCTGCGCGGGGGGCTGCTGTTTTCGGTTTCTCACTGCTCCTGACTTCTCTTTGTAGACGACTGGCATCTGCTGAGAAATGTCCACCAGGGCACTGGCCACTGCGAGCCCTTGGGAGAACCCAGAGAAGGAACACAGGAACAACTTGCTTTTATTTAGAAAATAATTGAAAAACTTTCTTTTTACATTCCCATGGCGCAATAAATAAATAAAGTATATACACGGGAAAAACCTACTTTTAACCTGTATCTCCCTCTATATTCCCCCCTCCCATCAGAGTAACTGCTTTTGTTAGTTTGTATATATTCTTTCAGGGTTTATTTGTACAAATACATATTTTCCTCCTCTCCCCCTTTTTACATAAAAGGAGTACCTTACTTTCCAGCAGATCAACCAACCAAAGTGCTCTGCCTAGTGGTGGAGCATTTAAGTAAGACTGCAGACATGCTTTAAAGTTTCACCTGTCTTTTTCTCCAAAAAAAGCTGCCCTATTTATGATGAAATTCAGATTCATCCCACATTGCCCAGCTAGAGCTATTATTATTTTGATATCTATACCACGATAAGAGTTAGGATAGACTCTGGGGCCAGACTTTGGAATAAGCAAGGTTCTTTAACCTCCCAGTGCCTCAGTTTCCTCATTTGTAAATGGGGAACAGCACAGGCTTGTGTGAGGAGTCAGTGAGTGAACTAATGGCAAGTTGTAGAATGGTACCTGGCTTTTCACCTCCATTACCACTTTTGCTTTGGGGACTGGTGAATCCATTCTCCCTTCTGTATTGGTAATTGATTAACTCGATGTTCACTAGGGAAGGCACAATCCTGGGGAAGCTGGGTTCCTATGTTTGTGAAAAGGCCAGACAGGCTCATAGCCCTGTTGAGGCCTCCAGGAGCCATGCTAGAGGAGTTTCTTACTCCACCTGCTGAGCAGCTTTTAAGTGCCAGGTTTAGTACCTGGCATGCAGTGGGGAATCCACACCAGTGACCACTGTTATAGCAAAGACAGAGCCAGGGGCTTTGGGAGTCCAGAGAAGGGCACTGTTTAAAGTAGGGGTAAATCCTCGTCACAGCCATCAGAAAAGAAAAGACATCCAGAGTGGAAGGGAAGAAAACTGTCATCTGCACATAATAAGATACTATATACAGAAAAACCTAAAGTCTTCACCAAAAACTATTAGAATAAATGAATTCAGTAAAGTTGTAGAATACAAGATTAATACACAGAAATCTATTGCTTTTCTATACACTAATAATTGAACTACCAGAAAGAGAAAGCAAGAAAATAATCTCATTTAAAATCACATCAAAAAAAATAAAATTCCTAAGAATAAACTTAACCAAAGACTTTTAATCTGGTAACTATAAAACATTTACAAAGGAATCTGAAAATAATACAAAGAAATGAAAAGACACCCCATGTTCTTGAACTAAAAGAATACTACTGAAATGTCCATACTATCTAAAGCAATCTACAGAGTTAAGCCAGCCCCTATCAAAATAACCATGACATTTCCCACAGAACTAAAACAAATAATCCTAAAATTTATATGGAACCACAAAAGACCCTGAATTGCCAATGCAATCTCATAAAAAAGAAAAAAAGAATGAAGCTTGAGATATCATGCTCCCTGACTTCAGATGTAATCAAAACAGCATGGTTTCCCCAGAAAAACACACACACAGATCAGTGGACCAGAATAGAGAGCCATGAGAGAATAAAGAACAGAGAATAAATTCATGTACTTATGGTCAATTAATCTATGAAAAAGAAGGCAAGAATATACGGATAAAAATATATGGAGAAAAATCTGTTCTATAAGTAAGTGGTTCTGGGAAAACTAGACAGCTACACATAAAAGAATGAGATCAGAACATCTCCTCACACCACATATATAAAGACCCAAATGTAAAACCTGAAACCATAAAGACCCCAGATGAGAACATAGGTAGAACACTCTATATAAATTGTAGCACTATTTCTTTGGATCTGTCAATAAGGCAAAAGAAATAAAAGCAAACATAAATAAATGTGACCTAATTAAACTTAAATTTTTTTTTTAAACTTTCCTTGAAACCCTGAGAAAATGAAAAGACAACCTACTGAATGGGAGAAAATATTTGAAAATCATATGACCAATAAGGGGTTAATATCTAAAATATACAAACAGCTCATAAATTCAACATCAAAAAACCAAACAACTCAATTAAAAAAATAGAAGACCTGAACATTTTCCAAAGAAGATAACAAGCAGCATAGAGATGGCCGACAGGCACGTGAAAAGTTGCTCAACATCACTAATCATAAGGAAAATGCAAATCAAAACCATGATGAGGTATCATCTCCCATCTGTCAGAATGGCTCCAACAGAAAGACCACAAATAACAAATGTCAGTGAAGATTTGGAGAAAAAGGAACCCTTGTATACTGTTGGTGGGAATGTAAACTGGTGAAGCCTCTGTGGAAAACAGTATGGAATTTCCTCAAAAAACTAAAAGTAGAACTACCATATGATCCAGTAATTCCATTCCTGAATATACATCCAAAGAAAACAAAAATACTAATTCAAAAAGATACATGCACCTGAATGTTCACAGCAATGGTCACAGCATTATTCATAACAGCCAAGATACGGAAGCAGCCTAAGTATCCATACATAGATGAATGGATATGAAGGTGTGGTGTGCGTATACACACCCACCCCCACACACACAAACACAATGGAATACCACTCAACTATAAAATGGAATGACATTCTGCCATTTGCAATAATATGAAAAAACCTAGAGATTATTATACCTAGTGAAGTCAGACAGAGAAAGAGAAATACTCCAGGTTTTTACTTATATGTGGAATCTAAGAGAACAAATAAATACATATATAATGAAACAGACTCACAGATATAGAGAACAAAGGGCTAGTTACCAGTGGTGAGAAGGAAGGCAGGAGGGGCAAGACAGGGGTATAGGATTAAGAGATACAAATTACTATGTATCAAATAGAAGCAACAGGTTAGGCTATATAGCACAGGAACAGGTAACCATTCTTTATTTATTGAAAGAATGGTTTTAGCTACAGAAGAATGGCTTGGATGTGGGGGTTGGGGGGCGGGGCTGTGATTTTAGAGGTCAAGAGCAGAAGCAGCAGACTACAGGGGAGAGATGGCAGCTGAGACTAGACTGGAGATGTGGCAGAGTAAATGAAACAAAGTGGAAGAGTGAGACTCCAGGTGCAGGACTAGCAGAACTTGCCCATGAATTATACATAGAGAGGTGAGGACTGCCTAGGACGACTCTTTAGTTTCTGACTTGAGCAACTGGCTAAATTCCTCAGTAAAGTGAATTCCTTTATTGAGATGGAGATCAAATGACCAAACTGGTTGGAAAGACGTAAGCTCCATTCTGGACATTTTAGGTTTGATAAACCTGAAAAAAGCAAGAGAGTTCCAGAAAAACATCCATTTCTGCTTTATTGACTATGCCAAAGCCTTTGACTGTGTGGATCACAACAAACTGGAAAATTCTGAAAGAGATGGGAATACCAGACCACCTGATCTGCCTCTTGAGAAACCTATATGCAGGTCAGGAAGCAACAGTTAGAACTGGACATGGAACAACAGACTGGTTCCAAATAGGAAAAGGAGTACGTCAAGGCTGTATATTGTCACCCTGCTTATTTAACTTCTATGCAGAGTACATCATGAGAAACGCTGGGCTGGAGGAAGCACAAGCTGGAATCAAGATTGCTGGGAGAAATATCAATAACCTCATATGCAGATGACACCACCCTTATGGCAGAAAGTGAAGAGGAACTCAAAAGCCTCTTGATGAAAGTGAAAGAGGAGAGTGAAAAAGTTGGCTTAAAGCTCAACATTCAGAAAACGAAGATCATGGCATCTGGTCCCATCACTTCATGGCAAATAGATGGGGAAACAGTGGAAACAGTGTCAGACTTTATTTTTTGGGGCTCCAAAATCACTGCAGATGGTGACTGCAGCCATGAAATTAAAAGACGCTTACTCCTTGGAAGGAAACTTATGACCAACCTAGATAGCATATTCAAAAGCAGAGACATTACTTTGCCAACAAAGGTCCGTCTAGTCAAGGCTATGGTTTTTCCAGTGGTCATGTATGGATGTGAGAGCTGGACTGTGAAGAAAGCTGAGCGCTGAAGAATTGATGCTTTTGAACTGTGGTGTTGGAGAAGACTCTTGAGAGTCCCTTCGACTGCAAGGAGATCCAACCAGTCCATCCTAAAGGAGATCAGTCCTGGGTGTTCATTGGAAGGACTGATGCTGAAGCTGAAACTCCAATACTTTGGCCACCTCATGCGAAGAGTTGACTCAATGGAAAAGACCCTGATGCTGGGAGGGACTGGGGACAGGAGGAGAAGGGGATGACAGAGGATGAGATGGCTGGATGGCATCACCAACTTGATGGACATGAGTTTGGACAAACTCCAGGAGCTGGTGATGGACAGGGAGGCCTGGCATGCTGCAATTCGTGGAGTTGCAAAGAGTCAGACACGACTGAGTGACTGAACTGAACTGAAGCACAAGTGGACAGGTCATGTAGGCAATCTAATAACTGAGTATTAAGCTTGGTGAAGAGAACAGAATTAGAGATATGAACCTGGGAAAGACAGAAGGTAGAGGTTACTTAATATTGGGGAATATAAACTCACACTGAAAGAGAAAAAAAGCCTTGGGTTTGGCACAAGGAACCTTAAGGTGTAGAGACTGGAAAGGAGACTAGCCATTATTTTGTAATAACTTTAAATGTAGTACAGTCTATTAAAAATACTGGATCACACCTGAAAGGCTAATATAATCTTGTAAATCAACTATAATAAAAATAAATAAATAAAATGGGGAAATAGAGAAGGGGGTGGCAGAGATGGCCCCATCCTACTGGTAGGTCTCAAGCAGGGAGCAGGTCTTCATCAGATTGGGACACATCAGGCAAAGTTTGGAGCAGGGAAGGCCACAGTGCCGCATGTCTGTCACCCCTGCACCCCCAGCACCTTGCCCTCGGGGAGCACCAGTCAGTGTCTGCTTAGCTGGGCACTGACAGAAGACACTGCTCCAGAGCATCACGTCAACAGGCCCTTCTGCCTTTGACATGGACAAGGCCAAGTTAGGGGCTCAACTCACAGAAATCCCTGCTGCTGCTGCTGCCGCTAAGTCACTTCAGTCGTGTCCGACTCTGTGTGACCCCAGAGACGGCAGCCCACCAGGCTCCCCCATCCCTGGGATTCTCCAGGCAAGAACACTGGAATGGGTTGGCATTTCCTTCTCCAATGCATGAAAGTGAAAGTGAAAGTGAAGTCGCTCAGTCATGTCTGACCCTCAGCGACCCCATGGACTGCAGCCTTCCAGGCTCCTCCGTCCATGGGATTTTCCAGGCAAGAGTACTGGAGTGGGGTGCCATTGCCTTCTCCAACAGAAATCCCTAGATGAGGGCAAATCAAGCTATTCACTTATGACATGAAGACAATAAACCCTGACCTGGCCATGTCTAATGTCCTCCCTCATGAGAACACCACAGACCCAGATCTGAGGCCTGCAGGATCACTGCGACTGAAAGCTGTCTAAACCATTTCTATTATTTGAGGCATCCCTTCAAAGTACTCCATGATTAATCAAGATACTTCCCAAACTGTATTCCACATTTCCTTTGTGTTCAACAGTAAAATAATGTTTATCTAAATTACGATTCATGTATTTGATGGAGTAGCTGTAAAAGATGGGTAAGATATATATACTAAGTTATAAAAATGTTTAAGATAGTTACATGAAAAAAGAAGAATAAAAATAAGAGTTATACAATCACTGCAACTAAATTGATGATAAGGGCTGGGAAGGAAACACAACAGTGAAAATAGGTGCTACAGTAATGCTAGAAATACCAATTTGAGAACCACTAGCTTGCAGGAGCCAGCTGGAAGCCATGAAGTAAGATGACTGAGGAAGAGTGCATGGAGCACAGAGGGAGAAAGCCTCAGTTAAGGGACAGCAAAGAAAGAGAAAGTAAAGGAACAACACAGCCGGTGGGGAGGAAGCATTGGTGGCAAAGGAAGGTTTGGCTGGAAGCAGGCTAAGGAGGCTGATGAAGTGAGGAGATCCAGATATTTTCCAGGAAGGAATGGTGACCTTAGAAAGAGGGGTTAAGGAATACAGGGGCAATGAGATCATCTTTCCAAATCCTCACAATGACACGAGGCAGGCACTACAGGTATACCTCATTTTATTGTGCTCATAGATAACTGTGTTGTTGTTTTTTTAAAAATTGAAGGTTTATGGCAACCCTGCATTGTCAGATAATAGTTAGCATTTTTTAGTAATATTTTTAAATTAAATGAATGAGGAACCGTGTCTTTTTAGACATAATGCTATTGCATCTCAACAGACTACAGTATAATATAGACATAACATATGTATACTGGGAAAACAAAAAATTCGTGTGACTCACTTTCTTGTGATACTTGTTTTACTGCAGTTTTCTGGAACCAAACCTGCAATATTTCCTAGGTCTGCCTGAATGCAGTATCACTTTTATAACCAAGTTCCCTATGAAAATGAAGGAGTCTTCACACATCTAACACATAACCCTCATTTGTCAATAACTGTCATCTACTCACCGGACTGCCCAGGAGGAGGGATTCCACCAAGGCCTCGAGGGAGCCTCACAAACACAGAGAGGACAGCAGCTTTGTTGCCAAAACACGGCTCCAGGGCAATGGGCTTGGGAACAGTCTGGTGGAAGAAAACAAAGAATTACCTAAAATGGTGTTCCCTAAGAAACACCTTCATAGCCTTTACATGTGATTTCTAAAGACACCCCTTCGTTAGTTTCTATTGTTATGAAACATCAAACAAATCACAAACTCTGGAGCTTAAAACAGCACCTATTTATTATCTCAGTTTTTTAGGTCAGAAGTTCAGGTGAGAGCTCTGTAGGTTCTCTGCTTAGGGATATAGGTCCTGTTTATGTCTTCTATCAGTTCTGGAAAGTAAAAGTCACTCAGTCGTGTCTGACTGTGACCCCATGAACTATACAGTCCATGGAATTCTCCAGGTCAGAATATTGGAGTGGGTAGCCTATCCCTTCTCCAGCAGATCTTCAAGACCCAGCAATCAAACCGGGGTCTCCTGCATTGCAGGCGGATTCTTTACCAACTGAGCTATCAGGGAAGCCCCCACTCAGTTCAGGAAGAATTCTCAACTCTATCTCACAAAGGTTCTGAGAGTCTCAGATCTTATCTTCAGAAGGTGGAACTCAAGTTATCAGCTGGGTTCTACTCCTACCAGGAGGCCCTGAGGAAGAACCAGCTTCAAGACTCATTCAAGTTGCTGGCAGAATCTATCTCCTCTAGGCTCTAGGTCTGAAGTCCCCATTTCCTGGCTAGCAGTTAGCCAAGGGCCACTCTCCTTTTGGAGGCCACTCATATTCCTCTTCACAAGGTCTCTCCAGCATGAAACCAGTGACGGTGCTCAAGTACTTCTCATGGTCCCTCTTCTGCCACCAGTCAGAGAAAGTACTCCCTATATTTTAATGTCAACTACCCTCAGACTTTAAAAAAAAACAATTTAGCTGTGGCTCTCAGGCCCTATAGCATGCAGGCTTCAGTAATTGTGGCTCATGGGCTTAGTTGCTCCACAGCATGTGGAATCTTCCCGCATCAGGGATCAAACCCATGTTTCCTGCATTGGGAGGGGATTCTTATCCACTGTGCAATCAGGGAAGTCCACCCTCAGACTTTAATTACTTCTGCAAAATCTCTTCACAGCAGAATCTGAAGTCGTGTTTGATTGAATAAACATGAGAGAGGAATCTTGGGGGCCATCTTCAGAATTATGCCATCAGTTTCTTCAAACTGGTTGAAGAAACTGGAGCACAGAGAAATGACTAGATGAGTAAAACGGCTGAAGTGGTGAAACCACTTATGACCCAGGTGGGAGATGATAGTGGCCTAGATCAAGGTGATAGCTAACAGTGGTGGAAGTGGTGGCACAGGAGTCAGGACATAGTTTTGAAGATAAAGTAAAAAAGACTTGCTGATAGATGGGCTGTCCAGTGAGGATGAGAGCAAGGACAAGTCAAGGATGATTTTGGACTGAGCAACTAGAATATACTGAGTTGGGGAAGTTATGCCAGAGGAGCAGGTGTGGGGAACAGTCTCTTGTTTTGAACATGTTAAGTTTGTTCAGATGCTTATTAAGACATCCAAGTGGGAATACTGAGCCAGCAACCTGATATATGAGTTGGACACTCACAGGAGAGTTTGAGTGGTGAGCTCAGGGTGTTTACATCCACAATGGATAAACAGATTGCTATTGTCTGAATATTCATGTACTCCCAAAATTCATGTTAAATTTTAACACCTAATGTTAATATTTGGAAGTGGGTCTTTTGGGAGATGATCAGGACAAATGGGATTAGTGCCCTTAGAAAAGAGACCCTGAGAGCTCCCTCACCCCTTCTACCATGTAAAACTACAGCTAGAGGGAATTCCCTGATGGTTCAGTGGTTAGGACTCTGTATTTTACTGCTGAGGGCCCAGGTTCAATCCCTGGTTGGGGAACTAACATTCTGTGCAAGTTGGGTGGTATGGCAAAAAAAAAAAAAAAAAAAAAAAAATTACAGCTAGAAGGTGCCTTCTATGAACCAGAAAGCAAGCCTTCATCAGACACTCATCTGCCAGTACCTTGATCTTGGATCTCCCAGGCCCCAGATCTGTGAGAAATTAATTTCTATTGTCTGTAAGCTGCCCAGTCTCTGATATTTTGTTGTTAACAGCCTGAACAGACTAAGGCAATAACCAAGGTGCAGATGTAAAAGATGTGAGGAGAGGCCCAAAGACTGAGTCTGAGACAGCTGCCCACTATTAAAAGATGCTGGAAGATGAAGAGGGCCGACGAAGAACACACAGCATGAACGGCCAGAAGGTGAGTGTGTGGGTCTTGACAAGAAATTCTAGACAGTGTTTTACTGGCTGTGCTGCAGGCTGCTGAGTGACATGGGGTGTTACTAAGGCTCGTCTATTCTTCTAAATCCCACAAATGATCACTATTTTATCAGGACAATATTTTCTTAGATTTACAGAGGTTTATCAGCTGATTTACTCACTACTGCTTCTTATTCCACCCTCCTGGGGTAATTGGCCCCCTTTCTAGCACATCCTTTATATATTTCTTTCATACAGGTTTGTTGGTGGCAAGTACTCAGTTTTCCCTGCAGTCTGAAGACATCTTGATTTTATCCTTGTTCTTGAAAGGTAGGTACTGGGTACACTATTTGAGGTTGGCAGTTCGCTTTCAATACTTGTAGCATCTGGGAAGTCAGCTGTCACTTTGTCATTCCTTTGTAGTAAACCTTTTCCCCTTAGTTATTTTTTAATGTGGTAAAATACACATTACTTTGCTAGCGTGTGAGATGAGTGCAATTGTGTGGTAGTTTGAACATTCTTTGGCATTGCCTTTCTTTAAGATTGGAATGAAAACTGTTTCCAGTCCTGTGGCGACTGCTGAGTTTTCCAAATTTGCTGGCATATTGAGTGCAGCACTTTCACAGTATCATCTTTTAGAATTTGAAATAGCTCAACTGAATTCCATTACCTCCACTAGCTTTGTTCGTAGTGATGCTTCCTAAGGCCCACTTGACTTCACATTCCAGGATGTCTGGCTCTAGGTGAGTGATCACACCATCATGATTATCTGGGTAGTGAAGCTCTTTTTTGTATAGTTCTTCTGTGTATTCTTGCCACTTCTTAATATCTTCTGCTTCTGTTAGGTCCATACCATTTCTGTCCTTTATCGAGCCCATCTTTGCATGAAATGTTCCCTTGGTACCTCTAATTTTCTTGATGAGATCTCTAGTCTTTCCCATTCTATTGCTTTCCTCTATTTTGCACTGATCTCTGAGGAAGGCTTTCTTATCTCTCCTTGCCATTCTTTGGAACTCTGTATTCAAATGGGTATATCTTTCTTTTTCTCCTTTGCCTTTAGCTTTTCTTCTCAGCTATTTTTAAGGCCGCCTCAGACAACCCTTTTGTCTTTTTGCATTTCTTTTTCTTGGGGATGGTCTTGATCACTGCCTCCTGTACAACGTCACAAACCTCCATCCATAGTTCTTCAGGCACTCTGTCTATCAGATCTAATTCCTTGAATCTGTTTGTCACTTCCACTGTATAGTCATAAGGGATTTGATTTAGGTTATGCCTGGATGGTCTAGTGGTTTCCCCTACTTTCTTCAATTTAAGTCTGAATTTTGCAATAAGGAGTTCATGATCTGAGCCACAGTCGGCTCCCGGTCTTGTTTTGCTGACTGAATAGAGCTTCTCCATCTTTGGCTGCAAAGAATATAATCAATCTGATTTCAGTATTGACTATCAGATGATGTCCATGTGTAGACTCTTCTCGTGTTGTTGGAAGAGGGTGTCTCTCTTTGGCTCTGTCTTTTCATTCTTTCTGGAGTTATTTCTCCACTCTTCTCCAGTAGCATATTGGGCACCTATCAACCTGGGAGTTCATCTTTCAGTGTCATACCTTTTTGCCTTTTCATACTGTTCATGGGGTTCTCAAGGCAAGAATACTGAAGTGGTTTGCCATTCCCTTCTCCAGTGGACCACATTTTGTCAGAACTCTCCACCATGACCTGTCTGTCTTGGGGGTCCATACATGGCATGGATCATAGTTTCATTGAGTTAGACAAGGCTGTGGTTCATGTGATCAGTTAGATTAGTTTTCTGTGATTGTGGTTTTCATTCTGTCTGGCCTCCAAGGCATAAGATGAGTGAGATTGCACTTATCTCACACGCTAGCAAAGTAATGCTCAAAATTCTTCAAGCCAGGCTTCAATGGTATGTGAGCTGTAAACTTCCAGATGTTCAAGCTGGATTTAGAAAGGGCAGAGGAATCAGAGGTCAAATTGCCAATATCCTTTGGAACAACAAAAAAGCAACAGAGCTCCAGAAAAACATCTACTTCTGCTTTATTGAATACACCAAAGCCTTTGACTGTGTGGATCACAACTGTGGAAAATTCCTAGAGATGGGAATACCAGACCACCTTACCTGCCTCCTGAGAAATCTGTATGCAGGTCAAGAAGCAACAGTTAGAACTGGACATGGAACAACAGACTGGTTCCAAATCGGGAAAGGAGTGTGTCAAGGCTCTATATTGTCACCTGCTTATTTAACTTATATGCAGAGTTCAGTTCAGTTGCTCAGTTGTGTCCAACTCTTTGTGACCCCAGGGACTGCAAACACCAGGTTTCCCTGTCTATCACCAACTGCTGGAGCTTACTCAAACTCAAGTCCACTGAGTCGGTGATGTCATCCAACCATCCCATCCTCTGTCATCCCCTTCTCCCCCTGCCTTCAACCCTTCATCAAGGTCTCTTCAAATGAGTCAGTTCTTTGCATCATGTGGTCAAAGTATTGGAGCTTCAGCTTCACCATCAGTCTTTCCAATGAATATTCAGAACTGATTTCCTTTAGGATTGACTGGTTGGATCTCCTTGCATTCCAAGGGACTCTCAAGAGTCTTTTCCAACACCACAGTTCAAAAGGATCAATTCTTCAGTGCTCAGCTTTCTTTATAGTTCAACTCTCACATCCATACATGACTACTGGAAAAACCATAGCTTTGACTAGATGGGCCTTTGTTAGCAACGTAATGTCTCTGCTTTTTAACATGCTGTCTAGGTTGGTCATAGCTTTTCTTCCAGGGAGCAAGCATCTTTCAATTTCATGGCTGCAATCACCATCTGCAGTGATTTTGGAGCCCCCCAAAAAATCAAGCCTCTCACTGTTTCTATCGTTTCCCCTATCTATTTGCCATGAAGTGATGGGACCAGATGCCATGATCTTAGTTTTCTGAATGCTGAGTTTTAAGCCAACTTTTTCACTCTCCTCTTTCACCTTCATCAAGAGGCTCTTTAGTTTTTCACTTTCTGCCATTAGGAGTGGTGTCATCTGCATATCTGAGGTTATTGATATTTCTCCTGGCAATCTTGATTCCAGCTTGTGCTTCATCCAGCCTGGCATTTTGCATGATGTACTCTGCATAGAAGTTAAATAAGCAGGGTGACAATATAGAGCCTTGATGTAGTCCTTTCCTGATTTGGAACCAGTCTGTTGTTCCATGTCCAGTTCTAACTGTTGCTTCTTGACCTGCATACAGATTTCTTAGGAGGCAGGTCAGATGGTCTGGTGTTCCCATCTCTTTAAGTACTTTCCACAGTTTGTTGTGATCCACACAGTCAAAGGCTTTGGTGTAGTCAATAAAACAGAAATAGATGTTTTTCTAGATGTTTGGACTGTAAGGAGATCAAACCAGTCGATCCCAAAGGAAATCAGTCCTGAATATTCATTGGAAGGACTGATGCTGAAGCTGAAGCTCCAATAATTTGGCCACCTGGTGTGAAGAACTGACTCATTGGAAAAGACCCTGATGCTGGGAAAGATTGAAGGCAGGAGGAGAAGGGTTCGACAGAGGATGAAATGGTTGAATGGCACCACCAACTCGATGGACATGAGTTTGGGCAAGTTCCAGGAGTTGGTGATGGACAGGGAAGCCTGGTGTGCTGCAGTCCATGGGGTTGCAAAGACTTGGACACAACTGAGAAACTGAACTGAAAATACACATAACATAAAAAGCATTATCTTAACCATTTTTTTTTTTTAAAGCACTTTCTTTGGCTGCATCAGGTCTTAGTTGTAGCAAGCAAGATCTTTGGTCTTTGTTGCAACACGTGGGATCTTTTAGTTGTGCCAATTGAACTCTTAGCTGCACCAAGCACATTCTTAGTTGCAGCATGAGGGACTACTATAGTTCCCTGACAAGGGATGGAACCCAGGCCCACTATATTGGGAACACAGAGTCTTAGCCACTGAACCACCAGGAAAGTCCCTATCTTAAACCATTATTTAGGTATACATTTTAGTAGTGTTATATGGTGCAGCCATCACCACCATCTATTTCCCAAACTCCATCTTGGAAAACTAAAATTTTATACCCATCAAATTGCAAATCCCCCTTCCTTCCTCTCCCCAGACCTTGGCAGCCATCATTCTATTTTCTAGGAATTTGACTACTCAAGGTACCTCACATGAGTGAAATCATACAGTGTTTGTCTTTTTGTGACTGGCTTCTTTCACTTAGCATAATGTCTTTAAGGTTCACCTATGTTCATATATGTAACATGGGTCAGAGTTTCTTTCCTTTTTAAGGCTGAGTGAACCTCCGTTGCATGTATATACCATATTCTGTTTATCCATTCCTATGTCAATGAACACCTGGGTTGGTTCCAGCTTTTAGCTACTATGAATGAAGCTGCTATGCACATGGTGTACAAATACATTGTCAAGACTCTGCCTTCAATTCTTCAGGGTATATACTGAGAAATGGGATTGTTAGATCGTACATAATTCTATTTTTGCTTTTCTGAGGAAAAGAAATACTGTTTCCCACAGTAGCTGCATCATTTTCATTCCCACCAACAGTACACAAGGGTTCCAACTTCTCCACATTGTACTGATCTTTTTCTGTCCTGGCTAATTTTAAGATGTTTTCTTTGTCTTTGAAGTTCCACAGTTTCACTAGGATAAATCCAACTGTAGTTTTCTTTCTCTCCTACCTTTCCTCTGCTTTCTTTCCTTACTCTTGCTTACAATACATTTTGTTAGAGTCTGAATAATTATATCTCCCATCAGTTCTGGAAACTTCTCAGCTCTTAGAAAACTGCCTCTCCTCCATTCATTTGTTCTGGGACTGTAATAATATATATGTTAGGTCTTCTCATTCTATCCTCCATATTCTTATTATCTGTCATATTTTTCCATCTTCTCATCTCCTTGTTCTACATTCTGTGTAATTTCTTCAGAGTCATCTTCCAGTTCAAAAGCTCTTTCCTCACTTGTCTCTGATGTGCTGTTTAACATATAATCTGAGTCTTTAAAAAATTTCAACTACTGTATTTTCCATTTCTCTAACAGTTCCATCTGGTTCTTTTTCAGGTTTGCTTGGCCATTCTTGACTCTTATGGCTTTCTCATCTTTATGATTCCATCTTTCAGTTCTTTAAACATTTCATACAGAGCTATATCATATTCATTAGATGTCAATTCTGTTGTTTCTGCTGATTCTTACTCATGGCTTTTCTCTTTCATCCTTGGTGACCACTGATTCTGTGGTCTTGATCTGTGGGTCTCCTGAATGGCTGAATTGGGCGTGTTTTTCCTCAGTCAGGATCCACATCTACTTCAGCTGAGAGACATGGTATCTTACCAATCTAGAACCACTTTAGACCATGCATGGTTGTGGTTTGGGTTCATGGTTTATTCTTTTCTGGAGGAGGAAAAGGAAAACAATCCCTGGAAATCTCACATACTTCCTGTAAGGTCAGTAATGCTTCAGTAAGTATGTTAGGACATACATGCGTGCACACACACACACACACATATACATACATATATGTGTCTGTGTATATAATATATATCTCCATAGATGTGTCTGTGTATATAATATATATCTCCATAGACATATAATTGTTTCCTAAGGGTATCTGAAATATTTCATCATTTTGTTAAAAGAGAAAGTCTTATTATTTTCTTCATAATGGTGGAGGTGTTAGAATTCTTTATTTTCCACAGAATTCACAGTCAGTTATGACTTCTCCCCCTTTAAAAAAATCCCCTAAATACTTATAAAGGACAATGGTTCAATTCAGTTATTTTCAAGTATTATGTCACATAAAACTTAAAAGAATACCAGACAAGTTATTTAAATTTTAAAATTCCCTGAATATAAGACTGCTTAACAACATGAAACAAATATTGGAAAGTGAAAGCAGAGAATAGCTGACAGTTTCAGTGCTGACTTATTGCTAAGAAGAAACAGAGAGGACAAAGTAAGAAGTAACAGAATGAGGCTCTTGCCCTCTCTGGTTCCTCAGACTGAGAAGCATGAGGTTTGATAAGTTAAGTTACAGGGACTTTTGAAATACCATCTCACCTTTATACTCCCCCCAATAAGATCAGGAGGTTCTTCATCTGTTTCCAAGGCGACATTTACAGAGGCAAAGGGACGACTGGCCATCTGCTGCATCTCTCGAAGAAGTTGCTGATGAGTAATACAGCAACCATTAATGCAAAGAGTACTGAGGGGGTTTTATTAGAAAATACTACATATTAAAAACAGCTCATCTTCCCTGATTCAAACAAATCAATTCCAAAATGATATTTCTGAGATAGCTGGGGCAAAATGGACATGGACCAAGTATTACCTTTTTAATTTTGTTGACTATGATGACAATATTGTTGTTATAGTAAAGAAAAATTCCTTATCTGTTAGAGATACATATTAATGTACTGATGGATATAATGCTATGATGCCTGCTTGTTAAGTACGTAAATTATCCTATTTCCTCATATTTTTATTACTGGATTAAAGCCAGGCTTTCTTCTTTCCTGCTGAAACTTGGACCAAATACTTACACAGCAACAAAAACTATCCTTTGTTACACAGTATCTAGGAACTGAAAGAGCTTTATTCAGAGAGGTGGTATAAACTAAACACATAAAAAACATGAAGTTTTGCAGAGCAGAGGGACAAGTAAGGAAGGGCTCTGGATACAGGTAGGCTTGGATATGAACACCTGCTCCAACTCTTTCCAGCTGTGTGATGTTAAAAAGTTATTTAAAGTTTCTGGGCCTCCATTCCCTCCTCTCTGAAATGGGGTTTTAATCCCATAAAAGTATCAGTACGATTAAATGAGATGTTTTACCTGGCACAGTGCCTAGCTTATGGAGAGTAGTCAATTATATATCATTAGGGATATCAGAGATTTGGGCATGTCACTGAAGCTCTGAGGTCATGCTGTGGAAGACAATGAGGCCTTACTTAACTACTTCCTTGAAACTATTTTAGAGACAGAATCTTGGGCTGGATAGATCATGGCTATGTTTTAGAATGGCATTTCTGTTTTAGAAGGGTATTTTTAACATTAAACATTTTGTTAAATATCAATAATCATATGCCTACATCTCACAAAGCTATTAGTCTATTTACTCAACAAATACATATAACAATAATCCTCCTCTAGATTCTGTGCTAAGTGTGGAGTCACAGTGAGACAGAGTGCCTACCCTGCTTCCAGTTCCCAGTCTAGTTCCTTTATGACAAGTGCAGGAGGTAATGGGAGTAAAGGCCCTTTAAAACAGGGCCTGGTATGTAGCAATGACTTAAGCAGTATTAGATGCTATTATTTTTGTTGTTATAAATAATATCAAATCATTCTTCTACAGTTCTGAGAGGGATAAATCATGAATGATATTTTAGAAAAGACGAAATATATTCTGAATGGACAGGTTCACAGTAACAGAGAAATTTTAAATCACAAAGGTAAAAGCTTAGTTTACTGGTTGATCAACTGTGTAATTAGCATATTCTTTTTTGGAAACCTGTTTTCTACTAAGTGTTCACCTCATTTTCTTTCATGTATGTTGTGATTATTTTCCAGTTGATTGTTTGTCTTCTACATTATTCAATTATTTTTACAAACTTTATTTTTATACATGTTTCTATGATGTTTCAATAATCTTATCTGAAAACAATGATTTTGTCCCCTTTCCAAAAGGAACAAAACTTCTTATTTTTCTTTCTCTTAGTGCAGAGTCTAGAACATCCAGAACAAAACTAAGTGACTACTGGGACTACATAATGGTTAGAAAGAACATGGCCTTTGAAGACAGAAGTCTTAAGTTCAAAACATAGTTTGGTGTCTTTAAGTAGCTGTGTGATGATGGGTAAGTTATTTTGCCTCTCTGAGCCTCGGTTCCTTCATTTGTAAAACAGGAGTAGTATCAGTAACTATTTTATAGGTTGCTCTAAGGATTATACAAATATAAAACCTTAATATAAAACCTCTTAGAACAGTGCCTACAACTTAGAAATGCTCAAATGTCAGGGGTTTTTTCTTTTTTCTGTCAGTTCTTAATATGACTAACTTATCTGGATTTTATTGGGTACAACCTTGAGTATTTCTTCATCATGAGTGATGTTGGTTATCTGATTATTTCTCAAAGTGTGGAGGAGGTATTATTTTTGAGTTTACTAAGAGTTTTGTTTTTTAAACTAGGATGAGTGCTGATATTAATAAATGATTAAATGATTACTTGCCACTACTGAAAATTTAGGGTTTTGTTTTTTTATTTTTACACCCATGGATATAACATATCCTAGTAGGTTCTCTGGTATGAAATGATCCCTTTACTACACGGTAAAATAGACAGCTGCACATTGTAGTCATTATGCAACTGGTCTTTACTTTTTGGTGCTACCTTTCTCAAATTTTGGTTTCAAGGTTTCTATGCATAAAATGAATCAGGATTCTTTTAAGATTCCCATCTTTTCCTTTACCCTGGAAAAAGGAAATTTATTTTTTTGGAAGTAATTAAATCTCATAAACACCCAAGGAGGAGTAGACTATTATTATCTCCATAAGTTCATGTCAAATTAAAACTGCCTGTGTCTAATAGCCTTTGTGGAGAGAGTAATAATTTGACTCTCTCAAAATAATTTTTTGATTCCTTCCCTGGTACTAGTTTATGTAGTTTCTTACTTCTTTATTACACATTTGGATAACTTATTTTTTTCAGAATGTTGCATAATTCATTGAGATTTTAAAATGTCTTAGTAATAGAGCTATTAAAAAAACCTTTGAATATGTTATCCACTGAATTTTTAAAATGATCATAAAGAGGATACAACATTACCTCTATGAAAAAAAATACCTTTACATGGGTCAGAAATGGTCCATGTCATGACCCCACTGTTCATGTCATGAAAGTGCTGAGTGCTTGGGTATTTTGAGTCTAGATATTTCTGTTCTCTAAATCTTTCTATAGATCAATTTTTATATAGAAAAAAGCATGAGTAGATATAGAAGATCAAAGAGCACAAAATCCAGATATTAGTGTACTTCTATTTAGCAACAATGCAACAGACATGATGACTAAAAGGCAGAGTAATAACACATGTCAAAGTTTCAATAAACAGCTTTTGTGTTGTAATTTTTAATCATGTTTATTTATTTGACTTGCCAATTATAAATATTTGTTTGACTTATTAATATTACTTTTGGAATGGAGCTGTGGAAACAAATCAACACTAAAAAATAAAACTCAAGCAAATACTTAATCAGATACACATTTATCTTTCCTTGAATAATGAGAAATTTTTGAGATGCTTAAATGGCTGATTTTATTCTCATTCTCATGAAAGGCTCCTGTAAAAGCTGTGCTTTACTAAGCCTTAACTCCAGCATGAGTTAAGGAATCAGGGTCTGGGAGAAAGGGTAAAACTGAGTCAATACAATCCTAAACCCTTCTTTTTAGAAAGTTAAAACCATGTGGTGCAGAATTAGCATAGCTTACATAGCACTAATTGAAGTCTACTGACCATGTATTACTCTCTATGACCTCACAGCTAAAACTGACATGCTTAAAGGAAATATGAAGGAAAAAGCTCCTTTAGGGATTCATTAATCTTGATTCACTGAGGCTTACCTCTCTACGTCTGGAAGCCCAACAACTTTGTTTGATCTTCCAAACCACAGCAGCCACCAGGAGCAAAGAGAGGAAACAACTGTAAGAAAGCAAAGTACTGAGTTATTATCCCAGCCCCCAGAACCAGCATGCTGTCATCCACACCTCAGGTCAGTCAGGGACACAATCCCCCAAATACCCACTCCAAGCTCCTCTCTGCTGAGTCATCACAACCAGTCCTGGTTCAAAGGAAACAAAGGAAGAGAATGAGCTTTCTGACCCAACCAGTAGACAATACTATCTCCACAAGGCACTCCCAGAGGAGAGCCCAGACCTTCTGCCAGGCCTTTATCAGAATGACATATCATGGCTTATCCAAATAATAAAACTAATTCTACCATAATTATAACCAGTGACAAGCATGCTATTTAATCAAATCAGCAAAAATTTACCGATAAAGCCTAAAATAATGAGAAAAGTTAATTATCAAAGTAACAATCAGCTTTTGATAAGGAAGATATAAACAGAGAATAAACTTATATGTAATAATATGTATTCAAAGTAAGTACATATTTTATAAATAAAATAAAACAACTAAATTCAAGCCAACAGCTTTCTTAAAGATTAGGATAGACTAAGTCCCAGTGGTCTTGTAACTGCAAATGATTTTAATGTTCTCTCATCAAAAGCTACTGTGACAGGAAAGAGAAAGACTGACTTCTGATTAAAAGGACTAATGAGCCTAACAAATAAACCTCTTAGGTAGCTGTTTAAATAATTTAAAAATTGGCATTTTCACTCATTAATTTGTACAGTGTACTGTTCCAGAGTGTTACAAGCAGATACAAGGCTCTCTGCCCCTGCAGTCGGGTACTCTTTGTTGAGATCTGTGTTTGCAGGATGGGGTTGGCTTTCCAGAGGCAGCTTCAGAGCAAACTGCTGAAGACAGGCTGCCCCAGTTGGCTGGTGACAGGCCCCCTAAGGTGCTAGAGGACTGAACTTCTGCCCTTTCAGAAATAGAAATTAAGCCTTCCTCAGCCCACCACTTTCCCGAGAGGCACATAATGCAGACCCCTTCAATGGGTACCCTGGCAAAAGAGAAGCACCTCTACCCCCCAACCCAGATCACCACTCAGTGGAGAGTCTTCAGCTCCTATCTTGTTGGGCCCCTCGGCTGTGCTGACACTGATGATCCTTCCATCTCTCTGATGGTTTCTGTTTTTCTTTTTATATAGTACTTTATTGAGGCAGATCCTGTTCTAGGCTCATGGAATACATCAATAAACAGAACAAAGGACTACTTTCCCCATGGAGGCAAACAGTAAATAAAGTGAGCATATTATAGAGCATGTTAGAAAGGAGTAAACTACACAAATAAAAAGAAGGTAAGGGTAAGGAGGTTCAGGAGTGATGGCGGTACTCTAAAGCAGAATGGTCGGAATGGGTGGACCTTAACTTTTGAGAAGGTGACATGTGAGCTAAGACATGGAGGATGTGTGGGAGATGGCTTGAGAAGGTCTGCAGAAATGCGCCTGGGCAACCAGGATCAGCTAGTGCAAAGCCTGAGGCAAGGATGTGCCTGGGATTTCTTGAGGAATCTCAGGAGGCTGGAGTGGGAGGGGGCAGTTATGCCAGGGATAAAGACATAGAAGTAAGAGAAGGGAAGATCATGAGGACCCTAAAGCCATCATAATGGTGTTGGCTTTTACTGAGTGAGATGAGCCACTGAAGATTTTTGAACAGAGAAGTATCATGATTTAATTTATACTGAGGAGACCATTAAGGTAGCAACTCAGAAATAGAACAGGAGTCTAGGTAAGAAATGAGGGTGGCTCAAACCAGGATGATGGTAGCAGGGGTATGAAAAGTACTTTGGAATCTGGACATGAAGGTCAAGACAGTAGGATTTCCTGATGGGCTGGATGTAGGATACAAAAGAGAGAAGTCAGGGTGTGGGGACTGAGGAACTTGTCATCAACCTATTCAGGGAAGATTCTGGGGGGAGAAAGTGTGAGATAGCGGCGAGTAAAGTTTTAGACATGCTGAGTTCTGAGACATCTACCTGAAAGCTACGGGGAGATGTCATGAGTTGATATGTAAACCTGAGGGCTGGGTGTCAGGTTTGGGCTGGAGACAGCTTGAGAGTCATCAGCATACACGTGGTGTTTGGGGTAATGAATCTGCATGAGGACATCAAGGGAATAAATACAAATAGAGAAGAGTGTCTTGAGGGCACCCCAACACTGAGAAGTTAGGGAGGACAGGAAGAAGAAGTAAAGGAGTCTGAGAAGACTAACCTTCTTAGTCTTTCATGGTTTATATGGATAATCCTGCCCCGCCCCATAATCCTGCTTTTTGTTACTTTTACTCAAATAGATAAACACAAGAAGACAGCAAACCTACATGGAAGAACATGAAACATGCAAGTTGCTCCAGATGCTGCTGATGCAGCTGAACCCAGGGTGGCCTCAGAGGCCTCTCCTGGACTACCCTCAACACAGAATTGTGAAACAGAGCAGCTCAGAAGGTCTGTGCCCTTTATTCCCGAGAGCTTCTGTCATCAATGTGGGCCTGTTAAATATATCAACAACCCAGTTCCTTCCACCTGTACCAGCTTTTCTGAGACACAAACGGCACACCAACAGACAATGAGCATCCTTCAAAGCTGATACATGCATGGTTTCTCCTCAGGTAACACAACAATGAAGAATTTACTAGTTATTTCAAAAAAGGTGGCACTTGCTGATACCCCCCTTCTTGTTTTTCCTACCACTAATCTGGGTACAGGTGGGGCTGTGACTCAGTGTTTATCTTTCTGAAGTCCCTCTTATCAATGGTTTTCTGTAATTTTAAATACATTTACAAATATAAATTTTTAAAGTGTTAGTTGCTCAGTTGTGTCTAACTCTTTGCGACCCCATGGATTACAGCACACCAGGATCCTCTCTCCATGGAATTCTCCAGCCAAGAACACTGGAGTGGGTTGCCATTCCCTCCTCCAGGGGATCTTCCTGATCCATGGATCGAACCCAGGTCTCCTGCATTGGAGGAAGATTCTTTACCATCTCAGTCACCAGCACAAACAAAACCTGTGTGAAACAGGATCCAGGGGAAAGGAGCAGTGACTGCACAAGAGACTAAATAAGACTTGCCTGTGAATGTTTAGGAGTCTCCCGCGGAATGGGTCAGCAGTGGCTTGCCATGGGGTCAGGGCACTGGCAGCAGCAGTCCTGGGAGGCAGGGCGTGTTGGTGTAAGTCCTCTTGGAGGAGATCACCATTAGCCCTACTATAAAGCCTACAACCCTACCACAGAGACTGCAGACCCTAGGATTGGGCTGCTTCAGGTCAAACTACAGAGAGGGAGCACAGCCCCACCTATTAGCAGAAAATTGGATTAACGATTTACTGAGCATGGCCCTGCCCACCAGAGAAAAACCCAGTTTTCCCCACAGCCAGTCCCTCCCATCAGGAAGCTTGCACAAGCCTCTTACCTTCAGCCATCAGAGGGCAGACAGAATGAAAGCCACAATCACAGAAAACTAACCAAACTGATCACTTGGATCACAGCCTTGTCTAACTCAATGAAACTGAGCCATGCCATGCAGGGCCACCCAAGAAGGACATGTCATGGAGATTTCTGACAAAATGTGGTTCACTGGAGAAGGGAATGGCAAACCACTTTGGCATTCTTGCCATGAGAACCCCATGAACAGTATGAAAAGGCAAAAAGATATTACACTGAAAGATACCCCTCGCCCTGATCAGTAGGTATCCAATATGCTACTGGGGAAGAGCAGAAAAATAGCTCCAGAAAGAATGAAAAGGCTGAGTCAAAGTGGAAACAACACCCAGCTGCGGATGTGTCTGGAGGTAAAAATGAAGTCGGATGCTGTAAAGAACAATATTGCATAGGAACCTGGAATGTGAGGTCCATGAATTAAGGTAAATTGGATATGGTCAAACAGGAGATGGCAAGAGTGAACATGGACATTTTAGGAATCAGTGAACTAAAATGATGGGACCGGGCACATTTAATTCAGATGACCATTATATCTACTGCTGTGGGCAAGAATTCCTTAGAAGAAATGGAGTGGCCCTCACAGTCAACAAGAGAGTATGAAATACAGTACTTGGGTGCAACCTCAAAAACAACAGAATGATCTTGGTTTGTTTCCAAGGCAAACCATTCAACATTACAGTAATCCAACCCTATACCCCAACCACTAATGCCAAAGAAACTGAAGTTAAATGGTTCTATGAAGACCTACAAGACCTTTCTAGAAGTAACATCAAAAAAAAAAAAAAAAAAAAAGATGTCCTTTTCATCATAGGGGATAGGAATGCAAAAGTAGGAAGTCAAGAGATACCTGGAGTAACAAGAGTACAAAATGAAGCAAAGCAAAGGCTAACAGAGTTCTGCCAAGAGAACGCACTGATCATAGCCAACGCCCTCTTCCAACAACACAAGAGATGACTCTACATGTGGACATCACTAGATGTTCAATACCAAAATCAGACTGATTATATTCTTTGCAGCTGAAGATGGAGAAGTGCTATACAGTCAGCAAAAATTGGACCCAGAGGGGACTTCCCTGTGGCCCAGTGGTTAGAACTCTGGGCTCCCAATGCAGGAATCCCAGGTTTGATCCCTGGCTGGGGAACTAGATCCCACATACCACAACTGGGAACCAGCAAAGCCAGGAAAAACAAAACAAAACAAAAACCTGGAGCTGACTGTGGCTCAGATCATGAGCTCTTTATTGCAAAATTCAGGCTTAAATTGAAGAAAGGAGGGAAAACCACTAGGTCATTCAGGTATGACCTAAATCAATTCCCTTACACTTACACAGTAGAAGTGACAAGTAGATTCAAGGGATTAGATCTGATAGACAGAATGCCTGAAGAACTATGGATGGAAGTTCGTAACACTGTATAGGAGGCAGTGATCAAAACCATCCCCAAGAAAAAGAGATGCAGTAAGGGAAATGGTTGTCTGAGGAAGCCTTACAAATAGCTGATAAAAGAAGAGAAGAAAAAGGCAAAGGAGAAAAAGAAAGATATATCCATCTGAATGCAGAGTTCCAGAGAATAGCAAGGAGAGATAAGAAAGCCTTCTTAAGGGCAAAGAAAGAGGAAAACAACAGAATGGGAAAAACTAGAGATCTCTTCAAGAAAACTAGAGATACCAAGGGAACATATCATGCAAAGATAGGCACAATAAAGGACAAAAATGGTAAGGACCTAACAGAAGCATAAGATATGAAGAAGAGGTGGCAAGAATACACAAAAGAACTGTACAAAAAAGGTCTTAATGACTCAGATAAACACAATGGTGTGGTTAACCTAGAGCCAAACATGCTGGAGTGTGAAGTCCAGTGGGCCTTAGGAAGCACTATTATGAATAAAGCCGGTAGAGGTGATGGAATTCCAGCTGAGTTACTTCAAATCCTGAAAGATGATGCTGTCCAAGTGTTGCACTCAATATGCCAACAAATTTGGAAACCTCAGCAGTGGCCACAGGACTGCAAAAGGTTACTTTTCATTCCAATCCCAAAGAAAGGCAATGCCAAAGAATGTCCAAACTACCATATATTTGCTCTCATTTCATATGCTATCAAGGTAATGCTCAAAATCCTTCAAGCTAGGCTTCAATAGTACATGAACCGAGAACTTCCAGATGTACAAGCTGAATTTAGAAAAGGCAGAGGAACCCGAGGTCAAGTTTCCATCTGTTGGATCATAGAAAAACCAAAAGAATTCCAGAAAAACATGTACTTTTGCTTCATCGATTATGCTAAAGTCTTTGACTGTGTGTATCACAACAAACTGGAAAATTCTTAAAGAGATGAATACCAGACCACCTTACCTGCCTCTTGAGAAACCTTTATGTGGGTCAAGAAGCAATAGTTAGAACTGGACAGGAACAACGGACTGGTTCAAAATTGGGAAAAGAGTACATCAAGGCTATATATTGTCACCCTGCTTATTTAACTTATATGCAGAGTACATCATGCAAAATGCCCAGCTGGGTGAAGCACAAGATGGAATCGAGAATCCCGGGAGAAATACCAATAACCTCAGATATGCAGATGACACCACCTTAATGGCAGAAAATGAAGAGGAACTAAAGAGCCTCTTGATAAAGGTGAAAGAGGAGAGTGAAAATTCTGTCTTAAAACTCAACATTCAAAAAACTAAGATCATGGCATTTGGTCCCATCATTTCATGGCAAACAGATGGGAGAAAAAGGCAACAGTGACAGACTTTATTTTCTTGGACTCCAAAATCATGATGACTGCAGCCATGAAATTAGAAGATACTTGTTCCTTGGAAGAAAAGCTATGACAAACCTACATAGCATATTAAAAAGCAGAGACATCACTTTGCTGACAAAGGTCTGTCTAGTCAAAGTTAAGGTTTTTCCACTAGTCATGTACAGATGTGAGAGCTGGACCATAAAGAAGGCTGAGCACTGAAAAATTGATGCTTTCGAACTGTGGTGCTGGAGAAGACTCTTGAGAGTCTCTTGGACTGCAAGATCAAACCACTCAACCTAAAGGAAATCAACTCTGAATATTCACTGAAGGACTGATGCTGAAGCTGAAGCTCCAATCCTTTGGTCACCTAATGCAAAGAGCTGACTCACTGGAAAAGACCTTGATGCTGGGAAAGAATGAGGGCAGGAGGATAAGGGGGCAACAGAGGATAAGATGGCTGGATGGCATCATTGACTCAATGGACATGAGTCTGAGCGAATTCTGGGAGATAGTGAAGGACAGGGAAACCTGGAGTGCTGCAGTCCATGGGTTTGCAAAGAGTTGGACATGTCTGAATGACTGAACAACAACAAGTTTTTAAAAAATTATGGGAATTTTCAGATGCACAAAAGTAGAGAGACCAAACCAGTTAATCTCTATATGTTCATTACTCAGTCTTGGCAATTATTAACATTCTTCCGGCCTTCAAAGATCATTCTTAAAGAAGTCTATTGCTCTTTCAATGCAAGGACACTGGCCCTTGACTAGGGCTCTGTCACTTCTTTTTAGCTCTGTACTTAAAACAAAACCCTCTGACCTATTTTGTCCTAAACCTGTCCCTGTTTGTCAGAGGCTTACACTTTCCTGAGACTATTCTCAGAAATTTGTCTTGATTTGAGGTTGTTTTTTTATACCTTTTGTACATGTCTTTGAAAACTCAGAATCTGTCTGAGAGCTCTGTGTTTGGAGATGTTTTTTACCAGCTTAATAGTGTATATAGAATGATACTTTTAGAGAGTGTACTAAAATTTCCTTTTTATGCCCTTACAAGTCTAGCCTTTCTAAAACAACATACTCATTTTTTGGCCTAGCTTTGACCTCCCAACCAATCTAATTATGAGACATTGCTGCTTCTTCCCAAGTTCCTATGATTTGCACTTCACCATTTTGATCTCGGGCTTCCCTAGTGGCTCAGATGGTAAAGCGTCTGTCTGCAATGCAGAAGACCCAGGTTCATTCCCTGGGTTGGGAAGATCCCCTGGAGAAGGAAATGGCAGCCCACTCCAGTATTCTTGCCTGGAAAATCCCATGGATCACGTAGCCTGGTAGGCTACCGTCCATGGGGTCGCAGAGTCGGACACGACTAAGCAACTTCATTTTCACTATTCTGATCTCAATTAGATCAGACAGGATCTAATCTAGTGACAGGATCTAATCTAGTGGCAGGACTTTGCATCACTTCTATCTTCTGGAAAATAAAGTGATCAACAAGACATGCATCTGTCAAAATGTCCACTGTCAATCAGGCAACAGCCTTAGCGGAAGTTCAGATAATTAGAAGTTTTACAAAAACATACCTTGCCTATATCAGGAATTCCCATTACAGTCCCTCCTTTTGGACATTCCCTGCTTCTCCTTTTTATTTTTATCCAAATGCTATCATCTAAGGCACTTTTAACCCCGGTCACAGATTTTCATAGAACGTTAATCTGTTTCTCCCTCTTTACTAATAAACAGTCATTATGCTGACCACACTCCTACATCACTCCCAGATACAAAGCTCTTTCACCTACATCACCTCATTTGATTTTCAGAGCAAGCAAGCAAATGGGTCTTATTAATTCCCTCTTTATACACAAGGCTCCTACTGGAGTCTGGGGAAGCATCTAATTATGATACAAAGACTTAATGGATTTATCAGGATCTAGAATTTACTTTTCACTGTGTCCAAGTCTGGGAATTCTTTTCTAACTTACCTCACATTAATATTTTCTCACTTGAATCACTGAGCTATCCCCTTCTACTCCCACCCCCAAATCTAATCCTCTTTTCTGTATTCTATGAGCCATTCTTCAGAGTGCTTAGGATTACCTGGATAATTTCCCTTCTCCCCTTATGTTTTATGTATATGAATCTAGTTAACTTGCTCTGGGAAAATATCTGCTTCTTCGTTCATGTTCATGAAAAGGACTCTATTCTCAGTTAAATTCTCATCATTCCTAGTTCCTAAACAAAACCCAGAGAAATCAAAGTTCTGCGTTCTTTTCCAAAGGTTCCCACATTCCAAAAAAAGGGAGAAGTGATGAGAACACCATCTGTCCTTGTTTACTACACAAGATTCTGAGGTCCCTAAAGATGCTCCTCTGAACAATTCTAGTGATGTCATTCAGTCTTCCACCAATCAGCTGCGGTGACTAATCCTCACTGGGCTGGTACTCGGCAGCAGAGTCACTACATTCTGTACACATGGTCCAAGAACATAACACACCTGATAACTGGAGTTACTTAGCATATGGCCTCTACATTTCCATCAGCTAGAACCATGAGCTTTTTCAAGGCTGGTATCTGTGGTTCCTCATGGCTGTTCACTTTTCCTGAAGGTCTACTTTACTTTCCATATATACCTGAGCATGACTCTGTATTCCCTTGTGGCTCAGATGCTAAGGCGTCCGCCTACAATGCAGAAGACCGGGTTCGATCCCTGGGTTGGGAAGGTCCTCTGGAGAAAGAAATGGCAATCCACTCCAGTACTCTTGCCTGGAAAATCCCATGGATGGAGGAGCGTGGTAGGCTACAGTCCATGGGGTCGCAAAGAGTCGGACATGACTGAGCGACTTCACTTCACTTGACTCTGTATTAGATGCTGAAGGTGTGCATGTATACAAGGGTGAACAAAAGAAAGACACTGTACTTACTCTTTTGAAGTTGAGAACCTAATTGTGGACACAGACAGTACAAAGTAAAACTGTGATAGCACCATGATGAAAAGCAATACAGTTCCATGGGAGAGTGGAACAAAGGGAGAGAATTTAGTTTGGGGGTTCACTGATGGAATCTTGGAGGAAGTGACACTGTGTCAAAATTGGAAGATGAGTGTGGTACAGTAAGAAATATACATATGGTCTTTGTCCCAAGTTTCTGGCACAGAGCTCCTAAAACCCTTGAAATTTCCTATGTGACAGGACCATCCCCTCCCCTATTTTTTATACAAGTGTTCATAATGGCTTTATCTGTAATAGTCAAAAACAGGAAACAATGCAAGTGTCTATCAGGAGGTGAATATACAAAGTGTGGTTTATCTTTACAGAGACTATTACTCAGCTTTAAAAAGGAAGAATCTATCTTTAATTTTGATTTAAAACATCTTTAAAATGTATCTTTACCAGATTTATACACAAAGTAATTTAAATAATACAGAAGGGTATAAAAAAATTACAGGGTCTCCGAGTCTGAATTAACTATTTTTTATAACACATTTATGAAGATGTTATTCAGGAGTGTCTTTTTTTCTCTCATGGGAGGGAAGGACCTAAACAGCTTCAGGACTGGGGCTGGCCACCAGAAAAACTAATCCTGTGATTACAGGGTTATACTATTCAGCCCCTATCACACCTCCCCCTCCAGGAAGGGAGAGTGGCTGGAGGTTGAATTCAATCACTAATGACCAGAAATTTCACCAATCATGCCTACTCAATGAAACCTTGAAAAAATGTGGCATGTTGAGGTTTGGGGGGCTGATGAACACACTTATGTGCTGGGAGAGTATGGTGTCCAGAAAGAGCATGGAAGCTCTGTGCTTTCATACCTTGCCCAATTAATCTCTTCCACTGGGTTGTTCCTGAGTTGTATTCTAATAAACCTGTTATTTTAAGTATAGTCTTTTTCTGAGTTCTGTGAAGCAATAGCAAATTGTTGAATCTGAGGGGGATCATGGGAACCCCCAAGCTTGTCCTTGGCCAGGCAGAAGTGTGGGTAGCCTGGGGACTCATTTGTGGTTGATGTCTGAAGTAGAAGCAGTCTTGTTGGATTGAGCCATTAACCTGTGGGGGTGTGTACTAATTCCAGGTAGTGGGTGTCAGAGTGAATTGTAGGATGATCAGTTGATGTCAGAGAATTGGTTTTTGTTTAGAAAAAACAAGCAATGGGTAAAAGTACATAGGTGAAGGGTAGGGAGAAGAACATTCCAGAAAGAAGGAAAAATATATACAAATGTCATAAAATGGGAAGGCGTTTGGTGCTTTCTAAGAAACAGAAGGAGGCTCATGGAATGGGAACACAGAAAAGAACAGCTAAGGTGAAGGTAGAGAGGTGAGCAGAGGTTCCTGCAGGACCTTGGTTTTAATTTTAGATACAACCCAGAGTCACTAGATATGAGATAAGTGGTTAGATACAAATTAATTCATGGTTTTAAGACCTCCGCTGGATTTTTTGTGGGTTGTAAGGGAGCCAAAATCAACCAAAATAGTCCTGGTGAGACTGTGATGGTTGGGACTAGGGTGGGGGAACAGAGGTAGGGCAGCTCAATGTTTTTGATAGCTATAACTGCTGGGATCTGGTAAGGGAATGCCTGCTGGGTGTGAAAGAAAAAGAAGTGACTTGGAATTGGCAGCATCATTTGTCAATTAGTGACGTGGGGAAGATGGGTGAGGAAGGTTATACTGCATATGGAGCTGGCAGACTTCCACCAGAAAACACAGAGACAGAAGATGGCCAGGGTCAAGCTCTGGAAGAAAAGCAACAGTGAGAAGCTGAATAGAGAAGATAATTCAGGAAGGGAGGCAAGAAAGAGCAGCTTCAGGGCAGTATGCGGTCATAAAAGGCAAGAAGAAGGGTCTCACTGATAGGGTGGTCAGTTGATTGATACTGTTGAAAAGCCAAAATGACAAGAAGTGAAGAGTAACTTTTGGATTTAGCAATAGGGCTGTGCTAGTTGCCCTTAATAACAAGAAAATTAGATGAACTGTGGAGATGGAAGCCAGATGAGAGGGCTGAAAAGTAAAAGAGGGGCTCCAGTAAGGATTTTTAGAGCAGTAAAGACACTCTATATGATATGATGATGGATATGTCAGTATACATTTGTCCAAACCCCATAAAATGTACAATACTATTAACTTCAGATGATTATGATGTATCAGTGTAGGTTCATCTTTAGTTTAAAAAAAAAAAAAAAAGAGTACAATTCCAGTGAGTGATGTTGAAAATGGGAGAGGCTATGCATGTGTGGAGGCAGGGGCTATATAGGAAATCTCTGTACCTTTTTCTCAATTTTGTTCTGAACCTAAAATTTCTTTTAAAAAATAAAGTCTCTAAAAATTAAAAGAAAAAAGGAAGGAAGGAAGGAGGGAAGCAGGGAGAGAGAGAAAGAGAAAGAAAAAGACAGTGAGTGTGTGAGAGAGGGAAAGAAAAGGGGGAGAAGGAGAGAAAGAAGGAAGGAAGAAAGAGAAAGAGAAAAAAAAATAAAGTCTAGAGTATATAGATACAAGGAGGGAGAGAGTTCTGGGGAATTTCCAGAGTGCTGGGGGGACTACATTCAGAGTGGCCACACCAGATGGCTTCTTCTCTCCTCCCTGATTGTGCTGAGCAACTGAAGACAGCAAATAAGGCAGTGAGCTCTGGTCCTTGGGCTGGAGAGGCCAGGCAGGATGGATCCTCTCTCATTCAGAAGACAAACTAACAATATATCTAATCCACCAGCACACTCTCCATCTATACTCCACACTCATTGGAGGCTGTGACAGACAGAAATGGCATCCGTACACAAGTAAACATGGAATCTTCAACACGATAAAAAATCAGACATTGAGGAAAACCAACATTGTGAAAGAGAGGTACCAAACAACAACAGACGACATCTGAGACAGTTATTAATAGCACAAAATAAGACTTCAAAATAATATAATAAAATTTATTAATCTCAGAAAGGAATACGAAAGTAAACTGCATTCATAAAACTGAAACAGGCTACAAGGAATAATATATTAGAAATAAAATGCAAATGTTAAAAAAAAAAATCTCACCAGTCGACTCAATAAAAGAAATGGACCCAACACTGAACTAAATTAATGAGCTGAGGAGCTCACCTAGAATGTAGTACCAAAGGAAAATGAAAAAGAAAATGAGGGTTTAGTTAAGAAATGCAGGACAGATCCAGAGTCTCACTCACTCATCCAACTAAGGCTGAGAGTCATAGATAACTGTTTTAAGTTCTCAGAACTCAGTTTAAAACTTGTAGGAAAGACCTCTAACTGGCCCTGCTCACCTGTGCATGTTCAAATCACATGTTCATTTATAGACGGGCTGCCCTTGAGTGCTAGACTGTTAAAGGTGACAAAGTGGTATAATAAAAACATGAGTAGAGTGAAGTCCAAGAAGGGGTGGACTCTGGGGTGTATGCCAGAAGAAGACTTCATAAAGGAGTAGACAGGTTGGGCTCTTAATACGCCCTTGTGTCTAGTAACTTTGCTGAACTCATCTATTAATTCTAATAGTTAATCTGCAGATCCTTTAATTTCTATGAATACAATAATGTAAGTAATGACTTTTTCTAATTCTTATATATTGATTTTTCTTGTCTTATGTATTGGCTAGAATCTCTATCAACAATGCTAAATAAACTAAGTGATAGTTTTTGTCTTTCTCTTGTTTCCAAACTCAATAAACTAAGTGATAGTTTTTGTCTTTCTCTTGTTTCCAAACTCAAAGGGAAAGCTTCTAATATTTTACCATTAAGAATGTGGACTGCTGTTGGCTTTACATATTATTCCTTTATTAGATTTAAAAAATTATTTACTGTTGCACTGGGTATTCACTGCTGCACACAGGCTTTCTCTAGTTCCAGTGAGTGGTGGTTACTCTCTAGTTGCAGTGTGTGGGCTTCTCACTGTGGTGGCCTTTCTTGTTGCAGAGCACTGGCTCCAGGCGCGTGGGCTTCAGCAGTTGCAGTGCGTGGGCTTCAGCAGTTGCAGCGCGTGGGCTCCAGCAGTTGCATCATGCGGGCTTAGCAGTTGAAGTTCACAGGTTCTAGAGTGCAGGCTCAGCAGTTGTGGTGCATGGGCTTAGTTGCTCCACAGCATGTCTTAATCAGATTTTAAGCTTATTTATATTCCTAGTTTCCTAAGAGTTTTTAAAATGGATGATATTAAATTTTATCAAATGCTTTTCCCCCATTGATTAAGATGATTGTATTAGTCTTCTTTATGAAATCAATATGAATTACACTGACTGATTTTCTGATGCTAAACCAGCCTTGCAATTTCTGGAATAAACCCAACTAGGTTGTGATATAGAAGTCTTTTTACATTATTGGTGGGTTTTTGCTTCCTTATTCATGAGTGAGACTGGCTTTTAAATTCCATTCTCATATTATTCTTGTCAGGTTGTGCTAAGTTCATAAAATGAATTGGGGAGTATTTATTCTTTTCTATTTTCTAGAAGGTTTAGTTAATATTGATTATTATTTCTTCCTTAAAATGTTGTAAGTTACCAACAAAGCCACCTGGGCCTAGAGTTATCTTTGTGAGAAATTTTTAAATTATGTATTGTTTTAAAATAGATATAGGACTATTCAGTTTTCTATTCCTTCTGTGTCAGTGTTGGTAAACTGTATATAGTTTCATTTTGTTTTTTAGTTGTTTCATTCCATCTGTTCCATTTTCAAGTTTATTTGCATAAAGCTGCTCATAAAATATTTTTCTAAAGGAAGAAATGTGTGCAGGACTTGCAGTAACATCCCTCCGCCCTTTTAATTTCTGATTATTTGTATCTTCTTTCTTTTTCTCTTGGTCATTCTTGCTAGTGGTTTATCAATATTATTCTTTTCAAAGATCCAATCTGTGGTTCTTTCAATCCTCTCTACTGTACTTCTTCCCCTATATCATTAATTTTTGCTCTACTTATATTCCTTTCTTCTTTTCTTTATGTTTAATTAGTAGTTCTTTTTCTCATTTATTGAGAAGCTTGTTCTTTCTTTTCCAACATATGCTTTTATAAAGTGGTGATCTCAACCTTAGTTGCAAGTTGAAATCATTTGAGTGTTTAAATTCTTGAGTTCCACCCCTACAGATTCTGATATAATGGCTCTGGGATGTAGCCTGGGCATCAAGAGCTCCTCAAGTGATTCTACTATGCAGCTAAGGTTGAGAACCACAGATTTAAAGCTATATCCTCTAAATACACTTTTTGTTTTCTTTAAAAATTTTTATTTATTATTTTTAACTGAAGTATAGTTGATTTACAATGTTGTGTTAATTACTGTTGTTCAGAAAAATAATTATACACATACATTTTAAAAATATTCTTTTCCATTATTGTTTAGCATAGGATATTGAATGAATACAGTTCTCTGTGTTATACAGTAGGACTTTGTTGTTTATCCATTGTATAACGGAAGCTTATACGTGCAAACCCCAACTTCTCACTGCAACCATCCCCCAACTCCTTCTCCCTTGGTAGCCTGTTCTTCATGCACCTGTTGGTAGTCTGTTCTCCGTATACCTGATTCTATTTCTATTTCATAGATAAATACAACTTTAACTTAGTCCCACAACCTTTTAATATTTTCATCATTCAGTGCAAATCATTTAAAATTTTCTGCTTTAATTTAAATAAAAAATTTTAAATGAGCAAATGCAATATATTGTTTTAGCGGTTAGGTAAATGGTCAGCTTTGGGAAAGGGGAAAGGGGCTGTCACTAAGGTAAATATAAGGTAACTTCTAGGATACTTGCAATACCCTGGGGAATAAAAAAACTCTTGTCCCAGGTAGAGAGTGTTCAATTTGTGATAATTCATTCATGTGTGAATTTCTAAGTGTATAATATAAAAATATTATACTTCAATATATATTTATTAAAGAGAGAAGACAGATCCCATACAAACAGTGGGAATGATAATGACACTAACTTTCTCAATATTTCTAGGGCAGAGGCAAGAGAATTTGTGATAATTCTCTTTATGTTTACGATTATCTAGGCCAAGAGAGGAGAAGGCAATGGCACCCCACTCCAGTACTGCTGCCCGGAAAATCCCATGGATGGAGGAGCATGGTAGGCTGCAGTCCATGGGGTCGCTTAGAGTCAGACACGACTGAGCGACTTCACTTTCACTTTCCACTTTCATGCATTGGAGAAAGAAATGGCAACCCACTCCAGTGTTCTTGCCTGGAGAATCCCACGGACAGAGAAGCCTGGTAGGCTGCAGTCCATGGGGTCGCACGGAGTCAGACACGACTGAAGTGACTTAGCAGCAGCAGCAGCAGGCCAAGAGAAACTAAAACCAATATCTTCTTGTGTTTGACCGTATCAAGAGAGTGTTCAGTTCTGTCAGAGTACCAGTAAATAATAGAATATTTACTAGATGCTAATAAAGAAACAGCATAATGCCTTCAAAATTCTTTTTTTTTTTTTTTTTGGCCACAGTGTATGGCACATGGCACTTATCTGACTAGGTATGGAACACATGCCCACTGAATTAGAAGCACAGAATCTTAACACTGGACCACCACAGAAGTCCATGCTTTCTAAATTCTAATGGAAGGTGTTTCTAACCTAGAATTCTGTGTTCAAACTTTCAATAATATGTGAGGGTAAAACTAAGACATTTTTGGACAGGAAAGGTCATAGAAAAGTCACCTCTACATGCACCTTTCCTCAGAAACTTCCTGGAGAATGTGTACAAGGTGGGAATAAACAGGGAGACAAAGACATGGGATGAAGGAGACAGAGACTTCAACATAAGAAGGCTAAAGAAATTCCCAAGGTGACAGTTGTGAGCAGGCCTCAAAAACAACTAGTGCACTTGGAAGCAGCAGGTTTGGGTTCTAGGGCAGAGGCAAGAGAATTTGTGATAATTCTCTTTATGATTATCTAGGCCAAGAGAAACTAAAACCGGGAAAGTATCTTCTTGTGTTTGACCACATTGAGAGAGGGTTCAGTTCTGTCAGAGTATAGGGATAAATCAAGGGTAGCTACATAGAAAATCTAACAATTAAAAACCCTAAATATGGCAAATATTACATTTAACACGAGCAAAAAGTGATTCCCCCATCTAAAAAATGGGGAAGTATAATTAGAGTTCAACTCAGTAGCAAATGGGAGGTTTTTATGGTTATAACAACATAAATAGGGACTCCCGATTTAGCCAAACATTGTGATATAACTATATTACATAAGTGGGATGAAGGGGAATCTATATGTGTTCATAGTGTGTGGGGAGTTGCTGGGAGAGGTAACATAAGATAATAAATCCTTATCTTTGATGTCCTTATCAGTAGGACATCAAAAGATAATGGAATTGAAAAATCAAGAAAGAGTTTAAGCATGGAGAAGTAAAAAACAGCTAAAATAATTTAAAGTTGTGGGACACGATGCTATTGCTTTCTCTTACAAACACTGTAGCACTTTTTCAATTATGTGTAATAGTATTTTCTTAAAAATAATGTTAAACTGAAAAGAAACTATAAAAATAAAAGGATCTCAAGGCCTATCAAATCACTTTTAGGTTTAAAACTCTAGATAATCACCTGAAACATCTCTTGAACAAGCAGCAAGCATATATGTAGCTCACATCAGTAATCATTATTTTGTTATTTCAACTCCAAATCTTCCCCACATGAAAAGTCAAATTATCTACATTTTAGTATAGGGTACATGAAAAGCTACCTCAAAAAGCCAGAACATACAAACCAAATGTCTTCATTTTATCAAATTAGATTGAATGTACAGTACTGTAACTGACATGTAACTTTTCAGGAACATATATAAAGTTAGTTTGATCTGTTCTGCAAACACAAGATTATTCATTTACCTTTCATGGGTTGATAATTAATTAAATTAAGTACCCGAATTAAAAGAACAGATAGTTTGTATAAGTGAAATTACCTGAAGAAGGTCACGAAGAACTGTACTAGGTCCATAAAATTGCTGTGCTGGGAGAATGCAATCTGTGACAGAAAACCAGGTAGAGTGATTAGGTTATAAGACAGAACCATCAACTCAGCCTTCTTGCTGAAGCAGAAAGACATTAACATTTCAAGAGATTAACGGAATTTTTTCACTTGAGGAAAAGCACCCATCCCTTTAGTTTTTCTTGCTTAATTGCCAAAGCAAAAGTGATATTCTGAGACTGAAGACAAATCCCTATAGCCCCTCTGTTTGACACCAGATCTCAGTTTTTAGTCTGACCTGGAAGACATCTCAGAGGCCTACATCTAATGAGGTGGATGAACCTAGAGCCTATTATACAGAGTGAAGTAAGTCAGAAAGAGAAAGATAAGCACCGTATACTAACACATATACATGGAATCTAGGAAGATGGTACTGAAGAACTTATTTGCAGGGCAGCAATGGAGAAACAGACACAGAGAGAACAGACCTATGGACACAGGGAGAGGGTGAGATGTATGGAGAGAGTAACATGGAAACTTGCATTACCATATGTAAAACAGATAGCCAGTGGGGATTTGCTGTACATCTCACAGAATTCAAACAAGGGTTCTGTATCAACCTAGAGGGGTGGGATAGGTAGGGAGATCGGAGGGAGGTTCAAAAGGGAGGGGACATATATATACCTATGGCTGATTCATGTTGATGTCTGACAGAAAACAACAAAATTCTGTAAAGCAATTATCCTTCAATTAAAAAAATAAACTTTATATATATATATATATATATATATATATATGTATATATATAAACACCTAATGACAAGCAAGTCAGTTTATTTGCTATCTCCTTGTGCCCTTATCAAGACAAAATGCTCTCCCCTTTTGTTTCAAATTCCAATTCTTGGATCTACCATGAGGTGGGCAGCCTCCTTTAGTGTCCTTCAATGCTTCTGACACTTAATGTACCCAGTGTGTATTCACTTCAAGATAATGTCCCTTTAAAACAATACTTATCCCAAGTTTCACTACATTGAATATCATCTGACAATCAATATAACACCAACTGGAACCTAAATAATTTTATACCAAGAATATTATAGGGACTTCCCTGGTGGTCTAGGGACTAAGATGCCATACTCCCAATACAGTGGGCCTGGGTTCAATCCCTGATCAGGGAACTAGATCCCACATACCAAAACTAAGACCCAGCACAGCCTAAATAAATATTAAAAAAAAAAAAAAAAAAAAAGAACATTGTAAAATCCCTGACATAGCTCATCAAATCTAAGACACCACTAAAACAAGTATTGTTTTGTGTACTTTTAAGAAAACCACTGATTTATACTATGACACAATGCTTTTAAAATCACTGTAAGGTATGTCAGAGATATCAGAGATATTAGAACACGAAAAATTTTGCAGCTTAGAATTTACTAGTAAGTATGATAATTGTGTCCTTACTACCCTATGATACACATGGTACTAGCCAGGAGTGTTCTCTGCTTATTTTTAAGGGACCACAGCTCTGCTTGGAGAGAGGATGGTGCTATAAATGAAACAGTTATTGAATAAGATGATAATTATTCAAATAAAGACAAGAATCACAAGAATCATAGAAGTATATGATTGGCATCTTCTTTTCTTAATCCTGGCCACACACCCCCACCCCTTGTCAACTCCCACTCTACAGAATGCAAGAAAAGGGCTATAGCCTGGGCCCCAGCCCAGTAACAATACTTTGCAGTCTTTTTATAGTCAGATTCACAGAGGTTCAAGAGAGAAGAAGCATCCAGTGTTTTTCTTTTTGATGCTCTTATTTTCTTTTTGACATTCCATGAATAAATAAAGGTCCAATACTACCTATTCAGGCCATAGAATATTATGGGGCTTAGAATTTGAAGTTTTCGTGTTTGCCCTCTAGCCACCATTTATATTGAGAAATGCAAACATACGTAGACATCATAGATAAGGAGAAACCATATTCTTTGCTTTTCCTTCATTTATTAATCAATCCTTCAGGTTTCTTGAGAGAAGGAAAACTGCAAAATATGGCTACAGTCATCACATAAAAGGTTTTTATTTTTTTTAATTAAGAAGCTGAATATTTTATTATTAAACTGTTTCTTATTTGCCTGCAAGGCTGTTGCTCCACTGTATAAAAATAGCACCAGCAAACACAGTATATTGCAAAATTAAGAGAGTAATATTCTTCATCTTCACTATACAACTAACAAACTTCCCCACTGCCAGTTATTTCTAGTGGGAAGATCATTTTGACCCAAATACAGGGATGGCTGTAAGCAAGTTACAATATTATATAAGGCTTAAGATAATCATGTTATCCTTGAATTACATAATTTTTATAACTAGTTTTATCACAGATAATTTCAGGAATTCTGAATATTATAACTGGAGCCTAGCCTAAAAATCATCAGGTACTGTGAAAAAGACGCACAATGTTTATCTGAAGTCATTAGGACATTAAGGGGTATTTTCTTCAGGAAACATTGTTATAGTAGTTTCTTTTGCTAAAAGTTGCTTTTTAAATATCTATCCACCACTAATTTAAGACAAATATGCTAGATTGAGTTGTTTCACACTAGTTTATTTAGGGTTCCATTTCACTCAATAGATTTTAAGTATTTCTCATTTGCTTCTTTACTCATTAGGTCATCTAGTTTTCAAGGGTTACTGAATGTCACCTTGATCAGCCAGCCCTCTTCATAACAAGATTTACTGATAAGTCCTGGATTTTCTGCTAGAGTTTTATTAATTTCAGTTACTTCTCCTGATAAAGGAGAACAGAGTTCACTAGCAGGTTTCACACTTTCCAAAGCACAAACTCCTTGTTTGTTCAATTTTGCCCCATCTTCAAGCAGAATACAGTAAACAACATCTCCCAAAGCTTCCTGTGCCAAATTGCTGATTCCCACTGTTTCCACACCGTTTTCGGTGGTTACCCTTTCATGTTTTTCTGTGAATTTCCGCACCGACAGCAGAGCGGGGCTGGTGCATAGTGCCGGTAAGGCACCCGCCGGCAACCCCCAGGGCCTCGGCCAACAGCATGCGTTGCATGCTGAGATAGCGCGCAGGCTGCCCACCATGGCCTGCAGGCTCCTCACCGCTCACAGCGCAGTGTTCGCAGACATAAAAAGTTTTTAATAAGATTGGAGAAAATCAATTATATGAACAAGGTTATTCAATCTTGAGGAATGAAGAGTCCAGGTTACAAGACATAAAGAAACAAATTCTAGGCCATCCAATTCTGTTAGATTTTAATCTTTTAAAACAGCCAGTGTGGTTGGTCTCCAAGACTCACACCACTCTAAAAGTGGCCTTCTTTTGTTGAATGTTCATTACCTAAGTCTCCAAAGTTACAAAATTTCATAAGAAAGCCAAAACTTATAGCAATGCTTGTGAATAGACTGACCACTTAGAAACATCTAGCCCTGCTTTAACACTCAGTCTTGTTGCTTAATCTCTTGATCAATGGGTGATGGACTTACTGTCCAAATTGAGAACTTCTGAGAGTGCAAGAGAGTGTTACTAAAAATTACACTGTGACAACAGGCATGAATGGGGCTGTCCCCTATTCAAAGACTGTCAAACAAGGCAAATCATCTGCAAAATCAGTCATAAAAAATGAGATTTTAGTGAAAGTGCTACTGGAGAACTGATTACACAAAACCATTGACGAATGAAGACTTGGCGGAATTACCAAGTGAAGAGGGATGAAAGATCCAGACTTAAGTCCTTCAAAAACCTCTGAATATTACTGAGAGCATCTTGGGAAAACTGTTGAGGCCTTTGGCTATTCTTTTTTAAATCAAGCTGTAAAGTCAAATCTGAAGTGAAGGACTCCATTCCTGCTGTCTTGTCTCCGAGCACCACCTGCACCACTTCTATATTTTATAAGCCACACTTCTATATTCTTATCTTGCTCAAGTTTTCTTCACAGCCCTTAAATGTATACTTATTTATGGGCTTTTCTTCCACTGGAAAATAAGACCCGTAAGAGACTTTGCCACTGTCTATTATATCTCTAGTGCCTAAGACAATGAAGAGGTTAAATAAATATTTGCTAAATAAATGAATATGATAATTGGAAAAATAATGACCCCATCTCTCTTCAAACTCAGTAAGACCTAATTGAGTTTTCATCTAAGAACTGGTCCACAGTTGCAACCATAATTTAAATTTTGCTAACTGTAATATTACATGTTTCATACTCTTGAGTTTCATTTTTCAAAATAATATCCCAATTAGACCTTTCTTTCATGATTTATTATAAAAAGCATTGAAATGTGTTTGTGGGTTTTTCCGATACTAAGGATAATGAAGACCTCCTATAATAAAATCTATTTAATATACAGAAGAAAATTCCATTACAATTGATAATGAAAGTCACAATTACTTTCTTCTCCTTTTCCACACAGTGAGTATCACTCTTCACACGCCAGGAATTTATGCCCCCTTACATTTTCACACTGGCTACAGACTCAACTTTCAGCAGTATGTTTGATTGAGGTGTGCTTGCCCAGGGTGCTTTCTGAGTATGCTATATGAAATGCAACACAGAAGCCCTTCCAGCCCCAGGATTTGGGGTAGGATATTGTAAACTTGCATTTCCCAAGCGCTAATTTTATGCTTCAGTCAAACAATGTTTTCTGGTTGCAGTACCACTACTGTCCTTCAATGTCTGTGACCAGGGTGCCTTCCCCAACCACCCGCAATGGTGGTGGTGGTTGTTCATACCTGCAGTGATTGAGTCCTGTCCTTCCAAGTCCTTTGTGGCCTAGCACAAACACTTCCTTTCTTATTCAGCTATCCCGTCTTCCACTGGAAACTGGCTCTCTTTTCTACATTCTCAGCACTTGATCCACTTCCCTTGGGGTATGGAATAATCATATTCTACTTATACTATGGTTGTATACCTAGAGATATCTTGAAAAAGAGGATTCCTGTATTCTTCTATGAATATATCAATTATTGGCTTTTAAATTGTTGTAGGAGAAAGAATGAAAAGGTAATTTCCTACCTCCCACACAAAAGCATATATACTTTTATAGTCCAAGAACTAGACCATCCATGGTTCTCAAACTCTGCAAAGCTTCCAACAAAGTCAGAATCCTGGTCCCTTTTACCACTCCAATAGCTTTAAGCTCCCCAGGTTATTCTGATACTGGTGTCCAGGGGCCACACCTTCGGGAACTCTGAAATAAGGAATTATTGAAAAAAAAAAAAAAAAATCGGACTTCCCTGGTAGTCCACTGGTTAGGACTCTGTACTCCAATGCAGGGGCATCCATTTGATCCCGGGTCGGAGAATTTGGATATTAGGATGCTGGGTGCCGCAACTAAGAGTTATTAGCACACCATAACTAAAACCCAGCACAGCCAAATAAATAAATATAAAAAAAAAAAAAAAAAGGCAAAAACCAAGCAAACAAAAACCAAAAGGAATTAATCTGGATCTTCCCCAGGGGTGGGTGTGGGGGTGAAGGAATAGGGGTAGAGGAAGAGAGGCCTGGCCCAAACTTTAAGACTAGAAAATGGAGGGAAATGAAGGGAATGGAGAAGATGTTTTAGAGTTCTGAGAGTAGAGAGAAATAAAGGGTGACTGCATGGTAGGCCTTGGGAGGCTGTGAAGTACCAGGGATTATTTTGCACCCAAGCCCGCCACACGTGGGAGTGAGGAGAGCTGCCTTCAAACAAACCTCAAGGCTGTGGGGCAGGGCACCAGGAATAGCAGTCAGTGAATGAAGATCTCTGGACTCAGTGAAGCCCTGAGATTTCTGCATATCCCTGAAGGGAGGGGATGGGCCTCTGTGAATACAGGCTGAGAATGAATTTCATCAACTATGGTGGGTACAGGCTAAGCCCAAGTTTACTGTAAAAATAAGAAAAAATGACACATTATATTCAACTGCCATAAAACAATTTTTTTAACATTGGTATTCTGCATCTACTACATATAATACAAAATACCAATGCTAGAAAATTTTTCTTTTGTGGCAGTTGAATATAATACACAGAAGAGCTATACAAAACAGACCTTAATGATCCAGATAACCATGATGGTGTGGTTACTCACCCAGAACTAGACTTTGTGGAGTGTGAAGTCAAGTGGGTCTTAGGAAGTACTGCTGCCAATAAAGCTACTGGAGGTGATGGAATTCCAGTAGAGTTATTTAAAATCTTAAAAGATGATGCTATTAAAGGGCCACACTCAATATGTCAGCAAATTTGGAAAACCCAGAAGTGGCCACAGGACTGGAAAAGGTGAATCTTCATTCCAATTCCCAAGAAGGGCAGTACTAAAGAATGTTCAGACTACTGGACAGTTACACTCATTTCAAATGCTAGTAAGATTATGCTCAGAATCCTTCAAGCTAGGCTTCAGCATTACACGAACCAAGAACTTCTAGATGTTCAAGCTGGGTTTAGAAAAGGCAGAGGAACCAGAGATCAAACTGCCAGCATTCACTGGATCATAGAGAAAGCAAGGGAATTCCAGAAAACACCTACCTCTGTTTCATTGACTACATTAAAGCCTTTGACTGTGGATCATAACAAACTGTGGAAAACTCTTAAAGAGATAGGAATACCAGACCATCTTATCTGTCTCCTGAGAAACCTGTATGTGGCTCAAAAAGCAACACTTAGAACCTTATATGGAACACCTGACTGGTTCAAAATAGAGAAAGGAGTGCAACAAGGCTGCTTATTGTCCATTCAATGCCAGGCTGGATGAGTTACAAGCTGGAATCAAGACTGCAGGGAGAAATATCAACAACCTCAGATATGCAGATGACACCACTTTAATGGCAGAAGGTGAAGAGGAACTAAAGAACCTCTTAATGAGGGTAAAAGAAGAGAATGAAAAAGCTGGCTTAAAACTCAATATTAAAAAAAAACTAAGATCATGGCATCCTGTCCCATCACTTCATGGCAAACAGATGGGGAAAAGGTGAAAGCAGTAACAGATTTCATCTTCTTAGGCTCTAAAATCACTTCAGATGGTGACTGAAGCCACGAAATCAGAAGATGTTTGCTTCTTGGCAGGAAAACTATGACAAACCTAGACAGTGTATTAAAAAGCAAAGACATCACTGCTGGCAAAGATCCATACAGTCACGGCTATGGTCTGTCCCGTACTCATGTATGGATGTGAGAGCTGGACCATAAGGAAGGCAGAGTACCAAAGAATTGATGTTTTTGAACCTTGGTGCTGGAGAAGACTCTTGTCTAAGATCCCTTGGACAGCAAGGAGATCAAACCAACCAATCTTAAAGGAAATCAACCTTGAATACTCACTGGAAGGACTGATGCTGAACCTGAAGCTCCAATACTTTGGCCAGCTGACGGAAAGAGCTGACTCATTGGAAAAGACCCTGATGCTGGGAAAAGGAGAGGAGGGTGACAGAGCATGAGATGGTTGGATGGCATCACCGATCCAACTGACATGAACTTGGACAAACTCTGAGAGATGCTGAGGGATGGGGAAGCCTGGGGTGCTGCAGTCCATGGGGTTGCAAAGCATCAGATGCAACTTGGCGACTGAACAGCAACATATAATCTACAAAGCAGGTATAAATGAATGAATAGGGAAAGATCACTGTTTAGTAAAGAAGGTTTGAAAAGAGAGAGGGAAGAACTTCTAATTTATCTTCTCCACCAAGAACGATCTTCACTGTTACTATCATTTAAGTCAGAGAGAGGATGGGAATGGATATAGCTGGCTGCCCTGTGAGGTAAGTTTTCTAGCTCCAAGGCAGCACCCGTCAGGCTGAAAGAAAACCCAGGGTCTATATGCACATGGCAGAATCTCTGTGGGCTGCTTCCTTGATCCCCTGAGGCCAGCAGCTCCACCAGGGCCCAGCCCCACCTGGTCAAGGAGCCCTTCCAGACTGTGGCCAATCTGCTCCTCAGCTCTCCCCGAAAGGCCAGGCTCTGCAGATGCTGAAGACCTGACATTAGGACCAGAGAGGGTTTAAATGGTCATGGTGGCCCTCTGGCTCCTGGTTAGACCACGTTAGTCTTGCCATGTAACTCTGAACATTGCAAAGCCAGGAGAGGTCTGACTGCTCCCATAAGAACTTAGGCCTGTTTACAAACAGCTTTCCAGTCAGGCCTCACCTTTGCCAAGGATGGAAGATTCCATGACCACTGGCTGAGCTACTGCTGCCACCACCGTGAGTGTCAGTGACACAAAACACCTTTTTTTTTTAAACCTAAGTTCTATATGGAACTCTATGTTGAGACCATAGGCCCTGGACTGGATCCAATGACTATCACCTGGCTTCACATACCACCAACCTAATGCTGGTTTGTGTAGGCACAAAAACTGTATACCCAAGCTTTGGTCAGAGCCTCAAGACTGGGTAATGCCACCAACCCGCTCATTCCTGACATGCATGCTAACACTCACCATCTGTCCACTGCCAACCTCTGGGCTCTCTTCCTCAAATTTCCTTCCAGCCATTCATTTTTACCACTCTCCAGAGTCTATCTATTTTATCGTGTTCATCAGTAATTTAAAAACCACTTAGGGGTTAAAAACCACTCTGGTGGTCCAGATGTTAAGATTCTGTGCTTCCAATGCAGGGGGCCTGGGTTCCATCCCTGGTTAGGAAACTAGATCACACATGCTTCAATTAAAAAACCAAAAGAACCTCAAGAACATTAATAACTATATATACATGATTGATTCCTGCCCACTCCCTCCTCCTCTTAAGACTTCTCTCCAGAGGCCCTCTCCTCTAATTAGATTTCTTTTCAGTTCTTCTGGTGGCAGGGGGGAGTGGTTTACCTTTTTATCACTAATAAGTTTTTTCTTTTTTGCTTTCTTTTTTTAAAAATTGTTATTTCTTGATTTAGTTACTTTAGGCATCACTTACTACTTCCTACTATATTAGCTATCACTCCCTACTCCCCAACCCCCTAGTAGAGTTTTATCACTGTTTTTGCTGCTTCTGTTATAATTTCTGTTATTATTCTGAGGGTGATAGTGATGGAGATGCCAAAGCAGACAGGAAATGGATGTAATACCCTCGGATATAGGGAGAGGATGTGTCTTTTACCCACAAAAGGCTGGAGGAGCAGAAGGCAATAGAGCCATGGCCCATTGGAAAGTGGCTTCCCAAACCTCACAGGTTCACTTGGAAGGCACCCCTGCTTGGGGGTTGGGTAGGGAGGGGAGGTCAGTAGCTCTTGGGTAAAGCTCCCTTTGCCATTTTCACCAAGGTGAAGTATGCTGGGATGAGGAAGAGGAGGTTTTCTTCCTGCCCTCAGATTGTTCTAAAGCTGCCCAACAGTGGCCAATAACGGGTGAAACTCTAGTACAGTGTCGTGTGCTTCCTAAAAAGGAGAACAGAAGGTAAGTTCTGAGATATGTCCCAGCTGAAGCACAATCCTGCAGCTACTTTTGGGAGGTTAAATAATGTACTTGGACCTTTAATTCTTATTTAGTCATCTGTATTATCTCTTAAAAATTATTTTATTGTGGAAAATTTTAAAGTTTTAACGAGTAGAGAGAACAGTATAATGAACCTCAAGTGCTTATCACTCAGCGTTAGTATTTACAGCTCACGGACAATCTTATTTTATCCATCCTCTACTTACTTCCCCAAGATTATTCTGAGGCACATCCCAGATATCCTATCACTTCATTCTCAAGTATTTCAATACAGACAGTATTTCTTAACTTACTCTTGTTGTAAAATTAGCAATGTTTGTGTCCTCATCTTTCTCTTTTCTTCTACTTCTCAACTCTTTTCAGAGTCTGACAAAATTCCAAACTAGAACAATTCAATCCTCTACCACCACACCGTGTAGATTGGGATGACAAATTCTTGGTCTCTCAACCCTGCTGGCTCTTTAGCACTGGTCAACAATTATGCAGACAATATCAGAAAATAGCTTCCATTACCTATAAAAATGTTACAAAAGTTGCCAAAACCCCCAAAGTTCTGATCCTGAGCATAAAGCTCTCATTTCCAATGATGCATTCATCTAGTGCACATTTATGGAGTGTGAGGACACAGAAATATAAAAAAGCCCTTGCCTTTATGGAAATCTCTGTAGAGTGAAAAAACAGACACATCTATGACTGTGGAGGCACAGATGAGCAAAGGAAGCTGCTATGGGATATGCCCCAGCCTAGTGACAGCTTCTGCCTGCCCTTCTCTCCAGTTCCTCGCTCACAAACCTTGTCACTTCGGCTCTGCTCAAGTCCTAGTAGTTCTGGAAAGTGACTGAACATATCCCTCCCCAACCCTGAACACTGAACTTATGTTTCTTAGGACTTCATGCTGACTCAGGCACCACAGAGCACTCCCTTCTTCTCCCAGGGTGTCCAGGAGCACGGGGGCACACCCTGCCTCCCAGCATCTGGCATGGCTCCTGCTCTCCATTCATGGCTGCCTCTCTGGGTCAGAAGGTGAGCTAAGTGAGTGGATGTTAAAGGCAGTCTAGTGGGTCTTGGCTATGGACATCACAAAAGAGGTCTGCTAGAAAAAGATCTATCTATCTCAGCCAAAGGTGGTGTTCACAGATGGTGTGGATGGGGCTGTCCAGGGGAAAAGGGCCCAGAGGAAACCCAAGGGAACGATGGCACTGTAGAACTGAGAAGGAACAGTCAAAGCTGAAAAGCAGAAGAGAGGAGACTTTTCAGAAGAAGGAATATAATGATCATGATGAAAACCATGAGGTAGGACAAGAAGTTTAAAAGCCAACTGAAATTAAGAAAGATTTACACTTTTTTTATTTTTTGGCTGTGCTGTGCAGCATGTGGGATCTTAGTTCTCCGACAAGGATTGAACGCATGCCCTTTGCACTGGGAACGTGGAGTCTCAATCCCTAGACTGCCAGGGAAGTCCAGATTTATACTTTTAAGTAGTTTAGTTCTAAATGTATTTCATGGCTTTATAATTCTTAAAATCCTTAAGATACAGATATCTAACACCAGGAGCTATGTGTACATATTATTATTATACAATAAATATGACTTGTAGACATGTATCTGACTATCCGTAAGAGCTAAAGAGTGAAAATAGCCCAAGTATCCATCAACAGATGAACAGATAAACAAAAAATGTGGTTTATCCATACAACAGAATACTATTCAGTCTTAAAAAGGAATGAAGTACTAAAACACTAAATATGGTTGCATTTGAAAACACTATGCTAAGTCGAAGAGCCCAGCCACAAATGACCACGTATTACATGATTCAATTTCTATGAAATGCCCAAAACAGGCAAATCTGCAGAGAAAGAAAGTTGACTGGTGGTTGCCAGGGACTAGAGGGAGGAAGAAATGGGAAGGGACTGCATCTGGGTATGGGGTTTCTTTTAGGGGTGATGAAAAGATTCTAAAATGTTCTGTGAATATATTAAAAACCACTAAATTGTGCACTTTAAATGGGTGAATTACATGGTATGTGACTTATATCTCAATAAAGCTGCTACTAAAAAAAAAGTATATCTGAGTCAACAAAAGTTTCATATATCCTTTGCTTAGTGTAGCAATCCTATTAGCACCCATAAACATAACTCTAACATCTAAATGAATGCCCAGTTCTCAATATAAATTCTGTGTTGCCTTCACTTGTGAACACTAGCCTCTTACATAAACCAGCAAATGAAACACCCAGCATGGAGAGGACTTTAATATTAGTTCCACTTTCAATAACAACCTCTGTTGCAGAGCCAGTAACAAGCCAGAATCTCAGCGCCACCACCCACCTTCCCACCTCACACACAATGTCTGTCTGTGCATTCTCTATCCTGAATACCTACCCTCCCAAACTATAGCCGTGGCTGAAGAGGTGAATTCTGCTGACTCGGGGAACATCTAGAATCACCTTCAGAAGGCAAGGGCTAAGGAAGGGGCACAACTTTCAGGAGCACCAACCAGAAACCAGGTACAACTGACCCAACATACCCCCACCCTCTGATACACAGGCCTTTTCAGTCTGGGTGGTTTTTAAAAAATTTTAAACTTAATCTACAAGGATTTTTATAGTTAGTTTCAAACTCCTTCGGTTAGCAGTTGTAGGTTTTGATCTGTTCCTAATTATGGAAAAGAATTCTGGGATCAGTTCAGAGTGAAAGAATTTGAGTTTACCATTACCATTTTTAAAGCACAAATATTTACACAAGTTGCTGAGTAGAGAAATAAATTGCCTCACTTTGCTTTAAATAATGAGAATCAAAGACAAAAAAAGGCTTTTGTCTGCATTGAAAGTCATGCTGAAATTTAACTGAATGGCTTACACTGTACCATTTATACATTTCCCTGTTCTCTTCCTTAAATAAGTCTCTACATTTTAACTAAATCTGTACAGTCTTCAAGTGTGTATTTAAAAGCTAACTACAGTGAAAAAGGCTAAAACTGTGAGGAAAATAAAGCAATAAAGAAAGGTACAGACCCCGCTGTTAAGAACATGCTCACATCTGCCCAGGAAGATACAAGCTCAGTCCTCCACTCAGCACACACCAGATTCAGTCCCCAGTGTGGAAAGAACCAGCACTGATCAGGTTCTTGTATGTAGACACCAAAGGTCCAGCCACATTGTGAAAACTGCAGCTTTTTGTACCAAAGAGCAAAAAGATATATTTTCAAAAGAACTTACCTGTTTCTCAAGGAAAGCCTGGCAAACTAAATGGTGAACATGCCATTATTTATTTTCCGAAGTGCTCCTGAATGCAGCTTTCAGAAGTGGATCTTATTCAAGTGAGTGATCCAGTTCAGGTGAAGAGGACCAAAATATCAGGCAGAAAACCAATATTTCTTTGAGTCTTAAACTTGAAGTGAGTACTTAAAAAAAGTGAGTGTGGGGAAGAGATCCCTCTAGAAGGGAATGACCATTTCAGTGACTTTCAGAGGGTGGAGCAACTGGGCATTGGGAGGAAAAAAAACAACTAGAACTCGGCATTGGCAACAGCACAGCTATCTCCAGCACAAAAGCCTGTTTATACGCACAGAGCCCTCTTTCCAAATGGAAAAAAATATCAGCAACATAAGTCAAGATTGTCACTAAGAATCTTAAAAAATATTAGTCATTTTTCAACTGTAAGAAACAAAGCTTGAAGTTCAATCAGATTTGGAATATAATAAGATATGTCAGTATAAAAACAACTTCAACTTAAAACAAGTCAATAAATTATATTTAAAAATAAAATATTTTACAATTGTATGTGCTCTATAACTTGGCAGTGTTAGCAGATGTTATCAAAATGAAATTGTACTAAGTAGAGAGCATATTCCCTAGGATCAGAGAAACAACCTAACCTTGCTATCCCCACGCCAAATATAGCCAATGGCAGAGAGAATTTCAATACGGCTCCTAAGATGCCTACTACACTTATGTGCAGGAGAAGGCAGTGGCAACCCACTCCAGTACTCTTGCCTGGAAAACCCCATGGATGGAGGAGCCTGGTGGGCTGCAGTCCATGGGGTCTCAAAGTGTTGGACATGACTGAGCGACTTCACTTTCACTTTTCACTTTCATGCATTGGAGAAGGAAATGGCAACCCACTCCAGTGTTCTTGCCTGGAGAATCCCAGGGACGGAGGAGCCTTGTAGGCTGCCGTCTATGGGGTCACAGAGTCGGACGTGACTGAAGTGACTTAGCAGCAACAGCACACCGATGTGCATACCCTGTACAATCCTCTCCTCTGGAGTGTGAGTGGGTCTGATCTCATCTGATAAGCCCTTTGAACAGAAGGTCCAGAAGAAGTCAAAGAAAGCTGAAGCTTCAGTAGGTCTGTATCTATTTGTGGTCTTAAATTTTTATGTTCAAATGTTATATAACTGTAATCATGTAACATGTAAAATTTTAAGATATTTTTCCTACTCAGCACAATTTCCTCAGATTCATATAAGCTGTTGTATCAATAGTTTGTTTCTTTTTATTCCTGAATATTATTCCATGATATGTATGTAGTACAGTTCATTTAATCATTCACCTGTTGAAGAATACTTGGGTTTCTTTCAGTTTGGGGCTATTATGAATAAAGCTGCTAAATATTGCTTTACAAGTGTCTGTTTGAACATCAGTTTTTACTTCTCTGGGATAAATGCCCAGGAATATAATTGCTGGGTTAAGTATAGTAAGTGCAAATTAAGCTTTATAAGAAAACACCGAACTATTGATATTTTCCAGAGTGGCTGTACCATCTTACCAGCAATGTATGCATGATCTTATTTCTCTGAACTCTAACATTTGGTGTTATTACTGTTTTAAATTTTAGCCACTTGATAGGTATGTAGTAATATCTCATTCTAATTGTGTGTGTGTGTGTGTGTGTGTGTGTGTGTTTTGCCACACCATGTGGCTTGCGGGATCTTTGTTCTTCAACTAGGGATTGAAGCTGGGGCCTCAGCAGTGGAAGTGTGGAGTCCTAACTACTGGACCACCAGAGAACTCCCCTTCTTGGCTTTAACTTGTATTTCTTGAACAGCTTTTAGTGCTGAACATCTTTCATGTCATTATCTACCATATTTATATCTTCTTTGATAAAATGTCTCCATGTCTTTAGTCCATTTTCTGACTGGACTGCTTTTTAATGTTGCATTTTGAGAATTCATCTTATCTTCTAGATACAAGTCCTTTGTCAACAGTATCTTTTGCAAATATTTTCTCACAGTATATAGCTTGTTTTTCATCCTCCTACCAACGTCTTTCACAAAGCAAAGCTTCTGATTTTGATGTGAGCAATTTTTTTTTCCATAGGTCATGTTTTTGTTGTCAAATATGAAAATCTTTTGCCTAGCTTTAGGATATGAAGATGTTCTCCTTTTTTTTTTCCCCTAAGTTTTATAGTTCTACATTTCACACTTAAATCTGTTATCCACACTGAATTAATTTCTGTATAAAATGTAAGGTTTAGGTCAAAGTTCATTTGTCTATGATTATCCAACTGTTCTAGTAGCTTTTTGTTGAAAAGGCTATCCTTCTTCCACTGAACTGACAGCACCTGTCAAAAATCAGTTGGATGTGTTTATGCGGTTCTATTTCTGGGTTCTTTATTCTGTTCTACTGATCTACGTGTCTATCCCTCCAATAATAACCACAATGTCTTGATTACTGTAGCTAAATACTAAGCCTTATTAATATTTCATATAGTAATTCTTCCCACTTTATTCCTCTTTTCAAAACTGTTATAGCTATTTTAGAATCTTTGCTTTTCTTACAAATATTAGAATAAGCTTATCAGTGTTTATAGAAAAAACTTGCTTTTTTTTTAAACTTTAAAAAATTGGGGTAAAAATTAAGATAAAATTTATTAATATTACTTCAACCAGTTTTAAGCATATGATTCAGTAAGCACAGATGCTGCAAAGATCGGAAGAGAGGACAGTATGAACAACTTTGTGTCAGAAAATTTGAAAATATATGAAATAAATTAATATCTAGAAAAAATTATCTTAATGGATGCAGGTAAGAGTATCCAAAATATCCTGTAACTACTGGAATCAGCAGTTAAAAAAGAAAACAAACTCCACAAATAAAACACCAGAATCAAGTGGTTTCAAATAGAGATCGCATACAATTCGAAAGTTATATGATTTTTTTTCCACAAATGAGAGCTAACTTCTCAACTTATAATTAAAGGCTAGTTTGATAACTATAACAAAGACAGGAAAGGAAAATTATGGACTTTCTTACTAAGACAGATACAAAATTCAAATCAAAATATTAGCAAACTGAGTCCAGCAATGGACTAAAGTAAAAATAAAGTAAAAGCAATAAAGCAATAAAGTAAAAAAATAATACAATAAAGAAAAAAATACAATAAAGGAAAAATATAATACAATAAAGCAATAAAGTAAAAAAATAACGCATCATTGCATGTCAGGTTTATTCCAGGAATGCAAATAACTTCCAGGGTCATGGTTTATGCAACAGGACAAGTGGTAGTGCCATTCGCTAGAACCAAGCATAGGGTTTGGGGCTAAGATTACAAGAATGACTCCTTGAGTACAGGGAGCTTATGAGTGGCCAGGTAGAAATGTCTAGGCAGCAATCAAGAACACTTGTTTGGTGTTCAAGTATAAGCAGGGCTGAAGACAGAGTACTGAAGTGGTACAGTAAGTCTTATGTGTGGGATAAAGACAGAGAACCATGACCTGAATCCCAGACAGCCCTAATTTTTTAAAAGATTCCTTAAAAAGACAGACCAGAGAATGAGGGAAAGAAGGACCAGGAAGGCAAGAAGGACCAGGAAGGCAAGAAGGATAGTGACTCAAATCATGCAATGAGAAGGAAAAGGGGACTAAAGAATTCAGTCACTGGAGTCTACTGTGACAGGCAACTTCAGGATGTGGTGAAGGAAGAAGTTGGACTGATGGGTGAATGGATACTAGAAACAGGGAGTGTGGTCAATGTTTACAAGAAGGCTAGTTGGAAAGGGAAGCAGACAGTGTGACAGAACAAAGGAAAAAGTAGATTGGAGGATAAATCTATAGATCACCTAGATAGGAAGAGAAAACAGAGTGGTGAGTAAAATTACAATGCTGAGCCTGTCCCCCACCCTCCAGAAAGGAAAAGAGTGACTGTTCTTCAGTTACAGTCTCAAGGTGTGAACACACACCCACCAGAACTAGACTTCAAGCCCATCCCAACTGATCAGTGCAGACGTGCTTCACTAGACAGTGCCACTGAAAGCTGGCAAGTATCCACAGCCCCAGTCCAGCGACCATACTCCCACAGCTAAAGGTAAACCAACTGTTCAAAGTTCACCCTTCCCAAATTCCACCTTTCCCCAAAAGGAAAGGGGTTAAAGCAGAAAGCACGAAGGCAAGGCCCCAAAGACACAATGGCAGATGGTTATAAAGAGCAAAAATGGGGCCAGGAGTGCACTAGGCCCATGGGAACAGAGAAAAGGAGCAGGCTGGTAGCAGCAGTGGCTGCAGCAGCCAATAAGAACCCTCAGACCTACCCTTTCAGGTCACGGTACAAAGAACCTGACATGGAGACGCTATAGGAACAAGCCAGGGCTCAAACCCGCATCTGTCTGACTATAGACCTAAACTCTTAAGGTGACCTTAAACACTGTCCCACACTGTCCCCATTACCCTCCATCCTATCCTCCTTTAAACTCCAAGAGCATCTGGGGTTCTCTTCATATGGCACTTTCTACACTTCAGCTTTCACTGGTTATATTTGTTTGCTTCACTTATAGCCACCTTAGTCATTCCAGAATTGAAGCTCTTTGTGTAGCTCTACAGGCTTTTAAGTGGCAAGTCCTCAAGAAATGAATGAGAAGAAATGAAGAAATGAATAGTTGTAATTACCAAATCTGTTATACACCAACTTGCTTTCAAAAGTGCTTATAAATTTCCTTCATAAGTGATTTAAGCTAGCTCCACTACAATCTTCTTTATGGTCTGTGCTCAGCACTCCTTTATCACAGATATCACAAAGGCAAAGCAGCATTAATACTGTACATCTCATTTACAGTTAAGTTACACATTAGTGAATTTAAGTCTCCACTACAGAGATTTCACCATCTTTGTAAGATGTAAAAGTACTTCTTACCTGAATTTTGATGGGCCAGGTGAAATTACTGACATAAACAAAGAAAGTGATATTTGGGTGGTTGCGAAAATCAAACTTCTCATTAGAGAAACTATCTTTGTACTCCTTAATGTTGGTTTTTGAAACAACAGGCATCTCTTCTCCAGCTTGGGTTCCAGCTGTTAGAAAGAATAGAATGAAATAAAGAGAATTTTTTTTTTTGGAGCAGAATCTGCCCTCACTTATAATAATGATAGTAGTTAGAATTTATTAAACACTGTGTTCCAGAAATAGCACTTAACAACTCAATCTCATTTAATTCTAACAATTATTATCCTCCTCATTTACACATCAGAAAACGTAGGTTCAGGAAAATTAAGAAACTGATTCAGATCACACAGCTAGGAAGAGTTTGGATTTAAAGCTGGGTAGGCTGATATACAAGCCTGTGCCCTCAACCCAAATGGTTTTACCAGGAACCCCTACAACTTCTCCCACAGAAAAAGACGACAGTAATTTTGAAGCAATGGCATTCACTCTGCCCACTTCACCTGCTTTGAATTTACCCACTTAAACCTGTTTGGCAGTGCTCCAGATCCCCCATACAAGGGACACAGATTCAGCCATCACTTCCTAACTAGCAGTGACCTTAAGTCTCAACACTAGCAGTGAGGAAGGAGTTTTAGGGGTCACTCAGTCCCTTCTGCTACCAACTACAACTGACTTTAAATCCCCTGACCTGATATAAACTCATCCTATTCCCAAGTAGTCCTTCAGCATTCAATAGTGTCCCTCAACCAGGAATTCTAGCGTTTATAAAGACTCATTAAACAGGCTTTTCCCATGGCTGGAGTCCGACTGTCATTGGAAATCAATCACATGTTCAGGGATGCTACCTTTCTCCAAACAAAGACTCTGACATGATAAACACAAAGTGATGTGCAAAGTAATGTTTTTATTTGGTTTCAGTCTAACTGGTCATATTTTGACCAAAAGACAGTATTGTGACAGTAATAATGATGATGAAACATAATTACCATTTGATGAGAATTTACCATGTTTCTAGCACTACACTGAGTACTTCATTTATTATCTCATTTAATCCTCAGGATATTCTACATGGCTGGGTATTTTTATTATCTCATTTCATACTTGAGGAAACTGGCTCAGAAAGCATAGTTGAAGTAACAGGCAGAATTCAAATCCAGGTCCACTGAGCTATTTCTTAATTACTATATCAGGGCCACCTCTTCTTTCTTTAGTAGATTTTGTGCCCAGCAGATCTTCTTTGGTAAATCACAGTAAGGTAAACAAGACAGCAAAAGCTTTGCTCATAAAGCTTTATTTAATTCCCAAAGCACATTTTTCTCTGAACCCACTAAAATCTCATTCTGTTAAAAGTGTTGCACTTTTCACTTCTGAAGCATGGATGATAATGGTAGTGCCAGAGCAGTGGCTAAAGCAATGGTATTAATGGTGTTAGCCAGGTGAGGTAGTGAGCACGTACTGGTCTTGATACCATGGCAGGCACTGACAGGTACAGCTGAATTTAATCTACACAACTGCAGGAGATAAGTAGTATTACTTTCTTTTTAAGATGAAAAATCCTACGGGTCTAGAGATAGGTTTTAGATGCTTGCTCAAGGTTTTCCAGCTAATAACTAGCAAAGGGTTAGGTTTCAAATCCATCTGTCTGTCTCCACAGCCCCTTTTCTCAACTCTTTCTCAATCAATTATCTCCACTTGGAAGGTCTTCTCTAGGTGTGTCTTTACCTGAGAAGCTGGCAGCCCAGGTGATGTTGAGGTTGAAGTTTTTGGAGGCATTGATGAACATGTCCAAATCCCTGTTTTGCTGGTGAGATGTACAAATAATTAGAAAATTAATTACTGTAATAGTTTCTTGGTTTTAAAGCGGTAGTTCAATTTTACTCCTCTCAACTTTCTTAGTTACAAATAAAATTTTTAATGTCTTAAGAGAAACTCAACGTTTAAAAGATAGCAAAATTTTTAACCTTAAGATAAGCAATATACCCCAAACAAGTTTCATTTCCCTCCCATAAAAGTAGGAGATTTAATGCTTTATCAAATGCCAAACTCTATGAAAAAGTATCTTTTAAAAAAAGACCCTCACCAGAGCACAATGACCTACATCCTGTGACCCATATAAGGGGAATCAGTCTCTTAAGGATCCTTTGGGTAGCCTTTTCCAAATGTCTGGAGAGTAAGACACTTGAGCAACTGTCATTTATAAATCAAATCTATGTACTTCTGAACCCATAGATTAAATACAGTGTAAAGTTCTCCAAAATGGAAATGGTTTTTAAGAAACAGCACATTAAGCTGAAATAAACTAAATTTTAACCTTTCTTTTTTTTAATTTTAAAACTTTTGATTGTCTTCACCCATGATTAAGAACATTTTTCTCTCACTAAAAATACTATTTCAAGAGAAATGACAAAATATGCTTTATTATCTTTGAAAACTTTGTATACCACTTAGAGATACAGCAATTTGAAGAGCTAGTTTAATTTATTTTGACTCTTGGTTTTAATGACTGAAAAAGGTATCTTTGAGGAATGTTCTGGGCCACCTGGAAAAAGAGCACTGTCAGCTATGCTAGGGAAATCATGATACTAATTTTTAGTTTTCCCTAAAACTTGGCTAATAAATCTCTTTCTTGGGGTCAAAAAACTGTTGTTCCAAATGAGTCAGATGTTGTATTTTGTATTTTTGAATGCAATCTTGCTGAAATTCTTCACACTGAAAAATTTTAAAATGGGTTAGAAAATAAAGGTTTTAAAAAGCATTCTTTTGATAGTTTTTCAGCATAAAAATTATAACAATGGAAGCATTCCCAAACAGCTATTTTCAAAACATGATTTCCAAACCAGAAGTTCCTCTCATAAAGCAGTTACCTTCTCATTTATTGATAAAGCCTCACCATCCTCTTGAAGGGACAGCTTAAGTGTATATCTATATATTTGGCCACGTTGCGGCAGGTAGGATCTTAGTTCCCTGACCAGGTAATTACTAGCAATTACTTCTTTCCATGGAAAGGATTAATAAACTTGAAATCCTGGTGCTTTTGTAAAAAACAAGACATATACACTGTATAACTCTGGAATATAAAAACAAATCTTACTTTCATTTAATTGTAAACATCCCATGCAGGACTTCATTTTTCTACTGATTTATTTATTTCTTAAATTTAACCATGCTTGCTGATAACATTTGTTATCAAAGGAATATACTTTGGCTCATTATCATATTGTTTTCCATGTATTGTTATATTTATCATATTTTTGTAATGGTAAATGGCTTTGTGTATATTGATAATAAGAAGCCTCCAAGGAAGCACCTAAATAATTTATCATCAAGTTTAGTAAAATTTCATTATGTACCAGAGTAGGTATTACATGGCTTTACATCTCATTGAAGAAATCATATAGGTGTGTGTTCATGTTCTAGACACTTCACTTTTAAATGTCACACTGTGTTGGCTCCCTTTTACTTCTAGGTAACACTTTATGGCATGCTGGGGTTCACCATTAACAACAGACATAAAAATATTTTTTAAACAGTTATTTAGTAGTAATTTCAATTATTTCTGGCTGACTTCTTATGGGGCAACTAAGCCTTCACTGTTTTAACCTCCTAATGAGGCTAAGAACTCATTCTGGGAGCTTAAGTGTTACCTCTGCCTGCATCACTGGTATTAATTTCTATTTTAAAGCAGGAAAATTGGGTTCTGCCACTGCCCCACTAACAAGAAAGTTCCCCTTGCAGTCTCCTCTCCTCTCCTGTATGGGGCTGTGATGAGCTGATGGATAAACCAAATATGTGTGGAGTCAATTTCAGTCTGTCTATCAGACCATGGTAAATATTAACAACACCATTCTTACCTTTTAACTAGAAAGGAAATAAGATGCAGAGTCTAACACTTCTTTCCTGTACCTCTAAACATTATCCTGTGGACTCCACTCTGGAGACCACTGCTAAGGCAGTGCTTCTATCCATAATAACCAAGGAAAAGATCCACACAAATTCAAAACAAAGTAAGAAGACTTTTATGTCTTACTTCATCGGGTGTCGCCACAAAATTGATGGCTGTGTAATAGCGGTCATCTTCCTGGGACAGGCTAAAGGTGAACTGATAGTCAATAAGAAGAGTATCTATGGAAAGAAAGAAACGTGTATTTAAAAACTGAAACAAAACACAGTATGTCTCTGGAGATAGAGATCGATTTTCTCATAAATATTCAATAGCCAGGGAAGTACTTTTAGCAAAGTTGTGAGCGATAATGTTTTGTTTGAGTTAACCCACCAAAACCTCCTTGTATTATGACCCTGGTTGAGATTTTAGGCTCCCACCAAACTTACCTATAAATATTAATTGATCATCTATTCATGCTTAAAGATACAAAGCTATAAATTAATGGTATAAAAGAAATCAAAACTCCATGTAAAAATGGTTGACTCCAGGTCCAGGGCAAGGAATACCTGTCTCAGTTAACTTATTCTAGAAAGCAAGGAAGCATTCAAAGACTAATGTAGCAAAAGCACAGAGGTTGAAATTGAGCCTACTGGCTAAACATGGTATAATTTAATTCTAAAAAGTATTGCACAACTCAACAACTTGATTTGAAAATGGGCAAAAGCCTTGAATAGATATTTCTCCAAAGATATACAAATTGCTAATAAACTCATGAAAGGGTACTTACTTAACATCATTGATCATTAGAGAAATACAAATCAAAACCACAATGAGATATCATATCATCTATAGTAGAACGGCTACTACCAAAGTGTTGGTGAGGATGTGGAGAGATTGGAACTGTCGTGTACTACTAGTGGGAATGATATACCTACTCTGAAAAACAGTATGATGGTTCCTCAAAAAATTAAAAATAGAATTACTGAATGATCCAGCAATTCCACTTCTGAGTATATACCAAAAAAACAGAAAGGAGGATGCTGAAGGGCTATTCGTACAACCATGTTCATAGCAGTCGAAGAAATTATAGCCCAATAGTGGAAGCAATCCAAATGTCCATCAAAAGAAACATGGATAAACAAAATGTGGTATATACAACGGAATATCACTCTCAGTCTCAAAGAGAAAGGAAATTCTGACACATGCAACAACATGAATGAACCTTGAAGACATTATGCTAAATGAGATAAATAAATAAACAAGAAGACAAATACTGTGTAATTCCACTTATATGAGGTACCCAGGTACCAAATTCATAGAAAGTAAAATGGTGATTGCTAGTGGGTAGGGTAAGAGGGGAATGGGGAGTTGTTTACAAGTTTATATTTCACTACTCAAAAGATGGCCAAATGATTTTCCAAAGTGGAAAACCATTTTATATTCTCACAAAAACTTTATAAGGGTTTTGATTTCTCCACATCACTGCTATTGGCTTTTATTTTTCAAGACAGAAATATATTAAATGTACTAGATTACAAAAAATTAATTGATGTGGTTTCAGGTTCCACACTATAAACTAACCTCTAAGAAATGATCAGCTGCCTGGTTTTGGTACAGTATCAAAGGATAACATCCATGAGTTCAGTTCAGTCACTCAGTCATGTCCGACTCTGAGACCCCATGAACTGCAGCACGCCAGGCCTCCCTGTCCATCACCAACTCCCGGAGTTTACTCAAACTCATGTCCATTGAGTCAGTGATGCCATCCAACAATCTCATCCTCTGTCACCTCCTTCTCCTCCTGTCTTCAATCTTTCCCAGGATCAAGATCTTTTCCAATGAGTTGGCTGTTTGAATCAGGTGGCCAAAGTATTGGAGCTTCAACTTCAGCATCAGTCCTTCCAATGAGTATTCAGGGTTGATTTCCTTTAAGGTTGACTGGTTTGATCTCCTTGCTGTCCAAGGGACTCTCAAAGAGTCTTCTCCAGCACCACAGTTCGAAAACATCAATTCTTTGGCACTCTGCCTTCTTTATCATCCAGTTCTCGTATCTGTACATGACTACTTGAAAGACCATAGCCTTGACTATACAGATCTTTGCCAGCAAAGTGATGTCTTTGCTTTTTAATACACTGTCTAGGTTTGTTGCAGCTTTCCTGCCAAGAAGAAAGTGTCTTCTAATTTCATGGCTGCAGTCACCACCTACAATGATTTAATAGCCCAGGAAGAGGAAATTTGTCATTGTTTCCATTTTTTCCCTATTTGTTTGCCATGAAGTGATGGGACCTCATGCCATGATCTTAGTTTTTTTTTAACACTGAGTTTTAAGCTGGCCTTTTCACTCTCCTCTTGTACCCTCATCAAGAGGTTCTTTAGTTCCTCTTCACTTTCCCCCATTAAAGTGGTATCATCTGCATATCTAAGGTTGTTGACATTTCTCCTGGCAATCTTGATTCCAGCTTGTGATTTATCCAGCCCTGCATCTCCTATGATGTGCTCTGCCTGTAAGTTACATAAGCAGATGACAGTAAACAGCCTTGTCATACTCCTTTCTCAATTTTGAACCAGTCAGTTGTTCCATATGTGGTTCTGTTGTTTCTTGAGCCACATACACGTTTCTCAGGAGACAGGTAAGATGGTCTGGTATTCCCATCTCTTTAAGAGTTTTCCAGTTTGTAATGATTCACGCTGTCAAAGACTTTAGTGTAGTCAATGAAACAGAGGCAGGTGTTTTTCAGGAATTTCCTTGCTTTCTCTATGATCCAGCAAATGCTGGCAATTTCATCTCTGGTTCCTCCATTTTCTAAACCCAGCTTGAATATCAGGAAGTTCTCAGTTCATGTAATACTGAACCCTAGCTTGAAGGATTCTGAGCATAATCTTACTAGCATTCGAAATAAGTGCAATTGTCCAGTAGTTTGAACATTCTTTAGTACTGCTCTTCTTGGGAATTGGATCACCTCTTCCAGTCGTGTGGCCACTGCTGGGTTTTCCAAATTTGCTGACATATTGAGTACAACACCTTTATAGCATCATCTTTTAAGATTTTAAATAACTCACTGGAATTCCATCACCTCCAGTAGCTTTCTCTATTGCCATCAGTGCTTCCTAAGGCCCAGTTGACTTCACACTCCAGAAAGTCTAGCTCTGGGTGAGTGACCACACCATCTGGGTCATTAAGATCTTTTTTGTACAGTTCTTCTGTGTATTCTTGCCACCTCTTCTTGATCTCATCTGCTTCTATTAGATCTTTACCGTTTCTGTCCTTAACTGTGCCCATCTTTGGATGAAATGTCCCTTTGATATTTCCATTTTTCTTAAAGAGCCTCTGGTCTTCCCTTTCTGCTGTCTTCCTCTATTCCTTTGCATTGTTCATTGAAGAAGGCCTTCTTGTTTCTCCTTGCTATTCTCTGGAACTCTGCAGTAAGTTTGGTGTCCCTTTTTCCTTTTCCTTCCTCAGCTATTTTTTAAAGCATCCTCAGACAACCACTTTGCCTTCCTGCATTTGATTTTTTGGGGGATGTTTTATTTGCTGCCTCCTGTACAATATTCTGAACCTCTGTCCATACCTCTTCAGGCACTCTGTTTACTAGATTTAATCCCTTGAATCTATTCCTCACCTTCACTGTATATTCATAGGGGATCTGATTTAAGTTGTACCTGACTAGCCTAGTGGTTTTCCCCACTTTTTAGTTTAAGCCTGAATTTTGCTGTAAGAAGCTGATCTGAGCCACAGTCAGCTCCAAGTCTTGTTTTTTCTGACTGTATACAGCTTTTCCATCTTTGGCTACAAATAATGTAATCAATCTGTACTAACCATTTGGTGATGTCCATGTGTAAAGTCATCTTGTGTGTTGTTGAAAACAGGTGTTTGATATGATCAGTGTGCTCTCTTGGCAGAATTCTGTTAGCCTTTGCCTTGCTTCACTTTGTACTCCAAAGCCAAACCTGCCTGTTACTCTAAGCATCTCTTGACTTCCTACTTTCGCACTTCAATCTTCTATGATGAATAGGACATCTGGTCAAGACTCCGCAATCCAATGCAGGTGGCATGGGTTTGAGCCCTGGTCCTGCATGCCGAATGGTGCATCAGAAACAACAACAAAAAACCACTCTGTCCTTTTCAACTATATCTGGTTGGGCCAGGTTTTGTGTGTGTGTGTGTGTGTGTGTGTACTTGAACCAAAGAGACACAGCGCAACAGACTGAATGCAGAAGCAGATATAAGAATCCGGTTTACTTCTATTAAGCCGCAGTACTGGCTTTTGATTTCAATAATATTAGGGGTATATCTCACTGTGGTTTTAACACACATATCCCAAATGTCTAATAATGTTACCTATTTTTTCATGTGCTTATTGGCAATTCATTTATCTTCTTTGGTGAAATGTCTTTTCAAATCTTTGCCTGTTTTTAACTGACACTGTCCCCTTATTCAGTTGTAAGAGTTCTTTATATATTCTGAACATAAATTTTTAATCAAAGATATGCTTTGTAAACATTTTCCTTAGTCTGTAGGTTGTTTTTAGTTGCTTAGTTTTTAAATGGTATTTTTTAAAACACAGGTTTAGTCCCAAATCAAATTTTTTTCTTTTATGAATTGTGATTATATGCAAGGTCATGAAGTTTTTCTCTTGTTTTTTCTAGAAAAAACACATTTATTAAGTTCTAGGTGGATGTGAATTTTGAAGGGATGCTATTTAAACCCAGATGGTATGGGTATACAATCATAGTAGAATATGAAAACATTAGCTCATTTTTCTCTGGTTCCATAATCTGGCCTAGTATGTAGATTCTCATATAGGAAGAAAATGCATTTATCTACAAGGATCTGGTTTAGCATGCATTGTTAGTCATTAGACATTTTATTTTACATATTAATTCCTAAAGAGGTGGTTAACACAAATCAGTTTCAGAGAGAATGATAACTTCAACTATATTTTTAGAATTCTGTTTATGGTCAATCCTAAAATATGAAATATGATGACCCCCCCCAAGCAGATAATGGCAAATGAAATAAGGTTTCAAAAGAATACAAATAAGGAAAGCCAGAGATGTTTATCTCTGTACTCTTCTCTGATAACTGCTACAGACATATTAATATAATCCACAACCAGACTTAAAGCAGCTTAAAATAATGTTCACATATGAGTTAAATTTAGTAGAATATGACACATCAAATTAAGAGCCACTTCCAAGGGTGGTTACTATATTCCTATAGCACCTACCATTCTCAAACCATATTAAAGAAAATAATGAAGTTTTATTGAATTACTTTCCTTCTAGACAAAGAAGAACTGCAAAAACACTTACAATAACACGTTCCTTTGAGAGGGTTTCCTTGGTATCGATTTTCTACCTCACATCTAGAGGGAAAAAATGAAGATTATTTTCTATTGTTATCTATATTCAATAGTGAATCTACATTCACTTTAAAATCAAGCAGGTCCTTGTATATAAACTATACTTTTTGAGTCAGTACAATTACATTCTTCACTGTTGCTCAAATCAGATGGACTAACAAGAGTCTGCATTCATTTTCAATGTTGACTGCCAAGCAGTTCACACCACCAACAACCAATAAACATTTACTAAAGCATATAAGATAAATTCAAATAAAATAAAATTTAGATCTTATTTTTTATCATGAAAACACATTTTCACTTTTGTATGGACAAATATTCTTCTAAAAGTGCAGTTAAAGCACTTTTCAAATCGATTTACCTGTGGTTAGTTGCTAATAAAGTTGTAAGCTTTTATCCATCTTGGAATGTGTACGTGTGGATAAGACTGTGACAAAGGCAAACTGTTTAGATGAGACTATGCCAAAAGATGTAAATAGTGGCTGAGTGAAAGAAAAACTTATCTTACATATGTTTTTCTCCTAGGGCCATCTAGCTCTCAGTTTTTATTACTGCAATAAAATCAGGGCTGTTATTGAAAAATAAATACATAAATAAAAATAATTTTTTTCATATATTCATTTCTCACATTTCCTGTTCTCCACAGATAAATTGAACCTGTTCTTTAAACACAAGTGAGAGAACTCTTGGATATGGTTCACCAGTCCGGAGAAAAAGAGTTCTAGTCAAAAAGGATTATTAATTTCCCCATAAATATCATCCATGAACATCAGTAAAACCCAAGCTCCCACTTAACAAAATGATTCAGGAAGGCACAATAGCTAGGAACCATGATGAAAGGAGAGGAAAGCTTGAGTTAAGCACTTTTCCCAAATAAATAATTCAAGGATGTTTTATGTCTTTTTATCTAGTATTACCAGCACTTGTTTATATCTAAAATTTCCTAAAAAGAAAGTCTTTCACTGAACCTACACCTCATTTCTTCATTGTATACCATTAACAGAAGGCAGGGGTGGTTAAATTTGCTCTATTACATTTTTGTGTTTAAAGGAACCTAGATTTAAAAACTAAATTTAATCTCTGATTAGACTTTTCTTTATGTATTGGCTTTTGCTGCTGCTGCTAAGTCACTTCAGTCGTGTCCGATTCTACGCGACCCCATAGACGGCAGCCCACCAGGCTCCCCCGTCCCTGGGATTCTCCAGGCAAGAACACTGGAGTGGGTTGCCATTTCCTTTTCTAGCACAAAAACAGGAAACATATGAGCAATTTCCTCCTGAATGCCACTATCAAAGTCTGAATCACTGGTGACGTTACTAGCATTTTTTAAGAAAAACAAAATTTACCGGTGACTATCTGCTTATATAAAGCTGAAACTCCAGTACTTTGGCCACCTCATGGGAAGAGTTGACTCACTGGAAAAGACTCTGATGCTGGGAGGGATTGGGGGCAGGAGGAAAAGGGGAAGACAGAGGATGAGATGGCTGGATGGCATCACCGACTCGATGGACGTGAGTTTGAGTGAACTCCGGGAGTTGGTGATGGACAGGGAGGCCTGGCGTGCTGCGATTCATGGGGTCGCAAAGGGTCGGACACGACTGAGCAACTGAACTGAACTGAACTGATCTGCTTATATCAGGTCAATGTTTTGATACTATTAAACATTTTTCTCAAGTCTCTGCTTGAGAGAATGAGTGAAACTACAACTTGTTTCATGAGGTTTTCTGATGAGGCAGAGAGAAAATGAGGAACAATCTCTCATTTTAACTCACCAGGACACTAAAAATAATTATCACTAAAAACAACTCACTATTGACAGATGGGGGAAATGGGGCTTAACACAGTTAAATGATTTGCTTCTACAGCACCCTAGTCAGTTGGAGGCACAGCCAGGGTGAATCTCCAAATCTGCCTGATGCTGTTTGCATCTTCATGGATGGGGACCCCAAACTCTTCCCTGGATGATGTTTGATATATATCACTAAGGAAAATGCTAGAACAGGGAGGGATGTGTTAAAAGCAAGAGGAACTCACTACAATTAGACAACCAAAATGCTAAATAAAATCTTGTCCTGGAATACCAGTTCTTCCAACTCTATCTTTTAAGAAAATCTCCTGACATGACAAAAATAGAGCCTTTACTGAAAAGACTAATCCAAATCAGCAACCCAGGAATTGTAAGTGTCACTCAAATATGAAAATGTGATTTAAAGAGCCATTAAGGACTTACTGCTAAACTGACAACCTCCTCAGTATGGAGGGTGACTAAATTAGACCTATCTGAAGCAGAAAGGGGAAAATTTCAAATCAATCGACTTGAGGATTCCTCAGAGCCCATGGAAACAAGGCCCAGCGAAGAGGGTGGCTCTTGGGGTTCAGGCAGTTTCACAGCCCCTTCACACTCCCTGGTGAGGTGTGGATGGTGCCAGGAGTCCCAGAAGTGGGGTACTTACAGCTGACATTCATCCCCCTTGACGCCCTTGGTGGTGCAGAAGCACTTGCCCGTGTTGGTATTGCATAGCGACGCATGTCCATTGCACCTGCATGCTGGGGAGAAGGAAAAGGAAGTGGTGGTCACAACTGGCTTAAAAGATAACCACTATCAGACTTTCCCCCAAACAAGTAATTCTGTCTGAATTGGATTCAACTGTAAAGATAGGTAAAATAAAAGCATTCATTTAATAGGTAAAATTCTTTTTTTTCAAGCTGGTGATATATCTCAAATAATGTCAGAGCCAACATCAAAGAAGTCAAAGTCACCAGTCAGGATGAAAGAGAACATCAGTGTCCACTGCCATTTGAGGCCATGCCTCTTTGGGATGTAACAGACTCTGTTACAATTCTATCACGATTCTTTCATCTACTCAATAAACATTTCTGAAGCATCTTCAGTGTGGGCACACAAACACAATCTCTGTCCCCATAGAGACCTCTGAGCAATGACTGCTTCCCGCAGGGAGGGCTGGTCTGGCTAGGCTCTGCCAATGGCCATATTTCAAATCATACCAGGGCTCAGAGCTGAGAGTGGATTCCAATGGCAGGTCATGTTTCAGAGGCCCTCCAGGATTCAGCACCCTTGCCTGCCTTTCTTCTTAGCCTTCAGACCAAACGACTCTTGTCATCTCCCTCCTCTAGCCACCTTTCATCTCCACCTTTCGTCCAACACCTGTGTGTGACCTATGACAAACTTTTTACTCCAGCTGAAATAAATGATCTTTTCCCTCAATAGCTTTTCACTCGACAACCTGTTTTTCTGTGAATAAATTACAAGTATTAGGCTATAGATACGTATACTTTTAAAATAAATCCCATGGAGAAAAAATATCACCCAAAGAAACCTATGAATAGAATAGTGCAGTAGTGAAGAAAATTTATGTTGCAGTAAGAAACACAAGGGTTCAACTCTGGGTTCCCTGAGGATGGAGAGAGGTGCAATGTATTAACAAAGCAAAGGCCTATCTATAGTCAATCCGCCCAGGTTTGAATTCAGGCCCCTCCATTTAGCTCCTTTTCTAAGTCGGCTTCCTCATTCATGTGATGGGGGTAATAATAATGCCTATCCTGTAGGATTTTGGGGAGGATTAAATGATATAAGACATGAATGAAATACAGTAGGCATTCAAAAAATCATCGCTGTTATCTAAAGATTAAGGACTATACAGTTCTAAGAAGAAAACATTAAAGACTTGGTGGCACTTATAGTATTTTTAAATTATGCTTTCTATTAAAGATTGTGACTCTGAAAAATAAAGCTAGCTCTATGTCCTGGAAGCAGCTTCCTAGATGGCTCAGTGGTAAAGAATCCACCTGCCAATGCAGGAAACACAGGTTCAATCCTTGGTTCAGGAAGATCCCCTGGAGAAGGAAATGGCAACCCACTCCAGTATTCTTGCCTGGGAAATTCCATGGACAGAAGAGCCTAGCTTAGCAGGCTACACAATCCATAGGGTTTCAAATAGTTGGACATGACTTAGCAACTAAACAACAATAACAGTAAGTTCTGGACAACTGTACTCTACCCCTACAAATACCACAGAGGAGAATGTAACTTTTTAAGATAACAGTTGAACATAACAGGGATGACAGCACCCTGATCACAGTGGTACAACCACACCCAGCAGCTAAAGTCACATTTCCTGAATGTGGTTCTCAGCATGGCCCAATCTCACAGTGAGAGCTTGGTCAGGCTACTCTATCTTGGGGATAATAAAAGCACTGTTGTCTCAGGGGGCTGCCAGCACAATGCCTTGCATCAATATATATCAATCATTCAAAAATGTCAGGTACTCTTAATTACTAACTAATGGATGAAATCTATTCACAAGGAATAGAAAAGTATTTTTACTGAGTACCTTTTAGTCTGAGCTTCACATAAGAATGGCAAGAAAGGACATCTGAAGAGTAATAATGATTGTTCACATCTACCTGCCATGTCCTGCTGACTGCTTTCATTTCAACAACCATGCTACTAACCCCATTTTACAGAGGAGGAAAATGAATCCCAGAGAGGTTCCACTAGGACACTAGCTCTCTTCTAACTGCTCTGGAATTAGATTTTCAAGGGCCATGCTAAGGAGTTTGGAGGTGGGACTTGGGGAGCAGTTAGAGATTTTCCTTTCTTACTTATTTTTTTCTTCAGACCTGATGGACCTTTCCACTGAAAACTAGAACAAACTTAAAAGTAGTTTATTGGTATCACTTGTCATTTTAAAAAATTGAATTTTTGTGCTAAAAATGAGTCTCCTTTTGCTTACAGGAATCTATCTGACATGTATGGGGAGACACAGGGCTACTTAAATCTTTAAAAATACTGGAAGTATTGAGGAGTCTAGCTCCTGGTTAAAAATCTACGTGTGACTTTTGAGGCCCAACCATAGGCAATGATAAAGGTTTTCTCTGGTGGGCCTTACAGGGAAAGCTGCCTTCCCCACACCAGCCTGGGTGGAACTCTCTAGTGGAGAGTGAAATGAAATATTCTAGTGGAGTTGAGTCAAGGGCTCAGGCCCCTTGGCCAGCCACTCTCTATCACATATTTGCATTCCTAGCTCTGCTAAGCCTCCACATGGAAGAGGAGGGGAACCTCAAAGAGGCTTTTCCCACTCTCCGTCCCAGGTACTTCTCCATTCCTACTAGCCTTTCCATCCCCCCATCTCTCCACTCCAGGGTCCACAAAAGGCTTTCGCTGGACCTTCAGTTCTGGGCCCCCTCAATGGCATGTTGACCCCCAAGCCTATGCTAATTCACTTGATGCTCAAACAGCACACCATTCCAAGAAGGAAAGTAGAACAAGGGCAGTCAGTGCTCTCTCAGTGTAAGCCTTTTGCTTCCATCATCACAGTAACTGATTAAAGGCTTTAACTCCCTCATTTTTGACTAGATGCTTTAATATCTACTCTGACACTAGGCAGCTCTGCTCTCTCTCTTCCAGCTCAGCTGACCTCCTGACAAGTGTAACTTAAGAAACGTATTATCTGAAACCAAGTGGCTTTCCTCCTCCAAGATAATCAAGACAAACAGATCATGTGCCACCTTGTTTGCAATCAGTGACCCTGAAAAATTTGACTTACGTTGACATTTTCCCCCGTTGGTTGGATCACCATAGAAGCCAGATATGCAGGTCTCACAGTGCTTGCCCGTGGTCAGGTTCTCACACTTCTCACAGATACTCTGATTAATGCATTTGCTGTGGCCATTGCACTGGCAAGCTAAAAGAAAGAATTTTAAGGGGCTTGTCCTATGGTAGAGCTGGGTGGAATACGTTCCACAAGATTTATTTGTAACCATCTACACTCCTTATTGCCTCTAAAAACAATCATCAAAACTACCAAAAATTAGGTTGAGAAATAAGATCAAAACATCAGAAAAGAGCTAGTTCAGGAAAACCAGAAATATACTACAGCAAGGTAAAAGTTCATAGCCATTAAAAAAAGTTTTTGTTGTTATTCACCTTAAAAATAATACATGCTCATGATAGTACATTAGAAAAATATAAGGAATTAGAAAAAAATCATATACAATTCCACCACCCAGAGATCACTGTCCATTTTTGGAATCTTTCCTTCCAGTATTTTTTTCTATACAGTTTTACATAGTTGTATTTATATTAATATTCAATTTTGATTTTTAAAAATGTAGATCACAATTATTTTACATTATTTCATCTAACATAAACAAAACTTTAAATGGTAGAATAATTTCTATGAAGCAAATAGCTACTTAACCATTTCCTTACATTCTGATAGCTTGCTTTCAACTTTTCATTTTAGAAAAATAACCATCTTTATAAGTAAACATTTTTGAAGTGGAATTACTGATTCTTGATGCATACAGGACTTCACAACTAGAAAGAAATATGATGCGTGGACCTCTCAGGGCTGCTCAGGACAGCTGTGCACTGCCGAGTTCAGGTGGGGCCACTCATGTAGTGTACAATCTATAAGCAGACCTGTCTTTTCTTCTCTTCAGCTCTACTGAGATATAACTGACATGGAATATTGTATAAATCTCAAGTGCACACTTAAAGTATACAATGTGTTGATTTGATAAAAACACTGAACAAATGCTTCTCTCTCTCTTCCCCTTCAAATTTCACTGAAAGTATAGAAGAAATGTAAACACAAGGGTTTGGGATAAGAGGGAAAAGTGCTATAAGAAGTAGAGAGGGATACTTCTGAAGCACTGAATTTCTAGAAGTAATCAGAATACCCCAAGTGGGGAGGCCCTTGGCACAATCATGAACATGCCAAATACATCCAGACACCTGGTCTGATGCGCCTTCCTCCCTTCACTGAGGGAGGAATAGAGACCATTCATCCACAGCCAGGGCAGACCAGAGTTGGAGAGTCCTGGTACTAGCTAGCCAGCCTTTCCCTTAGGACATCACACCACACCTTCACAACAGCTCAGTATACCCAGTACTCATAAGCCTAGACATTCAGTTAAAAATACAAATCAACCTTGAGGAATCACTAGTCTGAGAAAATTACCAAGCTAAAGGCATCACCAAGATCAACACGTGGAACAACTAACTCTGAAGGAAGGATTAGTGCAAGAAATTTAAGAGAATGAAAAATATTAACTTTCGTAAATTCAGGGAGGCTTGAGGGATCACTGCATTCATAAAATAAGAAAGCAAGCTCTGAAAAAACTTCACAATATTTAGAAACTTTGTAAAAAGAAAAGGATAAAATAAAATCAGAGACAAAACAAAAACCATTCAAAAGGTTAAATAGGAAAACACATATAGCTAAAAGCTGCCTGCAAGAAAATAATATGAACAGCTGTATGCCAAAAATTTGACTATTTAGATGAAACAGAAAAATTCCTGTAAAATACAGGCTACCCAAACTGACTGAAACAGAAACAGAAATCTGCCTGTATTATACTTTACTTCCCTACTAAGTAGAGATTGGATGAATAATCAAAAATCTTCCCACAAAGAAAAATCCGAGCCCAGATGGCTTCACTGGTGAATTCTATCAACACTTCAAGAAGAATTAATACCAATCTTTTTGCAAAGTCTTTCAATAAATGCAAGAGGAGGGAATACTTCCCAACTCACTCTATGAAGTCAGTACTACCCTGGTACCAAAATCAGACAGGCATCACAAGAATGAAAACTACAGAACAGAGCTATATCCTATATGAAAACAGACATGAAATACCCAACTAGAAAACTGAATCCATGTCAACGTATTGCAAAAACCACTACAATATTGTAAACCAATTAACCTCCAATTAAAATAAATTAATTAAAAAAAAAACCTGAATCCAGCAACACAGTAAAAAGAATTATACATCATGAGCAAATGGGCTTTATTCCAGAGATGAAAGGCTGGTTTAATATCCTTAAATCAATTGGTATAATGTATAGTATTAATAAACTAAAGAACAAAACCACACAATTATCAAGATACACAAAAATTATGTGACAAAATTCAGCACCCAATCATAGCCCTCAAAAAGCCAGGAAGAGAAGGAAAATTTCTCAACCTGATAAAGGACATGTATGAAAAAACTAAGGCCAATATCATATATAATGGAAAAAGACTGAACTCATTCTCCCTAAGATCAGTAACAAGACAATGATGTCCATTCTCATCACTTTTATTCAATATTGTACTGGAGTTTCTTGTCAGGCCAAATAGTCCTCCAAAAAAATTTTTTTTAAAGAAGGTGTCCAGATAGGAAACGAAAAAGTAAAACTGTCTTTTTTAGCAGACAATACAATCCCTGTATAAAGAAAACCCTAATCAACTAAAGAAATAGTAGAAATAATAGTTCAGCATGGTTGCATGACACAAGATCAACAAACAGAAATCAATTCTATTTCTAAATATATACTAACAATGATCAAAAAACAAAATTAAGATAATTCAATTCACAATACTTGAAGAAGTATAAAATACTTTGCATAGTAAATTTAACAAAACAAGCATAACATATAAACACTGAAAACTATAAAACATTGCTGAAAGAGAATAAAAAACTAAAGAAATAGAAAGACATTCCAGGTTTATAAACTAGAAGGCTTAATACTGTTAAAAAGGTGTGTGTGTGCTAAGTCAAAAAACGAAGATCATGGGATCTCAACACATCATTTCATGGCAAATAGATGGAGAAACAATGGAAACAGTGACAGGCTTTATTTTCTTGGGTTCCAAAATCACTGTGGACAGTGACTGCAGCCATGAAATTAAAAGATGCTGCCTCCTTGGAAGAAAAGCAATGATAAACCTAGACAGTATATTAAAAAGCAGAAACATTACTTTTCCAACAAAGGTCCATATAGTCAAAGCTATGGTTTTTCCAGTAGTCATGTACAGATGCGAGAGTTGAACCATAAATAAGGCTGAGTGCCGAAGAACTGATGCTTCTGAATTGTGGGTTGGAGAAAACTTTATAGAGTCCCTTGCCTTGGACAGCAAGGAGATCAAACCGGTCAATCTTAAAGGAAATCAACTCTGAATATTCATTAGAAGGACTCATGCTGAAGCTGAAGCTCCAATACTTTGGCCACCTGATGCGAAGAGCCGACTCATTAGAAAAGACCCTGAGGCCGGGAGAGATTGAAGGCACAAGGAGAAGGGGGTGGCAGTGGATGAGATAGTAAGACAGCACCACCGACTCAATGGACATAAGTTTGAGCAAACTCTGGGAGATGGCGAAGGACAGGGAAACCTGGTGTGCTGCAGTCCCTGGGGTCACAAAGAGTTGGATACAACAGAGCAACGGAACAACAAAGCACGCTAAGTTGCTTCAGTAGTGCCCAACTCTGTGCAACCCTATGGACTGTAGCCCACCAGGCTGTTCTGTTCATGGGATTCTCCAGGCAAGAATACTGGGGTGGGTTGCTGTGCCTTCCTCCAGGGGATCTTCCCAACCCAGGGGTCAAATCTCTCTCTTAGGTCTCTTGCATTGGCAGGTGGGTTCTTTACCACTAGCGCCAGCTGGGAAGCCCCATTAGGATGGCAATATACCCCCAAATGGTCTATAGATTCAGTGCAATATCTTATGAAATATCAGTTGGCTTTTTGTTGATGTTACTGAAACTGACAAATTCATCCTAAAATTCATATGGAAATTCAAGGAACCCAGAACAGCCATGACCATTTAGAAAAATAAGAACAAAGTTGGAGGACTTAGGCTTCCCAATTTCAAAACTTACTACACTTACTACAAAGCTATAGAAATCAGGAGTGTGATACTAGCATAAGGCCAGACATATGGTCAATGGAACAGAAATGAGAGTTCAGAAATAATTTCTTACATTCAACTGATTTTCAAAAAATGTGCTTCTAAAATTCAATAGTACACAAATGTCCTCCCAAAATTCAATAGTAAAAAATAGTCTTTTCAGCAAATGTTGCAGGAACAACTAGCTAACCACATGCAAAAATATAAGTTTGGAAAAAAAAAAAAAGATAAGTTTGGATGCCAGCTTCACATCAGATACAAAAATTAACTAAAAATGAATTATGAACCTAAATATAAAGAGATAAATCTATATAACTTTAAAAAGAAAATACAGGAGTAAACCTTTGTAATTTGGGGTTAGTTAGGCACTGATTCTTTTATACAATACCAAAAGCACATAGGGTTAAGGAATACTTTTGTATTTCAAAAGATACCGTCAAGAAAGTAAAAAAGAAACCCCATGGAATGGGAGAAAATATCTGCAAACTGTATATCCAATAAGGGGCTTATATCTGGATTCACAAAGAACTCTTGTAGGTCAACAGTAAAATGATAATGCAATTTTTGAAACTGAGCAAAGAATTTGAATAGTTCTCCAAAGAAGACATACAAATGGCCAACAGGATGCTCAACTTCATTAGTCATTAAAGAGAAAGAGAACTTGCTCAGTTGTGTCCGACTCTGCAACCCCGTGGACTGTAGCCTACCAGGCTCCTCCATCCATGGGATTCTCCAGGCAAGAGTAGTGGAATGGGTTGCCATTTCCTTCTCCAGGGGATTTTCCGGGCCCAGGGATTGAACCCAGGTCTCCTGCATTGCAGGCAGATGCTTTACCATCTGAGCCATCAGGGAATCATTAGTCATTAGGGAAATGCATATCAAAATCACAGCGCTTGCCAAGTAGTCCAGTGGTTAAGAATCCTCCTGCCAATGCAGTGGACACAGGTTCAATCCCTGGTGTGGGAAGATCTTACATGCAGCAGGGCAACTAAGACTATGCATGCTACTGAAGCCTGCATGCCTAGAGCCTGTGCTCTGCAACAAGTGAAGCCCCCACAACGAGAACCTCGTGCACCCCAAAGAAGAGTAGCCCTGCTCACAACTAGAAGCCCATGTGCAGCAACAAAGACCTAGTACAGCCAAAACAAAACAAAAAAAACCACTGTGACACGCCATTTCTCATATTCTCATACACTAGAACAGCTACAATCAAACAAGTATGATGAGGATGTGGGGAAATCTGAACCTTTCTAACACTGCTAGTGAGAATGAAAAATGGTACAGCTACTTTGTAAAACTTTGAACCCATCATTCTCCAATTTTGTCCTTGGTCCTAGGCAATCACTTATCTATTTATTGTCTCTAAATATCTGCCCCTTTTTGGACATTCCATATAAGAGATATTGGCTTCCCTGGTGGCTCAGATGGTAAAGAATCTGCCTGCAATGCAGGAGGTGCAAAAGACTCAGGTTTGATTCCTGGGTCAGGAAGATTCCCCCAGAGGAGGAAATTGCAACCCACTCCAGTATTCTTGCCTGGAAAATTCCATGGACAGAGGAGCCTGGTGGGCTACAGTCCATGGGGTCCCAGAGAAGTGGACATGACTGAGCGACTGACTCACCAAGTAACTTTCGTTATAGAAGTCTTCACAGTCCAGTAGTCAGGGGCACTGTCTGGCAGGATTTCAGAGAAATTCTTATCCACTAATCTCTTGGGAGTCTTTGCACCTGTCTAGCTTCTCCCAATTGTTCTGGCAGCCCATCAGTAATTTTGTGCATTTACTGGAAGTTTGAATCAAAAGCCACTTTCTCTGGTTTCTCAGGGCAGCTACCCCAGCAGATCAAGGCTCAAATTTTACATCAACTCAAAGTTGATTCCTTCTTGCATCAACCACTGGGAGTGATAGGAGGAAGGATTGGGAGAAGGAAAGAGAGGGAAGGAGTGGGCAGAGGGGAGAGAAGGGTAAAAGGAGGGAAGGAAGGAGGGAGGTGGATAGGCAGGCTGAATTTTTCCTTTTTTCTTCTTGTCAAAGGAAAGAGGAGGTTTTCCTTCTCCCTATTCTTAGAGCATTTCAGTATGAAAATTTGCATTTAAAAAACCTCTGATTCCTTTGAAACATACGTAAATTTCTTTAAAACCTAAATAAGCCATAAGTCAGCATTACAAAGCAGACACTGTTTTTGTTAAGGGCTTAAGAGTCATCTCTTTGAAATGTAAACAACAAGCAAGCCAGCCACCCTACCCTCTCTCTGTGGGAATGGGTCCAAACTATAACCATCTGCTTGTGTTAATGATACAAGTTTGTTTTCCTTTTTGTTTTTTCCTTTGGGCAAAGGCAATTAACAAAGGTGGCCACCCCAATTACCAGGTAAATTCACAATAAACTAGGAAAGAATGTAGAGCAAACAGTGGTGTCAACTCCTCTCACACAAAGACAAGTTACCTTCATTTTGAGGACAAGTATAGAATGGACTGTATATGCTGGGATATTTAAAAGGGTGGGATTTCTCTCTGTTGTTATCTCATTAGTGGACTGCTGAAATGTGCACTACCATCTGGTTTAATGCTTACTCAGTAATAAGACTTTCTTTCCTACATCTGTGGAGAGAAATTTCTGGGTTGGCAGGAGATTTTATTTTTAATTTTTCCCCTAACAATCATCACATTGTATTTTTAAGTAAAAAAGGAAACTGCAGAACAATGTATCATATGCATAGTATATCTCACAGTATTTTTTATTTAAAAAACTATAGATCTAAAGGTACATGTATTACTGTTAAAAGTTTTTCCTTCTATGAAGAACTAGAGATGAGGAAATGCCGGGCTGGATGAAGCACAAGCTGGAAATCAAGACTGCCAGGAGAAATATCAATAACCTCAGATACACAGATGACACCACCCTTATGACAGAAAGCGAAGAGGTACTAAAGAGCCTCTTGATAAAAGTGAAAGAGGAGAGTGAAAAAGTTGTCTTAAAACTCAACATTCAAAAAACTAAGATTATGGCATCTTGTCCCACCAATTCATGGCAAATAGATGAGGAAACAACGGACCGTGACAGATATTATTTTCTTGGGCTCCAAAATTACTGTGGATAGTGACTGCAGCCATGAAATTTAAGACGCTTGCTCCTTGGAAGAAAAGCTATGACCAACCTAGACATTATATTAAAAAGCAGACACATTACTTTACTGACAAAGGTCCGTATAGTCAAAGCTATGGTCTTTCCAGCAGTTATGTATGGATGTGAGAGTTGGACCATAAAGGTTGAGCACCGAAGAATTGATGCTTTTGAACTGTGGTGTTGGAAAAGACTCTTGAGAGTCCCTTGGACAGCAAGGAGATCAAACCAGTCAATTCTAAAAGAAATCAGTCCTGAATATTCATTGGAAGGACTGATGCTGAAGCTGAAGCTCCAACACTTTGGCCATCTGATGAGAAGAGCCAACTCACTAGAAAAGACTCTGATGCTAGAAAAGACTAAAGGCAGGAGAAGGGGACGACAGAGGATGAGATGGTTGGATGGCATCACCGACTTGATGGACATGAGTTAGAGCAAGCTCCGGGAGTTGGTGATGGACAGGGAAGCCTGGCATGCTGCAGTCCCTGGGGTTGCAAAGAGTCAACACAACTGAACTGAACTGAGAGATGAGGAATTATAGTTTTTATTTTATCTACATCTGTAATAGCTAATTTTTATAATGAACACATTTCATTACTTTTATAATGAAAGTTAGCAAAACAACAGAAAATTCTTAGTATTTTCATTAACTGACATTAAAAATATTTTTCATATGAAACAAATAGTTTCTTAAATGATCTCTCTTTTTTTTCCCTTAAAGAAATCCATATAAATAATGTAGCTTTCAAGGCTTTATTCTTTGTAAGTAGGTAGTGAGATTTGGGACACAGAACACATCTTACCTGGACAATGAATGAAAGACCAGTTATATCTGCTGTCCTCCAGACACATGCTGGAATTGAGAAGAGGCTGTGGGTAGGAACTTCCTGTAGGGCCCTGAGAAGGCATCTTCACTGGTCCTTTATAGGAGCCCTCTATGCATTTCCCTTTGCCTGTATTGCTAGGATCAGTGCACCAGCCACAGCCTGGTTGCTCCAAGCAGTGACTACAGGTACAGTAGCCTGAACAATTTTCAGCTGTAAAAAAACGTAAGTTATAATTTACTATCACATGTAGACGTAAATTCATTGTATATTTAAACTATCTTTTTCTTTAACAGATGATTCAACTGTTAGTCAAAATTCCTATTCTATTGTGATTGTTCAAATGATATAATAAAATTTTAAAGAGCCCAATATTTTGTCCAACCTATAATAGAGACTCCTCTCTTCTCTTGCAATCCTAGGATATTGGAGGCAGAAGAGATTTTAGAGACCATCTCCTGGAAAGCACTTACTTTATGAATTAGGAGATAAAGATGTGGAGACATTCCACAGATTGGGCGATATGATACTGAGATTCACCAAGTTATTTCTGTACTCTGTGATCTATTCTACAATTGTTTACTTGTGTCACTGTATTTGATTCTATATGCAGGTTCATATCAGGCAGTCTCTGGATAGACCTGAGCAGATGGTCAAGTCTGGTTTCATCCCTAGAAAGTTCAGAGGCTGACAGCATTGCCCTACACACAGTGTTGTCATCCATACTGCTTAGAGCTCACTTTTCACTCACGGGGGCAGCTGCTCATGGTATACCACTCCATACACTGGCCAAAAGGGAAGGAGGCCACGTAGGCATTGGAGTCCACGCACTGCTTCATGTTGCTGCACCACATGCACTCCGAGCTGCCGCTGGTACACTCCCCACAGGCTGTCCGCAAGGCACAAGGGGTCCGACACTGCTTGGCACTGTGGTTAGCTGGGAAGTAAACCCAAGAGAAACATTTAAAGCTCCCACCATGTCAGCTAAGGTCAAAGGCTTTGCAGTGTGGGTTGTGACCCACTAATGTGTCATGAAGTCAATTCAGTGGGTTACATTAAACGTAGAAGAAAACACAAAGTCTTAGGTCATCATGTACTGGTTAGTCATGTATATTTATACACTTGGGGGGAAAAACTGTTTTTATTTTCAAAGAGAAGGACAGATATGAGGTAACAAGCTAATTTTTCCATGAGAGAAGGGGTTCTAATATAGGAGACCCAAGATGAACTTCACAAGTTTTACAACCCACCTGAATCTGTAACATTATATCTCTGTATATTCTAGGGAAAGAAGAACCACAACATTCATTAACTTTACCAAAGCACCCAGAATCCAAAATGGCTGAAAAATTTCCCTGCGGGAAGGTTAAATAATAAATATTAATGTGACTCCACAGTGATCTGAATTCTCTTCCACATCCCTGCATTCCTCAGACAAATTATAATACCTTCCTAAAATGAGACCTGATGTCAATGGAGTCCAGCCTCCCACAAGCATCCACAAAATTCCAAATACTGCCTGTGAGACCCCCTGCAGGAGAAGGGCAATGGTCAAAGGCTTGTCTGAGTGCTGCACATGCCACCCATGCCTGTCTTTATGAAACTGAGATGTGCCTAGAGCAAAGCTTCAAGCCTGTGCAGCAACTCCAAGTGGAGGCTCCTTCAGCGCTCTCCTGCAGCGTTATTGCGCTGAAGGTTTGCTTTTCCTTCCTGTTGTTGTTCAGCGGCTAAGTCCTATCCGACTCTTTGTTACCCTATGGACTGCAGCACACCAGGCTTTCCTGTCCTTCACTATTTCCTGTAGTTTGCTCAAATTCATGTCCACTGAGTCGATGATGCTATCTAACCATCTCATTCTCTGCCACCCTCTTCTCCTACCCTCAATCTTTCCTAGCATGAGAGTCTTTCTCAAGGAGTTGGCTCTTTGCATCAGGTGGCCAAAGTACTGGAGCTTTAGCATCAGTCCTTCCAATGAATACTCAGGATTTATTTCCTTTAGGATTGACAGCTTTGATCTCCTTGCTGTTCAAGGGATTCTCAAGAGTCTTCTCTAGCACTGCAATTATAAAGCATCAGTTCTTTGGTACTCAGCCTTCTTTACGGTCCAACTCTCACATCTGTACATGACTACTGGAAAAATCATAGCTTTGACTATATGGATCACTGTCAGCAAAGTGATGTCTCTGCTTTTTTTAATACACTGTCTAGGTTTGTCATTGCCTTCTTTCCAAGGAGCAAGTGTTTTCTAATTTCATGGCTGCAGTCACTATTCAAAGTGATCCTGGAGTCCAAGAAAATAAAATCTGTCTCTGCTTCCACTTTTTCCCCTTCCATTTGCCATGAAGTGATGGGACTAGATGCCATGATCTTAGTTTTTTTAATGTTGAATTTTAAGCCAGCTTTTTCATTCTCATCAAGAGGCTCTTTAGTTCCTCTTCACTTTCTGCCATTAGAGTGGTATCATCTGCATATCTGAGTTTGTCAATATATCTCCTGGCAATCTTGATTCCAGCTTGTGATTCATCCAGCTTGGCATTTCACATGATATACTCTGCATATAAGTTATATAAGTAGGATACAATATACAGCCTTGTTGTACTCCTTTCCCAATTTTGAACCAATTAGTTTTTTCATGTCTGGTTCTGTTGCCTCTTGACCCACAGGACTACACCAATTATTCTTCTCCCCCCGACACTATCTTTCTGTTCAGTATCCCTGCAGTGATCTGCTTGCTTTTCTGCTTTTTTCTTTGGATTTTTGGTTCTATCTTCCACAGCATTTCTCTGCCAACACCTAGAAATATGCCTTTTGGGTCAATTCTCAATACTTTTTGTGGTCAACAAACCAATCAATCTCACTGTTAAATAACAATATTCTAAATAACAATATTCTAATTAGCACATTGTTGTTTAGTTACTAAATTATGTATGACTTTTTTGTGACCCCATGTACAGAGTTCTTCTGTCCATGGGATTTTCCAGGCAAGAATACTGGAGTGGGTTGCCATTTCCTCTCCAGGGTATCTTACTGACCCAGGGATTGAACCTACATCTCCTGCACTACAGGCAGATTCTTTATTACTGAGCAACCAGGAAAATGCTAGTTATTTTTAGTTTTGTTCATAGCTCATACTACTTCCTTCTGCTTTAAAAATTCTGCATTATCCTCTGCTTCATATGCTTGAAATCAATACTCCACCTGTGTTTTCATGAAAATTTCACAATACTTAATTATGCCTCCTACAGTTTCTCTTTCAATGAATGTCCAGTAACACATAATGCAACCATATACTTACCAGGCCTTTCACAGACACTACCATTGAGTGGATTGATGCAGGTTGCAGCCTTTAAGCCCCGAGTACTGGGTTCTGACAAGATCCCACAGAATCCAGCATCACTGGGCTCAGATGGCATCCACTGTAGTGAACTATTTGTGAACGGGGACATATCTTCCCAGCACCAATAGGACACATTGATCTTCCGAAGGCCAACCCATGGGGTTAAGGTGAGCTTGGACTGTAGGCAAAACAGACTATGAATATAATCAATGTCTTGACCAAAACTAGCTTCTAGATAAAAACTATTAAGTTACATGTATCCAAAGGACACAGGGAAACCTCCTTATCTCAAATCAGTCATGGTGGATTAGTGCAGACCTTTATTTTTATGTTACTTATCATTCCTGGCACTTTAATATGGCCATTTTACAAAGGATAGAAAAGACATCAAAGAAAGATGTCAGAGAAGACATCAGAATTTTCACAGAGATTAACAGCAAAGTAATAATCAAGTTCCTAAATTTCTATACTCTATGACAAATGCTATGAAGAGACAGCCACCCCCCAAGCTGGTTGAAATATCTATTTATAAATGAAATACCATATCAGTATGTATGAAACATTGGTTATATGCCTATTGTTATCTAAGCCTGTTTTGGGAGCTCTGGCTAGGTTAGATGATTGAAGATCCCCACATTCAGCTGGGGAGGCAGAGCGTATTGGCCGTCAATAAATTTTATAGGGAATAATAGGTCAATGAATTCCTGGGAATTCATTCCTAGGAAAGTCTGTCTCTTGCTCTACTGAAATGTCCTTCTTGTTGCAGTTTTTAAAAAAAATTTGTACAAAGTTTAGCCCAGAAATAAAAGATATTTTAACTTTTGCTAGTTATAAAACAAAATGTGCAGTATTTCCATTCTGGGGAGGAAAAAATAAACATGAATATTGTGTGCTCAGTCACTCAGTCATGTCCAACTCTTTGCGACCCCATGAACTGTAGCCCACCAGGCTCCTTTGTCCATGGGATTTTCCAGGCAAGAATACTGGAGTGGGTTGCCATTTCCTTCTCCAGGGAAAATGCTTATTAAGGGACTTTAAAAACAGCAACAAAAACAACACCCAAAAGTTGTTACTTTTAGTTGTAGTGAGTGATATTTATTTCCTTATAGGATTTGGTACTGATCTCTCATAAGGCCCAGCTACAGCAATTCCTTCCCATTCAGTCTGCACCAGTTATGCAAACTTACCTGCAGCTCACCCCTCAATCTCTGTATCTTTGATTAATGCACAGAGAGTCCAGCTCATCCCTTCTGTCTTCAGGAGTTACCTCTTTCTGTCTGTCAGCCTGTCTCTGTCCTAAAGGTTACAACGCCCTTTCTTATTTTTCCAAACAAACCAGGGCTCTAAGTCAATTTATAGCTGTGGAAGCACATTACTTTAGTTGTCTCTCAACCATCAATCTGATCACAAGACTATGAATTGTTGAAAGAGCACTATCTTGTGAGTATCAGTTAACTGAGGGTGGGACCACTGTTCTAGGACTCTGGACTAAATACACAAAATGTCATTGTTGTATATCAACTACAAGCTGCCCAAGAGCAGTGGATGGACAGGAAGAGAACTTGAGGCCTTTCTGTGCTCAGAAACTCTTAATAAGAAGATGTCCTCTCCTTTTGGGCTGATCAGATCTAAGACCCACAGATGTCCATTTTTAGGATAATTAACATTGAATCATATTATACACTGTAATAATGCCTGAAACCTGGCTTAATTCAACTCAGCTAATTACTAATGGCACCCACTTCCCCAATCCCAGCAGAACCTAGGGATAAAACAGATATGAAATAGTCTACAGATATCACAGGATATGTGCATATGTCAACATGCTACTATTCAATATATACATAATTATTAATTTGTAATTTAATGAAATATGACTAATAAAAATGTGTTGGAAATGTCAAGAAAAGAATATATAATATTAAAGGAAGAGAATTTGACAGTGCAGTTCTACAGTCTATTACACTGCACTTACTCGCATTCCTCCTCCTGCCAAGCACGTCACAGGTAAGCTGCAGTTATGCTCTTTGTAGAAAGGTGGATACTAGAAACTTAAGTTCCAAGGATTTTAACTCACCATGCTCTGTGATGACTGCATGATTCGCAGCTGCTTAAGGACAAATTCTACCTTCTTCTGAGTTGTAAGAGAAGCCAAAAAGGCATTGTGGTTCCTGCAGGACAATTTTGCATTGTCATAAGTCTCCTTGGCAGTAGTAATTTTCAAACATGAGTTTCCAACCAAATGCCAGCCAATGCCACAGATATTTTCTTTATTAAAGAGGGGAGAGAAAACAAAGAGGTTTAGAAATCACACAAAATTACTTATATTACCACTTTGAATCACTGGAAATCTAAATAATATTTTTGAGTTCAATTCTAGATACTTCATTTGGATGTGTTGAGTGTATCAGACACATTACCAAGGATCAAATACAGAATAAAAAGAATTTTTTTTAATGTTTATCAGTCTTATTTCCTGGACCTCAAATGCATATGCTGAGGTCAATCTTCCCATGTCTTAGAGAAAAACATTTGTTTGACAACAGTGTTAAATTTATAAACCATCTTTTGAAGAACAATTAGAAACAGACTAAAATCCTAAGTAAAAAGTAGAATATGCATTTCTGAAAAGATGGGGTAGAAAACTGCAAGAACAGAAGTGAGTTGGTGAGTGAACAAGTCTACAAAAGACACACTTTTCACATCAAGTGGGAGGTAAACTCAAGTTACACAAAACATCCCAAAAGTGAGACGCAAAGAGCCTTTTGGGGAAGTAAGCCAAACCAGGGAAGTTTATCTGCTCTTGTGACCTCCCTGAACCCACAAAAAGAGCTGCTCAGAAGTTATACATGTTTCCTGGAAGACAGTGCATGAGCAAAGCAACTTCATTAGAACAACAGTACTTTAGAGATACTCTCAACAATGTTCATCAGCAGCCAGTGAGATGAAGGGAAAGTCACAGGAAAGGGATCATTTAAGAGCAGATAAAGACTAGCTCCTCAACGTGTGTCATCAGTGTCACTGCTTGTTGAAATGCAGATTCTAGGGCCCCACCACACATCTGTGCCAGATTCTGGCTTCTGGCAAGACCCCAGGTACTTTGCTGTGTACTCAAGTTTGTGATGTAATGAGGTAAAGAACAAGAAGTCCACTCCAGCAAGCTGAATCAAGGACTTCCAAAGGACATTCAAAAGGGGCCCAGTAGAGCCCAGCTACCCTGTACTTCTATTGTACAGAGCCACAGCAGACCACCTCCTGGACTTCCTCACTAAGCAAATATATCATAGAGTTTCAGCCATGGCTGGTTGGCTTCAGGCTCACAACTCATCATCCTGAACCTCAGAAGTGCTATAAATTGAGCTATCTGGGGCTGGGGTCATTTCAGGAAGTGCTGCTGACAAGGGCATCTCTCCTTTCCTTCTTGTCAGAAGGTGAAACACAATTCATAAAGTACCCAGCAGACTGGCCACTGAGACTGCTGCCTTCTACTCCCAAGTTACCACTGCAGAGTGGGGTGGGGACAACAGAGCAGGCTCAATGACACGGAGTCAAGCTATGATTCGATTCTCCATAGCAGCAGATGACGCTTCACTTGCTTTCAAAGAATGGTAGAAGTAAATACTTAAGAACTATATTTCTGCTTCAAAAAATCACCACCACAATAATGGAGTGGGGGATGAATGGATAAAATGAGTTCTCCCCTTTGGCTGGGTTCAATCTAGGCTGCACAGTATTGACAGTGTGTGCGTGTGAAGTCTTTGGACCCATCCACATCAAGATGCCTCTGCAATGCTTACCAGGCAGGGCAATGCACTCCTGATTCCGGGGCTCCCACTGGCAGTTCTGGTCCAGGGCACAGCTCCTGCAGCTGGTCTTCTTGTTACAGTAATACATTGGGTTATCCTTGGGGCAATGATCATACTTGAAAATGGAGATCTAGAATACAATGGACAAAAGCTTTTCTCTTATATCCACAGAGAGAACTCATGGTGAGGGCAACTAGGATACTAAAAGCAACAAAGTCTAACTGAGGAAGCAAACTACAACAAACAGATAAACCAATAAGATGTAGGTGAAGCAGCACTGCAGTGGAAACATTATAGTGAAATGTTCAAGGACATGCAAGGATCTGGCAAGGAAATAGTGCATTCTCTTAAACACCATGTTTCAACTGATGCATCTGTAGAATGTGAATGCTGAACTTGCTGCTTTTTAAATCATCTCTTAAACAGTATAAAAATTTTATATTTTATGAGATGTTTACACACTGACAAAGAATGTCTTATAAACCGTCAAAAATTATAAAAGTTGAGTCATTCTTTTTTTTGCCTTATAATCTAATAAAAATCATAAATGATAAGCATAAATTAGGCTGAGTCAAAATATAACGTAAGACAAGGAGATTTTGCAAAGGTCTATTATTTCCACAATTTATTGTGGCAGCTACACACCTGATTCACTTTCAGTCTCAAGTCCTAAACTGCTCTCCAACCTGGCATGGGTAGAGGGAGCGCGCCGTTACAAGCTTCACACAAATCTAGCCCTTAGCCACAGCCACACCTAGGGACTGGGGCATACTCAGAACAACAGTCTTGCCTTCTTCTAAAATACAAACATCAATCCTCCTGGCTAGTAGAACCTTTGGAATTTGGACATTTAGAGCATCTCTTACTAAAAGAAACTTGACTCAACAGTAAAATCCAAATCAACACTGAAGATTTCAAAAATAATTCTGGGCTAGTATTTATACCATATACACTAAAATCTATACCTAAACCCACTCGGGATTTTTCTGTCCTCTGAAATCCCTGAGAAACTGACCTGGCCTTCTGTGCAGCTGTGGTTTGTGGGGACACAATGGTCATTGCACCACTGGCAGCCATTGGTGTTGGCTGTGCAGCTGTAACAATCCGTGAGCTGGTCACATCTGTCATGGTCAAAAACTGTGAAGACAAGGAAAACTCATCAACTGTGGCAGCTTCTTTTCAGAAAAGTCACAGTCCCTTACAGCTGATGTTGAGCACAATATGACACCGACGCAAAACAACCACAACAACAAAAAAGTAACAAGGGTTGAAAGTAAAATGAGGAGTGAAACTGGCAGGAAAATATATTGGTGTATTCAGATTTAAATAGTATTTAGAAATAAGTAAACAATATGAAGAAAAGCCATTTTGTACTCCACCCTCCCAACAAAAGTACACAGAAGGTGAAAAACAAAGACAGAATAATTCAACAATAAGGGAAATAGGTCTGGTTCTTTGAAGACTTTTCTTCCCAAGAAAGAAATCAACTAGCAATTCAATGAACACCAAGAGCTGCCCAGGAGCCAAACAAAGAAGTATAGGGGACCAAGCCATTCCTCCTAGCTATAAAGGCAAGGCTGCTCTGGGTGTAGGAAGCAGGCAGCCCACAGAACCCCAAAAAAGGCAATACACATATATGTAATAAATTCTGGGTTACTACAGACCTGTTGATTTCCTAGTGACCCTAGATGAGTCAAGGTCAGCAATGAAAGAGAAGCTACACAACTTCTGCCTCATCTATTCAACCATTCATGGACATGGCACATGGTAGAATCCATGGACAAGAAAAGGCAGGGTGCACCTTCACAAAAATCCTAGCAACCTGCTCCTGATGCTGTTCTTCCTGCCCTTGTTATCACTCCATGGCCTGGGCCCACACAGAAAGCAGAGTAAACCAGGAAGGTGACACTGGAGACGAGTGCATAATGAATCATCTAAGGGAATTAAATACTATTTCCTATAAACCTGCACATTTAATTTGAACTTTTAAACATACGGTTAAAAAATAACTACTTCACTGCTTTTATCCCTTTTAGGAGACGGTGACTGGCCCTAAAAAGTTCTGGTCATCTTGGTTCTCTAGCACTCACGAGACCACCAATGAAGCTGGAAAGTTGACTGGATGTTCTTACTGAGGATTTATGTTCAGTTTAATTTGGAACATTCCAGGAGAGTTGAAAGCTGCCTCTGTCCATCATAACTCACATAGTAACTACTATACCATGGTAACCCTAATAGTTAAGAAATTCAGTCAACATACTTTAAATAAACTGAAGTGAAAAAATAATTTGCAGAGACTTTTTTTTTTACTTTAAAAAGACTTTCTCACATATGACTTCACTGTATTGCACTGTGCTGTATGTCAGGAAAAAAAGGGTAATCAGAAGCTGAGTAGGTAAGGTGAAGAAAACTTGGACAATACAAGGGGTGGTTCTAGAAGCAGGGATCACTGTTCATCTTCAACAACTGCCTGCCTTGCTATCACTGCTGCACTCAACTAGAGAGGTTAGAAAAGAACAATACTTTGCAAAGACAGTAACTCTACCTCTATTTATTAGAACAATCTACTTCAACATAGCATTTCTGGATTGGGCCTCTTAATCTTATCCTTAATGTCAGAACTGCATAATTCAATGTGGTAGCCACTAACCACATGTAGTTTTTATTTCTTTTTGGCTGCCCAGCATGCAGAATCTTAGTTCCCTGTTCAGAGATGTAACCCATGTCCCCTGTTGCAGAACAGCAGAGTCTTAACCACTGGATCGGCAGGGAAGTCCCCACATGTAGTTTTTAATTTAGTTAAAATATAAAAATTCTTTTCTTCAGCCATACCAGTCTCATTCCAAGTGTTTGATAATCACAGGTAGCTAGTAGCTAACATATGGGGACAGTGCAGAAATAAACATCTAGGTTCTGAAGTTGGTAGAAGGGATTCCCTGGTGGCTCAGATGGTAAAGAGTTTGCTTGCAATGTGGAAGACCCAGGTTCAATCCCTGGGTTGGGAAGATCCCCTGGAGAAGGAAATGATAACCCACTCCAGTATTCTTGCCCAGAAAATCCCATGGATGGAGGAGTCTGGCAGGCTACAGTCCATGGAGTCGCAAAGAGTTGGACACGACTAAGTGACTTCACTATCCTTTTCCTCTGGAGTAGGTATACAAAGTCTATGCAATGTTAAAAATGTGTTTTCTTCATCATTAGCAAACAGCAGACATGGCATGTTCCCATCCACTATACAAATGTTTACAAACCAATTTTCAAACATCCATAAAGCATTTGCCTATGTTATTACTGGAATAATTTTGGATAATAAAATGAACACTGAAAGTTCACATAGGTAAGTGCCTTCACAATTGAGATAAAATAAGATTTCAAATTAACAACATTTTAAGAAGAGGAAAAAAAAAACATACTTCTTTTAGAAAAACATTCTGACTTTATCTTTTCTTGTGCTTCAGGCTCCAGCTCCCAGGAGACACACTGAGATGACCCTGTGTCCCACACACATCGGACACCAGGTCCTGCTGCGAGACAAGCAGCTTCACTCTGGTGTGCTTCACACTGTTCCGATGTGAATACTAGGATGTCACTGAGGAGGAGACTATTAAAACCACCAAATACATACATGGTTCTAAAAGAAAAAAAAAAGAAAAAGAGTTTACTGGAAACCTACATCAACAAATGCATGATATACTTTTTATAATCCTTAGACAAACCTCACATATCAAAAGTCCTGTAAAAAGTTATCTTTCAAGATCTCAAAAATCACTCTTATACCTTACCTCCCAAATTCCAACCTTTCAGAATGGCCTGTGACTAGTCAGAACAGTTACAATAACCTATCTACTCTTCTGGCTGCTAGCATAGATAAAGGCTCTCTAATCAAAACTGTGTAATGAAAACAGACCATAAGAAAGAGATGAGTGCATATAGAAATTTAATGCACAGTACAAGCTGTATTCTAATCAGTGGAACAGATGATTTCTCTTCCAACTCTGATATGCCATAATCTGCCAGGAAGTTTAGTACTAACCCACAATGAGGTATCAAGCAATTCATCCTCACTGTGTCTCAATTTTCCCCAAATCAACAGAGGACTAATTAAAGCATAAAGATTCTGTGGCTGCATTTTTACTGTATCTGAAAACTGACATATTTCAGTAACCAAAAGTGAACACCAGGTTTAATTTTTAACTTCATATTGGCTTACTTAGTATCACATTATGTAGTCTGGATTCAGGAGAAGGCAATGGCACCCCACTCCAGTACTCCTGCCTGGAAAACCCCATGGATGGAGGAGCCTGGAAGGCTGCAGTTCATGGGGTCGCTGAGGGTCGGACACAACTGAGCGACTTCACTTTCACTTTTCACTTTCATGCATTGGAGAAGGAAATGGCAACCCACTCCAGTGTTCCTGCCTGGAGAATCCCAGGGATGGGGGAGCCTGGTGGGCTGTCTTCTATGGGGTTGCACAGAATCGGACACGACTGAAGCGACTTAGCAGCAGCAGCAGTCTGGATTCAACTAGTCAATTTATTGCTTGAACCAAATAAGCACCATCTGCCTCCCAGTACCCCTACTCCAGTACTCTTGCCTGGAAAATCCCATGGACTGAGGAGCCTGGTGGGCTGCAGTCCAAGGGGTCACGAAGAGTCGGACGTGACCAAGCGACTTCACTCTCACTTCTCACTTTAATGCACCGGAGGAGGAAATGGCAACCCACTCCAGTGTTCTTGCCTGGAGGCCTGCCGTCTATGGGGTCGCACAGAGTCGGACACGACTGAAGCGACTTAGCAGCAGCAGCCTCCCAGTACAGCAGGTATTCTTAGAAATCCTGAATACTTCTGGTCACATCGGCCATGTGAAGGTAGGCAGAGTCCTCCAAAGAGGCTTGGAGCAATGAACTAGAAAGAACTGCTGCATCTGCAGCAGTCTCAATGTCCCCAGCCCACGCTTCTTCCTGCCTCCCTCAAAAACCACAAGAACAACAACTACGTGAAGCACAGCTGGCCCAATGCTGGTGCTCAATTAAGGGAACCATCATTCAAAACATGTGAATATCTTGTGAATCAGAGTTTCTCCTTAGGTAAATTACTTCACAAAATTAAACTAACCATTACAGCAGAAATTAACACAACACTGTAAATCAACTATACTAAGTAAGAAAAATGTTGAAAAAATATTAAAAAAGCCATGGTTTTTTTTCCTACATGACTCCCTTGTCATGCCCTCCAACCCTACACATACACACAGAAACATATAGGCTCAAAAACTCCACTGGGATTATACAAAAATAAACACATTATAACCAATTTTTAAGCCATTTCCAATTTTGATTCATGGTTAAACTACATCTTATGATAAATTGTCAACTCTCTGAGTTCATATAAAACCTCCAAATATTTTGATAGAAAACCCACTTATTTGCTAATTATTATTATGGTACTAATAGCTGCCATTTAGCAAATGCCTATTACCTGCCAAGTCCTATGCTAGGAAAACATATTAAAGATGAAAAGAGCTGAGGCCAGGCACCCACAGGTTAAGATGATAACAAAATGTACCCACTGCTTTTCTGATGAAAAGCATCAACAGGCATTTACTAGAAAACTTTAAGGGTTTTCCTTACTGAGGCAATACATATTACAATTTAAGATAACATCTCAAATTACAATAAAAAAATCCTTCCACTCTAATCTATACTTATCAAGTGTTTCTACTATAAAACCATATTTATTGCTAAGTTTCAACTAAGTGTTTACTTTGTGAAAGATGTCCCTTTTTCCAGTCTCTAAGTTTTATTCTTCCTTCACATCTCCAAGATAGGTTGCTTTCTTTTTTTTTATTTTATTTTTTAAAATTTTTATTATTTTAACAGCAAAACATTTTGTATCAGGGTATAGCAAATTAACAATGCTGTGATAGCTTCAGGTGATAGGTTGCTTTCTTATCTTCCCTCATCCAAGGTCAATTACCTCATCTAACTTGCATTGTGACAAAATAAAATTTGAAAACGAAGGGAGTCCTAACATAATATACATAGGCATTATAGCATTTAAATAGTTTCAGGACTGATAAAGCTTATCAAGACTGATAAGAATTTTAAAAGATGAAGTAAACAACAGTAATCACAACAGAAACAAAAATGAGAAAATTAACAACATGATTAGACTATTTTAACAAATAAAAATAAGGTACAAGTCACATAGTCACTTTGGAGCTCCTTTATAAGACAGATGCTTTTCCAGGGGCAGATTTATGAAGAGCTCTGAGAATCTGGGCCAGACACTTCCAAATGATGCAATGAAACACAGTGCAGACTTCAGATAATACAAAGACCTGAACTGTATGAACCGCCACAGACTTGATCTATATGAAGCACCAGAATCTCCCACTTCTGTTCCCATAACTAAGTTTTTTTTGAAGTGCCCTCTTTTTTAAAACCTTTCTTCACCACTCAGACAAAAGACAAGAAATGCAACAACCTAAGCACCACAAATGATAGCAAATGACAGAGGGTATAAGACAGGAACTGCACACAACTTTTGTTGTCCTATGCACTCAGACAACACCAAAGACAGCTTACTTCTAAAACCACATCAACAAACATGGCATTAGAAGTAATTCAAATCCACATCAAATATTTTAAATATAAATCAGTAAATCCATACCTAACATAATTCTGTGAAACACAAATGGGATAAAGTAATCCTGCAAATAATATGTAAGTTCAATATCACTTCACATTTTACTTCATTTTTATTTGAAACATAAGAGAAAAGGAGCAAGCACTTCTTCAATTACCTGTTGTATAAGACTGCCGAGTGGCCAAATCTGTTGACATCATGGTGGAGATCAGGTCTGGGAAGCACTGACCATCGGTCACAATCTAGGAGCAAGAAAAACACTCTTCAGAAGGGACCATTATCCATAATCAATGGAGATCGGCATTTTCTTTGGGAAAGAAGACTGTAATAAACATAAACACAGCTCTCAGTTTTTCTTAGTCACACCATTATTTCTGAGTTAAAACTCAGCAACGACAGATCAGCAGGGCATGAAAAAGAGGTAGGACTCTACAGCAATTCTAATTAATGAATGCAATGAAGACTCAGCACAACCAAAATTCAATAAATAAATCTAATTAGTGAATGCACCCAACTTCCATGACATCCTTATCACTCACTCTGTTGCCCATCAGTATTATCCACTACAATGTATTCTAACTTAATCAAATTTTACATTTTTCAAAGCTTACGTAAGTAAAGCATGTACATTCCATAATGATTTTCCACTCTATGTTGCTTTGCCCAAACTCAGTAACTAGAATAGGAAAATACAAGCAGAAAATTAAAACTACAATAATAATAATAATAACCAACTTTATCTAATTTTTAAAAGGTCCTTTCCTAGATCCTCCAGATTTACTTATTTTCCTTTGTTTCTGATCCAAGCTAATGACTTCTCTTCTGGACCTTAATACCAACTAGTGTTGCTGAACCATACCAACCTCTGACTCAATGTCTCCTACTCCCAGACACGCAGACTTTCACACTCACACTCAATCTAGACATTTATTCAGCCTTGACAACAAAAGCTTTCACTTCTCCCACCCAGCCTAAACTCTGTGGTGTTCCTCATATGCAGAACAGAGGCCATCAACTCCCACAAGCCTCCTGCTTCCTTCCCTAAAACCAGTGTGGCAGGAGCCCCTCCTCTTGTCCTGCTTGACTTTTACCACAGCATTTAAATATGCCCAAGGAGGAATTCAACTTACCCCTTTTCTTGCCTTCACAGACAAGGGTATTTTTGTTTGTTTGTTTTTAAGTGAAATGTTTTAAAACATTTCAGATGTTTTAAACTGCTGTGTTTATCTCAACATGCATTACTTCTCAGCTTTCTATAATCTGGATCTTTCCTGTGTCTAGAAGGTAATAAATGACCTCTTGGTCATTGAAATCTGAAAGACTCTTCAGTCCTTATTTTACTTCATCCCTCTGTGTGTGTGTGTGTGTCAGACATCACTCAGTGATGTCTGACTCTCTGCAACCCCATGGACTGTAGCCCACCAGGCTCCTCTGTCCATGGGATTCTCCAGGCAAGAATACTGGAGTGGGTTACCATTTCCGTCTCCAGAGGATCTTCCCGACCCAGGGATTGAACCCAGGTCTTCTGCATTGCAGGTGGATGCTTTACCCTCTGAGCTACTAGGGAAGTCATCCCTCTGTAGCCACTGGTAACTGCTTCCTCACAGGTCCCCAGTCTTGCCTCACGTGTGTCCTACTTCGCCAACATGCTTTCGCGGTCTCCACTCTCTTTCAGGCTTCTTTATGGATCTATCCCTTGCTTCTTTGCTTGTTCCTGATGACACATGCTCCCTATAGAAAGTTCATCCTCTCCTACATTTTCCCCACTGATTTCTGTACCTGTCTGTCCCACAGTCACCTCCAGTTGAACATGCTCTCAAATTCAATTTACTCACTTCCTCCCAGATTCTATCCTTCTAGTTCCAGTCTTGAGGGGGAAAAAAAAAAACAACCATCTACTATGGCCCACACCAGATCAGATAAGGATGCTGTCACTGCTTTCAAAACACAGATTCCTAGTAATTCTCAAACCCATTTGTCTCTTTATCCTCACTGTTACTTCCACAGCCTTGGCTCAAACCCTCCTAAGAACTTTGATCAACAGCCTTGTTACACATCTTACCCCTCCCCAACTACTCATCACAATGCCACACAGAGATCTCCCTCAGACACAAATACAGTTCTATTACCTCCTCTTTAAGATTCTTCAAAAAGCATAAACCCTTCAGCACGACACAGCAAGTCCCTCAAGTTCTGACCACACAGCTGCTTGCTTCTAGCTCTGGTTGAAGCCACTCGTCTCTGATGTGCTGCTAGGATACAGCCAGAACTAACTACTCAGAGGCCCCAAATTATGTAGCATAGTCTGTTAACACCTCTGTGTCTCTACACATGGGGTTCCTTTGACTGAGAAGTGCTACCTAACCTGGTCCAGCTGACTTCCCAGTGTTCTTAGGACCCAGCTTGCAAGGCCCTTCTCAAGAAGGCTTTCCCTATCATGGGTAGAACAGACAGCTAGTGGAAAGCTGCTGTATAGCACAGAAAGCTCAGCTCAGTGCTCGTGATGACCTAGAGGAGGAGGAGGGGGCCAGGGAGGCTCAAGAGGGAGGGGATATATGTATACATATAGCTGATTCACACTGTTGTACAGCAGGAACTAACACAACATTGTAGAACAATCATACCCCAATTAAAAAAAAAAAGAAGACTTTCCCTGACTGCAACACTTATACCTAGGAATTATGGGATGTTCACAGGTGCTCTCATACGTTCTTCTCAGGCAAATAACACCCTAAATTGCAGTGATAGTGTCTGCTCGATTCTCTGCTTTCCCCACCATGAGGCCAAGGACTGTAACTTATTCCCTTTACAATCCCCAATGTACAAGCTCAGTGGCTTGCACTTAAATGTCTGTTAAAAAAGAACATCTGATGATAGTTACACAAAAGAATTTCTAATATTTGTTTTGCATGAACCAATATTGCCCTCTTCTGGTCAACACAATTACCACACCAAATATTTAAAACATGCCTGTCCAAGTATTACATCAAGCATGTCTGAAAACAGTTTCAAGGGAATGAATAAAGCTAGACTTACACCAACTCAACACAATGCTAGTGGTCACAATGACATAATACACTATATAAGGCTTTTATTTATAACACAGGAGAGCCCAATCACCCCAACCCATCAAAGGAGGGACTTTAAAAGAATCTGATATAGAAGTAATGCTTTTTAATATATTACGATCAGTCAATTTAACATAAAAAATTCCATTTGGACCTCTTTCAAACAGCTTGACCACTTTTAACTACAGATATTTTCTGTTTTAAAATGCAGGTTATGGATAAAAAAGATTCTTGAAGCTAAAATGGCTTTGGGAAACTTACCAATGTCATAAGCCATGAAATCTGAAGAGAAGCATTTGGCCCCATGGCTCATGGACGTGTCATTGTGTGTGTTTCCTCCAAACACCAGCATGGTTCCACTCACTATCACAGCTGTGTGCAAGTAACGGAAAAATCGGCTGTCCTTAAGAATGGTCCTTTTGAGTTTATTTAAAAATAATAAATACAAGGTTAGTTCTTTAGAATGTTTATCATCTATTTGTTAATACAAACATAACGATTTTCTCAACTTCAGATCCAAATATGCAAATACTTTTACATTTTTCTCTGTATATAAGTAACTTTCTCAACAATAAACACGTAAAATCAAAAGATGTAGGAGAATTTTGACTCAAACTATGTTGAGTCTTAAAAACGTTAATACCCTATCACTCTATAATTGTAGTTTCTGAGTAGAAATCATGTGATATATAGATGGAAGCTTACATACAATCTTCATGAATAAGACAAGAGCTAGAAACCAAAACTTTTAACTGTGTAGGCTCAGTATACCCACATGATAGAGTATTACACAGTTACTAAAAATAACAATTTTAATGATAGATAATATACATGTAACCATAGTGGGGTCTCAAATATGTAAGGAAATACAAAAAGCAGAGAAACTATTGCTTTATAGTTATTTCATAACTCAAATTTGCCATATATTTATTAAGATTAGCATACTTTGTATAGACCAAAAGAGAGTAGAATGAGGCGAGCTCTAATCTTTTGGGTACTGAGGTCATCTCTGTTTGATGATTTCATGGAATGATGCCAATAACTGACCCCAGTGATAATATCTTGGTCATCAAAAAAAGGTTAAAAAGCAAACTTAAGTACAACAGTGTGCATAAACTCAGCTATGTAGGACAGTTTATTCCTTAGGACTCTGAAGAACTAAAATTTTACAGTGGTACTGAGTGTATGGAAACGGAAAAACAAAAAACAAAACACAAGGTTCTAATCAACTTACTACAAAATTATAGATACTACTACTTTATCACTTTCTGCTTATTTCACAACTTATAGATACTACTACTTATCACCTTCTGCTTGCTTCACAATTTCTCTGATTACAATGATGAAGAGAAGTATCAGAAAGGCTTGAAAACAAAACTGGAACACAATTTTCCCAACAATTGACAGAATTCATATCCTAAAGTGAAAGCTCAAGAAAAAGCACCCACCACATCTGGGTGTCCACATCGTATCTGTAGAGATCATCTGCAAGCCGGTATTTATTGGCACTGAAAGCCTTGTAGCCTCCGTGAATATACAGGGCCTTGGTCCTATCATCATAGACACTGCTATGGCCATAGCCGCCTTGGACAAGGGCACCCTGGGTGTGTAATATACTCCATGTGTTCTTATCTGGAAAGAGCAAACAGTTCAAGGCAAATGTTGCAGGATCCTCCTCTCAAATACTTAAAATTACCAATTAGCTTAAGACAGAAGATATTTCGGGAAACTTGATACACATAACCTTAATCATTTTTAAAGGAAGGCCACCTAAAACTTTATACAAATCCAGGTGGCCAAACATCTTTGGCTCCCTGCCAAATTGACAGTAACAAATACATACTACTTTAAATTTGACATTCAAAGAATATTCACTGAAAAAAATATACCTACCCAAGTCATATTCCTGCACACTGCTTATATATCCATAGAGAGGGCAGTGACCAAAGATAACCAGCATGACCACTCGGCCATTTTTCAACGTGACAATGTGCGCTGAGTGCCCAACCACTGCATACTGCTCCTTTGCTTTGGGGGACAACAACACCCATGATTCATTATGAATATGAAACACTCTCAACTCATTGGTCACATTCCCTGTTGAATCAATTTTTCCTCCATACATGTAAATTTTATCCTGGGGAAAGAATGTAAACAAAATTCTAAAAAATATCAAAAGGATCAATTCTAAACACAAAGAAGTGAACAGTTCAAAACCTCAATATTATTCTTAGCTTAAAAAGTGTTAGTGAAAAGCACCTTTCAGTGAAAGAACAAAATAAATCATAATTTTTATCCCTAATACTTGGCCACTTTTCTTGGATTTCCTCATACAAGATTTTTTACAATATAAAATGATTTGGAAAAACAAAGTTGAAATAAACTACAAAACAGGGAAATGAAAATGACTATTCAATTACATTGTAATTCTTGGCTAAACTTGCTAATGAATGTAAAAGCTAATCTACACTAAGTTAATTATTAATCATTTAGTACCATACTCATAATATCCCAGTTTGACTTATGAATCCATTTAAATCTCTTAGGTTAGAGTCAACTTAATTTAACCAATTATGTACCCCTCAAATATTAAAGCTTTCCCCTAATTAAAACCAACAATGAAGTCAAAATCAGAGAAAGCAGAATGAGGATTACCAGGGGTAAGAGGGAGGAGGGAATGGGGAATTATTGTTAAATGAGCATGGAATTGCGATTTCATGAGATCAAAAGAATTACAAAGATGGATGGTGATGATGACTCCAACATTATGAGTGAAGTTACTATCACTGAATTGTACACTTAAAAATGGCTAAGATGGTAAATTTTGTTATGCATAGTTTACCACAATAAAAAATATTAGGGGAAAAAACCCAACATTAAAAGCTATCAATCCCATAATATGATAAAATTAACTACAGAGGAGTTGAGTTTCTAGCTTAGCACAGAGTGGAGACGTTTTACCTGGTATGATGCTAAAGAATGGCCATATCTAACCACCACACTGTTCACAGAATGGTTCAGTGCAAGCCACTCCCTAGAAGCAAGGTCATACCTACAAAACAAACAGATCATATTTTCACCCAAACAAGGAAACAGAACATCTTGGAGTCTTTATTTGTAACCTAATCCACTTTGGAGATGCTCGTTAAATCTATGATGGATGTGGGGAGGTACCTGAGCAAAGAAACCTAGTATCTGGGCCTATTAGGCATTTGAGAACTCAGGAAGGGGCAGCGGGGCTACACTGTCTGGGAACAAAAAAGAAAACCAACTGAATTTTCTAGTATTTCCTGAAAACTTCTAGATCACTTGCAGGTTGCATTATAGTCAAGGGACTTTCATTACTATAACTTTTCTTTCATTTAACCATATAAAAATAAGTGAAAGTCACTCAGTGGTGTCCAACTCTTTGAGACTCCATGGACTAAACAGTCTATGGAATTCTCCAGGCCAGAATACTGGAGTGGGTAGCCTTTCCCTTCTCCAAAAGACCTTCCCAACGCAGGGATCGAACCCAGGTCTCCCGCATTGCAGGCAGATTCTTTACCAACTGAGCTATCAGGGAAGCCCCATATAAAAGTAAAAACACATACTGAAAAAGGGATGACAACTAGGTTTAAAAAAATTCCTAGCCTTTCCTTTTCTTTGCCTAATTTGTATTAAAAAAATTTTTTTATTGGTGGATAATCGCTTTACAATGTTGTGTTGGTTTCTGCCATATAACAACACAAATCAGCCATAAGTATATGTATGTCCCCTCCCTCTTGAACCTCCCTCCCACTCACCAACCCATCATACCCTTCTCGGTTGTCACATAGCACTGGGTTGAGCTCCCTGTGCTACACAGCAACTTCCCACTAGCTATCTTTTTTAAATATGGTAAAGTATATGTTTCAATGATACTCTTTCAATTCATTCCCATTTACTTTAAAAAGTAATATTTTCAAGTTAACTAGAAAATCATTATTCCATCTCAATTATAGTATGAATACATTTAAAGAGCTTTAAAATACAAAATGACCACATATTCTGTCACCTAGAAATGAATATTAAGTAAACTTTCTTCCATATATTTTTTATGGATACACACAAATAGAAGAATAGATTGATAATATACATTCATACAAAGGGAGTCATAATATAGGTGATAATTTTAATAAAGTGTTAACTTTAAATCTATATAATTTAATAGAAAAAAGAGACCAAAGGGGAACCAATGCTATTTTTATATTTTAAATGTTTACTTTCTATAAGTTTTCCTGAATACAATTTTTTAAACTATGAAAAACATTATTATATGTAAATAGGGTATGTTTTATCACAACATAATAGCAAAAAGGGAAATAAGTATCCATCAATAGTAAATAGATTAATCAATTATAGTACATCTATATAATAGAATAAAAAATAAATATGCTCAAGAAACTTATTAATATAAATCTTGAAACAATGTTAAGCTAAAACAAGGAAACTGCAGAATATTGTTTCTATAAAAACTAAAAGCAGAAAATTTATTAATGCTAAATATGTTCATATATATCAAAAGTCTCTTGTGTGTTATATGCTCAGTTGTGTTCAATTCTTTGGGACACCATGGACTGTAGCCCACCAGGCTCCTCTGTCCATAGAATTTTCCAAGCAAGAATACCGGAGTGGCTTGCCATTTCCTATTCCAGGGGATCTTCCTGACCCTGGGATCAAACCTAAGTCTCTTGTGTCTCCTGCATTGCCAGGCAGATTCTTTACCACTGAGCCACCTGGGAAGCCCATATTCAAAATCTAAAGACATGTATGTGAACAAATGACACCACACTCTCAGGATACTGACTGTCTCTGGGATTTTCGTGGGGCATGCAGGGGTCTTAACTATATTAGCAATGTTTTATTTTCTAACCTGAATGGTAAATGTATTAACATTATTTTTCTCTAAACCCTTCCCTTTATCTTAAAATATTTTATACATGATCTGAAGCAAACATAAAATGGTGACATTCATTAAATACAAATAACACTTAAATCAGTACCAGCTATTATTTTATGTATTTTAATATTCCATATTTTTAAAAATACATGAAAAATTATTTAGAGAGTAAATTCAATTTAAAAATTATACATAATTTATTTTTGGACAGACTCCACTAACTTCCTGCTTTGAAAGTTAAAAACATTAGCACCTATATTTCCTCCCATTTTTTCTCCTAATTTTTGTTCTATTTACATTGTCCAGGTTCAAAATCATGCACATTCCATTCTATAATTTGAGTTATATAGTACTGGATCTACATTTTAGCTGAATCAACTTCTCACATTCCTCTTACCACAACTTCTCCTTCTTGAGTCTTTAATTATTAATTGGCTACATTTCACTGTCAAATGGCTTTTCCAAGTGGAGCCCCTATGTGCACCTTCACCTAAATTCTTTCATGTTGAAGAATATCTGCTTGCTAGCTTGAGAGGTGAAGGTGTATAATACTCATGGGCCATCCTTTCTTTCCCACACACCTTGCTGATGCTGCTCCCCTGAATGCTGCTGGTACTGAATGTTGCCAATGGAGGTCTGAGGCCAGTCTGATTTTTTTCCACTCCAGTGGTTTGTTTTTCTGCTTAGAAGTCTAAGAAGTCTCAATCTTTCTCATTCTCACCCCCTCTCCTTTCTTTCCTCCCTCTCTCACTTTCTCAATCAATGCATTTCTCTATTTCCTGCCTCCCCCGCCCCCCCCCCACTTTTTTTTAAAGACACAGTACCATACTTTACTTATGGTATAAATAATTTAAACACATCTGGGTAAATGTTTTTAACAAAATGAGCTGCATACTACTGCAACCTTTATGGCAATCTTCAAAGCGTTTCCTGAGAAGAACTAGCATGACTTCTGAAAAACACATATATATCTTATGCTCAAGTTTGAAAGAGAGGAGAACAAAAACAGAAGGAAATGGTGAGAGCACAGAAAAAGTCTCCACATGACCCAATCCATGTCTCTTTCAAGTGACATGGAAGGTGCTCAATCTGTATCTTAATGCATGTTTCTTTTCCTCAGTCAACATGTCAGCCCAATAGCTGGTCAGAGACACTAAGGTGCTGGCTGCTGCTAAGTCGCGTCAGTCGTGTCCGACTCTGTGCGACCCCATAGACGGCAGCCCACAAGACTCCTCCGTCCATGGGATTTTCCAGGTGAGAGTACTGGAGTGGGGTGCCATTGCCTTGGTCCCTATAATCTGGTTAAGATGAACTGCCAAAGACACATAACAAGTTGTCACTCTTTTCACAACACAGAAAAGCAAACATAAGACAAGAACAATGCTGATGCAATAAAATGTAAGAAACACCATGTACTAAATAAATGCTCCTTCTTATGGGAGCTGAGTCCAAGATAAAGGAATATTCAATAACCAGTTCTAAGACCTGGACATGCAGTTAAGCAAAGACAAACCTCAGGAATTCAGAAATAGGTGTCGTCCATAAAGGTACAGCCATTTCTCTCACAAACTCCTCCCTGATGGCTGGTAACACAATGCTCATCCTGCCACAGGGCACATACTCTGCCCCTCCCAGTGGCCTGGTATTTCAATCTCAGTTTCTAGCCATCCAAAGACCACAGGATACACTCTGCAGAGATTGAACATGATCTCAGCCAGAAGGAGGCAAAGAACCACCTGAGGCTTCCCACCCAATAACTTGATCAAATTAGGTCTTATCACTCAACAATTATAAAATTCTTCCTGAAACATCTTGTGCTGTTTCAATCCACTTGTCCTGTTAGGTTCTTTTCTTCAGTCACAGCAACTATCTATATTATATTGGATCTTCTGTCTCCCATATATCTTTGCTTTCCTCTAATTTATCTGTATTCACAGGAATCATGTCTATTGAGGTGTCAGCAGTTCAATTTTCATTCTAGGTCTTGCTGTATGTAATTTATTTGTATTTCTTTACATGTGTAACCTCTCATTTCATCTCATTTTGTTATTATTTTCTCTTCCAGCTTTTTTCTGAATTCAGATTCTCATTATTTTGATTCATAGCACAAAGCAGTTGGAAGAAATCTTCTGCTTTCAAGTTTACTCTTCCTCTATGATCAGTTCTTGTCAGTTTTATATGCTGTGTTCTTTCCTTTTTACTTTTTTCACCATAGACATTTGCATTTGCTACAATGTCATTTCTTTCATCTTGCTGCGGTTAGACTTAGATTGCTCTTCAGATATTACATTTCCAAAGTATGCGTGATTTTTCCTTTTTCCACTGTATCTAAGACAAGTTAATCTTTCCATCCTAGTTTTAGTGTGAGAGTTGGCATTTTATGTTCTATCCCCTTCTCTGAAAGTCTAAAGAAATGTTGGGGCTCAGATGTGGGTGGTGTGTTCAATCTATTAGAATAATATTTCCAAAGTCTACTTGCCTTTTAGATTTTGTTTAAGTGTTCTTCCTCAGAGATCAAATTTTGGGATATCCAAATTACACAGAAGCTCTGACTTCTGGGTAGGGTCAGCCACTTAATCAATTTCCCCACTCTTTACCTGATCCTTCTCATCAACTACTTCTACTATTCAGTTAAAAGGGTTAAAAAAACAAAGAAAGAAAGAAAGAAAACCCACAGTGATACCCAATCAGTCTTCTTCTTTCTAGATTTGGGGCTGTTAGTGTTAACTCTCAGAATTTCACCCGTATGGTTTCTGTAGGGTAAAGAAGGAGTCCATCTTACTGTTCCTATGTGCCTGTTTTAAGTTTACTGGATCAGGTGATACTCCTTACCTAGTTGCTCAATTTCTAATTTTTTTTTAACTTAAAAAACAGCAACAACAAACACTTTTTGCTCAAGGAAAGGAAATTCAGTGATGAAGCTTCAATTGGAAATCTTAAACCAGAAGACCAAGGCCATCTGTTTTGCAAGAGGACCCTTGGGTGATATAAAGTAGGAACTGTTTTTTAATGTAACAAAGTTTTGGGTTAATAGGGTCGTAGAGAAAACAGAGTGAGGATAATTCCTGAAATATACTTATCAAAGAGTATCAATAATGATCAAATTTATGATCTAAAGTTCCAGAAATATTTCTTCTCAAAGGTGTCACTGTATTTACTTTTCACGAGTCAGTAAAAATTTATCTGAAACTATATTAGTATTTACACAAAATACATAAAGCTGTAAAATCATGTTTTGATCAATTACAAGTAGAAAACATGCTAAAAATCTAAAGAATAAGTGTGGAAATATATTTGTTAATTACTCCTTTCTACCCATGGACAATGCCAAGTAGGCATTGTTAAAGTCTCCCTCCTCCACTGCTGTCATGTCTAAATCCAGAGTCTCCCAAAGAGCTGGAAAATTATGCAAGATCTTCATCACAGGTTTGAGTTTTGAAAAAAAAAAAAAAAACAGATGTGAGTCTGAGGAGTCATTCTGGGCAACAGGGAATGCTCACAGACTGTGTGGTAATGGGGGATCCAAACACCAAGTGCTCCAGAGGCTGCATGTTCATCACGTATGTCATTGTGGAAGAGGTGGATGCAGCCATGAATGCAAGGCCACAACGTGGATGGAAGAGATGTGTAACCAAAGAGGGAACTTTGATGTGGAACTCAAGAGAAGATTTTCAAAGTCCTGGTGCCCATTCAACTATGAAAAAGATTTTTGCTGGTGGCATTAATAAAGACACTGAAGAACATTATCTAAGAGATTATCTTGAACAGTAGGGGAAAACATAGGTCATGACTGACTGAGGCAGTGGCTAAAGGGAGGCTTTTGTTTTCGTAACCTATGATGACTATGACTCCATAGACAAGACTGCTGTTCAGAAATACCACACAGTGAATGGCCATAACTGTGAAGTAAGGAAAGCCCTACCTAAGCTAGTGCTTCATCAAACAAAAGAGGTTGAAGTGGCTCTGTAAACTTTGGTAATGTGAATGACAACCCTGGTTGTGGAGGAAACTTCAGTGGTCAAGATGGCTTCGTGGAACCTCATGGTGGTGGTAGATATGATGGATGTGGGGATAGTTATAATGGATTTGGTAATGATGGAAGCAATTCTGGAGGTGGTGGAGGCTGTAATGATTTTGGCAATTGCAATAATCAATCTTCAAGTTTTGGACCCATGAAAGGAGGAAACTGGAGGTAGAAGTTCTGGCCCCTATGGTGGTGGAGGCCAATACTTAGCCAAACCATGAAACTAAGATGATACGGTGGTTCCAACAGCAGCAGTAGCTATGGCAGTGGCACAAGGTTGCAGAAGGTTTTAATTACTGCCAGGAAACAAAGCTTAGCAGAAGGAGAGAGCCAGAGAAGTGACAGGGAAGCTACAGGTTATAACAGATTTGTGAACTCGGTCAAGTACAGTGGTGGCAGGGCCCAGCTGCTATAAAGAAGGTATGTTTTAGACAACACTCATGTGTATGGGTGAAAAACTCGAGGTCTGTATTTGCGACTAACTGTTTAACAGGTTATTTCAATTTCTGTTCCATGGAAAGCATAAAGCATTCCAAGAAAGGGTTTTAATGTAGTGGGTTTTTGTGTTTTGTTTTTTTTTTGCACCCATGCTGTTGATTGCTAAATGTAATAGTTTGATCATAATGCTGAATAAATGTGTCTTTTTTATTAAAAATGTGCTGTGCAAAGTTAGTCTTCTCTTAAGCCATTTTGATAAACAACCCCAATGGTATGAAGCTAGAATTATTTCAGGGTGATGCTTGGTTCCATTTGAAATTTATTCGCAACCTGCTTGGGTAGAGAAGCCATTGTCTTCAGAAACCTTGTGTAGCTGAACTGACAGTTACTGTGTTGTGACCTGGAATTCACTGTTAAAAAGTCACCTAAGCAAAGTCATGGAGGTCTTTGGTTATTAACATAACTGTTGGTATATCCTATGCAATACATCTAAGTTGAATTATGGTACCAGATAAAGCTATAGATGGGGATGAAGCTTGTATTGCTTACAAATTATAATCACCCATTGTAATCTGTAAGCAATAAACTAATATCCTCAAAATAATAAATTAAATTAAAATTAAAAAATAAATGTGGCTCATGAGGTTTACCAGTCAAATAAAAGTAACAGGTGACAAAAATATTTCTAAGAACAAATATTTGTGAAGGAAACAGATAATTCATTTAATCTCTCATTCACTTGATAAATAATTACTTGAGCACATTCTATGCACTAAGCCAAATTGAGTGAATAAACAAGGTCTCTAATCTTGGAAAACACAAGGTAGAAAAGGCAGAAAACGAGCAAGTACAACAATGGTCATATTAGTAGAATTAAAGTAGAATTAAAAATTATGAACACTGCTGTAAAGGAAATGAGAAATATGAAAGAAAACAAGGGGTACTTGTCTGAACTGGCTTATCAGGGAGGATCTCATTACGGCACAGTTAACTGACAAGGTATGTAAAAGGTAAAAGAAACTAGCCCTGAGGTACAATGGCAGGAACAGTCTAGATAGAGGGAACAGCAACCGTAAGTAAGGAGTTTTAGGTAAGGAAGGAGAGTTGGTGGTGGCAGGAGGGAAACAAACTGGGTATCAGAAGGTAAGCAGTGGTCACATCAGGTAGGAGGATCATTAAATCCCATGGGAAGCCACTGAAAGGTTTTAAGAAGGCCATAAATGATAAAATGCATACCCTTAAAAAAGCATTCTAGTTGATATTTAGAAAATGGATTAAGAGGAATGAATGAAAGCAGACAGACTTGATAGGAACATACTGCTGAAGCCTAGATGAGACACTGACAAGCTGGTCTTAGAGAGAAAAGAATGAATAGGCATGTATTTGGTGACAGAACTGATGGGCTGGATAAGAGATTAATGTTAAAAGGAGGTGAAGGAGAGGAAATATCAAAATAACTCCCAGATTTCTTGCTTCAAGTGAAGATGATGTCAGGCAGAGGTACTAAAAATCACGTGAATGGTAGAATATACAACTTTCATAATATCTAGTATAAAATGGAAGGCATGATCATTTTCCTATCTTTACCTTTACTTCTCAGGGTGGCAGTAATAGAAGTAGTAAGAAGTGGTTAGATTAGGGATAGATTTTAAGGGTAGGACTAACAAGACCTGCTGACATATTGTGGCAGACAGACACTAGGGTGGGCCTCATGAGCCCTGCCTCCTCATGTTCAAGTGAGCAGGATCCATGATTTGCTTCTAACCAACAGAATATGGCAAAGATGATGAGATGTCATTTTCATGACCTCTATCCTGCTAGCGGGCTCAGTCAAAAGACTCTCCTTGTGGCCTGGTAAGCAGCCTTACTTCATTTTACTATTGGGAAAACCCTAGTGATAAGGAAGTCTGGGCAGCCTCCAGGAACTATGAGGTGACCTCCAGTTGACAAACAGGAAGAAGTCAGGGCCCTTAGTCTTACAACCACCAGGAAATGGATTCTGTCAACAACTTGAATGAGCTTAGAAGTGGATTCCTCCCCAGTTGAACTCCTAAATTAGAACACAGGCCAGGGAACACTTTGACTGCAGTTAAGCCACACCTAGACCCCTAACCAGCAGATACTATGAGGTAATGATATGTGTTGTTTTAATCTTCTAAGTTTGTGGCAATTTATACAGCAAGAGGTAACTAAACATATACTGAATGGAGTGCGAAAAAACAAGAAGTCAAGGATAACTACAAAATTTGGGGGCTTAAGCAAATAGAAGAATAGACTGGTCATTTATTGAGATAGGGACTTCTGAGGCAAGAAAAGGCTTGGAAGAAAGATCACTTTGGGACGCATGGCGTTTAAGATGCTTATTGGGCAGCCAAAGACTGAGAGGTCAAATAAAGGGGTAGAGATATGGGAACAGGAGACAAATCTTGGAAGCAGATATAAACTTGAAAGTCACCAGCATAAAGGCCAAGATATAACATAAGATCACCGAGAGAATAAATACACACACTCACCAAGGGGACCAAGAGGGCTGAGCCCTCATGCACATCCTCATTTAGAAGTTAGTCAGCTGAAGAGGAACCAGCTAAGGAGGTCGAGAAGGAATGAGCAGTTAGGAAAAAAAAAAAAACAACATCAAGGAAATGTACAGTTCTGAAAACAAAGTGAAGAAACTGTTTAAAAGAGGGAGAGACTAGTCATATTAAATATTGGTGAAAGATCAAGTAAGCTGAGGACTAAGACCTGAAAATTTAAAATCCATTCCTTAGTCACACTAGCCACATTTCAAGTGCTCAAAAACATGTGGATAGAGACATGACAGTGCAAACACTGAACATGTTCGTCATGGCCAAAACAGAAACTGTCCACTGGAAAGAAACAGAAGACAGAAAAATGAGCAAAGATGCTGTTGTGGTTCCGCTGCTAAGTCATGTCCGAATCTTTGTAACCCCCATGGGCTGCAAATTTCTCTGTCCTTCACTGACTCCCGGAGTTTGCTCAAACTCATGTCCATTGAGTCGATGAAACTATCTAAACATCTCATCTTCTGCTGCCCTTTTCTCCTTTTGCCTTCAATCTTTCCCAGCATCAGAGTCTTTTCAAATGAGTCAGCTCTTTGCATCAGGTGGCCAAAGGATTGGAGCTTCAGCAACAGTCCTTCCAATGAATATTCAGGGCTGACCTCCTTTCAGATTGACTGGTTTCATCTCCTTGCAGTCCAAGGAACTCTCAAGAGTCTTCTTAAGCACCACTATTCGAAAGCATCAATTTTTTGGCATTCAGTCTTCTTTATGGTCCAACTTTCACATCCACACATGACTACTAGAAGAACCTCAGCTTTGACTCTATGGACCTTTGTCAGCAAATGATGTCTCTGCTTTTTAACACAGAGGTTTGTCATATCCTTCCTTCCAAGGAGCAAATGTCTTTTAATGTCATGGGTGCAATCACCGTCTGCAGTGATTTTTGGAACCCCAAATATAGTATCTATCACTGCTTCCGCTTCCCCCCCCTTCTATTTGCCATGGAGTGATGGAAACAAATGCCATGATCTTAGTTTTTTTTAATGTTGAGTTTCAAGCCAACTTTTTCACTCTCCTCTTTCACCCTCATCAAGAGGCTCTTTAGTTTCTCTTCACTTTCTGCCACTAGACTGGTATCATCTGCATATCTGAGGTTGTTGATATTTCTTCTGGCAATCTTGATTCCAGCTTGTGATTCTCCAGCCCAGGATTTCACATGATGTACTCTGCACAGAAGTTAAATAAACAGGGTGACAATATACAGCCTTGTCATACTCCTTTCCCAATTTTGAACCAGTCAGTTGTTCCACGTATGGTTCTAACTGTTGCTTCTTGACCCACATATAGGTTTCTCAGGTGACAGGTAAGATGGTCTGGAACTCTCATCTCTTTAAGAATTTTTCACAATTTGTTGTCACACAGTCAAAGGCATTAGCATAGTCAATGAAGCATAAGTAGACTTTTTTCTGAAATTCCCTTGCTTTCTCTATGATCCAACAAATGTTAGCAATTTGATCTCTGGTTCCCCTGCCTTTCTGAAACCTACTTTGTTCATCTGGAAGTTCTTGGTTCACATACTGCTAATGCCTAGCTTGAAGGATTTTGAGCCTAACCTTGCAAGCATGTGAAATGAGCATAATTGTATGATAGTTCGAACATTCTTTGGCATCGCCCTTCTTTGGGATTAGAATGAAAACTGACCTTTTCCAGTCCTGTGGTCACTACTGAATTTTCCAAATTTGCTGACAAACTGAGTGCAGCACTTTAACAGCATCATCTTTTAGGATTTTAAATAGCTGAGCTGGAATTCCATCACCTCCACTAGCTTTTTTTTTTTTGTAATAATGCTTCCTAAGGCCCCCTTGATTTCACACTTTAAGTTGTCCAGCTCTAGGTGAGTGACCACACCATCATGATTATCCAGCTCATTAAGACCTTTCTTATATAGTTTTGTGTATTCTTGCCACCTCTTCTGAATCACTTCTGCTTCTGTTAGGTCCATACCATTTCTGTCCTTTATTGTGCCCATCCTTGTATGAAATGTTCCTTTGATATCTCCAATTTTCTTGAAGAGAATTCTGGTCTTTTCCATTCTCTTGTTTTCCTCTATTCTTTTGCATTGTTCATTTAAGAAAGCCTTCTTATCTCTCCTTGGTATTCTCTGGAACTCTACATTCAGTTGGGTGTATATTTCCCATTCTCCCTTGTCTTTTGCTTCTCTCTTTCCTCCACTATTTGTAAAGCCTCCTCAGAAAACCACTTTGCCTTCTTGCATTTCTTTTTCTTTGGGATGATTTTGGTCACTGCCTCCTGTACAATATTACAAACCTCCTTCCATAAGGAAATCAACTATGAATATTCATTGGAAGGACTGATGCTGAAGTTGAAGCTCCAATACTTTGGCCATCTGATACAAAGATGTGACTCACTGGAAAAGATCCTGAGGCTCGGAAAGATTGAAGACAAAAGGAGAAGGGGGCAGCAGAGGATGAGATGGTTAGATAGCATCAATGACTCAATGGACATGAATTTGAGCAAACTCAGGGAGATAGTGGAGGACGGAGGAACCTGCATGCTTGAGTCCACGAGGTTGCAAAGAGTCATACATGACTTAGTCACTAAACAACAACAAACAATAATCATAAAAAAATAGCATGAAATGTATTCATAGATATCACAAGAAGAGATAAAGCTGAGTATGACCAAAAGGGGAGGGGGACAAGTGAACAATATAAACCAGTAAGGTAATCTTTATCTTTCAAAGCTGAAATGGGAAACAAGGCCACTAGCTCAGAAGGAAAATAGGAGAAAATGTGGTAGAGATCTAAAAAATGAAAAGATAACATGACAGCTGAGCAGGAGAATAAGAGAAGGAATGTGAAAAAATTAATGAAGCATAAACTCCTGTAGGAGTCAGGAATTATTGGCATTTCTCTTGAATCTGTACATTCATGTGCTTAGTCACTTAGTCATGGCCAGCTCTTTGCGACCCCATGGACTACAGCCTGCCAGACTCCTCTCTCCAAGGAGTGTTGCAAGCAAGAATACTGGAGTGGGTTGCCATTTCCTTCTCCATCTGTACATTGGTATCTTTTGCCAAACTTGGGCAACTGTTACTTCTTCAAATACTTCTTCAGACACACCCAGTTCCTCCTCTTCTTCCAGGGTTCCTCTGGTGACAGAAATGTTAAGATATTTTGTTACAATCCACAGGTCTCTGCAATTCTGTTCATATTTTAAAATGTTCTATTTTCTCTGTGTTGTTCGGATTAAGGAATTTCTATTCTTCTACCTTCAAGTTCACTGATTCTTTCCTCTGTCCTCTCCTTTCTATTGCTGAGAGAACTGTTGAAGCATTTTATATAATGGCTGCTTTAAAATCTTTGTCAGATAAGTCTAATATATGTGTCACCTTGGTATTAGTATCTCTTGACTGTCTTTTCTCATTCAAGTTGAGATTTTCCTCTTAGCATGTCAAATGACTTTCAACTGAAATCTGAACATTTGGGGTATGATGACGTAAGACTTTGGATCTTATTTAAATCTCCTGTTACAGCAGGCCTCCCCTGATACCACCCCAGGGGAGAGACAGAAGGTCCACTCATTCTTGCTATTACTGCCGGGCCGGGGTAGAAATCCCCACAATGACTCCACTGATGTCACAGGAGTCAGGGAGACCTCATTAATGCCTGGTGCAGAAAGTCCCAGCTCTCTAACTGGCCTTCTTTAACCCTACCTTGGTAGGATGGAGAGGGGTGGTTGGAGCACCTCACTATCTCCTAGCATTAAGTGGAAATTTAGACTCTACACTTACACTTTCCAGGCAGGGATACGGGTGAGGCCATAGTTCTTTCTATGGTATTTGGATAGGGTAGAATGGTTATTATCTAAAAGTTTTCTGTCTTGCTAAACTGCCCCTTTCCTGGTCCTCATGCTAGAGAAAACAGGGTTTTCTTGGGTTTTTTCAGCTTGTACCTATTAACATTTCCAGACTGCTGATTTTTTCAACATCAAGGCTGAGAAAATACGAAACAAAAGGAAAATCCTTGGAACTTACCATTATGTCATTCTTTGGTTCTTGGTAAGACTGCCTTCTTCAGAGTTTTCTTATGTTTGTATGTTGTTTTATATAAAATGTCAGGGCTTTTAACTGTACTTACCATACAAAGAACAGGGCAAAACGATCTTCATTTATTTGTGATTTTAAAAAATTTCCTTTTTCATATTCTATTTCTAAAAGAGTTATCTGCTGTGTTTACTCTGTGTGTTCCTTCTAAGTTTGTCTTTAATTCTGAAATTATTTTAAAATTCTTTCCTAACTTCTATCATCTCCTTTCTGAAATGTTCTAGTTCTGGTTATATTGTTCTTTAATGTCTTTTATAATTTTCTTGTATTTTAGCTTATTTTGGAATATTAAGTTATAATATTTATCAGTTTTCTGAATATATTTTTCTATTATGCTTATATATTTGAAGGGGTGTTATTCTATTTATTCTCTTCTTTTCTGTAATAACTCTCCATGAGATTTGACCTTGATATTTTTCTGTTGCTGAACTTTAAGTAAAATTACTTTTTCCTGAACTCTTACAGGAGAAGTTTTATTCAGCTAGTTTTTCTTAATTTCTCAGCTCTCTAGCTCCTCTTCTGTTGTACTGTACTGTCCAACTATCCTGCACCGCACTTGCTGAGGTCTCCTGGCTCTGTTCCCTTCCCAGACTGTTATCTGGATGTTTTTGAACTTTTCCTAGGCTGTCTCTGTCCTGTTTGATGTGAATTCTATTTCCAGCAGCATTTCCTCAGTTTGGGGCTTTCTCCTACAGAGTCTTTGACTAGTTCATTTTGAGAGTTAATAAGTCAGAATCTGCTTCAGCCTCTTCAGATCCTACTACAGAACCCTTGAGCTCATTCCCCTACTAGAATATGCAACATCTTCCCAATTATAGTTGCTGTTCTCAAAGCAGCTTGCTGAGTTTCCCAGTGGGTTTTTAGGTTTACTGTTGGTGGGCCCACTGCTCCCCTCTGCTTACTGTTACAAAGATACTGACAGCACTGGTCTTACAGCTGTCAATGGCTTACCTCCACCCGTTTGCGTAGATTCCTTTTGTCATAGATGCTGCCCCTGTGTCTTAGTTGTTTTGTGTTTTTTTTTAATTTTATTTATTTACTTACTTTTGGCTGTGCTGGGTCTCTGTTACTGCACAGGCTTTTCTCTAGATGTGGAGAATGGGGGCTACTTTTTACTTGCAGTGCATGGGCTTCTCACCGCAGTGGCTTCTCTTTTTGCAGAGCACAGTCTCTAGGCTGTGCAAGCTTCAGCAATTGTGGCTCCTGGGCTGCACAACTGTAGAGCACAGGCTCAGTAATTGTGGCACACAGGCTTAGCTGTTCTGTGGCATGTGGGATCTTCCTGGATCAGGGATTGAACCTGTGTCTCCTGCACTGGCAGGTGGTTTCTTCACCACTGAGCCATCAGGGAAGCCCTCTGTGTTTTAATTTTTAATGACTATGTTTGGGGGATTCCTTAAAGAATAGATGCTGATTTTTTACAACATTCATTAGCAGAAAATGTTTAGGAAAAGTTTCCAGGGTGCAAAATCCGCACACGAAACTATTTATAAATTTCTACTCAAAGTCAATCTCCATAGCTAATTCCATTGTGAAAATATATTCTCCCTTCAGGATGAGCAGCATGGAACCAGTAAACAGACCTTGAACCCTGGGAAATATTAGAGAATGACATAATTTCCCCGTAGTAAATTATAAATTCAAGTCACTTAACCTACAGAAATGCTAATTAAATTAAAAGGTAAAGCAATCCCTCATTTATCAAGAATTTACTACATGCACCTGAAGCAAATTATGAGATGGTATATGGAAAAGATGAATTACTCCTTATTACAACAATGAATTCTTTTGGACTCCCTTTTTCAAAAATCTAAGAATATGTCCCCAAAAGTCTAGAATAGAACTGTCAAAATACTAACAGAGATTTTCTTCAGGAATGCAATTACTGATGATTTCTTTTCTTTTTACTTATCTCTATTTTAACTATCTTCAAAATGGAAAACTAAGCTTCTTATAAAAATGTTTAAAACAACTTACGCTAGAACCATGTTGTAATCTGAGTGGTTGAACATATATCCGCCAACAACCCACATTATATTTCCATTGACCACAGCTTTGTGAGAGGCTCTGGGGAGCTTTAGGTCAGAATATTCCTCTCGTGTCCAAAATGACTGGTTAGCTGGTACAGGAACTGAACATGCAGGACCTAACAAAATATAACAAATTAGCTTAACAAAATGCAGCTTTCAAATTACTCCATTTCGTGAATTCCCTGGTGGTCCTGACGTTAGGGCTCCACCCTTCCACTGCAGTGGGCACAGGTTAGGGAACTAAGATCCCACATGCCGTGCAGCATGGCCAAAAATAGAAAATTACTGCATTTCAAGTTTTAATCATCTAAATAAATATCTAAAGAATACTTATAGTCTTTCCTTTAGCATCTAAATATCAGACAAATCCCTTTAATTTGCACTTTCAATTTACTCAAGGCTAGTGACCAAGGATAATCTCTAATAAAATGTAAAATCACACACTTGCTACTGAAGACCTGACCATATCCAGGTTAGGATTTTTTAGTAATGAAATACTTGCTAAGCAGCTCTCAGAGGAAAGAGTAGACAAAGGAATTATTAATTCAAATGAAAAATTTTATAGAGCTAAAATGTAAAGACTAGTCCTGAATGTGTTATAAACTATCCATTTCCTGGAAAATCAAGAAACTCCATTTCTGAGAGGTTTGGTTTCTGCTCCAGCAAATTGGAAGTTAGTCAAATACTTCAATTGTTTAACTCCTCAACATAAGCCAAACTGAATAAACTAAAACATTTAAACAAGCATAGTTCTGGAAATTCAAAATAAAAGTGTTCTGAGAAAGGAGTAAATGTATAAAAAATAAATAACTAAATCAGTAACACCTACTCCTTGAAGAATTTGCTAAAGGGGTTGTTTAATAATCTTTATCTGCACTAACTGACTACTTTAGGATTCTACTGCATAACAAACTCCAATTTTCTGTGAATTCATTGAAAGTTTCTGTGGCGAGACCATTATTGTCAGCTCTTGTCCCACATCTCAGCTTGGGTCTCTGCTATGTCTTATGGCTGAGACCAAGTTCTCTAAATTCATGAATGAACTGTGAAGAATATTAAAGTGTTTCAAAACTCTATAAAGAGACCACAACCATACATTTATGAAATTCAAAGATTTGTAAGAAGTTGAATAAAGAGATATGAAAACTTAAATGCCTCCTGATATTTGATTAATATAAATGTTACAGATACTAGGAACAAAGTGAATCTACGATTTATTAAGCTAGAAAGATTCTGTGGATTAAAAGAAAAAAAAAAAAGAAAAGAAAGAAAGACATTCCTACCTTGCCACTCTGAGAAGCAGGAGCATCCTCTGACATCACTTGAATTGCAGATGCCTCGATGAGGAAAACCACAGTTATTTACACAGTGAGGAATGTCACATGCTTCACCTTTCCAGTTTTCAGAACATTCACATTGAACAGTGTTGCTGCTATTACTGATCTTACATTCTCCTCGGCCTGAGCAATTATTTGGACACATGTCAAAACTATAAAAATAGAGGATGGAAATTAAATCAACACAAAGCAACACTGATTAATTTAGCAGAACTTCCTCCTACATAAGGCTTAAGAAATCTCACTATTTAGCCAGTTCACTCACAAGCATAATTGCAGTACTTACCATTCAGCCTAAATGGGGTCACTCAACCCTGCAGAGCTAGGCAAGTAATAAAATAAAATTAAACCTGTTGGATTCTCATAAAAAAGAGACAAGCTAGCCCACAAATGATAAGCATTATAAAACTGCCAAATGCATGCTTACAAGTCTGGACAAGAAAAGGAAAAAACAAACTAACAACAATACACTACCATCCTCATTCCTCTGGATTGTCTCTGAAAGTTTACAGAATTTGTTTAAGATTATTGCACAGATTGGTGTATTGTAAATTTCTTAGTAAGCTAACCTACCTATCTCACATAGGAGAAAAGAGAAAGGCAGTTTAACTTAATACATGAGTTGTGTTGCATAGCAACATGACTTAATTATATTGACAACACTTTGAAAAGACATAATTCAGATTTTAAAAAGGGGAGATAACAGGATTAGAAGATACTAGAAGAGTGTAAGGAGCTTAAAAATTTTTTTTTAGCAAAGCATGTCAGAAAATCAGGAATCAATTACAAAAACAAGCTAATTAACATTCATGTGCTATGCTGTGCTTAGTCGCTCAGTCGTGTCTGACTCTTTGCGACCCCATGGACTGTATCAGCTCCTCTGTTAATGGGGATTCTCCAGGCAAGAGTACTGGAGTGGGTTGCCATGCCCTCCTCCAGGAGATCTTCCCAACCCAGGGATCGAACCCAGGTCTCCTGCGTTGCAGGCTGATTCTTTACTGTCTGAGCCACCAGGGAAGCCCAAAAATACTGGAATGGGTAGCCTATTCCTTCTCTAGGGGATCTTCCCAACCCAGGAATCGAACGGGGTCTCTTGCATTCCAAGTGGATTCTTAACTGATTCTACCAGAAAAGCCCAGTTAACATTCATGAAGAAAGTGAAAATGTTAGTCGCTCAGTCATGTCTGACTCTCTGCAACCCCATGGACTATAGACCACTAGGCTCCTCTGTCCCTGGGATTCTCCAGGCAAGAATACTGGAGTGAGCTGCCATTCCCTTCTCCAGGGGATCTTCCCAACCCAGGGATTGAACCTAGGTCTCCAGCAATGCGGGTAGATTCTTTACTGTCTGGGTGTAACATTCATGCCTACACCCAAATGTCAGTTCATGATACATCTATAATAAAATTTTGAAAGTGTCTGTATTCAGTATTTTTATAATCTATGTTATAATTTAACACAATAAACGCACATGCCTACTTTTCAAGCCCAGGCTTGTGATGAGCTGCCCAGGCTGCCAAGTCACAAACCTTGGGTACCTAAAAAACTGAATCACCATACTAATCAAGATAAGGACAGCTTTAAACAGCCTTGAAAGTTTACTGAGACCCTGAGAAAATGTGCAAGAAAAAGAACCTAGCATAAAGGTTATACAGGGGGGTCATTAGCTATACCAGGAGTTGTCAAATATATTATGTAAAAGGCCAAATAATATGCATTTTAGGTTTTGTGGGTCACAGAAGTTCTTATCACAGATCCCACTGCCTATGGAATTTTATGAATTTAAATACTTATGAAAATAAACATTAGAAGGAAAAAAGGGAAAAGACAGAGTAAGCCTCTCTCCTACCACAACAAATTCCAAAAGGTGCTCAGAGTCTGTGGTCTACATTTCCTTTGTCATCAATGGGCCAACCTCTTAGTACGTGAAAACTACTAATGTTTGTTAAATTGCACTTAGCCAACTCCTCCAATGTTTTTATCCATTAGCAGGAATGGAGAAGTCTCTCTTTCTCAGGAGAAACTCAACAGCAGCAAGACCTGGGTTGCAACTGCGGTCCCACAACTTTGACAATTTACTTTACCTTTTCCTGCCAGTTTCTTCATTTATAAAAGAAGTAGAAAAACAGTGTCTGTATCTGGTTTTTAAAAGAACTTTAAATGAGAAAATTCATGCAAACTGCTAGCACAATGCGTGGCACACTATAAACCTTCAATATATTAGTCATTATTATTGTTAAAACAAAGTATACAGTCTTCTGAAAAAATCACAAATACTAAACTTAAATATCTTACTTGTAAGTGATATTAAATCCAGTCAAGTTATAAGCAGCATCACTAAAAAAATGCAGCAGGGCATAACCTGATGTGGCAACAACCTCTGGGACAGTCTCATTGCCGTCTCTCTCAGGAACAATGAGGCCGCTGAAATGAAAACACATGTCTTATAAAGGGAAGTACGAGCAGAGACACATTATATGGTGATGGACACAAGTTCAACCGGATTTCACTTTTATAATTTGAAAAGTCACTTCTAGGAAGAAAGGTAAATTCCTATGATAAACACACAGGAACAGATCTGAATCTTTTGCTGGGCTCTCCTCTATTCTAGGGTGTATTTCTAATGAGATTTGAAATCAGTGACCCTATTCTTTTTTTAGTAAAATTTTTTATAATATTCCTCTGAAAAACTGAGTAAACCTCTACAATCACAGAATATAACAAACTTTATTAGCTGATGGATACTAAACATATACCACGAAAGACGTGAAAAGTAAAAATAGAAATAAAAGTCTGATATACAAACACCCATAATCCCAATACTATTAGCATTCTGATGTATTTTATTTGCCTAACTGATGCCATATTACACCTTATATTCTATTCTTCTAAGTAACAGTCCATAGTCTTTCTACATCTCTAACTCCCTCAGAGCTTTTAGAACCTTACTCTGAGCTCAACACACAATAGTATCTGTTGGGTCTTTGTAAAGAGAAAGAACTACTGAGTCTAAGGGTCTAAATGACGGTTTTAAAGCTCTCAATCCATATACCAACTTGCTTTCCAGAAGAGAGATGCTGACTTGAAATCCCACCAAGACACCTCATCCTGACAACAAGGAGGATTCAGTTCAGTTCAGTTGCACAGTCATGTCCAACTCTTTGCGACCCCATGAACCGCAGCACGCCAGGCCTCCCTGTCCATCACCAACTCCTGGAATCCACCCAAACCCACATCCATCAAGTCGGTGATGCCATGCAACTATCTCATCCTCTGTCGTCTCCTTCTCCTCCTGTCCTCAACCTTTCCCAGCATCAGGGTCTTTTCCAATGAGTCAGCTCTTCGCATCAAGTGGCCAAAGTATTGGAGTTTCACCAGGACTGATCTTTAGGATGGACTGGTTGGATCTCCTTGCAGTCCAAGGGACTCTCAATCAAGAGTCTTCTCCAACACCACAGTTTAAAAGCATCAATTCTTCAGCGCTCAGCTTTCTTCACAGTCCAACTCTTACATCCAGATATGACCACTGGAAAAACCATAGCCTTGACTAGACGGACCTTTGTTGGCAAAGTAATGTCTCTGCTTTTTAATATGCTGTCCAGGTTGGTCATAACTTTCCTTCCAAGGAGTAAGCGTCTTTTAATTTCATGGCTACATTCACCATCTACGGTGATTTTGGAGGCCAAAAAAATAAAGTCTGACACTGTTTCCCCATCTATTTGCCATGAAGTGATGGGACCGGATGCCATGATCTTAGTTTTCTGAATGTTGAGCTTTAAGCCAACTTTTTCTCTCTCCTCTTTCACTTTCATCAAGAGGCTTTTTAGTTCCTCTTCACTTTCTGCCCTAAGGGTGGTGTCATCTGCATATTTAGCTTGGCTAGTTTAATATAAGAAAGTGATCTTTTTAACTACGGTTTTGAGCTTCTCTTATGCTCCTGAGTTTGACTCTTCCTATGTTTACTTTCCACCTTTTGCTTTTCTTCATATGCTCGTATCTTTTGCCCAGTTACCATTCAGTACCACCATAATCTCATTCAGAAAAAGCCTAACTCCTTATCAGGCCCTGTGTAATCTGTTACACACACACAACCCCATCCCATGAACAAACATCTCATCTATTACAGATGGTCCCTGACTTATGGATGGTTCGATTTAAAATCTTTTGACTATAATTTTTTGACTTACAATGGTACAAAAGGAACTCATTTTCAGTAGAAACTGTTCTTAGAATTTTGAATTTTGACTTTCTCCCAGGCTAGTGATATGCTATATTATACTCTTTCATGGTGCTAGGCACCGGCACAGAGCTGCAGCCCTCAGTCAGCCACATGATCACAACGGTAAACAACTACTCTGTACCCAGACAACCATTCTGCTTATCACTTTCAGTACCGTATCAATAAATTACATGAGATAGTCAACATTAATTATAAAATAGGCTTTGTGTTAGATGACTTTCCCAACTACAGGCTAATATAAGTGTTCTTAGCACATTTAAAGTGGGCGAGGCTAAGCTATGTTGTTCAGTAGGTGAGATGTATTAAATGTAGTAAAATATTTTCATCCTAGGATGGGTTTATCAGGATGTAATCCCATTATAAGCTAAAGAAGATCTGTACTTTCTTCTTTTCGCTCGCTCAACCCCAGACATGCTGGCTTCTTTTCTTTCCTAGAGCACACATTTTGGGGCCTATAACTGTCTTAAATGCTCATTCATTATGACCTAACAATTCTATTTCTTAATAGAAGAAACACTTGCTCATGTACACAAAGACAAATACATAAGAATCCTCACTATAGCACTACTCAGAATGAGAACAGGTTGAAACCACATAAATGGTCATTCAGGAGCTGGATGAATGAGTCATTACATACGTGGAGGTCTCTAGGACTAACAAGGCACTCATCAAGCCATTCTGATGAGTAGGAAAAAAAAAAACAAGCATTAAGACAACAGGCCTAGTGTATGTGTACATTTACGTGTATTTAATAAGTGCGTATAAAAATGAATGGAAGAGCATATAAGCAGGGTGTGAGGAGGAAAAAGGGATAGGATGTTTATTCAACAAGTTTTTAATATGAAGGCAGAACTCTAGGAACCCAATGACCCTGAAGGTGCTCTGCTGCTGCTACTGCTGCTAAGTCGCTTCAGTCGTGTCCGACTCTGTGCGACCCCATCGACAGCAGCCCACCAGGCTCCCCCATCCCTGGGACTCTCCAGGCAAGAACACTGGAGTGGGTTGCCATTTCCTTCTCCAATGCACGAAAGTGAAAAGTGAAAGTGAAGTTGCTCAGTCGTGTCCGGCTCTGTGCGACCCCATGGACTGCAGCCTACCAGGCTCCTCCGCCCATGGGATTTTCTAGGCAAGAGTACTGGAGTGGGTTGCCATTGCCTTCTCTGAAGGTGCTCTAGGGGTTGCAAAATAGTGAAGCATTTTCTACTATGTATTCAACTGACAAATACTAAGTACTTACTACAAGAAAGCCGCTGTTCTAGGTACAGTGAAGACGTCTCTGCCCTTACTGGAGTTCACCTCTCAGAGAAAGAATAAATAAGCCTAGATAATCAGTCCCCTACGCCTGGCCCACAGGTGTGTATACATAATGTCAGGCAGAAGTAAAGGCTATAAATGGAAATAAAACAGTAGAAGAACAGAAAGTGCTACTTTAGAAAGGGCATTTAGGGAACGACTCTGGAAGAATTGACATTTGATCACAGACCTAAATGAAGGTTTCAACCATCACCATGCTTTCATCAGTTTTATACCCCAGAACTCTAAAACACTGAGGGATAAGTACTTGAACGAGTAGGATCACCCAGAAAAAGGCAAGTCAAAAGCAACCTTGGCATAACAAACACTGGCACAGGAAAAGACTGGGGGCTTCAGTCACAAGTTGGACACTCTCTGTTATTCTAGTATGAATTTTAAGATCACAGAGATGTGAACTCTGATTCTTGTTCCAAAAGCCTAGGCATGTTATTAACATCTCTGAGCCTTAGCTTCCTCAAAAGCACAATGAAAGAAATTCTATCTACCTCACAACCAAGTAATGAGAATCAAACTGTTAAAGCAAATGAAGTGTTTAAATAGTGTCTCACACTAGTAGGTGCCCAGTAAGAGGTGGCTTCTAGTACTTATTATTTATATGGTGGGGACATGTATAGAACAAATGACTGAATGGGTAGCGGGAGAAAGGATGGAGAGCCACAGACGAGAGGGACTAGATGACCACACTGCTGAAGGGGATCAGGTTCCCTACTGTCAGAGAGACTCAGGCATTTGCTTCTTTTCACTTCAACAACTTGAAACTGTGACAGTTTCGGAATGTGCTTTCTCCCAGTGTGAAAATAAAATTGATTTATGACCAAAAAATAGGGGCTTCCCTGATAGCTCAGTTGGTAAAGAATCCGCCTGCAATGCAGGAGACCCCAGTTCAATTCCTGGGTCAGGAAGATCTCCTGGAGAAGGGATAGGCTACCCACCCCAGTATTCCTGGGCTTCCCTTGTGGCTCAGCTGATAAAGAATCCACCTGCAATGTGGGAGACATGGGTTCGATCCCTGGGTTGGGAAAATCCCCTGGAGAAAGGAAAGGCTACCCACTCCAATATTCTGGCCTGGAGAATTCCATGGACTATACAGCAAAGAACTGGACGTGACTGAGCAACTTTCACTTTCATGACAAAAATAAACTTACAGAAAAAAGGAATACAAACATCAACCCAGTGTGCAAGGCAATAGAAAGTGTGTGGGTGAGAAAGTGATGGTGCAGGTGGGCCATTCAACTGTGACCCAGAGCTGCCTCCACCTCCCTGTCCCCTGCCCCTAGGCAGGTGAATAAACGCAGACTCAGGTTAGGCTGCAGCCAGCAGTTCAACTTGAGAATCAAGAACTGCTTGCCCTGGGGTTCTTCATAATCTTATATTTTAAACACAGAGTATCACTGTTCAGAACCATTTTTGAAAATCGCTGAACTAAAGATAGTCTTAATTCAACATAACTGTCCCAGACAGACACGGACTCTCTAAACACACCTAGGGCACAACCTGACTTTGCCAACTACACTGTGTAAGTTTACTAGTAATCCTCAGTTGTTGTTTTTCTTTTTAAAAAATATTTATTAGTTTATTTCTTTTGCTGTGTCAGGTCTTCGTTGCTGCACTTTGGCTCTTTGTTGTGGCGCACGGGCTTCTTTCTAGTTGTGGTGTGCAGGCTTAGTTGCCCCGAGGCATGTGAGATTTTAGTCTCCTGACCAGGGATCAAACCCACGTCCCCTGCATTGGAAGGCAGATTCTTAACCACTGGACCCCCAGGGAAGTCCCAGTAATCCTCAGTCTGACACATCCGTCTGCTTGTAAAACACTACACTCAAGGACAGGCAGATGTGGAAGGTAAACCAGATTCTTAAAGTCAGGGATAGGAGCCAGGGGATGGGGCCAGACAACATCTATACTTCCGACTGGTGAAGGAAGATCTACAGTCACAAAAGAGATTTGACTTGCCACAGTCTGACCATGATTTCAACACGGTGTTGGACACAAAGACTGATTTCCCACTTTCACAAGACTTCCTCTAACAGCTCTTCATCACAGTCTAAATAACTGCCTCATCAATATTTGACTTTCTTAAAAACAAAAACAAAAACTTCTAAAAGGAATAAGAATGTTCTCAGAGAGGAAAACTATTCTCCCTGCTGCATCACCACTACCACCTCTGCATCTCCTTCCCAAAAGATATGAGCAGAGCTGGCAGGTGTTCCACACAGGTGCTATGCTTTCACATTTGTCAATGTGAATGCACCACAAAATCATAATGTTGTACAACTGGATGAGAGTTGCTCCAGTGGTTCTCAAACTTGCCGAGCAGTGGAACTCTGTTAAACAAACTTTATTCAGAACTTCAACATATAAAAGATAAACGTAATCAACCAGTTCAGTATCCAACTCAACTTGACGGTTTGGAATGCACCCAGTGAAAACACAGTACACCACCTTCTGTTCAGGCTTCAGAAGCTGAGGAGCAGAGCACTTAAATGACCTGTTCAGACTCATGAAGAGATCTGGGCAGAACTCAGATTAGAAGTCCACATCTTCTGAATCCTGTGTGGCTCTCCTTTTCTTTATTTGGCTGAACAATCTGCCTCCAAGCTCACTCTGTTCTGGTCCCCACAGCACATTACACTGGTTTGATTCCTCTACCCAAAGTCCTCCTGACCCAACGGCACTCCTCAGTATCCCATCTTTGTGAAAGTGCCTTATGACTAACAGTTATTTTCACATTCTTCGGTATATCAGTGCTTCAAGAGTCTGTGTTTCAGGGAAATTTCAATTATTAAACATACATTGCCTCACTATGATTTTAGAAGATGCACACTCAAATATGTCATAAGTTAAATTTTAACACAATCAATAATTAATTTATACCTGTCAGTAAATAAACTATTTTTTTAATAGAAACTTAAAAATCCTCCTGTTGTCTGTACATTTACTTTGGCTTCTCTCAAAAGTTAATGACTAAAACAGTTATACCCTTCTGTTTATTTGTTGCTGCTACTGGTTCACATGTCTGCTCATTAAATACACAGTCAGGTGAACTATATGGTTATGCAAACCCACTTGGCAAATGTTCCCACAGAGCTACTGGCAAGCTCATTCAAAGTGCCTGGCACACAGAAGGGACTCCATGAATTTTAATTAACAAATGCAGTTACCAAGTGAACCTTCAACATGTTCAACATATACTATTATCATGACAGCATCATACTATAGATACAATAGTTTTTGTGCCTGTGTTAAAGTTTGGTGTGCTTCTTGCTATAATACGAGGTATGAGTCAAATTCTGGGATAAATACAGATAGTCCAACATGTGGCCAATCCTCAATGGCACCCCACTCCAGTACTTTTGCCTGGAAAATCCCATGGACGGAGGAGCCTGGTGGGCTGCAGTCCATGGGGTCGCTAGGAGTCGGACACAACTGAGCGACTTCACTTTCACTTTTCACTTCCATGCATTGGAGAAGGAAATGGCAACCCACTCCAGTGTTCTTGCCTGGAGAATCCCAGGGACGGGGAAGCCTGGTGGGCTGCCGTCGATGGGGTCGCACAGAGTAGGACACAACTGAAGTGACTTAGCAGCAGCAGCATAGCCTATCCACCCTGTTCTTTGGTCCTCTAAGTGAATCTCTGAAACCCAGAAAATGACCTTGGTTCTCAGTTCAAAGATATATTGGAGAGATTTCTAAGCCAAAGGGAGCAGAGAAATACAAGGGTACATTAGTCCTCTGACCTCATCTGTTCTTTGCCTTCTCTTGTTTGGCTTCTCGCCTTCTGTTATCTCCTCATTCATATGAGACATCAACCAGCCCCATGTGAGGAATACAAAAAATATTGTTAAATTGATTTCTTTTAAAGTCAGGGAACTAAAATATTTGAGGGGAAGAAATCAAGAAAGTCAGCTGTAGATGAAAAACTGACAACTATGACTCTCTGGTGCTGCTGCTGCTAAGTTGCTTTAGTCGTGTCCGACTCTGTGCGACCCCATAGACGGCAGCCCACCAGGCTCCTCCATCCCTGGGATTCTCCAGGCAAGAACACTGGAGTGGGTTGCCATTTCCTTCTCCAATGCATGAAAGTGAAAAGTGAAAGTGAAGTCGCTCAGTTGTGTCTGACTCCTCTCGACCCCATGAACAGCAGCCTACCAGGCTCCTCCGTCCATGGGATTTTCCAGGCAAGAGCACTGGAGTGGGGTGCCACTGCCTTCTCCATGACTCTCTAAGGATATGCATTTCAGAAAACATATTTTCAAAATCCTCTGTAGAGTAAAAGGAAGAAAACTAGACCAGTTTTGAATTCACATGTGGTCAAAAATATGATAAATAACACAGCTATTGACTGTCGATAAAAAGTAAAATGCCAAAACAATTCAGAATACCCCATATATTTGGTGTTAAACTGTTTAACTATACACACAAAATATACTTTTTGAAAAAAAAAAAATCACAACACATAACTGGAATGCTTCTCATTCTCCACAGATAACCACTGCTCATTTATGTATATTCTTCCAGAACTTTTTCCTCACCCATGTTAAGGTATTTACATAATTACACATCACACATACACACAACTACATATGAATACAACAAATAATTCCTGAATGCTTATGCAATGAGGAACACAACAAGGATCAAAATGAACATGATTCCTGATTTAATTTTTTAACAGAAATATTATTAGTCAATATATTACAAAACATTTTCAGATGTATACTTCACCACCACCACAAGAAGTAGGTAAACTTGATACTACTATCACAGTTTTATAGATCAGGAAACTAAAAAGAGAGTATTTTGCCCCCCAAAGTTACCCAGCAGTTACAGGCAACAAAGTCAGGACTAGCACACAACCAACAGGACTCCATACTAGCACTCTTTCCATGAAAACGTTTCAAGTGATAAAAAGGTGAATCCAGTGAGAATACAGTCTAGGAGATACATGAATTCAGAAATCAAATAATGGTTAACTATTATTTATATGACTGAGCTTACCTAAAGGCAGCAACTAGGGGTGCATAAATTGAGTCCCCGTCATAAACGTATAAATGGTCCCAACTACACTCTGTAGCAAAATGATTGAAACGAAGTCTCATTATTCTATTTGGCCTGAAAAGAACAGAAAAAAGTAATTTATACTAATCATCATCAGTCCCAAACATTTGAGAAAAAAACAGTTTTTTAAAGAATCTATAGAGAAAAGAAATTAAGCACTCCTTCACTTGTCAAAGATTTCCTTAGTACTTTCTATGTGCAAAAGATCACCAAACATGCAATGGTAAACAAAATATACACGGTCTATGCATCTTGGACCTTACAGTCACCATTCTTTACCAATTCATTAGCCCTTCTTAGTCAACTTCAGACTCCATACTACCTCATTTCACAAACATACCTGCCGATCCTCTAAACTCATCTGCCCCTCTGCCTTTTCATGGAACTCCCTGGAAAATCCTCAATCTAGAGAAAAAAGTTTATCTGCTTTGATCTAGACTGAATCTAGAGGAAAAAAGCCATGCTGGAAAAAGTCACACCACTGGGTAGGCTGGTTCCAGTACTGGTGCTCTGATTCTGCCAGCCGTCCTCCTAATTAACTTTCAAGTACTATTTCAAACCACTCAGTCCCATCTACCTGCTTATGCTCAGCACACAGACAAAATTTTCTCAAATTCCTGTTTTCCAAAATAGGTACACACCTATCTACTTTTCCTTCTATCTCTGAAATATTTAAGATCTCCCTCTCTTCTGAAACTCCACACCCACACTTAAATCTCTTTAAGTATCACATATCTTATAAAAAACAAAACAAAAAAACTTCAAATCCCAACTCTCCTTCCAGCTACTAATGTACCTGTCCCTTTCTCCTCTGAAATGCCATGGAAGACTTTGCTTTTCTCAAATTCTTCACATCCCACTCTTCATTCTCCAACCTGGCTTTAGCACAAACACTCTATTCAAAAAGTTTTTGGTACTATCAACACCATCTATATCTTGGTGATTTCTAAGTATAAGTCTCCAGCCTGAATCTTTTGACTACTTCATATTTTGTGTCTAACTAACATCCCTAATCAAACATCTAAATAAATACATTAACAAGTTAACTTACATGGTGATGAATACTGCAAAGAAATTAAAGGAATGTGATGTATTAATAGTAGTACAACAAGTGGTGGGGAAATACTCCAGAAAGTTTTGGAAAAGATTAAAATAGTGAGAGGTAAGCCATGTGAAAAGTTGAAAGAGACAATGTTTCAGACAGAGAGAACAACAGTCTTAAAGTCTTAGACTTAAGAAGTTGATGTGTCCAAGCAACATGAAGAAAATCAGCATGTGTGAAACAGCAAACAGAAGAGGCCACGAGATAAGAAGTGAGTGAGAAGTGCGCAAGGGACAAAGGTAAAAACTGGAGCTGGAGGCCAATTTCAAGGCTTTTACAGTGGCCCAGGAGAAAAGAGGATGGTTGGTGGTTCTTACAGTAACTGTAGAGTTGAAAACAAAAGGGAAAGCATGGGTCCTACTACTAATGGAAAGAAAGGTACCTGCTGACTGGTAACACCTGCCATGGAACTGTTAGGTTAGCGAGAAATAAACTTCTATAGATTAAATCACTAAAAATAATAATGAATAAATAAGCTAACCAAACAAATAAAAAGGGCTATCCAAATCTCCTGCCTTCCCTGCTACCTATTCAAGCGAAATTTTCTTTACATTCTTCAACCATAATAAAATATTCTAGCTATCACAATCAAAAATATACAAATTTCTGGTATGTACAATTCATCTGCAAATCAACACAAATTTTAAAATTAACACTGAAGATTAAGAAAAAAATTTTTTTGTTGTTGTTCAGTCGCTAAGTCGTGTCTGACTCTTTGTGATCCAATGGACTGCAGCACACCAGGCTCCTCTGTCCTCCACTATCTCCCAGAGTTTGCTCAAATTCATGTCCATTAAGTCAGTGATAAGAGAAGGAAACGGCAACCCACTCCAGTATTTTTGCTTGGAGAATCCCATGGACAGAGGAGCCTGGCGGGCCATGGTCCATGGGGTCACAGAGAGTCGGACACGACTGAAGTGACTGAGCACGCAAGTCGGTGATGCTTTCTAACCATCTCATCCTTTGCCATCCCCTTCTCATTTTGCCTTCAATCTTTCCCAGCATCAGGGTCTTTTCCAATGAGTTGGCTCTTCACATCACATGGGCAAAGTATTGGAGCTTCAGCTAATCAAATTCACTTGTGAAAGAAAAGTTTATCAAATAAAAAATATTTTAAGTTGATACAGACTGTTAATTTTACTTGTTGGAAAAGTAATCTCACAACGAGCTCTATCTTAAAAAAGAAAAAAAAGTCATTATTACTTACTGTCCTTCAATGAGCCATGTGCATTTTGTTTTATATTTATAATTTCCAGGTCCATCTGTTATAAATCCAGAAGATCCAGTTAGTCTGTAATTAAATAAAGTTCAAACTCGTCAAAATTTAATGTATTAATAATATCCTTATTAATTCTCAATACAATCCAAGTGGGTACACTGATACATATTATGGCCAAAAGAAAATGACTGGATAGTTATTTCATTCAGATTACACAAATCTGGATGAAACAAAATCTAGTCATATACTTAAGAAAAGGGGATACAAACATATGAAAACCAAAAGGAATGAACAAAAACACCAAAATTTTTCCAGCTACGATGGGAAAATCACATTTTGCACTATAAAAATGGCCACAAGAAGTTACTTATAAGTTGGTTTTTAAAAAATAAGGCCACACAGTTACCATTACCAAAAAAATGTGCTAATACAATAAACATGCTGTGGCCAGCATAATTGTGATGGGCAAGCACATCAATCCACAACATCCAACAGCTGAAGTGGCAATCCACTGCATTCCATTAGCAGTATACATCAGCACCTACTCCCCACACACATGCCAAGCTTGGAAGTTTATCAGTATTTTTAGGTCTTGCCAATGATAGGGACATCCTAGTACCTCATTAATATTTTTACTGGTACTAATGCTAACATATGTGTTTTTTCTTATATGTTTTGATCATCTGCATTTTCTCCTTTGCAAATTAAGATTCCATATTCTTTACCTATTTTGCTACCAAGTTGTTGTTGTTGTTGTTGTTGTTGTTGTTGTTGTTCAGTCACTAAGTTGTGACCGACTCTTTGCAACACCAGGAACTGCAGAATGCCAGGCTTCTCTGTCCTTCACTATCTCCTGAGTTTGCTCAAACTCATGTCCATTGAGCCAATGATACCACCCAATCATCTCATACTCTGTCACCCCCTTTTCCTCTTACCCTCAATCTTTCCCAGCATCAAGGTCTTTTCCAATGAATTCACTCCTTGCATCACATTTAAGAGCTCTTTTTATATCAAGGAGCTCCCATTTGTATGGTAAATGTACTATAAATATATTTCCTCAGTTTATTTTTTCTTTATACTTTGTGTCTACTATCTTTTGCTATATAGAAAATTTTAATATATAAGAAGGATGCTATCTTTCCTAATAGCTGTTTCCAGATCACTTTTCCTCCCTATTTCATCAACAATGTCAGCTTTTCTGAAACAGATGCTCTCTTCTGGATCTGCCTTCCTTACTTTCTGAGTCACCTACTGACACACCAATTACTCCTCTTCACCTACTCAAAATATCAGCATCTATTTCACTAACCCACTCAACCATAATAAAGATGTTCCGCCCAAAGCCCAGCAACTCCGTATTTTAAACTTCACCATTAACAATCTTTTCCTCTACCCTACTTTAGTTACCAACTCTTTTCAGACCTGCTGTTAGGAGTAAAAGCTCTACCGCCAAAATCTCCATTTAAGGTGACCTACACTCTGATGACCATTTCTGCTTTCTCTAGTTCATTTAGCCTAGCTCCCCTTCTCTAGTGAGTCTCCAGCCCCAGAGACCACAATCCACAAACTCTTCATGTTCGTCACTCATACATTCCACTTTGCAACTTACCTAGTTATGATTCCTGGGTCCATCACAAATATCATCCCCTGAAAATCCCTCGACGTCTTCGCATTCTCTCTCTTGCTGTACTTGCCTGATATAAATGTCTCTGTGTCTTATTCCCCAACATCCATCCCATTCCCAAAATGTCAGTCTAAGCCAATCATGACTTCCTGTGCCCTCGTGCCAGTTAGAAATGTGTATCAGTTAAGTTCTAATGTAATTCACAGAAAAACCTAAAAAGTAATGACTTTAACCAAGATATAAAGCCCAAACGTAAGCAACCCAGAGCACATAAAGCATTTCTATGATCATTAGGGACCTTCTATCTTGTTGCTCTTGTCCTCCTTAACATGTGCTTCCACCTCATAATCCAAGATGGCTGCACAAACTCCAGTTATCATCTTATTCTACCCAGCAGGAAGGAGTTGCAAGGAAACAAGGTACATACCCCCTTTCCTCTAAGTCAAAAATGACCATTCAACTTACCCCCTAGCCAAAACTTAGACATACCTAAATGTACAGGGAGGCTGAGAAATAGAGCCATTATCCCAGATGACCATGTATATACTCAGTGAAAAATCAGGACTCTTTATTGAAGAGGAGAAAGGCTATTATTTGGGTCACAGCATGTAATCTAATCTTAGGTGTGAGGGGAAGTCTGATGGAAGGCTTCTAGGAAATATTTCCTCATTCCTACGAAAGATAGTGTGGTAGACAGGAAGCTATGCCACCTAGACCTCCTCTTCAAGAAAAGACTTGTTGCCAGCTGCAGAAGCGATTGTGGTCCACAGACAGCATCCAGATGTCAGTTCCATCAGGAGTTGCCTTACCTCAGGCTATGCCCTTCCAAGTACAGTCCATCCTAGAATGGATATAAAGGCTGGGCATTTTTCAATTTAACACAGGACAACTCTGGCAAGCAATCATTACTCCAGAGCTCTCTTTTGTCAGGCCTGCATTGAAACTCAACTTCTTCCTTTGCCCAGTTCTGCTTCCTGCCCCTTCCTCACCTAGATGTTATACCTAACTTGTACTTCAAATTTCATCTCAGCAAATGCTTTTAAGAAACCCAACCTGTGACAAAAATCCTGAGAACAGCCTTCTTCCACTGGACTTTGCTGTGTTTGGATTTTAATTTAGTCATCATGCCATGAGCCAGAACACAAAGCCAGCACCAAGGGTGACAAATCAAAGGTGAGTGCAAAAGTCCCTGAAGAATCGTACAAAACAACCACAGAGACCACCCCAATTTTATAGGTAAATAAATTTCCCACTAGCTCAGTTTTGTGGTATTCTACTATACTTTCCTCTTAAGAGTTTCTACAGACTTCACATGAACTTGTTAAGCTATTTGCAAATATACATCACTTTTGGAAAAAGATTATTTTATTTTAAATATTTACTTTGTATCTTTAAACATACATTTACATAATTTTACAGATAATGAATAGATGTGATCAGACAGGCTTTTTAGGGTCAACTAAAGGACAATTCTTTTTCTTTCTTTACTGCCCTCTCCAGGTACTTCCCCCTTCTCCCCACCAAGATAAACATTTAACCACCTCGCAAGCATTCTTATTTTTCTTCATACCTACAAGTTCCCGACAAGAATGTCCCTGATGAGTAGCCTCTGATGGTTCTTTTAAATCAGTTTTAGTTATACAAATTATTATTACACTAATCTTCTTATATCGTCCTCTTCTTCATTCAACAAAACTTTGTGGGAAATGCTCCAAAATATTGGGAACTGGTTTAATTCATGTAGCATAAATTCTACCCTACAATATATCATTTTTTTCTGCCTTTCTCCGACTTTCTCATTTTGTTTTCAGTTGGTTGGCAGTATGTACACTGCTGCAGTAAATATCCCTATAATGTGACCTTACTTGTGCTTTTATTTCTAAGGAAATAATCTTAGGAGGAGGACTATCAGACCAAAAGAAATATGAATTTTAATTGTTGACCAGGCTGCAAATTATTCTCAAAAGACTATAACAATTCACATTTGCACCAATGATAAATGAAAATATTCTATTCTCTACATCTCTTCTGTATTAGGTGTTCTTGTTTCCTTTAAATTTTACTAGTTTTTAATTCAAAATTCCCTGTATTCTAGTAAATGGCCTGCAACTGGTTACTGAAAACATAAAGAAATTTGAAAGGGGAAGGCCAGGAATATTAACCTAAAATTTCAGGTCTAATTTTTCAGTATAATTAGTGGTCTAGGTATGGACTCTGGTACTTCCCATGTCTTCACCAGCAGCAACACAAAAGCATCAAACTGAAACACAGACATTTTAACAACACAAGACCAGAAACTTAAAAGAATTAACTCCTTGCTATTACTAATTTTCCCATTTAAGAATACATAGAGGGCAATTCTGCGATGGAAATGAATACAGGGAAAATAGGGGAATCCTCTATAGGAGGCAGGTTTCAAAGGAATAATCTTGTAACTTGTAAACCATATCTAACAGTTTGCAACCCCATGGACTACAGCTTGCCAGGCTTCTCTGTCCATGGGATTTCCCAGGCAAGAATACTGGAGTGGATTGTCATTTCCTTCTCCAGGGGATCTTCCTGACCCAGGGATCAAAACTCCATCTCCTGAATTGCAGGCAGATTCTTTACTGCTGAATCACAAGGGAAACCCCATCTTGTAACTATTTCTAACTTACTTGTATTATTATTACCAGACAATATAACATGTAAAACCTCAACTTTTTTCATCTGTTAAAAATTTTCTTGGGACTTTCCTGGTAGTCCAATGGTTAAGAATCTGCCTTCTAACACGGAGGATGTGGGTTTGATCCTTGGTCGGGGAACTAAGATCCCACATGCCATGAGACAACTAAGCCCCCAGGCCGCAACCACTGAGCCCAGGCACTCTTGAGCCCATGCACAACAAGAGAAGGCCACACATGCTGCAACTAGAGAAAGCCAGAGCACCAAAGCAAAGACCTGTGCAGCCCAAAGTGAATAATACCATGTTCATCTTTCCAAGGGGAATCTTACACTCCAGAAAGACATTACTTAACAAAGTTGGGACTACTTAGGAAATGTTCCTGGGCCTACATGTTTATTAAAACTAGTTGAATTAATCTCTTAAAAAAGAGGAAATGGTTTTCTTTATGGTCAAGTACCTTGAATATTAATAAACTTTGATCAAATTTCCTTGGATATTTGAAAAAGAAATCTATTGTAGCAATGTATACTTATGTATGTGTTGTTGCTGTTTAGTCACTAAGTCATGTTCGACTCTTTTGAGACCCCATGGACTACAGGCCGCCAGGCTCCTCTGTCCAGGGGATTTCCCACGCAAGGATACTGGAATGGGTTGCCATTTCCTTCTCCAGGAAATCTTCCCGACCTACGGATCGAACCCATGTCTTCTGCATTGGCAGGTGGATGCTTTACCACTGAGCCACCAGGGAAGCCCGTATTTATATATACACAAACATAATTAAGTTTACTCAATGCACTATTCCTTTTATATTTTTATAAAAATATCTACCAAATCTAATTCAGATGAATGTATACTGAAATGAGGTACCATGACTGCTCCATCACTGACATTTCTCATTTTTTTTTTTGCTTTCTGTATTTATTTAGCCATACAAGCTTACAACTATGAGACCTTCATTAATTATGCCTAATAACTCATTTAACTTATTTGATACTCAAATTCCACTTTGTCTATAACTACTGATTTTTCTTCATTTTCCTGGGCCTTAAAATATTTACTCAACTCCTTATTTTTTATATTTCTTTATATTGCATTGACCAAAAAGTTTGTTTAGTTTTTTCCATAAGATGGCTCTGATAGTGCTCAGTTGTCTTTAATTTCATTCAAAACAACTGTGTAGGACTGTATTGTGACAACTGTAATACCAGTGTGCATTTTTTTAAAAAGGCAGAAAAATCAGTGAATTTTTGTGTAGCAATTTTAATATTGAAGATGGAAGGAAAAAAAGCAACACTCTCAGCATATTATGCTTTATTATTTCAAGAAAGGTAAAAATGCAAGTGAAATGCAAAAAAAGATTTGTATAATGTCTGGGAAAGGTGCTGTGACTGACAGAATGTACTAAAAGTGGTTCACAAAGTTTCATGTTGAAGATTTCTGGCTGGATGATACTTCACAGTCATGTAGACCAGTTGAAGCTGACAGCAATCAAATTGAAAACATCAGCATCATACCACATGGGAGACAGTCGACTCAAAATACACAAATCAAGTGCTGAAAAGCATTTGCACCAGCTTTGTTATGTTAATCGTTTTGATGTCTGGGTTCCACATAAGTGAAAAAAACCTTCCTAACTGTATTTTTGTATTCAGTTCTCTACTGAAATTTAACAAAAACATTCCATTTTTAAAACAGATTGTAATGGGCACTGAAAAGTGGATATTGAACAATAATGTAGAACAGAAGAGATCATGGGACATGTGAAATGAACCACCTCAAACCACACCAAAGGCCAGTCTCCATCCAAAAAAGATGATGCTGTGTATATGGTGGGATTAAAAGGGAGTCCTCTATTATGAGTTCCTTCCGGAAAACCAAACAATTAATTCTAACAAGTACCATTCCCAATTAGACCAACTGAAAGCAGCACTCGACGAAAAGTATCTGGAATCAGTCAACAGAAAATGCATAATCTCCCATCAGGACAATATATGGCCGCATGTTTCTCTGATGAAAAGGCAAAAACTGTTACAGCTTGGCTGGGAAGTTCTGAATCATCCAGGTATTCACTGGAGATTGCACCTTCAGATATCCATTTATTTCAGTCTTTACAAAATTCTCTTAATGGAAAAAAAATCTCAATTCCCTGGAAGATTGTAAAAGGCACATGAAACAATTCTTTGCTCAAAATGAATAAGTTTTAGAAATATGAATGGGCCTGAAAAATGGCAGAAGGTAGTGGAGTGAAATGGTGAATACATTGTTCAATAAAGTTCTTAGTGAAAATGAAAAATGTGTTCTACTTTTACTTAAAAATTGAAGGACTTTTTTGGCCAACTCAATAAAATTTTCAAAAATTTATTTCTTCTTTTCAATTTGTAAATTTTTTTTAAAAAATTATTTTATATTGGAGTATAATTGATTATAGTTATAGTACAGTCATTATGTTATTTTCAGTTGTACAACAAAGTGATGCAGTTATATGTACATGAGTCTATTCTTTTCAAATTCTTTTCCATTTAGGTTATTATAGTATTGAATAGAGGCTTCCCTGGTGGCTCAGACAACAAAGAATCTGCTTGCAATGTGGGAGACCTGGGTTCAATCCCTGGGTTGGGAAGATCCCCTGGAAGTGGGCATGACAACCCACTCCAGTATTTTTGCCTGGAGAATCCCCATGAACAGAGAAGCCTGGTGGGCTACAATCCATGGGGTCGCAAAAAATCAGACATGACTCAGTGACTAAGCACTAGTATTGAATAGAATTCCCTGTGCTATGCAGTAGGTCCTTGTTGGTTATCTATTTTAAATATGGAAGTGTACATACATGTCAGTCACAAACTTCCAATCTATTCCTCCCCTCTATCTCCTGGTAACTATAAATTCATTCTCTAAGTCTGTGATCCTGTTTCTATTTTGTAAATAAGTTCATGTATCATTTCTTTAGGTCCCAAAACTAAAGGATATGGTATACTTGTCTTTCTCTGACTGACTTCACTTACTATGATAATATCTAGGTCCATCCATGTTGTTGCAAAAGGCATTATTTCCTCCTTTTTATGGCTGAGTAATATTCCACTGGATATATGCACCACATCTTCTTTATCCATTTCTCTGTCAGTGGACATTTAGGCTGCTTCCACATCTTGGGTGTTGTACATAGTGCTGCAGTGAACACTGGGGTGCATGTATCTTTTTGAATTACAGTTTTATCCAGATATATATATGCCCAGGAGTGGGACTGCTGGATCCTATGGTAGTTACATTTTTAGTTTTTTAAGGAACCTCCATACCATTCTTCCTAATAGTTGCACCAATTTACACTGCCAAATGGTGTAGGAGGGTTCCATTTTCTCCACCCCTCCTCCAGCATTTACTGTCTGTAGACTACTTGATGATGGTCATTCTGACAAGGGTGAAGTGATACCTCATTGTGGTTCTGATTTGCATTTCTCTAATAATTAGTGATGTTGAGCATCTTTTCACGTGCTTCTTGGTCACCTGTATGTCTTCTCTGGAAAAATCTCTATTTAGGTCTTCTACCTATTTTTTGATTTTACTTTTTTTTTATTGTGCCACCAGAGCTGTATGTAAATTGTGAAGACTAATGTCCTGTCAGTTGCATGGTTTGCAAATATTTTCTCCCATTCTATGGGTTGTCTTTTTGTTTTATGCTTTCTTTTGCTCTACAAAAGCTTTTGAATTTAATTAGATCCTACTGGTTTATTTTTGTTTTTATTGCCATTATTCTAAGAGATGAATCAAAAAAGATACTGCTACAAAAAATAGATAATCCTGCAATTTATGTAAAAGAGTTCTGCCTATATTTTCCTCTTAGGAGTTTTATAGTGTCTGGTCTTACATTTAGGTCTTTAATCTATTTTTAGTTTATTTTTGTGTACGGTGTTAAAGAATGTTCTGATTTCATTATTTTTACATGTAGTTAGCCACTTTTCCCAGGACTATTTTTAAAGAAATTGTCTTTTCTCCACTGTATAATCTTGCCTCCTTTGTTGTAGACTAACTGACCACGGGTGCATGGGTTTATTTCTGGGCGTTCAATCCTGTTCTACTGATTTGTATTTCTGCTTTTGTGCTAGTACCATACACTGTGCTGACTGTAGCTCTCTAGTATAGCCTGAAGTCAGGGAGTCTGATTCATCTGGCTCCATTTTCCTTTCTCAAGACTGCTTTGGCTATTTAGGGTCTTTTATGTCTCTACAAAAATTTTAAGACTTTTTTGTTCTAGTTCTGTGAAAAATGCCATTAGTAATTTGATAGGGACTACACTGAATCTGTAGACTGCCCTGGGTAGTACAGTCATTTTTACAATATCAATTCTTCCAATTCAAGAGCATCTTTCCATGTTTGTGTCATCTTAGCTTTCTTTCTTCACTGTCTTAAAGTTCTTGGAGTACACATCTTTTGCCTCTTTATCTAAGTTTATTCCTAGGTATTTTATTCGTTTTGATGCAACAGTAAATGGAATGTTTCTTTACATTCTCTTTTTAATTTTTTATTGTTGCTGCTAAGTCGCTTCAGTCGTGTCCGACTCTGTGCGACTCCACAGACAGCAGCCCACCAGGCTCCCCCGTCCCTGGGACTCTCCAGGCAAGAACACTGGAGTGGGTTGCCATTTCCTTCTCCAATGCATGAAAGTAAAAAGTGAAAGTGAGGTCGCTCAGTCGTGTCTGACTCTTCGTGACCCCATGGACTGCAGCCCACCAGGCTCCTCCGTCCATGGGATTTTCCAGGCAAGAGTACTGGAGTGGGGTGCCATTGCCTTCTCCGTTTTCATTGTTAGTGTATTGAAATACTATTACTCTTGTATTCTGCAATTTTACTAAATTCATTGATGAGCTCTAGTAGTTTTCTGGTAGCAGTTTTAGGATTTTCTATGTACAGTATCATGTCATCTGCAAACAGTGACATAATTATATTACTTATTTTTCAATCTGGATTCCTTTTTTCTTCTCTGATTGCCATGCCTAGACTTCCAAAACTACACTGAATAATAGTAATGAGAGTGGACACCTTTGTCTTCTTCCTGATCTTAGATGAAATGCTTCTCATTTTTCACCACTGAGAATCATGTTTGCTGTGGGTTTGGCATATACGGCCTTTATTATGTTTGTTCAGATAGGTTCCCTCTATGCCCACATCATGGGTGTTGAATTTTGTCAAAAGCTTTCCTGCATCTATTAAGATGATTTTTATTCTTCAATTTGTTAATGTGGTGTATCATAGGATTAAGTTGTGTATACTGAAGAGTCCTTGCATCTCTGGAATAAATCTCACTTGATAGTGGTGTATGATCCTTTTAATATACTGTTGGATATGGTTTGCTAGTAATATTTTCTTGAGTTTTGCATCTATGTTCACCAGTGACATTGGCCTGCAATTTTCTTTTTTGTGATATCTTTGTCTGCTTTTAATATCAGGGTGATGATGGTCTCATAGAATGAATCTGGGAGTGTCCCTTCCTGGGTGGTTTTTGGCAATAGTTTGAGGATAGATGTTAACTCTTCTCTAAATGTTTGATATAATTTGCCTGTGAAGCCATCTGGTCCTAGACTTTTGTTTGCTGGAAGATTTTTTAATCACAGTTTCCATTTGAGTATTTGTGATTGGTCTATTCATATTTTCCGTTTCTTCCAGGTTCAGTCTTGGAAGATTAAACCTTCCTAAGAATGTGTCCATTTCTTCTAGACTGCCCATTTTATTGGCATAGAGTTGCTTATAATAGTCTCTTATGATCTTGTATAATTTTTTGGTGTCTATTGTAACTTCTTTTCCATTTCTAATTTTATGGATTTGAGTCCTCTCCCTCTTTTTCTTGATGAGTCTGCCTAAGGGTTTATTTTTGTTTACCTTTTAAAGAAGCAACTTTTAGTTTCATTGATCTTTTCTATTGTTTTAATCATCTCCATTACATTTATTTCTGCTCTGATCTTCATGATTTCTTTCCTTCTACTAACTTTGGGTTTTGTTTGTTCTTCATTCTCTAGTTGCTTTAGGTGTAAGGTTAGGTTGTTTATTTGAGGGTTTTTTTTGTTTCCTAAGATTGTTTAAGTATAAACTTCCTTCTTAGCACTGCTTTTGCTGCATCCCACAGGTTTGGGGTCACCCTGCTTTCATTTTCACCTGTCTCTCAGTAATTTTTGATTTCCTCAGTGATCCACTGCTGTTTTAGTAGCATACTGCTTAGCCTCCATGTGTTTGTGTTTTTTCATTTTTTTATTGTAGTTGATTTCTAATTTCATAGTGTTGCAGTCAGAAATGATGCTTGATATGATTTCAATTTTCTTAAATTTATCAAGGCTCACTTTGAGGCCTAGTATGTGATCAATCCTGGCGAATGTTCCATGTGCGCTTGAGATGAATTTGTATTATGCTGCTTTTGGATGGAATGCTCTACAAATATTAAGTTTAATGTGTCATTTAAGGCCTTTGTTTCCTTACTGCTCTGTGAATGAGCTGTCTGTTGATGAAAGTGGGGTGTTAAAGCCCCCCCACTATTACTGTGTTACTGTCAATTTCTCCTTTTATGGCTGTTAGTATTTGCCTTATATATTGAGGTGCTCCTATGTTGAGTGCATAAATATTAACGACTGTTACATCTTCCTTTTGGACTGACCCTTTGATCATTGTGTAGTGTCCGTGTCTGTTGCAACACTCTTTACTTTAAAGTCTATTTTGTCTGATACAACTATTGCTTATCCAATTTTGATTTCCATTTGCATGGAATACATTTTTCTATCCCCTTTTGGTCTGTATGTGTCATTAGATCTGAGGTGGGACTCTTGTCGACAGCATATATATATATAGGTCTAGTTTTTGTATCCATTCAGTCAAGTTACATCAATTTATGTCCTTTGGTTGGAATACTTACTCCGTTTACATTTAAGGTATATAATATATATGTTCTTACTGGCATTTGGTTAACTGTTTTGGATTTGTTTTTCTAGGTGCTTTTCTTTCCTTTCTCTTTTGTTCACTTCTCTTGTTATTTGATCACTAACTTTAATGTTGTGTTTAGATTGCTTATTTTTTTTCTGTATCTATTGAGATTTTTGGTTTCTGGTTACCATGAGGTTTTCAAATAGCAGTCTATATATAACCAAGATTGCTGTAAGTTGGAAATGCATTTGTGCTCTCCTCTTCTTAGAACTGCTGATTTTGACGTATTTGTGTGTGGATGATTTCTTACCATCACTAATCACTTTATCTTTTTTTATTTTTGTATGTTTATCTTTAATAGTGAGTTTTTCCTTTGTAATTTTCCAGTTTCTACTTATGGCCTTCTCTTTACTGCCTAGAGAAATTCCTTTAGCATTTGCTGCAAAACTTGTTATGGTGGTGCTGATTTCTCTTAGCTTTTGTTTGTCTGTAAAGCTTTTGATTTCTCTGTCAAATCTAAATGAGAGCCTTGCTGGGAGGAATAGTCTTAGTTGCAAATTCTTCCTTTTCATCACTTGAAATATATTGTGCCACTCCCTTCTGGCCTGCAGAGTTTCTGCTGAAAAATCAGCTGATAGTCTTATAGAAATTCCCTTGTATGTTATGTTGCTTGTTGTTGCTTCCCCTTGTTGCTTTTAATATTTTTTGTTTTAAATTTTGTCAATTTGATTACTATGTGTCTCAGTGTATTCTTCCTTGGATTTATTTGACCTAAGCCTCTCTCTGTGCTTCCTGGACTTAAATGACAGTTTCTCTTCCCATGTTAGGAAAATTTTCAGCTATTATCTATTCAAATATTTTCTTGGGTACTTTCTCTTTCTCTCTCTTCTCTTTCTAGGACCCTTATAATGAGAATGTTGGTACTTTCAATGTTGTCCCAGAGATCTCTTAAAGACTGTCCTCAGTTCTTCTTATTCTTTTTTTTAATTCTGATCCATGGCAGTGACTTCCACCATTCCATCTTCCAGCTCACTCATCCATTCTTCTGCCTCCGTTATTCTGATATTTATTCCATCTACTGCATTTTTTCATTTCAGTTACTGTATTATTCATCTGTTTGTTTTTTAGTTCTTCTGCTGCTGCTAAGTCGCCTCAGTCATGTCCAATTCTGTGAGACCCCATAGTCAGCAGCCCACCAGGCTCCGCCGTCCCGGGGATTCTCCAGGCAAGAACACTGGAGTGGGTTGCCATTTCCTTCTCCAATGCATGAAAGTAAAAAGTGAAAGTGAAGTCGCTCAATCGTATCCGCTTCTTAGCAACCCCATGGACTGCAGCCTACCAGGCTCCTCCATCCATGGGATTTTCCAGGCAAGAGCACTGGAGTGGGGTGCCATTAGTTCTTCTAGGCCCTCATTAAACATTTCTGTATCTTCTCCACCTGTGCCTCCATTCTTTTCCTCAAGATCTTGGATCATTTTTACTATCATTACTCTGAATGCTTTTTCAAGGAGACTGCCTATCTCCACTTCATTTAGTTGTTCTTCTGGGGTTTTAACTTGGTCCTTCATCTGGGACATATTCCTCTGTTGTCTCATTTTGTCTAACTTCCTGTGACTGTGGTTTCCATTTGATAAACTGCAGGGTTCTAGTTGCAGCTTCTGTTTTCTGCCTTCTGGAAGATGAGGCTGTCTAAGAGTCTTGTGCCAGCTTCCTGGTGAAAGTACCAGCTGAAAGTGTACCTGCTCAGTGGTGGGTGGAGCTGGGTCTTGTCCATCTGGTGGGCAAGGCCATGTCAGAGCATGTGTTTATTGGGGAGCTACTTACTCAGTAAGACTTAAAGCAAACAATCTGCTGATGGGTGGGACTATGTTCCCTCCCTGTTGGTTGTCTGGCCTGAGGCATCCCAGCCCCAGAGGCAACAAGCTGTTGGGTGGGGCCAAGTCTGGTGAGAAAATGGCAACCTCCAAGATGGCTCACACCAATGAGGGCTACCCAGGACTGCTGCCACCAGTGTCCCTGTCCTCACAGTGAGCCACAACCACCCCCTCCACCTCCACAGGAGATCCTCCAATACTAGCAGGTAAGTTTGATCCAGTCTCTTATGAGACCACTACTTTTTCCCCTGGGTCTTGGTGCACACAAGACCCTATCTACACCCTCTAAGACTAGAGTTTTAGTTTTCCCCACTCCTGTGAAATTTGAGTGATCAAACACTGCTGACCTTCAAAGCTACATTCTCTGGGGACTCCTCCTCCTGTTGCCAGACGTCCAGGCTGGGGAGCCTAATGTGGGGCTCAGAACTTTCATTCCTCTGGGAGAACTTTTGTGGGTATAATTATTTTCTACGTTGTGGGTTGCCCACCCCGTGTGTATGCGATTTGATTTTGTCTTGATTGCATCCATCCTACCATCATGTTCTGGTTCCTTCTTTGTCTCTGGATGTAGGATACCTTTTTTTGGTAGGTTCCAGTATTCTTTTGTTTGTGGGTGTTCAGCCCTTAGTTATGTTTTCGGTGTTTCCATCAGAAGGTGTGAGCTCACATACTTCTACTCTGCCACAGGCACACCTGAGGCCAAACTGAGGTCAAGGGTAGAGAGTAAAAGTTTGTTTCTATTAAACAGAATGTGCTTAGGTTTTATTTCTCAACCTAGTCTAACAGTTTCACAATATAGCCTATTCACATTTAGCATGAGGACAATTATATTGATTTGATTCCTTCCAACCAAAATTTTAAATCAACCTTAATAAGGATTAGTTTATATAGAATAAAATGTAATCATCAAATATGTACAATATGGTAAGTCTTGACAAATTTATACACACATAAAATCCCCCAAACAAGATATAAAATAGTTCTATCATCCCCTCAATGTTCCCTCAGACCTCCTTGCAGGTAATCGCTCTCAACACTGATCTTGTTTCTATCACTGTAGACTAGTTTGACAGAACTTGATTTAATGAAATCATACCAAGACACTTTTATGCCTTGCTTTTTTTGATCAGCATGTTTCCAAGTACTGTGTGTATCAATATTTTGTTCTTTCCTACTGCTGGGTAGCATTCTGTTGTATGAATATTTAGACTACAACATGTCTATCTATTTTCCTGTTGATAGACACCTGGATTATGTAGTTATAGATGCTTATGAACAAAGCTGCTAAAAATACTTGTGTACAAGCCTTTGTGTGGACATTTCTCTAGGATAAATATATACTAAAAACGGGAATCACCAGATCGAAGTATAGATACACACCTAAATTTAAAGAAACTGCCAAAGTGTCTCCTAAGTGGTTACATTATATTAGACTTCCATCATCTAGGTATAAATATTTTCTGCTCTCAGGTTTCCCAGTACTCCCACAGCCTTAACAATACATCCCTTCAGCAATATACTGGACTCTGTAAGTGGGAAAGGCCTATTGCACTCCATGGATGCAACACTGTGCTTTGTGACCCTTGCACCTTGCTTCACTGGCCCAGCTACACTGCTTTCTGTGTCTAGAATAATCACAACAGAATTTAGATCCCAGAGTTTCCTATAGGTCCCCATAGCAAGCTGCTTCAACAGAAGCATGGAGCTTGCAGTTAGGAGAGTCAGGGAAACAAGTCTCATTCAGGCTTCTAGGTCTTTCCTCTCTATTGTTAAAGCCCATCTGAGTCTGGGTTTTCTTGTGCTTCTAACTGAAAGCATCCCAACTACTTACTTCACCAACTCCAAGATAAACATGTTTCTCTTAACAGCTCAGAAATCAGGATGCATTATAAAACATGCAGTTTAAATGATTATTTTTTTCTTTCTTAGAAGTACATGAGATACAGGTATATTTTACATTCAGTGGCATCTTAAGATGCATTATATACACATGGCAAACCCTAAACCTGGTTGAATCCAACTCTCTGCTCACTCTGTATATGAAACCAAGCAGCTGAATAAGGCTAGAGACAAAACACTGTGCTCACTGGTCTCACTCCGTACTTATAAACACATTTCTCAAGGAGGTTCCCAGCACTGTGGGAAAATCAATTCTTTCACATCCCTGGCCGACTCACTGCTATCCCTTATTATTGTTCACTTTCCAAACTCTCTTCCCTTTCTTCAATTTTAGCTGATGATACTCTGATTACTCCACTGTTTCATGTCTATTTACCCCCAGTGGAATATAAATTTCATGACAACCAGGACTTTTGTCTGTCCTATTCATTATTCCTAGTGTCTAAAAGTATGTCTGGCATCCTAATAATACAAAATGAATAGCTGGGGAAAGAAGAAATAAATCAGAAGAGACCTACATTTGCTTCCATTACTTTAATGCAAGTACTTTGCTTTCCCCTAGTTACAATGGATAGGGTCACACCCCTTACCTGGGTCCAGAATTCTTAAACACTACTCAATCAAGGGCCTCACCAGAACAAACCTAATTCTAAACCTATGCTATACTTTTCCTATCTACTGGATCAGCATAAGACAAGCTGCTGGATTTCCTTCTTAAAAAAAAAAAATAAACTCACCTGTCATGTTCAGCCTACTTTTTTTCTTACATTTACATCAAAAGTCTTCTTAAGAAGAATTATCTACTCTTGGGAAATCCCTGGTGATCCAGTGGTTAGAACTCCTCGTTTTCACTGTCGAGGGTGTGAGTTCAATCCCTGAACAGGGAACTAAGATCCTGCAAGCTGTTCAGTGCAGCCTCCCACCACTCCCCCCTGACCCCCGAAAAAAAAAAAAAAAATAGGGACTTCCCTGGTGGTCCAGTGGTTCTGCCTTCCTGTGCAGGGGACACAGGTTCAATTCTTGGTCAGGGAACTAAGATCCCACATACTGTAGGACAAGTAAGCCCACACCCCAGCTAGAGAGCCAGCATGCTCAGCCAGCACGCTAAGTCCATGTGTGACAAACAGAGAGCCCGCATGCCCCAACTACTGCATCTGCGCACTCCAGAGCCCAAGCTCTACAACATGAAGCCAGCATGCTGCAATTAGAGAAAGCCCATGTGCTGCAATGAATAGCTGGCACAATGCAATGAAGACTCACTGACAACACTCTTATCTCCTAATATCTTAACCCCATTCCAATGGGGTCTAACCCTCACCCCTCCTCTGAAATCCTTTTGTTAAGGTACAGAGGGGTAAAATTTCAGATCCCTTCTTACTTCAACACTTGAAATAGCACATTACTTCCTCTTTTTTTGCATTTAATATTATGTTTTCTTCCAATTTTTTTGAGATATAATTGAAATACAGCACTGTAATTATCTGACTTACATACTTCATGAAATTATCACAATAAATTTACCAAACATCCATCACCTCATATAGACACATAAAAGAAACAGAAAAAAGCTTTTCCCTATGATGAGAACACTTAAGACTTAGTGTCTTAATAACTTTTATATATAACAATCAGCAGTGTTAATTAAATATATCATGCTGTATATCCCTAGTACTTCCTTATTTATAACTAGAAATTTGTACCTTTTGACTATTTTCATTTAATTCCACCACCCTTCACGCCCTGCCTCTAGTAACCACAAATCTCATCTCTTTTCCTGTTTGTTTTTGAAGTATAATAGAACTATAATGCATGTTAGTTCCTGTTACACAAAACAGTGTTTTGATATTTCTGTCCATTTCAAAATGATAACGATAAGTCTAGTTACACTCTCATCATACAAAGATATTACATAGTTATTGACTATATTCTTCACACAGTACATTTCATACCCATGAGTCATTTGCAATGGTAAGTTTGTGCCTTTTAATCTCCTTCACTTATTTTTTTCCTCTTCCACTCTCATCTCCTCTACCAACCACCTGTTTGTCCTCTGCATCTACAACTGTTTTCTTATGTTTGTTCATTTGTTTTTCTTTTTAGATTCTACATACAAGTGAACTCGTACAGTATTTGTCTTTCTCTTATTTCACTTTGCTTAATACACTCCATGTTGTCACAAGAGGCAAGATTTCTTTTTTATGGCTGAATAATACTCCATCCCAGGTGGTGCAGTGGTAAAGAATCTGCGTGCCAATGCAGGAGATGCAAGAGACTTGAGTTTGATCCCTAGGTCAGGAAGATGCCAAAGAGTATGAAATAGCAACCCACTCCAGTACTCTTGCCTGGACAATTCCATGGACAGAGGAACCTGGCGGGCTGCAGTCCATGGGTCACAAAGACTCGGACTGATCACACATACACACAATATACATACATGCCACATCTTTATCCATTCATCTATTGATGGGCACTTAGGTTGCTTCCATATTGTAAATAATGCTGCAATGAACATAGGGACACACATGTATAATCTCTAATTGGTGTTTTCTTTCATTTGGATAAATACCCAGAAGTAGAACTGCTGGATCATATAGTAGTCTATTTTTAACTTTTGAGGAATCTTCAATCTGTTTTCAGTTTTCATTCCAATCCCAAAGAAGGGCAATGCCAAGGAATGTTCAAACTGACACACAATTGAACTCATTTCACATGCTAGCAAAGTAATGCTGAAAATTCTCCAAGCTAGGCTTCAACAGTATGTGAACGGAGAATTTCCACATGTTCAAGCTGGATTTAGAAAAGACAGAGGAATCAGAGATCAAATTGCCAACATCCGCTGAATAATAGAAAAAGCAAGAGAATTCTAGAAAAACATCTACTTCTGCTTTGCTGACTACGCCAAAGCCTCTGACTCTATGAATCACAACAAAATGTGGAAAATTCTTCAAGAGATGGGAATACCAGACCACCTTTCCTGTCTCCTGAGAGGCCTGTATGCAGGTCAAGAAGCAAGTCAGAATGGCAAATGTAACAACAGACTGGTTGACAACTGAGAAAGGAGTACATCAAGGCTGTATACTGTTACCCTGTTTATTTAACTTCTATGCAGAATACATCATGCAAAATGCCGGGCTGGATGAAGAACAAGTTGGAATCAGGATTGCCAGGAGAAATATCAATAACCTCAGATATGCAGACAACACCACCCTTATGGCAGAAAGCAAAGAGGAACTAAAGAGCCCCTTGGTGAAGGTGAAAGAGTAGAGTGAAAAAGTTGGCTTAAAATTCAACATTCAAAAAACTAAGATCATACCCTTTGGTCCCAACACTTCATGGCAAATAGATGAGGAAACAATGGAAACAGTAACAGACTTTATTTTCTTGGGCTCCAAAATCATTGTGGACAGTGACTACAGCCATGAAATTAAAAGATGCTTGATCCTTGAAAGAAAAGCTATGACAAACCTACACAGTGTATTAAAAAGCAGAGACATTACTTTGCCAACAAAGGTCCAAATAGTCAAAACTATGGTTTTTCCAGTAGTCACGTATGCCCGTGACAGTTGGACTGTAAAGAAAGCTGAGCCCCGAAGAATTGATGCTTTTGAACTGTGGTGTTGGAGAAGACTCCTGTGAGTCCCCTGGACTGCAAGGAGATCAAACCAGTCAGTATTAATGGAAATCAATTCTGAATATTCATTGCAGGGACTGATGCTGATGCTGAAGCTCCAATATTCTGGCCACCTGATGTGAAACGCAGACTCAGTGGAAAAGACTCTGATGCTGGGAAAGATTGAGGGTAAGAGGAGAAGAGGTGACAGAGGATGACATGGTTGGATGGCATCATCGGCTAAATGGACATGAGTTTGAGCAAGCTCTGCAAGGTGGTGAAGGACAAGGAAAGCTGACATGCTGCAGTCCATGGGGTCAAAGAGTTGGAAACAACTGAGAGACTGAACAACAAACTGTTTGCCATAGTGGCTGCAGCCATTCACATTCCCACCAACAGTGCACAGGGTTCCCTCTTCTCCACATCCTCACCAATTCTTGTCATTTGTTGTCTTTTTGAAAATAGTCATTCTTGACCAGTGTGAGGTGATAGCTCACTGTGATTCTGATTTGCATTTACCTTATGTTAAGCATCTCTTCATGTGCTATTGGCCATCTGCATACTTTCATTGGAAAATTGTTTACTTAGATCCTCCACCCATTTTTCTTCATGGCAAATAGATGGGGAAACAGTGAAAACAGTGACAGACTTTATTTTTCAGGGGTCCAAAATCACTGCAGATGGTGACTGCAACCATGAAATTAAAAGACGCTTGCTCCTTGGAAGAAAAGTTATGACCAACCTAGACAGCAGATTAAAAAGCAGAGACATTACTTTGCCAACAAGGGTCCATCTAATCAAAGCTATGGTTTTTCCAGCAGTCATGTATGGATGTGAAAGTTGGACTACAAAGAAAGCTGAGTGCCAAAAAATTGATGCTTTTGAACCATGGTGCTGGAGAAGACTCTTGAGAGTCCCTTGGACAGCAAGGAGCTCCAGTCAGTCCATCCTAAAGGAAATCAGTCCTGAATATTCATTGGAAGGACTGATGTTGAAGCTGAAACTCCAATACTTAGGCCACCTGATGCAAAGAACTGATTCATTGGAAAAGACCCTGATGCTGGGAAAGACTGAAGGCGGGAGAAGGGGACGACAGAGGACGAGATGGTTGGATGGCATCACCGACTTGATGGATGTAAGTGTGAGTAAATTCCGCGAGTTGGTAATGGACAGGGAGGCCTGGTGTGCTGCAGTCCATGGGTTCCCAAAGAGCTGGACAGGACTGAGTGACTGAACTGAACTGACCCATTTTTCAGTCAGGTTGTTTTTTCATGTTGAGCTTTATGAGTTCTTTGTATATTTTGGATATTAATTCTATATTGAAAATACCATTTGTGAATATGTTCTTATTCAGTAGATGGCCTTTTTGCTTTCTTAGTTTCCTTCACTGTGCAAAAGATCTTTAGAGTGATGTAGTCCAATCTGTTTATTTTTGCTTTTGTTTCCCCTGCCTGAGGAGATATATCCAAAAAAAAAAAACCAACTAAGATTGATGTCAAAGAGCATACTGCCTATGTTTTCTTGTAAAATGTTTATGATTTTGTGTCTTATATTTAAGTCTTTACTCCATTTTGAATTTATTTTTGTGCAGTAGTCCACTTTGATTCTTTTGCATGTAACTGTCCAGTTTTCGTCATGTAATACCATTTATTAAAGAGGCTGTTTTTTCCCCATTGTACATTATTGCTTCCTTTATCATAGATAATTGCCTATGTAAGTATGGGCTCATTTTTGGGCTCTATTCTGTTTCACTGATCTATGCGTCTATTTTTGTGCCAGTATCACACTGCTCTATTACCACAGCTCACAGTATAGTCTGAAATTGGGGCACCTCCCTCTTTCTCAAAATACTTTCTCCACTTGGTTTACCAAACCCTATACTCTGGACTCACAGGCAGCTTCTTCTCAGTCCCCTTTAATAAGTCCAACTGCTTTTCCCAGTATCTAATTGTAGGAATGCCCCAAGGCTCCAATCTCAGTCTGCTCCTCAACCTAAACTAACTAGGTAAGCTGATCTCAAATTGCCTCCAAAGATTTAAATGCCACCTATATATATTTTTAACAAAAAAACTTTCATCTCTACGATGGGAACATGATTCTTCTGGTTATCCTAGGCAAAAGCTATGACAAATACAGACATATTCCCTACAAAAAATGACTATTTCATTTTTTCCTTTCTAATGTTTTTATTAATTTTATTATTTTCTTATATTATTGCAACTGGTTAAGATCCCATTACTACAATGATAAAGAACTGGTGATGGTAAATATCCCTGTCTTGTTCCCTATCTCAGGGGAAAGTTTTCACTATTTCACCATACTTTGTGATGTTTACCCTAATTTCTCTGCATGAAATCTTTATCAGATTAAGAAAGTATTTTTCCATCCTTTAAACAAATTTTTTTAACCACTAATGAGTACTGAAATGGCAACCCACTCCAGCACTCTTGCCTGGAAAATCCCATGGACAGAGGAGCATGGTAGGCTACAGTCTGTGGGGTCGCAAACAGTTGGACACAACTGAGTGACTTCACTTAGTGAAGTTGTGAAGTTGCTCAGTCGTGTCCGACTCTTTGAGACCCCATAGACTATGGCCTACCAGGCTCCTCTGTCCATGGGATTTTCCAGGCAATAGTACTGGAGTGGACTGCTATTTCCTTCTCCAGGGGATCTTCCCAACCCAGGGCTCGAACCCAGGTCTTCTGCATTGTAGACAGACGCTTTACTATCTGAGCCACCAGGGAAGCGACTTCACTTACTTACTAATGAGTACTGAACTCTATTTCTTAAAAGAACTGTCCATCTAATGAAATGATCACTTGGTTTTTCTCATTTATTCTGTTAAATCTACTTTAATTTCTCAAATAAATCCAACTTGGTCATTATCTTTTTATATTTTGCTGGACACAGTTTTTTTTGGAAATATTTACAAATATTTTGGTTTTTTTAATATGTTTGGTAAGTTACACTGACCTGCTGTTTCTATCCCTTATCAGGTTTTAATGACAAATGTATGCTGGATGCATAAAAACAAGGAATTTCACCTCTTTTCCTTAGGCATAGAAGAGTCTGTGTAACACTGGTGCTATTTCTCTTATAAAAGTTTGCAAGAATTCACTATTGAAGCCATCTGGGCCTGAAGTTTTCTTTTAAGTAAGTTAGTTTTACTAGAGTTTGCCATTTCATCTACATTTTTCTAAATTTATTGGAATAAACTTAATAATATCCTCGTATGATTTTTCAATGTCTGTAAGGATCTATAGTGATGGTCCCTTTATCATCACTGTTATCAGTAATTTCTATTTACTTTCTCTTTATCAACCTCTCTAGCAGTTTATCAATTTTACTAGTCTTTTAAAGCTTACCTTTGTTAAACTGCTCTATTTATATCTTTCATATTAAATAAACTTCTCTTATCTATTTCATTCTCATAACTTTCCAGTATATTTTGAAGTGTTTTTACTATTTTTCTGAGTTGATAATTTAGACCCCTAATTCAATCTTTCTTTTTTAATGTATGCATTTAAAGTTGCAACTTTCATTCTCAGCAAGGCACTAGTGGTATCCTCAAACTTCAAGATAAAATATATTCATTATAATTCAGTTTGAAATATTTTCAAATTACCAGAGTGATTTTTTCTTCAATTAATGAACATTAGAAGAATACAGTCACTGTATAGTACACTATTCTCTATATGTCAATTAGGCCAAGTGTTTTCAAATCTTTCTTTTGTTAACTACTGAGTGAGGAATATTAGTTATTTTTAACATCATAGATGTAAAAAGCTGGAAGAAAATCTGATGTGGAGCAGGCTATGTGCAGAGTCTTATAAAGTGTCTCCTCATTACTACTTAATAGCTATAGGAAGAATTAGTGGGAAAATAAGATAATACCTCATAAAGGAAAATAAAATTTATATTAAAAGTAAGGGACAGACAGTCCCTTACTGGGACTGTCACCTGAGGGGAATGACACCTGAGAAGGATACCCCTCGGCACCCAAGCAGCATCCTGGCCAAGGAAGTGCAGTCTGAATCTAACCATGAGAAAACATGAAACAAAAGCATGTTTAGTTGTCATGTCTTCTTAGTCTCCCTGAGCCTTTAAAAAAATAATTTAAATTTTAGTTGAAATAATGTATTCATATACAGTTAATGCAGTGATTCCTTGTATACTTTGCCCAGTTTCCTCAAATAGGGATATTCTTCAGAACTACATTATAATGAATATCACAACCACAATACTGACATTGGTAAATCAATCTTATTCAGATTTCCACAATTTTACTTATACTCATGTATGTACATGTGGGTGTGTAAATTCTATACAATTTTGTCACCTGTGTATTAATGTATCCACCACCAGTCAAGACAGACAGTTCTAACAATACAAGGCTTCCTCACATTCCTCTCCTATCTTGATACACTCCCTATTCTTAATCCTTGCCAATGGTTAACTGTTATTTTGTATCTTTATGTAATATCTCTGTTTCTGGTAATTTCCTATACTCTAAAATCTAACCTATCTAGTATTGGTAAAGCTATTTCTGCTCTTTTTAAAAGTAATGTTTATATGTTATAGTTTTTCCATCCTTTTGCTCTCCACCTACCTACACTGTTGAACTTGAAGTGACTTTTCCACAAGCTGCATAACTTGGTAGTATTTTTTCATCCAATTTGCTTTTATATTTAAGGTAATTATTATATCTATGGTAACTACTGATACCCTTTCATGGATCACAGCCTTGTTGTAGCAAAAGAACTGGCATAAATGAAGCTATGAGCCATGCTGTGCAGGGCCATCCAAGATGAACAAGTCATGGTGAAGAGTTCTAACAAAACGTGGTCCACTGGAGAAGGAAATGGCAACCCACTCCAGTATTCTTGCCCAGAGGACCTCATGAACAGTATGTAAAGGTAAAAAGATATCATACCAAAAGATGACCCCCCAGGTCAGAAGGTGTCCAATATGCGACTGGGGAAGAGCAGGGGGCAATTACTAGTAGCTCCAGAAAGAATGAAGAGGCTAGGCCAAGGTGGAAATGATGCTCAGTTGTGGATGTGTCTGGTGCTGAAAGTAAAGTCCAATGCTGTAAACAACAATATTGCACAGGAACCTAGAGTGTTAGGTCCATTGAATCAAGGCAAATTGGAGGTTGTCAAGTAGGACATGAAAGAGTGAACATCAACATATTAGGAATCACTGAACTAAAATGGACAGGAATGTGTGAACTTAATTAAGATGACCATTATAACTATTAATACTACTGTGGGCAAGAATCCCTTGGAAGAAATGGAGTACCCCTCATAGTCAACAAAACAGTCTGAAATGTAGTACCTGAATGCAATCCTAAAAATGACAGAATGGCCTTGGTTCACTTCCAAGGCAAACCATTCAACATCACCATAATCCACGTTTATGCCATAACCAGTAATGCCAAAGAAGCTGAAGCTCACCAGTTCTCTGAAGACCTACAAAACTTTCTAGAACTAGCACCAAAAAGATGTCCTTTCCATCATGGGACTGGAATGGAAAAGTACAAAGTCAAGAGATACTCAGAGTAATAGGCAAGTTTGGCCTTGGAGTACAAAATGTAGGCAAAGGCTAACACAGTTTTGTCAAGAGAACACACTGGTCATACCAAACACCCTTTTCCAACAACACAGATGATTCTACACACTGACATCACCAGATGCTCAATACCAAGATTATGTTTTTTGCAGCCAAAGATGGAGAAGCTCTATAAAGTCAGTAAAAACAAGACCTGGAGCTGACTGGCTCAGATCATCAATCAGCTCACTATTGCAAAATTCAGGCTTAAATTGAAGAAAGTAGGGGAAAACCACTAGACCATTCAGATATGACCTAAATGAAATCCCTTGTGATTATACAATGGGGGTGACGAATAGATTCAGGGCATTAGGTCTGGTAGACAGAACCTGAAGAACTATGGACTGAGGTTCATAACACTGAACAGGAGGTAGTGACCAAAACCATCCCAAAGGAAAAAAATCCAAGACAAAGTGGTTGTCTGAGGAAGCTTTTACAAATCGGAGAAGGCAATGGCACCCCACTCCAGTACGCTTACCTGGAAAATCCCATGGACGGAGGAGCCTGGTGGGCTGTAGTCCATGGGGTCGCTAAGAGTCGGACACGACTGAGCAACTTCACTTTCACTTTTCACTTTCATGCATTGGAGAAGGAAATGGCAACCCACTCCAGTGTTCTTGCCTGGAGAATCCCAGGGATGGGGGAGCCTGGTGGGCTGCCGTCTATGGGGTCGCACAGAGTTGGACACGACTGAAGCGACTTAGCAGCAGCAGCAGCAGTACCCAACTTAATGTAGAGTTCCAGAGAATAGCAAGGAGAGATAAGAAGGCCTTCTTAAATGAACAATGCAAATAGAGGAAAACAATAGAATGAGGAAGACTAGAGTTCTCTTCTTTTTGCCTTTTCATACTGTTCATGGGGTTCTCAAGCCAAGAATACTGAAGGGGTTTGCCACTCCCTTCTCCACTGGACCATGTTTTGACAGAACTCTCCACCATGACCTGTCTGTCCTGGGAGGACCTACACAGAATGGCTCACAGTTTCACTGAGTTAGACAAGCAAGGCTGTTATCCATGTGATTAGTTTGGTTAGTTTTCTGTGACTGTGGTTTTCATTCTGTCTGTCCTCTGATGAATAAGGATAAGAGGCTTATGGAAGCCTCCAGATGTTGGAGAGACTGACTGTGGGGAAACTGGGTCTTGTTCTGATGGGTGGGGCCATGCTCAGTAAATCTTTAATCCAATTTTCTGTTGACAGGCGGGGCTGTGTTCCCTCCTTGTTGCTTGGCCTGAGGCCAAACTTTCAACCCAAGCCTCCAGAGGGGACAACACAGGATGGTTGGATGGCATCACCGACTCAATGGACATGAGTCTGAGCAAGAATGGGGAGTTGGTGATGGAAAGGGAGGCCTGGCATGCTGCAGTCCATGGGGTCGCAAGGAGTCAGACACCACTGAGCAACTGAACTGAGAGTCCTCTTCAAGAAAATTGGAGATATCACGGGAACATTTCATGCAAGGATGGGCACAATAAAGGAGAGAAACAGTAAAGACCCAACAGAAGCAGAAGAGATTAAGTAGAGGTGCCAAGAAGACATAGAAGAACTATACAAGAAAGGTCTTAATGACCTGGATGACAATGATGGTGTAGTCATTTACCATGACTGGCACCATGTCTGATACCTGGTGCCAGACATCCTGGAATGTGGAGTTAAGTGGGCCTTGGGAAGCATTACTACAAAGCTAGCGGAGGTGATGGAATTCCAGCTCAGCTATTTAAAATTCTAAAAGATGATACTGTGAAAGTGCTGCATTCAACATGACAGCAAATTTGGAAAACCCAGCAGTGGCCAGAAGACTGGAAAAGGTCAGCTTTCATTCCAATCCCAAAGAAAGGCAATGCCAAAAAATGTTCAAAGTACCATACAATTGTGTTCATTTTACATGCCAGCAGGGTTATACTCAAAATCCTTCAAGCTAGACTTTAGCAATGTAAACTCAGAACTTCAAGATGCACAGCTGGGATTCAAAGAGACAGAGGAACCAGAGATCAAATTGCTAACATTCACTGGATCATGAAGAAAGCAAGAGAATTTCAGAAAAACATCTACTTCTGCTTCACTGTGTGGATCACAACAAACTGTGGAAAACTCTTAGAGATGGGACCACCTTACCTGTCTTCTGAGAAACCTGTATGTGGATCAAGAAGCAACAGTTAGAACCAGACATGGAACAAGACTGGTTCAAAATTGGGAAAGGTGTATGACAAAGCTGTATATTATCACCCTCCTTATTTAACTTCTATGCAGAGTACATCATATGAGATGCTGGGCTGGATAAAGCACAAGCTGGAATCAAGACTGCCGGGAGAAATATCAATAACCTCATATGCATATGATATCACTCAAATGTTAGAAACTGAAGAGGAATTAAAAAGCCTCTCGATGAGGGTGAAAGAGGACAGTGAAAAAGCTGGCTCAAAACTCAACATTTAAAAAACTAAGATCATGGCATCCGGTTCCACCACTCCATGGCAAATAGAAGGGGAAAAATTGGAAGCAGTGATAGATTTTATTTTCGTGGGCTCCAAAGTCCCTGGGGATGGTGACTACAGCCATGAAATTAAAAGATGCTTGCTCCTTGAAAAGAAAGCTATGACAAACCTAGACAGCATATTAAAAAGCAAATATAACACTTCGCTGAGAAAGGTTCATATAGTCAAAAATATGTTTTTTCCAGTAGTCATGTAACAATGTGAGAGTCAGACCATAAAGTAGGCTGAGTGCCAAAGAACTGATACTTTCAAATTGTAGTGCTAGAATGGACTCTTGTGAGTCCCTAGGACAGCAAGGAGATCAAACCAGTCATTCTAAAGGACAGCAACCCTGAATATTCATTGTGGTACTGATGCTGAAGCTCCAGATCCAATCCTTTGGCCAGCTGATGTGAAGAGTCGACTCACTGGAAAAAACCCTGATGCTGGGAAGGATTAAAGGCAAAAGGATAGGGAGAGGCAGATGAAGAGACGATTAGATAGGATCAATAGACATGAATTTGAGCAAACTCCAGGAGATAGTGAAGGACATATGAACTCGGTATGCTGCAGTCCATGTGGTCGTGAAGAGTCAGACATAATTTAGCAACTGAACAACAAAAACTGGTAATAACATTTTACTGATTGAAATATGGAAACCTCACTTTCATTTAAGTCCTTTATCATTATTATCTTACATATCATCATATTTAGTCTCAGACAGTTCTATGTTTTTGATTCAATCATCAAATATGACTGCTAAAACTCAGGAGGAAAAGGATTACAAGCATTCATTTGTTTCTTCTATTGCTCTCTTCATTGTTCCTTCTTCTTTCCTGATGCTCCAAGATTTATCTTTTATTATTTCTTTAGGTCTGCTAGCAACAACTTCGTTTAGGTTTTCATCAATTGAGAATGTTTTTATTTCCATTTAATTCCTGAGTGACAACTGTGCCAGTACAGAATTCACAGTGGAGAATTCTTTTATTTCAGCATTTTAAATATTGTGCCACTTCTACTGGGGCCCATGGTTTCAGATGAGAAATCTATTATGTTATGTGAATTGGTTTGTTATTTCCCATAGATAACTGCATCATTTCTATCTGTCCACTTTCAAGATTTCTCTTCTTTGCCTTCAGGTTTGTGGCCCTCTATTCTGTTCCACTTATCTATTTGTCTATTCTTTCGCCAATACCACAATTTCTGATGGTACCACTGTAGCTTTCCAGTAAGCTTTGCTATCAGGTAGCATCAGTCTTCCAACTTTGCTCTCCTCTTTTAATCCTGTGTTGGCTATTCTGGGTTTCTTGTTTTGCCATATAAACTTTAGAATCAGTTTTTTGATATTCAAAAAATAATTTGCTAAAATTCTGAATGGGATTACACTGAATTTAGAGGTAAAGTTGGGAAGAAGTGATATCCTGACAAGATTGAATCTCTCTATCCACAGGTAACATTTCTCCATTTATTTAGTTCTTTGATTGGTTCATCAGAGTTTTGTAGATTTCTTCACACAGATCTTTTATATATATATATAGGTAGACGCATACCTAAATATTTCACTTTTGATAGCACTGATATAAATGGCATTTTTTTCTGAATTCAAATTCTCTCTCTTCATTGCTGATATACAGGAAAACAACTGACTTATGCATTTTAATCTTGTATCCTGTGCCTTTAGATGTTTTTTAAAACATTTTTTAATTGAAGGATAATCACTTTACAGAATTTTGTTGTTTTCTGTCAAACCTCAACATGAATCAGCCATAGGTATATGTGTGTGTGTGTGTGTGTGTGTGTGTGTGTGTGTGTATATCCCCTCCTTCTTGAATGTCCCTCTCATCTCCCTCTCCAACTCACCCCTCTAGGTTGATACAGAGCCCCTGTTTGAGTTTCCTGAGACATACAGCTGTGCCTTTAGATTTTAAGAGTTTAATTATGATGCATTTGGTATAGATTTCCTTGGGTTTATGCTGTATGTGATTTGCAGTTTCTTGGGTCTGTAGATTTGTTTCTTTTGTCAAATTTGACAACTTTTCAGCCATATTTCTTTCAAATACTCTTTCAGCCTCATTCTCTTTCCCTTTTCCTTCTGGGACTTCAATCACATAAATGCTATATCTTTTGTCCCACAGATCATTTTTTCTAGTCCGCTTTCTGTTTAGACTCGTGAATTCTACGATTTTGTTCTCAAGTCCAATGATTCTACCATCTATTAATGACTGTCATTCTACTATTGAGCCCATCCAGCCACTTTTTCCGCTGTTGCTGTTACTGTCTTTTTCAGTTCTAAAATTTCCATTTGGTTCTCTCAAATGTCATTTTAAATTTCACTCTAATGAATTTTATTTGGTATGTTGCTAAGATTTTGTTTTTTATTTGTTTCAAGACATTTTTAACTGATTTTGAAGCATTTTTATAACAGCTAGTTTAAAATTCTTCTCAGAAAATTCCAACATCTGATTCATCATTTTGGTGTTTGTTATCTTTTCTGATTCTAGTTGCAGTTTCTTGTTATTGAACAAGTGGTTTTCTATTGTATTTTGATCGTTCTGTCTAGCATGTTACACATCACTAACATAGGGGCTTATTAACATTAAATCTTTTATTTTAGTAGACTGTCACCCTGTATAGTTTTAGCACGTGGATCTTGGCCTACTTTTCTGGGCTGCTGTTCAAATGACAGGTTAATTTTCAGAGCCTTTGTGGTATTATTTGGCCTGCTTTGTTTAACTGTTGCCACTAGGCTCCCGCTGGTCCCTGAGGGTGCTGCCTGACAGGGCAAAAGGAGTTTCCCCAAGCCAAGCAGCCAAGATTCTCTTGGTGAGGAAAGGCTGTGATAGTCCAAAGTTGCCCCTCAGCTTCCCAGTGTCTCTGAGTAGAAAAGGCAAGTTTGAGCTCACAGAGACAAAGAGGGTTCCCTGAATGTGCTCCTTGTTATAACTGGACTCCTCTTGCCAGTTCCAACCATCTGCCCCTGTGTCTCCTGGACTGGGAGAAGTAGCTCAGGCCTACGTAGGCAAAGAAACTATGGACTAGGCCACTTGTAGCTGTGCCTTTTTGCCAGCAGTGCCCACTTCGGGGTCTCTGGGTTGGGGAGGAGAATACCAAGCCTTCAAGGACAAAGATGCTTCCCAGACTAGAATGCTTGCTATAGCAGAGTCTCTCTTGTCAGTTCTGCCTACCTGCCTTGATAACTCTCAGTGAAAGAAGTCTCAGGACAGATGGGGAAGGAGTGTGCTTCTTCTCAGCACTCATATTCAGTGAGGGCTCATAACTAATCCCCCTTGCCAGTGGTATCAAATTTGCGCGATGTCTACAGAGGGACTCCTGTTTGATTTGGGGGAGGCATAAACTACCTGGAAAGTGTTCTGTTGCTAGGTTAGAGGGACTAAGGAAACAATAGATCTAGGTAGTCTTCTTTTGTGGGGCAAATGCAAAATGTCCTATGGCTAGGCTGTTCCTTCAGTCCTATGGTCCCAAACCAGCTCACCTTCCTAGGACCCTTCACAGTTCTTTGGTTGTCTTCTGCACCAATTCCAGGACTTATAGTTGGATTTATATGGGAAAATGGGTATATATACCATCTTATCTGTCCTGGATGTATCCCTATGAGTCTTCACAATTATCTATTTTCTCTTTTGATTTTCATTCAGTTCTTTCATTGTTACGTTTCTGGTTATTTTTTAATTGAATGACAGACTAAGCTTTATAAATATTTACCATGCTATATATTACATATAGTTACATATAAATATATCTCATATTATCACTAAGAATATAAAAACTATAAAACTATAAAGTTTATAAAACTATAACTATATAGTTTATAAAACTATAACTATATAGTTTATAAAACTATAACTACATAGTTTATAAAACTAAGAACTAAAAAACTATACAGATAACCTGAATCAGTGACTGATGATACTGTCTTCCTCCAGAGAAGATTTACATCTGCTTCCAGCAAGCAACAAAGCTAGGAACAGATCTTAATCCAATCAAGGACTGAGGTGATTTGAAAGCTTGGTTTCAGCTTTTTGTGAGAGCTGATCTATTTTGAGTTCACCCTTAAGCATGAAGTACAGCCTATCCTTCAGGGTTCCCAACTAAAAGCCTGGGGTGTTTTCTAGTGCCTTATTTCTTTGTAAGCTCTGAACTCCAATTTCATCCCCCCAATTCTGCATGACTACCTTTGACTGTGTGGATCACAACAAACTGGAAAATTCTGAAAGAGATGGGAATACCAGACCACCTTACTTGCCTCCTGAGAAGTCTGTATGCAGGTCAAGAAGCAGCAGTTATACCTGCACATGGAACAACAGACTGGTTCCAAATTGGGAAAGGAGTACGCCAAGGATGTATACTGTCACCCTGCTTATTTAATTTATATGCAGAGTACATCATGCAAAATACCAGGCTGGATGAAGCACAAGCTGGAATCAAGGTTGCAGGGAGAAATATCAATAACCTCAGATACACAGATGACACCACCCTTATGGCAGAAAGCAAAAAGGAGCTAAAGAGCCTCTTGATGAAGGTGAAAGAGAAGAGTGAAAAAGCTAGCTTAAAACTCAGCATTCAAAAACTAAGATTATGGCATCCAGTCCCATCACTTCATGGGAAATAGATGGGGAAACAATGGAAACAGTGAGAGACTTTATTTTCTTGGGCTCCAAAATCACTGCAGATGGTGACTGCAGCCATGAAATTAAAAGACACTTGCTCTTTGGAAGAAAAGTTATGACCAACTTTGACAGCATATTAAAAAGCAGAGACATTACTTTGCCAACAAAGGTCCGTCTAGTCAAAGCTATGGTTTTTTCAGTAGTCATGTATGGATGTGAGAGTTAGACTATAAAGCTGAGTGCCGAAGAATTGATGCTTTTGAACTGTGGTGTTTGAGAAGATTTGAGAGTCCCTTGGACTGCGAAGAGATCAAACCACTCCATCCTAAAGGAAATCAGTCCTGAATATTCACTGGAAGGACTGATGCTGAAGCTGAAACTCCAATACTTTGACCACCTGATGCAAAGAATTGACTCACTGAAAAAGATCCTGATGCTGGGAAAGATTGAAGATAGTAGGAGAAGGGGACGACAGAAGATGAGTTGATTGGATGGCATCACCACCTCAATGGACTTGAGTTTGAGCGAGCTCCAGGAGTTGGTGACGGACAGGGAAGCCTGGCGTGCTGCAGCCCAGAGGATCGCAGAGTCAGACACGACTGAGTAACTGAACTGAACTGACCCAAAACTCTGCTTAGAATCTCAGTCTCTCTACCACCACTTTCCACTCAACCTCTTAGCTACATGCCTCATATCAACTAATCCCTCTATGAGGAAAGCCGTACCAAAAGTTAACCTCATCCCTCTGTCCTTGTTTGCCTTGCCCACTCTTCACAGCCATTAAAAAATTTTTTTCCCAGCTTTTCTAGTTTTCAGCTAGAGTTCTGGCTTAGAAAAAGCTATTCTGTCACTGACAGAACCAGAAATCTCCCCAGTAGCTTGTTATGTGATACGATAATATGTTCCAGGCTTATATATTTTCTGACTTCAACCTGAAATAAGCCAGTTTTCCATGGTACCCTAGGTTCTGTCTAGTAACAAAAGTATTATTTAGAGAACAGTCTGGCACCAGAAGTGCTACCAAGCTTAATTTCTGAGATTTTTCAGGAGAGAGAATTAGGAAATAATACATTTTTAAAAAGGAAAAAATACATCATGAGATCATACTGACATTTTCAACTCAAATTTAAGATCCTAACATTCTTACCCAACTTCTCTGATTATATCTCTTTCCCATTCAAAAATCTAGGGACTCAATCCAATATAAGTATTTACTTGTTTACTTTATATTACACACCTGCAAAATAATAATACCAATATCACTACCAATTATATGATTACAAAAACAGTTTATAATATCTTTGCAGTTTTTTGTCCTTGGAAGTATATCCCACTAGAAACAGCCAAATCGTTGCTGTTGTTTAGTTGCTAAGCCATGTCCAACTCTTTTGTGATCCCATGGATAGCCAGGCTCCTCTGTCCATGGGATTTTCCAGGCAAGAATATTGAAGTGGGTTGCCATTTCCTTCTTCAGGCGATCTTCCCAACCCAGGGATAAAACCTGCATCTCCTGCATTGCAGGTGGATTCTTTACCACTGAGCCACCAGGGAAGCCCAATGTCCAATTTACTACGCTTCAAAGTCATTTGAAATAGTCTCTACGTGAAAGTGTTAGTCCCTCAGTTCATGTCCAGCTCTTTGGGACCCCATGGACTGCAGCCCTCCCGGCTCCCTTGTCCATGGGATTCTACAGATGAGAATACTGGAGAGAGTTGTCATTCCCTTCTCCAGGAGATCTTCCCAACCCAGGGATCGAATCCAGGTCTCCTGCATTGCAGGCGGTTTCTTTATCAATTGAGCCACCAGGGAAGATAATCTCTGTGTGCTTAGCCTCAAACTTGATATACATTTAAATTCATGTTTCTGTTTCCATTTGATTTTTAGGAATTGCCTTTTTCTCTCAATTTATTTCATTTTTGTTTATAGTAAATATTTGCATGATTCTTAAACCCAACCCACAAAGTACATTCAGATGTCTAGGTTCTACACATGTTTCTGCTACCCCATTCCCTTCTCTTTCCCTACAGTAACCATTTTCCTTAGTTTCTGGTTTATCATTCCTTTGATTCACCTATGTATATACACAAAAATATAGGTATATATATTTATAGAGCCCTTTTATTTGAAAAATAGTAGCATATAATGCCGTTATTTTGCTCTTTGCTTTTTCCATTTAACAATAGTCTTGAGATGACCACATAGCTGATATGGAGATTATCCTCAGTCCTTTTCATAGCTCTCCATTTATAGTACTCCATTGTGTGAACATATGATATTTTATTTGATCAGTCCTCTTAATGATCTGAGCCTAGACTAATTTGCTATTGAATTTTGTTTCATAATTTAAGTTGACATAAAAATGCAAATGGTCCCACTGAAGTGGACAGATCAATAAACTTACTGGTATTCTGGCCTCTGCTGTCACAAAGAAACAAAATACACTAACATGTTTAGCTCCTGCCCAAATCTGTGATACAGGGTTCTCAACTGGAGCATACATCAAAACACTCACAGAGCCTGAGAAAACAAATGACGAATGATAGGGCTGCAACATTAACCACTCTCAGACGGGATCTAGCGTTGTATTTGCATCTTTAACAGCTCCACAAATGAGTCTAATACATACTCCAAATTAAGAACAAATCTTCCACATATAATCTTGGAATTTCTAGGTGTTAAAGTAAGTGGCTAAATTTTTGACACCAATAGTAAAAATATTTCTTCACTCTAAAGTTTCATCTTTAGTTAAACATTTTTGATCTAATAATTCTTTAAGGTCAACATACAATGAGAAAAGTTCACCATGAAAATTTATACTAATAGTCCTAAAATGTAACAGATTAAGCATGTGTCATAATTATTTAAAAAAAAATAATGCTCTGTAATCACTATGAACGAGTGCTATATGCTTTAATGCTTAGGATATTATACTATACTCATCCATAATGATAATCAAAACTACCACAAAGTAATACGGGTTCCTCTCATATGTAAAAAAATAATGTATTATTTACCTCGAAAGACCCTAGAAAAGGGACAGTTCCTTTGCTCAAATCCTGGGCTCTGTCACTGGACTTGTCCTGCATCCAATTCTCTATGATCCCCCTAAATGTAACCCCACATGCATTCACAGCTTCATCTATCATTTATATGCTGACAACTGCCCAAACTGTATTTCTAACACAAAGTTTGGCCCATTTTATGACCAGTAATTCCTATATTAAAAATTTAAGTAATTAAATCCACTTCTTTTTACCTCTTGGTTTTTTTTCCCTGCTATTTTGTCATCATCCACCCAACCTTTCAAAACTTATCAACTCTTCCTTTACCTTACCCCAATCACTCAGCCAACAAAAAAAACACTCATTTCTGTTCCTCTTCTATCCCCATTTGTCCCTATTCTATCCCTAGGCCAATGCCCTAGATCAAATTCTCCTCTTCCAAGTTTATTCTTCTGCAATAGCTTAGCCCAACCCCCTGATCTGACCAGTTCTCTACGGTGACAGTCTTAAATTCTGTCTGCAAACACATTAGCATTTAAGGGTAAAAACAAAATAAAGACAGGAGACAAAATTTGATACCCTTGCCAAAAGAAAGGCTCATGAACATAGATACAAAAGTCCAAAACAAAATATTACCATAACAAACCCAGAAAATCTATATTAAAAAATATATCATGGCCAAATTGAGTTCATCTCAGGAATATGAGCATGGTCAAACCATCAGAAAGCCCATCAGTGTAATTTAACACATTAACAGATTAAAGGACAAAAGCTCTGTGATTATTGAGGACTATTCTAGAAGATTTCATTAAGGTCAGAAACACAAGACTATTCAACAATGTCCTGTAGATCTTAAACAATTCAGTAATTAGACAAGAAAAAGAAGCACAGAGTATACAGATCAGAAATAAAGTATTACAATTTACTGGCAGCATAAATAACAACATAGAAAACAAGAGAGTCCATAAACTATCAATACTATAAGAATTTAGTAAGGCTTCCTAGATGTAAGTTAAATATATGAGAAAATCAATTCTGCTTTTGCACTTTCCTATTACAATGATTATAAGAATCAGACAGTTTCTGGTTCAAGGAGGATTAGAGAGTTGCAACACCCTATCTCCACCAGAAAGCCCAGCTAAGCTCCTGCCTAGACGCAAACTGGTAAGTTCACTAGAGATCAGCCAAGTCATCCAGACAACCACAGAGACTCATGAGCTAAATATTCCTTACTGTTATAATGATAATACTGATAATGGTAGTAAAAATTAAAAATTTCATTCCTATCTACTAATCAATTAGGTTTAGCATTAGCAACAAAATTGCAGATCCAGGAGTAAATCCAATAAAAAAAAAGTATGTGAGACCATTCTGAAAAAAGTTACAAGAATTTACTTAAAGATATAAAATATACCTAAATAAATGGAAATATAAAACATGTTCTAGATGAGAAGACTCTATTCATAAAGATGACAAATTTCTCCAGGGTAGTATCAGTATCTGGTGAAATTTGAATTAAAAATCTCAACAAGGATTTTTGTTCAAATAAAAGGAACAAAGGGCTGAAAACAACAAAGGGAAATTTGAAGTTTTATGTAACTAAGGTGTATTTCAAATCTGTATGTGGCAGTAGGGGTAGAGGGAAGTATACTATTATGTAAATAGGACTGGGACAACTGGTTACAAAATAAAAATTATTTATTGTTGTTCAGTCACTCAGTCATGTCTGACTTTTTGCAATCCCACAGACTGTAGCAACCAGGCTTTCCTGTCCATTGTCTCCTGGAACAGCTTGGTCAAACTCATGTCCACTGATTCAGCGACACCATCCAACCATCTCGTCCTCTGTCGTCCCCTTCTCCTCCTGCCTTCCATCTTTCCCAGTATCAGGGTCTTTTCTAATGAGTCAGGTCTTCGCACCAGGTGGCCAAAGTACTGGAGCTTCAGCTTCAGCATCAGTCCTTCCAATGAATATTCAGGATTGAGTTCCTTTAGGAATGACTGGTTTGATCTCCGTGCAGTCCAAGGGACTCTCAAGAGTCTTCTCCAACATAGTTCAAAACATTCTTTGGCACTCAGCTTTCGTTATGGTCCAACTCGCACATCCATATATGACTACTGGAAAAACCATAGCTTTGACTATATATACCTTTCTTGGCAAAGTAATGTAATTTTGAGCATTACTTTGCTAGCATGTGAATTGAGTGCAATTGTGCAGTAGTTTGAACATTCTTTGGCACTGCCTTCTTTGGGACTGGAATGAAAACTAACCTTTTCCCGTCCTTTGGCATTAAGTTACTACAACAAACATAAAATATAAAAATAAACTGCAGGCAGATGAAAGATCAGAGAGTGAAAAATCAAATATTTTTTAATGTTGAGGAAGACACACAGGAAAATATCTTGACAGGGTCAATAAAGGAAAGGAATTTTTTAATATAACAAAAAAAAGAACAAGCCATAAAGGAAAAAAGATGATAAAGTGATTACATGAAAATATAAATTTCTGTTTCAAGAGAAATAAGAAAGTTAAAGACAAGCCATAATTGCTGCTGGTAATATAAATTGGCTAAATCTCTATGGAAAGCATTTTGGCAATACCCATCAAAATCTAAAATGCACGTATCCTTCTGAAGAAGTAATTTTACTTCTGAGAACTAAACCTAAAGATAGACCCAGGGGATTCCCTGGTGGTCCAGTGGTTAAGACTCTGCCTTACAGTGACACGGGTCAGGGAATTAAGCTACCACATGCCATGGAGCAACTAAGCCACGTGCTACAAGTAATAAGCCTGTGCCCTCTGAAGCCATGTGCCACAACTAGAGAGACCGTGTGCTGCGACTACTGAAGCCTCACACTCTGGAGCCTGTTTGTCTCAACTACTGAGCCCATGCAGCACAACTTGAGAGTCTGCACGGCAACAAAAGATCCCGCGTGATGCAGTGGAGATCCTGCATGCCACAACTAAGACCCAATGTAGTCAAATAAATACAGACAGACAGACCCCTCCTTCAAAAAGAAAAGATCCAGAAATGTGTGAAATGACATGTATACAAGGTCAAACAACACCTTTACACAAATTAAGACACAACCATACAATGGAATACCAACGAAACTTTTTTTCAAATGTGCTGGTACGAAACTAGCTCTAAGATATGCTGTTCAGCGAGGGCAGAGAGGGAAAGCAAAGTACAGAACTGTGACACTGCAGCCTGCAGAAAGGAGACCAAACACAGACAAAAGGAGGCAGCAGAGAAATTTAATGAGGGCCTAGAAGAAATGAACAATCAATCAGTGATGAACACAATAACTCAAATGAAAAATATATGAGAATGAATCAATAGAAAAATAACTGAGGCAAAAGAATGGATGAGTGAGCTGGAAGAAAGAATGATGGAAATGACTGCCATGGAGTAAAATAAAGAAAAAAGAATAAAAATATGAGGACAGTCTCAGAGACCTCTGGGGCAACGTTAAATGCACCAACATTAGAATTACAGAGGTCTCAAATTAGAAGAGAAAGAAAAAGGGTCTGAAAAATATTTGAAGACATTGGAGTTGAAACTTCCATAACATGGGAAAGGAAACAGTTACCCAAGTCCAGCACAGAGAGTCCCAAACAGGATAAACCCAAGGAGAAACATGCCAAGACACAAATCAAACTAGCAAAAATTAAATGCAAGTAAAAATATCAAAGCAACAAAGGAAAAGCAACTAATAACATCCAAGGGAATCCCCATAAGGTTAACAGCTGATATTGCAGCAGAAACTCTGCAGGCCAGAAGGAACCAGCACTATATATTTAAAGTAATGAAAGGGAAAAACTTACAACCAAGATTACTCTACTCAGCAAGGATCTCACTCAGATTTACAGAGAAATCAAAAGCTTTACAGACAAGCAAAAGGTAAGAAAACTCATCACCACCAAACTAGCTTTACAACAAATGCTAAAGGAACTTCTCTAGGTGGGAAAAACTAGAGAAGAAAAAGACCTACAAAAACAAACCCCAAACAATTAAGAAAATGTAATAGCAACATGTGTGTGCATGCTAAGTCATTTCAGTTGTGTCTGACTCTGCAACCCTATGGACTGTAGCCCGCCAGGCTTCTCTGTCCATGGGATTCTCCAAGCAAGAATACTGGAATGGGTTGTCGTGCCCTCTTCCAGGGGATCTTCTCCACCCAGGGATCAAACCCTCATCTTTTAAGTCTCCTAAATTGCAAGGCAGGTTCTTTACCACTAGTGCCACCTGGAAACTCCAATACATACTGATAATTACCTTAAAAGTAAATGCTATAATGTTCCAACCGAAAGATAGAGATTGGCTAAATGGATACAAAAACAAGACCCATATATATGCTGTCTACAACAGACACACTTCAGACCCAGGGACATATACATTTTGAAAGTGAGGGGATGTAAAATGTATTCCATGCAAATGGAAATCAAAAGAAAGCTAGAGCAGCAATACTCATATCAGACAAAATACACTTTAAACTAAAGACAAGAGACAGAGAAGGCAATGGCACCCCACTCCAGTACTCTTGCCTGGAAAATCCCATGGACAGAGAGAGGAGCCTGGTGGGCTGCAGTCCATGGGGTCGCTAAGAGTCGGACATGATTGAGCGACTTCACTTTCACTTTTCACTTTCATGCATTGGAGAAGGAAATAGCAACCCACTCCAGTGTTCTTGCCTGGAGAATCCCAGGGACTGGGGAGCCTGGTAGGCCGCCGTCTATGGGGTCACAGAGAGTCGGACACGACTGAAGCGACTTAGCAGCAGCAGCAGCAAAGACAAGAGACAAGGAAGGACATTACATAATGATCAAGGGACCAATCCAAGAAGATATAACAATTATAAATTTTTATAACTGTTATAAAAATTTATTCACCAAACATAGGAGCACCTCAATACATAAGTGCTAACAGCCATAAAGTAAGAAATCAACAGTAACACAATAATAATGGAGGACTTTATAATAGTCCACTTATACCAATGGATAGGCCATCTGGACAGATAACTAATATAGAAACACAAGCCTTAAATGACACATTAGACCAGACAGACTTAATTATTATATACAGGACATTCCATCCAAAAGCAGCAGAATATACTTTCTTCTCAAGTGCACCCAGAATATTCTCTGGGATAGATCACATCTTGGGTCAGAAATCAAGCCTGGTAAATAAGAAAATTAAAATCATGTCAAGTATCTTTTCCAACCACAACACTATGAAGTTAGAATTACTGGGAAAAAAAACTGTAAAAAACACACAAACACATGGAGCCTAAATAATATGCTGCTAAATAACCAAGAGATCACTGAAGTAATCAAAAGGAAAGAAGTATCTAGAAACAAATGACGGTGAAAACACAAAAACCCAAAGCCTATGGGATGCAGCAAGAGCAGTTTTAATAGGAAAATTTATAGCAATACAATCCTACCTCAAGAAACAAGAAAAATCTCAAATAAACAACCTTACCTTACACCTAAAGCTACTAGAGAAAGAACAACAACAAAGTTAGTAGAAGGCAAGAAATCATAAAGATCAGAGTAGAAATAAATAAAACAAACGAAGAAAACAAAAGCAAAGATCAGTGAAACTAAAAGCTGGTCCTTTGAGAAGACAAAATTGATAAATGTTAGCCAGACTCATCAGAAGAGAATTAAAATTAATAAAATTAGAAATAAAAAAGGACAAGTTACAACTGACACTATAGAAATACAAAGGATCATAAGAGACTATTAATACAAGCAACTATATGTCAATAAAATGGACAATCTGGAAGAAATGTACAAATTCTTAGAAAAGTACAACCTTCTGGACTTCCCTCATGGTTCAGTGGTTAAGAATCCGCCTAACAATGCAGGGGACATAGGTTCAATAACTCGTCCCAGAATATTCCACACGCCAAGGGGCAACGAAGCCCACACGCCACAACTACTAGAACAGCACTCCAGAGCCCGCAGGCCACAATGACTGAGTTTGTGTGCCTCAGCTACTGAGGCCAGCACACCCTAGAGGCTTGTGCTCCAGAAAAAAGAAGCCACCATGATGAGAAGTCCACGCACCGCAACTGAAGAGTAGCCCCTGCTTGCCACAACTAGAGAAAGTCCACATGCAGCAAAAAGGACCCAGTATAGTCAAAAAAAAAGTACAACTTTCCAAGACTGAACCAGAAAGAAACAGAAAATATGAACAGACCAATCACAAGTAATGAAATTGAAACTGATTAAAAAGTCTTTCAACAAACAAAACTTCAGGACCAAATGGCTTCACAGGCAAATTCTATTAGGTTGGTACAAAAGTAATTGTGGTTTCAGACTGTGAATTTTAAATCATTATAACTAGGCTCAAACATATCTTTATTAATCAAAATAGGAACCCTTACAATCAACACATTTTTGTCAATGAGAAATACATTTTTGTTTATTCATGTAGCATAAAAACCTGTGCTTCAGGATTCAACTCTTGGAAAGCATTTTCTGCCTCCTGCTGGTTGTGGAAGCCTTTTCACTGTAAAAAAGTTGTCAAGATGCTTGAAGGAGTGATAGTCAACTGGCGAGAGGTCAGGTGAATACAGCAGATGAGGCAAAACTTGAAAGACCAATTCATTCAACTTTTGAAGTGAAGGTTGTGCAATGTGTGGTCAGGCACTGTCATGGAGACACTCTGTTAACCAATGCTGGCTGCATGCACTGCAGTTTTCGGTGCATCTGACTGATCTGCTGAGCATACTCTCAGATGTAATGGATTCAGATAGCTTATCAGATCAGACGGGCAGCAGACCACCAAACAGTGACCATGACCTTTTTTGGGTGCAAGTTTGGCTTTGTGAAGTGCTTTGGAGCTTCTTCTCAGTCCACCACAAGCTGGTCATCGCAGGCTCTCATATAAAATCCACTTGTCATCGCATATTACAATCTGATCAAGAAATGGTTCATTGTTGTTGCATAGAATAAGAGAAGACAATAATTCAAATGGTATTTTTGATTTCCAGTCAGGTCATGAGGCACCCACTTATCGAGCTTTTTCACCTTTTCAATTTGCTTCAAATGCCAAATGACCGTAGAATGGCAGTTGTTGAGTTCTTTGGCCACTTCTCGTATAGCTGTAGAAGGATCAGCTTTGATGACTGGTCTCAATTGGTTGTTGTCAACTTCTGATGGCTAGCCACTGTGCTCCTCATCTTCAAGGTTCTATCTCCTGTGCAAAACTTCTAGACCCATTTTGAACTCAAATAAAAAAATTTCTTGAATTTGCTTTTTGTCTAACATCATTTCTGTAGTCTAAAATAAATATAAAATAAACAGCAAGTAATAACCAAAACAACATAAAGGGGGAAATGTGCATTAAAAAGATTTATAACACAACCACATTTATTTAAGAATGTATTTCATTATCAAATGGCAAAGTTCAAAAATGCAAATCCACAATTATGTTATCACCAACCTAATGGCAAACATTCAGAGAAGAGTTAACACCTACCCTTCTCAAACTCTTCCAAAAAACTGCAGAGGAAGGAACAAGCTCACTGTACAAGGCTATGATCACCCTAATATCAAAACCAGACAAACATATCACACAGAAAAAGAAAACTGCAAGCCAATGTCACTGATGAACATACACACAAAAATCCTCAACAAAATATTACTAGCAAACTAAATCCAACAATACATTGAAAGGATCATACACAATTATCAAGTGGGATTTACTCCAGGGATGCAGAGATTCTTTAATATATGCAAATCAATCAATGTGACACACTATAATAACAAATTTTAGGAAAAAAATATGATTATCTCAACAGGTGCAGAGAAAGCTTTTTGTCAAAATCCAACACCCATTTACAACAAAAACTCTTCAGAAAGTGGGCATAAAAGGACACTACCTTAACAAAATAAAGCCCATGTGTGACAAACCCACAGCAAACATCATTCTTGATGAAAAACTGAAAACATCTCCTCTAAGATCAGGAACAAGACAGTGGGGTCCACTTTGCCACTATTATTCAACATAGTTTTGGAAATCTTACCCATGGCAATCATTGAGAAAAAGAAATAAAATGAATCCAGATTAGAAAAGAAGTAAAACTATCACTGTTTGTAGATGACATGATACCATACATAGAAAATCCTAAAGCTGCTACCAGAAGATTACTAGAGGTCATCAATGAATTTGGTGAAGTTTCAGTATAAAAAAATTAATACACAGAAAGAGGAATTAAGGAAACAATCCCACTTCCCACTACCACAAAAAGGGCAAAATACCTAGGAATAAACCTACCTCAGGAGGCAAAAGACTTGAATGCAGAAAACTGTAAGATATTGATGAAAGAAATCGAAAACAACACAAACAGATTGAGAAATATACCAAGTTCTTGGATTGGAAGAATAAATATTGTGAAAATGACTATATTACCAAAGCAATCTACAATGCAATCCCTATCAAATTACCAAAGTCATTTTTCACAGAATTAGAACAAAAAATTTTACAACTAGTATGGAAACACAAGAGACCCCAAATAATCAAAGCAATCTTGAGAAAGAAAAGCAGAGCTGGAGGAATCAGGCTCCCTGCCTTCAGACTATATTACAAAGCTACAGTAATCAAGAGACCATGGTACTGGCACAAAAAAAGAAAATAGATCAATGCAACAGGACAGAATGCCCAGTGATAAACCCATACACGTATGGTCACCTAATCTATGACAAAGGAAGCAAGGATATACAATGGAGAAAAGACAGTCTCTTCAGTAAGTGGTGCTGGGGAAACTAGACAGCTACATGTAAAAAAATGAAATTAAAACACTTTTCTAATATCATACACAAAAACAAACTCAAAATGGATTAAAGACCTAAATGTAAGGCCTGATAGTATAAAACTTTTAGAGAAACACATAGGCAGAACACTCTTTGACATAAATCAGCAAAATCTTTTTTGACCTACCTCCTAGAGTAATGAAATAAAACAAAAACAAGTGCACCCTGATTAAACTTAAAATCTTTTGCACAGCAAAGAAAACCATAAACAAGATGAAAAGACAACCCACAGAATGGGAGAAAATATCTGCAAAGCACTGACAAGGGATTTATCTCCAAAATATACAAACAACTCATGCAGCTCAATATCAAAAAAAAACTCTATCCAAAAATGGGTGGAAGACCTAAATAGACATTTCTCCAAAGAAGACATACAGTTGACCAACAAACACATGAAAAGATGTTCAACATCACTAATATTACAGAAATGCAAATTGGAACTACAATAAGGTATCACCTCACACAGGTCAGAACAGCCATCATCAAAAAATCTACAAACAATAAATGCCAGAGAGGATGTGAAGAAAGGGGGTTCAATTCCTGGGTTGGGAAGATCTGCTGGAGAAGGGATAGGCTACCCACTCCAGCGTTCTTGGGCTTCTCTTGTGGCTCAGCTGGTCAAGAATCCACCCACAATGCGGGAGAGCTGGGTTCGATCCCTGGGTTGGGAAGATCCAATGGAGAAGGGAAAGGTTACCCACTCCAGTATTTTGGCCTGGAGAATTCCATGAACTGTATAGTCCATGGGGTCCCATGCTGTATAGCCCATGGGACTGACCTAGAGATTGTCACAAAGAGCAAAGTAAGTCAGAAAGAGAAAAATAAATACCACATATTAATGCATATATGTTGAATCTAGAAAAAAGATGGTCTCACTTGCAAAGCAGAAACAGACACACAGATATAGAGAACAAATGCATGGATACCAAAGAGGAGGTGGGGTGGGATGAATCAGGAGACTGGGATTGACGATATATACACTACTATGTATAAAACTGATAGCTAATGAGAATCTACTGTATCGCACAGGAGAAAACTAAACAAAGATGATTAACAGAAAAAAAATAAATTAGACTTCATTAAAATTTGAAACCTTTGTATATCAAAAAGCATTATCAATGTTGTTCTTAAGAAAAACAAGAAACAAAATGAGGCGAAATTATTTGCAAATCATGTATCTGACAAGGGTCTAATATCCAGAACATATAAAGAACTCTTACAACTCATCAATAAAAAGACAAATAGTTCAAAAGGCAATGTACTCAAGTGGACATTTTTCCAAAGAAGATATACCAATGGTCACAGAGGCACATGGAAAGATACTAAGAACCAATACTCATTAGGGAAATATAAATCAAAACCATAATGAGATACCAGTTATACTCACTAAGATGACCATTCACTCATTTACACAAATAATTTTATAACAATAAATGAATAAATGAGTGAATGAATGTATGAATAAAACCTCAGAAAATAAGTATTGATGAGAATGTGGAGAAAATGCAACTTTCACGTAGTGCTATTAGAAATGTAAACTGTTACAGTTGCTATGAAAAAGTCTGGCTCTCCTCAAAAACTAAACATCAATTTACCATATGACCCAGCAATTCCACTGCTAGGAAAACACCTAAGAGACATACCCATATATCACCCCAAAACTTATACATGAATGTTCACAGCAACATTATTCATAATAGGTAAAAGGTAGAAACAACCCAAATGTCCATCAACTGATGACTGGATAAATAATACTCGGTATGCATACACTTCAGCCAAAAAAGGAATGATATACTAATATATGATACAACATGGATGAGTCTTGAAAAGATTACATCAAGCAAAAGTCAGTCTTTTACCACATACGATAACATTTACATGAAATGTCTAGAATAGAAAATCCACAAAGAGCAAGTAGATTGTCGTTGTCTCAGCACTGGGAGGAAGGAGGATCAGGAGTGACTGCTAACAGGTTTTCTATTTGGCACAATGAAAATATTCCAGAATAAGATAATGATGATGGCTGCACAACTTTATGAATATACTAAAAATAATATAATTGTACACTTTAAAATGGTGAGTTTTATCCACTTATCAGATAAGTGGACAGAATTCATAACGCAGATGGAAAAAACTGTATGGAATTAGGTAAAAAAGGGCAGGGAGGGGACAGTGCAAAATCGACTGTCAAAGAAGATCCTACATGTGTATTTTTATTTATTTATTTTACATATGTATTTTTAAAAAGAATGAGAAAGGATAACAAAGTGGTATAAAATTTGCATGTGCCAAATAAATTTTGCAAAGTAATATAATGGTTTTTTTTTTTCAGTAACTCTATAATACACCAGAAATTATATTCTTGGCAACTACATAAAGCCATTTTTAAAAAAATGGTGTATGTCAACTGTACATCAACCTAAAAGTATTCAAGGAAGTAAACAGAAGTTTTCAGTTATTTTGGTGGTGCTTCAAAAGTATGAAAACTCTAGAGAAAAACCATACATGCACAGGTATGCAAAAAAATATGTAAAAAATGTTCATTGTAGCACTATTGGTAACAGCACAAGATGGTAAACTCTAAATACCCAGCAGCTGAAAAACATATAAATAAATGGGAATTCTGTAATGCAAATAGCTATGAAATCAACTAGAACTACTTTTATCAACACAAACATCTCAAAAGCATAGAAAAACTAGGTTGGCGGCGAGAAGTTATAGAATGACTACTTTATAAAGTTTGAAAACATGATTTTATTTTTGGAAACAAGACATTGTGTATGTGCATGTATATATATGTATATTTGTGCATCTGTAGTGAAAAAGAAACATGCAAGAGAAATAAACATCAACTTCACCACACTAGTTACCTCTGGGGAGAGCTAAGGTAAACAGAATTAGGGAGGAGTAATACAGTGACCCTGGTGATATCTATAATATTTTATATCATATAACATTTATTATTATAGGAAGAAAATTCAGAAGAGCTAGGTTGCAGGCACATAGATGCTCATTTTATTTTTCTTTGTATCTCCTCCATAGGCTGGACCATAAGGAAGGCAGAGAGCCAAAGAACTGATGCCTTCAAACTGGTGCTGGAGAAGACTCCTGAGAGTCCCTTGGACAGCAGGGAGATCAAACCAGTTAACCTCAAGGGAAATCAACCCTGAATACTCACTGGAAGGACTGATGCTGAAGCTGAAGCTCCAGTATTTTGGAGCTTGATTGATGTGAACAGTCAATTCACTGGAAAAGTCCCTGATGTTAGGAAAGATTGAGGGCAGAAGAAGAGGGCATCAGAGGATGAGGTGGCTGGATGGCGTCCTTTATGCAATGAACATGTACTTGAACAAATTTTGGAGATGGTAAGGGACAAGGAGGCCTGGCATGCTGCAGTCCATGGGGTCGCAAAGTCAGACACAACTGGGCAACTGAACAACAAGAGACACATAAAACATGATGCTGCGGCCAGTGCAGCAGATAGGGATTGAAAGTGGTCAACACAGTTTGGGAAAAAGAAATTAGAGACAGAATTAAAGTTTTAAAGATGGGACCGGGGACTCAAGACCTCTTGGATAAAGAGCCCTGTTCCTCAGAGCCACATCACCTTTATTTAGTGTCTTGGCAAGCAAAAAGTATCTGTTGTGCTACGATGAAGTCAGCCTCCTGTGCCCCGGTCACGTCTCCCATTTTATTGATTTAACTACCTTTGTAATTCTCTTGTACAAGGGCTATCACCTAGCTGGAGGTCATAGACTCCATATGCCTTGGGAAAACATCTTCGTGTGTGCACAAGCAGCATTCTGAACTTGCGCTGACCAGCATTCCAAGGTTCACACTATGCTCTTCGTTAGCTCAGCAGGGTATGACGACCCCAACTAATCAACCCAATGGACTTTTACTTGGGTTATGCAGTGTTGCTATATTTTGCTTTTATTCTTTCCCCTTTGTGATTTTCTCACAGCTTAGCCAGAGCAACAGGCAGCTGACTACTAACCGCTGCCATGTGATGTTTAAACATATGTTAGGAAAGGGTATGAAATGATCTAATTCTGCAAATTTGCCTCAGGATAATATTGCTAAACCTTCTGATCAAAATCCTTGTGAAACTTTGCAAGATGTCTCCAATATTTGAAAAACCAATGTGAAAGGGGAAAATTAAGTGACAATTACCACCAGCTTGGCCTTTTCATTAAATTTGGAAAAACCATCCACACAGGAAGTATGCTATTTGTAAAGGAATGCTTACAGCTATTACAAACCACTATCATTTTATCATACAAAAAAAAAATTCTAAAAAATAATTTTAAAGCACAAGTGCATGAATAACAAACATAAGGACAGGAAAGTTGTGTATTCCTGAAGCATAAAGCAGAGCCAAATACAGTATCTATTTTAATATACATCTGATCCTCAAATTGTCACTTTTTATTCATCTATAAATGTTTTTCCTTACTCAATTAACTAAAAATACATTAAACAACATGTATCCACATGTCAAATTTTTCTTTTTATATTATGAATATCATTACAAGCTGTGTTCAAAATGCATGTTATAACCTTTAATAGGAAATTACTTTTAACTCCATTTAAAATCATCTTGTCAAAAACAGGATACATTTTTTAATGTGTAATTAAGATAGTCTACAAGATTATACATTTTTGTAAAAGGATCTGTGAATCAGAAACTATAGGAAACACTGGTCCAGAGATTACTTTTGCATCCTTTAACAGTACCTGACACAATTTCAGCCTCTAATGCTTACAGACTTATTAGTAAACAAATTAGAAAATTCTTAATTAGAATGCAAAAATGACCAAGAGGAATTAATTGGAAAATTCATTCAACTTAATAACTGTACACTGTTAATGTCAAATTCTAAAAAATGAAGAGGCAATTCAGCCATAACTAAAATTAACTTCTATAAGACTAAGAGAATAAACATGTAAGTATATAACCTGTAAAACATGTAAAAATGTAAATAAATAGCCTGAATTAAGGTTCACTCAAAATGTACTAAAAAAAAAAAAAAACTTAAGGAATTAAAAACCAAAAGGATAAAATCAAACCAGAGATTCACATGTTTTAAAAAAGGCAATTAAAAGTATATGACACTAATAAAATGAGGAAAAAGAAAAAAGCAAGACAAATAAAAGAAAGTCACTCTGAGGGGGAAAAAATTAGAAAACGTCAGGCTAATAACAAAGGGCCAGTCTAAAAGTACAGGGAGAAAAGGAAAAAATAGAAGGAAGAAAATAAAAAAGAATTAGATTAGTATATAGTATATGAAGGAGAAGGCAATGGCACCCGACTCCAGTACTCTTGCCTGGAAAATCCCATAGATGGGGGACCCTGGTAGGCTGCAGTCCATGGGGTCACTAAGAGTCAGACACGACTGAGTGATTTCACTTTAACTTTTCAATTTCATACATTGGAGAAGGAAATGGCAACCCACTCCAGTGTTCTTGCCTGGAGAATCCCAGGGTCGGGGGAGCCTGGTGGGCTGCCATCTATGGGGCTGCAGAGAGTCGGACATGACTGAAGCGACTGAGCAGTAGCAGCAGCAATAGTATATGAATAAGAGTCACTTATGCCAAAATATATCTGGGAAATCACTGAAAATGGTAAAGAATATAAATGAGAAACAAATTAAATGAATTTCTAGATACAATTATTTTGGAAAGTACAACCACAATTTCATTTTAGTTTTAGAAACAAGATTGTGTTTAAAGAGAAAACTCAATCATTTCTGTTCAACCATAGTACAAATTTATTAAATAAGTTAGTCATAATTAGTAAAAAACTATTTGATCATAAACATAGTCTGTTTTTTTCCTGTATATTTATCTGTCTTCTATACTGTAGTAAATGCATTTGCCTATCTTAGGAACTTTTCAGAGAGGTAAAGTTTAAATGACAGATATGTGCTTTCAAAAATGTCATAATTTGTGTGTGTGCTCAGTCACTAAGTTGTTTCCAACTCTTTTCGACCCCCTGGACTGCAGCCCACCAGGCTCCTCTGTCCATGGGATTTTCCAGGCAAGAACACTAGAGTAGGTTGCCATTTCCTCCTCCAGGGGATCTTCCTAACCTAGGGATCAAGTCTGCATCTCCTGTATCTTCTGCATTGGCAGGTGGATTCTTTACCACTGAGCCACCTGGAAAGCCCCTGTCATAACTCAGGCAATTAAGACATTCTTGCCAAATTTTTCGTTTTACTCAATGAACATATTTTTACCTATTCATCTAAATAAAACTCTTCCAGGAATTAGCCAAAATTTTAAAGGTCTATTATTTAAGTATTTTACATAAAGTTTTCACCCAAAAACTTCACATAACATAAGCACATATTTTGTTGCCTCCTCCCATGATCCTATCTATTTTCCCTGTCACAAAATCAAGACATTAATAACTGCCATTCAGTGACTTGGCTTTACTACACTTAATCAACACAGGGCAGTTTTAACTGCAGTAACCTCAATGTTCCACATAGTGGGCCACTCACGGAATGCATTTCTGATAAAAACTGGGGACCAGCATCTCATTACATGATACAATATTTCCCAGACCATTCTCAACTTTCATCATCAACACTTACTGAGTGTTCACCAACAGTAGGTTCTACAAATATGCAGGGGCGTCACTGTCCTCACCTGCCCGCTACTGGATCCATTTTCTGGTGACGTTATGTGTATTTTCTTTTCTCCTTTCCCTTCTCGGCTCATACCATCTAATGGAGTTGGACCTCAACCCCCATCTCCAGGAGGTACTCAACTCAGGTCTGATTGGTCAGAACATTCCCAGGACCTGAGCCACAGTGGCTGCTTCAGTAAAGGACAAGTGAGACTCTCACCCCTCCTTATCTGTTACACGCTCCTAAGGAAGAGCTACTCTTTTCTAGTTTGATTTAGCTTTTGGAGACATCACATGAAGAAAGCCTGCCTGCAAGTGAGGCCAGTAGAGGGAAGGAGAGAGACTAACTGGTTGCCTGGATTTAGCCACATATAAAGCCAACAATATTCCCTGGACTTTTCTGTCTTATAAATCAATAAATCTCTCCTCTTTTTCTCTCAAGTTTGGCTGAGTTGGACATCTGTCAAAAATAGAATTCTGACAGAAAGCGTATCCAATACAATTCACAAATAGAGTGACAATTAATGAGCCTTTGAATGTGAAACTAGATTTTAAAAAAAAAGCTGAAGTATAGGACAGTGACAACAGCCTGATCCTGAACTGGAAGTTGGCAATCCCAGTTATGCAGAATCAAACAAGTTAAAAACAATGCCTGTGGTAACTTAAGGTTTGCATCATGTGCCCAACATGATTGGAACATTGGGAGACTCAGCATTAAAAAGTCAGTAATTGAGACCATGTTATCAAGTTCAAGAGGATAAGGCCCAGGTAGGGGTGAAATAGATGAAGGGAATTTAAAGTTACAAACACCTAGTTATAAAATAAATAAGCCACAGTATGCAATTTATGGGGCTTCCCAGGTGTTTCAGTGGTAAAGAATCCACCTTCCAATGCAGGAAGATGTGGGAGGTGTGGGTTTGATCCCTGGGTTGGGAAGATTCCCTAGAGGAGGAAAAGGCAACCCACTCCGGTATCCTTTCTTGGAAAACTCCATGGGCAGACAAGACTGGTGGGCTGCAATCCATGGGGTCTCAAAGAGTTAGACACGCTAAGCCACGGAGCAAGCATGCATATAATAAACAGCGTAAGGAATATGGTCAATAATACTGTAGTAACTTTGTATGGGAACAGTTACTAGACCTATCATAGTGATCTTGATAATAACTTAAAATTGTACATAAACTATACCTCAATTAAAAAACAAAAACAGGGAATATCAGTGGTGGTCCAGTGGTTAGGACTCCTCACTTCCACTGCCAATAGTAAGGATTTGATCCCTGATCAGGGAATTAAGGTAGTGCAAAGTGCACCACACAGCTTGGAATAGAATGGAATATACAAAACAAGAGGATAAAGCCCAAACTCCTTTGTGTGGAATATAAAGACTTCAACTAGGACTTCCCTGGTGGTTCAGAGGTTAAGAATCTGCCTGCCCATATGAAAGACACACGGAGTCAGCCTCTGGTCCTGGAACTAAGATCCCACATGCCACAGGGCAACAAAGCCCGTGAACCACAACTATTGAACCTGCATTCCAGAGCTCAAACGCAGCAACTCCTGAGCCCACGTGCTGCAACTACTGAAGCCCATGAACTCTAGAGCCGCAACAAGAGAAACCATCACAATGAGAAGCTTGTGCACCGCAATCAGAAAGCAGCCCCTGCTCACCACAAGTGGAGAAAGCCCACAGGCAGCAACAAAGAACCCATGCACCACAATGAAGACCCAGCACAGTCAAAAATAAACAATTAATTAATTTTAAAAAATACTTTAATGATCTGGCTTATGTCCCTCTGTATATTAGGGATTGTTCTATATTGTAAGGGATAGGAAATCTAAATCTGACTTAAGAAAAATGTGGCCTGTAGTACCTCATAAAACCAAAAAGTGCAGCTTCAGTCAAGGACTTATCCAGAGATTCAGAATATCATCAGGTCTCCAGCTCCATTGTTCTACCATCTCCTCTCTTCTAGGAATTGCACTGACCTTAAGTGGGCTCCAACCACAACAACAATGCTAGCTATAATAGTGCGGGGCCCTACATCCTCACCACATCTCCTTCATAAATGCCCACAGAAGAGAGGTCTCCAGCAAAAGTCCTGAGATTCACTCTGACTGAGTCACCTTAGGTCACACGTCTACTTAAAAACAATCACCAAAGTCAGAGACTGGCATGCTCTGATGGCTTAGCCTAGGTCAAGGATGCACCTTGAAGCTAGAGGTGACTGAGAAGGGAAAACCAATTACACTTTTCAGTCTCACGCCCTTCCATTGAATCTCTTACAAGTTATGCTCCAGTGACATCCATTTATGTTGAGTTCTCTAAGTGTTGTGAGTTGAACTATGCCACTGCAAAGGATATGCTGAAGTCCTAACCACACCATACCTGTGAACGTGACCTTATCTGGAAACAGGGCCTTTGCAGATTTACTTAAGAGAATGTCATATTCATACATCTAATATGACTGGTATCCTTATAAGAAGAGAAGAGACCTGCAGGGAGAATGCCATGTGAGAAGGAAGTGATGGAAGCAGAAACTGAAGAGATTCATCTACAAGCCAAGGAATGCCAAGCATTGCTGGCAATTTCAGAAGCTAAGAGAAAAGGGGAACAAATTCTCCCTTGGAACCGTAAGAGACAGCATCACCCTGTCAACACCTGATTTCAGGCTTCTGAACTCCAGAACTGGGAGAGATTAAGTTTCTGATGTTTTAAGTCGCCCAGTTTATAGTACTTTGTACCACAACCTTAGAAAACTAACACAACAAATAAGAATAGTCCATAATTCTCGGACTTTGCACAAACTCTTTGCTCCTTCTGGAGTGTCCTCCCCCAGACTGTCTATTTACACTAAACTTCTCAGATCTGCCCAAATGTTCTCTTCTCTGTGACACTTTCCACCAGAACCCACAGCACAGTTAGTCTCTCCACCACACAACAGTCCAGCACCACATATTGCCCACATTTATATTATTAAATTGTAAAAGCCTGTGCACATAGCTAACAATATCAACGCTTCAGAATTATGAGCTCTTCAAGGGGAAAGCAAGACTTGATTCTAACCCACCTTCACAGCCTCAAGTCAGGGCACAGTATCTAACATGTAGTGATCAATCGGAAGCTACTTATGAATTGAACAGGCCGATGGCTCATCTCAAAAGAAAACAAGCATGATTTCAGAGAATTGGCTATTCTAGATTATAGAGAACTGAAGATGGGCCTTGAGGTAGAATCTAGATGATAAAGAAGAAAAGAAAGAATGTGGGGGTAGGGATGAAGAGGGGTGATGAATTTAGCAAATATGCAGAAAAACTATTACAAAGTAGAAAGGTTGGGTTAGGGAAAAGGGGTTATATGTAAAGCATTTGAGGGCCTTCTGCTGAGGGTCATTTTACAGATAATGGAGTTAAAAAAAAAAAAAGAAAAACATTTCTGACCAAGACAGCGACATAAGTTCTCAGGGGATTATATGACACGGGGTAGAATGGATTCCAGAGGTGCAAGAAACCAACCACAGTGCAACAGAGGCAGGTCAGCAATAAGATGAAGGGCCAGGTGCGCTAGGGTGGAGTAGAAAGAACAGAAAGGAACACATTTCTAAGACTTTAAAGAAGGGAGAAAAACAGAGCAAAAGACTACTCCTAAGTTTTGATCTTTGGTTATCTAAACTAGGATTTGCTACTGAAATAAGAAGTACAAAGGAAAACACTTTTTTTTTTTAAATGATAACAAGTTTGGTCTTCAATATGGCTCAATATGAGGTAACAGCACAACATCCCAATAAAGATGCCCAGCAAACAGTGGAAGACAAGACAAGGAAATTTAGGAAAAATAAAAAGACAGAAAGACAAACATGGCAGTCATTCAGGTACATTTCTGAAAGTCATAATACATATGACTTGAAATACATATACACAGCAGAATCTCATTCCTTCACTCATCAATAGTTACTGAGCACTATGTCTCAGGCACTGCTTTAGGCTCTGGGAATATAACCGTGAGCAAAAGAGATAAAAATCCCTGCCCTCATGGGCTTATATTCTACTGCGAAAATTCATCAACATACACTTAGGGCTTCAGATTACTTCCTCTTAGTAATTACCATAAACAAGGTAAGTATTTATTTTACCTTCTTTTTTACCATATTTTATTTTCCAGAATTTTTACTTCACTAGTTTAAAAAGTATATGCATATCCTCAGACCAGTAGCCAGACAGATTCAATGAGTTTAATTTTTCTTTTATGCTAGCTTTCTTGTTGTAACAAACCTATTTTCCCTCTTTTGTTTCTCAAAGTATTGGAGAAGGAAACAGCAACTCACTCCAGTATTCTTGCCTGGAGAATCCCATAGACAGAGGAGCCTGGAAGGCTATATAGTCCATGGGGTTGCAAGAGTTGGACACGACTTAGCAACTAAACCACCACATAAGGTTCTCAGTAGGTTATTGTATTCCACCTGCCCAAAAGTTGTATAGCAGGAACTTAAAAGAATTAAATGCATATTAACTTCATAAATGAGCTTAACATCTTTTTTTCTTGAGCTTAACATCTTTACTTTCTAACTTAATGGGATATATTTATCCTCTAAAGAAAAACTTTGATAGTGATATTACAAGTAGAAAAACATGATTACTGAATCACATAAAAATGAATGGAAGTGGCACTGCTCTGCAAATCATTCACAAAAGATTTCATAGTTATTTTTATTAAACTGACACCATTAACCTTATCCTCTGTAATTAATCATTTCTACAGTATCTTACATTTGGAAAAAAATGAACTGACTTTCTAATTACAACCACACAATAATCCAAATTTTAAACAACATCCTCAGAGTTATCCTGAAGATTAAATGGTACAATATACATGAAAATGTTTGGCCAGGTCTCTAGTATGTAGTATGGACTCAGTGATAACTTTAGTGAATCTAATCCTATTATTACCTATGTTCCTTTCAATTAATGAAAAAGATCTTACTACAGTAATTGTAACACAGGATTTATGGAACTTAAAGGCTTAAAAAACACACCAACTTGATGCTGACCCAAACCAGAAAGGTATTCATTCTAATGTCTCTTAGGTTAATAACAAAGAAGTCTGTAAGTTAAATCAAGATACAAACTAACATATAATCAAAACCAACATTTCACTCTTCCCCTAAAAAATCCTACAACTAAAAATTTAATGGAAGCTTTTATTAAAGACTATAGACATAAGTTTCTCTTACTTTCAGTTTTTAAAATGCAAATTTCAGAAGCCCACAAAATACAATGAAATTATCAGAATGAAGGTCTTAACTGTTTGCCCAGAAAAGAGCACTGACACTAGCTGGAACTGGCTCAAACGGAGCATCCACAACAACCTGGGAAGCCCCTTCACTCTCATATGACACCACCTGAGACAACCTGCATCAAGACTGCCTGTTCCCCTCTAAAAGTGGTTCTTTTCCAATCCTCTGGACAGTCCTCATGGACACTTGGACCTGCTCTCTCTATATGCAGATGATGCTAACACTTACACCTGTCCCACAGGTGGGAATCCTGAAAGTACTCCATCCTCAGTGTGTGCAAAATTAAACATCTCAAATCTGCTCCTCCTGTGTCCCTGCGTCTGTTAATGATCTCACCATCCCCTCAATCACCTAAGATAGGGTCTAGTTTTCGTTCCCTCACCATCCCCCTCTCTTCCCAAGAGCAAGCCAGTTTCAAAGAAAGATCAGTCATTCACCTCTATAATACCACCTAGCACCTATCCCTTCCTCCATTCCTACAGTTTAAGTTTTCATTACTCCTGACCTGACCCACACCAAGGTTCCAATCTAGTTGCCCATTATCTCTCATGCTTAAAATGAGTCCACCTTCTCTGAACATTATAGACAGATTGATCTAGCAACATATGTCCCTCCCCACCCTGTGGGCCCCCACTGCCTACTAATGCATCCTAAATTTTCAGAACTTGAAAAATTCCCTTCTGACCCAACTATCCATTCACTTGATCATGGACGTGCTCAAATTCAAAATGCTTTGGTCCCATCTTCAAAGGCCATTCCTGCTCTGGCTCCAATCTGTAATGACTGTAATGTCATAAAAACAAGATGAATAATGCTATTCTACTGCTCACAGGCTAAAGGTCAGAACTTTCAACCCAACCAACAGGGCTCCACGTGGCCTGGTTCCTGCTTATTCCTTCAGTCTTGCCATGCTTACCTTTGTTCTCTCTGCTCCAGCCACTTGGCTTTCTATCCATTCTGAAATGATCCCTCTCATCTCCAAGCCTCTGTACACACCGGCCCTTTAGCAGACCACCTCCCATGTAGGTAGTGGGATTTCACCCTTCAGATCGCAACTCAAAAGCCACTTATTCAAACACTAACCTTACTTTTCCAAACTAAATCAAGTCCTCCATTTGCTCCCTTCTCTTCACTTTCATAGCTTTAAGAAAAATGGTAAGAAATTGATTACTACTCGCAAACTAGAATGTAAGCTATAGAGCTGGACTGTGTCTGTCTTGTTAACCACTGTAATTTCATAACATAATCCAAAGTTGCCCTCAACAAGTTGTTGTAGATTAATGTAGTTCATGAGCCAGAATTATATTACCCAGAACCCTAAGTAAAGGTACAAGGCTGGCCATACTGTACGAATCTATTTTGAAATCACTTGATTTCTCCATAAACAACAAAGAGCTCATCTCCACAATGTTCTCCAAGTTCCTTTGAAGATATGACATTACATGAGCCTATAATTCTACTGTTCGAAACTTCTCTCTCGCATTTCTCCTCTATATACCCTGACACTAGAATATTTCACTTCTGGTCTCCATAATTTTGTTTGCATCCTTCGTTCCATCTGGAATTTCTTTTTCCAGCTCCACATTTCCAATCCTACTTATCCTCAAAAGTTCAAAATCAGTGTCATCTCCTCCTCAAAATATCCCTGCATTCCCTCAGCTAATCATACCTTCTCCACTCCTGAATTACCACAGGTTCTCCTTTGCTTCATTCAGGTCTCAGATCAAATGTCACTTCAAATGAGTGCCTTCTCCTAAAGTTACCAACTGGTTATAATTCTCTACCCTGTCTTATTTTCTTGACAGCGTTTACCATAAAATTGTTATTTTATTTCGTCTGTTTACTTCTTAACTGTCTGTCTCCCTTCTAGAATGTGAGATCTATGAGAGTAGGGACCCTGTCTGTCTTGTTCTCCCTATTTCCCCACTCCTCCACATTTGACATCGAAAACGTCCAGCAAATATCAGCCAAAGACATGTAGTCCTTATGATTAGGGTTATCTATGCAACAGATTTTTCTCTAGCTATATTCCAAACTCCTTGTGGACCAGACCAAAGTCTGCCTAATCTATTTGTATTATCCAGCAATCCTTGCACAACGAAAGCAAATAATAGTTACTACTAATTAATGAACGATCTCTCCAAGAGGTACTGCCCTGAACCAGGCCAACTCAGAACTCCACATTCTCCAGAAACCAGGGCAAATAGGAACCTCCTTCGACGCCCTCTCCACGACAGATCTTGTTCCAATCGGCCTCCAGTGAGCGTCCAAAAGCTAGTTTCTTTACTTCCTTTAGCCAGTAACCACTGATTCTTCTCTACTATCTCACAGTCCAACCCGTTTCCCTTCTATCTCCAGACGACAAATCTCTCCAAGGGCCCTGTGTCTTCAGAGTACCCCACCATCTCCAGTAAGTCCAGGAACTCATCAGACCCTGGAGAACGAGGGGATGTTCAAAAGAAGTGTTAAGGTAGGCTAGCCTTCTCACCTTTTCCTTTACCTCGTTTTTTCCGAAAGAGGCCCAGTTTCAGAGATTGACTTTGATACTCTTCGTAATCGTAAGCTTTCGTCCCACGTAGCTTTCGTCCCTTTGGGGTGCCCCCACCCTTGCCTAGCACCTTTTCAACTTCTAGTACCGAAGACCCCAGGCCAGAGACGAAGATCTTCCCGGAAGCAAGTGGTCCTGAAACACGATGGGGCAGCCCTCCTCTCCCCACTTTCTGTGGGGCATCCGCCTCCAGCCTGGGGCCGTCTTGAGCGACCCTTAGCCTCGACCTCCGATACTACCTCCCACTCACCTGAAGCGGCCCCCGCAGTGCTGGCATTGCTCGCCCACCCAGCCGGCGGGGCAGACACACTGGCCGGTGCCAGGGTTGCAGCGGCCGCCGTTGACACAGGGCCGGTCACATTCCTTGGCCTCGGCTGCGGCTGAGCCCGACACCGCCGCCGCTGCCGCCGCGGCCTCAGCCGCCCAGGGAAGTAGCAGCAGCGGCGGGAGCAGCAGCAGCAGCAGGCGCCGCCGCCGCCGTGGGAGGCGCAGCCCGGTCCGCAGCCCCGGCCTTCCAGCTCTAATCGCGTCCCAGTCCCGACACCGCCTGCCGTTCCTGCTCGTGGGCGCTGGTGTCACCACGGTCCTCCTCAGCCTCGCCTCAGTCGCCGCCGCCACCATCTTCCCGGGGCTGAGACGGTGTCCCGTGAACACATATACCCACAAACACACGCACACACACCGCACGGCCGGCTCAGCTTCGCCTGGCCGTGCGGGGCGGGACTGTGCGGACGGTGGCTCGGGCGGTCAATCCTGAGGGCGGGGCCAGAGCGGCGCGGGAGGCGGGGCCGGGGCGTGCGTGCGTGCGTGGGCGGAGCGCGCGAACTAGCGTCATCTGGAACGCGCTTCCCCGAAAGCGGCTCTGTAACGCAACGTGTAGGGCTTAAGGAGTTCTTCTGCCTGCCTCCCTCGACCTTGGTGTCCAGGAGCTCTCGCGGTCTAGTTCTATTCATTCGCTTCGCATGGCCGCGCCTGGGTAGCAGTTCTGAAGCACCCTGTTCCCGTTGGTTGCCAGGAGCCAGTCGCTTCTTAAGCCAAGCCGGCCGAGTTGAGCGCTGCTGTCCAGGGACCCTGGCTCCAATCATCACTCTACCCCAAGTTTCGCTGCAGGGCAGAAGGGACCTAGGAATCTGAGTCGTGATGTGGTACTAGCTGCGGTACTGAAGGAGTGCTGCGAGCCTCTGCTTTGACCTTTGTAATACAGTGTTAACGAAGCAACATGTGTGTTAAGAACCTATGGTCAGTGAATGCCTAGAACTGAAGACACACAGCAAGGCTTTCCTTGATACAGCCTGATTCAGTAGCAAACCAGACCCCGCACCTTTATTTCGGTAGAGGAAGTTTGGGGTCATCTTGTTCCCCACTGTTTGCCCTCCAATCGAAAGGGCAGCATAAAATTAGGAACTGGAGCCTCCCCCTTTTCTGCGTCCCAGCCCGCTTTAAACACACAGATCTGCTCCTAGAGCCCTTCTTGTCAGGTAGTATGTTACTTTGGTAATCGGCAACGAAACATGCCTGCTGGCAGTATAAGCTTGTGTGGTCCCCAACCCTGGAATCTGGACGGACCTGTGACTGGATTTAGCCAAGAAGAAAGAGGACGAAGTGATGATGGGCACGTTCCAGGTCTGAGCCTTAAGAACAACGCAGCAATCCTGATTTTGAGCTCTTGATAGTCCTGAGCTGCAGCTTCTTTTCCACTGTGCCACAAAGAAAGCATTTGGAGGGAAAGTAGGAGCCCAATTAACACCAAGAACTTAGATCCCAGACACAAAAATCTGGTAAATCCATCCCAGCTGCGGGACCAAGTCAATGAAGAAAGAAGCCCTTGTTCCAGCCACCTGGGCGCTTCCACATTACCTAGAACAGAGACAAGTCTTTCCTACTTTGCCTTATCCAAAATCCTGAGAAGTTATACACTGGCTTCTGTTTTAAGCCTCCAAGTTTTAGATAAATTTGTTACTCACCAACAGATAACCAGAACATTGGCTTGTGCTGTGGCAGATACTCCCATGGCAGCTGTCTCAGAGTTTGGGCACCTTGCAGTCCCTAGGAAACAAAGAAAGGCCCTCGCACACTTTTAAGCGTCTCTTCATAGAGCACAGAATTCTAAAATTCTAGGATGTACCTTATATATCCAGGTCCTGACCTTCCTCATTCTGCATCCCCCTGAAGCCTGGTAAAGCTGAACTGTACAACAGCCCGCTCTCCACCCATGCATCCCTCCTATTCTTACATGAAACTGGTGCTCAGCCTAGGCCCTAGCACTGATATTCTGGTTTGTAGGTTGTGTTTTTGCTACAGTGTCCTACATGGGGATAAGTATGGATGAGACAGGAAAATGGAATATGTGGCCCTATCGTGGGTCAGGTTGACATGCAGCCATGCCTTGGCTTCAGGAAGCAATGTTCCTCCAGGCCAGAAATGGAACCAGCCTATTCCACCACTCCCCACAGCAAGACTGAGCCCAGGGTGAGAAGTTTCACATGACTTTCCCAACACATGAGGTTAACAGGAAATGGCTTGCATCTATACAACAGCAGTATAACTATTTTCGCTTCAAAGCTCTCAAACCTTGCTGCAACAAACATTCTTTTTCTTACTTCCTTAATTTATTCCCTCCTCTAGTTCTTTTTCCTTAGCCTTCAAACATGCTCAAATTATCTTGTCCTTAAAAAACAAACAAAATATTTTCTTGTGAAGGGAAGTATTGATATTTTCTTTCTAAGGAGGAAGAAGCCATACTGTTGTCAGAGTCCGCTATACTTTATGTATGATGCATTAAAGATGGCTACAGATTCTTTTACAGTCTTTCAGTGGAAAGATGGGGACTAATCCCCCAGTCCTTGAATCTGGGGTGGCCTTCGTGATTTGTTTAATCAACAGACTATGATAGAAATGATGGGCAGAGAATTTGAGTTTAGGTCATAGGAAGTTTTTCAGTTTCCTCCTAAGTAGCTCAGAGCACATACTCTTAGGAAATCCAGCTGCCTTAAAAGAAGTCGAGCTACTCTGAGACTTCAGTTCAGTTGCTCAGCCGTGTCTGATTCTTTGCAACCCCATGGACTGCAGCATGCGAGGCTTTCCTGTCCTTCACCATCTCCCTGAATTTGCTTAAACTCATGTCCATCAAGTCGGTGATGCCATCCAACCATCCCATCCTCTGTCATCCCCTTCTCCTCCTGCCTTCAATCTTTCCCAGCATCAGGGTATTTTTCAATGAGTCAACGCTTTGCACTAGGTGGCCAAAGTATTGGAGCTTCAGCATCAGTCCTTCCGATGAATATTCAGGGTTGATTTCCTTTAAGATTGACTGGCTTGATATCCTCGCTGTCCAAGGACCTCTCAAGAGTCTTCTCCAAAACCACAGTTCAAAAGCATCAATTCTTCAGCATGCAACCTTTTTTATTGTCCAGCTCTCACATCCGTACATGACTCCTGGAAAAACCATAGTCATCTATATATAATTCTGAGTGGGTTCTGGTACTATAACATCCAGTCACTCATAATGAAAGGGATCACTGCCGCTCTAAAAATACATATGCAGGACTCCTTATGCCTTATCACCTAGATTCTGTAGCTATTCTACCTGAAATCCCATGCCACCTTTTTCTCCACTAGTCTTTATCAAGGCAGCTACCTCCAGGTCCCAAAAAAGTTAATGTCAGTAGTCAAGAATTCTTAGTCTATGATATGGAACTAACTGTTCTAAGTTCAGACTCTTAAATAACATAGTTCTTAACAGCTGCACGGCCAACGTTATTTGCCACTAAGATGGTGTGAAGTAGCCTCTGCTAGTTTTTTGGGCTTTTGTTTTTTTCCCTCAAGAAAAGCATTCTCTCTGTGTGGTCCTTTTGATCTCTCTGATTTCAAGTCATCAGTTTCTATATCTTTGCTTGCATTATAGCATTGTCTCCAGGTCATGGACATGAATGATTTTTTTTATAATTTTTAATTTATGCAATGTCTTAGGTCCATTTCCCCAGGAGCAGAGCCTGAAATAGAATTTGAGTGTACAATTTATTGGGGGAGTACTCAGGAGAAAGACAATGAAAGAAGCAGGGAAGGTAGCTGATCAAGGATGCAGTCTCATCTGGAACTTCAGCCTGATCGTATGGAGAGTTATGGAGCATGAATTGTACCATAGAGTTGATCCCACCCTGAGACAAAACGGCCAGCATTTTGTACACATGTTTCATTTAGCAGCCTTCACTCAGCAGTAAGACGGATCCAGTAAAGGAAATTGGAAGGGGTAGCAGCAGTTTACTACGTACCATGAATATTTACTGAGCATTATATACCAAGGAGGAATGCTCCCCTGGTAAGATCAATCTGATTAGCTGTCTGACATTCCCTAAGCATCAAAAGACCTTGCTCTGAACTGTTTGAAATATCAATATATTTTAGTATGCCAAAGGTCTTTTAATCTACTAAACTATCTACATGAAATGAAGCAATTCCCTGATTACAGATGGCAGGATCTTACCTAACTGGTTAAGTTCTATATTGCCTAAGGAAAAGACTGATCCTGAAACTTTCCAATAATCACAGCTGGGAGGGTTCTAGGAATGAAGCTCAGTTGGGTAGCAGCTCCCATATGAGGGATAGATCAACCTACAAACATAAGATCCCAATAATCCTTAGCAGGGTCTAAGGGAAAGTATTTAGGGACGCTTGACCTGGGAGCACAGAGCTATGGCAGAGCTCCTAGTGGCCTCCATAAACAAGCCCCACAAATATAAACTGGCCTTTATATCAGCTCAAGGGACAAAATCCAGTCTTGGGAAGAAATAACCAATTTAAATGCAGAGGTCTTGAAATTTCTATTAGACGAACACGCCCACTTCCTCAAATTTTTACAGTAGAGAACTAAAAAGCTTCTCCTGTGTGTAGATTAAATGTTATGAAAACAGTAATAGCATTAAAAGACAATTGTCCTTGCTGAATAGTATACCCATGATGAATGACTTCAAATTAGAGCTTCCCAAAACTAAAGCCATTTCCCCTCAGGTTTATTGAGATATGATTACATAACAGCAGTGTATACATTTTAGGTGAAAAGCATGATGATTTCATTTTCATACATCAAGAAATGATTATCACAATAAATTTAGTAGAACATCTATCATCTCATATAGATATAAAATTAAAGAAACAGAAAAAATAATTTTCGTTATAGTCAGAGTTCTTAGGATTTACCTTCTTAACAATTTTCATATATAACACACAAGAGAGTTTACTATGTTAATCATGTTGCATCTTACATTTGTAGCACTTATTTATCTTATATGTGGAAGTCTGTACCTTTTGAATGCCTTCAATCCAATTCCACCCTCCTCCAACAACCTCCTCCTCTGATAACCACAAATTCGATCTCTTTTATGATAAATTTATTTGTTTTTGAAGTATAATTGACCAGAAACACTGTATTAGTTCCTAGTGTACAACATAGTGATTGGTATTTCTATAGCTTCCAAAAAGACCACCATGATAAGTCTCAGTACCATCTATCGCCATAATGGTATTATATTATTATTGACTGCTTTCCCCACACTGTACATTCCATTGTTGTTGTTTAGTCACTTTGCTACCCATGGACTGCAGCAGACCAGGCTTCCCTGTCCTTCATTATCTCCCAGAGTTTGCCCAGACTCATGTTCATTGAGTTGATGATGCCATCCAACCATGTCATCCTCTGTCACCTCTTCTCCTCTTGCCCTCACTCTTTCCCAGCATCAGGGTCTTTTCCAATGAGTCAGCTCTTCACATCAGGTGGCCAAAATACTGGAGCTTCAGCTTAAGGATCAGTCCCTCCAATGAATATTCAGGACTGATTTCCTTTAGGACTGACTGGTTTGATCTCCTTGCAGTCCAAGGGACTCTCAAAGAGTCTTCTCCAACACCACAGTTCAAAAGCATCAGTTCTTCAACACTCAGCCTTCTTTATGGTCCAACTCTTATATCCATACATGACTACTGGAAAAATCATAGCTTTGACTATTTGGAACTTTGTCAGCAAAGTGATATCTCTGCTTTTTAATATGCTGTCTAGGTTGGTCATAGCTTTTCTTCCAAGGAGCAAGCGTCTTTTAATTTCATGGCTACAGTCACCATCTACAGTGATTTTAGAGCCCAAGAAAATCTCTCACTGTTTCCATTGTTTTCCCATCTATTTGCCATGAAGTGATGCAACAGATGCCATGATCTTAGTTTTTTTGAATGTTGAGTTTTAAGCCAGCTTTTTCACTCTTCTGTTTTAATCAAGAGTCTCTTTAGTTCCTCTTCGCTTTCTTCCATAATGGTGGTGTCATCTGCATATCTGAGGTTATTGATATTTCTCCTGGCAATCTTGATTCCAGCTTGTGCTTCATCCAGCCCAGCGTTTTGCATGATGTACTCTGCATAGAAGTTAAATAAGCAAGATGACAGTATACAGCCTTGACGTACTCCTTTCCCAATTTTTAACCAGTCTATTGTTCCATGTCTGGTTCTAACTGTTGCTTCTTAACCTGCATACAGATTTCTCAGGAGGCAAGTAAGGTGGTCTGGTATTCCCATCTCTTGAAGAATTTTCCACCGTTTGTCATGATCCACACAAAGGCTTTAGCGTGGTCAATGAAGCAGAAGTAGATGTGTTTCTGAAATTCTCTTGCTTTTTCTGTGATCCAGGGAATGTTGACAATTTGATCTCTTGTTCCTCTGCCTTTCCTAAATCCAGTTTGTACATCTGTAAGTTCTTGGTTCATGTACTATTGGAGCCTAGCTTGAAGGGTTTTGAGCATTGTCTTGCTAGCATGTGAAATAAGCACAATTGTATGGTAGTTTGAACCTTTTTTGGCATTGCCCTTCTTTGGGATTGGAATGAAAACTGACCTTTTCCAGTCCTGTGGCCACTGCTGAGTTTTTCAAATTTGCTTATATATTGAGTGCAGAACTTTAACAGCATCATCTTTTAGGATTTTAAATAGCTCAACTGGAATTCCTCCTAGTTTCGTTCATAGTAGTGCTTCCTAAGGCCCAGTTGACTTCACACTCGGGATGTCTGGCTCTAGATGAGTGACCAGACCATCATGGTTATCTCGGTCATTAAGATCATTTTTGTGCAGTTCTTCTCTATATTCTTGCCACTTCTTAATTTCTTCTGTTTCGGTTTGGTCCTTAGTATTTCTGTCCTTTATTGTTCCCATCTTTGCATGAACTGTTCCCTTGATATCTCTAATTTTCTTGAAGAGATCTCTAGTCTTTCCTGTTCTATTGTTTTCCTCTATTTCTTTGCATATTCATACCTGTGACATTTATTTTGTAACTGCAAGGTTTTCCTTCTTAATCTCCCTCACCTATTCTTCTCCTCCTCCCACCCCACTCCTGAAGCTACCCTTTTTGATAAAACTTCTCAGAATTATAGGTAACAACCTGTATTAGTTTTCTGTGAGTCCTATAACAAATCATCAAAAACTTGGTAGCAAAAACAACAGGAATTTATTCCCTTACATTTCTGGGTTTCAGCAGGGCTGCATTCCCTCTGGAGACTTTAGGGGAGAATCCTTCCTTGACTGTTCTAGCTTCTAGTGGCTATTGGCATTCCTTGTCCTCCTTGGCTTGCGGCCAGATCACTCCAATTTTTCTCATCACGTTGTCTTCTCTGGGTTCTCTTCTATGTGTATCTTTTATAAGTACCATTGTTATTAGACCTAGGGCCCACCTAGGTAATCCAGAATGATCTCGTTATCTCAAAATCCTTAATTAATTTCATCTACAAAGACCCTTTTCCAAATACACTAACATTCATGGGTTCTTGGGCAAGAATGTGGACAAATCTTATGGGGCACCACTGTTCAGCCCTATACATGAAATCAACTCATTCAGTTTATTCATTTATGCAGCTAGTATTTATTGAGTGACTGCTATGAACTAAAGATTGATCTAGGCTCTGGAGAGGCAGCAGTGAAAAAACATATAAAAGAAAATCCTCACATCCATCAGAATGGCTACTATCAAATAAACAAACAAAATACAGAAAATAACAAATGACAAGAATATGGAGAAATTGGAACCTTTGTGCACCCTTAACATGAATGTAAAATGGTACAGCTGTTATGGTGAATGGTTTGGCAGTTCTTGGAAACTTTAAAAATAGAATTACCATACGGGCCAGCAATATCATTTGTGGGTGTGTATGTATATATATGTATATATACATGCAAAATAATTGAAAGCAGGATCTTGAAGAGATATTTGTACACTCATGTTCACTGCAACATTATTTTTGTACAATAGCCGAAAAGGTAGAAGCAATCCAGGCATCCATCAGTGGATGAGTGGATAAATAAAATGTGGTAAATAAGTACAGTGGAATAATATTCAGCCTTAAAGAGGAAAGAAATTTTGACATATGCTACAACATGGATGAATCTTGAAGACATTATGTTAAATGAAATAAGTCAGCCACAATCATGTATGATTCCTCTAACGTAAGGTAACTCTGGGGAGGAGAAAGTGGGCCCTGGTTATTTAATAGATACAGAGTTTGAGTTTTGCAAGATGAAAAAGCTCTGGACAACAATATGAACCTACTTAACACTACTGAACTGTATACTTAGAAATGTAAAGAGGAACTTCCCTGATGGTCCAGTGGTTAAGAATCTACTTTCCAATGCAGTGGACACAGGTTCAATCCCTGGTCAGGAACTAAAATCCCATGTTTTGGAGCAACTAAGCCCACACACTGCAGTTACTGAGCTGGCACACCTCAACTAGAAAGAAACCTGTGTGCTGCAACTGAGACCTGATACAGCCAAAAATAAATGAATAAATGTAGTTTTAAAAACCAGTTAAGATGATAAATTTTATGATATGTGTTTTTTTAAAACCACAGTTAAACAATTTTAAAATTGTGTTTAAAAATTCCCTTAGAACAGCTAATTAGGTGGCTACAGAGATAGAGACATATAGATTTTTTTTTTTTTTCAGGCCACACCACTTGACTTCCAGAATCTTAGTTCCCTGACCAGGGATTAAGCCCTAGCCCCAGCAGTCAAACTGCCAAGTTCTAACCACTGGACCTCTAGAGAAGCCCCTCACCTGACTTCTTACACTATAGATTAGTTTTGCTATTTTTTTACTTTATGTAAATGTAATGCTACAATATGGACTCTTTCGTGACTGTCTTTTACTTAGCATTATGTTTATGAGTATCACCTGTATTGCTGTATATAGTAGCTCATTTTTTTTTTTCACTTCTCTACGATGAACAGAGTAGGAATCTCACACAGGTCTCCTGATGAACATATTTTCATGTTTCTGTTGGGTACAGAAGATATACTGATGAATGTTTAACGACCAGCTTGCTAGGGGGAAAAAGCCTTCAGGTGTAGCATTTGTTGATTCCTACGGTGTAAATACTCCCATCATGACCTATTTCAGGCTACCAACATGATGTCACTGAAAGTGGTGCTAGGAAGCCATGCACAGAACCTGCTCCCACAAGCCAGTGGGAATCAGCTCCGGCACTATGAATGCCTAGAACCCTACCAAGAAACAGATTCCAGAACAGAATTAGTGCAAGAGACTTATTAGGGGAAACACCTGTGAAAGATAACAAGCAAGGAAGCAAGACAAGGCAAGGAGAGGATTCAGACTGGAATAAAACTCTGACAGCTGTGAAGGAAGGGGGAAGGAAGGGTTGGTTAAGAAGAGTCTCAGACTGCAGGCAGTTGCAAGCAAGCCTTGTCTGGTCCGACGGGGAGTGCTGAAGGCAAAGGTGCTGATTGGAGTAGTCCTGAATCTCATAGTATGAGGACTCCACTAGCGCCAGGGCGGTGGTGGAGCCAGAACATGGCAGCTGGGCTGCCAGTTACACGCCACACAGCAGGAGCTCCAAGCACTGTATTTTCACAACCTTCACAGCTGACGGTATTCCCTTGTCCCACCTGCCTGGAGATGAGTGGGATGGCTTCTCAATCAGTGTCCTCTCTAGACATCCTACTTTTCACAAGTTGGATGAACAACTCTGACTTGTTTGAAAGCTAGACTGGCCACTTCAGACTGAATAAACCCTAGGTCCCTTGGGTAACTCAGTGAAAAAAAGAGAGAGAGATTCTAGAGGAAGACATCAGATTTCCTCCTAGTAAGAGCAGGTAAGTGTTCTAATTATTAATTGAAGTAATAGGAGTTGACAATATTTTATTCTTAATTTATTTGTATCTTACTCATTACATAAGGAAAGAATAGAAAAATGGACTTAGAAAAATGGTCAGAAATAGAAACTGGAAAAGAACTTATAATCCAAGTTATAGTTAGCTATTGAACCAAAAGTAATGTGGTGCTTTATAAAAAACTGTCCACAAATTCTGTGATACTCCCTTTACCTTTATAAGTTGGAGTTTAGTTCCTCTCTCTAGAAGGTAGGCCAGATTTTAGTGACTCACTTCTAACAAATAGAATGTAGTAGGATGTGACCATACAAGGATAGTCAGTACCCCCACTCCCTTTCTCTCTCCCCACAACCCTTCTCTTTCTCTCTTCACTTGCTTTGGAAAAAGCCAGTCCTCACATCACAAGGTCACTCAAACAGCCCGTGGAGAGGCCCGGATGGTGAGGAATTGAGGCCTCACATCAAGAGCCAGCACGAACTTGCCAGATATGTGTGTGAGTCAACTTGGAAGTTGATCTTTTAGCCCCAGTCAAGGCTTCAGATGGTGGCAGCCCTGGCCAATATCTTAACTGATCTCTTGAAAAACCCTAAACCAGGATTGCCTAGTCAAGTTGCCCTCAGATTTCTGACCCACAGAACCCATGAGAATAATAAATTGTTATTGTAATCCCCTAGATCTGGGGGTAATTTATCACATGGCAAAAGAAGCTAAAACAGGCAAAAAGAGTTTGGAAGCCCCCTGCATACAACCAATGCCATAACAGACAATATTAGCATTGAGACAATATGGCAAACCCATGGAAGATGTTTATTTCCTTATTTCCTGCTCTTGGAGAAGACTTCTCCTCTCCAAGCTGACTCTCATCAAAATTCACTGTCCTGGTGCCACTAGAAACACCATCTCTGTTTCTAGAGCTTGCCCAGGGCCCTAATACAGATTACTGCCAGAGCTGTGATCAAGGCCTTGGATGCCTACACAGAGATCCCCATTTCCTGTTGCTGCTGAGCCACTGGCACTAGCTCCCATCATCTGAGAAGCCACTGGCAGCAATGCAGACTTCCTAACAGTGAAGTGGTTCTTGCATTCACTTGTACTGTGACTGTGGCGAGAACCCCAAGGTCGGGGAGGAGTGGCAGGTAACCCTTTATGCAAAGCCAGCTGACCAAAAGCCTGGCCTGTGACAAAAGGTGTGGCCCAGATTGTGGTGTTTACCAAGTTAAACAGGCTGAAGCCAGATCAGCGTATCAAAAATGGCTCAAGTAACAGGGAGAGTTCAGCTGTGAACACCAGCAAGTCAGAGCCAAGGGCACGGATTATGGACAAGGTTCAAAGAGGACAGAGAAATGCAAGAGATCCATGGGTCACCTTTGAAGTCTGGGCCTGAGCCATGGTCTGGGCTTCCTCACCTTCAGGCATCTTTTGAAACCATCAGGGCCCTTTCTTCCATGTACATTTCAAGGGAGTCTAAAAGTTTTTTTCATGCTAGGAAAATTCCTCACAGAGTTATCAGGGGTCAGACTTTGCTCCATGCTGGCAAGGAGCTTGAACAATTGTATGTTACTTTAGGTTCCCTCAAAAGAAAGCGCTGAGACAAGTATTCAAGGTTTCTGTGGGATGTAATCCTAGGAAGCAGTAGGGGTGTGGGGAATTCACGCATACAAGGGAAGGAAAAGTCAACACAGAGTGCTAGTTTCGAGGGAAACTCGGAGAAATGGTGTAGGACACAAACTCCAAGGAGGCAAGAGGGCTTGAATATTTGAGGGTATTTATACACTGGTAGGGAGAAGGCAATGGCACCCCACTCCAGTACTGTTGCCCGGAAAATCCCATGGATGGAGGAGCCTGGTAGGCTGCAGTCCATGGGGTCGCTAAGAGTCAGACACGACTGAACGACTTCACTTTCACTTTCCACTTTCATGAATTGGAGAAGGAAATGGCAACCCACTCCAGTGTTCTTGCCTGGAGAATCCCATGGATGGAGAAGCCTGGTAGGCTGCAGTCCATGGGGTCGCAGAGTCGGACACGAATGAAGCGACTTAGCAGCAGCAGCAGCATACATTGGTAACAGTATTGCTTCTGTTTTATGTTTTGGTTTTTTGGCTGGGACGCATGTGGTATCTTAGGCTCCCGACCAGGGATAGAACCGCTGCCCGCCCACCGCCCACCCCCACTGGCAGGTGAAGTTTAAACTACTGGACCCGACGGGAAAGTCCAAAACATACACATTTTAAAAATTTTATTCTTTTCCTTTATGGTTTATCTATAAAGCTGTGCTTTTCTGTTTTTGTTTTTGTTTTTTTTAATTGACGTATAGTTGATCTACAGTGTATTATCCCTCTTATTTTGCGCCTCCCCCTCCCCCCCCCCTCCCTGAGTTCCAGAGCCATTCCCATGTAAAGAACGGGGATCGTTGGAGCTGGGAATAGAGACATGATGGGTCAGGACGCCTTCCTCCCTCTTCTCTCTTTCCCGAAGCTGGACCACCATGCCCACCCTTCGGTCGTCATCCTCCGGTACCAGAGCTCCTCTTCCCCAAGCAGCGCGTCCTCGCCGCTGCGCAGAGCGGTAGCGGCTGGACGGAGGAGCTTGTCTACTGCTTCTAGTTCTGTGTCTGTCGCTATGCCCTGCGATGACCGGGACTCGAAGCAGACTTCAGAGGGGTGAGTGGAGTTGGTGAGAAGTGGTTGCGTCGTCCTCAGGTTTTTCTCATTTTCATTTTCCAAACGAGCAAACTGGCAACATGTGTGTGACTGTGAAAACCAAGGAGATGGTGTGCTGGTTCAGAACAGTGACCCACGCCTGCCCCCAGCTCTGCTGGGTGCCTTTCGGCTGTAGGTGTTGGAAGCGTCAAGGATAATCCATCCTGTTATAAATCCATCATCCATCTTGTCTAAACTTTTCTTGAACACGTTTCTGTGTTCAGCAGGAACAGCCTCTGGTAAGGGCCCAGACATGGGGGAAAGGGAAAAGAGTTATTTGGTGTCAGAAAACTAGTATATCCTTTTTAGTTGGTGTCGTGTAATTCCTTCATTTGGGGTTATAGAAACAAGTCATTACCTGTCAGCATTTATGAGCTTATTCTGTGACAGTTATCAGAGTACATCCTGGGTTTAAATAAAATTTTTTTTAATCTTTCCAGGAAAAAAAAAGTCTCATACAAGGTCTAATTTATCCCCTGGTAAATTTTTTTTATTGAGGTATAGTTGATGTATGATATTATATAAGTTTCATATATACAACATAATGATTCACCATTTTTAAAGTTTATATTTCAGTTATAGTTATAAAAATATCCCCTGGTAATTTTAATTAGTCTCTTGTAAATCATTGTGCTGTTTAGGACCAGGTTATATCTATTTTGTACATTTTAATCAGTAAGAGGTGAATTTGTTTTAATGGCTGAAATTTAACACCAGGCACATATTAATCTCCTGTTTGTGTATTAGTATTAATCAAACACAACTTCCTGACCCATGCTAATTTTTCTCTACACAGCAGTGATCCCCCTGACTGCCTACATGAATATCTTTATCTTTTTTTTTTAACGTGGATATTAGGAAAGAGTTCAGAGAAGGAAATGGCAACCCACTCCAGTGTTCTTGCCTAGAGAATCCTGTGGACAGAGGAGCCTGGTGGGCTGCTGTCCATAGGGTCACACAGAGTCAGACACAACTAAAGCGACTTAGCAGCAGCAGCATACACCAACTGCAGTCAACCATTGAGGGCTGTTAGGGGAAGGGGTGTTAATTATTGTGGTGACCAAAACAGAGTTGTAGATACTGGTTGATCAATCTTTTATTTGTTAATTGGTCACTTAGGTCTCTCTTTGTGAATTGTATCTTCATATCCTTTGCCCATTTTTCTATTAGTTTTTCTATTTATTATTGATTTATATATTTAGACTCTAATTTTTTCTTCATTGTATGTCTGACAAATATCATTTTCCAGATTTTTGGTCAACTTTTCACTTTCTTAACAGTATCACTCAATAGTCCTTGTTTTTAGTGTAGATTAATTTATCCATCTTTATAGTCTTTGCTTTTTAAGTCTTGTTTAAGAAATCTTTTCCTATCTTGAAGTAACAAAGATGATAATTTACCAGGCATTTTTGCTTTTTACAAATAGTCTTTAACACACTTGGAAAGTAATTATTTGATGATGTAATATAGAGATTCAATATTTAACTTTGGTCATGTTAATATGAAGTATCACAGAAATAACAAATGTACACAAAAATAGAATAGTACAACAAACTCAACACCCAGTCTCAACAATTATTAACTTGTTCTAGTTGATCATTGCTGTGGAGCAAATTACTCAGCAAGCTAGAAAATTAAAACAATAATAAACATTCCTTTTCTCACATAGTTTCTGTGGGTCAGGGTTTCAGGAATGACTTAACTGGGTGGTTCTGGCTCAGGCTCTGTCATGAGGCTACAATTATTGGCCAGGGCTGCAGTCATCTGAAACTTCAACTGTGGCTAAAGGATCTATTTTAAGGTGGCTCATACCTATGGCTGGTAAGGTGTTAGTAGGAAGCACCGTTTCTTTTGGCCTGGGCCTCTTCATAGAGCTGTTAGTGTGTCCTAATGGCATGGTGGCTGGCTTTCCACAGAATTAACAGTCTGAGAAACAGCAAGGTAGAAGTTGTAATACTTTTATGATGTAGTCTTGGAAGACACAAAAGATCACTTCTATGACATTATATTCATTAGAAATGAGTCAATAAATCCCACAGACATCCAAGGAGGGGGTGGAGGGAGGGGATTAGGGTCTACCTTTTAATTGGGAAAAAAAAAAAAAAGAAAAGTCAAGTTGCTCGGTCCTGTCCAACTCTTTGCAACCCCATAGACTGTAGACTGCCAGTCTCCTCTGTCCATGGGATTCTCCAGACAAGAATACTGGAATGGGTTGCCATTTCCTTCTCTGGAAATCTTCCTGACCCAGGGATTGAACCCAGGTCTCCTGCACTGCAGACAGACTCTTTACATTCTGAGCCACCAGGGAAGCCCAATTTTAATTGGAGGATAAGTGCTTTACAATGTTGTGTTGGTTTCTGCTGTACAACATCGCTAATCAGCTGATATACATACACACACACACACACACACACACATATATATATATTGCAGGGCAAAGTAATGTCTCTGCTTTTTAATAGGCTGTCGAGGTTGTTCATAACTTTTCTTCCAAGGAATAAGTGTCTTTTAATTTTATGACTCGGAGAAGGCAATGGCACCCTACTCCGGTACTCTTGCCTGGAAAATCCCATGGATGGAGGAGCCTGGTAGGCTGCAGTCCATGGGGTCGCTAAGAGTCAAGACACGACTAAGCAACTTCACTTTCACTTTTCATTTTCATGCATTGGAGAAGGAAATGGCAACCCACTCCCGTGTTCTTGCCTGGAGAATCCCAGGGACGGGGGAGCCTGATTGGCTGCCGTCTATGGGATCGCATAAGGTCGGACACGACTGAAGTGACTTAGCAGTTTCATGGCTGCAGTCACCATCTGCAGTGATTTTGGCGCCCAAAAAAATAAAGTCTCACTGTTTCCATTGTTTCCCCATCTCTTTGCCATGAAGTGATGGGACAGATGCCATGATCTTTGTTTTCTGAATGTTGAGTTTTAAGCCAAATTTTTTACTCTCTTTCACCTTCATCAAGAAGCTCTTTAGTTCTTCTTTGCTTTCTGCCATAAGGGTGGTGTCATCTGTATATCTGAAGTTATTGATATTTCTCCTGGCAATCTTGATTCCAGCTTGTGCTTCACCCAGCTTGGCATTTCGCATGATGTACTCTGCATACAAGTTAAATGAGCTGGGTGACAGTGTACAGCCTTGACGTACTCCTTTTCCGTTTGACACCAGTCCATTGTTCCATGTCCGGTTCTAACTATTGCTTCTTGACCTGCATACAGATTTCTCAGGAGGCAGGTCAGGTGGTCTGGTATTCCCATCTCTTTCAGAATTTTCCGCACTTTGTTGTGATCCACACAGTCAAAGGCTTTGACATAGTCAATAAAGCAGAAGTAGATGTTTTCCTGGAATTTTCTTGCTTTTTTGATGATCCAATGGATGTTGGCAATTTGATCTCTGGATCCTTTTCTAAATTCAGCTTGAAAATCTGGAAGTTCATGGTTCATGTACTGTTGAAGCCTGGCTTGGAGAATTTTGAGCATTACTTTGCTAGCATGTGAGATGAGTGCAATTATTCAGTAGTTTGAACATTCTTTGTCATTGCCTTTCTTTGAGATTGGAATGAAGACTGACCTTTTACAGTCCTGTGTCCACTGCTGAGTTTTCCAAATTTGTTGGCATATAGAGTGCAGCACTTTCATAGCATCATTCTTTACGATTTGAAATAGCTCAACTGGAATTCCATCACCTCCACTAGCTTTGTTCATAGTGATGCTTCCTAAAGCCCATTTGACTTCACATTCCAGGATGTCTGGCTCTAGGTAAGTGATCACACCATTGTGGTTATCTGGGTCATGAAGATCTTTTTTGTATAGTTCTTCTGTGTATTCTTGCCACCTCTTCTTATTATCTTCTGCTGCTGTTAGATCCATACCATTTCTGTCCTTTATCGAGCCCATCTTTGCATGAAATGTTCCCTTGGTATCTCTAATTTTCTTGAAGAGATCTCTAGTCTTTCCCATTCTATTGTTTTCCTCTATTTCTTTGCATTGATCACTAAGGAAGGCTTTCTTATCTCTCCTTGCTATTCTTTGGAACTCTGCATTCAGATGGGTGTATCTTTCCTTTTGTCCTTTGCCTTTAGCTTCTAAACTATGGTTACCAGAGGAAAATAGGGAATGGAAGGGATAAACTGGGAGATTGGAAGTGACACATACATAATACTATATATAAAATAGAGAACTAATAAGGACCTACCTTATAGCACAGAAAACTCTACTCAATACTCTGTAATGACCTATATGGGAAAAGAATTTTAAAAAGACTGGATATATGTTTATATATAAGTGACTCACTATGCTATACAACAGAAACTAACAAACCATTATAAATCCACTGTATTCCCAATAAAAATTAAAAAAAAAAAAACCTGAAGCAGAAAGAGGGATCCAGCCAAAGAGATGCATGACTTAGACAAAACAGCTGCTTCCTTCCAGTGTGGGCAAAGAAAGTCACCTGCTATATCAGTAAACAAAGACTGTTGCATCCATCAAGCTGTCAGCCACTAAGTTCAGGTCAGTCGCTCAGTCGTGTCCTACTCTTTGCGACTCCATGAATCGCAGCACGCCAGGCCTCCCTGTCCGTCACCAACTCCTGGAGTTCACTCAGACTCACGTCCATCGAGTCAGTAATGCCATCCAACCATCTCATCCTCTGTTGTCCCCTTCTCCTCCTGCCCCCAAGCCCTCCCAGCATCAGAGTCTTTTCCAATGAGTCAACTCTTCGCATGAGGTGGCCAAAGTACTGGAGTTTCAGCTTTAGCATCATCCTTCCAAAGAAATCCCAGGGCTGATCTCCTTCAGAATGGACTGGTTGGATCTCCTTGCAGTCCAAGGGACTCTCAAGAGTCTTCTCCAACACCACAGTTCAAAAGCATCAATTCTTTGGTGCTCAGCTTTCTTCACAGTCCAACTCTCACATCCATACATGACTACTGGAAAAACCATAGCCTTGACTAGACGGACCTTTGTTGGCAAAGTAATGTCTCTGCTTTTGAATATGCTATCTAGGTTGGTCATAACTTTTCTTTCAAGGAGTAAGTGTCTTTTAATTTCATGGCTGCACTCACCATCAGCCACTAAAGCAACTCCAAATGTGCACCTTTAAGGGATTCAGTATGGAACAAAACTGAGATTCTGGCCCAGATGGCTAAGGTGCATATCAAAAGAATGATTTCAATGAGCCCAGACTCTTGCATCATCCCATACAGAAAGAAGTAAATTCTTAACTTGAATTAACTTGAAATTCATTAATTCATTAACTTGAAATACCTGATTTTCTTTAATTCAGAGTAATCTTTTGATGCTGACTACCTGGTTTATTTTTTATTTATTTATTTTTAATTAGAGGATAATTGCTTTACAGTATTGTATTGGTTTCTGTCATATATCAACATGAATCACCCATAGGTATACATATGTACCTCCCTCTTAAACCTCCCTCCCACCTTTGTCACAGAAGACCAGATTTGAGCTCCCTCTGTCATACAGCAAATTTCCACTGGCTATCTAATTTTACATACGGTAATGTGTATGTTTCCGTGCTACTCTCTCAATTCATCCCACCTTCTCCATCTCCTCCATGACCCTAAGTCTGTTTGCTATGTCTGCATCTCCATTGCTGCCCTGCAAACAGGTTCATCAGTACCATCTTTCTAGATTCCATATATATGCTTTAATATACAGCATTTGTTTTTCTCTTTCTGATTTACTATATTCTGTATAATAGGCTCTAGGTTCATCCACCTTATTAGAAATGAGTCAAACATATTCCTCTTTATGGATGAGTAGTATACCACCGTGTATATGTACCACAGCTTCTTTATCCATTTATTTGTCGATGGACATCTAAGTTGTTTCCATGTTCTGCTATTGTAAATAATGCTGCAGTGAGCATTGAGGTACATGTATCTTTTTCAATTATGGTTACCTCAAGGTATATGCCTAGTAGCTGGGTCATATGGTAGTTTTATTCCTAGTTTTTTAAGGAATCTCGATACTGTTCTCCATAGTGGGGAAAAAAAGTGAAAGTGAAGTCGCTCAGTCGTGTCCAACTCTTTGCAACCCCATAGACTGTAACCCACCAGGCTCTGTATATGGGATTTTCCAGGCAAGTGTACTCGAATAGGTTGCCATTTCCTTCTCCAGGGGATCTTCCGAACCCCGGGATTGAATCCAGGTCTCCCACATTGCAGGCAGACACCTTACGCAGACACCTTACCATCTGAGCCCCAGGGAAGCCTATGGTTCTCCATGATGGCTGTATTAACTTGCATTCCCACCAGCAGTGGGAATGCAAATTTTTTCCACATCCTCTCCAGCATTTATTGTTTATAGATTTTTTGATGATGGCTATCCTGACCAGTGTGAAGTGATACCTCTTTTAGTTTTGATTTGCATTTCTCTAATAATGAGGAATGCTGAGAATCTTTTCATGTGTTTATTAGCCATCTGTATGTCTTCTTTGGAGAAATGTCTCTTTAGGCCTTCTGTCCACTTTTTGATTGGGTTGTTTGTTTATCTGGTATTGAGCTGAACAGGCTGCTTGTATATTTTAGAGATTAAGCCTTCATCAGTTGTTTTGTTTGGTATTATTTTCTCCCATTCTGAGAGTTGTCTTTTCAACTTGTTTATAATTTCCTTCACTGTGCAAAAGTTTTTAAGCTTAATTAGGTCCCATTTTTAATTTTTTGTTTTTATTTCCATTACTCTAGGAGGTGGATCATAGAGTATCTTGCTGTGATTTATGTCAAAGAGTATTTTGCCTATGTTTTCCTCTAAGAGTTTTATAGTTTCTGATTTTACATTTAGGTCTTTAATCCATTTGGAGTTTATTTTTGTGTATGGTGTTAGAAAGTATTCTAATTTCATTCTTTTACATGTAGCTGTCTAGTTTTCCCCGCACCACTTACTGAGGAGTCTATCTTCTCTCTATTGTATATTCTTACCTTGTTTGTCAAAGATAAGGTTTCCACAGGTGTGTGGGTTTATCTCTGGGCTTTCTGTCTTGTTCCATTTGCCTATATTTCTGCTTTTGTGCCACTACCATACCATGCTTGATAAATGTATGTTTGTAATATAGTGTAAAGTCAGGCAGAGTGATTCCCCCAGCTCCATTCTCCTTTCTCAAGATTGTTTTGGCTGTTCAGGGTCTTTTGTGCTTCCATACAAATTGTGAAATTTTTTCTTCTAGTTCTGTGAAATATACCATGGGTCGTTTTATAGGGATGCATTGCACCTGTAGATTGCTTTGGGTAGGATAGTCATTTTGACAATATTGATTCTTCCAATCCAAGAACATGTATGTCTCTACATCTGTTTGTGTTGTCTTTGATTTCTTTCATCAGTGTCTGATAGTTCTCTGCATACAGGTCTTTTGTCATTTTAGGTAGGTTTATTCCTAGGTATTTTATTCTTTTGTTGCAATGGGGAATGGGATTGTTTCCTTAATTTCTCTTTCTGATTTTTCATTGTTAGTGTATAAGGATGCAAGGGATTTCTGTGTATTAATTTTATATTCTGTAATTTTGCTATGTTTCTTGATTAGCTCTAGTAATTTCCTAGTGACCTCTTTAGGGTTTTCTATGTATAGTATCATGCCATCTGCAAGCAATGAGAGTTTTGCTTCTTCTTTTCCAATCTGGATTCATTTTATTTCTTTTTCTTTTCTGACTGCTGTGGCCAGAACTCCCAAAACCATATGGAATAATAGTGGCGAGAGTGGGCACCTTGTCTTGTTCCTGATCTTAGAGGAAATGCTTTCAGTTTTTCACCATCGAGAATAATGTTTGTTGTGGGTTTGTCGTATATATTCTTTAGTATCTTGAGGTATTTTCCTCGTATGCCTACTTTCTGGAGAGTTTTTATCATAAATGGATGTTGAATTTTGTCAAGAACTTTCTCTGCATCTATTAGGATGATCATATGATTTTTATCTTTCAGCTTGTTAATATGGTGTATCACATTGATTGCTTTGAGTATACTGAGGAATCCTTGCATCCCTGGGATAGAGCCAGTTGATCATGATGAAAAATCCTTTTAATATGCTGTTGGGTTCTGTTCGCTAGAATTTTGTTGACAATTTTTGCATCTATGTTCATCAGTGATATTGGCCTATAATTTTCTTTTTTTTTGTCTGGTTTTGGTATCAGGGTGATGGTGGCCTTGTAAAATATGTTTAGGAGTTTTTCTTCCTCTGCAGTTTTCTGGAAGAGTTGACCAGGATAGATGTTAGCTCTTCTCTAGACTTTTGATAGAATTCACCTGTGAAGCCATGTGGACCTGAGCTTTTGTTTGTTGGAAGATTTTTGATTACACTTTTTATTTCTGTGCTTGGAATTAGTCTGTTCATATTTTCTTTTTCTCTCTGATTCATTTTTGGAAGGTTATACTTTTCTAAGAATTTGTCCATATATTCCAGGTTGTCCATATTATTGGCATATAATTGCTCATAGTAGTCTCTTATGAACCTTTGTATTTCTGTGTTGTCTGTTGTCAACACAGAATTAAAGTTTCCCCTTTAATAGTTATTAGCATTTGCCTTATATAGTGAGGTGCTCCTATGTTGAGTGCATATATATTTATAATTGTTATACCTTCTTCTTGAATTGATCCCTTGATCATTATGTAGTGTCCTTCCTTGTCTCTTGTAACAGTCTTTATTTTAAAGTCTATTTTATCTGATGTAAGTATTGCTACTCCCACTTTCTTTTGATTTTCATTTGCATGGAATATCTTTTTCCAGCCCCTCTTTCAGTTTGTATGTGTCTCTAGGTCTGAAGTGACTCATTTGTAGACAGCTTATATAGGGGTCTTGTTTTTGGATTCATTCAGCCAATATGTGTCTTTTGGATGGAGCATTTAGTCCATTTACATTCAAGGTAATTATCAATATGTATGATCCTATTACCAATTATTTTATTGTTTTGTGTTTGCTTTTGCAGGTCTTTTCTCTCTCGCATTTCCTGTCTAGAGAAGTTCCTTTAGCATTTATTGGACAGCTGGTTTGGTAGTGCTGAATTCTCTTAACTTTTGCCTATCTGAAAGCTTTTGATTTCTTCTTCAAATCTGAATAAGATCCTCACTGGATAGAGTAATCTTGGTTGTAGGTTTTTTTTCCTTTTATCACTTTAGTTTCTGTTGAAACATCAGCTATTAGCCTTATTGGGATCCCTTTGTATATTATTTGTTGCTTTACCTTTGCTGCTTTTAATATTTGTTCTTTGTATTTAATTTTTCTTAATTTGATTAATAAATGTCTTGGTGTGTTTCTCCTTGGGTTTATCCTGTATGGCACTCTGGGCTCCCCGGACTTGGGTGGGAGCTTTCCCTAACTTTCCAATGCTAAGGAAGTTTTCAACTATAATCTCTTCAAATATTTTTTCATACCTTTTCTTTTTTCTTCTTCTTCTGGAACTCCTGTAATTCTAATGTTGGTACACTTAATGTTGTCCCAGAGGTCTCTGAGACTGTCCTCATTTCTTTTTAATTTTTCCTTATTCTCCTCTGCTTCAGTTATTTCCACCATTCTATCTCCTGGTTCACTTCTTTGTTCTTCTGCCTCAGATAGTCTACTATTGGTTCCCTCTAGTGTGTTTTTAATCTCAGTTATTGTGTTGTTCATTGCTGATTGTCTATATCTTTAATTCTTCTAGGTCCTCGTCAAACATTCCTTGCATCTCCTTGATCCATGCCTCCGGTCTATTTATCTGTGCCTCCATTTTATTTCCAAGATTTTGGATCATGTTTGCTATCGTTACTCTGAATTGTTTTTCAGGTAGACTATTTATTTCCTCTTCATTTATTTGGTCTTATGGGTTTTTACCATGTTTATTCATCTGGTGCATGTTTTTCTTTTCATTTGTTTAATTTACTGTGTTTGGAATCTCCTTTCTGCAGGCTGCAGGGTCGTAGGTCTTCCTAATTGTGGAGTCTGCCCCCGATGGGTGGGGTTAGACCTTGTGAAGCTTTCCTGGTTGGGAGGACTTGTGCCTGTGCTCTGGTGGATGGAGCTGGATCTTGTCTCTCTGAAGGGCAGTGCTATGTCTAGTAGTGTGTCTTGGGGTGACTATGGGCTTGGTATGGCTTTGGGCAGCCTTTCTGATAATGGGCAGGGCTGTGTTTCTGTTTTGCTAATGATTTGGCATGCGGCATCCAGCATTGGAGCTTTCTAGCCTTTAGGTGGGGCTTGGTCTTAGTGTTGATATGGAGGCATTTGGGAGAGCTTTTGCCAATTAATGTTCCATGAGGTCGGGAGTTCTCTGGTGGTTCAAAGTCCTTGATTCAGATTTCCCACCTCAGAGATTCAAGCCTGACTCCCTACTGAGGCACCAAAACCTCACAGGCCTCAAAGCACAGAAGACAAAACCCCAAAACTAATGGTGAAAGCAACACCTCAATAGCCAGAGCACCCAAAGAACCTTGCACATGAGTTTTATGTGGATCTATATACTCCTTTCCAATGGTCAGGGACTCCTGCCAGTTCTCAAATGGTGTTTTGTGAGATCTTCTGCATCAGAACATGTATTCCTGATGCAAGCATGGAGAAAGAAGTACTCCACATGCACCTACTCCTCTGCCATTTTGTTGTCCATCCTGACTACTTGGTTTATGTTGCAAAAGCTCCTGTTTATCCTGGCTCCTCACTAACTTCTTTGGAAAATGTCCCTCAGAGTTACTTGAGAGGCTGTCTCCCAGGCTTCAGTCCTCAGTGTGTTTGCTGAATAAAACAAAATTTTCAGCTTTTTTTCTTTTTTTAAAGTGTTTTCACATAACTTTTAAAAAATTTGAGTTATGCTTTCTGGAGGACCCAGATTGAAGACATAATTGGTTCCAAATAAGGTCCACCCTTAGCATTTGACTGATCTGTCCTTTAGCTCTTTAATTTACAGCTTCCATGCCCTTCCACTTCTTTTCTCTTGCACTTATTTGGTTATTATAATAAACCATATTCTTGTTCTGATGAGTTTTCCACATTCTAGATTTTGCTGACTTCTCTTACTATGGTGTTGTATATCATTTTCCTCTATTCCCTATATTTCCTAAACTGGTAGTTAGATCTATAATCTCGATCATATTCAGAGGCTATTATATCAAGCAATGCAAATATAGAGTATTTCCATCATCCAGAAGGCTATATTAGACAGAACTTGCCTAGAGCCATTAATTCACTTTAATTTTAATATTTACAATGTCTAGTATTTCATTCTATCATTCTTTATGTATTTGTTAACTGTGATTGTTCTGTAAAGAAATAACATTTCCCCATGAACTATTTACTTATTGTGAGGTATAGTTTGTACAGTAAAAGTATGATAAGCACAAAGTGCTTATGTGCCTTCGTTTACCAATAATCAGAACAATGAAATAATTCCCTGGCATCCTCTGAAGTTGATCAAAATATTTTGTAGTTCTTATTGTTTTGAATATTGTGGTATATGACTTATCTCATGTCTTTCAGTTCATTGTAGTCACTTGTCTTTCTAATTCTCAAATTGTCGCATATAGTAGGTTGGTTTCTACAGTAGGATTTAAAGTCCTCACCCCACCCCAGGTGCCAAGCATGGCTTGTGAGTTTTTAGTTCCCTGACAAGGGATTGAATCCAGACCACAGCAGTGAAAATCCCCACCACTGTACCACCAGGGAATTCCCCCAAATTTTCTCATTTCTAATACAAGATATTTCAGGCTCTTCTTGTACATTTTATGCCTTAGACATGGAATTAGACATTTTTTTTTTTTCAAATAATCCTGGTTCGTTTTAGAGAAAAACAGTATTTATAGATCACAATCCAGATACTAGCGGTACTCATTCCTAGAGACATGGCAGCTTTTGTTTTTTTAGCATACAAAGAGAAATTTTTGTTTGTTTAAAGAAAATACATCTTAAGTTCATGGTAATTTCCAAATTCAAACTTAAGACTACAAGATTTTACTTTACTTTGAGTCGATGTTTGTAGCTCTTTTTCCCTGAGCTGAGAATCTTGGTTCCTAATGTTCTCAACACAAGTACCCGTTTCCTTTGTCCTATAAACTATATTAATCTGATTAAGTTGTGTCCATAATGTACTGATTGTTAAATATCTTGACTATCATCCTTACCTTATGACTTTCAAATTCTGTGAGTTAATTGTTCTTTCCCTGAATTTTCTCATTTACAGTGAATTGCTATCATCCTGCTGCTGCTGCTAAGTCGCTTCAGCCATGTCCAACTCTGTGCGACCCCATAGACGGCAGCCCACCAGGCTCCCCCATCCCTGGGATTCTCCAGGCAAGAACACTGGAGTGGGTTGCCATTTTCTTCTCCAATGCATGAAAGTGAAAAGTGAAAGTGACCTCACTCAGTCATGTCCAACTCTTAGCAACCCCATGGACTGCAGCCTACCAGGCTCCTCCGTTCATGGGATTTTCCAGGCAAGAGTACTGGAGTGGGGTGCCATTATCTTCTCTGGCTATCCTCCTACCACCCATGATTTAGTACACCTATCAGCCAAGGAACTTAGCCTCCCCTTCTATAGCAGTAGAAAAGAATCCCAGGCCATGAGAGAGTTAACACCCCATGTGTACACTTTGACCAGTGTAAGATAAGAGGAGAGAACCAGCAAATAATCTTTCATTTTTATCCCTCGGTGGAACATTCCAATACATGGCAGGTTTGCATAACTTTTAAAGAAGACTTGTGTGTAACTAAGCAACCAGGTATGTTTTCTTGAAGCTTTGGTGGGTTCAATAATAAAGCAGGTTGCATTTACTTTCTTTCCTTCCCCATATTTCTATGTTCTGTTGTTCTGGGATTGTACCTCATTGTACCTTACCATAGTACCTAAGACTCTATTATGAAATCTTTGCTTCTTGCTCTGTTCCCTAGGGAATTCAAGCAAAGACAATTTCCCAGGATCTTTTCCTTTAGAATAGAGAAGGGTAATTCTGGTGAATTAACATGCATCACAGCTGAGTCTTATGATCAGGCAAGTATGGATGACAATACCTTAAAGCATCCTCAGATTTCAGATCTTGTGTCAACAGGAAATGTCCTGCTAAAGCTGTACAGAATTCAGAAGGGGATCCATGCCAGAAACTTTTATTGTTGAATTTATTTATTTATTTATACATTCATTCAGCAAATATGTATTGTATATATATTTCATGTGGACAAAATTCTAGATAAGGAATATACATTGGTGAATTAAAGAAAAAGCTGCTTCTCCTCAGAAAGCTGGATTCTAAGACTTGACATCATAGAGATGAACACAGAAATCTCAGCCATAATACTGGGCCATGTGGGCACACAGGAAATGTTGAAACCACTAGTAATAGCAGATACCATAATGAAGTTGGAAATGAAAGGCATTTATGGCAACCCACAAGTATCATGCCAGAAACTTTTAGATATGGCCATGGAGGACAATGAACAAGACGATCAGCACAGAGAGAAGCCAGGAGGCATTAAGATGGAACTGACCAAAAAACATTGTCAGCTGCCAAAGCAAAGAGCACTTGCATCAACTGTAAATAGTATTAATAGTAAAGAATCTGCCTTCCAATGCAGGAGACCAGGATTCAATCCCTGGATCAGGAAAATCCCCTGGAGGAGGAAATGGCAACTCACTCCAGTATTCATGCCTGGGAAATCCCATGGATAGAGGAGCCTGGTGAGCTACAGTCTATAGGGTTGCAAAAAGTCAAACATGACTAAGTGACTGGGCATGCACAGACACACACCCACACAAACACAGTTTATTTGGGAGGTAAAGGGGAATACTGGTAGAAGAGTAACGAAGTGACACAGGAAGAGTAAGACAACAAATATAGGGTGTATAATCAAACCAGTTACCACTGTGTATAATTAGATCTTAATCCCATGGGAAGCTCTGGGAGCCACTGCAGAACATGCACCACGGTGTTATTCCACTACAAAGAGTGAGGGAGCTGAAGTGTTCATGTATCAACTCCTGTCGTTCATTGGTTGAGAGCAGCTCTCAGGGAGGGAAAAACATTAATTCCTCTGTTCTTCTGGCCTACTGTGTAGGTGACGAAATAGTGAATAATGAGAGAAAGCCCTTATTCAGAGAAGCACACATACTGGCTGCTGGAAAACAGGCTAATATGCACTGAAGTGGTGAGGACAAGGGGCTTTGATTAAGGCAATAACAGCATTTGCTGCAAGAAGTGAAAGAGTTTCTCTTCAGTTGTGATCCAACTGCATCATCTTAAATAGGGGCATTTTAAAAGTTGCAGGCATGGGTGTGTGAATGCTGAAGGGAACTACAGACAAGATCTGACTCTGCTTTTTAGAATCCACCGTCTCCCATTTCTTATGATTCTGATGGGGCTGTCACTCAAAAGGCTTATCTTCCCTATGACAAGGTGTACAAGTGACCCAAGCTGACCAATCGTGTTAGATTATTGTAGTAGACACTGTTGGCAGCCCAGTTAGATTCCCTTTACTGGTCATTCTCTAGTTCAGGTGAGTGTTCCTGACAGCTTCACTTTTCTTCAGAGAATTTCCCTCAGCAGAAAAGGGTAATCTGCATTCACCTATTCCTATTCCACTTCTAAAGATAAGGAGACACAAAAAACAGATCACTTGCCTCACATGGGAAGTGGGGAGAGACAATTCTGAAGAACAGTTTAGGCTTCAGTGCTCCCTCAAGAGATCAGGTTGGACGGCAGCTGAACCCTCATCTTTGCCTGGTCTCTTCCCTGGTCCCGTTGTTTCCCTCACCTGCTTATAGAGCTTTTCCTGAGAGTACTCTCCAATCAATCAGATGCAACTGAATCCCTGGCTCATGCTCTACTCCTAGGATACTCAAACCAAAACCATTCAGTGAGATACAATGATGGATTGGCCCAGGGGAAGACACAAGACCCTGGCATAACTAGAGCCTTTGGACACATTGATATGGACTCTGGGAAACCTGTCTTTAAAGTTATGAGCTACATGTTCTTAAGAACATTGTGGTAGGTGTATGTTTACTCCCTAAAATATATTTCATTCTTCCTCTGATAACAGCATGTTGATTTTAGAAGAAGAGGAAAGGAACTATTAATACTTCTTTCTCTTATTCTTGTCTCCTCTATTTTGAGAGGAGGTAACTTCTTCTTGAGTCTGTAAGTGGGCATATGACCCAGACTGACCTTCCCATGGCCACAGAGGTTGTTTGGCATGGTCATATGACCCAGTCAGAGCCATTGAAATATGCTGATTGGTAAGAGAGAGGAAAAAAATACTTCTTTTTTCCCCTGGGACTAAGAGCATCAAGAATGAGTGGAACTTAGGGCTGCTGGAGGCCATCATGAGGAACCTGAATATAAAGCCAGAACAGCAGAAGGCAGGATACTGTGGAGGGGGTGAAATGAGTCCTAGCTGTTGTTGTCGGAGCTCTTGGTTCAAGTTCCACTCAGTCTTATTTTAGATTACATTTCTTTGATTACACAGGCTGAGTTCCCTTCTTTGTTTAAACCAATTTGGGTTGGATTTTATAATACTGACAAGCAAAACAATTCTGACAAATACAATGATAGCAAGCCTGCAACTGCAGGAAAATATATTGCTGCCATGTAAAGAGACCCTTGGTGACAATGAAACCTACTCATAAGAAATAATTAGAACTAAGAGATGGAGAGAGGTATTGCTATGGGCAATATCTAAGCAACAGAATCCTGTCATTTCTGAAGTATATTGCTCCTTTGGGTTCTCAATTATATCAACACAAAAATTTCCCCTTTTTTTTCTTAAAGGAGTAGGAATTAAGATTTATCACTTTCAAAGGAAAGGGTTCTCACACAATACCCTTTTCTCACTTTTCCTTTGTGCCACTTTATTTTTTTTTTGTATGGAGTTGAAGGCTTTCTGTTTATATTCTGGCCTTGATCTTTTGTCATGGTTTGCTATACATAATTTATTCTACCACTTATCTTTTACTTTGTTTATGCTATTTCTCATTGCTGAGAAGGTCATAGTTTTATTGGATTTAAATCAACAAGCTTCACCTTTATCATCTTTGGATTATTGGACATGGTTTCTTGGTTGAAAGTGATGGAAACCCAACTCAATCTAGTTCTGATAAAAAGACAATTTATTGGCTAACAAAACTGAGAATTCTAGAGATATTTGGTCCTGAGTCACAACTAGAATCATAACTCCAACCATGTCATTAGGACCATTTCTCTCTCAATCTGTTCAATTCCTGGGCTTCTTTCCCCTTGAAGCTTCCTACATCTTTTTGGAAATGTGGCCCATATTATTACATTTCATGGTTCCAAAGGAATAGAGAAAGACTGTCCTGATGGATTTGGCATAGGCATCCCATGAGAACTTGCTAGCTATTATGGGCACTCTGGCCAATATGTATTGTAACCCTATTTCTCTGTCTGGTGACTGGTTCAGCCATTTCAAGCTACTCAGAATGTGAGTCAACCATGCGGGTTGAAAGAGTTTGGTTTTGGAACAACTGGAGGAAGGGAAAACCTAATAAGCTTATGATAGCTACTGTGCTTAGCTCCATTTTTGTGTCTTGTTTATGAAAACCTTCCTTTTCCCAAATTATATTTTTCATATTTTATATACAGATACATGTGTATGTTTATATACTTTAAATCTGCTCATACTTTTTTACTTTTAAAAACTGTTTTTATTTCAGATCTGTATTCCATCTAGAAAGTATTTTTATTTATGGCATGACATAGATATATAACTTAATTTTTCCCCATATGTTAAACCTATTGTCTTAAAACCATATGTTGAACAGTATACCCTTTCCCCATAATTTGTAATAAATGCTGCATTCATTACAAACTAGATTCTACATTTATGTAGGTCTGTTATTTGACTATGCATTGCTCCACTGATCAGGTTTTCTATCCCTGTAGTCTTTCACTTGCCTCTAAAGTTCTGGCAGGCATATCTGGGGCTCTGATTCTCGTTGATTTCATCTCTGTTTATCTAATTCTGTACAACAATGAAATTAAAAGATTCTTGCTCCTTAAAAGAAAAGTTATGACCTACCTAGACAGCATATTCCGGAGAAGGCAATGGCACCCCACTCCAGTACTCTTGCCTGGAAAATCCCATGGATGGAGGAGCCTGGTGGGCTGCAGTCCATGGGGTCGCTACAGTCGGATACGACTGAGCGACTTCACTTTCACTTCTCACTTTCATGCACTGGAGAAGGAAATGGCAACCCACTCCAGTGTTCTTGCCTGGAGAATCCCAGGGACGGGGGAGCCTGGTGGGCTACCGTCTATGGGATCACACAGAGTTGGACACGACTGAAGTGACTTAGCAGCAGTAGCAGCAGCAGAAAGCATATTCGGAGAAGGCAATGGCACCCCAGTCCAGTACTTTTGCCTGGAAATTCCCATGGGCGGAGGAGCCTGGTAGGCTGCAGTCCATGGAGTCGTGAAGAGTCAGATACGACTGAGCAACTTTCACTTTTCACTTTCATGCATTGGAGAAGGAACTGGCAACCCACTCCAGTGTTCTTGCCTGGAGAATCCCAGGGACAGGGAGCCTGGTGGGCTGCCATCTATGGGGTCGCACAGAGTCGGACACGACTGAAGTGACTTAGCAGCAACTTAGCAGCAGACAGCATATTAAAAAGCAGAGATGTTACTTTGCCAACAGAGGTCCATCTAGTCAAAGATATGGTTTTTCCAGTAGTCATGTATGAATGTGAGAGTTGAACTATAAAGAAAGCTGAGTACCAAAGAACTGATGCTTTTGAACTGTGGTGCTGGAGAAGTCTCTTGAGAGTCCCTTGGACAGCAAGGAGATCCAACCAATCCATCCTAAAGGAAATCAGTCCTGAATATTCATTGGAAGGACTAACGCTGACGCTGAAACTCTAATACTTTGGCCACCTGATGTGAAGAACTGACTCATTTGAACAGACCCTGATGCTGAGAAAGATTGAAGGCAGGAGAAGAAGGGGACAACAGAGAATAAGATGGTTGGATGGCATCACCGACTCAATGGACATGAGTCTGAGTAATCTCCAGGAGTTGGTGATGGACAGGGAAGCCTGGCATGCTGCAGTCCGTGGGGTCACAAAGAGTCAGACATGACTGAGTGACTGAACTGAACTGAATGGAATCTGATTCTTTCAATTTTTCTTTATTTGATAGTTTAAATTTTCATTTAAAGAATCCCCTGTCTACTGGTTAAGACTCTGATGCTTTCATTGCAGAGGGCATTGGTTCAGCCTCTGGATGGGGAACTGAAAAACAAAAAGGAAAAAGAAAGAGAAAGAAAGAAAAAACAGACAAACCACTGGCCCACTGACTTATTTTGTCTGTTTTGTCAGTTTCTGAGCGAAGTACGTTAAAATGGCTTACCTTGATTATGGCCATATCTACTTCTAGTTCTGTCAATCTAGCTTTTAATATTAAGTACTATGTTATTAGGTGCCTATAAACTTATAATTATTATATCTTCCTGGCAAATTGAACATTTCGCCATTATGAAAAAAAATCTCCATTTCTAGAAATCCTGTTTGCCTTAAAGTCTATTTTGTCTGATATGAATACAGCTACCTTAGCTTTCTTTTGATTAACATTTGTATGGTATGTGTTTTCCATCCTTTTTTTATTCAACTTTTCTCAGTTCTTTCCTTGTTTTCTTGACCTTTCTCTGTGAAGAATACTGACTACATATTTTGTCCCTTAATTTGTCTGATGTTTTCCTCATGACTTGACAGTGGTTATAGGATTTGAGGATGAAAAACACAAAGGTAAAGTGACCTTCTTATCACATCATATTGTTGTTCAGTTGCTAAGTCGAATCCGGCTCTTTTCGACCTCATGGACTATAGCACGCCAAGCTCCTCTGTCCTTCACAATCTCCCAGAGTTTGCCCAAATCCCTGTCCATTGAGTCCCTGATGCTATCTGACCATCTCATCCTCTGCCACCCTCTTTTTCTTTTGCCTTCAACCTTTCATAACATCAGGGTCTTTTCCAATCAGTTGGCTCTTAGCATCAGGTGGTCATAGTACTGGAGCTTCGGCTTCAGCAACAGTGTTTCCAATGACTATTCAGGGTTGATTTCCTCCAGGATTGACTGGTTTGATCTCCTTGCCATCCAAGGGACTCTCAAGAGCCTTTTCCAGCACCACAATTTGAAAGCATCATTTTTTTTGTCGCTCAGCCTTAGTCCAACTCTCATACTCATACATGACTACTGGAAAAACCATAGCCTTGACTATATGGATCTTAGTCAGCAAAGTGATGTCTCTGCCTTTTTTTTTTTTTTTTTTTGTCTCTGCTTTTTAATACACTCACTAGACTTTCTTTCCAAGGAGCAAACATCTTTTACTTTCATGGCTGCAGTCATAATCCACAGTGATTTTGAAGCCCAGGAAAATAAAACATGTCACTGTTTCCACTTTTTCCCCTTCTATTTGTCATGAAGTGATGGGACCAGATGCCATGATCTTAGTTTTTTTAATGCTGAGTTTCAAGCCAGTTTTTTCACTCTCCTCTTTCACCCTCATCAAGAAGCTCTTCAGTTCCTCTTCACTTTCTGCCATTAGAGTAATATCATCTGCATATCTGAAATTATTGATATTTCCACTGGCAATCAACTTATTACTGATGATAATAACTTTGATCACTTAGTTAAGGTGGTGTTCTCCATTGTAAAATTATTATTTTTCCCCTTTCATATTCTATTATTTGGAAGTAAGTCACCAAGTTCAACCCATACTCACAAAGGACAGTGAAAGGAATTCAACTCTCTTTCTGCAAAGGGGGAAGGATGTCTACATATACTATTTGACATTATTCCATAAAGGAGATTTGTCTCATCTCCCCCAGTTGTTTGGTTATTCAATCATTTTGTTGTTTTAAGTATAGACTCAAGTATATTTATTTTATATCTTGTGCTGTAATTCAATATCACATTATTTCTTTTGTTTCCCAATTTGTTTTAGCTTTGGCCATTAGGAACTCCTCCGAGTTGGCTCTAGTATCCCTTTGACTTGCACCATCTATTTTCATTGTTGTAATTTCTGAGCAATTCCTTCATTTCTGGTTCTATAAAATGCTCTAGGCTCATTTTGTATTTTCCTTGCTCCAGAGCTAAATTCAGTCATTTCTCCAAGGAGTTTCTTTTGATTGGAGAATGGTATTAGAAACCAAGATCTCGGCATTGGGTGTATTTGTTTCTATTGTAGTGTCACTGCTCCCAGGATTTCTTAGTAGGAAGAGGAAATATATATATGTATACCTACCAATGTAGATACACATGTATTTCTAAAGGTATTCCTATATCTATTCATCTGTATATATGTTAAACTAAACATGAGTTCACGTCAAGGCTGTATATCGTCACCCTGCTTATTTAACTTCTATGCAGAATACATCATGAGAAACGCTGAGCTGGAAGAAGCACAAGCTGGAATCAAGATTGCCGAGAGAAATATCAATAATCTCAGATATGCAGATGACACCACCCTTATGGCAAAAAGTGAAGAGGAACTCAAAAGCCTCTTGATGAAAGTGAAAGAGGAGAGTGAAAAAGTTGGCTTAAAGCTCAACATTCAGAAAACGAAGATCATGGCATCTGGTCCCATCACTTCATGGCAAATAGATGGGGAAACAGTGGAAACAGTGTCAGACTTTATTTTTTGGGGCTCCAAAATCACTGCAGAGGTGATTGCAGCCATGAAATTAAAAGACGCTTACTCCTTGGAAGGAAAGTTATGACCAACCTAGATAGCATATTCAAAAGCAGAGACATTACTTTGCCAACTAAGGTCCATCTAGTCAAGGCTATGGTTTTTCCAGTAGTCATGTAGGGATGTGAAAGTTGGACTGTGAAGAAAGCTGAGCGCCAAAGAATTGATGCTTTTGAACTGTGGTGTTGGAGAAGACTCTTGAGAGTCCCTTGGACTGCAAGGAGATCCAACCAGTCCATTCTAAAGGAGATCAGTCCTGGGTGTTCTTTGGAAGGAATGATGCTAAAGCTGAAACTCCAGTACTTTGGCCACCTCATGCGAAGAGTTGACTCATTGGAAAAGACTCTGATGCTGGGAGGGCTTGGGGGCAGGAGGAGAAGGGGACGACAGAGGGTGAGATGGCTGGATGGCATCACCGACTCGATGGACCTGAGTCTGAGTGAACTTCAGGAGTTGGTGATGGACAGGGAGGCCTGGTGTGCTGCAATTCATGGGGTCACAGAGAGTCTTACATGACTGAGTGACGGAACTGAACTGAAACATGAGTTCATATTAGTTGCCAGTGGGTATATTTTTAAATTCATTCATTGTGTAGGAATCCTGATAAGACCTTTCCAACCAGAAGCTTCAGTTTTGAGAATCAGATGATTTCCTTGAGAAGTTCCTCTTACCATTTTCTCATTTCTCTCTCTCTCTCTCTCTCTCTCTTTCTCAGTTTCTGTCCTTTTGTCTCCCCCTTCTCTGTGTGTGTGTGTATATCTCACTATCTTTGCCTCTGTCTCCCTCTGTCTAAATTTAGCTAGTATTTCAAGGATGTGCTGGTAAGATGCCTATTTGTTTATATATCTACTCCCTGCCTGCCCTTCTTGTGCTTTCAGGAGACTGACCCTCATAGCTTCTCAGGCTCCCCTGGTCTGTGGGAGGCACTGGCAGGAGACTGCAAGGTGGGAAGAATTTCCTCAAGTTCCTTTTTTCAGTTTGTTTAAGTCTCTGATTTCCATGTTAGTAGCTTTCCATGTTAGGGGACCTATGACCATCTGTTCATATACCCCTGAACTAAAGCTTTGTGTTTGTGAATGAAATTTATCAATTGTGGCTTCATTGTAACATATAGGCAGGACCCGGGAAGTCTCATATGGGGACTCCCCCAGATTTTTGTATTTTAAACTGGGTTGGCCAATTTCTGTAGAGAAGGCTCCTCCTGTGAAGCTGCCTGGTAGGGAGTAGTGTGTGTCAGCAGAAGAGAGAGAGTGGGTGGTGGTAGAATCTATGTGGCTCAAAGCAGGGGATGATGCCAAGGTCTCCATTCAGAGTTCAGACTTCTTTCAGGTCCCCCCTTAGTCCTCCAGCAGCCTCACCCTCAGTCGTGCCGGATCTCCCTAAACTAAGAGTTTTGGGATCCAACCTTTCCAGATGACAAATTCCAGTTTTCTGTACTGATACACAAGGACCAATATTTTCAGCTATGTTCCCCATTCCACCATGAGCTGTGGTATTTCCACTGTCTGAGCATTTCTGGAGTACTGAAGCACAAATTGGCTTCCTCTTGTTGGTTCATCCCCATTTATTTCACAAAAGTGAGAAAACTGAAAGCAATGTTAAAGCAAAATTCTGAAACTAGATTGTGAGCATTTATCAAAATTTTATTTAATTTCTTAAAGAAAAAACCAGCAGGTAGAAAGGAAAAAAAAAGGCTGATTTGCCAGAGCTTGAAAACGGAAGTGTGTGTGTGTACAAATAAACATAGAGTTAGAGTTGGCTCCTGGTGGCTCAGAGGTTAAAGTGTCTGCCTGCAATGCAGGAGACCTGGGTTCGATCCCTGGGTCGGGAAGATCCCCTGGAGAAGGAAATGGCAACCCACTCCAGTATTCTTGCCTGGAGAATCCCATGGATGGAGAAGCTTGGTGGGCCATAGTCCACAGGGTCGCAAAGAGTCGGACATGACTGAGCGATTTCACTTTCACTTTTAGAGTTAATGAAAGGAATTCTAGAGACAATTTGCTAGATAAGATTGAAAACTGGTTAACTTTCTGCTGCTGCTAAATCATTTCAGTCGTGTCAGACTCTGCGACCCCATAGACAGCAGCCCACCAGGCTCCCCTGTCCCTGGGATTCTCCAGGCAAGAACACTGGAGTGGGTTGCCATTTCCTTCTCCAATGCATGAAAGTGAAAAGTGAAAGTGAAGTCGCTCAGTCGTGTCTGACTCTTCAAGACCCCATGGACTGCAGCCTACCAGGCTCCTCTGTCCATGGGAATTTCCACGCAAGAGTACTGGAGTGGGTTGCCATTGCCTTCGCTGGTTAACTTTCTATATGGCCTTAAAATCCTTGTATTTAACTCCACACCCAGGCTATAAAATCATAGAGCTTGTTGGTTTCTAAAGTTGAACTATAGGGACTTCCCTGGTGGCCCACATTCCCAATGCAGGGGGCCCAGGTTTGTTTCCTGCTCAGAGAACTGGATCCCACATGCCCCAACTAAGAGTTCACATGCCACACCTGAAGATCCCAAGTGCCACAACTAAGACATGGCACAGCCAAATAAATATATAAATAAAAACAGGTATTTTAAAATAAATAATCTGTAACTATGCTGCTGCTGCTGCTAAGTCACTTCAGTTGTGTCCGACTCTGTGCGACCCCATAGACTGCAGCCTACCAGACTCCCCCATCCCTGGGATTCTCCAGGCAAGAACACTGGAGTGGGTTGCCATTTCCTTCTCCAATGCATGAAAGTGAAAAGTGCAAGTGAAGTCGCTCAGTCATGTCCGACTTTTCGCAACCCCATGGACTGCAGCCTACCAGGCTCCTCCGTTCATGGGAATTTCCAGGCAAGAGTACTAGAGTGGGTTGCCATTGCCTTCACCGGTTAACTTTCTATATGGCCTTAAAATCCTTGTGTTTAACTCCGCACCTAGGCTATAAAACCATAGAGCTTGTTGGTTTCTAAAGTTGAACTATTGGGACTTCCCTGGTGGCCTGCGTTCCCATTGCAAGGGGCCCAGGTTTGTTTCCTGTTCAGGGAACTGGATCCCACATGCCCCAACTAAGAGTTCACAGGCCACACCTGAAGATCCCAAGTGCCACAACTAAGACATGGCACAGCCAAATAAATATATAAATAAAAAATAGGTATTTTAAAATAAATAAACTAACTATAGTGGACCATAAAACTGTTTGTCCCTTCAGTAGCTGTGAGTCAATTTGATATCTTGTGCCAATGGATTAACGTTCCTCAGGACTCTAGTTTCAGGTTTCGTTCAAACTGGATTTGAAAAGGTGTTTCGAGGTATCAGAAATTGGTCAATCATAATTTTTCCTTTTTTCCAAGTATGGAGTCATTTTCGCTTTCTCTCCTATGCCTGGTAAAAAACATGTAAAATACCATGACAACATTAACCTGTTCTTGCCCTCAATGACTACTCTTTTTTCCTTGTGGGTTTTTCTCTTTTCTTCTAATTTGCTATTATTTTAGTGGGATTGGGGGAGGAAGTAGGTATTAACAGGTGAACTCAATTTCTCTTTTTTTGAACTACGCATTTCTTCCTTATCTCTATCTTCCAGGCGTTTCTTAAAATTCTGGCCTGTTGGTTTTTCAGTTTCCTGATACCTCTATAAAATTATTAGTTTCTCTTTTTCATGTTTTTTTTTTTTTTTTCTAGCTTTCATTGGGACTCTTCAGCAAGGATGACAGTGTATTTTCAAACATTCTATATGCCATCCTGATCTAGGCTTTTTCCTGATTATATCAATGTTTGGTTCCAAATATCATCCCCACTTTTTGGGGATAGAAGCAAATGGTTCCCATGATTCAGAAAAGCATTACTGTAAGGAAACAGTAATGATCTTGTCTCTCAGCCTCTCTACTTCTTACTCATCCCTCTTCACCCATGGAAGACAGAGTTGTCTTTGCTGGTGTTCTGGCCTTCTGTGCCTCAGAGGAGCAGCCTTTTTACATTTTAGGAGTATTGCCTTGTGTGGGGAGAGGGGAATTACTGCTAACAAAATCCCCTCCGATGATCATCTGGAACGGCTTCTTCTCAGCTTTTAAAATTTTCGTGGGCATAGGTAGCACTAGGGGGAGCCAGTTATAAATGTGGAACCCCAGATTCCTCTCCTAGACAATGGAGAACTACCTTGGAATCTATATTTTGTAGACAGCCTCATGTCAAATGCCAGCCTCAAATGAATAATGCAGAATGGGTTATAATATATTGAATAAAAAAAGAATCCATCCATCTATATTGATATGAACACAATATATTTTAAGGGAGATAAGGACAGTTCTTCATAAAATAACAACTAGTCAGTGTAGTAGGAATGATAGAAATGGGAAAATCATTTTATAAGCATTATAGTAATAATTGAGTCAGACGGGAATCATCAATGAAAGATAAAACCATTCCAATGAAAAAGTTTGGAAAAAGGTATTCAAAATGTCTGAAAGTGTTTCCCTAAGGATATTTAGTAATTTCAGAGAGGAAAAATTCCCATTACCAAAGTGATATCTGGTAGTCACCATCTTGACCAAGGGATTACATCATTAATGTGACAAGCTGACAAATGTGATACACTGAGATGGATACAATATCACTTAATATTTCTATAAAAAATCTGATATATTTTAATAAAAATATATAATTTTTAATATATCAGATATATTTTTAATAAAATCAGATGAAATCAAGGCCCTGAGTATTATGATATCACAGTGCTTTTAAGCACAATGTCTAATTTAATGAATATGATCATTAAATAAGTAATTACATTAAATTCATGATCATTAAATAAGTAATTTGAAATTTTTGGTTCCCTTCTACCATAGCTTCCTTTATGTTCTGGAAATGACCAGGGAAGACTCTTGTGTAATCCTCTCAGAATCTTCCATTCTTCCACTGTAAGTGTTACCAGCCAGGCCTCTGTTGTATGAAAGGAATGAGCATTGTCTCTGCTTCATTTCTTATACTTGTGAAATGTATCCAATGCCAAATTCACTCTGTGTTGAAACTGCTGAAATGTACCTTGAAGCCACTTTCTTACATGATGATCAAAAAATGAATACTTTAGACTTGCAGCATCTCACCAAGATTTTATGTGACGACCACTCAGTTTTCATTCTCTGTCCTCTGTCCCTAGGACTGAGGAAAGACTCCATGGGCACTTGCCAGAGGAAAGTGGATTGTGTTTCAGGCTTGCTCTGAGGCACAGGTTTCTCCTTCCACCTACCCCTCCCCAGTCATCCAGCTCACCCTGGAGCTCTCTCACTAGCTCACCTTTCATGTTAGAGTAGCATAACAAGGAATTGTTACACAGAAGGACAAAAACCTGTGGATGGAAAGGCTGCCGAAGCAGAAGAACAGAAGGTGAGAGACTCAGTGGGCAGCAGCCTCCTTTTACCCTCATTTCTCTCTGTTTCCCTGGGACTGTGATAAACAGACCTTTCTGAAAATTCCCTATTACCTTAAGTTATCAAAACTACAACCTCCCTCTTTTGTTTACATTAATGATAGCACAATAGGCATTTGGTTCTCTATTTCAATTTTTTTTCATTTAATGATGTACTTTGAATGTCATTGCATATCACCTGTCATCTTCACTATCATTCTGATTTTTTTTTTTTCAGGAAAGTTGCCGATCTCCGTTTCATTTAGTTGTTTTTCTGAGGTTTTATCTTGTTCCTTTATCTGGGACATGACTTTCTGCTTTTTCATCCTGATTAACTTTCTGTAATGTGGGTTTTGTTTTAGCTTCTTTGAGACTATGATTCTTCTTACTGCTGCTGTCTGCCCTCTGATGGAGGAGGCTGAGGCTCGAGTAAGCTTCCTGATGGGAAGGACTGAAAGGGAAAAACTAACTTGCTCTGGTGGGCAGGGCCTCAGTAAAGTTTTAATCCAATTATCTACTGATGGGTGGGGCTGCACTCCCTCCCAGGTTATTGTTTGGCCTGAGGCGACCCAGCCCTGGGGTCTGCAGGCTCTATGGCCAGGTTAAGGGCAACCACCAAGAAGGACCTTCCTGGACTATTGCTGCCAGTGCCCCTGCCCCTGTGGTGAGCCCCTGCCGACCCACACCTCCTCAAGAGACCCTCCAACACTAGCAGGTAGTTTTAGTTGAGCCTCCTGTGAGATCAACTGCTCCTTTCTTCTGGGTCTTGATGTGTGCAAGATTTTGTTTGTGCCCTCCAAGACTGGTGGCTCTGTTTCCCCCGGTTCTGTGGAAGTCCTATAATCAAATCCCACTGACCTTCAAGGTTAGGTTCTCTGGGAATTCCCTGTCCTTTTGTTAGATCCTCAGACTGGGAAGCCTGACGTGGGGTTCAGAACCTTCACAACGGTGGGAGAATTTCTTTGGTATTGTCATTCTCCAGTTTTGTGGGTCACCCACCTGGCTTGTATGAAATTTAAATTTATTGTGATTGTGCCCCTCCTACTGTCTCACTGTGGCTTCTCTTTTGTCTTTGGCCATGGGGTCTTTTTTTGATGGGTTCCTGAGTCCTCCTGTCAATGTTTGTTCAACAACTAGTTGTAATTTTGGTGCTCTTGCAAGAGGAGATAAGCACATGACTTTCTACTCTGCCATTTTCAGTATACTTTAGATTTTTAAAATTTAAATTATTAGCTATTATCGAGAACAATATTAAATAATGGTGGTGATAATGAGTGAAATTTTAATGGGAATATTTCTAGTATTACACTGCTGGTTTTGTTTTTAGATAAAAAAAATTATTAATCATTTGGGAATTCCCTAGCAGTCCAGTGGTTAGGACTCAGCACTTTCACTGCCTGGGGCCAGAGTTTAATCCTTGGTCAGGGATCTAAGATCCCACAAAGATCACAGCACAGCCCCGCCCAGAAAAACTTTTTTTAGTCTTATTAAGATGAATCAATTAATATCTGCTTAATTAAGAATTTTGGGACTTCCTTGGTGATCCAGTGGTTGAGAGCACCTGCCAATGCAGAAGACATGGGTTTGATCCCTGGCCTGGGCAAATTCCAAATGCCATGGGGCAACTAAGCCTGTGTGCCGCAACTACTGAGCCTGTGCTCTGGAGCTCACGCTGCAACGTCTCTAGAGCCCATTCTCCACAATAAGAGAAACCTCTGTAGTGAGAAGCCTGAGCACTGCAAAACTAGAGAGTAGCTCCCCCTTGCTGCAACTTGAAAAAACCCACATGTAGCAATGAAGACCCACTGCAGCCAAAAAAAAAAAAAAATGAGAGAGAATTTTGTTAGGAACTGATGTTACATTTTATCAAATGCCTTTTTAACATCTATGAATATGATCAGATACTTTTTCTTCTTTGTGCTACCAGCACAATGAATTATATTAATACATTTCCTAAATTTAACCACCTTTATATTTCATAAGCTTGTTTGTAGTGTGTAATTCTTTGATTTGTGGCTGGCTAGTGGGCTGCCGTCTCTGGGGTCGCACAGAGTTGGACACGACTGAAGTGACTTAGCATAGCATAGCATTTTTTTTTTAAAGATTTATTTATTTATTTGGTCATGGTGGATCTTTGTTGCTGCAGGTGGACTTTCTCTAGTTGCAGTGAGGGGGCTACTCTTCATTAGGGTATCTGGCCTTCTCATCACGGTGGCTTCTTTTGTTGTGGAGCACAGGCTGTAGGCACCCAGGCTTCAGTAGTTGTAGTATGTGGGCTCAGTAGTTGTGGCTTGCTGACTCAGAGTGCATGGGCTTAGTTGCTTCTCAACTAAGGGATCTTCCTGGACCAGAGATTGAACTGCTCTTTCCTGCCTTGCAAGGTAGATTCTTAACCACTGGACCACCAGGGAAGCCCTGTAGCTGGCTATTTTAACCAATATTTTTTATTGTGATAAAATATACATAAAATTTACCATTTTTTATGGTAAATTGATACATATGAATGTACGTAATTACAGCTCAGTGGAATTAAGTATATTCATATTGTTGTACAACCACCACCATCATCCATTTCCAGGACACTTTCACTACTCCAAATGAAGTTCCATACTCAACAATTAAAAGTCTCCATTTCCTTCCCCCCAGGTTGTTGTTGAATGGCAAACAACATTCTATTTTCTATTTATAAATTTGACTCTTCAAGGCACCTCGTATAAGTGGAATCATACAGTATTATCCTTTTCAGACTGACTTATTTCACTTAGTATCAGTTCAGTTCAGTTCAATCACTCAGTCGTGTCCGACTCTTTGAGACCCCATGAATTGCAGCACACCAGGCCTCCCTGTCCATCACCATCTCCCGGAGTTCACTCAAACTCACGACCATCGAGTAGGTGATGCCATCCAGCCATCTCACCCTCTGTCGTCCCCTTCTCCTCCTGCCCCCAAGCCCTCCCAGCATCAGAGTCTTTTCCAATGAGTCAATTCTTTGTATGAGGTGGCCAAAGTACTGGAGTTTCAGCTTTAGCATCATTCCTTCCAAAGAACACCCAGGACTGATCTCCTTCAGAATGGACTGGTTGGATCTCCTTGCAGTCCAAGGGACTCTCAAGAGTCTTCTCCAACACCACAGTTCAAAAGCATCAATTCTTTGGCGCTCAGCTTTCTTCATAGTCCAACTCTCACATCTATACATGACCACTGGAAAAACCATAGCCTTGACTAGACAGACCTTTGTTGGCAAAGTAATGTCTCTGCTTTTGAATATGCTATCTAGGTTGGTCATAACTTTCCTTCCAAGGAGTAAGTGTCTTTTAATTTCATGGCTGCAATCACTATCTGTAGTGATTTTGGAGCCCCCCCAAAATAAAATCTGACACTGTTTCCACTGTTTCCCCATCTATTTGCCATGAAGTGATGGGACCAGATGCCATGATCTTCGTTTTCTGAATGTTGAGCTTTAAGCCAACTTTTTCACTCTCCTCTTTCACTTTCATCAAGAGGCTTTTGAGTTCCTCTTCACTTTCTGCCATAAGGATGGTGTCATCTGCATATCTGAGGTGATTGATATTTCTCCCGGCAATCTTGATTCCAGCTTGTGCTTCTTCCAGCCCAGCGTTTCTCATGATGTACTCTGCATAGAAGTTAAATAAGCAGGGTGACGATATACAGCCTTGACGTACTCCTTTTCCTATTTGGAACCAGTCTGTTGTTCCATGTCCAGTTCTAACTGTTGCTTCCTGACCTGCATATAGGTTTCTCAAGAGGCATGTCAGGTGGTCTGGGATTCCCATCTCTTTCAGAATTCTCCACAGTTTATTGTGATCCACACAGTCAAAGGCTTTGGCATACATAGTCAATAAAGCAGAAATAGATGTTTTTCTGGAACTCTCTTCCTTTTTTCATGATCCAGAGGATGTTGGAAATTTGATCTCTGGTTCCTCTGCCTTTTCTAAAACCAGCTTGAACAGCTGGAAGTTCACGGTTCACATATTGCTGAAGCCTGGCTTGGAGAATTTTGAGCATTACCTTACTAGCGTGTGAGATGAGTGCAATTGTGTGGTAGTTTGAGCATTCTTTGGCATTGTCTTTCTTTGGGATTGGAATGAAAACTGACCTTTTCCGGTCCTGTGGCCACTGCTGAGTTTTCCAAATTTCCTGGCATAGTATAATGCTCTCAAAATTCATCCATAGTGTAGCATGTGCCAGAATTTCCATCCTATTTAAGGCTGAATAATATTCCACTGTATGTATAAGGACCTTTTCCTGCAGTCCAAAGTATTTATATCATAGGTTGGGTTCTCTGGAATCAGATACTGAGATGGAATCTAGGGTGCAAGATATTTACTATGGGAAAGAATGGAATAGAAGCCAGACTGGGCAGAGGAATAAATCAAACAATGATGCAGGCCCAGTGGAGCCTAGCCAATCTGGCAGAGAGTTTTTAAGTGAGTATTGCCTATTAAAGCATTCCACATTAGACCAAAATAGCCAGACCTTTACACCTCCACCTGACCAAATCATTGAACATAAGCTGTCTTGGAAAAGGCATGACCTTGGAAGGGATGTTTTTCTCCAGCTAAGACAGAGCCCGAAGCAGCCAACAACTGGAGGCTGGCTGCTAACATGGTCTCTGCAACTGGGCAGCCAGTCCTTGAAGGAGGATCTGAGCAACACATTTCCATGTCCACCACAATTCATCCATCCTGGTGGAGTGCTGGTGAAGATTTGATTTGTTTCAGGGCATAAACAAAGATAATTTTTTTCTCAACTTTGAACAATAGAATTTTGCTATATGTAGAGTTTTGCTATTTATCAATAGGCTCCAAAGTGGGGCATTGTCAAGAGGGAAATAATTTTCTAAATTCTTTTAGCTCCATTTGATATATATCAATAGCTATCAGATTTGAGCATATCTTCCATAGTGTGCTCTCATAAACTTAGGCCTTGGCCTGATGGTATTATGGAGAAGAAAAAAATGGAGAGGCTACAGAGAGAGTATATAGAATGCTTGGGCCCTAGTCTTTCTGTTCTAGACTTCAGCCTGGAGAAAGACAGTTCAAGAATTCAGCTATGCTTCAAGGGCAGGAGGAATCACTCCATTCCATATTTGGGGTTCAGGGAAGAGGCCACCATGTAGAAGAGCAATGCTTTAACCTGCTAGAACCTGGTGAAGAGCAATGTGCACAGTGGTTGCAAAGGGATACAGATCTTGGAGGGATCCTGTTATGACTCCCATGATCCTTGGGTGGAACAAATGCTAGGTGGGAGCCAGTGTGTCTGTCAGGCGGCAGCGGGGGCTGATGGGTGGACTGAAAACCATGGACAGGAACAGAGGGGACAGGACAAGGGCTCAGAGTTGTCCAAAGAGCAAGTAAAACCCAGTGAGAGGCTAAAGACACCAGACACAGCTCAAACTGAGAAAGAATGGATCTCATCAACTGTAAGTGTCAGCAGGTAGGAGATGGACACGTAAGTCCATCTCCCTTTGGTCATACAGATGTCTTTTTGGAAAATGAGATGGGTGCAAAAAGCTAAGAATTTGAACATTTCTTCTCTAAAAGAGACTTTTAGTCCATACTCTTGCTATTCAACAAACAATCCCAAATCACAATGACTTTTAACAACAAGCTTTCATTCCTTACTTATAGGTCTGAGGTTCGATTGGGCTCGTAACTGGGATGAGCTGGCCTTGGCTCCAGGCAATGAGTAGGATTCAAGTTTGTTCCACAAGTCTCCTCATTTTGGGACCAGTGCCTACTGTAACATTCTCTTCTCAAGACAGCGGTAAGGATTGCAAAAGGCCAAGCCAAACCACACTCACAGTTAAAGACTCTATTCACATCACATCCATTAACATTCCGCTAGCTAGGGTAACCTCATACGAAGAGTTGACTCATTGGAAAAGAAGACTCTGATGCTGGGAGGGATTGGGGGCAGGAGGAGAAGGGGACGACAGAGGATGAGATGGCTGGATGGCATCACTGACTCGATGGATGTGAGTCTGAGTGAACTCCGGGAGTTGGTGATGGACAGAGAGGCGTGTCGTGCTGCAGTTCATGGGGTTGCAAAGAGTTGGACACGACTGAGCGACTGAACTGAACTGAACTGAGCTAGGGTAAATGTTATCAGATCAGATCAGATCAGTCACTCAGTCGTGTCCGACTCTCTTCGACCCCCTGAATCGCAGCACGCCAGGCCTCCCTGTCCATCACCAACTCCTGGAGTCCACTGAGACTCACATCCATCGAGTCAGTGATGCCATCCAGCCATCTCATCCTCTGTCATCCCCTTCTCCTCTTGCCCCAAGTATAGTCAAGTCTGAAGTCAATGGGTCAGGAAGCATAATGTATGTTAAGGAGGGAGTGAAGAATTGGGAACAATATTTCAATCTACTGCAGGGACTAGGTATTACCTAAAAGGACCAACAAAATTATTACATTACACTAAGGTTTCTGGTGGAGAAGGCAATGGCACCCCACTCCAGTACTCTTGCCTGGAGAATCCCATGGACGGAGGAGTCTGGTAGGCTGCAGTCCGTGGGGTCGTGAGGAGTCAGACACGACTGAACGACTTCACTTTCCCTTTTCACTTTCATGCATTGGAGAAGGAAATGGCAACCCACTCCAATGTTCTTGCCTGGAGAATCCCAGGGATGGGGGAGCCTGGTGGGCTGCCGTCTCGGGGGTCGCACAGAGTCGGACACGACTGAAGCGACTTAGCAGCAGCAGCAGCAGCAGCAAGGTTTCTGGACAGGGCAGAAACAATTTTTCCCTCTACCTAGTAGATGGGGACTTGTCTTGAGTCAGGTTCACCAGAAGGAGAGCCTGAGATGGTGATTCTTGTTTACATAATAAAAGATGTATATCAGGGAGAGAGTGATGAATATGGTCTCACCTGGAGTCTAGTCTCAGCCTGATCCTACAGGGGAGTTCTTGAGTTAGAATTGTACCACATAATTATTCACCATGAAGGAAAAGTTGGGGTTTTTTACCCCATGTCAGTGATCTTGTCATCAGTTGTCTCTCTCTCCCCTTTGGGATAGGTATAACCTCCCACATACTTCTTTGTGAGGTAGCAGCTGTAGGCCAAAGACAATTCTCTGAAGAAGGTAGCAGTTGTGATCTGAGGTCAATAATAAGAAATATAAAAAATATAAATATGCTGATAAGAACAAGGAAGGTTAATGTAAAAATTACCTGGGTGCCAATCACCCAAATGAACAAATGTTGATATCCTGTCATATTTGATTCAAATTTACTTTTAAAGAAATAAAACATTGTAGATGAAGGTGTATTCACCAAGTTTACCTTCCCAAGTCTCAGAAACAACTATCATGTTGTTTATCATACTTTTGCTGCAGTATGCATGGTAGTGCACTTAGTTTAATTTACATTAACTGTGTTGTGGTAGTTAACTCTGTGTGCAATTTGCCTGGGTCACAGGGTGTCCAGGTAATTGGTTAAATAATCTTTCTGTTTGTCTGTGAGGATGTTTTGAGATTGAAATTATTATTTGAATCAGTCCACTGAGTAAAGCAAATTGACCTCCCCAAGGTGGGTGGGAATCATCCAATTTGCTGAGGGCCTGAATAGAAAAAAACGTGGAGAAAGGGAGAATTCACTCTCTCTGCCTAAGTGCTTTAGTTTAAATGTCAGTCTTCTGCTCTCTGCCTGGAATTTTTATACCATTAGCATTCCTGGCTCTCAGGCTGTTGGAGTCAGACTGGAACTATACTACTGGCTTTCCTGAAACTTCAGTTTGCAGACAGCAAATTGTGGGACTTCTCAGCCTCCATAATTATAAGGAGCCAGTTCCTTATAATAATACTTACAGGGGACTTCCCTGGTGGTCCAGTGGCTAAGAATTGGGACTCAGCGCTAAGACTCAGCGCTCCCAAGGCAGGGGGCCCAGGTTTGATCCCTGGTCCCACAGGCTGCAAGCAGTTGTTCACATGTTGCAACTAAACGATCCCACGTGTCACAACTAAAGAACCTGCATGCAGCAACAAGATCGAAGATCCCGCATACCGCAACAAAAACCCAGCACAGTCAGTAAATAAATATTAAATATATATATTTAATATTTATTTATATATATATATAAAAACTAGTTTGGTTTCTCTGGAGAAAGAAGACTATTGTAGGTGTTATATTGCAAATATTCTTTTGTAGCTTATTGAACTCTGTGTTTTTGAGATTTATGCATATTCATTTAACTGTTGTATAACATTGAATGAATATTCTACATTTGATCCATATTTCACAATTGATCCCCTATTAATGAATAGCAAATCTCGTCTCCCAAATTCTACCATTACAAACAACGTGCCATAAGCATCTATGGACTTACTTCATATGTTCCTCTATGAAAAATTTGTTAGAAAGTGGAATTGCTGGCTTATAGAGACTTGTAAGCATCTTTACTAGGTATTACCAAATTGTGGTACAAAGTGGTTATATGAATTTATACTCCCACCGGAAGCATACAAGAGGTCTCATTTTCCAAGTTTTTTCCCCCAAATTAATAGGTGTAATAGTATCTCATTGTTTTAATTTTCTTTTCCCTCATTAGTAATAATGTTGAGCATATTTATATACATTTATTGAATTTCCCCATCTCTGAAATGCCAATTCTAATTCTTTATGCATTTTCATCTTGGGTTGTTTGTCATTTTTATTGCTTTACAGAATTCTTCAATATAATCTGTCAGTAATATTCATTACAAATGTCCTCTCCCAATGTGTGGTTTACCTTTTAAAAAAAGTTTTATTGAGAAATAATTCACATACCATAAAATTCGTCCATTTAAAGTATACAATCCACTGGGCTTTAGTTATAGTTGCAAAGTTGTGTGAGCATCACTACAATCTAATTTTAGAGTATGTTCATCTTCCCCCAAAGAAATCCTGTACTTACTAGCAGTCACTCTCCATTCCCTCCTCTCCAAGCCCCTGGCAAATAGTCTACTTTCTGTCTCTATGGATTTGCTTATTTTAGATCTTTCATTAAAATGGAATCAAATAATATGTGGTCTTCTATAACTGACTTCTTTCATTTAGCATAATACTTTCAAGTGTCATTCATGTTATAACATGGATGATTAACTTGGTTATACGATATATTGTACATGTTTTGAATTTTGATTTGATCAGATTTATCAATCTGTTTTTTAGATTTCTGATTTTTCTGTCTTACTTAAGAAATCCTCCCTTTTCTCTGAGTTATAAATATATTCTTTAATAATTTCAAGCTTCATTTTTCATATTTAAACTATCTGCAGTTTATTTTGTATATGTCACATAAATATTTAATTCTTTTACACATTGGTAGTCAGTTGTCCAGCACTACTTATTGAGTAATCAACTAATTCCTTCATTGTTTTGTAATGCCTCTTTTATTACACAGTAAGTTCTCATGCATGTTTAGGACTGTTTACTTCTCCCTGTGCCATTTTGATAGATTTATAGTAAATCTTAAGATGGAAAAGGCATTCAATTTAGTAGGGCGTGTCGTCTCCTTTTTCTTCTTTTTTGCAACTAATTTTGTTGTCAGTGACCATAGGGATCTGCTTTTTAAGTTCCATTAAAAATATCCTGTTAGAGTTTTGTTTGAAATTTCACTTAATTCACAGAGTAATTTGGGAAGAACCAACATTTTAATATGTATTTGAATAAACATTGGCCATGCATGCATGCATGCTAAGTTGGTTAAGTTGTATCTGACTCTGTGCAACCGCATAGACAGCAGCCCACCAGGCTCCTCTATCCCTGTGATTCTCCAGGCAAGAATACTGGAGTGGGTTGCCATTTCCCTCTCCAACATTGACCATATTACCTCTCATTCCATCTGTTGTGCTTTGTAGTCCTCCCTTTCCCCTGCTCTGAAGTAGACCTTGAAATAAGAATTTGAGTTGCAAGTACAATAGTCCCCCTTATCCTCATTTTTTTTTTCAAGGTTTAAGTTACCTGTAGTCAACCTCAGTCTGAAATTATGGAATGGAAAATTCTGGAATAAACAATTCATAAGTTTTAGATTGTGTGCCATTCTGAGTACTGTGATGAAATATGCTGCCCTACTCTGTCCTGCCCAGGATGTGAATCATTTCTTTGTCCAGCTTGTTCTGCCCAACAGTCTTAGTTTTCAGATTGACTGTCAATGACATTGCAGGGCAGTGTTCAAGTAATCACTACTTTACTTAATAATGGCCCTAAGAAGCAAGAGTAGTGATGCTGGCAAATCAGATATATCAAAGAGAAGTTATAGAATGCTTCCTATGAGTAAAAAAGTGAATATTCTCAATTTAATATGGAAAGAAAAAAAGTCAGATGCTGGGGTTGCTAAGACCTACAGTGAAAACAAAACTTCTGTCTGTGAAATTGTGAAGGAAAAAGAAATTTGTGCTAGTTTTTTTTTTTTTTTCTGTCACACCTCATTCACCTACAGCCACAGTGCATAACAAGTGCTTGGTTAAGATGGAAAAGGTATTAAATTTGTACAAGAAGGTATTTTGAGAGAGAGACCAGATTCATATAATTTTTACTATAGTATATTATTATAATAATTCTATTTTATTATTAGTTATTGTTGTTAATCTGCTATGTACCTAATTTATAAATTAAACTTTATAATAGGCATGTGTGTATAGGGAAAATATAGTATATGTAGAGTTTGGTATTATCCTCACCAAGAGGAGCTTGGCAGGCTACAGTCCAAAGAGTCACAAAGGGCCAGACATGACTGAGCACACAGCACACTCAGTTACAGGTGTCCAACCGGGGATCTTGGAACATATTCCCCAGGGAAAAGCGGGGACAATTGTATCTTGTTTGTGAGGTAATCACAGGAAAAACCATCTGGAGACTAGAGAAGAGACTCAGGGAAGGGAAAGCAGTTGATGGGGCATCCATTTTCAAGCACGTTATGACTATGGGCAGTTAGAGCCTAATCTTGGGGAACCCTGAGAAATTCTGTGGGACACATGTCTCTGAGTCATCCCACCTGATGAGTAAGAAGCTGGGCAGCGACTTATGCAACAACTCCCTTCACTCACTGAGGGCTTCCAGTGGACATTAATTCCCTAGCACTTCCAGCCTGCTGACACGGATGGTGGCCAGCATGCAAGGAAATGGTAAGTGCCAACGAGCAACACCAGGGTCTGCTAAATCATCAAAAAGTCTTTTGAAAAGTTTGAATATAGCATGTTTTTCCTCTGCTTAATTTTTTTTTCTGTAGAGGAATCCAAAATTGTTGATGTAACTTATAACTTACAGGTTTCTATACACCAGATACCAGCTCCTTTCCCAAGAAGTTTGATCTCTAGCTATACTGAACCACAGTCCAGCTATTCCCTCAGAAGCAGCTGAATCCTGCCAAACCCTGAGTTCTTTGCATTTGTTATTTTCTCTGCCTATAATGCTCTTCTCTTACTATCTTCCTAGGAAACCCTTCGGAGGCAGAGTGGTTAGGAATATGGGCCTTGTAGAAAGAGTTAGAATCAAAACTTAGTTCTAATAGTGCTAGTATTTGTTTAGTGGGAAATGCATGATGACAGATTATAGAGAAGAGAGTGTAAAATTGAGTGGCCTTGGGTTTTTTAAAAGAAGGTACAACATTAGAAAACAAATTAAAAGAGGTTCAAGAAAGCCTGAGGAGATTTATTATCTAAGCTGTGATGTCACCCTTTAATGTTTCTTCATTAAAGTGTAAAAGAAATATAATTCAATTGTCAAAGGAAAAATATCTACTCTGATACTTGAGCAACTTATTTGAGCAAGTTCCTTAACCTTTCTGAAGTTTGGTTTCTTTAGCTGGAAAATGGAGAGAACTATACAAAGGCCTGAAATATAGGTGGTGAGGATCATTGGGGGCCATCTTGGTGGTTGGCTACAACAAAGAATGACATGAAAGGTGCTTAGAATGTAGTATTATTTTAAACATAGCTTTTTATTATTACTCATCATTTAGACCCTCCTACACAAACATCACTTCTAGTAAGAAGCCTCCCAGATCACCACAGGTAGCTATGCAACAGCTTTGCCCAAAGAATCAAAATTGAATCTGTTCAGGCTTTTCTTATTTTTCATGTTCAAGATTGTGATTAGTGGCTCTGAGGGTAGGGGAATCAATACTTCAGGGAAGGACTCATAGCTGGTCTAGGCCTTCATACTTCTTCCTGTTCCTACAGCCCCAACACCTTCTAAATAAATGAAAAAATAAAAATAAATTAGACTCATGAAAATTAAAACATTCTGTTGCATAAAAGATATCCCTTAAGAAAATAAAAATGAAACCCTCAGAGCTGGGAGAAAAAGTTCCCAATGCATATATATGGGAAACAAATTATATTCAAAATACTTAAAAAAATTCCTTTCACTCAGTAATAAAATATATACAACTTAATTTTAAAAAGAGGACAAAATACTTAAAAGTCACTTCACAATAGAAGATATTCAGATGGTAAATAAGAACATAAAACGGTGCTCAACAGCATTATCACTTGTTGTTCAGTCGCCAAGTCCTGTCTGACTCTTCACAACCCCATGAACAGCAGCACGCCAGGCTTCCCTGTCCTTCACTATTTCCTGGAGTTTGCTCAAGTTCATGTGCTTTGAATAGGTGATGCCATCCAACCATCTCATGCTCTGTAGTACCTTTCTCCTTCTGCCTTCAATCTTACCCAGCAGCAGGGTCTTTTCCAATGAGTCAACTGTTCAGGTAGCCAAAGTTTTGGAGCTTCACCTTCAGTATCAGTCCTTCCAAAGAGTATTCAGCGTTGATTTTCTTTAGGATTGACTGGTTTGAGCTCCTTGCTTTCCAAGGGACTCTCAAGAGTCTTCTCCAGCACCCCAGCTTGAAAGCATCAATTCTTTGGCCCTCTGCCTTCTTTATTGTCTGGCTCTCACATCCGTACACGACTACTGGAAAGACCATAGCCTTGACTATATGGACCTCTGTCAGCAAAGTGATGTCTTTGCTTTTCACACTGTCGAGATTTGCCATAGCTTTCCTGCCAAGAAGCAATCATCTTTTATTTCATGGCTGCAGTCACTGACTACGCTAAAACCTTTTACTGTGTGGATCCTAACAAACTGTAGACAACCCTTAACAGCAGATCATCTTACCTGTCTCCTGAGAAACCTGTATGCAGGTCAAGAAGCAACAGTCAGAACCTTGTATGGAACGATTGACTGGCTCAGGATTGAGAAAGGAGTACAACAAGGCTGTTTAGTGTCACTCTGTTTTTTTAATTTACACACAGAGCACATCATGTGAAATGCCGTGCTTTTCACATGAATTACAAGCTGGAATCGACATTACTGCAAGAAATATCAACAACCTCAGATATGTGGATGATACCACTCTAATGGCAGAAAGTGAAGAGGAACTAAATAGCCTCTTGATGAGGATAAAGGAAGAGAGTGAAAAAGTCTGCTTAAAACTCAATATTAAAAAAAACTAAGATCATGGCATCTGGTCCCGTCATTTCATGGCAAATAGAAGGGGAAAAGGGGGAAGCAGTGACAGTTCCTTTTCTTGAGCATTATCATTAGGGAAATACAAAGTAAAACCATACTGGGATCCCACTGTATATCCAGGAGAATGAAAGTTAAGATTGACACCACCAAGTGTTGGTGAGGATATGGAACAACTGGAATTCTCCTGCACTGCAAGTAGGAATATAAAATGAAAACAATTTGGAAACCTGGTTGATTGTTTCTTATGAAGCTAAATATACATGTACCATAAGACCTAGCACTTTTACTCCTAAGTGTTTATCCTAGAAAACTGAAAATATATGGTCATGCAAAGACTTATACACAAATGTTTATAGGACTTCAAACATAGTAGCTTCAAAATAGAAACAACTCAAATGCCCATATACCAGTAAATGGATACACAAATAATGTTTTGTCCAACCTATGGAAACTTACTCATTGGTAAAAAGGAACAAACTACTGATATGTATAACAAAATGAATAAATCCCCAAATCATTACACTGATTTCATTTATATAAATTTGAAGAGTAGACAAAACTAATCTATGGCCATTAAAATCAAATCAATAATTGTTTGGGGCCAAGATGGGGGATTTGACTGCAAAGCAGCCTCAGGAAACTTTTCTGTGGTCATGGAAATGTCTGATATCCTAGTTAGAGGGGGGCAATAATTCTGGAACTGTAAACATTTGTCAAAACTTATTGAACTATACAGTATTTTATTATCCATTTTATTGTAAAAAATATTTTTGGATAAAAACTTTTAAGAAGACCCTCTTAAGTGGATAACATATATTGTCTGAGATCATTTATGAGTAGGGTTGCCAGATTTAGCAAGCAAAACACAGGTTGTCCAGTTAAATTTGAGTTATATCTAATTGCTTATGCATATGTACATTGATGGAAAAGAAAAATATTTCATAGAACATGTGCTTTAAAAATATGTTATTCATAGGAAAGAAAAGGTGTCTAAATTATACACTTTTATATTTTTCTGATCCTTTGGTTCCCTTTAGTATTTCCTTGTTTCATGGAATTTGCTTGTAAAATTCCTTGTGCACATAATCTATGTTCATTTTCTTTGTATCAAGCTTCTACAATGGTCACATCTAACTTCTTTAGATTTTTTTGTTTGTTGAATATTCATTAATGAAAAAATATAATCAGCAGTAATATTATGAGCCAATATACTGAACATACAGGGTGTGATCACTCACCTAGAGCCAGACATCCTGGAATGTGAAGTCAAGTGGCCCTTAGAAAGTGTCACACGAACAAAGCTAATGGAGGTGATGGAATTCCAGTTGAGCTATTTCAAATCCTGAAAGATGATGCTGTGAAAGTGCTGCACTCAATATGCCAGCAAATTTGGAAAACTCAGCAGTGGCCACAGGACTGGAAAAGGTCAGTTTTCATTCCAATCCCAAAGAAAGACAATGCCAAAGAATACTCAAACTACTGCACAATTGCACTCATCTCACACGCTAGTGAAGTAATGCTCAAAATTCTCCAAGCCAGGCTTCAGCAATATGTGAACTGTGAACTTCCTGATGTTCAAGCTGGTTATAGAAAAGGCAGAGGAACCAGAGATCAAATTTCCAACATCCTCTGGATCATGGGAAAAGGAAGAGAGTTCCAGAAAAACATCTATTTCTGCTTTATTGACTATGCCAAAGCTTTTGACTGTGTGGATCACAATAAACTGTGGAAAATTCTGAAAGAGATGGGAATCCCAGACCACCTGACATGTCTCTTGAGAAACCTATATGCAGGTCAGGAAGCAACAGTTAGAACTGGACATGGAACAACAGACTGGTTCCAAACAGGAAAAGGAGTTCATCAAGGCTGTATATTGTCACCTTGCTTATTTTACTTATTTTACTTCTATGCAGAGTACGTCATGAGAAATGCTGGGCTGGAAGAAGCACAAACTGGAATCAAGATTGCCGAGAGAAATATCAATCACCTCAGATATGCAGATGACACCACCCTTATGGCAGAAAGTGAAGAGGAACTAAAAAGCCTCTTGATGAAAGTGAAAGAGGAGAGTGAAAAAGTTGGCTTAAAGCTCAACATTCAGAAAGCGAAGATCATGGCAACTGATCCCTTCACTTCATGGGAAATAGATGCGAAAACAGTGGAAACAGTGTCAGACTTTATTTTGGGGGGCTCCAAAATCACTGCAGAGGTGATTGCAGCCATGAAATTAAAAGACGCTTACTCCTTGGAAGGAAAGTTATGACCAACCTAGAGAGCATATTCAAAAGCAGAGACGTTACTTTGCCAACAAAGGTCTGTCTAGTCAAGGCTATGGTTTTTTCAGTGGTCATGTATGGATGTGAAAGTTGGACTGTGAAGAAAGCTGAGCGCCAAAGAATTGATGCTTTTGAACTGTGGTGTTGGAGAAGACTCTTGAGAGTCCCTTGGACTGCAAGGAGATCCAACCAGTCCATTCTGAAGGAGATCAGTCCTGGGTGTTCTTTGGAAGGACTGATGCTAAAGCTGAAACTCCAATACTTTGGCCACCTCATGCGAAGAGTTGACTCATTGGAAAAGACTCTGATGCTGGGAGGAATTGGGGGCAGGAGGAGAAGGGGACAACAGAGGATGAGATGGCTGGATGGCATCACCAACTCGATGGACATGAGTTTGGGAGAACTCTGGGAGTTGGTGATGGACAAGGAGGCCTGGCGTGCTGTGGTTCATGGGTCACAAAGAGTCGGACACGACTGAGCGACTGAACTGAACTGAACTGAACTGAACTGAACACTAGATAAAGTTAACAACCCTGAAAACTGCTCTTCAAATACGGCTTGTTGAAGCAAATACCACCTTTCGTGGAATGAGATGGTTTTTCATTTTTTGGATTTATAATGCATCTCTTGATCAATAACTTTTAAAAATGTTTTCTACAGGAAAAGAACATTGTCATCAATGTTTCTTCCTTTCTTCTTCAACACTACACATGATGATTCCACTTGTTCCCATGCCAGAAGAGTACTAATAGTCTTGTAAAGCAATCAAATTCTTCAGGAGATGAAATCCATTTCAAAAGGTAATCATGACAAGTACTGTAATAATTATCCATTTCAAGTCAGGATTTCTTTTCTAGTCTCCTTTAAAAACAGTTTTGATACTTAAAGGGATAAAATCTGTACTAATCATTCCTTTAGTACATTCTACAATTCCTTTAAGCAATGGAGTGCTTCAACAGCGATAGTTTCTCTTTGCATAATCTATTGTTAAACAGATATTATACACTGTCATCAAGAGGTAAGTAAGTTTTCCTTATGAATTACTATTAAAGTCAATTAAGACTTTGAGGGGCATTTTCTTTAGAATTAAAGTCTTCTTTAGGAAAGTAAAAAAAAACATGAGGAGTCTCCATTTATTAAAGCAAGCTAACAAGTTTTTGAATGCAAGAGAAATGAAAAATACTGAATGTCAATAAAATCACAAAAATCCCTCAATTGTTCAGTTGGAACACTGTATATGCCTGATTTAAGACAACAATTTCATGACAATTACATCAAAGTCAACAGGAAAGACATCAGATATATTCTTTGAGCAGCACCATGCAGTATATGAGGCAGATAGCCAAACGGCTTCCAAAGACACATTTGTGTTTTACTTCCACTTTGAATAAACAATGTTTGCACCTTTATGCAAACATCTGCCATCATTTGTATCATCTCCACCAAAAGCAGTACAATTTTCCTCTTTAACTCCTAATTCAAAAGGAAAGAGTTTTTTCCTCTGCAAAAATTTGCTCTTGTTTCTTAAGTCTCATCTGGAAGAGTCTTTACTAAAAATAACCTTACAAGTGAGCCTTTTCACAAGAAAGGTATTGCACAAGTGAATTTCTCTGCACTGTCATTGCTTGAATCCATAAAAAAGATGAGGCATTTAGGGCTTTGATAATCACTGAAGTAGTAAACGGAGTTATTACATTTTAAATTATTGCAGTAGGTGTTGTCCTGGCATTTGACATTTTGCTTCCAGTTTTGGAATTAGAAAATACTGGTAGCAATACATTCAAAGAGTCATTCAAGCTGAAAGACTGATGACAGTATACAATGTGGGAGGCTGCTACAACTTCTGCTGTGATTATTTTATGTTCTTCATCTAGATTTCTCATAATCAAAATTTTATTTTATCACTTTCTATGATTCAAGTTGAAGAAATCACACATCTTTTATGCTTAGCTGTTAATATATGCTGGTTTATGTCAGACTTTCTATCATTTTCAATATTGAATGAACATTTGCATACCCCCCAGAGAGCTTCAAGAGGACTTTTTCCTCATTTGATAATGTCCACTGTTCAGAAAATTTATCATGAAATCCACACTTGCATTTTGGCATTTAGAGGTTTAATATAGCAAATAAAAAAAGAGGTAATTCAATTTATTTTCAACAAGGATGACAAGACAACTTAATGGGAAAAGAAATGGTTCTGAGACAACTAGATAGCCACAAGCAAAAGAATGAAGCTGAACCTCTACCTCACATCAAATACAAAATTTCCATATCAAATGGATCAAATACCTATATATAAGAGCCAAAGCTACTAACTCAGAAGAAAAATGTCAGGGATTAGATCCCTGGATTAGGCAATGGTTTCTTAGATATGACACCAAAAGCACAAGCAAAAAAGACAAAATAGATAAATTCGATATCAACAAAATTAAAAATTATGTGGTTCACAGGACACCATCAGAGATGTGAAAAGACAACCCACAGAGTGTGAAATTTTTGCAAATTGTAGATTTAATAAGGGACTTGTATTTAGGATAAATAAAGAATTGCGTTCTATGCTTAGTCACTCAGTTGTGTCCCACTCTTTGCAACCCCATGGACTGTGGCCCACCAGGCTCCTCTGTTCACACTGATTCTCCAAGGCAAGAATACTGGAGTGGGTTGCCATGCCCTCCTACAGGAAATCTTCCCAACCCAGGGATGGAACCCAGATCTCCCACATTGCAGGCAGATTCTTTACCATCTGAGCTACCAGAGTGGGGCTGTAAGTGGTACAGCTGCTTTGGAAAACAGTTTGAAAATTCTTCCAAAGGTAAATAAAATTACCCAGCAATTCCACTCCTAAGTTATATTCCCAAGAGACTTGAAATCATATACCCACCAAAAAACTTGTACATGAATGTTGACAGCAGCATTCGCTAAAAAAAGTTAAAAAATGAAAAGAACCCAAATGTCCATCAACTGATAAATGGATAAGAAAGATGTGATATCCATGTAATAAGAGTATTATTCAACAATAGAAATGAAACCCTTGTACAATACAACACGAATGAGTTTTGCAAACACTATGCTAAATGAAGAGTTGGACACAAAGGACTACATACTGTATGATTTCATTTATATGAAACGTTCAAAATAGGCAAATCCAGAGACAGAGAAATTAGTGGTTGCCTAGTGTTGGGATCGGAGAAGGCAATGGCACCCCACTCCAGTACTCTTGCCTAGAAAATCCCATGAATGGAGGAGCCTGGTGGGCTACAGTCCATGGGGTCGCTAAGAGTCGGACACGACTGAGCGACTTCACTTTCACTTTTCACTCTCATGCATTGGAGAAGGAAAATGGCAACCCACTCCAGTGTTCTTGCCTGGAGAATCCCAGGGACGGGGAAGCCTGGTGGGCTGCCGTCTATGGGGTCGCACGGAGTCGGACACGACTGAAGCGACTTAGCAGCAGCAGCAGCAGTTGGGATAGTTGGGAAGAAATGGGGGAGTGACGACTAAAAGGTACAGGGTTTCTTTTTGGAGAGCTGGAAATGTTCTAAAATGATTGCACAGCTTTGTGAATAAACCGATTGCTACTTGTAAAACAAAAAGCATTGATACTAGTGACCAATGCAAAAATTGAAAAAGTTGTATTTAATAAATCTAATGCCTGCATCATTGCATCTGTCACAAAGTCCAAACTCGTACGTGGGAACTGAGTCACGAAAGAGTTGGGAACTTGAATTTACGAAAAGCAAATTGAACTCAAAGGTGAACGGTCTGCCTACAAAGAAGAACTGCACTTGTAAGGAACAGTTTCGCTTAACAAAGTCATAACGGATCTTATACAATGTTTTGGGAAGCTTGCTTTCAGGGATTGGCGGTATTTCAGAAGCGTGAACGTACAGCGACTGAATTCCAGCTCCTCCGCACGGTTATAAGAGTAACGCTGCCGAGTGTCTACTAAACCTTTAGAAGCCTGGTCCCCGCAGTGAGGCACTTGCTGATTGGTTGTCGCCTAGAAGCATGGCGCTCTCGATGATTGGCTGAGGCTGACATTGATTTAAGCTGACTTTGATTTAGCAACTTTCAGAAGCCTTGGTACTGGAGTGAAACTGTTGTTGAGTGGCTGATTTTCAGAAGCCACTGGAGTGAGGCTGTTGCTGATTGGTTGGTTTGCAGAGCCAGTGCACTGATGTGAAGTGATTTGTTGTTCAGGACTTGGAACTTGAGCCAGAAAATCTTTTCCTTTCTTGAATATGAAAAACAAGTACTTTTAATTTCTAGTTCCTTCTTTTGGTGTTCCCTCAGCCAAACTCATTGGAGAAAACCATAGAGATTGACCAAATCTTTTATTTGTAGAGGAAGGACTTTCAGCTAGTAATTTAAGAACAAAATACTGTGGCAGAAAGAAGTGTTAAAGAGTGAAAGTGTTAGTCGCTCAGTCCTGTCGGACTCTTTGCGACCCCATGGGCTGTAGCCCGCCGGGCTCCTCTCACCAAGGGATTCTCCAGGCTAGAATACTGCAGTGGGTTGCCATTTCCTTCTCGAGGGTATCTTCCCAACTCAGGAATGGAACCCGGGTCACCCACATTGCAGGCAGATTCTTTACCGCCTGAACCACCAGGGAAGCCCAATTGACTGTAAAAAGACGAATATAGGACATTTAGGGCATCCTGACAAAGTCAGTATGTGACGCAAGACAAAATCATTAAATATATCCCATATATATATAATGCCTGGAAACTGTCAATTATACATAAGACTGAGGCTCTGTGGGATTTGCTTTCTTACACATGGCCCTGCGGTCGGAAACGGGTGGACTTAGAATCTGAACTGTAAAAGGCAGGGATCCTCTGGGCCCTGTGAGCCCCTAACGTCTGTGCAAGGCTAGGCGCGCATTGCTAACCCGAGGTCGGCTAGAAATCGGCTGAATGTTTGAAGGGAGGATGCGTAGTTGATTAGCAGCGGGTGTAGAAACTGCAGCAAGGTACCCTCCTGGGAGACCGGGGTACGCGATCCGAGCACCCAAGCGGCATTCGAGTCTGCCCCCGGGCCGGCGAGGTGCTTCTGAAGCAGCTTCTGAAGGTTCTGCAGGAGGCCGTAGGCGGCTGAGAGGGGCGGGGCGGAACGAGGCCCCGCCCCTGGGAGTGCCTGTGTGCGTGGCTGGCAGCGCCGCAGAGTCCGACTCCACGATAGGGAGCCTGAAGACAGGGCAGAGCGGCGGCGTGGTAGCCTTAATTCTGGGCAACCGCGCTCGCAGCATCCGACGCAACCGCCTCGAAGCTTAAGGAGGACTCGGCCCTGCGGCCCTGTGCCCGCCCCTTACCCACTGCAGACGCCCACATCCGCGCCCTTTGCGCGCATCGGGCTCCGCCCCCGCCGTGCTCCTGCACGCTGCGCCCCCCGCCCACCCGGCACGCCCAGCCGCCCCGCCTGGCAGAAGTGGGCCTGAAGCCGCCCCTCAGGCTTGCTTGAGCGACCCTCGCAGCGGCTCGGTCTTCCTCCGCTGTCGACTGCAATGGACGCGTATCCCCCGCACCGGGTGGGGCTGACCCGGGCGCGCTCCCTCGGCGGCCCTGGCCGAGGGTCGCCCTCCGTCAGGTACAGGGGGACGAGGCCTCAACGGGGCGGGCGAGGGGTTGCGGGCTGTTGGGGTCTGGCGACGCCGCTCGCCGAAGGGCGTGGTCCGATATGGCTTCCTAGCGGACGGTTTTTCCCTGAACAGTTTCCTGAGGAACGTTTCCCGAGGAACGGCGCCTGGTGCCGAGGCTCCCACAATGGCTTCCTTGTCGATAACCCCACAACGGATCCCCTGTGAAGACCCCCCTGCTATGACATCCCCACCCCCACAGACCATTTCACCATGAAAAGATTCTCTTATCGAGGACCTGCACAGTGGCTGATTAACTCACTTGCCTTCCCCGTAGAATATTTCTCCCAGAAATGGCCATCATTGGAGACGTCCCCTCACAATAGCTCCCCTGTATAGAACCCCATGTTAGTTTACCTAGAAATGGCTGACCTGCCTTGCTCCCCTGAAGGAGCAGGTCTCGTTTAGAACCTTTCCTCTGCATTGCGTCTGCCCCCTCGCTCCCCCTACACAAACACCTACCCGGACCGCATCTTCCATACTGCGCGTTTCCGCACTTCCCCCCTGCCCTGTCCTGAGTCGCTCCCTCACTCCATGATGAGGAGCTCAGATTGAGGAGAGGTGGCGGTCATTAGGGGCGCAGGAGGCAAAAACTGCGTAGGGAAAGGGGGCCAGAATCCCCGAAAGCTGCGGACCCCAGGCCACAGAACCTAGAGATAAAGGCCCCGGGGTGCCTCAGTACAGGGAGAGTCCCCACTGCCTTTCTGTATATGAAGATTTATTTCTACTCTCTGTGCCTTTGGGACTGACCTTAATAAATAGTCTTGGTATCGTTTGTGATGGAACTGGGTTGGGGCCGTCAGCGAAGTGCGGATGATGGAATAATGGAGGGGTTGTGGCAGAGACCGTTGAGAAGAATGGAGGAAGAGAGAAATGGGCTTTGGTTCTGCTAAATTGTCATTAAGCCAGAAGAGGGTTTTTGTTTGTTTTGTTTGCCTTTTCTCGATTCTAGCTCTTTAGCAAAGCAAATATAGTGTTCCTATGAAAGAAGGTTCTTAACTTACCTGTGAAAACAGTCTTTCCTATATCTTTGTTACGGTATTTAAGGCATTGTATTTTAAAATTTTTGCTCGAAAATGTTTTTTATCGCTTTGTTATGTTTTATCTTGTTTGAACTCCACCCGATTCGTGACGAATAAGAGCTAAATCTTAGAATCATGTCCTTCTCATACTTAGTGACATTCCTTCTTCCACGCCAGCTACTAACGCATGTTTGTTGAATAAAGGATAGAGGAGGTGGGACTAGATACCCTTGGTTTCATTTAGGAGTCTTAGTTGCTTCTGATTTGGCTGGTGACAGGTGACATAGTTGGATTCCTCTTCTGCTCTTCAGTGGAATTCCATTGGGCTTTAAGGTTCCAATTGTTCAGCTGCTTACGGTAACCATCTGCAGTCTGTTTTAACGTTTCTGGCAGCCAGTGTCACTGTTACAAAGTATTTGCATGTTGAATACAATAGAAACTGCTCTGGGTACTTAGAACTTGGGCAGCCACCCTTTAAATTCAAGGCCTTTGTAGACTTGAGATTTGTCCCTATCATCTTGAGCTTTGAAGTCTGGAGTCTTTTAAGGAAAAAAAAGCTTCCCAGTAAAATCCATCTCTAAAATAACTGCTTCCTTCCTTGCTTCTAGTAGCATGGCAGCATGCTTTTTTTTTTTTTTTTTTTTTTTTGGTAAGTATTTTTTTGTTTTGTTTTGTTAAAAACATTAATGTTCACTAACTTTTCTAATCATATTCAAATTTTGAATTTTCCGCCATGTGGTTTGAGTGAAACTTGTTAGTCTTCGGACAGGGATAGTACCAGGTACGTCAAGGCCTGGTGTTTGTATACCTTTGGTAGAAGAAATTTGATGAAAGTTTCCCTCCTTTCCCTGCCGTTTTTAACTGAACATACTTTTCTTTCTCATTCAGTCAAGCCTTTCCCTGATTATGACACTGAATGTTCCTACCAGGTTTGTTCTCAGTACTTTGCTATCACCCATATTTGGGCTTCTTTGCTACACTCCGACTCCTGAGTGATTAAAGAGGCAGGCCTAACTGGTGAAGTTACATTCCTAAAGACCCATAGATGGTACTTTGCAAGTGAGTGGCACTATTCTAAAATGGGGTTAATCTTCACAGACTAGGAATAGAGATCACGAGTTAAAATATTGTTGCTTAGATCTGGAAGCCACTCATGGTAGTCATCAGTGCTGTCCATCAAATATCTTGGGTTTCTGTCTCCTGGGCACATGGTACAGTTGTACTTGCTTGCCCTCCTTGAAGTTGAGTATGGCCTTGTTAGTTGCTTTTGGTTAGTGAAATGTGCACAGGAATGATGTTTATCCCTTCATGGTAAAAGCTTCTGGTGTGTAACTTGCCACTCTCTTTCCCTCTGTTTTGGTGATTGTGTGCTCCAGATGGTGACTAGTCTTAATCTGGGAACCAGAACTAGCTTCCAGATGACCTATCTTTGACATGTAGACTGAGCAAGAAATAAGCCTATTTTCAAGCCACTGAGATTTTGGAGTTATTAAAATAACTGAAGTGAAAGTCACTCAGTCGTGTTTGACTATACAGTCCGTGGAATTCTCCAGACCAGAATACTGGAGTGGGTAGCCTTTCCCTTCTCCAGGGGATCTTCCCAACAGAGGGATCAAATCCAGGTCTCTTGCATTGGAGGTGGATTCTTTACCAGCTGAGCCACAAGGGAAGCCCAAGAATACTGGAGTGGGTAGCCTATCCCTTTTCCAGCAAATCTTACCGACCCAGGAATGGACCGTGGGTCTCCTGCATGCAGGCGGACTCTTTACCAACAAAATAACTATTTTTGTTTGTACTAAGGGACCAATGGAAATAGTTGAAATATGCTTTCCTACTTAAGATCTTTTCCTGCAGAGGAATCTGATCCTGCTTTGGACTTGTTTAATAGTTTAAATTTCACTGCCTCTTTATGCAAATTTCAATATATACTGTGCTGGATGTTGTGAATTCAGACAGATAAGACAGACGTCTGCCCTCCAAGAGCTTCTTTGTAAGGGGAGAGAGATAAAAACAGTAAAAATCATAATACAGAATGGTGAGAAATAAGTCTTGAGGATGAAATAGGGCTGAAGGAACAATAATGTTAGAAGGCATAGGCAGTTTTGAGACTCAGCAGTTGGAAGAATGGAGTTGCCAGTTACTCATATTGGAAACACTGTAATAAGAGTAGGCTTGTGGAAAAAGGGTTCAATTTTGGCCTTGTTCATTTTGAGTTTCCTAATTGATATCAAAGTGGAGATACTGCATTAGCAGTTGGATATATTAGACTGGAGTTCAGGAGAGAGATTGGAACTGGAAATACCACTCATATTACTGATGACTCCAAGTTTGTTTTTTTTTTTTTTTTAAACTTTTAAGACTGGATAGAAACCCAGGGAGTAAATGTAGATAGAGAAGAGGACCAGCATCCAAACTCTGGGATTTCCCTTGTAGAAAAGACAGTATACCAATGTCTTCCAGATTTTGAGGGAAAATGGATTCCTACCTCCTGAGATAAGGGAAGAATCAAGGACAGTTATGGTCTAATGATAAATGTTAGCATAGACAATTAGATTTGGTAATACGGAGGTCATTGATGGCCTTGACAAAACAGTTTTGGTGTAGTGGATTCAGGAGAATCTAGGAGAGAAATTGAAGACAGTGAGAATAAAGAGTTATAGTGATGTTATTTCAAGGATTGTTATAAGGGAGAGCAGAGTAATAGGGCTGTGGCTGGAGGAGCATGAAATGTTAAAGTTCTTTTTGTCTTTAGGTGGGCAGATAGCATGTTTGTAAGTTAACAGGATGTTGGAGTACAGAGAAACAAATTGATGAATAAGAGAGAGAAGGGACAATAAATAGATATGTTGGCCTCAAGCTAGATAGATACGTGGACAACGGTTCATCTGTGGTGATTAAACTGACCCAAGTACTGGTGCATTGTTAGCTTGGTAGGGGGACAGAGTGAAAGTTCTCTTCTTATTACTTCATATGCTCAGTTAAATAAGAAGGAAGGTCTTCAGCTAAAAATGAAAAGTGAGAGAGGTATTGGAAGTTTGAGGAGAAAGCAGGTGTGAAATTCATCCAGGAGAGTGAGGGAAAATGAGATGAATAAGGAAATATTTTTGGATTGCCAGATAGCACCAAGTGCCCATTTGGTTGAATTTAAGATGAGACCCAGTTACCATGTTGAATGTTTTACCTTAAGATGTATTAAGCTCCTTGGATGTGGGCAGTGGGGGAGGGAGTGGCAGAGGTAGGATAGAGCAGTGGTCTCCAGTCTTTTTGGCACCAGGGACTGGTTTCATAGAAGACCAGAGTTGGGGGTGGGGAGAATGGTTTTGGAATGATTTAAGTGCAGTAGGTTTCGAGCTCCAGTAATGCCAGCAGTGGAGAGTGGCTATTAATACACATGAGGCTTCACTTGCTCACGACTCATCTCTTGCTGTGCAGCCTGGTTCCTAACAAGCCATAGACCAGTACTGGTTTGTCACCCAGGGGTTGGGGACCCCTGGGATAGAGGACATCATTGGAAGATAGGAGTAAAGGAACTGGGAGGTAAGGATAGTAGAAAGTCAGTGCATATTGAGATCATCATGAATTAAGTTCGGAGTAGTAATAGCAAAGAGACAATGATCCAGAAGCCAAAATCTTGAGGGAATGTGGAGGACTGAGTGACCTATTGTAGATGTCTGTAACAAGAAGGGATAGTGAGTGGTTATTATTTGTTGGGATGAAGAAATCATCCAATATAAAACACAGTTTCTCAAAAAGTCTGTTTCCAGATTAAAACAACCCTCCAAAAATCCAGCACAATTAATTTAAAAATATGCATGCGTGGCATAGCATCATGACATTTTTGAGCACTATAAAGAGAAAAGGATACCTACAAATCACATAAAGTCAGGAATCATAAGATTGGACGCTAGAGGATAATGGAGCAAATAGTGCTTACTAAAAGAAAATGGATTCCCACTCAGAATCCTTTATCCAACCAAATTCTCAGGCAGGTGAGGGAGGGATAAAAACATTTCACACATGTAAGATCTCATAGTTTGACTTTCCATGCACCCTTTATGAGTCAGTGAATGGGGTGTGCTTTAGCAAAAAGCCTGACCAAGGAGCTCCTGTGCTGGAGTTCTATAACATGTATAGGAGAGATTTCTTCCTTGTTAAAGGGCTCATAAGAAAGGGCCTTCTTTGTTGGCTCCTGGAAATTACCAGAGTTGGGACCATTTTTTGGTTGTCATTTCCCACATTGCTTGCCCTAGTGCTTAGGTCAATGTCTGGCACATAGTCAGTACTCAGTAAATGTGACTGCTGTTGTTAGCTATTGTGAAACACTGCTTGCACTAATTATTTGTTGAATGAATAGACAATAATTAAAGGTGAAACTGTGGGCTATGGGTGTTCAGAGAATGAAGACTCACAGTTGTAAGCTAAATGGTGGGAAAGTGGTTAATCATAGTGATGTTCTACTGAGAGGGCTTAAGTAAAGCCTCACAGAGGCAGATTATCTCTTCAGGTGATGTTTATTGGCCAGTACCCATGGTTCTCTTTTTGGTTTACAGATCTACAGAAATAGTAATTGTCCCTGCCTTTGTTGTTGTTGTTCAGTCGCTCAGTTGTATCCGACTTTTTGCGACCTCATGGACTGCAACACACCAGCCCTCACCATCTCCCAGAGCTTGCTCAGACTTATATCCATTGAGTCAGTGATGCCATCCAACCATCTCATCCTCTATCGTCTCCTTCTCCTCCTGCCTTATCTTTCTCAGCATCGGAGTCTTTTCCAGTGAGTCGGCTCTTTGCATCAGGTGGCCAAAGTATTGGAGCTTCAGCTTCAGCTCAGTCCTTCCAGTGGATATTCAGGATTGATTCCCTTTTGGATTAACTGATTTGATCTCCTTGCAGCCCAACGGACTCTCAAAGAGTTTTCTCCAACACTGCAGTTTGAAAGGATCAGTTCTTTGATGTTCATTCTTTATGGTCCAATTCTGACATCTGTACATGACTACTGGAAAAACCATAGCTTTGACTATACCAACCTTTGTCAGCAAAGTAATGTTTCTGCTTTTTAGTATGCTGACTAGGTTTGTCATAGCTTTTCTTCTAGGGAGCAAGCATCTTTTAATTTCATGGCTGCAGTCACCATCCTCAGTGATTCTGGAGCCCAAGAAAATAAAATTTTTCATGGTCTCTGCCTTAGGAGAACTCAAAATGCAGAGCAAGATATGACCTTGTATGTATGAATATGTGAAGTTTCACCTTCAGTGTACTTACTGGGATGCTGGCCAGGGAGGCTTGGTTTGGTGCTTATAGAAGTAAAAAGGGTTTGCTTACTTATTTTTTTATGACCTTATTTCTAAACCAGGGGTGGAGGACTATGTATGGATTTCACCCAGCTCTTAGAAAGTAGGGCCTTCCCAGGAAAACTTTTGTAAACTGAAACGGCATAAGTGAAGAAACAATTACTTTAAAACACATCTTGCTAACAGAGGCACAAAATAAATCAGGATAAAGCAGAGATGCTCACAGACACGGTTCAAAGCTGTTGCTGAGATGCTTGAGCATAGTTACCAGGAACGAGCTTGGCAGTGCCACTCATTGCTCCACTGTAAAACAGATGGTGGCTAGCTTTGTTTTTCATCTTTTATTCATAAAAGCAAAAACTTTCAAATTTCTTTCAGTTACTGAAAACGGGTAGGTCTTTTGTAAATGTGACACTTTGAAAAGCAAGCCTCTGCCTGCTTATTTTCACATATGTTTGGGATGACTGTGTTGTTGCATCAATAGGACACAGTATTTTAACAGTGTTTCCTAGCTCTTGGGCTCTTCTGTGATGTTCTGATTTTTGGAGATGGGGAGTAAATGAGATGCAGATGCCCTCTACAGCTTACATACTGTTGTTTTGCCCTGAAATTAAGAAGAAAAGAAAAAGCAGTTTGTGACTTGGGTATTTAAAACTGTTATCTGTAATTTGGGGCTTCAGTGGTGGCTCAGTGGTAAAGAATCTGCCTGCCAGCGCAGGATATGTGGGTTTGATCCCTGGATCAGGAAAATCCCCTGGAGAAGGAAATGGCAACCCACTTCAGTATTCTTGCCTGGAAAAATCCCATGGACAGAGGAGGAGCCTGGCAGGCTACAGTCCCTGGGATCACAAAAGAGTTAGACATGACTTAGTGACTAAACAACATCTGTGATTTTGAACCCTGGTTTGAGGGAAAGTTAGCTAATTTGGCCTGTTTTTTGTTTTAAGCTTCTTATTTGAAATAATATTTATAGACGAGTTGCAAATATGGTATATAGTGTTCCTATATGAACTTTACCCTGCTTCCTCTAATGTTGGCATGGTGCATTTATCAAAGCTAAGAAATTAATATTTGTATTTCATATTAGTTTACTAAGTAAATTTTTGTTTACTTGGAGTTTATTACTCCAAACTTCATTTGGATTTGCCCAGTTTTTCCACTAATGTCTTTTTTCTATTCCAAGATTCATGTCAGGACTCAACGTTGCATTTATATTTTGGCGTGCTTTTAATAGTCAAAGAAATGCAGGAAAGTAATTGTGGATGCCTTCTGAATGAAGACCTGTGAACTGACTTTGCAAAGAGCAGATTGTGGAAATGCTCAGAGAAGGCTGGAGAAAAGGAAAAAAAATGGAAAACAATATATTCTTTCAGTGAAGTGTAGTGATAGACTTTGAGATACCATTTTTCCATTTATGGTGGGTAGCATTTTCTGAAGTTCTTATATTTAGTTTGTAGAGAGTCTTACATACCCCAATTTGTGAAATGGGTCTAGACATGAATTGCAGTTGGGTGCAAGTTTTAACCATTTTAGATAAGGTGACCTATCTGTTGTTGTTCAATCATTCAGTCGTGTCTGACTCTTTGTGATTTCATGGACTGAAGCATGCCAGGCTTTCCTGTCCTTCACCGTCTCCCAGAGTTTGCTTAAACTCATGTCCATTGAGTCGGTGATGCCATGCAACCATCTCGTCCTCTGTCATCCCCTTCTCCTCTCGCCTTCTATCTTTCTCAGCATCAGAGCCTTTTCCAGTGAGTCGGCTCTTTGCATTAGGTGGCCCATGTATTAGAGCTTCAGCTTTAGCATCAGTCCTTCCAATGAATATTCAGGACTGATTTCCTTGAGGATTGACTGGTTTGATCTCCTTGCAATCCAAGGGACTCTCAAGACTCTTCTCCAGCACCAGAGTTCAAAAGCATTAATCCTATCAGGACCTATTAGGAACTGTATTTGGCAGCTGGTAAAAGATAGTTAACAATAATGACAACTTTGAGGTTTAGACTGTCTTGCAAAAGATGTCTGTCTAGAGGAGGGCAGGCTACTCCTAGTATGAAGTCATCAGGGAACCAGCCTCTTCTGTGTCTGTATTTAGCAAATGGATTCCATTTTTTCTATAGCTCCAGGGTCACAGAATGACTGCAGGAACTCCAGCTATCAGATCTTTCAGGAAAGAAGGCAGCTCTCCTAGTTGTGTCAGTTCCTTCTCTTCAGAAAACTTTCCCAGGAGCCTCGACCTGATGGCTTTTGCATGTCTCATTGGTCAGCTCTAGAAGTAGAGAAGCTGTGCCTATTGTTGCTCCAAATCAGAATACTATTAGTAAAAAAAAGAAGGGGAGAATGCATATGGATTAGGAAACTGTCTCTATCACAGGGAGGTATTAATAGCTATGTGGAATGAAAGTTAGATTGCTTAGAATTACTAATGGGTCTGGTGAACTATATGAAAAAATGCTGGGAGAAAATTCAAGTCACTGAATAGTCAGGTGATGCCAACACATTTCTCAGTCGTGCATGCTCACATGTATGTGTGTATGTGTTCCTTCAGTTTGAGTCACTTTATGGTCACTGTTTAACCATGTATTGGTCATGACAGCAGTAGTGTTGGCTTTGTTTGTTCCATTGCAAGTTGCTCCAGAAAGGAATTCAGTGGGAAAGGACATTTATTGACTTGAGACACATCCTGCCTTTTTGCCTTTCTTCCAAGTCTGTTTCACAGAGAGAATAAATAATTGCCACTTTAATGCAGGGCCAGCTTTCTTAAACCTTAAACCTTTTTCTTAGTAGTCTTACAGTAGCTCATTGTAATCATTGCCTGAAGTCCGAATTAATGCTGATATGACTTGTGTTAACTCGTGTTGTTGATTTCCCCCCCCAATATTTTATCATGAAAACTGTTCGTAAATACAAATAAGTTGAAAGAATTTTTCAGTGGACATTCATGTATGTTCGTACCTAGATTCTCTGCTTAATATATTTGCTCTGTTTGCCTTATAGTCATCCTGATATTCACCCATCAATTCATCCTATATTTTAATGCTTTTCAAAGTAAGTCATAGACATTGGTATGGTTTAATCCTGAACATTTCCTGATGGTCCATCTAATCAAGAGGTATGATTTTGTAATAAGAAGAATGCTTTCTGTTTCAAGTGACAGAAACCCAACTCAAAAGAGTAAAGTAAAAAAGGAAATAAATGTATTGGCTACTTGACTGGAAGGAATAGTGGGGAGATAGACAAGCAGATGGTGACTACAGCCATGAAATTAAAAGATGCTTGCTCTTTGAAAGAAAAGGTATGACCAACCTAGACAGCATATTAAAAAGCAGAGACATTACTTTGCCAACAAAGGTCCATCTAATCAAAGCTATGGTTTTTCCAGTAGTCATGCGTGGATGTGAGAGTTGGACTATAAAGAAAGCTGAGCACTGAAGAATTGATGCTTTTGAACTGTGGTGTTGGAGAAGACTCCTGCGAGTCCCCTGGATAGCAAATAGATCCAACCAGTCTATCCTAAAGGAAATCAGTCCTGAATATTCATTGGAAGGACTGATGCTGAAGCTGAAACGCCAATACTTTGGCCACTTGATGGGAAGAACTGACTCATTTGAAAAGACCCTGATGCTGGGAAAGATTGAAGGCGGGAGGAGAAGGGGATGACAGAAGATGATTGGATGGCATCACCGACTCAGTGGACATGAGTTTGAGTAGCATCACTATGAACAAAGCTAGTGGAGGTGATGGAATTCCAGTTGAGCTATTTCAGATCCTGAAAGATGATGCTGTGAAAGTGCTGCACTCAATATGCCAGCAAATTTGGAAAACTCAGCAGTAGCCATGGGACTGGAAAAGGTCAGTTTTCATTCCGATCCCAAAGAAAGGCAATGCCAAAGAGTGCTCAAACTACCACACAATTGCACTCATCTCACACGCTAGTAAAGTAATGCTCAAAATTCTCCAAGCCAGGCTTCAGCAATATGTGAACCGTGAACTTCCTGATGTTCAAGCTGGTTATAGAAAAGGCAGAGGAACCAGAGATCAAATTGCCAACATCCGCTGGATCATGGAAAAAGGAAGAGAGTTCCAGAAAAACATCTATTTCTGCTTTATTGACTATGCCAAAGCCTTTGACTGTGTGGATCACAATAAACTGTGGAAAATTCTGAAGGAGATGGGAATACCAGACCACCTGACCTGCTCCTTGAGAAATCTGTATGCAGGTCAGGAAGCAACAGTTAGAACTGGACATGGAACAACAGACTGGTTCTAAATAGGAAAAGGAGTATGTCAAGGCTGTATATCGTCACCCTGCTTATTTAACTTCTATGCAGAGTACATCATGAGAAATGCTGGACTGGAAGAAACACAAGCTGGAATCAAGATTGCTGGGAGAAATACCAATCACCTCAGATATGCAGATGACACTACCCTGATGGCAGAAAGTGAAGAGGAACTAAAAAGCCTCTTGATGAAAGTGAAAGAGGAGAGTGAAAAAGTTGGCTTAAAGCTCAACATTCAGAAAACAAAGATCATGGCATCTGGTCCTATCACTTCATGGGAAATAGATGGGGAAACAGTGGCAACAGTGTCAGACTTTATTTTTTTGGGCTCCCAAATCACTGCAGATGGTGACTGCAGCCATGAAATTAAAAGACACTTACTCCTTGGAAGGAAAGTTATGACCAACCTAGATAGCATATTCAAAAGCAGAGACATTACTTTGCCAACAAAGGTTCGTCTAGTCAAGGCTGTGGTTTTTCCAGTGGTCATGTATGAATGTGAGAATTGGACTGTGAAGAAGGCTGAGCGCCGAAGAATTGATATTTTTGAACTGTGGTGTTGGAGAAGACTCTTGAGAGTCCCTTGGACTGCAAGGAGATCCAACCAGTCCATTCTGAAGGAGATCAGCCCTGGGATTTCTTTGGAAGGAATGATGCTGAAGCTGAAACTCCAGTACTTTGGCTACCTCATGCGAAGAGTTGACTCATTGGAAAAGACTCTGATGCTGGGAGGGATTGGGGGCAAGAGGAGAAGGGGACGACAGAGGATGAGATGGCTGGATGGCATCACTGACTCAATGGACATGAATCTGGGTGAACTCCAGGAGTTGGTGATGGACAGGGAGGCCTGGTGTGCTGCGATTCATGGGGTCGCAAAGAGTCAGACACGATTGAGCGACTGAACTGAACTGAACTGGGAGTTGGTGATGGACAGGGAGGCCTGGCATGCTGCAGTCCATGGGTCACAAAGAGTCGGACACGACTGAGCGACTAAACTGAACTGAGACAAGATAGGAAGAGTTGTAAGAAGTAGGGCCTCAGGAACTGGGACTCTGCTATCAAAATAGTTGCCTCTATCCATATAGCCTCAAATCCACATTCTTCCTGGACTGTGACCCTAGAGGCCATTTCTCTTCTACGTCTGAAACAGAAAATCCCTGGAAAGGACTCCAGCTGGGCTGGCTTGCTGCTTGGGTGACTCATGATTGGATGCTGTGGTAGAGAAGAGGCATAGTGTATGTTACTAAGGAAGATAAAACTGGAAAGCATGCCGAATGAATTATATACCTCAGAAAGCTTTCCCACTTGTTCTTGGATGCTAGCATGATCCTGGTGTTTGACAAAGAGATTACAAAGGAAAATAACAACTGCAAAAATCCTAAATGAAGTACTGGTACAGTCAGCCCTTCAGATCCACAGGTTCTGCATCCATGGATTCAACCACTCAAATCAAAAATATATTTTTTAATTTAGGAAAGTTCCAAAAAGCAAAACTTGAGTTTGCCATCCACAAGCAACTATTTATGTACCATTTACATTGTATTTACAGCCGTTCACATAGCATTTATATTAGGTTAAGTAATCTAGAGATGATATAAAATATACTGGGGAGCTTCCTTGGTGGCTCAGTGATGATGGATCTGCCCATCAATTCAGGAGACACGGGTTCACTCCCTGGTCCAGGAAGATCTCACATGCCACAGAGCACCTGAGCCCATGGACCACAGCTATTGAGCCTGTACTCTAGAGCCTGGAAACTGCAGCTATTGAACTGATGTGCTGCAACTGCTGAAGCCCACATGCCCTAGAGTTTGTGCTCCACAACAAGAGAAGCCACTGCAGTGAGAAGCTGGCACACTGCAATGAAGACTAGCTCCCATGCAGCAGTGGAGACCTAGCATAGCCAAAAATGAGCAAATAAGAAAAATTATTAAAAAATATACCAGATAATGTGCATAGGTTATAATGTAAATACTATGCTATTTTATTTAAGGGACTTGAACATCTGCAGATTTACTATCCGAGAGGTTCCTGGAATCAATCCTTCATGGATACCAAGGGACAACTGTCTGACAAGGAGACTTCTAACTATTACATTAATAGTTCAAGAGTGGTAATACATGGTTTAGAAGTTATGGGGAAACAGGTATTCTGGTATATTGTAGATGAATGTTTTAAGAAAACAATTTAGCAAAATTTCTCAAATTTTTAAATGCAGATACCTCTTAACCTGGCAATGCTAGTCTCTGCCTTGCAGAAAATTTGTTGCTATTTGTGTTCAGTAGGTAAGTCTTGTCCAACTGTTTTCCACCCTATGGACTGCAGCACGCAAGGCTTCCCTGTCCTTCACTATCTCCTGGAGTTTACTCAAACTCATGTCCACTGTGTTGATGATGCCATCCAACCATCTCATCCTCCTTCTCCCCCTTCTCCTCCTGCCCTCAGTCTTTACCAGTATCAGGGTCTTTTCCAGTGAGTCGACTCTTTGCATCAGGTGGCCAGAGTACTGGAGCTTTGGCTTCAGCATCAGTCCTTCCAATGAATATTCAGGGTTGATTTCCTTTAGAATTGACTGATTTGATCTCCTTGCAGTCCAAGGGACTCTCTAGAGTCTTCTCCAGCACCACAGTTCAAAAGCATCACTTCTTTGGTGCTCAGTCTTCTTTATGGTCCAACTCTCACATCGGTACATGACTGCTGGAAAAACCATAGCTTTGACTATACAGCCTTTTGTCAGCAGAGTGATGTATCTGCTTTTTAATATACTGTCTAGGTTTGTCGTAGCTTTTCTTCCAAGGAGCAAGCATCTTTTAATTCTGTGGCTGCAGTCACAGTCTGCAGTGATTTTGGAGCCCAAGAAAATAAAATCTGTCACTGTTTCTCCTTTTGCCCCATCTATTTGCCATGAAGTGATGAGACCTGATGCCATGATTGTAGTTTTCTGAGTTTTGAGTTTTAAGCCAGCTTGTTTTTTGACTTGTGCCAAAGATGGCTTTATAAGGTTGTTCATTGAAACATTGTTTGCTGTTTGCAAAAATAATAAAAATCATGAATGTTCAATCATAGTGTCTTGTTAAATAAAAGCAAAAGGATATAGTACAACAGTTTTAAAAATGAGGTTGTGTTGTATTTACTATCTTGGAAAGATCTTGAGTTACAATGTTAAGTAAAAAAAAAAAGCACGTTGCAGAGCAATTACATATCTCATTATATTGATTTTATGTAAAAACAGTGAAATGAAAAACAACTCTCTCCCCAAAAAACTCACCCAAACTATGTATTAACTGTATTATATCAGACTGTTCACAGCAGTTTTATAGGATGAAGTGATTCAGATTGGTATGAGAATTCACTTTGTAAAACATCCAAACCACAAAGCATATAAGGAGAATATATTCATGTTTTAATAGTTTGATTTTAAAAATCAAAAAGCATAAATTATGAAGAAAAACAGACAAAAATAAAAATTGCAAAATTTCTCCCATTTCCAGGAACCATGATAATAAAACACAAACAATATACTTAGCTATGTATATAGTAATTGTTATAACAGCAGTGAGCAGTGAACTAACTAATAAGTATAAAATGGACAGTGGGGAGAACAGAGGTGATTGTTAAGAATTCAGAAATACTGTGTCTGAGGCTAACTTTGTTGTCAGGAAATCAGTGAGGTATATCAGAAAGAAAAGTTCAGAGCCAGGATACTTGGTCACTCAGGTTCTGATGCTGTTAATCTTTACTCAGCCTTGTGATCTGGGCAGACTGCTTCTGTTTAGGTCTTGTTTTTGCCGTATCATCTGTCATGTCTAGATTTTGAGGCTGAATCCAACGAAAGTGAGAAGTATAGTATTCAAGCAGCTTATTTGATAAACACTGTATTTCTGGCTCTGCTGTGCGTTCACTGTTGTTGTTTAGTCATGCTTTTGACCCTCTGCAGGTATTCTAAAGGAGGAACTTTGTAGCGTTGCAGGTGACCACAGGCCTTCTACTCAGGATGTGCTAGCTTTTGTTCAGGTAGACCTGAAAGCTACAGGGCAGTGCTATTGCTGGGTTTGGTGTGTGTTTTTGAGCGACTGAACTGAACTGAAAGTTTCTACTGAAAAAAAAGGGAAAAAAGACTGGATGGATACAAAGAAAACTCATAATGGTGACCTCTGAGGGTGGGGAATAGTGAAGACTTAAGTTTCGTATGTAATGTTCTGATTTTTAAATAAAAAAGGATAATAAATTAATATGTCACATAACTGAAAAAAGCACTAATGTAGGTTAATTTTGAGTGCTTGGAATATGAGTATTTTGGTTTTCTTTATACTTAATAGGTGATTTTTAAATAGATAAATATTTCAGTAAATGAAAACTTTAATGGTTCAGTGATAAATAATAGGCTATGTTCTAGTCAAAAATTAAATTTGGGAAGCAAGAAAATGTTCAAAGGAAAAAAAGAACTAAATTTAGATCTAGCCATTTTACAAGAAAATGTTATTAATGTTTTACTCTGGGAAGAGAACGATCTTCCTACATTTTATTTGCTTCTACTTGCTTTGACCAAAAAAACCCTCTTTTGCTCCTGTCTTGGCTTCCCATAGCAGTAGTTGGGGAACTGGCTTTTCCTGGTCACATGACCTGTTAAAGCTTTTTGTCACTGGCTGGTTCTGAGCTTGAAAACTCAAGAGCTCTTGGTAACTTGGTAGTCAGCCAGGATTGGGAAATGGACCAAAGGACCAACTTAACGAAATCTTTCTAGTGCAGAGAATGATTGCAAGATGAATCGTATATTAAACATGAGACAGTGGGGATGGATAGGCAACCATTTCCAAGGATAGAGTTTTCTTACTTTAATCTTAATCATGTTGCAGTTTAAATTCTGCTGCTTCCAAAACCCTGAGTTACTCCACATGTTCCCCCTTATCTCTGCTGCTAAGTCACTTCAGTCATGTCCGACTCTGTGCAACCCCATAGACATCAGCCCACCAGGCTCCCCCGTCCCTGGGATTCTCCAGGCAAGAACACTGGAGTGGGTTGCCATTTCCTTCTCCAATGCATGAAAGTGAAAAGTGAAAGTGAAGTCTCTCAGTCGTGTCCAACTCTTAGCAACGCCATGGACTGCAGCCTACCAGGCTCCTCCATCCATGGGATTTTCCAGGCAAGAGTACTGGAGTGGGGTGCCATTGCCTTCTCCGCCTTATGTCTAGCCCCAGATTTTTATTATGAAAATGTTCAAACAATTCAGAAAAAATGAAAGAATAGTACAAGAATATACCCATCACTTAGATTTACCAGTTTTGACTCTTTGCCTGTGTGTATTGTCTTTAGTTTTTCTTTTCATTCTTTTTTCTGTTAAACTCTTTATGTAGACATAGTAGTAGACATCATGGCACTTTGTAGACTTCATGGCACTTCACTGAAACAGGATGTTTTACTATGTAACCACCATAATATTATCTCAGCTAAGAAAATTGATAGTAAATTTGAATATGCCCTGGATAATAGATAATATTCTATTAATATGTAATAGAAGCATACTCAAATTTTTGTCAGATGTCTTATAGATGTTTCCCTTGGGTGGGTTGGTTGGTTGGTTTTGTTTAAATCAAATTAAGGTTAATAAGTTGCACTGACTTACTATTCTTTATTACAAGAGTTCTCCCTCTCTGTTTTTTCTGTTTTACATGACATTGGCTTTTTTAAACTTAAAATTTTTTAAACTTTGGCAGAATATGCATAAAATTTACCATCTAAACTGTTCTAAGTGTACAGTTTAGTGGCATTAAGGATTTTTACCTTATTGTGCTACATTCACCAGTATCCAGTATCCATCCACAGAACTCTTCATCTTGCAGAACTGAAACTCTGGTACCTGTTAAACAATAACTCCCCGCTCCTTCCTCCACCTCACCCCCTCGTCCCCTGGCAACCACCATTCTACTTTCTGTCTTTGTAAATTTGTCTGTTGTAAGTACCTCATAAAAATGGAATCATACAACATTTGTCCTTTCGGGACTGGCTTATTTCACTTACTATAAGGTCCTTACGGCTTATTCATGTATTATCATGTGTCAGAATTTCTGTCCTTTTTAAGATTGAATGATATTCCATTGTATGTATAGACCACAGTTTATCAGGTGGCACTAGTGGTAAGAAACCTGCCTGCCTGTGCAGGAGACATGAGAGACATGGGTTCAATCCCTAGGTTGGGAAGATCCCCTGAAAAAGGGATAGCAACCCACTCCAGTATTCTTGCCTGGATAATCCCCTGGACAGAGGAGTCTGGCATTAAATATATAATATTATATATTATATTAAGTTCCAATGTAGGAATATGAATATATTTCTGTTATTGATGTCTTCTTTAATTTACTTCAGAAATCTGCAAGTGATTCAGTTTCTCTGAATCATCACCAGCATTTGATATCATCACTGTTTGTTATTTTAGTAGTAGATGTATAGTAGTGTCTCACTGTGGTTTTAATTTGCATTTTTCTAATCTATGAGATCAAATTGCCAACATTCATTGGACCACAGAGGAAGCAAGGGAATTCCAGAAAAACATCTACTTCTGCTTTATTGAGTATGCTAAAGCCTTTGACTGTGTGGATCACATCAACTGTGGAACATTCTTCAAGAAATAAGAATGCCAGACCACCTTACCTGTCTCCTGAGAAACTTGTTTGTGGGTCAAAAAGCAACAATCAGAACCTAACATGGAACAGCTGACTGGTTCAAAATTAGGAAAGGAGTATGACAATGCTGTATATTGTCACCCTGTTTATTTAACTTCTGTGCAGAGCACATCACGTGAAATGTTGAACTGGATGAATGACAAGCTGGAATCAAGATTGCTGGGAGAAATATCAGCAACCTCAGATATGCAGATAATACAATTCTAATGGCAGAAAGTGAAGAGGAACTAAAGAACCTCTTGATGGGTGTGAAAGAGGAGAGTGAAAAGGCTGGCTTGAAACTCAACATTTTTTAAAAAAACTAAAATCATGGCATCAGGTCCCATCACTTCATGGCAAATAGGTGAAATCAGGTGCATTCAGGGTGATATGGCCATAGACTTCATGGCAAATAGAGAAAAAGTGGAGGCAATGACAGATTTTATTTTCTTGGGCTCCAGAGATCACTTCTGACAGTAACTGCAGCCATGAAATTAAAAGACTCTTGCTGCTTGGAAGGAAAGTTATGATGAACCTAGATGACATATTAAAAAGCAGAGACATCACATTGCCAACAAAGGTACATATAGTCAAAGCTGTGGTTTTTCCAGTAGTCATGTATGGTTGTGAGAGTTGGAGCATAAAGAAGGCTGAGTGCCCAGGAACTGATGTTTTTGAGTTGTGGTGCCTGGGAAGACCCTTAAGAGTCTCTTGGACAGCAAGGAGATCAAACCAGTCAATCCTAAAGGGAATCAACTATGAATATTCATAAGGACTGATGCCAAAGCTGAAGCTCCAATATTTTGGCCACCTGATGCAAAGGGCCAACTCATTAGAAAAGACCCTGAAAGACTGAAGGAAAAAGAAGGGGGCAACAGCGGATGAGATGGTTAGATAGTATCATCAACTCAATGGACATGAATTAGAGCAAACTCTGGGAGATAGTGAAGGACAGGGAAGCCTGACGTGCTGTAGTCCATGGGGTTGCAAATGGTCAGACACAACTTAACTACTGAACAACAACAACAACAATGAATAATGATGTTGAATCTGTTTTCATGTGTTTATGTGACATTTCTCTATCCACTTTGAGAAAATTTTCTTTATACCTTGACCTATTTTCTAATTGGAGTGTTTTTTTGCTGTTGAGTTTTGAGAGTTTTTTTGTATTGTGCTTTTTCAAATAAGTGATTTGCAAATATTTTCTCCCATTTTGTAGCTTGCCTTTTCATTCTCTCAATAGTCTTTCACAAAGCAGAAGTTTAAAATTTTGGTGAAGTCTAATGTATCAGTTTTTAATGGATCATACTTTTGGTGTCAAGTCTAAGAATTTCATTAAATCCTATATCCTGAATGTTTTCTTCTCTTTTCTTTTAAAGATTTTATATATAAATTTTTAAATCCATGATCTCTTTTGAGTTAATTTTTGTGCCAGTTATAAGGTTTTGGTTAAGGTTCATGTTTTTGTCTATGGATATCCAGTTGTTCCAACGCCATTTATTGAAGAGACTATTTTTCCTCTCTTGGGTTACTTTCCATGCTTTCTCAAATATTACTTGGCTATATTTTTGTGGGTCTATTTCTGTTGTTCCTGTTCCATTCCATTGATCTATGTATCTGTCTTTTAGCCAGAACCACAGTCATGATTACTTTAGCTATATAATATGTCTTGAGATCAGACATAGTGAGTCCTCCCACTTTATTCATTTTCTAAACAGTTTTTGCTATCCTTGAATGTTCCTTTATTTTTCCCTATAAGTTTTAGAGTGATCTTGTCTATGTAAAAAAATCTTGCTAGGATTTTAATAGGAATTGTGTTAAACCTATAAATCAATTTGAGAAGAATTGACATATATATTATGTTGAGTGTCTCCACTTACTTAGATCTTATTCGGTTTCCTTTATCAGTGTTTTGTATTTTTTAGCATGTAAGTACTGTTCGTGTTTTGTTCAGTTTATATTTAAATGATACTATATTTTTAATTTTGGTTCCTGTGTTCATGTATACAGTTGGTTTTTATATGTTGATATTATGACTTTGTTGAACTCACTTATTCTAAGATTTTTTTATAGATTCTGTGAGATTCCCTATATAGGCCATTGTGTCATCTCTGCAAATAATTTGATATCTTCCTTTTCTATCTGTATACCTTTTATTTCCTTTTTTTGCCTTATTGCATTGGCTTGAACTTCCAGTATTATGTTGAATGGGTTAATGAGAGCATAGATCTTTTTCTTGTTCCGTGTTTTTTTTCTTTCTTTTTTTTTTTTTTAACCATTAAGTATATCCCAGAATTTGCTTTGGAGGGTTTTTTGTTTGTTTGTTTGTTTGTTTTTTGGTGTCAAAACCAAAATTGATTTTATCAAGTTGAGGAAACTCATCTATTTGTAGTTTTCTAAGTTTTTAAAATTATGAATTGGTGTTGAATTTTTTCATATTTTTCTGCATCAATTATGTGGTCATATGATTTTTTTTTTTTTCTACTTTAGCCTGTTAGATTAGGAATTATATTTATTGATTTCCAGACTTTCATCCCTCTTGGCCATAGTGTGTAATTCTTTTTATATGTTGTTGACTTATATTTACTAATATTTTATTGAGGATTTCTATATTTGTATTCATGGTAGATATTTATTTGTATGTTTCTATATTTTTGGTGCTGTCTTTGTCTGGTTTTGGTATTAGGTAGAAGATGGTGAACGTCTTGAGGGAAGGTAGTGATAAGGACCACTAAGTCGTGGACTTGGTGTGTGGGAACGTCAGAAAGAACAGGGGGAAAAGGGAATTCAAGACACGGAAATGGTGTTATTTAGCTGGAAATACTATTGCTTGGGTGAGTATAGGACAAGTGTACCAGAACAGAGGAGTGAGGATGAAGTCTGACTGTTATGGATGGAACAGTTATTGTAGTAGGTTTATAGAGAATCTTAGATAATGAGGATGTGGTAGGGCTTCTAGGTAGCGAAGAGGAACTAAAGAGCCTCTTGATGGGGTGAATGAGGATAGTGAAAGAGCCAGCTTAAAACTAAATATTAAAAAAACTAAGATTATGGTATCCAGCCCCATTTCTTCATGACAAATAGAAGGGGAAAAGATGGTAGTAGTGACAGATTTCTTCTTGGGCTCTAAAATCATTGTGGATGGTGACTACAACCATGAAATCAGAAGACAATTGCTTCTTGGCAGGAAAGCTATGACAAACCTAGACAGTGTGTTGAAAAGCAGAGACATTACTCTGCTGACCAAGGTCTGTATGGTCAAGGTTGTGGTCTTCCCAGTGGTCATGTACGGTTGTGAGAGCTGGATCGTAAAGAAGGGAGAGCACCAAGGAATTGATGCCTTCAAACTGTGGTGCTGGAGAAGACTCCTGAGACAAACTGTAAATCATCTCAGCTGTTACATAACCATATATTTACAAAAGGTGGGGGTGAGACAGCCTGGTCACCACCATCTTGGCTAATTCACTCTTTATCTACAGAACTGCTCCATTTCTGTGCAAATCTCTGATTCCACTGCTGTTAGAGACATACTCTTCCAGTGCTTTTCAACACACTGTCTAGGTTTGTCATAGCTTTTCTGCCAAGAAGCAATCGTCTTGTTTTGTCTCCTTGGACAGCAAGGAGATCAAACCAGTCAATCTTAAGGGAAATCAACCCTGAATACTCACTGGAAGGACTGATGCTGAAGCTCCAGTATTTTAGTCACCTGATGTGAACAGCTGACTCACTGGAAAAGTCCCTGATGCTGGAAAAGATTGAGGGCAGAAGGAGAAGAGAGCATCAGAGAATGAGATGCCTGGATGGCATCACTGAAGCAGTGAACATGAACTTGGGCAAACTCCAGGAGATGGTGAGGGACAGGGAGGCCTGGTGTGCTGCATCCATGGGTTGTAAAGAGTCAGACACGACTGGGTGACCACACAACAACAAGGATTGGGAATATGTTGACTGTAGGGGGGAAAATTAATATAAGAGCCTTAAGGGATGAATAGTGGAGACAGATCTTGGACCAGAAGGTGATGTGGACAGACCCTATGGAAGGATCAGTCTCAAGCAGGAAAGTGAACCACTCTCAGAATCTGGGAGGGAGAAGGGATTGATATGGAAAGCATGGGGTCCTTAGAAGTGATATCAGTGTCCGGAAGTACCTCTCCTTATTCTTTGTTTGGAAGGAAGAGTATGTCTCTAACATCAGTGAAATCAGAGATTTGCACAGAAATGGAGCAGTTATGTAGAGAAAGATCGAATTAGCCAAGATGGCAGTGGTCAGGCTGTCTCACCCCCACCTTTTGTAAATAGATGGTTATGTAACAGCTGAGATGATTTACAGCACTGTGCACTCACATCACAGTGTACCCACTTGGTCCATTTTTGTTTTGTAAACCTGTATAATTTCCACTTGAAAAGCCCTTGAGGCTGTGTTATGGCTGCGTCCACTGGGTCAACCAAGAGAGAATGCAGCATGGCTGCTGTACGGCTGCTATGCCAGCCCAGAGAGAATTAAACACGACTGCCGTTCCTACAGCTCCTTGAGTCTTCTTCCAGCTTGCCCACGCACCCCTTGCCTACCCTGGGTTCAGTGAACAGTGTGAACAGCAAGACAGTTGGCATAGTTGGCAGGATGATACAGCAAGAAGTACCATGTACTGACACACTTATGGGGGTAGTTGTGATGACACTGGTCCTTAGTTTGATTTTTATCTGCTTGTTTTTTGTTTTTAACAGATCAATAAGGACCACAGTTAGGACAAATTAGTGTAGAAACTCTTCTTTGATAATATTCAAAATTAAGACATTGGAGGTTCTTCTGGTCAGCTGCTGGGTTCTAGTCCTGTCTAGCATTGATTATGACAGGGCCTTTGGTTCCATCCTTTGTTGAATGAGAGAGCCACTGACCATACAGTTTATAATCAGCAGTTCAGGCTTACTCTACAGACCAATTCTGCATAATCTCTTCCACAAAATATTAGAAAAAAGAATACGTAATTTATTTTTATGATTCTGACATCAAAGTCAGACAGGGAACAGTTTCCATCACTTGCTGTCATTTTCTTCCTCATCCCTTCATGTGCTGACACTCAGGGGGCCGATTTCTTTTCTTATTGCAGCTGCAGTCGACTCCGCCAGGTTCAGCGCATCTTGACCCAGAGCAGCAAGTCTCAACCGGACGGGATCCTCTGCATCCTAGGTCAGTGTTTTTCACAAGCTGGGACTCAGGGCTGGGGCAACTTGCTTCTGTGCACAGGAAGATATTAATAATAGTGTCATCACTGTGAGACAAGCTGTGAGTTAGTATTCTCCCAGCCCTTGTTCCCCTGAAATCTGTTGCTGTTTTAATGAAGTCCACTGACATATCAGTGAAATAGGGAGCCTGTCCCACAGAGCAGGCATTTTGTATATGTTATTTCTCCTCACAGTGATCCTTGTAAGGGGACGAAATTGAGACTCTGGGAGATGAAACAGACTTGCCTAGGGCCATAGAGTGACAGAATTGGGTGTTTATTCTTTATCACTTTCTTTTATTATGAAAGAGAAATTAAGACAGTACACAGTAATGAAGTTTTCTAATCATCCCAGATACCAGTTCCACTCCCCAAGAGATAACATCAACTGTATTTTTTTTAACACAAAAGGGAACATTTTATGTATATTGTTGCTAACCTAACTGAAAAAATTTTCACTTGATAAGTGTATCTTGGAGATTTTTCTATGTCAGATCAATCTCCTTCTTTATTTCACTTTCATTTACATTCACAGTATTGAGTCATAAAACTTGCTTGGATCAGGTTGTTTGTCTGTCAGCCTTCTAATTTCCTTCCCACCAGAAGTGAACCACTTTCTTTTTTGTCCTTCAGATAGTCTATGCATAATTTTATTTTTTCACTTACTAGCACTTTCATTTAAACTTATGAGAGTCAGTGTGCAGAGTGCACACTGAAGTTTGAAATACGCACTCTGGAGCCAAGCAGGTTTTGGGTTTGAATTTTGACTCCATCACTCACTCACTCAAGAGACATAGTTTACAGTGGGCCTAGAATTCCAGTCATTGGTTTCAAATGCTGAAACAACAATCACTGGATTCTCTTTCCAGCTGCAGCCAATAAAGGGGGTGGGGGCTCTCTCTGCCATGAAGTTACTTTTGAATAAAACCACCTATTTGTCACTGTACTTATGCTATTATTTCTGTTAGTTAAGGCTCAACCTAGTAAAAATAGGCAGCATAAAATTGATCACGTGGGCAACTTGAATATAAAATACTAAAGGATTGAAAAAAGGGTCAACCTAAAGAATACCGTGAGACCAGATACATATTATATATATATATATATATATATATATATGTAAAATGAAAATACAGATCTTGCAGAAATTGATGTTTGAAGGTGGGTGTGTGAAGTTTAAGGTAAAAAGTTAATAAACCTGTAGGACAAAGAGCTGTATGTGAACATGAAGCCAGAAGTCAATGAGGCACTTGTATGTTTTTAAACAACTTCAGGAGTTTAGTGAATTCTCCTTCGGGGGGTAATTAGAGTTATCATAGCATCTCGTGATCAGTTGGTTGGTTTAATTTAGCCTTCTAACCCCTGCAGTATCCTTCCTAGCAACTCTTAACGCCCTCCACTTTGGCATTTGCCATTTAGTTCTTATGATATAGGAAATGTTTTCACTGATTTTCTGCTAACCTTTGTAAAAAAACAGTTTTATGGTGGTATTAATTCATGTATAGTAAACTGCATATATTTAAAGGGTACGATGTGATAAGTTTTGACATATGTATGTTGTTGCTGTTTAGTCGCTAAGTCATTTCTGACTCTTTGTGACCCCGTGAACTGCAGCTGGCCAGGCTTCCCTGTCCTTTGCTATCTCCCAGAGTTTGCTCAAATTCATGTCCATTGAGTCAGTGTGATGCTATCCAGCCTTCTCATCCTCTATCACCCATGTCTCCTGCCCTCAGTCTTTCCCAGCATTGGGGTTTTTTCCAGTGAGTCGGCCCTTCGCATCAGGTGCCCCAAGTATTGGAGCTTCAGCTTTAACATTAGTCCTTCTAATGAATATTCATGGTTGATTTCCTTTAGAATTGACTGGCTTGATCGTCTTGCAGTCCAGGAGACTCTCAAGAGTCTTCTTCAGCACCACAATTCAAAAGCATCAATTCTTTGGTGCTCAGCTTTCTTTATGGTCCAACTCTCACATCCCTACATCACTACTGGAAAAACCGTAGCTTTGACTATACAGACCTTTGTTGACAAAGTGATGTCTCTGCTTTTTAATACACTGTCTAGATTTGCCATAGCTTTTCTTCCAAGGAGCAACCATCTTTTAATTTCATAGCTAGAATCACTGTCCACAGTGATTTTGGATCCCAAGAAAATAAAATTTGTCACTGTTTCCACTTTTTCCCCTTCTGTTTACCATGAAGTGATGGGACTGGATACCATGATCTTAGTTTTTTGAAATGCTGAGTTTCAAGTCAGCTTTTTCACTCTCCCCTTTCACCCTCATCAAGAGGCTCCTTTTTGCTTTCTGCTGTTAGAATGGTATCATCTGTATATCTGAGGTTGTTGATATTTCTCCCAGCAATCTTTTTTATTTACTTATTTATTTTAATTGGAGGATAATTACTTTACAATATTGTGGTGACTTTTGCCATACATCAACATGAATTGGCCATAAGACATACATGTGTCCCCCCATCCAAACCCCCCTGCCACCATCTTCCTCCCCAGCCCCCTCCCCACCACCTTCCTCCCCACCCCCTCCCTCCAGGTTGTCACAGAGCACCAGCCCTGGTTGCCCTGCTTCATGCATGGAACTTGCACTGGTCATCCATTCTGCATACAGTAATGTACATGTTTCAGTGCTATCCTCTCAAATCATCCCATCCTCTTCTTCTCCCACTGAATCTAGAAGTCTGTTGTTTACATCTGTGTCTCCTTTGTTGCCCTGTATGAATCAGTCTTGATTCTAGCTTGTGATTCATCCAGTCTGGCATTTCATATGATGTACTCCACATATACATTAAATAAGCCAAGTGACAATATGCAGCCTTTTCGTACTCCTTTCCCAATTTTGAACCAGTCCATTGTTCCATGTCCAGTTCTAACTGTTGCTTCTTGAGCTGTATACACATTTCTCAGGAGACAGGTAAGATGGTCTGGTATTCCTATCTCTTGAAGAATTTCCACAGTTTGTTGTGATCTACACAGTCAAAGGCTTTAGCATACTCAACGAAGCAGAAGTAGATGTTTTTCTGGAATTCCCTTGCTTTCTCTATGATCCAACAAATGTTGGCAATTTGATCTCTGGTTCTTCTGCTTTTTTGAATTCAGCATGTACATCTGAAAGTTCTCTGTTCACATACTGCTGATGCCTAACTTGAGGGATTTTGAGCATTACCTTGATAGCATGTGAAATAAGTGCAATTGTATGGTAGTTTGAACATTTTTTGGCATTGCCCTTCTTTGGCATTGGAATGAAAACTGGCCTTTTCCAATCATGTGGCCATGGCTGAGTTTTCCAAATTTGTTGGCATATTGAGTGCAGCACTTTAACAGCATCATCTTTTAGGATTTGCTATAGCTCAGCTGGAATTCCATCACCTCTACTAGCTTTGTTTGTAGGAATGTTTCCCAAGGCCCACTTGGGGATGGTCTTGATCCCTGCCTCCTGTACAGTGTCACGAACCTCCGTCCATAGTTCTTCAGGCACTCTGTCTGACAGATCTAATCCCTTGAATTTATTTGTCACTTCCGGTGTACAATCATAAGGGATTTGATTTAGGTCCTCCCTCCAACTATTACTTGGGCCCCCTGAATCAGAGACCCTCTATATGAGGGTTAGGAGCATATGTTGCCTCGCCAATTTAGGCACAACACCCCTTATCAGCTTGGAAGCAATACTGAATGAGAACGATGCCCCCTTTCCCTAGGAAACATAATTCTCCTAAAAGAAAAGGGGGGAATGAGAGGTTAACAGGCAGGAAGGCTAGGGGTCTCCAAACAGAGGAAATCGGCTGCAAGTGTCAGACGTTTTTTATCTCTCTCTTAAGCGGCAGGAGGAAACAAACTACAAGTGTCAGATTTTTTTCCCTTCTCTACACAAATTTAAAAGGAGGTTTCTCTTAAAAGTCTGTGTTGCCAAGATGACACCTGGTTGCACCTGAACTTAACTTTTCTTGAGCTAAGCTATGTGTTTTTCTTATAGAAATGTTTTTCTTAAGCTATGTTAATGAACTATGTATTTACCCTAGACTCTTTCTTCAAGTTGGTTCTGCTTAAGACTCAGAACAAACCACTGTTTTACTCATTCATTGTTCTCCTAATCTATGTTAATGAAACTATATATTTACTTGGAAACCTGCCTTTCTTCAAGATTCATGGCAATCATTTTACAGCCTGGGATGACTCACCTTGTGCCAGTGTTATCTCAAAATGCATGTTGTGGGTGAGGGGCTTGGTTCCAGGCTCTGGGTTTTGAGACATTCCCTTTCTCTAATTAGCAGCCTGCTGGTAGCTCTGTAACATCCAGCTAAAGACTAGAAGGGGGGCACTCTTTCTGCCCCCTTCTGATGTCTATGTCAGAAGCTTTCTCTTTAATACTTTAATAAAACTTTATTACACATACACACACAAAGACGCTTGCTCCTTGGAAGAAAAGCTATGACCAGCCATACTAAAAAGCAGAGACATTACTTTCCCCAAAATGGTCCGTCTAGTCAAACCTGTGGTTTTTCTAGTAGTCATGTATGGATGTGAGAGTTGGACTATACAGAAAGTTGAGCACCGAAGATTTGATGCTTTTGAACTGTGGTGTTGGAGAAGACTCTTCAGAGTCCCTTGGACTGCAAGGAGATCCAACCAGTCCATCCTAAAGGAAATCAGTCCTGAATATTCATTGAAAGAACTGATGCTGAAGCTGAAACTCCCAATACTTTGGCCACCTGATGCGAAGAACTGACTCACTGGAAAAGACCCTGATACTGGGGAAGATTGAAGACAGAAGGAGAAGGGGATGACAGAGGATGAGATGGTTGAATGGCCTCACCAACTCAATGGACATGAGTTTGAGTAAGCTCTGGGAGTTGGTGACGGGCAGGGAAACCTGGCGTGCTGCAGTCCATGGGGTCACAGAGTAGGACATGACTGAGTGACTGAATGGAACTGAAGGCCCACTTGACTTCACATTTCAGAATGTCTGTCCTTAGGTAACTGACCACACCATCATGGTTATCCAGGTTATTAAGATCTTTTTTGTGTAGTTCTTCTTTGTATTCTTGCCACCTCTTCTTAATTTCTTCTGCTTCTGTTAGGTTTTTAGTGTTTCTGTCTCTTACCATGCTCATCCTCACATGAAATGTTACCTTGACATCTCGTTTTCTTGAAGAGATCTCTAATCTTTACCTTTCTGGATTTCCTCAATTTCTTTGCATTGTTCACTTAAGAAGGCTTTCTTATCTCTCCCTGCTAGTCTCAGAATTCTGTGTTCAGTTGGGTGTATCTTTCCCTTTTTCCCTTGCCTTATGCTTCTCTTCTTTTTCTCTGTTGTTTGTAAAGCTTCCTCAGATGACCACTTTGCTTTCTTGCATTTCCTTTGGGATGGTTTTGGTTACTGCGTCCTGTACAGTGTTACAAACCTCGTTTATAGTTCTTAAGGTACTGTGTCTATCAGGTTCTATAATAATATAATATATAAGGAATAGATTACATAATATATAATATAATATATAAGGAATAGATTCCCTTGAGTCTATTTCATCACCTCTACTGCATGATCATAAGGGATTTGATTTAGGTCCTACCTGAATGATCTAGTGATTTTCCCTACTTTCCTTCAGTTTAAGCTGAACTTTGCAATAAAGAGTTCATAATCTGAGCCACAGTCAGGTCCAGGTCTTATTTTTGCTGACTGTATAGGGCTTCTCCATCTTCAGCTGCAAAGAATATAATCAGTCTGATTTCAGTGTTGACCATCTGGTGTTCTCCATGTGTAGAGTTGTCTCCTGTGTCATTGGCAGAGGGTGTTTGCTATGACGTGTTCTCTTGACAAAACTGTTAGCCTTTGCCCTGCTTCATTTTGTATCCCAAGGCCAAGCTTGCCTGTTACTCCACGTATCTCTTGATTTCCTCCTTTTGCATTCCAATCCTGTGATGAAAAGTATATCTTATTTTTGATGTTAGTTTGTATAAGGTCTTATGGATCTCAGAGAACCGTTCTCCTTCAGCTTCTTTGGCTTTAGTAGTTGGGACATAGGCTTGGATTACTGTGATGTTTAATGGTCTGCCTTGAAAACGAACTTAGATCATTTTTTTGTTTTTGAGATGGCACCTAATTACTGCATTTTGGACTCTCTTATTGACTATAAGGGCTACTCCATTTCTTCTAAGAGATTCTTTCCTACAGTAATAGGTACAGTGGTCATCCATTCCCTTCCGTTTTAGTTCAGTGATTTATGTTCATTCTTGCCATCTTGCTTGACCACGTTCAATTTATCTTGATTCATAGACCTAACATTCCAGGTTCCTATGCAGTATATTTCTTTACAGCACTAACTTTACTTCGGTTAAGGGGTGACATATGTGTATACATGTGAGAGTACCACTACAGTCAAGATAATGTACATAGCCATTACCTCTAGGTTCCCTGGTGTCCTTTTGTAGGGTCTCCATTCTGTCTCTTCTCCACTCTTAGGCAATTACTAATATGCCTCCTGTCATTATACATTAGTTTGCATTTCCCGGAGTTTTATATAAATCGGATCATACAGTATATATTTTTTTGTCTGACTTCTTTCACTTAGGATAATTATTTTGAGATTCATCCTTACAGTAGCATCTATCATGAATATGTCTCTTTTTATTGGTAATTATTATTTTATTGTATGTACATACCAGTTAGGACCTACAAATAAAACTACTGTAAACATTTGCATACAGAGTGGTTCTACTGTATTATATTTTTACCAGCAGTTCTTGAGAGTTCCATTTAAAAAAAATAATTTTTTAGCCCAATTTTAGATTTTTTTACAATTTTTAGATTTACAGAAAAATTGCAAAGAGAGTAGTACAGCGTTCCCATGTGCCCTTCATCCAGTTTCCCCTGTTGTGTGTCCATGCTAAGTTGCTTCAATTGTGTCCGACTCTGTGCCCCTATGCACTGTAGCCCATCAGGCTCCTCTGTACTTGGGATTCTCCAGGTAAGAATACTGGAGTGGGTTGTCATGCCCTCCTCCAGGAGATCTTCCCAACCCATGGATCAAACCCAGGTCTGCTGCATTGCAGGTGGATTCTTTACCAACTGAGCCCAGAGAAGCCCTATTAATGAGTATTAATATATTATTATTATCTGAAGCCCACAGTTGCTTCACATTTCCTTAAATTTTACCTAATGTCCTTTTTCTGTTCTAGGATCCCATTTGAAATTTAGTTGTCTTCTTAGGCTTCTTTTGACCATAACAGTTTCTCAGACTTTCCTTGTTTTTGATGACCTTAATGACAGTTTTGAGGAGTACTAATGAAGTACTAGTACTAGAAAAATCCCTCTATTAGGATTTTTCTTTTGTTTTTCTCATAATTAGACTGGAGTTGTGGACTTTGGAGTGGAAGATCAGTGAAGTAACATGCCATTTTCTTCACATGATAGCGAGAGTACATATTAACAACAAGACTTTTCAGTGAATATTGACTTTCATCATTTGTCTGAGATAGTATTTGTGAGATTCTGTACTATAAATTTTTTTCCCCACCCCTCCGTCCATACTGTCCTCTGGGAGGAAGTCACTATGCAGCTTACACACTAAGGAGTAGGGTTTATGCCCCATTGCCTTGAGCAGAGGATAGTAATTACATAAATTATTTGAAATTCTTCTTCATGGGATATTTGTCTTTTCTCCCTCACTTATTTCAGTCATTTGTTTGTATCAGTATCAATTCATGAATATTTATTTTATACTTTGAGTTAAAATCTAGTATTATTTCATTTATACTTTAGGTTATATTCTATTGCTACTTCAAATTGTATCAGCTTGACCATTTGGAGCTCTTTTGGTTGACTCCTATGTCCCTCCCTTTGATATATCCTCATCGAAGTTTTAGTCTGTTTAGCACTTCTGTATTTTCTGACAGTATAAGATTCTCCAGTCTTATTTTGTCTATTCAGTCCTCAAAACACCCATGCTCTTAAGGAGCCCTGATTTCAGTTATTGGAGAATTGTATTAGAAACCAAGATCTAGGCACTGTGTATGCTCTTTGCTCCAGGGATGTCATTGCTTTTAGACCCTCCCAGCTGAGAAAGCTCTAGTTGAAGCACTCGGGTTTAGTAGTTGCAGCGTGCAGGTTTAGTTGCCCCTTGGCATGTGGGATCTTAGTTCCCCAACAAGGAATTGAACCCTCATCCCCTGCATTAGAAGGTGGATTCTTAACCACTGGACCAACAGGGAAGTTCCCCACTGGTTATTTTTAACTCTAGCACTTTGAACTTCAGGCATTACGTAGACCAAGTCATTCCTTCTTTTGATTTTTTTTTTTTAATCCCTTTCTTCACTGAAGTGTTGGTTGGGATAGAAGAGGACTGTGCTGCTTTGATCTAGCTGAGAAAGTAGTCTTCCCACAGAAGTCCTCTCTCAGCCCTACTGGCCTGAATGCCCACTACTTTTCACTTTTCACTGCTCTGAAAAACCATTGGCAGTCCTGTTTCCCAAGCTCCAGCTGTATTTACATTCTTTGAGCTCCTTCTGCCCCAGCCCCTTCCCTTCAATCTTACATAGACTGCTCCCTGCCCTTGACATGTCCCTATTGCCCAGAGCCATAGCTCTGGGCTTTTACACACATACAGGAACCAAATAGTATATGTGCCTGTGCCATTGAAAGGCAGTTATGAAGGCGGTATTTTAATTTCCTTTTCATTAGTCTCTGACCCAGCCCCATTAGACTGTAAGCTTCATGAGGACCATTTGTAGGCATGTTTGCATGCTTCAGCATCCAGCACAGTGCATGGCCTTGGGCCTGATAAATATTTGTGAGAAGATAGATGTCTGTGGTTTCATTCACTTGTCCTCTTTTCACTTCTTTGAGTTCTTCTCAAACCACCTTAATTCTCCTCTATTTGATTTCATTGTTTTGATAAAGGTCTTTTTGAGAAGAAAATACTTTTTCTGATGCCTAGTCCTATTCCAACTGGAAGTATTACAAAATCTTTAACCACCTCTGACAGGGTGTGGACTGTATTTTCTGGTAACTTCTATCCTCAAAAATTTCTTTTGATTAAATTAATAACTTCTGTATTCTGTGCTGTTTCACCATCTCAGGTATTCAGATATTGAATCCATGTAAGAATACTTGATGCTGAGGCTACTTCTTTCACAGAGAGTTGTTTAGTTTGGTTTCTGGCACAAAACTGGTCTGAGGTGCTACCTTTAACTTAACCATCACAGTTTTACTGAGCAGGGACAAACTATTGGGACTCATTTTCTCCCATAGTACAGTACAGCTGATCAGAACCTTCTTTGTCTTGCAGGAATCGATAGCAGGTACAATGAAGGCTGCAGAGAGCTGGCAAATTATCTTCTGCTTGGTTTGTACAATCAAAATGCCAGTGATTTTGAGAAAACAGGGTTTTCTGAAGAAGTTTTAGATGGTAAGTATATATTGGTAGACTCTGTGTGAGAGAGAAGTTACGTGATTTATTCCTTTGAATGCTTATTTAAATGCCCTTTTATGGAAAATTTAAAATATCCTGAAGCTCCAGTAAATTTTTGCTCTTTTATTAATGAAAAACATTTCTTCTTTGCTGATATGTTAAGTAATATGCTTTTGGTCACCTACTAGATAATAGACTAATGACAAGTATGTGAACCATGAACTTCCAGATGTTCAAGTTGAATTTAGAAAAGGCAGAAGAACCAGAGATCAAATTGCTAACATCTGGTTGGATCATCGAAAAAGCAAGAGTTCCAGAAAAACACCTACTTCTGCTTTATTGACTGGCAAAGCCTTTGACTGTGTGGATCACAACAAACTGGAAAATTCTGAAAGAGATGGGAATACCAGACCAGCTGACCTGCCTCCTGAGAAATCTGTATGCAGATCAAGAAGCAACAGTTAGAACTAGACCTGGAACAACAGACGGGTTCCAAATCGGGAAAGGAGTACGTCAAGTCAAGCCTGTATATTGTCACCCTGCTCTTTTAACTTATATGCAGAGTACATCATGCAAAATGCCAGGCTGAATTAAGCCGCAAGCTGGAATCAAGATTGCTGGGAAAAATATCAATAACCTCAGATATGCTGATGATATCACCCTTATGGCAGAAAGCAAAGAACTACAGAGCCTCTTGATGAAAGTGAAAGAGGAGAGTGAAAAAGTTGGCTTAAAGCTCAACATTCAGAAAACGAAGATCATGGCATCTGGTCCCATCACTTCATGGTAAATAGATGGGTAAACAATGGAAACAGTGACAGACCTTATTTTCTTGGGCTCCCAAATCACTGCAGATGGTGACTGCAGCCATGAAATTAAAAGATGCTTGCTCCTTGGAAGGAAAGCTATAACTCACCTAGATAGCATATTAAAAAGCAGAGATATTACTTGACCAACAAAGGTCCATCTAGTCAAAGCTATGGTTTTTTCAGTAGTCATGTATGAATGTGAGAGTTGGACTGTACAGAAAGCTGAGCACTGAAGAATTGATACTTTTGAACTGTGGTGTTGGAGAAGACTCTTGCTAGTCCCTTGGACTGCAAGGAGATCCAACCACTCCATCCTAAAGGAGATCAGTCCTGGGTGTTCATTGGAAGGACTGATGCTGAAGCTGAAACTCCAGTACTTTGGCCACCTGATGTGAAGAACCAACTCATTGGAAAAGACCCTGATGCTGGGAAGTTTGAAGGCGGGAGGAGAAGGGGACGACAGAGGATGAGATGGTTGGATGGCATCACCGACATGATGGACATGAGTTTGAGTAGCTTCCGGGAGTTGGTGATGGACAAGGAAGCCTGGCATGCTGCAGTCCTTGGGGTCGCAAAGAGTCGTACAGGACTGAATGACTGAACTGAACTGAGTGACAAGTAGTTTTCAGAGTATGTTTATTGGATAAATCAGTTTTAGAGGAAATGGTAAACATCAGTATTTGACATTATATCTTCTTGGCAAGGTACTAGTTTTCCTGTAAATTTCCTACTGCCTCTACATGCTGGGAGGCTCATGTTATATGCTGTTGTCCTATGATAGCACTTTCAACTGTGAGTCAAGGATGAGCCTGCAAGGTTCTCCTACAAGAAGATTTCATGTACATCTTCAGTTTAGGAACAAAGGCTCTTTGTCCTGCCCTGTCTTTGGGCATTGTTTTCTATGTGACTGTAATTTATGATGGTGCCTGTAATTACAATGCAGTCTTTCTGCTAACATTCCCCTTTTCTCGTTTTGAGACACTCACCCTGTGGTCATGCTGCTATGGCGGTGATGCCCAAGAGCTATCTCTGACATCACATACTTAGCATCATGACTTATCCGCCAGATGGATCAGAAGACACGGAAATAGACAAATCAAAATGGACAAGAGACAGCTCTTGTGAAGCAGCTGGTGGATGCAAAATCTGCTGTTGAAATAATCTTGCTGTGAATCTAATGCAGTGATTCTCAACTAGAGGGTTTTATCCCCCAAGGGACATTTGGCTGAAGACATTTTTGATTGTAACAGCTGGGCAGAGTGGGTAGAGCCAGAGATGCTGCTAAGCATCCTATGATGCATACACATGCCAGCTCCTCACAACAAAAAATGTTCTGGTCTAAATGTCAGTAGTGCTGAAGTTGAAGAACCCTGGCCTAGTGTATATGAAAATTCTTCTAATTTGTTAGTAAAGTCCTTAGTAGTATCTATCATTAGAGATTTGTTAAAGTTTTTCTTTTTATTAGTGTGGAAAGAGCAGGCTGAAATTATCCCTTCCAATAATTTTTTTTAACTGAAATTTAGTTTCAGATTCTGATTTTAAAAATTGCTTTCTTACACTATATAACATCTACTGGTTTGGAAATAATTCATTTTGGCAGCTCATTGAGAATTATAAAAAGGCAGATGCTTGTGCAGCCACACATTTCACTGTAGTCAAGGTTGCTAAGGACACTACAATATTGATATAAAAGAAATAGTTTAAGTCCTCAAAGGTCCTCTTTTCTGCTTATCTTTGTCTTTATCCTGTCGCCTAGCACAATGAAGGCTTGTAATGAGCATTTTCTTCCAAATTAATTCGTTTTTAAAATCCAAATAGCTAGAAAGGTGAGTTTACCAGATTTATCTTCTGCGTTACAATCCCTAATTATCTGAAAGAAAAAGAGGCAAATACAAAGAATTTATTAAAAAAAAACTTTTAAAATAGTTTATATGTTCATCTAGTTCTCTTATGCTTTCTTCTTTTACCTGCCTGTGTACTCTCTTAAAATTTACTTGTAGTGATAACTTTAGTCCTGTGAGATCCGAGCATGCTTCATTCGGTTTAGTGGCTGTTGCATGATTTCTTTTACTGGATCCTAATTCTTTGCAGTATGTTATACATCAGTATAGAGTCCAGTCGACACAGGAAGCTCTCAGTGATGTCAAACTCTCACTCTTAAGCAGGTCAGCTACAAGTGATTCAGAGTAAGTCTCCCAGAAGGATGAGAGGGTGGACTCTTTCCCATCCCATGGTGCCTTTTAAGTCCAGCACTTAGCTGAGAGTCAGCAGTGAAGAGGCTGCTCCATTCTGTGATCCCTTGAACACCTTGGATCTGATTGAGTGTGGAGCTTAGAGTGATTTTATAGGTCATAATCATAGAGCTTTATTTCATGAGGCCACCCAGCTGTGTAGTCAGCTGAGATCAGTATTCACTGGGCTTTATGTTTTTGTAGATTATTGTCTGTCACACTGTGTTACATGTTGGCATTTCCCTAAGCCTGGTGCCTCAGTTGCTCTCTGCTCCCATGCTCCTTTCTCATTTCCAGGCATCTTCTCCAGCCCTTTCCCAAATGTTGTGTTGTTAGAAAGAGGCCTAATGGCTCTGGTATCTGAGGAGCCATAGAATAAAGCCTCTGCTTTTCTTCTGAAAGTGTGACACTTTCTTAGTGTTTAAACTGTTTTAATATTCCTGCCCTATTCCTTGGCTTATTTTTTAGTGTGTGTTAGTTGCTCCATCATGTCCAACTCTTTGTGACCCCATGGACTCTAGCCTGCCAGGCTTCTCTGTCCATGGCATTCTCCAGGCAACAGTGCTGGAGTAGGTTGCCATTCCCTTGTCCAGGGGTCTTCCTAATCCAGGAATCAAACCTGGGTCTCCCACATTGCAGGCAGGTTCTTTACCATCTGTGCCATCAGGGAAGCCCCCGTTTGTTAGTTTACTTGGTTTTATTTGCACCTTTGGGATTGCTTTATTTGACCCCAGCAACACTGATTGTTATTCCTTGTATCTGTGAGCTGCTGATCTGTTTATAGAAGCCTTGTCCACTTGCCTCTCCTTCCTTCCTTTCAGCCTTTCCTGTGTACAGAGTTCACCCTTGTATATAATAACCTTTCCCAGGTCACAAGGAAAGTGATATCCTCAGGCCCACAATTTGCCTTGACCCAAACTAAGAGCTTTAGACACTGATGTATGCAGGAGAACTGGTCACTGGCCATATTCCGTGCTGTTTTCCTGCCTCAGTGACTTTTAGCTGCAGAATTGCCATTTACTGTTTATTTCCACAGTGAAGAACACAGCTGAGTTTGGTACAGCAGATTTTGCTTTGTTGAACTTTATGAAATGCACTGAAGGCTGTTCTTTTGACTTATTCTACCATAACCAGAGCACTACAACGGATGAAGTGTTGTGTGGGGATGAGGAAATCTTTGCTGTCCACACTTGAGTGTTCTACAGGCACTCTGAAGCATGTTGCCTAATTTAAAATTTTTCAGTTTAGAGTTTTGTTGTGTTGTTTCTGAGGTAGTTTTAATGGTTTCACAGATTATGTGGGCAGAAGGTGTCTAAAGGAAATGCCTCTGACCATCTTGTGTTTTAATTTTGTTTTCTTACAGATGTGATTATATTGATTAAATCAGATAGTGTCCATCTGTACTGTAATCCTATAAATTATCGCTATCTGTTACCCTATGTGGCCCATTGGAGAAATCTGCATTTCCACTGCATGACTGAAAATGAGGTGAGGAGACAATATAAAGTAAAAACGTAGAGACACTCTAAGGATACTTCAGGAAAAAATAGACATGGAACAGAAAGTCCTTAAAAAAATTAAATTGGGGCCTTCCCTGGCAGTCGAATAAAAATTAAGACTCTGAACTTCCACTGCAGGGGGCATGGTTCAGTCCCTGGTTAAGGAAGTAAGATCCTGCATGCCATGTGGCATGACTCCGTCCCCACCCCAAATCAAATTGTGAAATGTGGTTTTACAAAAAAGTTATTTGTTTTAGTGGAACTTTTCATATTTCACTATAAAGCTACCCTAGCAATAAATTACATGCCTGAAAAAGGCGAAAAGAACTGTTAAAATTGTGACCTAATAGTAGGCTTATGAACCTACCTTCCTGCCCTGCTTCTTCATCCCCCACCTGGGTCCATTTGCTCAGGCCTAGGAATGGCCCCAGGAGCCATTCTGTGACATTCCATGTTTGGATTTCTTGGTATTTGTTTCTTTTTCCCTTTGGACCCTTTCTAAGAGTTTGGATAAAAATCAAATTGGGGCTTAAGATTTAGAATTTCATGGAAGTTGGGACCCAGTGTAAGTTTAGAACCCTTTTTCCATATGAGCATTTGGGGAATTTGTTTGTTTTTGGCTGTGCCGTGTGGCATGCTGTACCTTAGCTCCTTAACCAGGGATCCAACCCATGCCCCCTGCATTGGGAGCTCTGAGTCTTAACCATTGGATCAACAAGGAAGTCCCCCATTTGGGAGATTTTTGAGGATAAGTTTTATCTCTTGAATTTAGGTCTCTGATCCATTTTGAGTTGATTTTTGTGTGTGGTGTAAGGTAAGAGAATGATGTGTTTTTGATCAACAGACACAAAAAGCTGGTTTTAAAAATACCCTCTTGAAGGGAATTCCTTGGTGGTCCAGTGGTTAGAGCTCTGTTCTTTCACTGCCAAGGACATGCGTTCATTCCCTGGTCATAGGACTAAGATCCTTCAAACTGAACAGCATGGCTACCAAAAAAAAAAACCCTCATGGGACATTTGGGACAACTAATAAAAATGCAGAGGAAATATGGAATTTTATATGATGTCTCATTAGAGCCTGATTCCTTTAACTTCCTTCTTTAGTATGAAGATGAGGAAGCTGCAGAAGAATTTAAAATTGCCAGCTTTGTGGACATGGTTCGAGACTGCAGTAGAATTGGCATTCCTTATAGCTCCCAAGGTGTGTATCTGACAGTCATCCATTTTAGAACCTTGCTGGGCTGGTGTATGAGTCGAAAGTCCTTACTTCTCCTTTCAGTGGAGACATTCATCTGGAAAACCCATTGATCTGTTTTCACTAAAGGCAGAGAGGATCGAGCAGAATGAAATCTGAGGACTTTGCTATGCAAGTTTGTGTTCATAACTGAAGTTTCTGCAGCATCACAGCATGCTACCAGCAATCAGATTGAAGGACTCATGAGGATCTAGTCCGTACCACTTATTAAAGATGAAATATAGTTGTGGCGCCTCTTGCCAATAAGAAATAGTAATTTGGGTAGCTGTTAAAAATATGCTGACAGTGATGCTCAAAAATAATGTATAAGGGATTTCCCTGGTGATCCAGTGCTTATTAAGACTTCGTGCTTCCATTACAGGGGGTGTGGGTTGAATCCCTGGTTGGGAAACTAACGTCCCATATGCTATGGGGCATGGCCAAAAAAACAAGTGTAAAAACAGAGGGAAAAGATCAGCAAGTTTAGCAGTGCTTCTGTCTTTATCTACTAAAAGGAAAAAAAAAAAACAACTTGTACATTTAATGTTTCCTTCCTTATAATAATACGGAAGGAAATATTTTGATTTCATACTTTTCCCTAGAGGAAGTTGGTTAGCTATGTGTTTTTTAAGGGAAAAGAGTCAAGTTTTGGTCTGTTAATAAATATATCCACTTAGTGATACAAGTCAGATATAATAGGCCACTATGTGTTTTCTTACTTTCCCTGGAAACCAGAATGTGAAAATATGGAGAAACTTGAATTTTTGTAACTTGTTTGTATTTTGTTTTTTCCTTGACTTTCATTTTGTATTTCTAGTGTTAATATCTAACCATTTTATCTGTTTCAGTTTTTGGTATTTTTTTTTGCTAGATGAGGCTGTGGTGAACTTGTGAGAAATGATGCCTTTCTGAGCACATTAGATCAGGTTTAGACTGCTGTATTCAGAATGATATTTGATACATGTTGTACTTGATTCCTCTAGGTCACTTGCAGATATTTGATATGTTTGTAGTGGAGAAGTGGCCTGTTGTACAGGCCTTTGCTCTTGAGGGCATTGGAGGGGATGGATTTTTTACCATGAAATATGAGGTATGTATGAAAAGCAGCATGTTTGGTTTTTCTACCACTAAGCTGTTTTTATGAAGGCCCACAGTGTGGGTGTTCATTATAACACTCCAGAAAGCTGGGAGTAACTCCAAAGGGTATGGGGCAGTTTAAAGTATTTGAAATGGAAAATTATTGCTGTTTAAGGCTAGTCTGCAAAGTGAGCTTCTATGCCCTTTATTCTTAAAGCTTCTCTCTGTCCTCCCTTTTTTCCCCATTCTGAGTTACCTATAGCACCCCAGGCTGACTCCTCATAACTTTTACTGTCCTATGTCACTTATATCTGTCATACCCACTTACCCACTCACCCACCCCTGGCCTCTGGATTGGAAGTTTCTGGAGAACAAAAGCATTCTTATTGTTGTTTGTATCTCAGAAGTTTGTATAATTTAACTATTTAAGGGCAATGAAAGGCAAAGTGCAGAATTTTGTATAAGTACTGTGTACTAGGGGCTTCCCAGGTGGTGCTAGTGGTAAAGAACCCACCTTCCAATGCAGGAGATGCAGGTTCAGTCCCTGGGTTGGGAAGATCCCCTGGAGGAGGGCATGGTAACCCACTCCAATATTCTTACCTGGAGGATCCCATGGACAGAGGAGCCTGGCAGGCTATAGTCCATGGGATCAGAAAAGACTCAGACACTACTTAACAACTAAACAACAACTAAAGGAATAAAAAGATTAGCTTTTATGGTAAGAACAGTATCTTTTATTTCAGTGTTCTGCATCTAGAAGATGACCAGTTAAGTATTGTTAAGTGAATTAATGAATGAGAACTGGAAGAGGGGATCATCTAGGGTATGCATTAGGAAGGATGACTTGGTATCCATATGCCTCCATAGGATCCCCACTGAAATGATCTGCTCCCAGTACAGGAAACCAGACGTGCTGGAAATGGGGCCATACTCTTAGGGATAGAGTAAGTGGGATCTTTGGAAGCAAGGTCCAGGACTAATTCTTTTGCCTCCTTCTGAGAAGTAGCAGTGTCCCTAAGAAATGATTGGAGGCTCACCTGGCAAACCCTGTAATGTAGAGGAACATGGGCTGTAGGGATGAAGAAGACACACACCACATCAGCCCCACTCTTCTTGCCCCAAACCAGTTTTCTCACATTTATTACAATAAAGTAGTAGAACATCCACAAGGCTGTGGGAGCTGCCCCTGACAGCAGTTAACACCCTAAAATTTGGAAGAAGGGGGGCTTCACAGGTGGCATAGGTGGTAAAGAGTCTGCCTGCCAATGCAGGAGACACAAGATACATGGATTCTATCCCTGGGTCAGGAAGATCCCCTGAAGCAGGAAATGGCAACCTGCTCTAGTATTCTTGCCTGGAAAACTCCATGGACAGAGTAGCCTGGCAGGCTACAGTCATGGAGTTGCAAAGTTGGACGCAACTTAGCACACACAGTTTAGGAGAATAGGGACTTGAAAGGAGGCATGCCATAGGACATAGAGAAGAACCTTAAAATTTTTAGTGATAATGGTAATGTTTATTTTCAGTTAATTGTATAAACTATGCATTTATACTGTCTTGTAGATGCCAGGCACTGTTCTCAGCATTTTGTATAAATTAATTTGGAAAGAAAGTGAAAGTCAGTCCTGTCTGACTCTTTGCAACCCCATGGACTATACAGTCCAGGAATTCTCCAGGCCAGAGTACTGGAGTGGGTAACCGTTCCCTTCTCCAGGAGATGTTCCCAGCCCAGGGATTGAATCCAGGTCTCCTGCATTGCAGGCAGATTCTTTACCAGCTGAGCCACCAGGGAAGTCCATGAATTAACTTTAATTCCTAAAATAACCCTCTGAAGTAGGTCCTGTTACTGTCCCTATTTTACAGAAAGTTTAAATGAATTTCCCAGGTCACAGAACTAGTAGCCAGTGAGTGGCAGGGCTAAAGCCCAGTCCAGAAAGTCAGGCTTCTGACCCCATGCTTCTAACCCCTGGGCTACCACTAGGTACTTGAAAAGCAGTGTGCTTGGAAGCTGGACAATTCATGCAGCTCAAATGGGGCAGGCCTCTGGCTCCTGCCTTGAGGTGCATCAAACCATGAAGTCAGATCCCAAAGGAACAAAATTCTCTTTCAGAAAAACTTTTACAAGGTAATGTAGATTTTTCCTGGAGGGTGGTGTTTTTAGGGGCAGTGAGGAGGAAACAGCATACATCATATAGTAAAAGTTATTACTGTAACTCTTCTTTCAGAATCCCTTTCTTTAGGTCCTGCCCTTCTTTTTAGCCACTAATTTTCATTCTCTCAAATACTTTTCTTTGTCCCCATCTCATTTCCCCCGACCTCTCTTCTCTTCCTTACCCTGTCCTTCCTTGTCCTTTAAGGTGTGCAGCAGTTTGGCCTCGTGATCAACTCTGCCATTATACTGTCTGCTTCTCTCTGATTGACATATTAGAGGCCTGATAACTGCCTGAGCCAGAAAAGTTCCTGCCTCCTTTGAAAGCTAGGAGGAGAACTACAGATATAACTTAATTTTTTAAACTTCTCTTTTATTGCATGCTTATACCCAGAGGAAAATCCTTAACTTAGAGGATGTTTTGTCCCTGTTGTGGTAGGTGCCAGCATGAGAAAGGAAACCAGACCCTTAATAGCATTTATTTAATATTTAGGCTGGGCCAGACTAAGTTATGGATACAGAGAACTCTTTCTTCCTGGAAGCAGTACAGGGTAGTTCTTCTGCTAGGGCTTTCCCGGTCTCCAACTTCCTTCTTACTCTCCAGCTACTAGAACTGTGTGATCTGGTAATGTAAATTTACATTAACCAACTCTTCAAGGGAGAATTCTAAAAGCAAACTTCTGAGTAATAACTACAGAGCAAGCATTCATTCACCTGCTAATGGACAAACATAAAAATTTTTGTACTGAAAAGTAGAATAAACCCTATGAAAAAATTCAGAAGATAAGAAGGAGACCATAGCATATTAGATGCAGGGATGGATCAGCATGATTTTAAAAAATATTTTCTCCAGGAAATAAAAATTGAGAAAAATATCATTTGTACTTTTCAAGCATGCAGTTTTTAGAAAGAGAGGCAAGATGTGGTATTTAGGGCAAGCAGAATTTAAAAGAGAGGTGGATGGCATATGAGGAAATACTGTTCTAAGCCTCAAAATTCACTAGTAGAATTAAGATTTGAATTTCAAAATAGAAATCAGGGAGATTGGCCAAATGGGGAGTATAAGGACCCTGAGCTCATCCCCTCTCCCAAGCACACCAAAATCACAATTATTTGCAGAACAACCATTGATGAAAAAAAGACCATAACCTACCAGGAAAGACTTGCTACAGCTAAAGTCATAAGGAATGAACCAAAAGACAGGAAGGATGGACTTCTGATGTAGTCAAGTCCCTTCCCCCAGGTAGGTGACCCACAGCTGGAGAATAATTACATTGCAGAGGTTCTCATAGAGCAATGAGAGTTCTGAGCTCCATGGTGGCTTCTGCAGCCTGGCAGCCCTGCACTGGGAAGATGAGCTGCCAGAGCATTTGACTTGGAAGGCCAGCAGGGCTTAATTTCAGGAGTCCCACAGGACTGAGGGAAATAGAGATTTCTTTCTTACAGGGCATACACAAAGTATCACATACTCCAGGACTCAGGACAAAAGCAATCATTTGATAGAACCCTGGACCAGACTTATCTGCTGGTGTCGGGGAGTGTCCCAGAGAAGCAAGAGGCAATTGCAGCTCACCCTGGGGATATAGATGCTGATGGCAGCCATTCCTTGGGTGTGCCTTTCTGCCATGTGGACACTGGTGGTAATGGGCGCCGTTGTAGAATCCTCCCTTTCACTCATTAGAACCAAGACCTGGCCAATAAACATGTAGGAGCCAGTGCTGGGACGCCCCAGGTGAAACTAACTGGGGGGAGGAACAGCCCCATCCAGGAGGAACAGCCCCATCCATAAGCAGGCAGGCTACCTAAAGATTTCCTGAGCTCTCAACCACCTTTAGACTTACCCCTGCCCACCAGAGGCCAAGACCCAGCTCCACCCACCAGTGAGAAGGCACCAGTCCCAGATCTCCTGATCCCTGACCCTGCCCTCCAGGAAGCCTGCTGTGGCCTCTGGACCAGCCTCACCAATCAGGGGTCAGACACCAAATGCAGAAAAACCTGACTTCCACAGGCTGTGAATCCAGCCTGCACAAAGCAGGCCCTGACTTAAGACCACGTTGACCCTGGCCCTGCCCACACTAAGAGGCAAATACATGCTTTAGGATACCCTGAACCACAAACGTAACTGTCACCCCCCTTTCCCAGTAATCTGACACCAGCTCTGAGATACCTGGGCCCAGAAACCAGACTCCAAGACCCAGATCTACCTGTTAGTAGTCTGGTACTAACCCCAGGACCTGGCTTCACCCACTAACAGTCTTAGAGTCTTATGGATCCTGACTCTTCCTGTCAATGAACCAGCACGAGTCCTGGTCCTGGGGCTCCCTGAGGTTCTCCAGCCCACCAACCTGCAGCCATCAGTCTCTGCACAAGGCAGGGCCTGGTAACCAACTGGACCAGGTGCCAGCAAAGTCTTATCACATCACCCAAATAGCCCTCCACAAAAGAGGGACCCATGCAGCCAACATGGGGAAACCCCTGGAACATATAGCTTGGGTGATGAGAGGGGTATACACTGTTGAGATGCATAGAATGTCTCCTACAGAAGGCCTCTTCTCTAAAGTCAGGAAACATAACTAACCCACCAGATAAATAATACATACAGCAGCTTAGGCAAAATGAAATGATAGACATGTTCCAGTCAAAGGAGTAAGGAAAAAAAAACCCAGAAGACAAGTGAAAAACTTAGTCTTCCCAAGAAAGAGTGAAGGTAGTGATTGTAAAAATGATCAAAAAACGTGAGAGAAGAATAGATGCCCAGAGCAAAAAACTGTAAGTTTTTAACAATGAGAAAATATAAAGAACAGCTATAGATGAAGAATACAATTGAAATGAAAAATACATTAGAAGGAATCATCAGATTAAATGATATAGAATGGATCAGTGAGCTGGAAGACAAAGTAGTGGAAATCACTGATGCTGAACTGAAAAAAGAATGAAATGACATTTTAGAGACCTCTGGGACAACATCAAGCACACTAATATTTGCATTTTAGAAGTCTTAGAAAGAAAGGTGCTAAGAATATCCCTGAATACTTAATAGCCAAAAACTTAATAGCCATAAACAGTCCTTCCAGACCAGGAAGTGCAGAGAGTCTCATACAGGATTAACCCAAAAAGAACACACCAAGACACACTGAATCAAAATGTAAAATTTAAAGAGAGAATATTAAAAGTAACAAGACAGAAGGAACAAATAACATAAAAGGGAACTCCCATAAGGCCATCAGCTGACTTTTAAGCAGAAGCCCTGCAGGCCAGAAGGAAGTGCTGTAAGTTGAAAGTGGTGAAAGGAAAATACCTATGAGCATGAGTATGCTACACAGTAGTGCTCTCATTCATATTTATTGGAGAGAGTAAAAGCTTTGTAGACAAGCAAAAGCTAAAAGAGTTCACCAAACCAATTTTACAAGTGTTAAAGGAACTTCTCTAGGTGAAAAATAAAAGGCTATTACTCTAAAAACATGAAAATTCTGAAATGAAAAAGGTAAAAGGAAAACATACAATAAAGATAGGAAATCATCCATGCATGAACCTAGTAGGAAGGTTTAAAGACAAAAATAGTGAAATCCACAGTATCTACAAACACCCACAATAAGCAGTTAAAGGGTACACAAAACAATTAGATGTAAAATACTATACTGAAAATAGTAATTGGGAGGGGAGGAGAGTATACACTGTGGGATTAAGATGCATTTGAAATTAAGAGATCAACAACTTAAAAAGTCAAGTATGTACATAGAACGTTATATTAAAAACCTCATGATAGCCACAAACCAAAAATCTGTAATAGATATACACAAAAAATAAAAATCCAAATACAATACTAAAGATAGTCACTAAATCACAACAGAATTAAGGAAGAAGGAAGGGGTAAAAGGCCTACAAAAGTAACCCCAAAACAGATAACAAAGTGGCAATAAGAACATACATATCAATAATTACCTTAAATGTAAATGGACTGAATGCTCCAATAAAAAGACACAGAATAGCTGAGTGGATACAAGAACAAGACGTGTGTGTGTGTATACTGCCTAGAAGAGATCACTTCAGGTTTATAGACAGACTGAAAGTAAGAGGATAGAAAAAGATATTCCATGCAAATAGAAATCAAAGCCAGGGTTGCAATACTTAGACAATGATAAGCCCTAAAATAAACGCTGTTGTAAGAGATGAAGAAGGATACCACACAATAATCAAGGGATCAATGCACTAAGATATAACAATTATATCTGCACCCAATATAGGAGCAACTAAATAGAGAATTGGACTATAAATAAAGCTGAGCACTGAAGAATTGATGCTTTTGAACTGTGGTGTTGGAGAAGACTCTTGAGAGTCCCTTGGACTGCAAGGAGACCCAGCCAGTCCATCCTAAAGGAGATCAGTCCTGGGTGTTCTTTGGAATGTCTGATGTTGAAGCTGAAACTGAAATACTTTGGCCACCTGATGCGAAGAACTGACTCATTGGAAAAGACCCTGATGCTGGGAAACAGTGAGGGCAGGAGGAAAAGGGGACGACAGGATGAGATGGTTGGATGGCATCACCAACTCAAAGGACATGAGTTTGGGTAAGCTCCGGAAGTTGGTGATAGACAGGGAGGCCTGGTGTGCTGCGGTTCATGGGGTTGCAAAGAGTTGGACACGACTGAGTGACTAAACTGCCTGAAATACATATATCAGATATTAATGGACAGAAAGGGAGAAATTGACAGTGTTATTGACACAATAATAGAGAATTTGAACACCTCAGTTACATCAATGGACAGATCATCTGGACAGAAAATCAATAAGGAAGCACTGCCCTTAAATGACACATTGGACCAAAGGGACTTATTTGCTAAGAGTATTCCATCCGAAAGCAGCAGAATACACATTCTTTTCAAGACTACGTGAAACATTCTGGAGGATAGGTCACATACTAGGCTATGAAACAAGTCTTGGTGAAGAAAATTGAAATCATATCAAGCATCTTTTCCAGCCACAATACTGACTAGAAACCAACTGCAAGGGGGGAGAGAAATGGCAAAACCCTCAAAACACATGGAGGGTAAACAATATGTTACTTAACAACAAATGGATCACGGAAGCAATCAAAGAGGAAATCAGAAGTTACCTAGAGACTAATGAAAATGAAAACATGACAATTCAATACCTTTGTGTATGCTGAGTGTGCTAAGTCACTTCAGTTGTGTCTGACTCTGTGACCCTATGGCCTGTAGCCCACCAGGCTCCTCTGTCCGTGGGATTCTCTGAGCAAGAATAGTGGAATGGGTTGCCGGTGCTTTCCTCCAGTGCCTCTTTTGTCTCCTCCACTGGTAGACAGATTCTTTACCACTAGCGCCACCTGGGAAGCCTCCTCAATACCTATAGTGAAAGTGTTAGTCGCTCAGTCATGTCTGACTCTTTGCAACCCCATGGATTGTAGCTTGCCAGGCTTCTTTGTCTGTGGAATTTCCCAGGCAAGAATACTAGAGTGGGTAGTCATTTCCTTCCGGGGATCTTCCTGACTCAGGGATCAAACCTGGGTTTCCTGCCTTGCAAGGAAAATTCTTTACTGTCTGAGCCATCAATATCTGTGGACATAGCAAAAACAGTTCTAAGAGGGAAGTTTGTACCGAAACAAGCTTACTTCAGGAAAAAGATAAATCTCAACCAACCTACCAGTGTGAGTGAAATTGTTCAGTCGTGTCCTACTCTTTGCGATCCCATGGACTGTAGCCTACCAGGCTCCTCCATCCATGGAATTTTCCAGGCAAGAGTACTGGAGTGGGTTGCCATTTCCTTCTCTAGGGATCTTCCCGACCCAGGGATAGAACCCAGGTCTCCCGCATTGCAGGCAGACGCTTTACTGTCTGGGCTACCAGGGAAGCCCACCTTACACCTAAAGGAACTATAGAAAGAACAACAAACAAATCCCAGAGTAAGTAGAAGGAAAAAAATCATACAGACAGCAGAACTAAATGAAATAGAGACTAAGTAAAAATAGGAAAGATCAGTTAAACTAAAAGCTGGCTCTTTGAAAAGATAAAATTGTTGCATCTTTAACCAGATGCATCAAGAAAAAAAGGGAGAGGGTCCAGATCAGTAATGTGAGAAGTGAAAAAGAAGTAACAACCAACACCACAGAAATACAGAGGATCATGAGAGACCACTACAACAACTACATACCAGTAAAGTGAACAAACTAGAAGAAATCGGCCAGTTCTTAGAATGGTACACTTTCCCAAGAAATAAAAAATATGAACAGACCAGTTACCAGTATTAGTATTTAATCAGTTCAAAAATAAAAAACCACACACAAACACCTTCCAGAAAACATTAGAACAGGACCAGATGTCTTCACAGGTAAGTTCTACCAAACATTTGAAGAGTTAACACCTATCCTTCTGAAGCTATTCCAAAAGATTGCAGAGAAAGAACACTTCCAGAATCATTCTGTGAGGCCAGCATCACCTGATAGCAAAACTAGACTAAGATATCACTGAAGAAGAAAATAACAAGCCAATACTAGTGATGAACATAGGTGTAGAAATTGTCAACAAAATCTTCAGTTGATTGCAAAGCACATTTAAAGGATCCTACATCATGGCCACATAGGACCTATCATTGGAAATTTTCAGTATCCCTAAATCAATCAGTGTGATACATCACATTAACAACGTGAAAACTTAAAAAAAAAAAAAAAAAAAGTGGTTGTCTCAGTAGATGCAGAAAAGGCTTTTAACAAAATTCAACATCTGTTTATGATTTTTAAAAAACCTCCAGAAAGTGCACACTGAGGGAGCATACCTCAGCATAATAAAGGCCATACATGACCAAAAAAAAAGGAATCAAGATTGGAAAGGAAGAAGTAAAGCTGTCACTGTTTGCAGAAGACATAGTTGTCTACATAGAAAATCCTGCAGATGCTACCAGAAATCTACTAGAGCTCATGAGTGAAGCTGGTGAAGTTGCAGGATACAAAATTAATATACAGAAATCTGTTGCATTTCCATACACTAACAGTTAACTATCACAAAGAGAAATTAAGGAAACAATCCCATTTACCATCTCATCAAAAAGAATAAAATACTTAGGAATAAATGTACATCAGGAGATAAAAGAACTCAGGAAACAGACATTGGTGAAGCAAATTAAATACAACACAAATGGAAAAATACACTATGTTCTTGGATTGGAAGAATTAATATTGTTAAAATGACTATACTTATCCAAGGCAATATACAGATTCAATGTAATCCTTGTCAGAATACCAGGGTCTTTCACAGAAGTAGAACAAATCTAAAATTTGTATGAAAATACAAAATACCCCAAATAGCCAAAATGGTCTTGAGAAAGAGAGCTGGAAGGATAACAGTCCCTGACTAAAGACTGTACTACAAAACCACAGTAATAATAGCAGTATGTCTTAATACTGACACACAGACACACATAGATCAATGAAACAGAATAGAGAGCTCAGCATTAAATCCATGCACTTAAGGTCAGTTAATCTACAACAAAAGAAGCAAGAATATACAATGGAGAAAGGACAGTCTCTTCAGTACATAATAGGAAAACTGGACAGTTGTGTGTAAAAGAATGAAATTAGAACATTCTCTGACACCATATACAAAAATAAAGTGGATTAAAGGCCTAAGTGTGAGACTGGAAACAATAAAACCAGAGGAAAACCTAGGCAGAACACTCTGACATTAGTTGTGGCAGTAGGTTTTTGGATCTGCCTCCTAAAGCGAGGAAAATAAAAGCAAAAATAGACAAATTGGGCCTAATTAATCTTAAAACCATCAACAAAATAAAGACAGCCTTGTGAATAGGAGAAGATACTTGCAGATGATATGATTGATAAGGGTTAATATTCAAAATATGTAAACAGCTCATAGAACTCCACATAAAAGAAAAAATCCAAAAATGGGTAGAAGAGCTAAAGAGACATTTAACCAAAGAAGACATACAGATGGCCAACAAGCATGTGAAAAGGTGCTCAACATCACTAGTCACCAGGGAAATGGAAATCAAAACCATAATGAGATTTCACCTCTTATTTGTTAGCATGACATCAAAAAGAACACAAATGTTGTTGAGGATGTAGAGAAATGGGAACACATCATACACTGTTGGTAGGAATATGAATTGGCGCAGTCACTGTGGAAAACAGTATGGAGGTTCCTCAAAAAGCTAAAAATATAACTACCATATAACCCAGCAGTTCCACTCCTAGGGAACTACTGGGTTTTATATATATATATATATATATATATATATATATATATATATATATGTATGTATATATATGTGTATGTATGTATATGTTTACATATATGTAAACCCAAAACCACTAACTCAGTACATGCACCCCAGTGTTCATTGCAACATCATTTACAGTTGTAAACCCAAAACCACTAACTCAATACATGCACCCCAATGTTCATAGCAACATTATTTACAGTTGTCAATATATGTGTGCTAAGTCACTTCAGTCGTGTCTGATTCTTTGTGACCCTCTGGACAGTAGCCCACCAGGCTCCTCTGTCCATGGGGATTCTCCAGGCAAGAATACTAGAGTGGGTTGCCATGCCCTCCTCCAGGGGATCTTCCTGACCCAGAGATAGAACCTGCAGCTCTTATGTCTCCTCCACTGGGAAGCAGGTTCTTTACCACTAGTGCCAGCTGGGAAGCCCATTGTCAATATACGGAAGCCACCTAAATGTTGATCAATAGATGAATGGAAAGAAGATATGGTACATGTACGTATGTGTGTATATATATAGTGGAATACTGCTTAACCATAAAATGAAAACTTGGAACAACATGGGTGCACTTGGGAGGGTATTATACTAAGTGAAGTAAGTCAAAAACAGGCACTTACGATATCACTTACATGTGCAATCTGAAAAATACAACACTACTATGAATAAAATGGAAAAGAAACAGACCCACAGATACAGAGAACTAACTAGTGGTTACCAGTGGGAACAGGGAAGTAGGGGAAGGCAGTATAGGGGTAGGGAAATGAGAGGTACAAACTCTTATGTTGAAGATAAGCTACAGAGCTGAATTGTACAACACAGGGAATATAGCCAGTATTTTATAACTATAAATGTAGTATAACCTTTAAAGTTGTGAATCACTGTGTTATACACCTGTAAGTTACATAATTTTGAAAATCAACTGTACTTCAATATCAAATAAAGTTAAAAAATGGACTTCAAGTTCAGTACCTCAAAAATCTCATCAGTTGGCACACTTGTAAAACTGTTGCACATTACAGAGAAAGGAGCCAAATAGGTTAAATCAATGAGGAAGAAGATAATAAAATGGAGGATAGAGAATGGAAAATGGTGATATCAAAAGTGAAGGTTATGTAATAGTGTGTGTTGTCCTTCCCACCTCACAGAGTGACAAGCAACCAGACATTTACCAACAGCCACCTCCTTAGTAGGAAAAATAAGGAACAAAGTGAGTGGGTGGAGTTTCTCTGTGGAAACTGGAAAACAAAGGTAACACATTGGGTAGTGTAGTAAAGCTCTCTACATTTTGGTATTTAGAATATGAGGGAGTAGAGATCCTATAGCTGCCTCTTACATGTCTACTCTGCTACAAAACTTACTGGTACTTGACAAGCTCTGCTAAGACCAGAAAGCTTCCCATCAACATTTTTTTGAAAATATAAACAGGCAGTGAAAGCTCACCACACATTGGATTAAATCACCTGTACTTTGAAAGAAAAAGGCAAGATTTTTAAAAAATTCTGAATGTGACACAGATTATTTAAGATATAGGGGGAAAGTTAAGATATAAAACTCTATTTAGGATGCCTGGAGAAATGTAAGATTTGATGACCATAGAACAAGAGTTATTTTGTGATAAATGAATATAAGGAAAATATGAGCTCTGGGAAGTTATAAGTGATAAAATTAACAGAAATTGGGAGGGTAAAGTTAGGAAAATCTCAAAATTAAAAACTTTAGAAATAAAAAGAAATATGAGAAAAAACTTTAAAATCTTAGAGAACTTATCCATGAGGTTTGATATCCTTTAAGTAGGAGGTCTAGAAAGATAGAACAGAGATACCAGAAGGGAGGAAACTTAAAAATAGAAGTAAACATTTCCAGTGATAACGAGAAATAAAAGCTTTTAAATTAAATCGCTTAGCAAGCATCAGTGAGATTTCTAAAAAAGCTTAAATCTGTCTGTGCTTTTTTTAAACAATAAGAATTAAAGAATATCATAAAAAGCTTCCAGGCAGAAAAAATAAGTCTTGTACAATAAGACAACAGAAGTTTGATTTGTCTCCTTCCCCAACCAAAACAAACATACATTAAACTAACATTAAACATGATAAAAATGGTTTTTAAGACACTAGACGTCCGGCAAGGAGGTAATTCCCTTGAGAGAGAGAAATAGACAAGATGAACCCCAGGATTGTCCTAGCTTACTACAGTTAACCTTCCAAAAAATAGGAGTTTGAACTGCATAGGTTCACTTACACAGAGATTTTTTTTTCAGTGGTAAATACTATAGTACTACGTGATCCACAGTGGGGTGAATCCACCGGCACAGAAGCATGAATGCAGAATTGCTTTTACAGAGGGTTGACTGTAAGCTTTATTCATGGCTTTTCATCTGCAGAGAGCATCGATTCTCCCATGTTAGCATTAACACCCATGTCACTCAAGGATCAACTGTACTTTGAGAAAATTCCCAGGCCGTGGCACAGGAAGGGGTACCCAGGTAGATCCCAATGTACTTCCTGAGCTGAGTAGATGCTGCTAAGATTCTGATGAGAGCAAAGCGTCTAGAGTACTAAAGAGGAAAGATTTCCCCCAAAACAGAACTCCCAAGGTCTGCGAAGATTCCTTTCCTCCTCCTCTGGCATCACAAGTATTCAACAGAGTTTTGATATATGTGCTCTTGTGTGACTTAACCACTGAAGGTGGAGGAAGAAAAAAACAGGTGACATTATTCCAGAACAGTTCCTGATGCATGCTCAGAGCTGGGAATAGTGCCTGTTCCCACCAATTAGACTCAAAAAATGCATAATTCATAAGGGGCATTGGATAAAGTCTTCAGGAGGGTTTTGTCTCAGTAGTGGGGAATAATCAGCCCTAGTATGAGCACTGCTCTGGACCCTCCGAACAATTTATAAAAGTAAGACCTGAAAGGATCAAACAGTTTTCAAGTAACTGCATTCCAGAATAAAGCACAAGAATATTTATAGGAATATGAAAATACCTGGCATCCAACAAGGTAAAATTCACAGTGTCTGGCATCCAAAGATTATCACTTTACAGGTAAGTGGGAATATATGACTGATAATAAGGTAATCAGTCAAAATTGACCTGAAATGAACAGAAACATTAGAATTAGCAAACAAGGACATAAAACAGTTATTGTATTCCATATGCTCTAGAAGCTAGAGGAAAGATTGAATGGGTTAAACAAGTAGAAAATACAAAAAGGACCCAGATAGAACTTCTAGAAGTGAACATTGCAATATCTAAGATGAAAAATATACTAGATGGCAGTAACATTAACTTAGACCCTGCCAAAGAAGATTAATAATTTTGAAGCCATAGCAGTAGAAACCATCCAAGGTGAATGAAGCACAGAGAGACTAAAGAATCCAAAAGAATGGAAAGAGCATCAGTTCAGTTCAGTGGCTCAGTCGTGTCCGACTCTTTGCGACCCCATGAACCGGAGCACGCCAGGCCTCCCTGTCGATCACCAACTCCTGGAGTTAATCCAAACTCTTGGACACGACTGAGCGACTGAACTGAACTTGGTTATCTGGGTCATGAAGATCTTTTCTGTGTACTACTTCTGTATATTCTTGCCACCTCTTCTTAATATCTTCTGCTTCTGTTAGGTTCATACCATTTCTGTCCTTTATTGAGCCCATCTGTGCATGAAATATTCCCTTGGTATCTCTAATTTTCTTGAAGAGATCTCTAGTCTTTCCCATTCTGTTGTTTCCTCTATTTGCATTGATCGCTGAGGAAGGCTTTCTTATCTCTCCTTGCTATTCTTTGGAACTCTGCATTCAAATGGGTGTATCTTTCCTTTTCTCCTTTGCTTTTTGCTTCTCTTCTTTACACATACCTGAATGGTCTAGTGGTTTTCCCCTCTTTCTTCAGTTTAAGTCTGAATTTGGCAATAAGGAGTTTACAATCTAAGCCACAGTCAGCTCTTGGTCTTGTTTTTGCTGACTGGAAAGAGCATCAGTGAATGCCAAATCAGTCATAGGACAGAATAAAGACATTTTTAAACTTAAAAAAATTTTTTCCTTCCATTAATCTTTTCTTAGAAAGCTATTGAAGGATGTGCTCTAACAAACAAGAAGTCAGCCAAGGAAGAGGAGACAAATTAAGCCACGAGATCAAATCCATCATGTGAAAGCTTCAGAATGAAGCTGGAAGAAAGAGATAGATTATCTGATATCTTTAAACCAGTGGTTCTCAATTGGAATGATTTTGCTGTCTCATCCCTCTCCTCCCCCCGATATTTGGACATGCTTTTGATTTGCCTAGACAGGGAGGGTCATTGTTACAGGCATCCAGTGAGTAAGAGACCAAGGATGTTGCACAAAACAATGCAAGGGCATTCCCTCACATCAAAGAAATAACTGGCCCCCAAATTACAGTATTGTTGCTATTGAGAAACTCTAGTGTAAGGAGATTAACTGTGAGCAAATTAAGTCGGAAAGGTAGAAAAAAATTTAGGATTGATTTTTTATATATATATATATATATATAATATATAAGTAAAAAAAAAAAGCTGTTGGTAGCTTTTGGAAAAACGAAATTTGTTTAAGAAAGTAAATAGTATGGTATGTACTAGGCGTGCAGTAAATTTTATATATTACATATATATCTTTAATATTGTAAATAATAACTACTAGTATAGCCAACGGAGAAGGCAGTGGCACCCCACTCCAGTACGCTTGCCTGGAAAATCCCATGGATGGAGGAGCCTGGTGGGCCGCAGTCCATGGGGTCACTAAGAGTCGGACAAGATTCAGCAACTTCACTTTCACTTTTCACTTTCATGTATTGGAGAAGGAAATGGCAACCCACTCCAGTGTTCTTGCCTGGAGAATTCTAGGGACAGGGGAGCCTCATAGGCTGCCATCCATGGGATCGTACAGAGTCGGACACAACTGAAGCGACTTAGCAGCAGCAGTATAGCCAAAAAAGTCATATGGTATTAGCTATGTGTATGAGAAAAAGTGAGAATGGGGATAAGTATAGCAGAGCTACATCTTTGTCATAAGTCAGTATTTAATTTCTGAATTGATAAATGAAGAAATAGTGGTAGATGCTTATATCAAAATACGGAGGTAATTACCAAAAAGAAAACATTAAAAGACTTCAAAGTGGTTGCCTCTGAGGATTGAGACAAGTGGCAGTTTATGAAAGATTGAAGTAGGGATTAAATTTTTTTCATTACAGGCCTTTAGTACTAGTATTTGATTTTTTTAAACTGTAAGAATATATTCTAATTACAATTTTATTTTAAATGAATTCAAAATACATTTGTGTGTATATGTGTATAAATTTGTATATGCCCATCAAAGATGATATTCAAAAGATATACTAAAGTCTCTGAATCTGAAAAGATAGTTTCCTTTAGTGGGACACATTTATCAAGTATGTATAGGTTCTGATAATTGACAAAGTTTTGATATATTATTCACCAAGATAACCATTTCTAAATGTCAGAAAATAATTCTGATTGTCCTAATGATACCGACTCAGTTATTTCAGTGTTTTCACCCTTGTATTACAGTTGCAAGATGTGAGTTTGAATCTATGGAATGTCTACAGCAAGATGGATCCTGTGTCCCTGGAGAGTTTGCTTTCCGAGGTAAAGAGCCACACTGTATTTAACATATAAATATAACCAGCTCAGTAACCTACGAATGATATTTAACTTGTAGAAATGCAGGATATATTTTAGTTTGCATTTAGTTAAAGAATTGAGCAGTTTCTTCCTTGATTGTTATCTTGAACTCCTTGGGAGTGAAAGAGGACCTGGAAAAGAGATACTGCCTCTTTCACTCTGAGAAACCACCTAAGATGAAACCAAGGCTCCCTGCCTTGTCCAAGGTTTAGGTTTTCACCTAAAGACATTCTTTCTGTTGGGCTGGACTTTAGAAAAACAGTCCAGAGGATGCCTTCTCTGAATGAAAAGATCTAATGAAAAGATTAAGAAGTTAGGATATGTCTTAAAGGAATTAAGTATTAGGGGTTGGCAACGTTTTTCTGTTAAGAGGTGGATAATAGCATTTTAGACCTTGTGAGCCCTGTGTCTTTGTTTCAACTATTCAACAATACAATTGTAGGCAATGCTTTAACGAATGATTATGTCTATATTCCAGGGAAACTTTACTTACAAAAATAAATGGCCTTCCAACAGGCTGTAATTTGCTGACTCCTAGATTAAAGGATCAGGTATTAATTTTTCATCTGAACTTTGAAGAAAAAAATTCACAATGGGCAGAACAGTTTGTAACAAGGAGCAACAAACAAAACTAAGATATAGGTACTTTGTTTAAACAGCTCAGTAGTATCTCTCAGCAGTCATGGATGGATATCCATGGAAAAAGAACAGCTTATATGTAGCCTTCTAATGATATTAACTGTCAAAGTAAGACCCCAAATAATTCCAAAGACAAAAACAATTCCAAAAATGAAAACTACACATCAGTTTCACTTACAAATATCAATGCCTATATTTTAAGTAAAATGTCAGCAAATAGTATCATACTAAAAGAACATTCTATGATGAAGTAGGGTATATTAAGCATTTAACATTTAGTTTAATACCAGAAAATCTGTTAATGTAATCACTGTACTAATTTTTCTCCTTGGAACCATTTATGATGATTCCATAGACACCAAAAAGACATTAGATAAAATTGAACATCCATTCTGTTTAAACATTTCTGATAACATAGGAATATAAGAGAAAAATAAAACCTGAACTTTTTGTTCTCTAAAAAGACCTAATCGTCATCATCAGTCCATGGTGTGGCTAATAATGGGAAAAGTGAAAGTGAAAAAATTTATAACATTAAAAGTGTAAGAATGATGGGATTTACCTAGTCGTCCAGTGATTAGGACTTCTACTACTGGGGGCCCGAGTTCAGTTCTTGGTCATGGAAATAGATCCCACGAGCCAAAAAAAAATGAAGGAAAAAAAAGACTAAGAATGATAAAGAAAATTTAAATACTGACAACTAAGAGTGATAAGTAATATAGGAATTTCTGCAAAGTATCTGGGAGCCATGCCCCGCTTGTGTGCAGTGCCCTAAATAGGGAGCTGCAGGTCACACATGGAGACTAGACATAGCATTGTAGTTTTGAGAACACTGCAGTCATCTCCATAGTCAGTGGAATAGGACCACCCAGAGAACATCTTTAATTACACCTAGAGCAGCAGTGACATCATGCAACATCAAGCAACAGCGGTAATCATCATGAATTGTAGACCAAACCCTTTCATGGTTCTCTAATTTCCAGTGAACTTCATATGCTTAGATGCTATCTTGAAAAAGTGAAGGGGAAACCCTTTTAATGTCTGAGGGTGGACTTCCCATCTAAGAGGAAGAGTGAGGGCTCAGAGCCAGATTTAGTTTTATTTACAAAGAATAAAGTAAGATGGTATTTCTTATACCAAAATATGATTGAGTGCATTTATACCCACTACATTATGGAGAGCTCTTACCAATTGGTAAGAAAAATACAATGGTGGGGAACTGGAAGACAACTAGAATTGGCTGTTCACAAAATAAATAAAAATGACCATGATTTTTTCCCTCCAAGTTAGGATATAGAAAACCAAAGGAGACCATTCTTCTCATCCTAACAACCAAACAGTCTGAATATACAACAAAATAGTAGTTTAAAATCAATTAGAGAGCTGAAGATGCAAAGAAACTGCAAAGAACTCTGTTTCTGAAAAATAGGCCCCTTCATAGGATGCTGTTCTCATTTTTGATGGAACAGCATGAGGAAGAGAAATTTATCATACACAAGGATCAGTAAAAATCAGTTTACCTTTTAAAGAGCTTTTAATGGCTGTATGTGAGTGAGTCAACACTTACCCCTCAACTCGATACCATAGGTCTTCACAAGTGTTCAGGTTAGTCCACCCATCTTGCCTGAAGCACTTGATACTCAACTATAACCTGGATTAGAGATGAGAGCTAAGAGCAACCCTTTGGCAGCATTTCAGGTCTTCACAAGGTATAAGCAGCTGCCCTTTTAAGGCTAGGGACAGGCAGCAAGACAAAGATCTCTTTACATACACAGAACCAAGGGACTGGAGATGGAGAGCAAAGAGAACTTCCTAGCCACCCAAAAAGCTGATAGCCAGCTTGTAAAGCAGGGAGAGATTGTCCGTAATTCCTAAATCTGATAGCTTAGCTGTGAAATGAAAAGAGATTTCCAGAAGATTGTCTGAGCGAAATCACTATCAAAGTTCACAGCCCACCCTTAAAATATTTGAATTTGAATTTAAACCAAACTACAAATGTTACAAGATCCAGACCCTGATCAATTACAGATCAGATTAATTTAGTTCCCTGCTTTAGTGGTCTAATGAAAGAGAGGGATCTAGTGGCCCTTTCTTAGAGGTGAGTGGTATTTATGTCAGTTTTTACTGTTCTTTTATATGAAACATCTGGCATATGGTTTTTTTTTTAAATTATAAGACAAGAAAAAGCAAGAAAATTTGATATGTGGTCAAGAAAGGAAATAGTCAATAGAAGTAGGCCCAGATGTTAGAATTGACCAATGGGGAGTTTAAATGATTGATGAAAGTGCTAAAGAATCTGGAAGAAAATGGGACAACATATGTGAAGAGATGAGGAATTTTAACAGAGACCTGACAGCTATAAAAAGAACCAAATGAAAATGCTAGAAATGAAAAATATAGGCTATAAAAATGGGGGATTTATTAAATTGGCTAATTTATTAAATTAGACACCAATGAAGAAAAGTTCAATGAACTTGAAGATAAGTCCATAGAAAGATTCTAAACTGAAAGACAGAGAGGAAAAGAACAAAAAGGGCAGAACACAGTATCCAGTATCTGCCAAACAGTGTCAAATGATCTACATAGTAAATCATTGGAGTCCAAGTATAGTTGGAGTCCCAGAAGGGAGAGTAGAGAGAAAATGGGGCAATAAATTTAAGTTGATAATATCCAAAAACTTTCTAAATTGATGAAATACATCAATCCACAAATTCAGGAGCTTTCGTAAACCCTAACTATGATAAAATAAATATGTACGAAAATGACTATAAATTTGTAAAGGGATCTCTGAGGTGAATCTACATGTGTTAATAAGATTCAAATCCAACAACCGAAAGAAGTTAAAATGCAATTTCAGTCCTGACTTGTGCTGATAAAAAATTATTGAAAAAGGGAGCCAGTCCATACCCATATTACCTCTTCGTTTTTTAAATTTATCTATTTTTGGCTGTACTGGGTCTTTGTTGCTGTTTGCAGGCTTTCTCTAGTTGCTACAAGCAATTACTCTCCAGTTGCAGTGCACAGGCTTATTGTGGTGGCTTCTCCTTGTGGAGCACGGGTTTAGTAGTTGGAGCATGCAGGCTTAGCAACTGCAGCTTGTGGGCTCTAGAGCAGGCTCAGCAGTTGTACATGGGCTCAACTGTGGTTGTCCTAGAGGAAGTGGGATCCTCCCAGACCAGCAATCAATCTGTGTCGCCTACATTGGCAGGTAGATTCCTAACCAGTGGACCACCAGAGAAGTCCCTATATTTCCTCTTAAAATCTACTTTTTTTTTCCTTCTCTCTTTTCTTGCTCAACTGCTCTATAGTCTCCAAAGTTCTCTTTAAAAACCCTTTTTCTCTTCACTATCCAAGTACGTTTTCTGTTCACATGTGTTTTCTCTTTGCTAAGACTGATAACCTTACAGTCAGAATTAGCATCTAGGCCTTAAATCTCACTGGCCAATCTTTGCTGGCAGCTATTTGATGGCCAGACTGTCTACAGCTACGTGCTTCTTGGTCAGATCCCGCAAAGAGAAAATGCAGACTGCTCTGAGATTTGATTTAGAAAGATGTTCAAAATATCTTTGGTGAGAAAGTAAAAAAGTAGAGTATATTTCCATCTTTGTAAAATAATTTGTGTTTGTGTATCTTAGAAATTTCAGATGGTAGTCTTACTGGTTATTATTTTTGTACTGGTTATGTATTTAAAAATATTATTATTTTACTTATTTTTGTTTTCTTACATTTATTATATAAGGTAATTCTTAAAAATACTTTTAAATATTGAAATTAAACTTCTTTTCCCCCTTTAAGTCATTTGAGAGCAGACACTGCTGGATGCCAGCCTAGGGCCAGGAGTTCTGTCTGAAGTTCAGGGTCCTTCCGTAATGGGCAAGCATGAAGGCACACTGACATGTTTCTTGAGTTTTGCAGACTTTTGCTGCTTATCTGACCTTGATATCTATCTGGGCCTGTCTTCTGAATTTGGCCTTGAGTCTGAGCAGATAGACCTTCCCTTCTTCATCATCAGATCTAACAAACCAATTCTACCTCCATACACAGAATCCATTTCCACAAATGCAACTGGAAAAATTTTGAGAATAATGTGTCTGGTGGAAACCATACAGGCTCTAGGTATCTCTCACCTAGATATATTTTCACTTTTGCTGGTTGTTAGTATTGCATCCTCGGGTAACTTTACTGTTCAGTACCTCAGTCTCCTCATATATAAAATGGGCATAGAGAAGTACACAAGGGTATTCAGTTCAGTTCAGTTGCTCAGTTGTGTCCGACTCTTTGCAACCCCATGAACCACAGCACGCCAGGCCTCCCTGTCTATCACCAACTCCCTGAGTCCACCCAGAGTCCACCCAAACCCATGTCCATTGAGTCGGTGATGCCATCCAACCATCTCATCCTGTCGTCCCCTTCTCCTCCTGCCCTCACTCTTTCCCAGCATCAAGGTCTTTTCCAATGAGTCAGCTCTTCGCATCAGGTGGCCAAAATATTGGAGTTTCAGCTTCAACATCAGTCCTTCCAATGAACACCCAGGACCGATTTCCTTTAGGATGGACTGGTTGAATCTCCTTGCAGTCCAAGGGACTCTCAACAGTCTTCTCTAACACCACAGTTCAAAAGCATCAATTCTTCGGCACTCGGCTTTCTTCACAGTCCAACTCTCTCATCCATACATGACCACAGGAAGAACCGTGGCCTTCACTAGACAGACCTTTGTTGGCAAAGTAATGCCTCTCCTTTTGAATATGCTGTCTAGGTTGGTCATAACTTTCCTTCCAAGGAGTAAGCGTCTTTTAATTTCATGGCTGCAATCACCATCTACAGTGATTTTAGAGCCCCCAAAAATAAAGTCAGCCACTATTTCCACTGTTTCCCCATCTATTTGCCATGAAGTGATGGGACCAGATGCCATGATCTTAGTTTTCTGAATGTTGAGCTTTAAAGCCAACTTTTAGCCAACTTTTTCACTCTCCTTTTTCAGTTTCATGAAGAGGCTCTTTAGTTATTCTTCGCTTTCTGCCATAAGGGTGGTGTCATCTGCATATCTGAGGTGATTGATATTTCTCCCGGCAATCTTGATTCCAGCTTGTGGTTCCTCCAGCCCAGCATTTCTCATGATGTACCCTGCAGATAAGTTAAATAAGTAGGGTGACCATATACAGCCTTGACGTACTCCTTTTCCTATTTGGAACCAGTCTGTTCCATGTCCATTTCTGACTGTTGCTTCCTGACCTGCATACAGGTTTCTCAAGAGGCAGGTCAGGTGGTCTGGTATTCTCATCTCTTTCAGAATTTTCCAGTTTATTGTGATCCACAGAGTCAAAGGCTTTGGCATAGTCAATAAAGCAAAAACAGATATTTTTCTGGAACTCTCTTGCTTTTTCACAAGGGTATTAGGAAGTCTTAAATATATCGATATTTATATAGATACATATATTTATATATATATGAACATTTCATATATAGTGGTAGTTATTTTTGATATGAAAATTTATTGTATCTTCCATTTCAGTCATAGTGTGGATTCCTGGTGGTCTAGTGCTAAGGATTTGGTGCTCTTAGTCATAGCATGGAACTGAAAGAAATATTTAATGGTTCATTTCACCTTATTCTATAATTAGTACTGACATAGCCACCTACCTCAGGGAAGTTTTTTGGGAGCAAAGTGCCTATCTTCTTCTGTGTACTCCACAAAGCATGGAATGTTTTTTGCCTAGAAGATAACCAGAGAATGACTGCTATCAAACTATATAACTTCACTTTCTTATCATAGACCCACACCAAGGTGAGTATCACCATACAGGTTATTAAAATAGAAGCATACCTCTGAGTTTGTTTCTAAATAGAATTGTAAAACAGAACAAAGTATATTCTGTACTATAGCTGTATTGGTTCTTTTTTGTTTTCCTAAGCTTCACAAAATAAAGCATTCTGGCATAGACCAAGGGATTGGACAGAGCTGAGCGGGTGAGGTACAGACCCACACTGGGGTGCACAGCCTCAGATGTGACTTTCCTGAGGCCAGTGATACACATTATGGGTGTCTGAGAGACAGAGCAGACAAATGTCAGGAAATCTAGGGAGAGGCTCAGACATTCTTAGCCAACTCCAGCTAAGCTGATAGTAGAGGCAGAGAAATTGACAAGTATTTCAGGTATCTAGTATGTAAGACCTGGTAATAAGCACTTTCTATAGGTTATTTCATGTAATTCCTGTAATGTATCTGTAAGGTAAATATAATAATCCTTCCATTACATACATAAGGCATTTGTGTCTCAGAAATGTTAGTTTCCTTACCCAAGGTCACACAGCCAGTAAGAGGCAAAGCAAAGGTTCTGGCACAAGTCTTTCTGAATCTAATTGTACTTTCAGTTCCAAGATGTGGTGGCAGCTAGCTGGAAATGGGGACTGGATCTGAGAAGAAGAGTTGGACAGACATTGAAGATTTGTGATTAGTGTGGTAATTGGACGAGTGGAGAGTGCAGTTCTGTTCACAGTCCATGTGGGGTAAAACCAGTGCCAAAGTGGGAAGACTGTCCTAGAATCAGGGCCACTGATTGAACCTAATAGCAATGGGTCAGGATCTGAAACTCCAAAGGTCTGTTTTACTGGAACAAAGGGCAGAGGTAGTATGGCAAGGCAGCCTGACCTAATCAGTTGTAGACTACCAGTTACTAGTATATATTTGTTTACTCTGTAAACTACCTATGTAAAATTAGGAGAGAATATCTTAAAAAACGTTAATGATTTTATTCTATTTTTTCCTGAGTTTTGTTTTTAAAGACTTTTTATTAAAGTAGCACAGATTCAGAAAGCAGCAGAAAATTAATGTATAACCTAATAATTATCATATGACAGAGCAATAGAACCTTGCTGACTACTCCAGAGGCAATCTGAGTGCTTTCTGCCTAATCTGTCACCTTCCTCTCTGAAGAATAACACTGTCGTGAATTCTGTGGTAATCATTTCCTTTTCTTTGCAGTGTATCATCTAGATGTGCTTCTGTAAACACATAGTTTAGCTTTGCCTGCTTCTGTGTGTTGTAGGTTTCTTCTAATGTTTAGGTTCCCCCTCCTTCTCTTTATTCCCACCCATCCCTTGCTAACTGTCAGTTGAAAAAACCAGATCATTTGTCTTATATTTGTCCTTATGGGATTTTATTGATTGCATTTCCATGATGTAGTTTAACAGTTTTCTTGTCTTCTTGAATCTCCTGATGTTAGTAATTGATTCTAGAGGTTTTATCAGTTTCAGGATTGATTTTTAGAGGAAAAATTACTTCATTGTTTCTAGGTCTCTTCAGTGGACAAAGCTAGGAAATTTTCTTCTCTCTCTTCCTGTCCCCAACCTCGTCTCTCCCTGTATGTGTGTGTGTGTGTGTGTGTGTGTATATATATATGATTTTTTATCCTACATTATATATAAAACATATTCAGAAATATCAGCACTGTCTCCTACATATTACTGAAAATAATTTTAGACATATATTGATATATGTATATAATATTTATTCAGTTTAGTCGAGTCCAACTCTTTGCAACCCCATGGACTGTAGCACGCCAGACCTCCCTGTCCATCACCAACTCCTGGAGTTCACCCAAACTCGTGTCCATTCAGTCGGTGATGCCATCCAACCATCTCATCCTCTGTCATCCCCTTCTCCTCCCGCCTTCAATCTTTCCCAGCATCAGGCTCTTTTCCATTGAGTCAGTTCTTCGTATCAGGTGGCCAAAGTATAGGAGTTTCAGCATCAGTCCTTCCAATGAATATTCAAGGTTGATTTCCTTTAGATTGGACTGGTTGGATCTCCTTGCTATCCAGGGGACTCTCAAGAGTCTTCTCCAACACCACAGTTCAAAAGCATCAATTCTTCGGCGCTCAGCTTTCTTTATAGTCCAGCTCTCACATCCATATATGACTACTGGAAAAACCGTAGCTTTGACTAGATGAACCTTTGTTGGCAAACTAATATCTCTACTTTTTAATAAGCTGTCTAGGTTGGTCATAACTTTTCTTCCAAGGAGCAAGTGTCTTGTAATTTCATGGCTGCAATCACCATCTGAAGTGATTTTGGAGCCCCCCAAAAAAAGTCTGACACTGTTTCCGCATCTATTTGTCATGAAGTGATGGGACCAGATGCCATGATCTTAGTTTTCTGAATGTTGAGTTTTAAGCCAACTTTTTCACTCTCTTTCACTTTCATCAGGAGGTCCTTTAGTAGTTATTCGCTTTCTGTCATAAGGGTGGTGTCATCTGCATATCTGAGGTTATTGATATTTCTCCTGGCAGTCTTGATTCCAGCTTCTGCCTCATCCAGCCCAGCGTTTCTCATGATGTACTCTGCATAGAAGTTAAATAAGCAGGGTGACAATATACAGGCTTGAGGTACTCCTTTCCCAATTTGGCACCAGTCTGTTGTTCCATGTCCAGTTCTAACTGTTGCTTCTTGACCTGCATACAGATTTCTCAGGAGGCAGGTCAGGTGGTCTGGTATTCCCATCTCTTTCAGAATTTTCCAGTTTGTTGTGATCCACACAGTCAAAGGCTTTGGCATAGTCAATAAAGCAGAAATAGATGTTTTTCTGGAAGTCTCTTGCTTTTTCGATGATCCAATGGATGTTGGCAATTTGATCTCTGGTTCCTCTGCCTTTTCTAAAACCAACTTGAACATCTGGAAGTTCACGGTTCATGTATTGCTGAAGCCTGGCTTGGAGAATTTTGAGCATTACTTCACTAGCGTGTGAGATGAGTGCAATTGTGCTGTACTTTGAGCATTCTTTGGCATTGCCTTTCTTTGGGACTGGAATGAAAACTGAAAACTTTTCCAGTCCTGTGGCCACTGCTGAGTTTTCCAAATTTGCTGGCATATTGAGTGCAGCACTTTCACAGCATTATCTGTTAGGATTTGAAATAGCTCAACTGGAATTCCGTCACCTCCATTAGCTTTGTTCGTAGTGATGCTTCCTAAGGCCAACTTGACTTCACATTCCAGAATGTCTGGCTCTAGGTGAGTGATCACACCATCGTGATTATCTGGGACTTGAAGATCTTTTTTTTTATAGTTCTTCTGTGTATTCTTGCCACCTCTTTTTAACATCTTCTTCTTCTGTTAGTTCCATACCATTTCTGTCCTTTATTGAGCCCGTCTTTGCATGAAATGTTGCCTTGGTATCTCTGATTTTCTTGACGAGATCTCTAGTCTTTCCCATTCTATTGTTTTCCTCTATTTCTTTGCACTGATCACTGAAGAAGGCTTTCTTATCTCTCCTTGATATTCTTTGGAACTCTGCATTCAAATGTGTATATCTTTCCTTTTCTCCTTTGCTTTTGGCTTCTTTTCTCTTCTTACAGCTATTTGTAAGGCTTCTTCAGACAGCCAGTTTGCTTTTTTTGCATTTGTTTGTCTTGGGGATGGTCTCGATCCCTGTCTCCTGTACAATGTCACGAACCCCTGTCCATAGTTCATCAGGCACTCTATCAGATCTAGTTCCTTAAATCTATTTCTCACTTCCACTGTATAATGGTAAGGGATTTGATTTAGGTCATACCTAAATGGTCTAGTGGTTTTCCCTACTTTCTTCAATTTAAGTCTGAATTTGGCAATAAGGAGTTCATGATCTGAGCCACAGTCAGCTCCCGGTCTTGTTTTTGCTGACTATAATAATAGTAAATATAAATAATATAAATATTGATAAATATAAATAATAAGTATAAATATTTATTACATGTAATGTTATATATATATTATAAATAAAATATAGATCATCTAGGCATCAAAATAGTGAAGACACTTGAGAATATTGTTTACACTAAGTATTCTCCGCAGAGGTTGATTGTGCTTTATGCCTGAGGCCAGGTATATAGTCGTTGCATGGTTAACACAGTTCATAGGTCTGAGTACTTGTGTATCCTTAAAGAGATGAGTAGGAAAGAGCATAGATCCAGACAGTCAGTTTTAGTGCAGCAAACAGAATGCCTGCTGTAAGCAAGGTGAGTGCTTGTCATGTACACTTACACAGTGTGAGACGGCCAGTGAAAACTACTATCCAGGGACTTCCCTGGTGATACAGTGAATAAGATTCTACCTGCCAATGCAGGGGAGACAGGTTTGATCCCTGGTCCAGGAGGATTCCACATGCTGAGGACCAACTAAGCCCATGTGCCACAACTACTGAGGCTATGTGTTGCAACTGCTGAAGCCTCTGTGCCTAGAGCCTGTGCTCCTCAGCATTCACCGAAATGTAGCCTCCACTTGCTGCAACTAGAGAATCACTGTGAGCAGCAGTGAAGAAAGTGCACAACCAAAAGAAATATAAGGGCAGGGTTGGTTTATTAAAAATAAGAAAACTCCTATCCAATTTGAGTACAAATTAACAGTGACTTCAAAATAGGGCCAAAGATGTCACTTCAAAATAAGGCCAAAGATCAAGCAAGTCATAGCTGGTATTTTGGATTAGCTGATGATGCCTTAAAGAAAAGCCAGAAAAGCAATGTGTAGTGGTTGGTTACAGGAATGAATTCAGAGAGGATGCTTAAAACCAGCTGGGATGGGGGAAGGAGGCAGGCTGTATTTGGAGGAGAATCAGCAGGTAAGGTACATATTTGCATTCCCCCTAGGAGGAGGGGATGAGGGAGAAAAGGGATCTGGGTCACTTCTGACCCCACTGAACTTCTAACTAAAGTCAACTAATTTGTCCTTGAACAGACTTCACTGTTGTAACCCTTTTGGTACTTACTAGGTACAGTGTCTCATAAATAGCTTTACATTGCCTCATAAATAACTCCCTCTCAACAAGGATTGCCGATTGTCCTTTTTTTTTTTTATGTTTTGGCATTTCTTTTTTTTTTTTTTTTTTTTAATTTTATTTTATTTTTAAACTTTACAATATTGTATTAGTTTTGCCAAACATCAAAATGAATCCGCCACAGGTATACCCATGCTCCGATTGTCCTTTTTAAAAATAGCTTTTAAAGGAAATTACTGTCCTTTTTTTTAAAAAAAGCTTTATTGAAATATAATTTATATGCCATAAAATTTACCCATTTAAAGTATACTATTTGATGATTTTTAGTAAGTTTACAGAACAATGCAATTATCACCACAATTTGAATTTTACAACTTTTCATCAACCCAGAGAGTTCCTTTGTGCTTGCAACAGAGCGGGATGAGCACAGCCCTTAACAGGCAGCCACTGTTGTGCCTCTTTACTCCACACCCTGTAACTGGGCAAATGATCTTGCTCAGCCATTTGGTTGGTGCCTCAGTGCTGCCCTGTTCCTCCCCCCAACCCCTCAGCAATCAGCTGTCGAGTGACCCTTAGGGAAGTGATTCAGTCAACGGTCAGTGGTGTGGTAGTCACCAGGTGGAGAGTGAGTTAAGAAGCAGATTCAGGACTTCTGGAGGCCCTCCAGCTCACCCATTCTAGAGGGCTCCAGAGCCCTCACTAAGGTCTTCTACTAGCTGTGGCCCAGGCCTTGAGGAGTAGTGAACCTCTTCCCCCTTCCCTGTCTGTCTATCCTACCAGCAGTGGATGTCTGTCTCGTCACAGTCTGTGAGATCTGGTCTCCCTTATTTGAGCGACCTGAGGAGAGGGAGGGCCAGTTTGGTTGGGGGCCTGGCTCCCTCAGGGATGATAGCTGGGCAGGATGTGGGAACCAGGCCCCGAAGGAGGTGCCAACTGAGATCTGTCGTCTTTTAGCAGGACTGGGACCTTGGAGGGTGAAAGTTATACCTTAGGGCTTTGCCCTTTCTTGTCAGGACAGAGACTTAACATTAAAATCTGGTAGAGATTTACAGGAACATCATTAGCTGACTATGTATGACCTCACCTCAAGAACAAAGGATCTGACACCGAGAAGTCTGCAACAACTAACTGCGCCCATCCCTCACCTTTTGCTTTTAAAGGAGCTTGCTGAAAGCTTTCAGTAACTTTGGGGTTCTTAGAGCATGAGCCACCCATCTCCTTGTATCAATCTGTAATAAACCTTTGTCTGTTCCAAACTCTACGTTTTAGTATTGACGGGCCTCACTGTGTCAGGCACAAGGCCTTGAGATTGGTAACATGCTCACTTGTAGTCAGTTTCCATTCCCACTCCCAGCCCTAAGCAAACCACTAGTCTACTTGCTGTCTCTCTAGATTTGTCTTTTCTGAGTGTTTCATATATTGTAGTCTCTCATATCTGGTGTCTTTCACTGGGCATAATGTTTTTAAGGTCCATCCATGTGATAACAGGTATCAATAGTTGGCTACTACCCTTTAAACAATGTATTTAAATAGTCTGGTATTTTGAGATCAGATGTGGTTTCATGAGTCTGGTTTTCTAAAGTATCTCCTTAAATGACCAAACGCATTATCTTTTTCATTTTCTTTCTAGGATTTGGTGGCTTTTGAATATCAGTGGACTAACTTCTTCGCTAATTTTGACACAGAAATTCCCTTCTTGCTAGAATTGTCCGAATCTCAGGCTGGTGAGGTATGTAAAGGAAGGGTCAAAAAGAAAGAAGAAATTGGCTAATTTTTTAATTTTTATTAAAAAATTTTTCAGACTACAACACTACCAATCCTAATTTGGTTATCATTTCCTTAAACTTTGTTGCATGATGTAAAGAAATTTTTAGTTTCTGTGTCACCCCCTATATTCTTAAACTTAATATATATATTAAGAATATATATATTCTTAAACTTTGTTGCATGATGTAAAGAAATTTTTAGTTTCTGTGCCACCCTCTATATATATATGTAAGAATGTATATATATGAATATATAATATATATATATAAGAATATATATATTCTTATATTTCTTTTTGGTTTTTCTGTGCCAGTTTCTTTATAATAAAGATACTCATTTCTTAGAGGTGGTGTCCTTGTCAGTCAGGAATTCTGTTGGGCACCAGTTAATAAGCCTAGGAATAATTCTTCACATATGAATAGCACACCTTTGTCAGTTGAACCTCTAGGTGATGACAAGCTTTTTTTCTAAGCAAACAGCGTGAAGTTGCTAGGTTCAGGCTAGGAACCATTCCATGAGTAAACTGAGGTATGTAAATCAAGAACTAAGGTACAGAACTGTTCCCAAAACTAGTCAACAGGCAGGATCAAAGAGATCTTGAGCTTGCACTTGAGCTTACTTTGGGTTTGGACTTCCAGTCTTCAGTCTCCTATGTTTCACTGTGACCCAGTATAAGCCCTACTCCTGATCTTTAGAACTGGAGCTGATCTTTGTTGCCATTCACTTTACTTTTACCTTTTTTACCTTAGCTATAAACCCCACAGTATATTGGTGTTATTCTTGTTTAATCAATTATCTTTGTATCTTTAAAAATACTTTTTAAAGATGTTAAGTAATTTAAAAATCTTACATATCTGCCCATGCAGTTGAAATTTCTGGTGCTGTTCATTTCTTTGTGTTAGACACAGATGTTCATATGGTATAATTCCCTTCTCCCTGAAGGATATCCTTTAACATTTTTTGTAGTGTGAATCTTCTGATGATTCAGAAGAAAATTCTTCCAGATTTTGTATGTCTGAAAATATTTTTTTCACTTTCATTTTTAAAAGTATTTTTGTGGTGTATGGAATCCTAGGTTGACAGTTTTTTCCTTTCAGTACTTGAAAGATGTTGTTTCACTCTTTTCTCACTTGCATTGTTTCTAATGATGTCTTTTATCTTTTTCTTTGTTCTCCTGCATATAGCTAGTCTTTTTTCCCCTCTGGTAGCTTTGAAGATTTTCTCTTTCATTACTGGTTTTGAGTAATTTGATTACCATATGTCTAACTGTAATTTTTTAACTGTTAATTTTTTTTAATTATTTATTTTTATTTTTGGCTGCCCTGTGTCTTCATTGCAGTGAAGACTTCATTGCTTTCTCTAGTTGCTATGAGCCAGAGCTACTCTCCAGTTGTGGCGTACAGACTTCTCATTGCAGCGGTTTCTCTTGTTTCAGGGCACAGGCTCAAGGCATTGGGCTTCAGTAGTTGCAGCGTGTGGGCTCAGTAGTTGTGGTGTGTGGGCTGTCAGATGCTCAGGCTTCAGTAGTTGTGGCACATGGGCTTAGTTTCCTTGCAGCATATGGAATCTTCCTGGACCAGGGATCGAACCTGTGTCCCCTGTGTTGGCATTCTTAACCACTGGACCACCAGGAAAGTCCTGTCTGACTGTAATTTTGATCATACTTCTTATGCTTGGGTTTTGTTGAACTTTTTGGATCTGTGGATTTATAATTGTATCAAGTTTGGGAAGTTTTTGGCTATTGTTTTTTCTGTCCTCTTTCCCTTCAGAGACTCCAGTTACCTCTATATTAGGCCACTTGAAGTTGGCCCACCTCTTACTGATGCCCATTTCCTTTTTGTTTTTTAAATTCTTTTTTTTTTCTTCTCTCATTACTGATTCTAAGAGTGAAAAATATTCACAAAGGTTTGCTCAGGCAAGTGTCACTCCTGGTTTCTTGGTACCTTGTTCTCATTCCCACTTTCTTCCCATTCTCTTTCACCCATTCTGTTAACTAATAGGTAACAAATCTCTGATAAACTCTTTTCTCTCTCTTTTGCACAAATGATCAGATACATTGCTGTTTTTCTTATAAACTCTTCTTTCTTTCATTGAAGAGTAGCATACTATATGTAGTCATTTCTACTTGGCTCTTTTAACACTATGCTCAGTGTATCCTAGAACTCTCTCTAGGTCAGTTCATTGAGAGCTTCCTCATTCTTTGTTATAATTCATAGTACAGTTGACCCTTGAACAATGCAGACTTGAACTACCTGGGTCCACTGATACATGGATTTTTTCAGTAGTAAATACTCAGTACTGCAATTCACGATTGGTTGAATTCATGATTAGATGCGGAGAAGCTCCGAATGCAGAGGGCTAACTGTAAGTTATACACAGATTAACCCGTGTGTTCAGCTGTACTCCATTGTGTGGATTTATCTTAATTTACTCAGCCACTCTCTTAGGTATGTGTATTTAGGTTATTTTCAATATTATGCCATTGCAAACAGTGCCATAGTAAATAACTCTATGCTTACGTATTTTCATATTGTTGGAGGTTTGTATACCTAGTAATGGGATTTCTGGGTCACAAGGTAAGTGCATTTGTAGTTGTGTTAGCTATTGCCAAATTTCCCTTCAGAAAGGTTGTACCGATTTGCATTCCCACTAGCAACATATGAGAGTGCCTGTTTCGCCACAGCTTCCCCAGTAGAATGTGCTGTCATACTTTTTAAGTTTTGACAGTCTCATAGATTGGAACTGATATCTTGGAATTATTTTAGTTTGTGTTTTTCTAATTATTACTAAGCTTGAACACTTTTTCATATGTTTGAAGGCCATTTTATATTTTATTTTCATGTCTTTTTCCCATTTTAATATTGGTACAGTATTATTAACTGGAGCTATAGAGTACAGGTTTTAGGTCTTTTGTCCATTGTTTTTTTGTGTTCTTTATATATATTTAGGCTATTAACTTTTTGTCTATGATATATATTCAAAATATTTCTTCCTTTTTATCAGTTGCTTTGTTTATGGTGGTTTCTTGCCATGCAAACTTTTTATATAAATTTATTAATATTTTCTTATATTGCCTATGGATTTTAAATCATATATACAGAAAGGCTTGTTAAGATTAAAGAGGAATTTACCCATTTAGTACTTGTATGGTTTAATTTTTAAAATTTAGATCCCTAATTTACTTGAAATCTTCTTGTGTATATGATGTGAGATATGAATCTAATTTTATCTCTTGTCCCCAAATCCAGTTAGAATCCTGACTATGTTGCTCACTAGCTCTGTGACCTGAGACACATGTACATTAGCCAGCTCATCTGTGGAGAGGGTATCATGATAGACTGAACCACATAGGATTACAGTTGACCATTGAACAGCACTGGTTTTAGGGACTCAGACCCTCCACATTCTGCATGTAACAGTCAACATTCTGCATGTAACTTACAGTCAGCCTTTTGTGTACACAACAGCCTTTTGTGTACAGTCAACATTCTGCATGTAACGTATAGTCAGCCTTTTGTGTACACAACCCCTCCTATACTCACTCATTCCATATCTGTGTTTCCTTGGCATCTGCAGTTCCACATTCACAGATTCAACCAATTGTAGATCATATATTACTGTGGTATTTACTATTTTAAAAGATCCACATATAAGTGGAACTGTCCAGTTCAAACCTATGTTGTTCAAGGATCAACTGTATTTGAGATAATATATTTAAATGCTTATCATAGTTCACATGGTAAATCCTCAATAAACTTTAACTGATTACTTTTAAAGAGTTTTTACAAATCAGTAAGACAAACTCCAACTAATAAACATACAGAGGATGTAAATAAGCAGTTAATGACCAAAAGAAAGTCCAAATGGCCACTGAACATATCTGAAATATTCTGCTTCATTAAAAATCAAAGTAAAATAAAACAACGAGGTACCATTTTTCATTTGTCACCATATTTTTAAAAGGACATTTAATGGACAGTGCTTACCTTGAGATAGGCACACTCAGATATTGTAAGTGGAAGTGTACATTGATCAAACTTTTTTGAAACCAATTTAGCAATATAGTTCTGCCTTTTTACCCTATAATTTCATTTGCCTTGACATAATCAGAAATGTAGATAAAATTTATGATAAATTCATAGCAGTATTATTCATGATATAAGAAAGTTAGTAGCAATATAAATTTCCAAGAATAAAGGACTTTTAATAAACTTTGATACAATCTGTATATATTCTATGACTATACCATAAAAAAAAGACTTGAAGAAAATGTACCAGAATGTTAACAGTTCTTAGAGATTGTAAGTGTTTTTATTGTGTTCTAAAATAAGCATATATTACGTATTTAAATTGAAGGGGAAACAGTCAGTATTATTTAAGGAGATTCAAATTGCCTTTTGAAGTTTTGAACTCTTGACATAGATCCTGCATATTAATGTTTGATTAATGTTTAGCACTATGCACATCAAAGCTGAGACATACTTCTGTGGTTTCCTGAGAAACTTCTGTCAGTACTTCTATCCCTTGGATTCTTCCTCATTGCTGATGTTAAATTAGTATTATTAGAATTAATAAATATTGTAATTTATAGAAGTAACATAATCCTAATTATTGAAAATGTAGAAATAAATTTTAATAGAAGAAAAATACTCCTTTATGGTTAGTAACTTAGAACACTGATGGTGGTTCTTCCAACTTCCTTTCAGTAGTTAAAAACTAAAAATTTGACAAGAATGTCTTTTCTTTACCTTCCATTTCCTTTCTTTTTCTTTTGCAGCCATTTGCCTTTTTCCTTTGCTAATTTTTGTTTGCTATCCCCAAAATTCGTGTTGTCCTCTTGTGTTCTTGTAAAAATCTGCAAACATCTCTCTCCCTCTTTTTCTCATTCTCTCTTTGACACACTTTATTTATATACCTGCATGCATATATCAGGGGTTTGTGATTGTTTTATAAAATTGTGATCTTAATATATATAATGTTGGCTTCTTTTTTAGCCATTCAGAAGTTACTTTAGTCATGGAATGATCTCCAGTCATATAACTGAAAATAGGTAAGATTCTTGGGAAAGAAAGGTGAATGGTAATAGAGAAAATGGGGTTGATAAGGGAGTGGAAATGGGGGTAGAATCTTAGTCTAGAAGCTGGATCAAGAAAGTATGAGTTGATTTTCTTACAGAGTAAGAAATCCATACTCTATAAAATCCTTTCACTCCTTTTGTATTTATGTATTAAAAACAGTTTTATATTAAACTGGCTTTTAAAACACTGTAACCTGCTAAAATCTAAAGAAAGGAATTTTTTTTATTCCATCCCTAGCCTAGCAAAACTAGAGGAAGCAGGGTGTCTGAGGGCTTGGCAGGCATCAACTGTGGCTTTTAGGGAGTAAACGGGATCCAGCATAAAGGTCCAGCCCCAGGAAGACATGGGAGCATGACGGCTGCTGCACTTGTTTTCTTGTAGTGTTTCCTCAGCACCCATGATAATCAGGAGGGCCAAGCTGGGGATAGTTCCTCTGATCAATAAATGAGAGTTCAGTTCAGTTCAGTCACTCAGTTGTGTCCAACTCTTTGTGACCCCATGGACTGCAGCACACCAGGCCTCCCTGTCCATCACCAACTCCTGGGGTTTACACAGACTCATATCCATTGATGTGGTGATGCCATCCAACCATCTCATCCTCTGTCATCCCCTTCTCCTCCCGCCTTCAATCTTTTCCATCATCAGGGTCTTTTCCATTGAGTCAGTTCTTCGTATCAGGTGGCCAAAGTATAGGAGTTTCAGCATCAGTCCTTCCAATGAATATTCAAGGTTGATTTCCTTTAGATTGGACTGGTTGGATCTCCTTGCTATCCAAGGGACTCTCAAGAGTCTTCTCCAACACCACAGTTCAAAAGCATCAATTCTTCGGCGCTCAGCTTTCTTTATAGTCCAGCTCTCACATCCATACATGACTACTGGAAAAACCATAGCTTTGACTAGATGAACCTTTGTTGGCAAAGTAATATCTCTACTTTTTAATAAGCTGTCTAGGTTGGTCATAACTTTTCTTCCAAGGAGCAAGGGTCTTGTAATTTCATGGCTGCAATCACCATCTGAAGTGATTTTGGAGCCCCCCAAAAAAGTCTGACACTTGTTTCTGCATCTATTTGTCATGAAGTGATGGGACCAGATGCCATGATCTTAGCTTTCTGAATGTTGAGTTTTAAGCCAACTTTTTCACTGTCTTTCACTTTCATCAGGAGGTTCTTTAGTAGTTCTTCGCTTTCTGCCATAAGGGTGGTGTCATCTGCATATCTGAGGTTATTGATATTTCTCCTGGCAATCTTGATTCTACCTTCTGCTTCATCCAGCCCAGCGTTTCTCATGATGTACTCTGCATAGAAGTTAAATAAGCAGGGTGACAATATACAGGCTTGAGGTACTCCTTTCCCAATTTGGCACCAGTCTGTTGTTCCATGTCCAGTTCTAACTGTTGCTTCTTGACCTGCATACAGATTTCTCAGGAGGCAGGTCAGGTGGTCTGGTATTCCCATCTCTTTCAGAATTTTCCAGTTTGTTGTGATCCACACAGTCAAAGGCTTTGGCATAGTCAATAAAGCAGAAATAGATGTTTTTCTGGAACTCTCTTGCTTTTTCGATGATCCAATGGATGTTGGCAATTTGATCTCTGGTTCCTCTGCCTTTTCTAAAACCAACTTGAACATCTGGAAGTTCACGGTTCATGTATTGCTGAAGCCTGGCTTGGAGAATTTGAGCATTACTTCACTAGCGTGTGAGATGAGTGCAATTGTGCTGTACTTTGAGCATTCTTTGGCATTGCCTTTCTTTGGGACTGGAATGAAAACTGAAAACTTTTCCAGTCCTGTGGCCACTGCTGAGTTTTCCAAATTTGCTGGCATATTGAGTGCAGCACTTTCACAGCATTATCTGTTAGGATTTAAAATAGCTCAACTGAAATTCCATCACCTCCACTATCTTTGTTCGTAGTGATGCTTCCTAAGGCCCACTCAACTTTGCATTCCAGAATGTCTGGCTCTAGGTGAGTGATCACACCATCATGGTTATCTGGGTCATGAAGATCTTTTTTTTATAGTTCTTCTGTGTATTCTTGCCACCTCTTCTTAATATCTTCTGCTTCTGTTAGGTCCATACCATTTCTGTCCTTACTTGTGCCCATCTTTGCATGAACAGTTCCCCTGGTATCTCTAATTTTCTTGAAGAGATCTCTAGTCTTTCCCATTCTATTGCTTTCCTCTATTTCTTTGCACTGATCACTGAAGAAGGCTTTCTTATCTCTCCTTGATATTCTTTGGAACTCTGCATTCAAATGGGTGTACCTTTCCTTTTCTCCTTTGCCTTGCACTTCTCTTCTTTTCTCAGCTATTCATAAGGCCTCCTCAGGCAACCATTTTGCCTTTTTGCATTTCTTTTTCTTGAGGATGATCTTGATCCCTGTCTCCTGTACAATGTCATGAACCTCCATCCATAGTTCTTCAGGCACTCTTATCTATCAGATCTAATCCCTTAAATCTATTTGTCACTTCCACTGTACAGCCATAAGGGATTTGATTTAGGTCATACCTGAATGGTCTAGTGGTTTTCCCTACTTTCTTCAATTTAAGTCTGCATTTGGCAATAAGGAGTTCATGATCTGAGCTACAGTCAGCTTCCAGTCTTGTTTTTTCTGGCTGTATAGAGCTTCTCCACCTTTGGCTGTAAAGAATATAATCAATCTGATTTCGGTATTGACAATCTGGTGATGTCCATGTGTTAGAGTCTTCTCTTGTGTTGTTGGAAGAGGGTGTTTGTTATGACCAGTGTGTTCTCTATTAGCCTTTGCCCTGATTCATTCTGTACTCCAAGGCCAAATTTGCCGGTTACTCCAGGTATTTCTTGACTTTCTACTTTTGCATTCCAGCCCCCTATAATGAAGAGGATATCTTCTTTGGATGTTAGTTCTAGAAGGTCTTATAGGTCTTCATAGAACCGTTCATCTTCAGCTTCTTCAGCACTATTGGTCAGGGCATAGACTTGTATTACCGTGATACTGAATGGCTTGCCTTGGAAAAGAACAGGGATCATTCTGTCGTTTTTGAGACTGCATCCAAGTACTGCATTTCGGACTCTCTTGTTGACTGTGATGGCTACTCCATATCTTCTAAGGGATTCTTGCTGATAGTAGTAGATATAATGGTCACCTGAGTTAAATTCACTCTTTCCAGTCCATTTTAGTTTGCTGATTCTTAAAATGTCGATGTTGACTCTTGTCATCTCCTGTATGACCACTTCCAATTTGCCTTGATTCATGGACCTAACATTCCAGGTTCCTATGCAATATTGCTCTTTACAGCATCAGACTTTACTTCCATCACCAGTCACATCCACAAACTGGGTATTGTTTTTGCTTTGGCTCCATCTCTTCATTCTTTCTGGAGTTATTTCTCCACTGATCTCCAGTAGCATATTTGGCACCTACCAACCTGGGGAGTTCATCTTTCAGTGCCCATCTTTTTGCCTTTTCATACTGTTCATGGGGTTCTCAAGGCAGGAATACTGAAATGGTTTGACATTCCCTTCTCCAGTGGACCACGTTTTGTCAGAAGTCTCCACCATGACCTGTCTGTCTTGGGTGGCCATACACAGCATGGCTCGTAGTTTCATTGAGTTAGACAAGGCTGTGGTCCATGTGATTAGATTGTATAGTTTTCTGTGATGGTGGTTTATAGTCTGTCTGGCCTCTGATGGAGAAGGATAAGAGGCTTATAAATGAGAGTAGATCTTTCCTTTCTTTTCTTCCCTAATTCCAGTCCAATCTGATAAGGAGACAGACTACCTGACTAGGATTCAGAGTCATCTTTTTCTGCTCAGTGTGTCACTTAGCTTAAATTAAGCATCAGAATAGAATCAGAGTCATGTTTACTTTCAAAAACCACAGTTTGATGCTTAAGAACAGTGAAAAGAAATACAAAGGATTTTCCGCATGACATACTCTTAAGTGAAACGTGTCATTTTGGGGGCTCCAGAGAGCAGTAGTACCATAGTCCTTTATGTCTCAGCACAGAAGAGAATTCAGCAAGAGGCAAAGTAATAGGTAAGAAGTGATTTATTAGAATAGGATGCTTTTGAGGCTTACAAGGGGGCAGTTGACAGATACCACATCTCCAAGAACCTTCTGGGCTACAATTTTATAATCATAGAAAGTGGGGAGGGGGAAATCTTCTTTGACTTTCTGGAGCAGAAGTCATGCTTCCATCATCAGCTACTCCTCTAGATTGAGCAGGAGAGTTTTCTTGTCCCTACATGGTCAAACTAGGTCCACAAATTATTGTTTTTTTGTTGGGTGCAGAGAGCATGTCCTAGCTTACTGAGCTCACTGGGCAAGATGTGGGTCTCATGTCACCATTGTTTTAATGTTTTGGGGCGTGTTTTGTGCTCCTGTTGCATGGTTTTGTGGTAACCACAAAAGTAGCAAACCTACTTTCTTGAATAATCATAAACTTACAGGGGTCTACCATATTCTTTCTATTTACAGTCTCCTAGTGGGATTAACTATTTAATCATCTGCTTTGTCCCTTTACTCTGCCCCTATCATAAGGACACTTTCAGGAAAGGATATGGGATAAAGAAAGCTGGCTTAGTATGTTTTAGCTGCTGTGACAAAAATATCATAGACTGCGTAGCTTATAAACAACATTTATTTCTCCATTACAGTTCTGGAGACTGGGAAGTCCAAGATCATGGCACTGGTAGATTTGGTGTCTGGTGAGGGCCTACTTTTTCATAGATGGCTGTCATTTCACTATAACTTCATGTGGCAGGAGGGGCAAGGGGATCTCTCTCGAACAGCTTTTTATAAGTCTGTTTTATAATCCTGTTCATGAAGGCCCTATCTTTATGACCTAAGTACTTCCCCAAATCTCTCTCCTAATACCATCACTTTGGTGGTTTGGATTTTAGCAAGTTGAATTTTGGACGGACACAACATTCAATCTGTAGCAGAAAATATCTTTTTAAAATACCCTATAGTCATTGACTATTTGTTGAGAAGGCATGACATACTAAACAACAGATACATGATTAAAAAATAAACCAGACACAGTCTCTTCCCTCATAGAGTGTATAGCATGGTGGAGAAATAAGGCATTAATCAAGCATCCTCACAAAAAAAATATGTAATTGCAAAACTCTGATTCCTTGAAGGAGAAAAGAACATGGTTACTGTGAAGACCATACCCCAGAGCTGACCTCTGGGGGTAGATGTGAATGATAAGTAAGAATATTAAGGGAGAAAAGCTGTGGTCCTGAGATGAAAATATCAGAAACATAAATGTGTGTGAAGGAAAATAAATTTGAGTTTGCCTGAAAGGGGGAGTTGGGAGAGAGTGGCCTTTCATGGAGCTAAGGAAATTGTCTAGGACATGTAAGTCCCTGTTGGCTATGTAAAAATTTTAGCCCTTCTAAAAGTAAAGGCTTTGTGTGTTTAAAAGATTGTCTTCTCTGCCATGTGGAGAATGGATTATAGAGGGCAGAGTAGAAAGCACAGAAACTACAAGGAAGCATTGCAGCCAAGAGGAAAGAGGGTAAAGGGGGGATGGTTGCAGGAATGGGCAGGTATGAGAAAGTTTGCAGCTGGGCTTTCCTCCTTCCCTCCTAAAAGCTATACAGGAATGGTTAACAGCTCTGTTGTCTGTCTTCAGTGTATCACAACTGCTATCATTCTTGAAAATGTATATTTCTATCAAAATGCTGCTGTATAAAATTGAGATTTTGCTCTGTCTCTGCATCATGAATAGCAAACTTACAGAACTTTCTCCTTAAGCAGCAGGAGAAGTTGAAAATATAAATGTGACTTCGGTTTAGTTATGTCTTCTCTTCTCAACTAACAGGGAGCGTTAGGTGGACTGTACTGATCACCTTGCTCAAACTGCAGGATGCCACTCAGAGAAGCCCAAGAATGTCCTCATTTAGAAGTTTCCTTGGCCAGGAATCTCTTCACTAATCACGTTTTTGATTTGCCACTCTAGCCCTAATAGGCAGCCATTCGTTCTCTTTGGTAATCACTCCACACGAGAAAACCTCAATGCTGGCAACTTTAACTTCCCTTCTGAAGGGCACCTAGTACGCAGCACTGGTCCCAGTGGGAGCTTTGCCAGACACATGGTGAGTGACTTGACTTCCTGGTGCTTAATTGGTTTTATTATCAATTGGGGAGGAGGGGAGCTGGATAAATGGAACTTTTCGAATTAGTGAATTGATTTAACCTTAAACTTGAAGTTGTTTTGGTGTAAAAAGTGATTAAAAACTGTTTTTATATAAAAGTACTAGGTATGATTTGAAAGCATATTTAATTTTAAAATATTTGAAAGGAAAAGGATAAAAAAATTACAAGCCAAACTTTAAGATAGCCAATTAGTATCAATAGTAGAATAAGAATTTTAAATTAACTTGAAAATAGTCATTCCAAGCCTAAGTTTATGTCTTGACTGTTACATTTCAAGTGCTGAGAGAGAACTATCACCTAGAAATCTATATCCAGTGAAAATCCCGTTTAGTAATGAGGTAATCAAGACATGCCCAGATGAAAGAAAACTTAAGAGAATTTGTTACCAGCAGACCTACCTTAAAAGAATGATTAAAGGGGGACTTCCCTGGTGGCCCAGTGGCTAAGACTCCACGCTCCCAATGCAGAGTACTTGGGTTCAGTTCCTGGTCGGGGAATTAGATCCCACATGCTGCAACTCTGAGTTTGGATTCTGCAACTGAGAGTTCACAGGCCATATGTTGCAACTAAGATCCAGAGCAGCCAAATAAATACATAAAAATAAGTATTAATAAAAAGAATGACTAAAGGAAGTTTGGGTGAAATGAAGAAATGATTTAAAAAGGAAGGACTCTTAGAACAATAAGGAGGATGAAAGAACACAATGATGAAATCAGTACATTTTTTTATGTATACTTTAAAACAGTGAATTTTATCTCAAAAAATTACAGAAAAAGAAACCAGCCCCAGTGCACACTCATGTTGTGGATGATACAGCCAGTTTCTATTTTTAGGTCTTTATGACTCCAAAGCCAAAGGGCTTTCACTCATTAATTTAGTAATCCTTTTTGACTATGTTCCAGTCACTATGCTAGGTTGAGGAAATTATTTATGGTCTTTGCCTTGGAGGATCTCACAGACTAGTAGAAGAGTCAGTGAGGATTGTGCTCTAAAATGTTTGGAGTGATAATTTAGCCATCCATTATACACCTTAGAATGGCTGAAACACTGACACCACCAAATGCTGGAGAGAATGGAGCTTCCGAAACTCTCGTTCATTACTGGTGAGAATGCAAAATAGTGCAGCCACTTTGGAAAACAGTTTGGCAGTTTCTTACAAAACTAAACATCGTTTTAGCGTCAGTTATGCTCCTTAGTATTTACCAAAAGAGTTGAAAATTTATGTCCACACAAAAAGCAGCTACACAAGGAATTTATTTATAACATCACTTTTTATAATTGCCAAAACTTGGAAGCAACCAAGTTGTCCTTTAGTAGGTGAATGGATAAATAAAACTGTGGTAAATCTATATAGTAGACTGTGTTCCGGTGATAAAAAGGGCTATCAAGCCACAAAAAGACATGCTGTTGCTGCTGCTGCTGCTTAGTCACTTCACTTGTGTCCTGCTCTGTGTGACCCCAAGGACTGCAGCCTGCCAGGCTCCTCTGTCCATGGGATTCTCTAGACAACAGTACTAGAGGGTATTGTCATGCCCTCCAGGGTATCTTCCCGACCCAGGGATTGAACCCAGATTAGGGAAGCCCCACAAAAAGACATGCAGGGACCTAAAATGCATACTGCTAAGCTGAAGAGCTAGGGACTTGCCTGGTGGTCTAGTGGTTAAGAATCTGCCTTGCAATTCAGGGAACGCCAGTTCGATCCGTGGTCTGGGAACTAAGATCCCACATACTGTGCCACAACTACTGAGCCTGCACATTCTGGAGCTTGTGTACCATTGCTAGAAAGCCTGAATGATGCAACTAAGACCTGATGCAGCCAAATAAACAAATAAATATATATATTTTAAAATGTTAAGCTAATCTGCAAAGGCTGCATAGTGTATGATTTCTACTGTGTGACATTCTGGAAGAGGTAGAACAATGGAGACAGTACAGTAAAGGAAATTGCCTGGTGGTCTGTTGGTTAGGACTCTGCACTGTCACTGCCAAGGGCCCTGGTTCAGTACCTGGACGGGAAACTAAGATCCCACAGGCCATGTGGTACAGCCAAAAAAAAAAAATACCAGTGGAGATAGTAAAAGATCAGTCATTGCCTGGGGTTTGGGAGGAAAGGAGAATGGATGGATCACAGGGGATTTTTAGGAAAGTGAAATTATTCTGTATGATACTAAAAGGATGAGCACGTCATTATACATTTGTCAAAATCCATAGAAAGTACAATACGAAGAATGAACCCTAATATAAACGGTAGACTCTAGTTAATAATAATTTATCAGGACTTCCCTGGTGGTCCAGTGGCTGAGACACGCCATGCTCCCAATCCAGGGGGCCCAGTTCCCTAGTCAGGGAATTGGACTCCACATGCCACAGCTAAAGATCCCATGTGCGACAACTAAGATCCAGAACAGCCAGATGATAAATAAAAATAAATATTTAAAAATAATAATTTATCAATATTAGTTCATCAGTTAAAACAAATATATTATAAGACAAATAATAGGGGAAATTGCGGAGACAGGGGGAAGGAGAGGAGGTAATATGGGAATTCTTTATACTCCTGGATCAGTCTTTCTTTAAACCTAAAACTGCTCTAAAAATAGTCTATTAAAACAAACATTTAGCAGATTATTTACACAACTTTTAATAATAATCAGAGTGCTTTATTATACAAATATGAAAACATAATGAAGTTAAGGAACTCACTTGAGAGCTGGTCCTGGGGCAGTGGGGGCCCTAGTTACGAACTTTCATCTTCATTCAGCTCTGTTCCAAGGTGACATACTTAACTTTTCCATTTCTGTGCTATTTGTGAATAATTTACAAATTAAATAGGTGATATTAAATCTGCACATTCAGATTATCTGAGCAGTTTTTCATTATACATGCAGATCCTATTGTACCAATTTCCTTTTTAGTGTAAACATCAATAAAAATTTTTTGAAGTATAGTCAATTTACAATAGTGTTAGTTTCAGGTGTACAGCACAGTGATTCAGTTATACATACACACACACACACATATATATATTCTTCAGATTCTCTTCCCTTATAGGTTATTATATTTTGTAATATTGGCTATGCTATACAGTAGGTCCTTGTTATCTATTCTATATATAATAATGGGTATATGTTCATCCCAACCTCCTAATTTGTTCCTCCTCCCATCCCCCTTTCCCCTTTGGTGACCATACATTTGTTTTCTATGCCTGTTGGTCTCTTACCGTTTGCAAAGTAAGTTTATTTGTAATTTTTTCTTTTTTTGGTTCCACATGTAAGCCTTAATATATGATATTTATCTTTCTCTGGCTTACTTCACTTACTGTTAAAATCTCTAGGTCCATCCATGTTGCTGCAAATGGCATTATTTCATCCTTTTTTGGCTGAGTAATAGCTCATTATGTATATATGTACCACGTCTTTATCTGTTCATCTGTTGATAGACATTTATGTTGTTTCAATGTCTTAGCTATTGTAAAGAATCCTGCAGTGAACATTGGGGTGCATGTATCTTTTCCAGTTAGGATTTTCTCTGGATATGTGCCCAGGAGTACAGGATCATATGGTAGCTCTATTTGTAGTTTTTTGAGGAGCCTCCATACTATTCTCCATAGTGGCTGCACCAGTTTATATTCCAACCAATGATGTAGCAGGGTTCCATTTTCTCCATAGCCTCTCCAGCATTTATTATTTGTAGACTTTTGATGATAGCCATTCTGATCAATGTGAGGTGATACCTCATTGTAGTTTTGATTTGCATTTCTCTAATTAAACATGTTTAGCATCTTTTCACGTGCCTTTGACCATCTGTATGTCTTCTTTGAAGAAATTTTTTCATTATTTAAAATCTTCTGCCCATTTTTTCATTGAGTTGTTTGTTTTTTTGATATTGATCTGTATGAGCTGTTTGTATATTTTGGAGATTAATCCCTTGTCAGTTGCATTTAAATAAATTTGAGGTTAATATATGCTTACATAAATTTCTGACATCATCTAAGGAAGCATATTTGAAATACATGGCACCTTGAAGAAAAGCCTTTAGTTAGGGAAAATTTGGAAATCCAAGGAACATGTTGGAAATAAGCCTATTAACCAACAATTAGAATTATGTACATGATTTTTCATTTAGATTCATGACTATGTTGATCATATTCACTATGGTATGATTTAGATTAGTCAGAATTAAATCTTAATTTCAAGTCTATAACTTGGGTTACAGAAAAATGCCATTATTTTCTCTTGTGACTTAAACAATGGAGTGAAATAGAAGGAATGGTTATTTGTGTTATATTTACTTAGCTATTTTTAATATACTGTACTAATTTCCTTTCCTTTAGTTTTTGTGGTAGCATTTTTGCATTTTGAACCTACTATCCTAGGAACCCTGATGAGATGTTGGATTTTCAAAGGAGAAAAGGACATCCATTTCCATCTGTATAAATGAACAACTAAGCAGGGAAGAAAAATAAGAATTAAAAAATCTAGAGAACTTATTTTCTCTCCTGGAAGGCCTGTGTACAAAGATGAAATACAGATGAAGGGGGGGCCTGGGTATCACCTCCTTTCCTGAGTTTGTAGCTGCCCCTCCACGTCTACATATCATGTCAACCAAGGTCCTCACTGTGAAAGGTCTGGACTAAATATTAATGACAGTCAAAACCTAAGCACATTTTGTCTTCTTTTCCTTCTAAATTGTTAATTCTTTAGCATCCTGGGCTGACCCAACAGCAACCTCACAAAATAGCCGAAGTTAACACACAAAAGATATCTTTGGAAAAACAACAGTTAAAGGTGACCTTTTCCCCTATGCCTTTTCAGTTCAGTTCAGTCAGTCAGTCATGTCCAACTCTTTTCGACCCCATGGACTGCAGCACACCAGGCTTCCCTGTCAATCACCAACTCCCGGAGCCTACTCAAACTCAGGTCCATTGCGTCGGATGCCTTTAAAAATTAATAAATCAGCTATTGGTAAAATAAAATGGATTTCCATTAATTGTACACTTTTTAAAGTCTCCTTTTTTACTTTTTTTCCTGACATCCAGGTAGTACAATGTGTTTCACCAAAGGGACCCTTGGCTTGTTCAAGAACATACTTTTTTGGAGCTACTCATGTTCCTTACTTGGGTAAGTCCATGTAAGTTGTCTCATCAGCTTGCCTATTCTCCCATGAACTAGAGATGGACTCAGGATTTACTACTTTCCTCAGAAACACATTTTATAGCCTCTAATTCCCTCTCTGGTTCCAAGTGGAAAGTTGTGCCTAACACATTTCACACAGAGTGTATTTCAGGAGGAATAATTATCAGCTCAGTATATATTAGTTCTAATCATATGTAAGACCATGTAATTGGTATCAGAGGGAAGGCAAAGATGAGTCAGCTGCAGTTGCAGATAGTTGGAGGAGATATGGGCTGCAGTGGGAGCTTGGATGACTCAGCCAGGTGCCTATTAATCTTATGAGAAAAGTGAGGAAGAGCCACAGTAGAAGGGTACCTATAAGCTGGGAACATTGATAGGAGCAAGTGTCAATGCTCTTGAAAGGCTAGGCTGACTGAAGCTGTCCTCCTTGCTGGGCTAACCCGAAGCTACAGACTTCCGAAGAGACATAGAGAAGAATAAATGAGGATCCCAGCACTGTTCCACAGAGGAGAGTACATCAGAAACCAGGTTTTCTCCTGAGAGTTATTATGTAAGCTGAGAGATTCTGAACATAACATGACTTGAGTTGAATTGAGATGAAAAAAAGAGGTAGAACTGAGCCTGTTTACTTATACCTTCTTTTTAAAAAGATTAAATATAGAGGCAGAAACTTTCTGAAGCTGAAGATTCCACATGTCTTCTTTGGTATTTAGTGGTGATGCTGAGTGTGTTGTCAAGATCATTGTCCAGGATAAAGGTCTAGGAGGATATTCACAGAAGCTAGGTTTCACTATTACTTGTACGTGTACAGTATTTAACTCAAAAGAAAAAGAATACAGTCCTTAACATCTCCTTCAAAATAGGAAATTCTAGTCTCCTTGTAAAGTGTTTGCATTTCCTGTAATCTCACATTTGTAATAAATGGTCCTCTTTCACAGGAGATGACAACAAACTGCCCAAGAAAACTGAACAAATGTAAGTCTTCATTTCTATTACACTTTTTATTTCTCAGAGTTAAGTTACTCAGAAGTTGAGACCATCACATCTACCTCCTTTTGAGATTGATATTGGGTAGGGCATTTGGTTTAAGACCGAGCAGAGCTGTGTAGTCTCCCAAGATGTCTCAACCCTGTCTCTCATCTTGGAGTCTAGGCTAGAGACTCTGCCAGGTTTGCCATCTGTTCCTTCTCCAGAACTCAGAGACTTCCTACCTGCACATCCATGCATTTAAATACCATAACTCTTCTTTTTTTCTTTTTTTAAAATAAAGAACCAGGCTTCCTTACTTCTTTTTTTTGGCTGCACTGGGTCTTTGTCCCTACAAAGAATGAGCTTAGTTGTGGCGAGCGGGAAAGTTACTCCTGCATTGTGTGGGCTTCTCATTGTTGTAGCTTCTCTTGTTGCAGAGCTTGGGCTGTAGGGCGCATGGGCTTCATTAGTTGCAGCTCATGGGCTTACACGAATCCTGTTGGATTAGGGCCCCACCCTTACGACTGCCTTTAACTTTACTTTTTAAAGGCCCAACTGTACCTCCGAACATTGAGGGCTAGGGCTTCCATGTGGATTTTCAGTTCAGTTCAGTCGCTCAGTCGTGTCCAACTCTTTGCGACCCCATGAATTGGCAGCACGCCAGGCCTCCCTGTCCATCACCAACTCCCGGAGTTCACCCAAACTCATGTCCATCGAGTCGGTGATGCCATCCAGCCATCTCATCCTCTGTCGTCCCCTTCTCCTCCTGCCCCCAATCCGTCCCAGCATCAGAGTCTTTTCCAATGAGTCAACTCTTCGCATGAGGTGGCCAAAGTACTGGAGTTTCAACTTTAGCAACAGTCCTTCCAAAGAACACCTGGGACTGATCTCATTTAGGATGGACTGGTTGGATCTCCTTGCAGTCCAAGGGACTCTCAAGAGTCTTCTCCAACACCACAGTTCAGAAGCATCAATTCTTCGGCGCTCAGCTTTCTTCACAGTCCAACTCTCACATCCATACATGACCACTGGAAAAACCATAGCCTTGACTAGACGAACCTTTGTTGGCAAAGTAACATCTCTGCTTTTGAATATGCTGTCTAGGTTGGTCATAACTTTCCTTCCAAGGAGTAAGCGTCTTTTAATTTCATGGCTGCAGTCACCATCTGCAGTGATTTTGGAGCCCCAAAAAATAAAGTCTGACACTGTTTCCACTGTTTCCCCATCTATTTGCCATGAAGTGATGGGACCAGATGCCATGATCTTGGTTTTCTGAATGTTGAGCTTTAAGCCAACTTTTTCACTCTCCTCTTTCACTTTCATCAAGAGGCTTTTTAGTTCTTCTTCACTTTGTGCCATAAGGGTGGTGTCATCTGCATATCTGAGGTGATTGATATTTCTCCCGGCAATCTTGATTCCAGCTTGTGTTTCTTCCAGCCCAGTGTTTCTAATGATGTACTCTGCATAGAAGTTAAATAAGCAGAATGACAATATACAGCCTTGACGTACTCCTTTTCTTATTTGGAAGCAGTCTGTTGTTCCATGTCCAGTTCTAACTGTTGCTTCCTGACCTGCATATAGGTTTTTCAAGAGGCAGGTCAGGTGGTCTGGTATTCCCATCTCTTTCAGAATCTTCCACAGTTTATTGTGATCCACACAGTCAAAGGCTTTGGCATAGTCAATAAAGCAGAAATAGATGCTTTTCTGGAACTCTTCTTGCTTTTTCCATGATCCAACAGATGTTGACAATCTGATCTCTGGTTCCTCTGCCTTTTCTAAAACCAGCTTGAACAGCTGGAAGTTCACGGTTCACATATTGCTGAAGCCTGGCTTGGAGAATTTTGAGCATTACTTTACCTAGTGTATGAGATGAGTGCAATTGTGCGGTAGTTTGAGCATTCTTTGGCATTGCCTTTCTTTGGGATTGGAATGAAAACTGACCTTTTCCAGTCCTGTGGCTACTGCTGAGTTTTCCAAATTTGCTGGCATATTGAGTGCAGCACTTTCACAGCATCATCTTTCAGAATTTGAAATAGCTCAACTGGAATGCCAACACCTCCACTAGCTTTGTTCGTAGTGATGCTTCCTAAGGCCCACTTGACTTCACATTCCAGGATGTCTGGCTCTAGGTGAGTGATCACACCATCGTGATTATCTGGGTTGTGAAGATCTTTTTTGTACAGTTTTTCTGTACTCTTGCCACCTCTTCTTAATATCTTCTGCTTCTGTTAGGTCCATACCATTTCTGTCCTTTATCCAGCCCATCTTTGCATGAAATGTTCCCTTGGTATCTCTGTGGATTTTGGAAGGACATAATCAGTCCATAATAATTCAGGAATCTCTGAATTCCATAAAGGGATTTTCATTCAGAAATATGAACATTAATTAGAGTTCTGTTATTACCTAATTAGATATCCTGGCATAAACTCATTAGGTCTGTGCTTCCCAAAGGTAGCAGACAGACCACAGAGAATCATTTAAGGATCTTTTTAAAAAAATATGTTTCCCAGGCTATAGTAGTTCTCAAAACCACTAAATCAGACTTTCTAGAGTAGGACCCATATGACTCTGTCCAAAACATATAAAGTAATATAGTCACACTAGAAAATTTGAAAATAAAGGAAAAAAAAATAAGATTAGCTGTAATTCTTCCTCTTTGACACTGCGTATTAGTATCTTAATGTATACTTTTTTGTTTTTTTTTTAATTATACATACAGGTTTTGTGTAGCTGCAGTTACAGTATGTATAGATGATTGTCAGGGTTTTCTTTATTTTAGCAGCAATTCAGCCACATTCTCATATGTTGATGGATATGTATTATCTTGCTTTGTACCTGCTTGTACTTCCGTGCCAGCTGTGCTTAACCATTGCCCTGGATCCTCATTCTGGACCCTTAGACATTTTGCCTAAACCAAATCCATTGGTACTATACTTCAGAGACGGATGTTAAGTGGTGCTTGGGCCCACATCAGGTGATTTGTTAAGTCAGGGCTAGTGGAACTGGGGCCTAATGGAGTCCTAGTGAAGGTAGTAGCAGCACTATCCAGGCATAGAGCAGGCCCTTCCCTAATCATGGGTCTCTGGACTCCTGTCCAGCCCTTTTTATGAGTCAGAAGTCAGGAAGCTTTGTATTGAACTCTTGCCTGAGAGTCTGTATAGGAGAAAGCCAGGCAGGGTGTCAGCCTGACTAATGGTACTAAGTGATATTTGAATTCAGCTGGGTGAGGAAGAGAGGAAGGTAGATTTTTGGCCTCTATAAATCTTTGCTCTTAGAGTTGAGATGTGAAGGTTTCTTGTCATATCTGAAAGTGACCAAGCTCTTGGACAGTGTCCCTGCTGGACACCTTCCTTACCAGGACATACCCCTCTGCTGTAGCCTAGTCAACAGTCTTCAGGATATGTTGAACCTTGGAGCTGTCATTTTGTCATGTGTTGTTTCTTATTTTCTTCTACCCAACTCCAGTCTCTTATCTGCCATGAAAAGGTGTGGTGTGGAAGCCAAGAAGGAAATTGGCAGTGTGGTGTGGCACAATGGAAAAGCACAAGGCTAAGAGCAGACCTGAGTTCAACTGTGTCATTTTCTATGGCTTTGGACAACTTATTGCACTGCTATAGGCCCTACTTTTTTTTGTCTATAAGATGAGAATGACCAAATCATTTCTCTGATCCTTCCTGCTATCAAACTCCCTCCTTTTGCCTTCCTTTACCTGTTACAGGATTCTCAGGCTTAAACATAGGCATATTCTTAGATTAGACAGTTAATTGCCAGATACCTCCCCTATATTTTGAGAGGCCTTGTGAATGAGCCCCTTTTCTCTGCAGGTAGTGGTGCTGGTTTAGTCACTAAGTTGTATCTGATTCTTGGGACCCCATGGACTGTAGCCTGCCAGGCTCCTCTGTCCATGGATTTCCCAGGCAAAAATACTAGAGTGGGTTGCTGTTTTCTTCTCCAGGAGATCTTCCTGGCCCGGGGATCAAACTTGGGTCTCCTGCAGTGCAGACGGTACTGAGCCACAAGGGAAGCCCCCTTCTCTCTGTAATTATCCTAATAAGACCCTGGGTCTCCTCCTGAGGCAATGGTTCTCAACCAAGGGCAATTTTACTGCACCACTCCCACTAGTCCCTTCCCAGCCCCCACCCCCAGGGATATTTGGCAGTGTCTGGAAACATTTTTGGTTGTCACAACTGAGGGTATTACTGAGAGGCCAGGAATGCTTCTGAATATCTTATAATACACAGGGCAGACCTCCCAGCAAAGAATTGTTGCTGTTTCGTTGATAAGTTTTGTCCAACTCTTTGTGACCCTGTAGACTTGACTATCTTCACCAACAAAGAATTAGCTGGCCCAAAATGCAGATTGAAAAACTCTACCCAATAGGGAACCAGATTGGGATTTTCTAGAGATCTTCATGGCATTCCCCATATGGCAAAGAAAACACCCTTCTTCTAATGGCTTTGGGAAGTGCAAAGTCAGTTAAGAAGAGCAAGATTAGGAAGGGCCAGGGGGTCCTTCCCCTTGTCAGGTGTGGTTCTTTCCTTGGTCCTTGTCTTGTCACAGTAAAAGAAGTAAAACAACAGACTATAAAGCTCACATAGGCAGGATTTATTAAACAGGTGACATGAAAATATACTCCCCAAGATGTGAGGGCCGACCTACCCCAAAGGAGTGGGTCCCACCCCATTTTAGGTTTTTCTTTTTATGTCCTTGTTCCCTGCCCCCAAGCAGTGCTTGGAGTCTGATTTGTTTTGCCTCATGTCAGTCAAGGGCTTGTATCCAGGACCAACTAGGGAAGCGGGCGTGTTGGGCATGTTTTTCCCACCAAAGCTCCTTGGTATAGATTTTCCCTTTGTTCTATTTTTCATGGGCTTTTTCAATTCTGTTTTTTTGTGGGCTTTTTAATTTCTTTATCTGCCTTTTAGTGCCGCTTTTTAATCTCCATTTTGGACTCTTTACCTAACACCCTCAGAAGCATTCTCTGTTCTCTAAATCTGATATTTAGAAAGTGGTTTACGGCTGTTGTTTTTCAGTCACTAAGTCATGTCCGATTCTTTTCAACCCAGTGAATGGCAGCACACCAGGCTTCCCTGTCTATCACCATCTCCTGGAGTTTGCTAAAACTTATGTCCATTGAGTCAGAGATGCCACCAACCCGTTAATTTGCATTTAAATGGAGGCTGTCTTTGCAGTCAGATAATCTCTTTTGTCCCCTGAGGGCTCCTACTCTGAGGTTCCAGTAGCAACCAGCCCTTAGCAGGGGAGGAGACTACTTGAAGTTGTGGTGTGGTTGGTTCCTAGAGAAGCAGCAATTCTGTGTCTTGACACCTTTCAGGTCCTCTTTGAGGGTCAGAGTACTTATACAGTTTTTGTCAACTAAAAAAAGAGGCACAACGTGAGAATTGTGAGTTAAGTTTTATTTGAGGCAAAATGAGGACTGCAGCCCAGGAGACAGCAGCTCAGATAGTTCTGAGAGACTGCTCCACATTGCCAGTGGGGGAAGGTCAATGTATATAATTTTTGTGAAGGATGAGTTCAGTGCAGTCAGTCTAACTTTACAAAAGATTTTCTGCTAGTCACCAGGAGCTGATGTCACCATGAAGGGATTTAGTACTTTTCTAGATGTGAGGAGATGAAAGCATTGGGATCAGTTTCTGAAAATACCAAACTATCTAAAGATCTGTTCCACCAATTTCCTTGGAGCAGAGTGCCTCTCCTCCACCCTGGACTGCCTTCAGGGCATGTCAAAGGTAACAGCTGCAGCAGCACAGGGTTCAGTCTCCGAAGAGACAGATGGCGTATGCCCTTGGCAATTTGTAGTTGACATTTTCTTCTGTTAAATCACAAACAGGGAGAATTGGTCTTTTGAGCAGAATTAAAACAAGCTGATTCTCAGAGTGAAGTAAGTCAGAGGAAAACAAACATCGTATATTAACTCATATATGAAATTTAGAAAAATGATAGTGATGAACCTATTTTCAGGGCAGCACAGGAGACATAGACATACAGAACAGACTTAAGGACACGGGGCGGGATGGGGGGTGGGCGGTAGGGAGGAAGTAGAGGGTGGGAGGAATGGAGACAATAACATAGAAACATATACACTACCATATGTAAAATAGATAGCCGATGGGAATTTGCTGTATGATTCAGGGAATTCATACCGGGGCTCTGTAACAACCTAGAGGGGTGGGATGGGTTGGGAGGTGGTAGGGAGGTTCAAGAGAAAGGGGACATAGGTATGGTGGTGATGGTTTAGTTGCTAAGTCATGTCCAACTCTTGAGACTCCATGGACTGTAGCCTGCCAGAATCCTCTGTCAATGGGATTCTCCAGGCAAGAATAGTGGAGTGGGTTGCTATTTCCTCTGCAGGAAATAGGTATGCTGCTGCTGCTGGTAAGTCGCTTCAGTCATGTCCGACTCGGTGCGACCCCATAGACTGCAGCCAACCAGGCTCCCCTGTCCCTGGGATTCTCCAGGCAAGAACACTGGAGTGGGTTGCCATTTCCTTCTCCAATGCATGAAAGTGAAAAGTGAAAGTGAAGTCGCTCAGTCGTGTCCCAACTCTTAGCGACCCCATGGACTGCAGCACACCAGGCTCCTCTGTCCATGGGATTTTCCAGGCGAGAGTACTGGAGTGGGGTGCCATTGCCTTCTCCTGGACATAGGTATACCTTGGCTAATTCATGTTGATGTATGGCAGAAACCAACACAGTGTTGTAAACCAATTATCCTTCAATTAAAAATAATTTTTTTAAAAAAGCTGATTCTTATCATGGTTTAACAAGAGCAAAGTAAAAGTTGGAATGGGGCACACAGCTTTTAAAAGGTCTAGAAATCAACAAATTCTGTTTTTATACTTTTCTCTGTTTCAAAATCAGTTTCTTAGAGAATGTCATTTTTGTGCATGCAGCTTTTGATGAAACCTTGTGATGCTATAGGTAACCCTTATTTTTTGTTTTTAAAGTAGGCTCTTGTCACAGGTATATGCTACTGTTATTGAGGCTGTTTTGGCTGCCATTGCATGTTATGCTAAAACTTCCAGTCTCATAAAGGTAATTTCAATACCACGTTTCTCTTTCCTTGGTTATTTTAATGTGAAACTTCTTATCCATTTGTTTTACCTTTGGACACCTTTTTATACTTAATTTTGTGTGTGAGCTTGGGCACCAGATAAAGAGATGCCTTAAGAGTACTAAGCTTGTGATGCCTGGGACCTGCTGTTGTCTTATGGATGACAGCTGATTAGCAGTTCTTTGTAGATATCTGATTGTGTTAAAAAAAATAAAAATCAAACTATAGTATATTGTTTTATTTAGTAGTTTAAAATGATTTCAAAAGTTAAAAAAATTAAAGAAATAGAGATTATTCTGCTATGACTTTTAATAAAGTTAGATCAGTTTGTTTTGAGCTACATAAATTGATTTCCTATAATTCTTTGTTCTAAAAAATTAACTAAAGACTAGAAAAGCTAACTTGCCTCTCCTTGATAGGCATGTATGTTCTCTTGTTCTGACCATTTTCTTTTTTGCTGTTTGTGGTTAACCTGCCGTGCTGAGTTGGATTCTATATCTAACCTGGTAACAGATGAGACGAGTTGGCTTGATTCCTCCTATTGCCAATAGGACCTCTCCTGAAGCAAATCATTTGACATTAGAAAGGTTGTGTTGTAGATATCAAAGAGACTGTAGCCTAGTCACCAGTTTCTTGCCATCTTCCCTCCTCACTGAACTTGAATCCCCCCAGTACTTGGGATTTCTCAGCCCTTGGACTGAAAGCTTATGCAAAACAACAGGTTATTCTTTGATATCAATTCTGCACCTTTGTTTTTTAACTGATTTTTTAACTTTATTTATTTGCATGTTGATAGCATCTGGGCAAGAAATACTGAGGGCAGTGGTCCCTCCCCAAGAGCTAGGGAGAGGGTAGGAGAAAGCATTTTTCCAGGCCTCATAATGGCACCATCCCAGCTGATTACAGTTCACCAGATCAGGTTCCAGTGCCAACCTGCCTGAATGAAGTGTTTCCATGTGAATAGTAAGGACCTTACAGAAGTAGAAGAGATTAGAAGAGATGTCTAATCTCTTCTAATCTCTTAGATCTCTTCTAAGAGATTAGAAGATGTGTCAAGAATACACAGAAGAACTATAAAAAAAAAGATCTTAATGACCCGGACAACTATGGTGGTAATGGTCACTTACCTATCGCCAAACATCCTGGAGTGTGAAGTCAAAGGGACCATAGGAAGCTTTACTACAAACAAAGCTAGTGTAGGTGATGGAATTCCAGCTGAGGTATTTCAGATCCTAAAAGATGATGCTGTGAAAGTGCTGCACTCAATATGCCAGCAAATTTGGAAAACTCAGCAGTGGCCACAGGACTGGAAAAGGTCAGTTTTCATTTCAGTCCCAAAGAAGGGCAATGCCAAAGAATGTTCAAACTACCATACTGTTGAGTTCATTTCGCATGCTAGTAAGATTATGCTCAAAATCCTTCAAGCCAGTCTTCAGCAGTATATGAACCAAGAACTTCCAGATGTACAAGCTGGGTTTCAAAGAGGCAGAGGAACCAGAAATCAAACTGCCAACATTCATTGGATCATAGAGAAAGCAAGTGAATTCCAGTAAAATGTCTACTTCTGCTTCATTGACCATGCTAAAGCCTTTGACTGTGTGGATCAGAGCAGACTGGAAATTCTTAAAGAAATAGGAATACCAGACCACCTTACCTGTCTCTTGAGAAACCTGTATGCATGTCAAAAAGCAGCAGTTAGAACCAGACATGAACAACTGACTGCCTCAAAATTGGGAAAGGATTATGACAAGGCTGTATAGTGTCCTCCTGCTTATTTTACTTCCAGGCAGAGTACATCATGCAAAATGCTGGGCTGGATAAATCACAAGCTGGAATCAAGATTGCTGGGAGAAAGATCCAACAGCCTCAGATGTGCAGATGATGCCACTCTAATTGCAGAAAGTAAAGAGGAACTAAAGAGCCTCTTGATGAGGGTTAAAGAGAGTGAAGCTGGCTTAAAGCTCAAGATTAAAAAAACTGAGATCACAGCATCCAGTCTCATCACTTTATGCTAAATAGAAGGGGGAAAAGTGGAAGCAGTGACGGATTTTATTTTCTTGGGCTTCAGAATCACTGCAGATGGTGACTGCAGCCATGAAATTAAAAGATGCTTGCTGTTTGGAAGGAAGACTATGGCAGACCTAGAGAGTGTATTAAAAAGCAAAGATATCACTTTGCTGACTAAGGTCCATCTAGTCAAAGCTGTGGTTTTTCCAGCAGTCCTGTACGGATGTGAGAGTTGGACCATAAAGAAGGCTGAGCACCACAGTATTGGTGTTTTCGAATTGTGGTGCTGGAGAAGACTCTTTAGAGTCCCTTGGAGAACAAGGAGATCAAATGAGTCAATCCTAAAGGAAATGAATGCTGAATATTCATTGGAAGAACTGATGCTGAATCTCCAGTACTTTGGCTAATTGATGCAAAGAGCCCATTCATTGGAAAAGACCTTGATGCTGGGAAAGATTGAAGGCACAAGAGAAGGGAATGGCAGAGGATGAGATGATTAGATAACATCACCGACTCAATGGACATGAATTTGAGCAATCTTCAGGAAATAGTGAAGGACAGGGGAGCCTGGCATGCTGCAATCCTGGGGCCACAAAGAGTCAGACACTACTTAGCAACTGAACAACATGTGAACCCAGCCTGAACCAACCAGGTACCTGTTCCCCTTAACAAGATGTTTTCACTTTAATTTATTGATACATACAGAGTAGTCAGGCAAAGAGGATGGTCAGTGTTCTCCTGGCCAAATGTAAAAAGGGCCCTTTCCTCACAGCTGAATGTACTCTTTCCTGCTGTGAAAGCTAATTATCTCTGTTTTATTATTGGTTTTACAGGCCAAGGAGGTAGCTGAGCAGACCCTGGGATCTGGGTTAAATTCCGTTGAGTTAATGCAGTTTAAGGCAACTTTACGGTAAGCAGTGGCCTATATTATCAATAAAAACTTTTATTTAATGTTTGTGTTTTTAAAACTTTCTCCCGTGTATTTGATATTCTGTCTCCCCTTTGAGGAATGTTCTGGTAAATCATTAGTATATGAAGGAGAGTCTTTGATGATTGGGGCTTTATTTGAGAAGCCAAGGATGGAGGAACTGTTTCAGAATCAGACACACTGATTAGGCTGGAATGGGAGACATATCAGTGCTAGAACAGACAGATGTGGATTCCAAGGTTTAAAAGATGAAGCTGGGGACATGAATGGTGAGGTTTGTTAGTGGTGATGATGAGGGGCCTTGGGCACATGAAAATCGTCACTGCTTAGAAGAGAGTTGTCCTAGGCCTTATCTGCCTCTCAGATGGTAGAAACCCCTGAGCCCGGCCATGTCTCAGCGTCTAGATGATCTAGGAATTTGGCTTCCTGGCAGTCTTGCCATCACTCACCTGGCATGTCACAGTGGATTTCTGTGTAGTCTTTGTCCATAGCTAAACCTTCAGGAACCCAGTCCACTCAACCTTCTGTCCCATATTAGGGCCATTTGGTGTACTTTTTTGCAAAGGAGACCAAAGACACCAATATTAGAAAGTTTCTTTAAGAATATTTCTGGGTTGTGGAGGGGAAAGGTGGCTTCATGGTGGCTCAGAGGTAAATTAATCTGCCTGCTAGTACAGGAGACATAGGTATGATTCTTGGTCTGGGATGATCCCACATACCTTAGAGCAGTTAAGCCTGTGTGCCACAACTACTGAGCCTTTGCTTCTAGAGCCCAAGAGCCACAATTACTGAAGCCCAGGTGCCCTAGAGCCTGTTCACCACAACAAGAGAAGCCCCTGCAATGAGAAACCTGCACACCACAGCTAGAAAAAAATCCCATGAAGCAATGAAGATCCAGAACAGCCAAAAATAAAATAGCTAATAGATAAATATAAAATACTTCTGGAGGGACTTAATGCAAGGGGCCCAGGTTCTATGCCTGGTCAAGGAACTAGATTCCACATGCTGCAACAAAGATGGAAGATTCCATGTGCTGCAACTAAGTACTGCCAAGCAAATAAATATTTTTAATAAATAAATAAATAACACTTCTGGGATGTGCACTGTGATACCTTGGCTCCATGCCCCACATTTTCTTATGTCTACAGCCCCAGGTAGTGAGAAGGAACATTTAGAAAACTAAGTTAATAAACTAACAAGAATTCTTTTGCTACAGCTCCAGGAGTGAGTGGTAATGAGCCAGAACTCTTTGATATAAAGCTTTAGGCTTGCTTAAGATTTCTTGTCCTTTTTTCTGGGTCTTGTGGCTCATATCTCTGGCCATAAGAGAAGGCTAGAGGAAGTTTGGTTTCTTAAGTCTGTGTGCTGACCCATACTATCTGTTCCTGACAGACTTGAGTTTAAGGAAGCTTCTTTGCTTTCCAACTGGGTGACTTGGGCAAGATAGGGAGCTCTCTGTGCATCTGTTTGATCATACTCCTGCCCTGTAGAGTGATTGGAAAAGTGAATGATAGCTGCTGTCTCAGTGAGTTCTCTTCTGTTACCATTGGCATGGCTGACAGAGTCATCCATTCCTCCTGTCCTTGACACCTTGCCTAGAACACTCTGCCTTTCTGGGGCAAGCCACCTCTCAATCCCATGGCCTCCTACATGGGGCTGGGGTGGAGAGGCAGTGTCCCAGCCTGGCTAGAGAAAAGAACAAGAGGAGAACACCCAGGCGATAGGAAGAATCTTCGCGAGCCAGTTCTCCACTCTAGAACTCCACTTTTCTCTCCACATGGTCGCTTCTTTTAAACTGCATCAGATTAGCAAATTCTCCCAAGAGGAACAAAGGCAGTTAGCATATGACTGACCAGCATTTGTTATAGCAAAAAGATAAACAATTCAATTTAGAAACTTTCTTTTACAAAAGGAGTTAATGCCAAAAGGTTTATCTGGTTATTCCTCAGTTCTGAAGTCCTGTCTTGATTATACAGCAGCAGTTGATTGTGGGTAGCAGTCTGGCTGTAGTCAGGGATGGCAGCTTGACTGCACAGGTGTTGAAGAGAGGAAGAGGATCAGGAGAATATGTCAGGGCCATGGGCCAGAGGCCTGGGGCACGTAGAGGTTCTCTCAATCTCTCGTGGGCAGTAGTCACGTAGTTCTCTCCTGCTCTGTCCAAGAGTCAAGATAGTCCTGAGAATCTGCACAGAGGCAGGACCATGACTGGAGTCAGACACTAGCCCAGCATTTGCTGATGGCATGAAACCCTAGGGCATGTAGGGACATGACATATCTCACTGGGGCTCTGAGGGCCCAGCACAGGTGCATTGCAGTGGCAGGTGTTTAGAGAGCTTGCCATACAGTGGTTGCAAAAGCAGACTGACTTTTTTTGTTTTATTTTGTTTTGGGTCTACAGCTCCAAGATGGCTTTTCATATACATGCTGTGAATAATCAGGGAAGGTAAGTATGTGTTTATGGTGTGTCCTCATTTGGAGCGAGTTTTAAGAGCAAAATAAGAGAGGCTACCGTGTAACTGCTATCGTGGATGATCTTTTCACCCTTCCACACCTGGCAGTGGCATCACTCCAGGGCTGGGCTCAAAGCTGGGTGTGCTCAGCTGAGACCGCTGTATCCTGACTGCTTCCCATGGAAAGACTAGAGTAGGGTCGGGGGTGGATCTGATTCCATCTGAGTGGAATTTTGCATACATGCAACCCAGTGTTTTGAAAAAGCTCCAAAGAGATCTAAGTGTGTGAGTTGCTTGCAAGTTGAAAAATAGAGAACATTGTAAATCTAATACATGTCTTTCCCATCAATTTCCTTTTCTAGAATCGTGCCTCTGGACAGTGAAGATAGCTTATACTTTGTGAAGACGGTAAGCAGAGCTGTTAAAGGTCAAGTGGCAAGGAATGGCCTATAAAGGACATCTACAAGGGGTGAGGTAGGAGTAGGTGAGGGTCTTAGGTAGCCCACTAGAGAAAGCTAGTTGTCTTCACTACTCTTCCAGCTGCAGCAGTGGTGAACCTGTGCTTTCTGAGGGTGCCAGGCAGCTGTACCAGGCTCACCACATCCACATGTCTGTGTCTAGGCACCCCTCGGTGTAATCTTAGCTGGAGGTGAGGGGAGGGGGCACCAGGGGATGGTAAATATCTCTTCCTGAGGTTCAGAAGGCTTCTTTCAAGTGGCTGAGATTTCTCTGACCTCACGTGGAAATGGGAGCTGAGGACAAGCCTACCTCAACACAGACCAGGTTTTCACTGGCTTCTCTATGTTCCAAGCCCTGTGTTGATGCCCTTATTTAAGAGGAGCTTGTGGAAATAGAAACAAACTAACATTAAATGGGGTAGTCAGAGCAGAGCTTTCTGACCTCTCTACTAATGGGCCAGGGGAGTGGGTTTAGAGATACAGAAATATTGGTCCCTGGGGTGGTCTTCAGCAGCCAGAGTTTCTAGACTAGCTGCTCCCAGCCACATCCGAATCCTCTGTGCATCTTGCCCCAGTGCATCCTGATACAAAGAAAATTGGCAAGCAGTGCATAAGAGGATGGTGGATATCCAGCCAAGATTCTGGTTGTAGTGTATGTGGGTACAAGATACATCTTATGACCATTCTGTGACTCCTGCCTGAACTTAATTTCAGTGAGATTTTGATGATGGGGAACTGGGTGCACAGGGGTGGATGACTTGGAAAAAATGCATGCTCATTGCCATCATCAGTGGACAAGTAGTCTACAGAGAGGAGGACAACATGAGTAATTTTTTAAGGTTGTGAGTAGTTTCTGTTTTTATAATGTACCTGCTCCCTGTCTGTGTCAGCATTTTGTGTTGTTCTTTTAGAACTAATTGAGCCTTTTTTGTAACATTATTAAGACTGGAAAATGAATACTTTCTGATGCTTAGGTAGATACTACTTTGTCTCCTTGCTAGACTTTAGATTCCCTTACTTCTCTTCTTAGACTCTTATGCAGTGCTCTGGAAGGTGTTTTGCACTGGAGTCGGTGATTAGGAGTTCAGTACTGTGTTAAGTACCCATTCAGCAGCAGCTAATGAAATAGGAAAGAAAAAATAGGATGTTGGTGCTTTCTGTCCAAATCCTGTCCTCCCTTCCAGGCAGAGATTAAGTTCTGCCTCTTCGTTTAAGCCTGCCCTACTGACTTCTCCCTACAAGTACTGTGTTCTTAGAGTACTCGAAGGTTATACTACAAAAATTAGGGAGTAATTCTATAGTGTGTCACATGTTGACTTATGTGTAGGAATGCTCTTATCTCTCCAACTTTACATTATAGGTTTCCTGAGGATAGGAACCATGTTTCATATTTTTTCTGTCCCCTTGCCACATATGGGAAATACTTAGCAAGTGCCTAAAAAATACTACATATATTCTTTTTAATGTCCTCTCTCCCCTTCCTGAACACCAGAGGCCAAATAAGAAAGTGGGGATTAGGAGCTACAGGATTTGTCTTTCTAACTGACTTGGGAACCGAATCGATCATTGTCATGTAAGAGGAACCATGTAGCCCAGGATGGTTCTGTGTCTTCAGATACTCAAAATTCTTTGAAACAAATTTAAATTAACCTTGGCTCAGATGGTAAAACATCTGCCTGCAATGCGAGAAACCCAGGTTCAATCCCTGAGTCGGGAAGATCCTCTGGAGAAGAAAATGGCAACCCACTCCAGTACTCTTGCCTGGAAAATTCCATGGACAGAGGAGCCTGGTAGGCTGTAGTTCATAGGGTCACAAAGAGTCAGACATGACTGAGTGACTTCACCTCACTTCTAGTTGTTAAGCCTAATAAGAAAGTTAACAAAAATATAAAGCCTATCGTTTTATACATTTCTTTATCATGACAACATGGATGAAAGGACTTTATGGGGTTTTTTTTTTCCTTTCAACTCTTCTGCCACCTTTTTTTTTTTTTTAGAATCTCTCAGTCCCTTCTGTAGGCCAAGGTCTTTTGTCTCTGTCCTAAGGGTAGAGCAGGGTCCCACACAAGGACATCAAGATATGAAAATGAACTCTAGTTTCAGGAGCTCTGTACCTGGTCATTCAGCAATGTCAGGCCAGGAGGGGAGGGCTTATCATGCAACTTATTTCATATCCCTCACCAGATTTTCACAGTCATCTCAGACTCCAACTCATCTCAGACTTCAACTCTGGTTTATACCATTTTTCTGCATTTCCTCTGCTAGATTGTCCTCAGAATTATTTTATTTTCACTAGTTTTTAACTAAATTAGAACCTTCTTACCATCCATTCAGGAGCTTTCTCTGAGTTGCTCCAGTTTTTTTTTTTTTTTTCCCTGACCTATGTAAGACTCTTATTTTTATTTGTCTTGGCCTTAAAAGCTTGAACAGCTTTCTTTTAATTTTTTGGTCCTGAAAGGAGTGTTTGTATGTTTTGACATATAGCCAAAAATATCTGTGAAAACCTGTATCTTACTTTCCAGATTTGTTCAGAACTTGAGCCCAAACCAAAGAAGGAATGCATGACCATGTGGACATAGTAGAATGTAGCAGTGGTCACAGTTAAGAAAGGCTGTTGTTACATTGCTTTTCAGGCAGGAGAAGCAATTTGAGGGAATTTATAGAAACATACGGAGAAGGCAGTGGCACCCCACTCCAGTACTCTTGCTTGGAAAATCCCATGGACGGAGGAGCCTGGTAGGCTGCAATCCATGGGGTCGCTAAGAGTTGGACACGACTGAGCGACTTCACTTTCACTTTTCACTTTCATACATTGGAGAAGGAAATGGCAACCCACTCCAGTGTTCTTGCCTGGAGAATCCCAGGGACAGGGGAGCCTGGTGGGCTGCCGTCTACGGGGTCGCACAGAGTCGGACACGACTGAAGTGACTTAGCATAGCATAGCATAGAAACATAAAGATATTCCTCTTCTAGCCCAAGTGTACCTCTGACCTAGGAGCAATTGCAGGGAAGCCTAGGTGATCCTGAAGTCATGTCCCAGTTTGAGTTGCATTTCAAGATAACTTGAGTTTTCCTTAGAAATTCTCAAGTATTTTTTTGCCATGTGGCTTAGTATTTTGTGGTCTATTTCTTGTGGATCTTTCCCTGAATGTTTAGGACTGAGAACTGGTCTAACTCTGGTTTCTCATTTGATACAGGCTTGTATGGCCATCTATGACATTCCTGACTTGCTGGGAGGAAGGGGGTGCTTAGGATCTGTGGTGTTCTCAGAATCATTTTTGACATCTCAGATTTTGGTTAAAGAAAAAGGTAGGTGTATGTCATCTTTGGAAAGCAAAACCTGAACTTCCTTTTATATATATGTGTATATATATATATATATATATGTGTGTGTGTGTGTGTGTATGTGTATATATATATATATGTATATATAATATTTGGCAAACCATAGTCTAAATCAAAAGACCAGGAATAAACTGGTGAAAATATTAGAATACTTGCAATAAACAAAGGGTTATTTCCTAATTTATGAAGAGCTTTTACAAATTGATATTAAAAAAAACAAGCTACCCAATGGTAAATGGGCAAAAAATATGAGCAGGCAGTTCACCAGAGTGTAAAATAAAACAAATTTTAAAATAATATATATTTTTAATGTTTATACACACACACATGTACGTAAGTGACCCCTGAACACAGGTTTAAACTACACAGATTTTTTTCAATAAGTATATACTACAGAAGTACATATTCCATGGTTGGTTGAATTCATGGATGTGGAACTGTGGATATGGAGTGCTGACTGTAAAGTTACTCATGGATTTTCAACTGTGTAGGTCAGCACCACTAGCCCCCACATTGTTCAAGGGTCCACTGTGTGTGTATGAATATGAATATGTACAGCCTTACTAGTAGTCAGGAAAAACAATTTGAAGCAATAGTTAGATCAGTTTTTTTATCCATTATGGTAGAAAAAAATTCTATAGAATGATAATATCCAGAGCTTGATGACCTTGATAATTTTTGTTTGGTTTTTTAATACAAACACCTGTACTACCTTGGCAAGAATTAAAAGTATAGATTGAAAAGGACTCTGTATTTAAATATGTATTTCTATTTGTCTTAAAAAGAATAATCACATGAGGAAGCCTTTCTCCATTTCCTCATTAGGCTCTTGTCCCCAGATGAGGAATTCATTTTCTGAAGGCATCAGACTTTGTATCCTAATAAGAGGAGCTCTCACTCTTGAGGATGGGAAGCAGTCAGGGGCCTGCAAGGTGGGCTCTGGTGGTGGGCAGTAACCGACATGTCTGTGGTCTTCCTGCAGATGGCACTGTTATCACAGAAACCAGCTTTATAATCCTGACAGCTGCCATACCCAGATTCTGCTCCTGGCTGGTTAGTGTCATTCATCGGGTGAAAACGGAGATAAACGTGGAGAAACTGGGGAGAAAATTTAAGGACGAGTCTCTGGTGGGATGTCAGATCCTGACCTAACCACTGTTCAGATAGAAGTTTTTATCTCTGCTCTTCTTCTCTATACAAATGAATCTAATTTCATTAACGTGTAATCTGGGGAAAGTTCCAAAAGAAAGTAATTTATCTGGGTCCCTGTTAAATTGTCAAGGGAAGAAGTTAATATCCTCATTTTACAGATGAGGAGCCTGAGGTTTAGAAATCTCCCAACCTGTCCAGGGTCACACAGGAAGTGAAAAGTGGATCGTGTGCTCCCTTTTCTGTCAGAATGGTTGCTGCTGAGTTTTTACAACCATGTCTCTACATGTGGAAAGGTCCCATCTTCATCTGTGGGACTTGGTCTGAATCTCTGGTGCCTTGGGACACAAAGTACTAGTAATGGTCTAAGTACCTATTTCAGAATTTGTTTATATTCTGTTTCTACAATTCTGAACTGAATAAAGACAAGTAAAAGTCATCCTCTAATGTGAACATGTTTAAATGAGAACACACTCAAAATATTTTAATATGTTCTCTTTCCTTCATCCCTGAAATTAGTTTTCTCCAAAATGAAATGTAAGTGGAGACTAACATACTCTCTCCACGTAATGTAGGCTCATTTAGCTGGACTTCATGTCCCTGTGAGGGAGCCTGCCATGGCCTGTGCTCTGCATCTGGTATCCAGCAACCAGGTCTGCCAGCCGTCAGGGCCTGAGAACCCTGGATTTGACAGAGAGACTGCTCTCTTAGAAATATGTGAATACAGGGGGAGACCTAGCAGAGTTTATGCCCTTGAAGCAGTGAATTGAAAATCTGTACTCCTTTTGGACACAGGTAGAAGATATTGAAGTAAAATTGTCTGAGAAAACCCAGCAGTCAGTTCTGGTAAGCAGACTTCTTATTCTTAATGTTGTCAAGATGAAATGTAAACAGTTTATAAAAACAATTTAACATATTTCATCTTACTGCTAATCTAAGGGTTCTATACCTCCTTGTCTCAATTCCTGTTGTATTCTTCCCCTTCAGAGCAGAGCTCTAGAAATAACCACGTATGGAGTACACAAGAGGGATTCTTACTGCCATTTAAACCTTTCGGTGTTTTTTCAAAATCTCTCAGTACTTTTAGAAGCAGTTCTCAAATTGAGACATATAGAACTGAAGGTCAAGGCTTTAGGCCAAGGAGAAGCCATCTCTGTCATCAGAGGATATAAATTTACTGGAATATGGACAAGCATTGCAGACCATGGTGCCTAGACTGAGAGGACCTTAACATTTTTCTTCTCGGCATAAGTCACAGGTGCCAGTAATATGGCAAAGAGCCAAGAAGTGCCAAGACCTGGAAGAGAAGTTGAGTATATCTGAGGCTGACTTAGCAGCTTTTGTAGACATACAAACGTGGACAGAAGTTTTGATTCTGTCAATGTTTATGCTGTAAATCACCTGCTCTTTGTGTTTGTTTTTTCAAGGGAGATGAGTGTTTCCTGGGTACTTTTCTAACTAGAGGAGAAGGAGCATACCTTTATTCTAGTAATTCACAATCTTTGCCTGAAGAAGGTGAGCAGCTCTGACTTTTCTGTTTTTTACTCTGTCTGGGTCCCTCTTTCACAGGTTTTGACATGAATGTTGTAATTAATGATACATGGGATATTTGAAAAACTTTTGAGTGTAGAAGTGTTTTCCCACAGCTTTTCTCTTTTGATCTGTCCATTTTCCAGATGAGGAGACTTCTGCTAGAAAGGACTGCCACCAACTGCACTGGTCCTCTTGTTGCTGCCTGAGGATTGCTCTCAGGATGGGCTAGAGCAGCAGCATGTCCAGAAATAGGTTCTGTTGGGCCAAAACAAAATCTGGATTAGTTTTTTATATCTGTGTAACAAATCACCACAAATTTCATAGCTTAGAACAACATGCATTTATTATCTCACAGTTCTGTGGGTCAGAAGTCCAAGCAAATTTTGCTAGATTTCTGTGTAGGGTTTCATAATACTGAAGTCAAGGCATCAGCCAGGCTTATCTCTGGAGTCTCTGAGAAAGAACCTGCTCCCAGGCTCATCCAGGTTGTTTGCAGAGTCCATTTCCTTCAGACTGGAGAACTAAGGTTCTTTTTTTTGTTGCTGGCTATTAGCTGGAAGCAGTCTTAGCTCCTTCTTCCAGAGGTCCTTGCCTTGTGACCCTCTCCCATCTCAGCAACAAAGAACCTGCATCGTGTTGAATCTGACACTGTTAATCTCTCTGAACTCCTCTTCTACCACCCAGAGAAAACTCTGCTTATAAAGGGCTCATGTGATTGGAGGAGACCCAATCAGATAATCTCCCTTTTGCTATATGATGTTACACAAACACTGGAGTAACCTAAGAGGCTGAAGGTCATGGGGGCTGTCTTAAATTTCTGCCTACCATAGTATGCCCTCTGACCCCAACAGTTCTCACATGAAAGATATAATCAACCCCCATCCAAGAGCCTCATTCCATTATGGCAACAATTCAAAGTCTTAACTCTCACCAGCTGAAAAATCCAAAAATCTCATCGTCAGGATTATCTAAATCAGCTGTAGGTGAGGCGCTGGCTTGTAATTCATAAAGTACAGCTCCTGAACACGATTCCTTTCCATCTGTGGACCTGTGAAATTAGAGGCTCTTTATCTTCCCTAGCCCTCCCAATGTACAAGGTAGGAGTGGTATAGGGTATAGACATTTATATTAAAAAGGAGTCCCAAGCCCAAGACAACTTTGAAATTAAGCTAGGCAAACTCCAGCTCCTGGATTAGGTTTCAAGGCCTGGGAATAGTCCACCAAGACCCTTAGCTCTGCCCTCTGGGTTCTTTGTTCTACTTGTTACACTCTTAGTTCTGCCTCCTGGGTTCATGACTCTACCCTCTTGGTTTGTGACTATACCTGTGTCATCCTTCCTTTTCATGAAGGTGGCACTTTGTAGCTTATTAGTTTTTCAGCCTGCTTCTTGCCTCTAGAATTTTGGCAGTCCAACAGGCTCCTTTCATTTTCTATTCTCTCTATCCCCTTCAATCCAAACTGGCAGTATTTCTGCTGATTTAAAGTTCTCAAGAACTCTGTGGGTCTTGCATGGATTTCCTGGGATTTATTCCATACTTCTTTTGGTCTCCTCAAAATAACGTATTCTTATGAGTCCTATTCTTTCCATGTTAGATAAGCCTTTTTTGTTCCACAAATTCCTCATCCTTTACTAAGCAGATTCTCTCTCTGGATAATTTGTTCTTCTTGAAAATTCTCTCCAGTGGCAAGTTGCTCTCCATGTTCTCAGATCACTGGTTAAACTTTAGCTTCTCCATTGTCACAGAAGACAAAACACAAGGAGTTCTGGTTTTCGATCCACAAAATGCCAGGTAGCGTTCATTATCATGACTGTGCTGTGGCCCCTGCATTCCTGCCTCTCCAGATCCTGGTGCAGAAGACCAGGAAGTTAGGAACATTTGCTGAAAACAAGAGTTTGTGTGACAGTACTCCCAGCCTTGAGGCAGAATTGCATAATGTTTTAAAATCAGCTTGTAGACACAACATAGAGACAGTTATACTCTGTCATAGTTGAGCCAGGTATAATATTTAGCAAGGATATTTGCCAAAATCAGTTTTCACCTTCTTAGCAAAAGGCCTTGTTAAAAAAATAATCTTACACTGTATTGAGTTATCCAGCAAGATTCAGTCTATCCTGAGGTCTCTGTTGTTGTTCAGTCACTAAATCATGTCCAACTCTTGGCCACCCCATGGACTACAGCATGCCAGGCTCCCCTGTCCTCCACTGTCTCCTGGAGTTTGCTCAAATTCATGTCCACTGAGTCAGTGATACTATTTCTTCCTCTGCTGCCCTCTTCTTTTACCTTCAATCTTTCCCAGCATCAGGGTCTTTCCAATGAGTCCGCTTTTTGCATCAGGTAGACAAAAGTATTGGAGCTTCAACTTCAGTGTCAGTCTTTCCAATGAACATTCAGGGTGAATTTTCTTTAGGATTGACTGGTTTGATTTCCTTGTAGTCCAAAGGACTCTCAAGAGTCTTCTCCAGCACCACTGTTCAAGAGCCTCAATTCTTTGGCACTCCGCCTTCTTTATTGGAGAAGGGGATGGCAATCCACTCCAGTATTCTTGCCTGGAGAATCCCATGGACAGAGGAGCCTGGCAGGCTACAATTCATGGAGTCACAAAGAGTTGGGCACGACTGAGTGACTAAGCAGCAGCAGCAGCCTTCTTTATATCCAGCTCTCACTTCCATACATGACTACTGGAAAAACCATTGCTTTGACTATACAGGACTTTTGTTGATTTGCCTTTGAACTGATTCCCAGTTGATTCTGAAGAATGAACATGCCAGCAGCCCAGACCAGTGCCTTTTCTCTGGCTTTGAACCCTTGGGACTAAAAAAATTAAATCAGGTGGAAATCACATGCTCACTTAGAAGTAACTTAAAAATGGCAGAGCAGGACATGTACTCATCTTCTGCGAGAACTCCAAAATTGCAACTCACTGCTGAACTACCATCAACAGGAGAATGTTGGATACCACCAAAAAAAGATACCACATGTCGAAGGGCAAAGGAGAAGATCCAACAAGATGGTAGGAGGGGCAAAACCACATTTAGAATCAAACCCAATAACTGTCAGAGATGCTCGGAGGGCTCAAACAAAACTTTGTGTGCACCAGGACCCAAAGGCCCCACAGAGACTGAGCCAGACCTGCCTTTCAGTGTTTGAATGTCTCCAGTCAAGGCATGGGTCAGCAGTGGCCTGGCACAGGGACAGGGACTCTGGCTGCAGCAGACCTGGGACATGTGGTATGTGGCCTAAGCTCTTTTAGAGGGGGTTACCATTAGCCCCACCATAGAGCCACTAAGCAGACGACCCACAAACTGCAGTACTATTATACCAAAGAAGTTCTCGCAGTGTTAAAAAAGTTCTAGGACCCACAACAGATATCCCAACCTGGGGATCTGGCAAAGGAACTGAGAATCCCCAGGGAATTTGACTTTGGAGGCCAGTGGAATTTAATTACAGAACTTCCACAGGACTGGGGAAAACAGACTCTTGGAGGGCACACACAAAACTGTGCGTGCACCAAGACCCAGGAGAAAGGAGCAGTGTCCACACAAGAGACTGAGCCAGACTTGCCTTTGAGTGTCCAGGAGTCTCTGGTGGAGGCGTGGGTTAACAGTGGCATGCTGCGGGGTCAGGGGCACTGAATACAACAGTGTAGGCAAAAGTCTTGGAAGGAGGTCACCATTACCACCATTACCCCTACCATAGTTTGGCCTCAACCAAACAACAAGGAGGGAACACAGCCCCACCGATCAGTAGAAAATTGGATTGAAGATTTACTGAGCATGGGCCCACCCATCAGAACAAGACCCAGATTCCCCCACATCAGTCTCTCCATTCAGGAAGCTTCCACTAGCCTCTTATCCTTATCCATCAGAGGGCAGACCAGAATGAAAACCAGTCATACAAAACTAACCAAACTGATCACATGAGTTACAGCCTTGTCTAACTCTGTGAAACTATGAGCCATTGCCATGTAGGGCCACCCAAAATGGATGGGTCATGGTGGAGAGTTCTGACAAAACTCTTCAGTGGTCCACTGGAGAAGGGAATGGCAAACCACTTCAGTATTCTTGCCTTGAGAACCCCATGAACAGTATGAAAAGGCAAAAAGATAGGACACTGAAAAACAAGCTCCCCAGGTCGGTAGGTGCCCAGTATGCTACTGGAGAAAAGTGGAGAAATAGCTGAAGAAAGAATGAAAAGATGGAGCCAAAGTGAAAACAGTGCCCAGTTGTCGATGTGACTGGTGATGGAAGTCAAGTCCAATTGCTGTAAAGAACAATATTGCATAGGAACCTGGAATGTTAGGTCCACAAATCAAGGTAAATTTGTGGATCACTAAAAAACTGTGGAAAATTCAAGAGATGGGAATACCAGACCAACTTACCTGCCTCCTGAGAAACCTGTTTGTAGGTCAGGAAGCAACTGTTAGAACCGGACATGGAATAACGGACTGGTTCCAAATTGGGAAAGGAGTACGTCACGCCTGTATATTGTCACCTTGCTTTTCTAACTTATATGCTGAGTATATCATGTGAAATACCAGGCTGGATGAAGCACAGCTGGAATCAAGATTGCCAGAAGAAATACCAATAACCTCAGATAGGCAAGTGACACCATCCTTATGGCAGAAAGCGAAGAGGAACTAAATAGCCTCTTGATGAAAGTGAAACAGGAAAGTGAAAAAGCTGACTTAAAACTCAACATGCAAAAAAACTAAGATCATGGCATCTAGTCCCATCACTTCATGGCAAATAAATGGCAAAACAGTGGAAACAGTGAGAGACTTTATTTTCTTGGGCTCCAGAATCACTGCAGATGGCGACTGCAGCCTTGAAATTAAAAGACGCTTGCTCCTTGGAAGAAAAGCTATGACCAACCTCGACAGCATATTAAAAAGCAGAAACATCACTTTACCAATGAAGGTCTGTATAATCAAAGGTATGGTTTTCCAGCAGTTATGTGTATATGTGATAGTTGGACTGTAAAGAAAGCTGAGCGCCAAAGAATTGGTGCTTTTTAACTGTGGTGTTTGAGAAGACGCTTGAGAGTCCCTTGGACAGCAAACAGATCAAACTAGTCAATCCTAAAGAAAATTAACGCTTAATATATTCATTGGAAGAACTGATGCGGAAGTTGAAAATTCAGTTCTTTGGCCACTTGATGTGAAGAGCTGACTCATTGGAAAAGACCTTGATGCTGGGAAAGATTGAGGGTAGGAGGAGAAGAGGGTGACAAAGGATAAGGTGTTTGGATGGCATCACCGACTCAATGGACATGAATTTGAGCAAATTCCGGAAAATAGTGCAGGACAGGGAAGCCTGGCATGCTGTAGTATATGGGGGAGCAAAGAATCGAACACAATTTAGCAACTGAACAACAGCAACAACTAGTTTTGTCATAGCTTTCCTTCCAAGGAACAAGCGTCTACACAAGAATAAAGCACACAAACCAGGAATTTCTCGAACCTTGTCACACACCTGAGAGCTTAGATTTCACACTTTCTTAGTTTCTGAGGAAAATGTAGTTTGAATCAGGAGATGGTTTTCTGAGGCCAGAGGTTTCAGTAGGAGCAGAGAATTTAAATAGAAGTGCCCTCTGGCTGTGTGTTAAGTATTTTACCACTTTAGGGCTCAGGTCAGTTTTATAGGACTTGAAGTTTATAATTCTTTGGGGCTCTTGTAAGGAAAGTAACACATAAAATAGGTCTCTTCTCTGGGCCTTGGAAGGGGGCTTAAGCAGGTGAGGGGTCCTGAAGTTTAAATATCCTTTGGATCTAGGTAAATCTGCCTGTTGCAGATTTACCTCTGAAGACATTTTAAAAAATCACCATTGTGCTTATATTGATTGATCTTCATATGTTGAGCCCCATAGAAGGTGAAAAAGTCGCCTGAGGTTTATAGTACAAGTTAGTGATAACATCTGGAGGGTGGTCCAGGTCTTTTAATTTTCGGTCTAGGGAAGGCCCAGTGAAAAAGAATAGTACTTCCTTTACCTTGAAATGTTTCCAGTTCTGTTTAAATTTTTTCTTCCTCAGTTAGTGACTTCTGCTATCACAAGGCTTTTTGTTATGCAGCTTTCTGTTCATTCATTTCCTTTATATGCCCTTCTCTTCCCCACCCTGCTGACCTTGGTCAGGCTGGCTGCCAAATACCTAATCCTCTGGAGCCTGCTTTATTTATTTGTTTATTAAATGATGACCTTATCAAGGGTCATTTTTTTTTTTTTAATTATTTTTGGCTGTGCTGGATCTTCCTTGCTGCACAGGCTTTTCTCTAGTTGTGGTGAGTGGGGGCTACTCTCTAGTTGCAGTGTGCAGGCTTCTCATTATGGTGGCTTCTCTTGTTGTGGAGCACAGGCTCTGTAGGCTAGGCTGCAGAGCTTCAGTAATTGCAGCACTTGGGCTCAGTAGTTGCGACTCATGGCCTCTAGAGCACAGGCTTAGTAGTAGTAGCACACTGGCTTAGTTGCCCTACAGCATGTGGGATCATCCTGGACCAGCAATCGAACTTGTGTCTCCTGCATTGGCAGGCAGCTTCTTTACCACTGAGCTCCTGGGAATCCCAGGAGCCTGCTTTAGAGTTTACCACATACACCTATATCCCTAAACAATGTCTTATTTTTTAATTAAATACAAATTAGAATCATACTCTGTCGTGTTCTTCTGGGACTTGCCTTTTTTACTCAGTATTCTGATCCTCAGATTCATCCAGATTGTTTTGTGTAGTCGTATAGTTTATTCATTTTCATGATTCCATAGGATTGCTTTGTGTGAAGATATGCTGTTTATCCTTTTGACTCTTGGTGGACATTTGGGTTCTTTATAGTTTTTCGCTGTTGTAGACAGTGCTGTTGTGAGCATTCTCATATATGTCCCTTGGTGCACCTGGCACTAGACAGTGCCTTGCAACACATCTTTCTTGCTGTATCTAAAGACGTAATTGCCGTCTATTTTATCTCAGTCCTCTGACTTCCCTGCTACATTTCTGGCTGGTTGTATCAACCAGCACTGAGATCTCTGGTATGTTGGTCCTCCCTTAATGTTTGCCACTATGATTGCTTCAAGTTTTGATATCTCTTTGTGTGGAATTTTCTGTGCTTTGCCCCCAAATAAAGTCAGCCACTCTGACAAGCCTGCCTCACTCCCTCATAAGACTTCTGCACCATGGAGCTGGAAGAGAGGTAATGTGAATAGCCTCAAGCTAAAATATTCCAATTTCTACTATTTTTACCAAGTTTCAGTAGAATTCCTTAAATGCATCTCAGTTTTGTTGTATAACTTTGGTCTGTTACCAGAGTCCTTAACTTTTTGTTTTTGACAGTCAGTCCAGTTTTATGGCTTTTTCCTGGGGAGAGAATTTTCCAGACTCCTCACAGCCATTTCAGAAGTTCCAACCTCCAGGACTTCTGAAAAGATATTTTCACTTGGTAAAGAACAGTAGGTTGACCATTCCTTTCTGGGCTTTACAGATGTAGCTGTACTCCACTGTCTTCTTGCTTACATTGTTTCTGAGCAGAAATCTACTGTCATTCTTATCTCTGTTCCTTTCTATATAACTCCAGCTGCTTTGAAGATTTTCTTTCTTTTTATCATAGATATTAAGCAGTTTGATCTTTATGTGACTGCTGTGGTTTGTTGCTTATCCTTGGGATTTATTTAGCTTCTTGAATCAATGGATTTAGAGTTTTCCTCAGACTTGAAAATTTTTTGCTCATTATTTCTTCAACTTTTTCCCTTTGCTTCAAGGATTCCAATTACATACAATTGGCTGCCTAAAGTTGTCTCACCACTCCTGATTCTCTGTACAATTATTTTTAGTCTTTTTTTCTCTTTGTGTTTTATTTTGCATATTTTCTGCATATTTTGATTTACTAATCTTTTGTTTTGCATTGTTGTTACGAGTTTTTTAAATTATCGTTTGTTAATTGGAACACAAGGTGCTGGATGGTGAGCCAGGTCCAACAAAAGACCACTAAAGAAATTGAAATAGAGAAGCGTATTATTCACAAATCCAGGAGGAAGTATATGGGATGCGCTGATGGGTCACACAGACAAGCAGGGGAGAGGGGTCAAAGCAAGGTTCGGGCTAGACCTGGGGTATGTGCCTTTATTAAAGTCTGTGGGTGGAGTGCTTTGAGTTTCCCAGGCTAAGGCCAAACTGGCCCATTCAAACCAAAGAGAGTGGAGGTTTTGGTAAGCTCCATGGGGTGATGGAGTCAATTTGACTATATAAGGGGCACACAAGGGGAAGACACTAAAGATTCGGGGAAGACTTTTGATGACAAGGGCTGCTGGGAAAGTCTTATTAGGAACTTACATTTGCTTGTGACTCTGCAGGCTGTTGTCTAGGACATGTGCTTGCATGAAGAGCCCATAGTGTCAGTTTAAGGCCTGTGCAGGCCACGTGGCCATACTAAATGAAATCTGAGGCAGCAGTACCATGGAATAGCTAACCTCTCAAGAGTTGTCTCATGTCATTAGTCTCACTCAGTGTTTTTTTTTCTTCTCAGGAAATGTATTTTTCATCTCTACAAGTTCTGTTTAGATCCTTTTTACATCTTTCACGTCTCAAGTTAGCATAGTTCTGTCTTTACTCTAGCCTTGAACTTATGTGATACAATTATAATAATTGTTATATTTCTCTTCTAGTCTTATCTCGGCCTTTCTTTTTAAGCTTTGTCAGGCAGGAGGCAGAGTAGCATTTAGTTTAGAACTAATTTTACCCCAGTACTGAGTCAAAATCCTTCTGAGAACTCTAGCTGCCATCCCTATAAAGCATGAGGTTTTCCACTGTGGCTGGTAGGAATGGGCAGAACAGTGCAAGGTATGAATTGATATTCATTATTTTACATGGGAATATCCATTTTTTTCTAGCATCATTTGTTGAAAAGACTCTCCTTTTACTTTAAACTGTCTTTGTACCTTTGTTGAATATCAATTGACTATATATCTACTATCTTCTACAAGCCTAGTGAATGGTTGATGCTCAGGCAGCACTTTCATTATTCCTGTAGCAATTTACAGATTCAGAGTATTTTTTCCATCAGACAGAGATTATTTAGCAGTGAGGAGCAGAGATGCTAATACTATTGACACATAAAGTCTGAGAATTCTGGTGACCAAGCTTTCACCTTCCTGTGATGGGAAGGCCCAGACAGTGGCCATCTGTTTGATTATGTACCCTCTCATGTGTTCCCTTGGGCCCATATGAAGCTGTTGAAGGACACTTTAAAAGAAACTTCTCTATAGTACTGACCATGAATGAATTAGACAGCATATACCTACAACATACATAATACCCGTAGTTGCATGTTACCTATGGTGTGGATGACTCGCAGGAATAGGATGTTGAAAGAGGTAAGCCAGTCACAGAATAAATGTGTGCTAAGATTCCATCCGTATGAAAGTAAAACAGACAAGACTAAGTCATATATAGTTTATAGATATGTTGAAGTATGGTGAAACTGTATAGAATTTGGGATGTTGGTTCCCTCTAGGTGGAAGAGTGTGTTTGAGGAAGAACACTCAGGAGGCTTCAAAGGCACGAGGAATACTTGATTTCTTAGGCTGAGTGGTGCAGTCTAGGCATCAAGGGTTGTTGTTTTGATTTTTTTTCTTTAAACCATATGTGTGTACTTCACATATTGTCATACATACAGAATGAAGAGTATCCACCCATTGCATCATATTTTCCCAGCAGTGATAGTGTTCCCTATTTATACAGGCTGGGCCATTGGAGGATTTTTATTTGTACAGCCTGTTGTCCGAAGGAGAAAAAGCCAAATTTTTTTCATTAATGCTTGGTGTCTTATTTTTCCCTGAGGGCTCATTCCTCTCCTGTTAGACTTCTGGGGATGTAGAAGTCAATAGTAGTCCTGATGTAGTCCCCTTGCTCCTTGGGTACTGAGTGTGAACTTCCTCTTACCTTGAGTTTTCAGACTCACAGAATAGAGAAGGAATGACGGAGCCCATCAAGCAAGGCACCAATGATTAGATAAGAAGACAGGGAGAAGGCCTTAGGATTTGGCTCCCACAGTCACTGAGAAGCCCCTACAAAAGCATATCCCATCAGACCACAGTTTGACAGTCATGAATCCAGAACAGATACCTAAAGCATTACTACTTCAAGTGGATTGGGATCTGAGAGACCAGGGTACTGGCACCAGACCACCCAGTGATGGACTTCAGTTATCTCACATGTTACTATTCCCAGAGCAAAACTAATGGGTAGCTGCAACATCAGTCTCTGCACCGGTACTATAATCAGCTCTTGTGTACTGAGTCCTTGCCCTGGATCAGGCCCCATAGTGAGTGCTTTTCCATACTGCCTTGTGAATTTCTCCCTTCCTCTTTTCCATTTTGTTTTGAGGCTTCAGAATCTAGAGGGAGAAAAAGTGCTGGAGATGACCTCCCTGATCTGCCTCTTTTCCCATCATCCCAGTGACTATGTGGAATATGCCAACTTTCAGATCTGTGCTCTTTTCTGGAAGCTTTGGAGTAATTTTGAGGTTTGTCTAGGAGGTCTTTAAGTTGGTACTTGTTCTTAAGAAGCTTCACATTAGAGATACATAGGTAGACAGTGACCCCAGGACATGGAAGAGCCCAGAAGCAATAGGTGGGGAACAGTTGCTACCTGATTACACCTGTTGATCCCTCTCTGTAACAGTAGGTAAAGCCATCTTGTAGCTGGAGTTTATGAAGTTCTGGTGTTAGGAGAGTGCTGAGGGTTTTGGCCATTCCCTGGAGGAATTGGTAGACAGAGGTAGCAATGGTGGGACTGCCAGGCAGCACTTGAAGGCTTTTTGAGATTGAGGAAGCAGAGAAGGTACCTCATCCAGTTAGCAGCAGATGGGCTGTGGAGAGAGCAAAAGTGAAGGAAAAATGTAAGAGAACTGAAGTGGCCAGTATGTACAGTGCTCTGGCATCAGACAAACCTGTGTTCTGTACTTGCCTCCACTAACAAGTAGTTCTGTGACTTTTGGGAAGATCTCGCTAAACTTTGAGTTTCCCCATCAATTCTCTAAGAATACTATTCCCTCCCACTGGTAGTTGCAAAGATGCAAAACTATAATGTATATGACATGCTATGAGTAAAATCTATTCCCATCCCTGTCCCTGTGGATCAGCCCTGGGTATAGTTGAGAGGAAAGTCAAATTTTTGAGCAGTTAGAGAAAATGAGGTAACCAAAGGCTTTGAAGGCTCAGTGACATCACAGAATGAGGTTTGGGGAGTGAGATAGTTAAAAGGATGATGCCATACTGTAGTCAGAGATTAGGTTCTGGAGCTGAAGATTTCAGAAGTTAAGACGTTCTGGGTGCTGCTTTACTGCTGTGGAGCTGGGATTGAGGAGCAGCAAGGCCAGATCTCAGAGGGAAAGGGAGTATTGGCTTCGGAAAAGAAGACTGTGAGCACATTCAGAAGCTATTTAAAGTGTTGTGGCATAATTAGGAGGGCAGTAGATGTGAGCAGTGAAGGAAAGGAGAGGCTTGAGTCTCTAAGGGAGTGAAAGTGTTGTGCCAGAAGGGGAGGGAATGGTCTGGGAACAGCAGTGACAAACCTTGGTGTGAGTGCAGGATGAGGCTGGGGCATGAGGAACCCCCACTCAGGAGAGCCATAGGGCAAGACTCTGTGTAGGTGAGGCTAGGTTTTACTTGTTAGTGGGTGGGAACCTTATTGGACTTAAACCATTGAGTGCTTTGAACTGGGCTGGCTGGTAAGAATGCCGTTAGTTCCCTCTGACTACTCATCTAGTTCGTCAGTTGATATTCAGATTTCAAACCTTCCTCTTGTACCTAAAAACTGCCTCCACCTCTCGCATTCCTCCCCACACCTCATTAATACACACACACAAGCACACATACTCACTAGGCCCCTCTGTGCCTCCTGAAACCCCACCTCCTCAGGAAACCTTCAAAACTTGGCCTTTGCTCTTCATATCATTATAGCCTTCCAGAGCTTTGGGGCTAACTTTTTAGAACTGCAGCTCAAGGAATCAATCCCTCTTCTTAGTCTCATGTCCTCTGCCTTGGAAAAAAAAGTGAAAGTGAAGTCACTCTGCTGCTGCTGCTGCTGTTGCTAAGTCGCTTTAGTCATGTCCAACTCTGTGCGACCCCATAGACGGCAGCCCACCAGGCTCCCCCGTCCCTGGGATTCTCCAGACAAGAACACTGGAATGGGTTGCCATTTCCATCTCCAATGCATAAAAGTGAAAAGTGAAAGTGAAGTCGCTCAGTCGTGTCCAGCTCTTCGCGACCCCATGGACTGCAGCCCACATGGCTCCTCCGTCCATGGGATTTTCCAGGCAAGAGTACTGGAGTGGGGTGCCATCGCCTTCTCTGGAAAGTGAAGTCACTCAGTCGTATCTAATTCTTTGCAACCCCATGGACTGTAGCCTACAAGGCTTCTCTGTCCATGGGATTTTCCAGGCAAGAGTACCGGAGTGGGTTGCCTTTTCGTTCTCCAGAGGGTTGCCTTTTCCTTCTCCAGGGGATTTTCCCAACCCAGAGATCAAACCCAAGTCTCCCACATTGCAGGCAGATGCTTTACTCTCTGAGCCACCAACTTTGCCTTAGCATACTGGTGGTGTTCCCTTAGCCTTGCCTTGCGCTCTAAGAAACACTATCTCTTCTCTGTGAAAGCATGAAAAGAAAGGCTATTACAGGAACAGAAAGGATCCAGCTTGGACCAGTTCCAGAGAACAACTTTACCTAGTGGTTTTATGGGTGCCCTGGTTGTGTCATTTGGGTCTCCAAAGCAAGCCCAGGCCCAGCCTTAATCCTTATTACCTTCATTGTCCATCATTCTGTGATCTACTCAGTAGGGCCTGTATTGAGCTGCTTTGTAACCTTGGCTGCCTAGGAAGCAAGCAGCTCTCCTTAAATCTGAATCCTTGTCATAAGAAACCCACACTCAGTGTCTATGTCCCACCCATCTTGTTTTGGGGAATTACAGAACAGCAGCCTCCAGTAGAACACACTTGTTGCCTAACGCACATGTTCCTATGCTGGCAAGGGCCCTTCAGCACCCTTTACCAGTCCTCAACAGCTGAGGCCACAGTGCCCTTTCTTGGGCCTTAAGTGAGAGATGTGGTCTCTTCAGAGCTGAGCGAGCTTCTGCCAAAATAGAAGAAAGGAGCATCTGTAAACTTAGTAATGGAGCAGACATACCCAAAGTCTTTTTTAGTATATTTTCCTGGAAGACACCCATATGTGAATGTGAATTTTGCTTCGCTTCATCAGCTGGTAGCTTATTCACTTGTTTTTTCTGATTCTTATGCAAAGACTGTATCTGATGCTTCATTTCTCTCTGAGGCCCTCAGAGGATACATGGCTTTCTCAGAGCAGAGGGCTCAGCATAAAGATTGTTTTTATTTTTTTAATATATGTATTACTGAAATATATATGACTTACACTGTTTCAGGTGTGCAGCAAGGTGATTTAGTTATACAAATACACATAGATTATTTTTGAAATTATTTTCCATCATAGGTTATTACAAGATATTGACTATGGTTCCCTATGCTGTACAGTAAACCTTTATTTCTTGCTGCACGTCTATTTTTTAATTAGAAATCTAGCATTCTATTCATACTAACTCAAACAAGTGGAATCAAAATGTCAAAATTTTTTTAGTTAGGCAAAAACTCATCAGTTTTCTAAAATATTATACATATTTATATATATGTATACAAAAGCTTTTCTACTACACTTCATAAAGGCTTGAGAAAGAACATAAAAAAAAAAGATAGGAAAAAAAAAAGATGGAGCAGTTGGAGAAAATAATAATGAAACGGAAGCACTGAATATGAAATAGAAAAAGTGAAACAAACTAGATAAAAGTAAAAGTTTTTACAGTCCAGTTGTTTTTAAACATGACTGCTCATTAGAAACATATCTGGAGCTCTGGAGAAAAAAAACAATACCAGAGCAATTTTATTCTTCAAAATATTTCAGGATAATTCTAATATGCATCTGGATTTTAAAAAGTTATTACAGGTTTTTCTGTTAGATCCTAGTTTTGGTGATACAGAGTTCTATTATTTTTCTGTTGATCGATCATGATACAATGGTATTAAATGAGTAATAGTTACATAATCACAACAGTAAAAGACATTTATCAGTTTTCACAATCAATAGCCAGGCAAAAAATAAAATATAATTATAATTGCAAGCCATAATGGGAACATGATTAACTTAACAATATAAAGTAATTATATACAATTTGGGGGGTCAAGCAGAGTGATATGGTAAGTGTAAGTGCATGCATTTCACTTTTTCAGCCAGCCAGCCAGTCTGTGTCTTTTGGTTGGTGCATTTAATGCACTTATATTTAAAGTAATTATAGATATGTATGGTCCTATTACCGTTTTTTTAATTGTTTTGGGTTTATTTTCTGTAGGTCTTTTCCTTCTCTTGTGTTTCCTGCCTAGAGAAGTTCCTGTAGCATTTGTTGTAAAGCTGGTTTGGTGGTGCTGAATTCTCTTAAGTTTTGCTTGTCTGGAAAGCTTTAGATTCCTCTCTGTCAAATCTGAAGGAGAGTCTTGTTGGGTAGAATATTCTTGGTTGTAGGTTCTCCCCTTTCATCACTTTAAATATGTCATTCCATTCCCTTTTGGCTTGTAGAGTTTCTGTTGAGAAATCAGCTAATAGCCTGATGGGAGTTCCCTTGTATGTTATTTGTTCTTTCCCTTGTTGCTTTTAATATATCATCTCTGTCTTTAGTTTCTGTCATTTTGATTATTGTGTGTCTCGGTGTGTTCCTCCTTGGGTTTATCCTTCCTAGGACTCTCTGTGCTTCCTGGACTTGGTTGACTGTTTCCTTTCCCATGTTTGGGAAGTTTTCAGCTATTATCTCTGCAGATACTTGCTCAGGTTCTTTCTCTCTCTCTTCTCCTTCTAGGACCTCTATAAAGTGAATGTTGGTGTGTTTAATGTTGCCCAGAGTTCTCTTAGGCTGTCTTCATTTCTTTTCATTCTTTTTTCTATATTCTGTTCTGTAGCAGTGATTTCCACCATTCTGTCCTCTAGGTCATTTATCCATTCTTCTGCCTTAGTTATTCTGCTATTGACTCCTTCTACATATTATTCATCTCTGTTTGTTCTTTAGTTCTTCTAGGTCTTTGGTAAACATTTCTTGCATCTTCTTAATCTTTGCCTCCATTCTTTTCCTGAGATCCTGGATCATCTTCACTATCATTTTTCTAAATTCTTTTTCTAGAAGGTTGCCTATCTCCACTTCATTTAGTTGTTTTTCTGGGATTTTATCTTGTCCCTTCATCTGGGACATAACTTTCTGTTTTTTCATCTTGATTAACTTTCTGTAATATGTTTTTGTTATAGCTGCTGTGAGACTGTACTTCTTCTTGCTGCTTCTGTCTGCCCTCTGATGGATGAGGTTAAGAGTCTTGTGTAAGCTTCTTGATGGTAGGGACTGGTGATGAGAAAAACTGTCTTGCTCTGGTGGGCAGGGCCTTGCCCAGTAAAGCTGTAATCCAATTGTCTGCTGATGGGTGGGGTTGCACCCCCTCCCTGGTAGCTGTTTGGGCTGAGGCAACACAGCCCTGAGGTCTACAGCCTCTATGGTAGGGTTAACGGTGAACCCCAAGGGGGTTTACTCCAAGGGAGACCTTCCAGTGCCCCTGTCCCTGTGGCGAGCTCCTGCTGACTCACGCTTCCACAAGAAGGCCTCCAACACTAGCAGGTAGTTTTGCTTCAGTCTCCTATGGGGTCACTGCTCCTCTCCTCTGGGTCTTGGTGCGTGCAAAATTTTGTTTGTGCCCTCCACAACTGGGGGGTCTGTTTCTCCCAGTCCAGTGGAAGGCCTGTAATAAAATCCTTCTGGCCCTGAAGGCCAGATTCCCTGGGGATTCCCGGTCCCTTTTTCAGATCCCTAGGCTGGGAAGCCTGACATGAGGTTCAGAACCTTCACAATAGTGCAAGAACTTCTTTGGTATTATTGTTCTCCAGCCTGTGAGTCACCAACCTGGCAGGTATGGGATTTGATTTTATCATGATTGCACCCCTCCTACCATCTTGCTGGGCTTCTTTGTCTTCGAATGTGGGGTATCTTTTTTTGGTGGGTTCCAGCGTCCTCCTGTTGATGGCTGTTCAACAGCTAGTTGCAATTTTGGTGCTCTCGCAGGAGGAGATGAGTACACGTCCTTCTACTCCACCATCTTGAACCAGAAGCTCAAGATTGTTTAACTTAAGCACTGCACAAGATCTCTAGTTACCACTCTGGCTTGCCCTAGGACTTGCAGGAAGAACACTGTGATACTGGCCACTAGGATCCAGCCCTCGGAGCTCTGACCAGCTCTCTTTTCCTTCCAGGAAAAGTACATTTCTTCTCTAATGGCCTTCTGTTTTCTGATCGTCATCACGGAAATATCATCATTTCCAAGGACCACATGAATTCCATTTTGTTCTATGATGGGGTAGGTGTTTTACAATCCAAGTTTTGATGTTCAGAAAGATACTCACACTTCTGAGGGGAAAATCAAATAACTCCCTGTCCCTCTGTCACTGCAAGTCAGTGGCTTAGGAACCAGCACTGCCCTTGAGGTAGGCAAGCAGGCAGGGAAGCATGGAGAGAGAAGCTCTTGTCAGCCTCATCAACCCTGCCGCTTTATAAAGGAGTTAAGTATAAATGACTTCCTGGTCAAGAGGGCCAGCAGCTACCCATGCCCAATTAACTTATCTCAAAGAAGACCAGCTGAAGATGGCCTCCATTAACCCTTCACAGATAGCCTCCGACCCAGAGACAGAAAGACTCACCCACTTAAGAACTGGAAAGAAACAGCTTCCTGTGACATTGTTGGGGTTTCACTCACTCGTTAACATGAGAAAGAATTATAAGAAAGCCTGAAAGGAAGAGAAATAACTAATTTTCTCCTTGAAGGCTTAGTTCCACCCCCTCTCATACTCAGAATTAACCTCCAGCTCTATGAAAGTTCTACTCCCAGAACCATCCTTTAATTCTATAGTCTGCAACAACAAGTCCCCCTTCCCTTGTGGGGATGTGGGTAGCTGTGAGTTTTCCCCTAGCCTGTACTCTCTGGCCAGGGCATGGCTCATGGTAGTACGACCCCAGAGCAGAGGGCAGGCTGTCCACCCTGCAGGGTCTCAGCCTCAAAACCAGCTTGTTTCGGAGCCGGGAAAGAGACCAGGTGAAGTGGTTTGGTCAAATAGTGCTGAAAATAAATTCTGTTAGCAAGTTAGAAAGAGTTCTTTCTTCCATAGAACTTGCTTCCTTAAAGGCTATTCAAAAATGTAGGCAGACTGTCCAGACAGATTAGATGGTCCTGTTAGGTGAAAGCTTTAATATTAGGTTAAAGAGTCTCCTAACATCAGGAAAGAAAGGATGAATCTTAAGTGCTGGGATAATAAATTACTGCATTTTGGGGTGGGGGCTGGGTTTTAACTCATATCAAACGTCAAAATGTACTTTTGAGAAAAGTAAAATATTTTAAAATTTCATAAGTAGAATATAGCTATGAATTATTTTCTTATGGTGAGAGCTTTTTAAAATTTAATATTTGTTTTATATTGGTGTATAGTTGATTTACAGTTTGCAGTAGTTTCAGCTGTATAGCAAAGTGATTCAATTGTATACTGCATATATCTATTCTTTTTCAGATTCTGATAACTTTTAAGATCTACTCTCTTAGACATGTATATTATTAAATGGTCACCACAGTAAGTCCAGTTAAGAATATAAAAAAGAATATTTATTAAATCTTTAGGGATAGGAAGACATTCTAATCTTAAGCTTAGAAATGACTCAAGAAATTCTAAAGAAAAAGGTTGTCAGATTTGATTACTTAAGGATTTTTTCAATTTTTGCTGATAGTTTATTGAAGTATACTTTAAATGCAATTAACTAGCTACAAGGACTTAGTGTACAATGCAGGAAATGTAGCCAATATTTTATAATAACTATAAGTGAATTATAACCTTTAAAAATTGTGAATCACTATGTTGTACACCTAAAATTTATATAGTATTGTACATCAACTATATCTTAAAAAAGCATGTGAAAGATCTAATACTCTTATATTGATTACATTTAAAATAATACTTTAGATATGTTAGATTAAATAAAATATACATACAATTAACTGTATCCATTTAAAGTTTTGACAGATGTATATACTCATGAAACCACTAGCATAGTCAAGATACAGATTTTTATCATGCCCAACCCTCCCAGAAGTTTTCTAATACCTTTTTGTAGATCATATTTCTCCCCAACTTCTGGCTTCAGGCAACCACTTACTAGCTTTCTGTCATTATAGATTAGTTTGCATTTTCTAAAATGTTATATAAGTGGACATCATACATTCTGAACCCTTTTGAGTCTAGCATTTTTCACTCAGCATGGTTTTTAAGGTTCATCAGTGTTGTGTGTATCAATAGTTTTTCCTTTTTATTGCTTTATTCATGAGTAGTATTCCATTGTATAGATAAGAGCATAAAGTTTATCAGACTAATAATTTAAATCTCTACAAAATATTCAAAGCAAAAGCACAAACCAGGAAAACCATTTTTAGTGATTTTTTTTTAAATGAGTTAATATTTCATTTCTGTGACGAGCTCTGTCTTTACCAACATGAAAGCACTGAGTGCCAAATCATGGGTGTTCAGAGGACCTGAGGTTAGTTAACAGATATGTGGAAGCACAACAGATCCAGCCTTACACTACCGTGTATAACAGTAAGTTAATAACGAGTAGATAAAAGGTACAGTAGACAAAAGGTGAGGTGGAATTGATAATATGGAATGTCCAGTCATAGTGGTGGGCTGAGAGGGGAGTGGGATGCAGTCTTTGAAAATGCTGACAGTTTACAACAACATGGTAGATACTAATGGTAAAGTTTTAAAAGCAAGATATGGAGCTGTAAAAGTAAGTATGACTTCCCAGTCATAAAAAAGGGAGTCAATGAATGAACAGGAACAGAAGACTAGAAGGTTAAACAACCAAAAAGGTTGTTTAAAAAACAGTTTAAAAAAAGGTTGCATTTCCATACCCCACTGTGAATAATCTGAAAAGGTTCTTAAGAAAACAAGCTAACAATGTTAGCTGTAGTTGAAGTTGAGTGATGGGACTTAGGATTAATATTTTAAACCTTTTTTCTGTATTTTATTTTTATATTTTTCTCAAATTTTTATTTCATAATGAATGTGACTTTCATTATGAAAACTTAAATATTAAAAAAAACTCTGTCCCCTAATATCAGAAACAAGACAAAAATACTTGTTTTTGCCATGTCTATTCAACATGGTATTGAAAGTCCTAGTGAGAACAAGTTAGGCAAGAAAAAGAGATGAGGCATTTAATTGGCCAAAAAAAGAAGTAAAATTAATTCTCTTCATGGATGACATGCTTTATATGTAGAAATTCCTTAAGACTACATACACAAACTATTAGAATTAATAAATTTACCAGCGTTTCAGAATAGAAAATAAACAGTTTAAAAAAAGGTTGCATTTCCATACCCCACTGTGAATAATCTGAAAAGGTTCTTAAGAAAACAATTTCAATAAATTTAACTGAGGAATTGAAAGATTTAAACACCAAAACCCACAATGCATTGCTGAAAGAAATTAAAGAAGACCTAAGTAAATGGTAAGACATCCCATGTTCATGGATTGGAAGACTTAATATTATTAAAGTAACAGTACTACCCAAAGCAACCTATAGATTCCTATTGAAATCTCAATGGCATTTTTTGAAGAAATGAAAAATCCCATCCTGAAATTCTTATGGAATCTCAGGGAAAACCCCACGCCCACCCCCTGCCCAAATAGTCAAAGCAATCTTTAAAAGAAGAAAGTCGAGGACTTCCCTGGTGGTTCAGTGGTAAAAAATCTGCTTGCCAGTGACAGAGACATGGGTTCAATCCCTGGTCCAGGAAGATCCCACATGCCTTGGAGCAACTAAGCCTGTACCACAACTATTGAGCCTGTGCTCTAGAGCCCAGGAATCGCAATTACTGAGCCCTCTCGCTCCAACTACTGAAGCCTAAGTGCCATAAAGCCTGTGGTATTGGCATAAGGTCAGATGTATAGACCAGTGGAACAGAATAGAGAGCCCCCAAAGAAAGTCTTGCATATATGGTCAAAGGTTTTCAACAAAGGTGCCAAGATCATTCAGTTAAAAAAGACAGTCTTTTCAACAAACAGTGCTGGGAAAACTGGATGCATGCCTGGGTGCTAAGTTGCTTCAGTTGTGTCTGACTCTCTGAAACCCTATGGACTATAGCCTGCCAGACTCCTCTGTCCATGAAATTTTCCAGGCAGGATTAAGCAACAGTTTCTTGGATTTGACACCGAAAGCATAGACAACAAAAGAAAAATATATATAAATTGGACTTTATTTAAAGTCCAGTTTAAAACTTCTCCACATCAAAAGTCACTATCAAGAATGTGAAAAGCAACTCACAGAATGGGAGAAAATACTTGCAAATCACTTGTCTGATAAGGGACTAATACCCTAGAAAGAGAGATAATATTTTCAGTTCAGGAGAAAAGACTGTGTACTTCCCATATCTCCTAGAACTGGATGTTGGCAGGAACTTCTGTAACTGAATCCCAGTGAACCGCACAATGTGAAAATAATGGGACTGACATTCACCATATGTGTTCTGACATTAGATGTAAGGGCTAAATTCCTGCAAAATGGCTTTTCTCAGTGATGTTCCCTCTGTTTCTCTTCAGGATTCCACCAGTATTGTTGCTGCCCTTCTGATAGACTTCAAAAGTTCATTGCTTCCCCATCTTCCAGTTCATTTCCATGGATCAAGCAATTTTCTGATGATTGTCCTTTTCCCCAAATCCAAGATATACCAAACATTTTACTCAGAGGTAACATCAATCATTATTCAGCAAAACAATTACTACCCTTTTTCCTAGCAATTTAATTAGTATGGCAGTGTCTTAGGGCTAACAGTGAGGTGATGAGAGGGAGAGTTGGGAAGGGTTGCTGTGAGTGTAGCTGCTTCTAATCTCTTTGGGTCCTGGAATAGTGCTCTTGCCATTAAAAGATGAGAGCCTAAAGGAACTAAATAGAAGGCTTTTTAGCTTCTAAGAAAAATCTTCTTTTTCGCTAATTAGACTTATTTCCTGTTAGCTACTTTATTGAGTTGTTGGGCCCTACCTACTGGATCAGAGCTTGCTGTGCTGTGCTGTGATTAGTTGCTCAGTCATGTCTGACTCTTCGCGACCCCATGGGCTGTAGCCCATCAGGCTCCTCTGTCTATGGGGATTCTCCAGGCAAGAATACTGGATTGGGTTGCTATGCTCTCCTCCAGAGCTTCCTACCCCACCCCAAAATGTCCTTCTCCATGGTTCATAGGCCCTGCCCTTGTGAGTGGTTCCACCTGGCAGGCTGCACACTATAGGTTGTCAGCACAGATTGCATGAGTGAGGGAGCTCACCAAGAACTACACAGCTTACTTAGAGACCAAGCAGTAACCAGAGTCATACAAATGGTCAGTCTCATTCTGGTGGAAATGCTTGGAAAGGTGTGACTCAGCAGTTTTTGAGAGGATAGTCCCTCCCTCAGGACAGATACACAGAACATGGAAGAGGCAAGAACCAGCCTTGGCTCCAGAGTGGCTTTTAGGGCCAGTCTGTGTTTCCGTCTTACTGCCAGCTGATCCTGTTACCTCCTTGTACTTGTCTTTTCAGTCTAGGAACCTAGAGATTCTCTTCAGCCATTCCTCTGCATCTAGGCAGGAGTTGCTTGAACTGCTCCTGTCTGGCTCTGTCACCAGGGAAGAACGTGCCCCTGCTGCCAGAACAGTATTACGTGATACCCTCCTCTGTTTCCTGTTCTCTTAAGGAGCAGAATCCCTGGGAGAGGAACTCAGAAAGAAATTCTAGTTTGTAAAAATACAGAACAGAATTGCTTCAGGCCTCTATTTTTGAAACAAACTTGTTTGTTATGATGGTTTTTCTCTGTACTGACAGTCTAGATTTTCAGCAGCCATCAAATCCCCATGTGGGTTCCATATCCTGTTGTTGGGTTTAAAGTGTTCTTTGCTCTAATTCTGTTTTGTTTAGGTCTTCTCCCCCTGGCAAAAGCAGACTAACTCAGGGCTGTCTTTAAAAGTGATCCAGGAAGATGGATTATCTGTGGAACAAAAGAGATTGTAAGTGGCTGCCTTCAGTGTTTATGCTAGCTTCCCTAGGCTGTGTGTGTCTGCTGTCTCTGCAGGATGACTTGCATTATGTAACACAGAAGTCCTGGCTTCTGAAAGGGCCAACACAGTCATTTCAGTGCTGCCAGTTTGCAGGTAGTCAGTGCTCTTAGAGAACAGAAGTCAAGACAGATGAAGTCCACCAAGAATCAGAAAACTGTAGTATTACAAAGGTTTCAGGCTAAGCTTTTTATGTGGGCAAACCAGTCATCCTGTATTAACACCGAATTTTGCTTAAGTCAGTGAGATGCTGCTTTTCAAAGTGTTGACTGTCACAGGACTTTGGCTTAAAAATATCAGAACGAGTTATGTAAAGTATGTGTGCTGTTGGGAGATGGAATTCTAATCTGTGAGCCTTTGATATTCCAGACACTCCAGGGCACAGAAGCTCTTCAGTGTCCTGAGCCATTCTGCTGGGGAGAAACAGAGTCCTCTAAAGCTACTCTCAGCTAAACTCCCAGAGCTGAACGGGTGAGCTCTGTTTTTCTGTTTCTTTTAATATATCAGAACTCTTGGTGTTGGTACTTTCTAAGCTCCATTTTCTTTCTTTATAGCTTCTTAAGGATAATTATAAAAACACAACATACACAATTGTATTCGCTAGAGATAATCACTAAGGTTTCTGTTCAGCTATTAAATAAGTTTCTCATGTGAATGGGCACATTCAGAAAAGGCTGGTGATGGTAACATAATAGCACTGTCTTTGTTTTTCTAGGTTTCTCCAGCATTTTGCTGTCAGCAGCATTAGTCAGGAACCCGTGGTGAGGACCCATCTCCCTGTCCTACTGCAGCAAGCTGAAATCAACCCTATTCACAGAGTAGAAAATGACAAGGTATAGCAGCTCACCAAAAAAGCTGAGAATTTATGGGAGGATGATCCTGATAACCTACCCTTAATATTCAGTGTCATTTACAAAAAGGAGCTCAGGCAGAGTCCCTTATATAAGACTCTCCACCTCCTTGAATACTGATGTAATGATACACATGAAACCCCCTCTATACACTGACAGAGTACTGGCATCTACGTTAATGCCACCTGAGCCCCATGGCAGTGATGAAACCCTGCCATATTTCTCTTGCTTCTCCAGGTCTTCCAAACTCTTTGTCAGTACTCTCATGCTGTCAGCTCTTTCTGGTTACAAGGTCTTACGTGGCACACTGAGCTTAGTAAGGGGAAGGGCCTTATTAGTAAGACCTTGCTAGCATCACCAGGATAACGTGACAGTTTATAAACACTGTCTTCACAAGAGTGGATTTTAATCTGCTCCTGCTTCATACTTCTCTCCTCTTGACCCCCCACCATTTCTTTGGAACTGTATGTCATAATATGCTCAAAGAGGGCATTTATTTCTGTGCAAATCTAGAAGACACTTGGCTGCAAAAGGAAAGAGAAGCATTAAGTAGTTAGTGATGGACAGGGAGGCCTGGCGTGCTGTGATTTATGGGGTTGCAAAGAGTCGGACACAACTGAGCAACTGAACTGAACTGAACTGAAGTAGTTAGAAGCTTCATTTTTTCCCTTAAGCAAGAGTAAAAGTAAAAATTTTATATTTTAAATATTTTTAATATATGTATTTTATATTAACAAAGTGCTGTAGAACTGGCCTTCAAGTAAGAAGGTGTCTGGCTGTGAGCATGTTTGCTGGGATTTGAGAGGCTGAGGCCTGGATGCTGAGAAATGGGAACCAAGATGAGAAAATAAACAGAAAATCAGTTACATGGAGAACTGTCCACAGGTGCAGAAAGGGAATCAGACCAAGGGTCTGGTCAGAGGGGAGGTGGGAGAACTATTTCCCACAAAAGACGAGGAATCCATAGCCATCTCTGTGCTGATGTGACTAGTTCAAGTGGTGAGTGCCACCAAGCTGAATTTTAGTCCAGGCCTGTCCCAGTGAATCTTGTGTATTGTTAAATAAAACACATGTAAAGGAGCCCTTGCCATGCTGTGTCACTGACATTGTTATCCTTCAGCAAGTACATGGTTCCCTTCCTCCTCTGCTTGACACCTTCTTTGTCAGTAGATTTCTTGAGTTGGAATGTCTCCCTACAGATAGCCCTGTTTTCATGTAGTCATGTGCCAAGGTTAAGAAAGTTCAACCTGGCTCTTTTCCCCATTAAGACTGAGAAGTGCTTTCTCGACCCAGTTTGTTTCTTTACGTCAGGCCATGTGGCTTGAAAGGCACAGGCCACTCACCTCTTTCACTGAGTTTACCACACCAATTTAGCCTATGGCATTTTTGTCCCAGACCTCCTTTCCTCCCAGTATTTTCCGTTATACTTTTAACTGATCTAGTCACAACCTGCTCCATGGAAATTATCATGGTAACACTACATCGTATATGGTGTTTGCTGTGTGCCAGACACTGTTCCAAGCACCTTGTTTACATATATTAACTCAGTTAATCATCACAGCCACCCTGCAAGGTAGGTTCTGTAGTGAACCCAAGGTCACATAGCTAGTGAATGCTGGTGCTGAGGTTTAAACCCACAGAACCTGGCTTAAGAAGTCAGTTCTCTTAACCTGTTACACAATGCTGCCTCCCAGTTGAATCACAAACCCATATGGCTTTTCTTTCATGTAGGTAATTATCAGCATTGTAACTGGTCTCCCAGGCTGTCACGCCAGTGAACTCTGTGCTTTTCTGGTCACTCTGCATAAGGAATACGGCAGGTTAGTATGGCTACTGCCTTTGCTTTGGGGAAAGGGGTTCTATGCCTGCTGCCTGTGCACTGGGAAACCTTCAGCATCCACTGACCTTTGGTGTAATTGATATTGGCACAGTGATCATCTATCCATTTGTTTAACACATTTATACTGAGTACTTTCTGTATGCGAGACACTGCTCTAAGTATAGGGGACAAATGTACAAAACAGACTAGAAAACAGGTGGTATCTCTGCCTTCATGGAGCTTGTATTCTAGTTTTGGAAGATAGGCAATTAACCAGTTAAGAAAAATAGTACATTAGCTAGTGAAAAATGCTGTGGAGAAAATAAAGCTGAGAAGGCTATAGGAGAGCTGAGCTGGGGGACTGATTCCAGTTTTAATTGGGTACTCAGGGAAGTGGCTCAGACGGTAAAGAGTCTGCCAGCAGTGTGGGAGACCTGGGTTCGATCCCTGGGTTGGGACGATCCCCTGGAGAAGGAACTGGCAACCCACTCCAGTATTCTTGCCTGGAAGAATCCCATGGATGGAGGAGCCTGGCAGGCTACAGTCCATGGGATCGCAGAGAGTCAGACATGACTGAGCGACTTCACTTTATTCACTCACTCAGGGAAGACCTCACTGAAAAGGTGACATTTGAGCAAAGGCCTGACAATATAAAGGGATGAACCTCTGGATATCTGGGCAAGAGACCTGTTCCAGCAAGACCAGCATGGGCAAAGGCCTGGGAATTATCACCAGATTGGTTAGAACTTGAGAGCTGGTGGATGTGATCTTTCCATGGCCACAAAGGGACTGCATGAGTTTAGGTGGAACTGGGACATACTGGTTTAGATAAAATTGGAGAAATCATTCACCCATGTCTTCCATTTGGCTGACAGATTGCTAAACAAACCTTGCTGACTGAACCAGGCTTTTAATATCTAGTCAGTCTTCCTCAAAGTAAGGCAGCCTGCAGGAGACCATATAGAAGAACTGAGAAGACTGAAATCACCTAGGAGTTTGGGATTTTAGAGTGGGAGATTGTGGGGGTTGGGAAGATGAGTTTTAGAGAGATAAAGGGGAAATATTAGACCTCCTTCATAAGTACTCAATAGCTAACTAGCTCCTTCCTCATTTCCATTGCTTATGTTCTGTAAACAGTCTGAGTGCTTCACCTTACCCATTATTATTTTTATTTTTTGGCTGTGCCATGCAGTTTGTGGGATCTCAGTTCCCCAACAGGGATTGAACCTGGGCCACTACAGTGACAGTACCAAATCCTAACCACTAGGCACCAGGAAACTCTTCCCCCACCCCCTCATTCCTTATTCTTGGCAAGAATTTTACTGCGAAGTGGACTGAAACTATTTTTCTGAATGGCTCTTCAGAAACTGACTGCCTGTTCAGGAGTCTTTCTCAACTCTGAAACCTGTTGATCATGTGCTTCTCTGACCTTTCTCCCTATGACAGAGCTTTTTGTGCCAAAAGCTCCAATAGAAGTGATTTCAGGGTACAGGGCTCCACACCCAGCCAGTGCCCTCTACCTGTTTCTGGTAGTATTGCTTTCTCCTGTATGGGTTCACAAGACCAAGTCTGTGGAGTACTAGTTGCACTTGAATCCACTGGCAGAACCTTTGGGTCAGGCCCTCATGCTGAGATTATACTTTCCATTTCCAGGTGGATGGTATACCGTCAAGTCATGGACAGCTCCGAGTGTTTTCATGCTGCCCACTTCCAGAGATACCTTTCCAGTGCCCTGGAGGCCCAACAGAACCGCTCTGCCCGCCAGTCAGCCTATGTCCGCAAGAAGACCAGACTACTGGTGGTATTACAAGGGTGAGCCCTGGAAGTATTTTGGGAATAGTGGGGTAGTGTGGTGACCTTGCCATTATTTCATGTGTGGTTGAATTGGGGCACAGAATAAACTCCACATATGCACGAGAAGTGCCTAGTGTCTTTAGCAAGCAGGAACCGCTGTGGCCATCCTGTGGCCCAGAGTGACTGGTGAAGATGACACGCAAGTTTCAAGTTTGGCTTCAACGTCACATATCCTCAAAAGGCAGAGAATTGGGGAGGTTTTCTGGGCAAGATTCTTTGATAATTCTTCTAACAGTAGTGGTCCCTAAGCCTCTTCCTTTGCCACCGAAGCAAGCAAGCTTCAGCTTTTTCAGTCCTCCTCCGGTGGAGTTGCAGACAGTCCCCACACTCTAGTCTCAAGCCCCATCCACAAAGTGGCTAGGAAGGAGGAAGCAGGCGCGTCGTCCCCTGGGCCCACAGGAGAACATGCCAGATCAGGAAAACATGGGCTGTGCTCTTCACTGCTGTCATTATAGTTGGTAATAAAGAAGCTTTTGGCAGTTCTCACAAAGTGCTTTTGTGCTGTGCTGTGGTGTTTTGTTTTGTGCTCATAATAATTAGTATTTGCAACTGGCTAATTGTTTCCAGTAAAGAATAGGTCCGGTTCCAAAGCCCTATTTGGTCTCTTGGATGTGATGGTAAGAATTGGAGGAAAGCCAGGCCAGTGGTGCTGCAGGAGGCAAACAGGAATGTGTCCCCTGCCAGGCTATCTTTTCTCTTATTTAGATCTTGTTCTTACATCTGCTTTGGGCTTCCCTTCTGTTGACTCTACCTGTGGGCTTAGGTTGTGGAAGCCACAGAGCAGGAAAGCTAGAAACCACTTGTTTTCCATCATCTCTAATAATCAAAAAAATAGGTTGGCCCAGTTTCGTCACCTCCTGCCACCTTTCCAGAGTTGAACGTCAGTGGGGGTATGGACCTGGAGTCAAATTTGGTACCTTGACATTGTATAGCTGAGGTCATTTCCATCTTCTCTTACTTTAGAGAGTATTTTTGACTCCCCGTCTCTGACTGTACAAGTCTGCATAAGTGCCAGCTGTCCTTGCTGCTCTGGACTTCAGTGACAGTGTATGGCCAACCCACTTGTACTCTCAGAACCAGTAGTTGCCCAGTCACAGCCCCAGTACACTAGGAACATCTGATGGATTTCCTGCTGTGTTGCTCTCTATGACAGTGTTCTTACAGATGGGGCCCATTCCCCTGAGGCTCAGCAGGGAACACATGGCAGACTCAGTGTAGCATGTCCATCTCCTTGGAGCTGGACCTTTAAGCCCAGTATTGAGGTGAGGGGACACCCCAGAGGCTTCTCAAGTTGAGAATTTTATTTCTTGAATACGGCCTTTATTTTGATTTATAGAATTCTATGCCATCGGGCAGAGTTTTTTCTTGTCCCTACAGTGGCCTGGTCGCATTCTACTTACTGCTGCAGTGATGTTGAGCTTTGACACCAAGTGGAGTATTAGGTTGTTGTTTTAAAAATTGAATTAATGTATTTTTAAATGATAAAATTTTAGAAATGGTGGACAGATTAGTGGCTGCCAGGAACTGGGGATGGGAGTGGAGGGCGGTGGGGAGGTGGGTATGGTTATAAAAGGGCAACACGGAGGGAGCTTTGTGGTGTGAAACTGTTTAGTATCTTTACTGTGGTAGAGGAGCCTGCACAGGTGACAGAATTGTATGGAACTGAATACATATACAAATAAGTAGAACTGTAAAAATCTGAGTCTTAAAAAGTTAATTTTAAGGAATTTGAGGGACTGTGTTAGTTTATACTCTAGAATATTATAAAAATCATTCTTTATCTACATTTAAGACAAAGTATCTCTCAAAACAAAAATTGAATTAATGTAAAATGAGGCAAAATTGCAGGCTTAAATTACAAATATGAAATAGAGCCCAAAAGACACTTGTATGGAATATCTGTTGTATCAGAAGAAAGAAAGGTAAAGTCCTGCTGGGCTTTTTTTGTTTTTAAATAAAGAAAATACTGACAAGAAAGAGGCAACATGAAGAGTTAGGTTTTTGCATTCATCATGCAGTTCGGGCAGTTCAGCCAAAGTGGCCAGGTACAGACTCAGCAGCTGGATCACTGTGCTCCCTGAAATGAAAGACTTATTAAAGAAAACAGACCAATGCAGGAGCTCTTAACTTGATGAGAAAATACCAAGTCCTGCCTCAGAGCCCCAGGGTCACCTGCAGGCTTCTCTGAAGTGGGTGGGCAGTAGAGCTCTTCCTTCCATTCACTCTTGCACAGTTAGAACTAATGGCACTCGGAAGTACAGAAACACTGTAAACTGCAGGGGCTCTAAATCATGAGGTGACTTGACCCCGAGGAGGCCTGTTGCTCTCTCCTCTTTTGGTTTCCTTCTACCCTTGCTCCACTTAGCCACTCAGCAAGCGTTCCCCTCTTCTCCCACTCTGAAGCTCCAGTCCAGTAAACTAACTACTCCCTTTTTTCCCCCTAGCTACACAGATGTTATTGATGTTGTCCAGGCTCTGCAGACCCATCCAGACTCAAATGTCAAGTCCTCCTTCACCATTGGTACCATCACAGTGTGTGTGGAGCCGCTGAGCTGCTACATGGAGCACAGGTACGTACTTAGGACCACCTCCAGCCCACTGGATGTGGTGTGTTTAAATGTACAGAAAGCTATTTACCTCCCACCTACCAGTAGGCAACGCATTTTTATGTGTTTGTCTTTTGAAATGCATCAGTTTACCCTCGTGGTGTTTCTGTTTTTCAGTTGCTAAGTCATGTCCGACTCTGCAGCCCTGTGGACTGCAGCATGTCAGGCTCCTCTGTCCTCCAGTGTCTCCCATGTACTCAAATTCATGTCCATTGAATCAGTGTTGCTATCTAACCATCTCTTCCTCTCCCACCCCCTTCTCCTTTTCCCTTCAGTCTTTCCCAGCATCAGGGTCTTTTCCAATGAGTCAGCTCTTCATATCAGGTGGCCAGAATATTAAGAGCTTCAGCTTCAGCATCAGTCCTTCCAATGAGTATTCAGGGCTGATTTCCTATAGAATTGACTGGTTTGATCTCCTTGCAGTCCACAGATTCTCAAGGGTCTTCTCCAGCACCACAATTTGAAAACGTCAGTTCTTTGGCATTCAGCCTTCTTTATATTCCAGCCCTCACATCCCTACATGACTACTGGAAAAACCATAGTTTTGATCATACAGACCTTGGTTGGCAGAGTGACGTCTGCTTTTTAATATACTGTCTAGGTTTGTTATAACTTACCTTGCAAGGAGCAAGCATCTTTTAATTTCATAACTAGAGTTGCTATCTGCAGTGATTTTGGAGTCCAAGAAAATAAAATATGTCACTGCTTCCACTTTTTCCCCATCTATTTGCCGTGAAGTGGTGGGACTGTATGCCTTGATCTTAGTTTTTTGAATGTTGAGTTTCAAGCCAGCTTTTTTACTCTCCGTATGGACTGGCATCTTCTCACCACTTTTCTTTGTGCACTAAAAAGTCACCCTTCTAGGATAGTGGGACTTGAAATAAATTCTCCCAGAAAAGAAGAATACCCATGGCAGGCTTTTCTTTTCTTTATTGCAGGGAAGGGACCTTCTGTAATAAGGCACTTGGAGTACCTCACAGATACTTTTTCATGTGGTTAAGCCATCTTAAAGCATCTTACCTCAGTTAATGACATTCATTCTCACTACCAACAAATGAACTTTTTTTTCCTACTTTGGAAATAATATGACAACAACAAAGAAAATTGGGTAATAATTCACCCATAATCTCACTAACTCAATGTAATATTATAATTTTTGTGAAGTCCTTTTTTATCTTTTATATGCATACTTTTTTTTAACAGTTGTGATGTACATAAAGCTTTATATCTTTCTTAGGTTAACATATAAACATATTATGTAAGTGAACATATATCAGTCAGTCAGTTCAGTCGCTCAGTCATGTCCAACTCTTTGCGACTCCATGAACCTCAGCACACCAGGCCTCCCTGTCCATCACCAACTCCCGGAGTCCACCCAAACCCATGTCCATTGAGTCGATGATGCCATCCAGCCATGTCATCCTCTGTCGTCCCCTTCTCCTCCTGCCCTCAATCTTTCCCAGCTGCGGTTCATGGGGTCACAAAGAGTCTGACACGACTGAGCGACTGAACTGAACTGATGATCAATTTTATTACTCTGTATTCCCATTCCCAAATTGCTTTCTGAGTGGGTTTTATAGTTTATACTGCCTCAGTGGTATCTAGAATTATTTATTTCATCATCAGAGAAGTCCCCACTGAGAAGTTTCAGACATTACATTTTCCCTTTGTAGAGCTGTTTGGAGGGCTCCCCTGTTAGCTCAGCTGGTGAAGAATCCACCTGTAATGCAGGAGACCCCAGTTCAATTCCTGGGTCAGGAAGAACCCCTGGAGAAGGGATAGGCTACCCACTCTAGTATTCTTGGGCTTCCCTGGTAGCTCAGTCGGTATAAAATCTGCCTGCAGTGTGGGAGACCTGGGTTCGATCCCTGGGTTGGGAAGATCCCCTGGAGGAGGGCATGGCAACCCACTCCAGTGTTCTTGCCTGGAGAATCCCTGTGGACAGAGGAGCCTGGCAGGCTGCAGTACATGGGGTCACAGAGTTGGACACGACAGAGTGACTGAGCACAGCACACATATCACAGAGTTGTTTGGGGCTTCCCTGGTGGCTCAGATAGTAAAGAATCTACCTGCAGTGTGGGAGACATGGGTTCAGTCCCTGGGTGGAGAAGATCCTCTAGAGAAGAGAATGAGAAGGAACTGGCTACCTACTCCAGTATTCTTGCCTGTAGAATTCCAAGGACAGAGGCTGCAAAGTTTCCTTTCTCTGTAGCCTTTAGTAGAATATTTCTAAGAATGTATCCAAGGTATGTTATCATGTGGTTTTTCTGATTAGTCCATATATTATTAATCATCTCCTGGCAACTGATTGATCTATCCTTAGATCTTCATCTGAAAAAGCTTCCTTCTTATTTGAGTCCTAAGTTGATATCTTTATACTTCTCATAGAAATTACATTAAAAATTACTACCCTAATTGTCTTAAGTGATCCTAAGAAATGTCTTTACCATTCTCCCTTCTCATTAGCTCTGCTTTCTCTAGGTTCTGCTTTCTCATTAAAAAAAAAAAGCTATTTTTTCTTATACCTCAAGGTAGGTTATTGTAGTGAATTCTGAGCACCACCATTGTACTTGAGAATGCTGTGTAGACTCTTATATGCCACTTTTTCTACCATCCATGCCTCTTCTTTTTCTCAAGTTTTTAGTTAAAGATGAATCAAGCAGAAAGAGGTCTAACATGGGACTGGACACTATCAGAGATACTAACATAGAAAGGTAGGAAAAGATAGTAATAAGCAAAGAACTAGACAAATACTGTTCTATACCATCAAGAAAAAGTTAAGAAGAAAAACTAATAGAGTGGCGTGGGAAGAGTTCAAGAAAGAAGTGTTAAAGGTCTGGGGAAATGGGAAGGCGGGATCTTCCTGTAGTAATGAAAATGTTTCTAAAATGAAATTGTGGCAGTGTTTGCACAGCTCTGTAAATTTACTAAAAAAAAACAAAACAAAACATTGAACCGTACACTTTAAATGAGTGAATTTTGTGCTATGCTGATTATATCTCAATAAAACTGTTAATTAGAAACAATCAGGGACTTCCCCATGGCTCAGTGGTAAGGAATCCACTTGCCAGTGCTAGAGACATTGGTTCAATCCCTGATCCAGGAAGATCTTATATGCCGCAGGGCAACTAAGCCTGTGCTCTGGAGGTAGTGAGTCACACCACTGAGCCCACATGCTGCAGCTGCTGAAGCCAATGTGCTCTAGAGCCTGTACTCCACAGCAACTTTTCCCTAGTTGCAATGAGCAGAGAGAAGCCTGCTCATTGAAACTAGGGAAAAGCCCACACAGCAACAAAGACCCAGCACAGCCAAAATATAAATTAAAAAAAAAACTCATTGCACATCGAGTCAGAGGTTACTGATTCAATCCGTGGTTGGGGAACTTTTCCCTAGTTGCAATGAGCAGAAAGAAGCCTGCTCATTGCAACTAGGGAAAAGCCTGCACAGCAACAAAGACCCAGCGCAGCCAAAATATAAATTAAAAAAAAAAAGCTCACTGCACATCGAGTCAGAGGTTACTGATTCAATCCATGGTTGGGGAACTAGGGTCCTGCATGCTCTGTGATGTGGCAAAAAAAAAAAAAAAAAAAAAGACTAGAACGTTATTAAATAACATTAATCTCATTCCATTAAGAAAAGAATTAGGGTGGGAGGGAGGTTCAAGAGACAAGAGGAAGGGGAAATATGTATACTTATGGCTGATTCACAATTGTCATATGGCAGAAATTGTAAAGCATTTATCCTCCAATTAAAAATTAAAAAAGCAGTAACACATTTACTTAAGAAAGTCTAAAATGAATTGAAAAAGGTAATCATATGCAAAAACATAGAACACTTTACTAATTGTAAAATTTTAAAAATGGTTGGTAAATTTCTTTAATTTCTGATATAAAACTTAAAGGTAGAACTATTAAAGTAAATATAACATGGACTTCCTTGGTGGCACAGTGGATAAGAATCCACCTGCCAACACAGAGAACACTGGTTCAATCCCTGGTCTGGAGATTCCACATTCCACAGAGTGACTAATCCTATGTGCCACAACTACTGAACCTGCACTCTAGAGCCCACGAGCAGCAACTGCTGAGCTTTCGTGCTGCAACTATTGAGTCTTGTATGCCTTGGAACCCATGTTCCACAAGAGAAGGCGCCTCGATGAGAAGCCACCTCAGTGAGAAGCCACACACCACGACAAAGTGTAACCCCTACTCACCGCAGCTAGAGAAAGTGCACGAAAAGCCACAAAGACCTAGTGCATTCAGAAAATAAATATAAAAAAACATGCTAATGGATACACAATACATATATGTATTTATTAAAGTATTATTAAATGACAGAAGTAGTAAAAAGATTAAGGGACCAGTGTTAAGCCCATACATTTGTAAAAAGAAAAAAAGTCCAGGAATTCCCTGGAAGTTCAAGAAACCTAGATGTCCATCAACAGATGAATGAATAAAGAAGTTGTGGTACATATACACAATGGAATATTACTCAGCCATAAAAAGGAATGGATTTGAGTCACTTCTAGTGAGGTAGATGAACCTAGAGCCTGTTATACAGAGTGAAACGGGCAGTGAAAGTGCTGAACCTGTTGCCTGGGTTCGATCCCTAGTCGGGGAACTAAGATCCCACCAGCTACATGTCATGGTCAAAAAAAGAAAGAAAAGAAATCCTTATAAGGCCAACTGTGGTAGATTAAAATTCTGGCCATACATTAAAACGTGTATATTATCATATGTGAAACAAATCGCCAGTCCAGGTTTGATGCATGATACAGGATGCTCGGGGCTGGTGCACTGGAATGACCCAGAGGGATGGTTTGGGGAGGGAGGTGGGAGGGGGGTTCAGGATGGGGAACACATGTACACCTGTGGCGGATTCATGTCAATGTATGGCAGAACCAATACAATATTGTAATTAGCCACCAATTAAAATAAATAAATTTATATTAAAAAAAAATTCTGGGCATAGCAAAAGCAGCCCTTCCCATCGGGACTTAAGTTGAATCTACTTTTCACCCTTTGAATCTTGGCTCAGGCATTGTGACTTGGCTTTGGCCAGTGGGTCCTCAAGAAGCATGAAACAAGCCAAGGCTTGAAAAGCATTTTACACTTTGGGGCTTGCCCTCTCTTGCTTCTGGGAGTTAAGAACCACCATCTGAAGAGGCTGTTGGAGGGTGAAAGACCATGTAGATAGAGAGCCCCAGCCATCCATTCCTACCATCTAGACCAAGACCACTGTTGGGCCTGTGAGTGAGACCATCTTAAAGAGTCATCACCCCCCCTAAGCTATACCCAGGCTGAAACAACTGCCCATTCAACCTATAGAATCATGAGAAATAATAAATCATTCTTATTTTAAGCCACTTAGTTTTGGGGTGATTTACTATGTTGCAACTTGTGTAGGAAAATAGGTACTTTCGTATACTTTTTTCCCCCATACTGTTGATAGGAATGTAAAATGATTTAATCTCTTTGGAGTCAAATATGGCCATTCCATTGCTAGAATTTTATTATACAGTCATATTTTTAGAAATGTGCAAAGATATATATGTCTATATAGGGGTATTTGTTTCAGGCTGAATTTTTATTTTTTATTTATATATTTTTTTTAAAGTTGTGAGTTTAAATTTTATTCAGGGTCTTTACTGAGGACTATAGTCCAGGACACAGGTCTGAGGAATTTAGGCAGAATAATTAATTCTGAACTGTAGAGGCCACTCCAGCATGTTTAGTTGGGGAGGAATTTACTAATGGACAAAATAGCTTGAAAAGCCCCTGGGAGGGTCAGACTGTATTGATGAGGCATCCAGGTGGAACACTCAAACTTCAGTAGCGCTGCCCCAGTGAGATCCCCATCAGGCTGTCTGAGGCTATCTCAGTCACTTCTTCCACCAGAAAATGGAGTCTGCTTCCAATACATCCCCTCATTCACTGTGTTCTTTGCTACTTGGAGTCTCGTTGGTAAAACTTAGGTCATATGCTTATACCAGATGGCAGGAAGGGCCAGAAAAGCAGTTTTCTGCCATTTATTTGAAGGACAAGCTTCCTCAATCCAAGTCTGGGAAAAGTGTTTAGAAGGTATGGACAGTCTGAAATATAATAGATGTGCTCTATGGTGTTCAAGACAATAATGTTAATAATATCAAATGGAAATAACCCAAATGCTCATTAGTAAGTGGTTCAATTTGAGGATATTCATATAATGGAAGCAGGTGGCACAGTGGTAAAGAATGCCTACCAGTGCAGGAGACACAAGAGATGCAGATTTGATCCCTGAGTTGGGAAGATCCCCTGGAGAAAGAAATGGCAACCCACTCCAGTATTCTTGCCTGGAAAATCCCATGGACAGAGAAGCCTGGTGGGGTATAGCCCATGGGGTCACAAAAATTCAGACACAGTTTAGTGAATGAGCGTGTGTAATGGAATACTATGCAGGCATTTTTTTAAGTTAGGTAGATTTTATGTACTGATATGGAAAATGCCCATTTGTGAAGTGAGAAAAGCAAATTACCAAAACAATATGTATTCTTTAAATGTCTATATGACTAAACATAGAAAGTATCTGGAGGAATACATCCCAAACTGTGAATAGTGGTTTCTTCTGGGAAATGGTTAGTTCCTTGGGGGCAGATGTTGGATGATGTGTAAAACATTTGATATTTTATAGTACCATGTATATTGCTTCTTTTAATATAACAGCTTTATTGAAATGTAATACACATATTATAAAATTCACTGTTTTAAAATGTCCCTTCCAGTCACTTCCCATTTCTTTTTTTTCCCAGTCCCTGGCAACTAGTCTACTTTCTGTTTCTGTGGATATGCTTATTCTGGATATGTTCGTATATGTTGCCTTTTGTGCCTGGCTTCTTTCAAGGTTCATCTATGCTGTGGCATGTGTCAGTGTTTTGTTCCTTTTTATGGACAAATATGCCATTGTATAGATATATCACATCTTTTTTATCCACTCATCAGTTGATGGACATTAGAGTTTTTTACATTTGGCTATCATAAATATACTGCTATGAATGTTTATGTTTAAGTTTTAATATGGTCATATGTTTTTCTGTTCTCTTGGGTAGAATTGTTGGGTCATATAGTAACTATTTAACTTTTGGAGGAACTACAAACTGTTATCCAAAGCCATTGCACCATTTGCATCCTCACCAGCAATATATGAGGGTTCCCATTTCTCCACGTCTTTACCAATACTTGTTATTGTCTGTCTTCAGTAATATTACAGTTTTAGGGGCTTTCCCAGTGGTCCAGTTAAGAATCTGCCTTGTAATGCAAAAGAAAGAGGAGGAAAAAAATACATTACAGTTTAGAAAGGAGGATGATATGTATAGAAGGAAAGGAATTGAGCTATCATTTGTTTTCTGCTGTTTTTTAGACACTGTGATGCTTTACCTCTTTCAGTCCTCAAAATCCCTTTAAGTATTTTGGGAGGCATTTAAGGTAAGCATCATTACCATGTTTTACCATGAGGAAGCTGATGCTCAGAAAAGTTAAATAATTTCCCGAATGCCACATCCATGGCATGTACACAGTCAGTCATGATATGGGGTGGGAAGTACTATAATAAAAAATTCATGTAATTTTACAAGAATTGTTAAAAACAGTGATATCTCAATGAGAAGTTGCATAAATGTGCAAGTCCGTGTGTTGAGTATTTTCTTTGCAGCTCTTTAAAGTGAGTAACTTAATGACCCTCTAGCCTGTCAGAGGTTTAAAATACGAGCTTCCAACCTGTGACTGGATAAGATGCATGGAGAGGGAGCATTGCTCAATTTTGTCTCAGATGCTACTGGTATGAATTGCTGTGCACTGCTGTGGGAAAGCAAGCAGGACACTGAGAAGGGCTTTTAAGGCATATACTGTAAAGTCACAGGAACATCATCGAAAAACCTACAAATAATAAATGCTGGAGAGGATGTGGAGAAAAGGGAACCCTCTTACACTGTTGGTGGGAATGTAAATTGACACAGCCACAATGGAGTTTGTGGATGGAACAGTTTGGAAATTTCTTTTAAAAACTAGGGATAAAACCTACCATGTCATCCAGCAATCCCACTACTGGGCATATACCCTGAGAAAGCCTTTCTAAAAGACACATGTACCCCAGTGTTCATTGCAGTACTGTTTACAGAAGGCAGGTCATGGAAGCAATCTAGCTGTTCATTGATAGATGAATGGATAAAGCAGTTGTGGTACATATATACAATGGAATACTATTCAGCCATAAAAAGGAATGAATTTGAGTCAGTTCCTAGTCAAGTGAATGAACCCAGAGCCTGTTATACAGAGTTAAGTAAGTCAGAAAGAGACAAATGTCGTACATTAACGCCTATATTGGAAATCTAGAAAAATGGTCTTGATGAACCTGTTTGTAGGACAGCAGTAGAGACAAAGACATGAAGAACAGACTTGTGGACACAGTGAGGGAGGCAGAGAGGGAGATGAATTGAGAGAGTAGCACTGAAGCATATGTAAAATAGATAGCCAGTGAGAATTTGCTGCATGACACAGGAAGCTCAAGCCAGTGCTCTGTGACAGCCTAGAGGGGTGGGATGGGGTGGGAGGTGGGAGGGAGTTTCAAGAGAGAGGGGTCATATATATACCTATGGCTGATTCATGTTGATGCATGGTAGAAACCAACACAACATTGTAACAGTTATTCTCCAATTATAAATAAATTTAAAAAGTTACAGGCACTTACTTGAGGGGACAGACATTTTCTAAGAATGCATTTGTGGACTTTCCTGGTGGTCCAGTGGTTAAGAATCTGCCAATGCAGAGGACATGGGTTCAATCCCTGGTCTGGAAAGTTTCCACATGCTGTGGGGCAACTAAGCCTGAGCACTGCAGCTACTGAAGCCCAAGTGCCCTATAGCCCATGCTGTGCAACAAGAGAAGCCACTGCAATGAGAAGCCAGCACACTGCAACTAGAGAGTAGCCCCTACTCACCACAACTAAAGAAAGCCTATGCATAGCAATGAAGACCCAGCACAGCCAAAAGTAAATACTTTTTTTAAAGAATACATTTGCTCTGCAGCTGACCCTTCAGTGGACTATGAGTACAGTGAAGTCAGTGAGCTCTATTCTTGGGAGACTCAAGTGAGGATCTCTCTCTCTTTGTTCTGGGGCTCCTAACCTTATTCAGAGCACATCGGGGTTCCTCTGTGGAATTCTTTAGAAACCGTGAAGGAATCAGGCAGGTGAACTAGATCCACAGCCCAAAGTTTTACTTACCCAAGTGGCTCACTCATCCACCAAATTTGGTTCCAAATGGTGTGTGTCTGAGCATTGTCAAACTCAAATTAAAAAATGAAGATTTGCCACCACCAAGGAAATTGCAAGAGAAAAACTCCCCTAAGTGTTTTGAACAGCATTAATACCTGCCAACTGGACAAGCAACAATTCAGAGGGTGACTTCAGCAAACATCTTACTTGCAGGGGTAGACAGCACAGGAGCTTTGTGGTGTTAAACAAACCTGGGCCCCTGTGTAAACCCTCCCATTTCCTAGCTGCAGGTAGGACCTTCGGAGAAGGCAATGGCACCCCACTCCAGTACTTTTGCCTGGAAAATCCCATTGATGGAGGAGCCTGGTAGGCTGTAGTCCATGGGGTCGCTAGAGTCGGACATGACTGAGCGACTTTACTTTCACTTTGCACTTTCATGCATTGGAGAAGGAAATGGCAACCCACTCCACTGTTCTTGCTTGGAAAATCCCAGGGACGGGGAAGCCTGGTGGGCTGCCATCTATGGGGTCGCACAGAGTCGGACACGACTGACACGACTTAGCAGCAGCAGCAGCAGGTAGGACCTTGGGCCAAGTGCTTAGCTTGCTTAGCCACCATGAACCCACTGTTTGCAGCTTTTAAGTACCCAAGGCACAGGGTGGATGTGAGAATAAAATTGTATATGTGAACTGCTTGCCCAGTGCCCAGTCAAAGCCTTTGATGAAAGATAGCTCTTATTAGTATTGGCTTTCTTCACCAAGAACAGCACTGTGGTGTTTTAGAAGTTTTAAAACACTAAGAATATTGAGTTTTTCTCTGGAGCTTACTACAGAGCTACAGTTGTTAACTCATACTTTGAATTAGTCTATCTATTAGTCTATCCTCAATCTATTCAGTCAGTCTCCTACATTTCATTCACCATTCGAGTTTAGAATAAGGTTAAAGGGTGCGGGGTCTTCTGTGGTGGTCCAGTGGTTAAGAATCCTCCTTGTAATGTAATGTAATCCTCCTTGTAATGCAGGTTTGACCCCTGACCCATGAACTAAGATCCCACATGTTGTGGGGCATCTAAGCCTGTGTGCCACAGCTAGAGAGTCTGCATGCCATAATGAAAGATCCCGCTTGACACAACACCAGACACAGCCAAATAAATAAACAAACACTTTTTAAAAAAGATTAAAGGGGAACCCGGATTTAGTTGTGCACATAACAGGAAATATGGCAACTTTGTTGTTGAAGGCCCTTGGCAGAATTAGGCAAGTGTAATTTTTCTCATTTTCCCTTGAAAGTTTCCCTGTACTAACAGGACAGTATCTCTCCAGGGTAAAAGAAAAAGACCAATCTCTCTTTCTCCATTTCCTATAGTCTTGGTAGTTGAACAGGAATCTCCTGTTCAACATTCCACCAAGAGTTGGCCATGTTGGGACTCTTTTAGGGTTTCTGGCTTAGGGAACTCTGGTTCAAAACTATGAATACCTTTTGAATAACCATGGCCATCCTTAATGTTCAGTGTTGCCTGCCAGTTGCCCCACTGAGTAAGCCATTTTATATGTTAGTGATAGTCAAAATTTTGCGAGAAATCAGTGAAAATTCTGAGATTAATTGTTTTAAATATTTGTTTTCTCTCCGTAGATTCCTGTTTCCTAAATTTCTTGACCAGTGTTCGCAAGGTAAGCAATGTACTCTATATCCTGCTTGCATGCCTTTCAAAGTCTGTTTAGAGGCAACAGACTTTTCTTCATGTTCCCACCTACCATTCTGAAATCTAAAACAGAACTGATCCAGGGAAAACTGTGGCATTTTTTGCTGTTATCTTATTTGATAGGTGGATTTCTTCTAAGAGTTTGTCTCAATGATAATAAATTGCCATGTCAACACCTCTTTTGAGCTGCGCTTAACTCTGCCTTCCGTTCCAACTAATGTCAGTTGACTGAATAAGTATTCCTAGCCTTCGAATCAGCATGATTTTGAAGCATTTCTCCTGTCCCATGAGTGCAGAGTATGGCCCAGTAGAACCTTCTCCTTTAACCCTCTGCTGCATACACTGAGATTTTCCACATCTGCTTATATATAGAAAAATCCACCTATCTTTAGGTTGTACTCAACCTTGCATTGTCCTACCATCTTGCAGTCTGGAAGCAGCACTTTTTAGTCAGATTAGCTATAGTGGCTGGAAACCCAGAATAAATTCTAAATTTCCTACAGTAGTGATAAAATGCTTATTGTTGTCAGAAGACCTGGGGTCTGGGCTTCCTGAAGCAGCCCAGCAAGTAGAAATCAGATGGAAGAAAATAACTCAGTGTCCCCAGCACAGTTCTGCCCTGCTGATCCCATTGCCAGTCTACAGGGAATGGGGACAACAGAGCATTAGCAGAGCTGTTGTCTTGGGAAAGAGCTGAGCTGGAGGCTGTGCAGAGCAGGAGACTGGGTCACTGGAGAGAAGAATTTATGTGTTCGGCTGCTGCACTGAGGAGTCTCAAGTCCAGCTTTTTAGAGGCCCTTGTTGCTTTTTAGGCACTGCACCCTAGAAACAGAGTTGAATGGAGGTTAGCTGGGTCTATCCACAGGGTCCACCCAAGGTAGATCAAAGAGATTTTTGAGGGGCTGGGTCAATAGGATGTGGTAACAGGCTGGATGGAGGACATTGAAACAAGACGTATCTGGAATGACTTCTAGGTTTCAAGCTTGGGAGATTGGGAAAGTTGATGGTACATATCCTTGAAATAGACTACATAGGAAAAAACATAGGTCCAGGAGATAACCAAGGAGAGCTGTCTGGTCCTTTGATAAATGCTTGGAAGTCATCATCAAAGCCAAGGGTGTGGGCTATAGTCTGCCCCATGTCCACCACCTGATCACATGGTGTTTGCCACCCTAGTGCCACTTGGCTTCTTGACACTTTCTCCTTCAGTGGCCTTCTCCCTTTTTTGCATGTGGGAAAAGCGATCAGGCTGCCTTGGCAAAGAACCTTAGGGAAGTGCTCTATCTTTACCATCCATGAACCTGGGCCAATATTCCAAGAGGATAGCCCTTTTAAGCCAAGACAGGATGAGTTCTGTCTGGCATTTGGTAGGCATATTTCATTAAAAGAGCCTTCCAACTCATTGTTCAAAGGCAATGTATGTCAATTCTGTGCTTATATAAAGAAAGCTAGGGTGAATTCCCTGGTTGCCCAGTGGTTAGGACTTGATGCCTTCACTACCACAGCCCAAATTCAGTCCCTCGTCAGGGAACTTAAAGCTAGGGATGTGATCAGATGTGGACAGGTGCCTTTGAGACCATATATGCTGTTTTCTGAAGTGCAAGGGGCTGGTTAAGTGGTAGTGCCTTAGTAAACATCTTCCCCTTACATCTGGGCACAGAGGACCCTATAGACTAATCTGACCTGGTTCACCATGAGCACTGGCCTTCTGGGAAAACAGGAGATAAGGGCAAGTATTTCTTTCTCCTCGGAGATTTAGTGCCTCTCTTAGAGGTGGAATCTGCCACCGGTAGACAAACATTTCATGTCCCCAGGGAGCATTTGCCTCCTTTGCTCCTGTTCATAAGTCAAGCTCTGATTCATTGCTTTTATAACAAGGGATTATTTTACAGTGAGAAAAGCACTGTATTGCAACCACAAAATGATGTGTATTACAGAAATCCAAGGATTAGGGAATAATCTCAGTGCTTAAACGACCAGCACAGCTCATTATAATGCTAGCTTTAAAGCAGAGAGCAGACATTTTGCTCCCATGATCTACTTTTAGAAGTATCTATATGGTGGAGGAAATGGCAACCCACTCCAGTATTCTTGCCTGGAGAATCTCATGGACAGGGCAGCCTGGCTGGCTACAATCCATGGGGTCGCTAAGAGTCAGGCACAACTTAGCAACTACACAGATATAGAAGACAAACTGGTGGTTACCAAAGGAGAGACAAAAGTGTTGTGGGACAAATTACGTGAATGGGATTAAGAAATTAAAAACTCCTATGTATAAACAGCAACAAGTTTATATTGTATCAGATAAAGAATTATAGCCATTATTGTATAATAACATTCAATGGAGTATAATCTGTAAAAATACTGAATCACTGTGCTGTATACGTGAAACTAGTATAATATTGTAAATCTTCTATACTACAATTTAATAATTAAAAAATTATCAAAAAAGAAATATCTATAGATTTTTGAGGTTTGATTTCTTCTAGGCTGCTGGAAGCCTTTAGCCAGACTGAGATGGTCAAACAGACCTCAGAGATGTTTCTCCACTTTTGGGAATGGGCCAGGCCAGGCTGCCTGCTCACTCACAGCCCAGGCTTGTGAGGCATTGGCTAAATCAGAGTATCCATTCCTTTGTACATAGCAGGAGGATGGCCCAAGCAGGATGAAACTGCCCACGATGGCCTCTTCACCTTGTGCTCCAGATAACTGCTGTACCTTGCCTTAATGATGGCATTTCCTCTTGGCAGGTAGCAGTTTGCATAGCTGGCCTAAGGAATGCTGGGGATAATCCTTTTGCTTGTTTCTCCATAAAGCAAAGCCCCTTTTCTATGTCCAATTCCTGACCTAGAATCCAAAGCCCACAGGGTTTGTCTACATGATACTAATGGGGAAACAGGACTTTGAGAAGGTGTCTGTCAGAGACTCAGACCCTAACTTTTTCTCAGGCAGGCCAAGCCTGTGCTTGTGATTCTGGTGCATGCTGCTCAGGTTGGCATGTTTGCAGTAGACTGACTCTTCAGTTTCTTTTGCCCAAGAAGATACTAAATAGAATCCAAGGGCCTTTGCAGATCTCTCAGCCTTTCCTGGCTCCTCACTGCAAGATACACCACAGCTATTCTTGTCTTCACCCTGGGACTTTCATGGACCCTTGCAGGAGCTGGCTCTCATAACTGCCCTCTCTGGAATGTGCTGACCCTTCTAGAACCCTACCTACTTCCCCACTGTGCCACATTCTGGGCCTGGCTGCCTAGTCTTGTCTTACTTAGTTTCCAGAGGCCCCAGCCACTTCCTGTAGCTGCACCAGGACATGGGGTTCTGGCAGTAAGCTCACCAGACTGTCCTCATTGCCTGCCCGCAGCCTCCAGAGTGACCTTTTTAATGGGAATGGAAGCACAGGCACTGCCAGTGCCACCTTTCTTAGGAGGCTTCTCTGACACTCTGACTGCAGATGGTCCATCTTAATGTTAAAGCTTATGACAAGGAAGCCATGTGAGCAGCCTTTTTAAAACTGAATAAACAAAAAGTAAACATATTCTACATTTGAATTTCTAAGTCTTATGCTATTACCATATCTAAGCCATACGTGAAAACCTAGGAGATAGACGTTGTAAGTGTGGAAGAAGTTGTTAAGAAAATATGGTTTTGTATATTCCTGTATACTTGTATATGCATAGACCATCTGAGGAGACATACCCCAAATCTGCTTATTAGTGGTTGCCTCTGGGGAGAAGTAAGGTTCAGGATGCCAGAGAAAGGAAGAAGAAACTTTATGCTGAACCCTTTCATACCTTAATGAATTTTGCACCAAAATATGTATATCTAATCTTAGCTACCTTTTAAAATGGCTGCCTGATGAATGATACTTGCTCAGATTTGCAAGTGGGAAAATTTTTAGCATGTGGGTACCCACAGCTTAGTTGCTTAGGCAGCTGCCTCAGAGGTCAGGTTGCACATGCCTTTTATTAGTTCATTTATTCATCTGTTCAGCAAATCTTTATCCTATACCTGCTCTAACCCAGTCCTAAGGGATTAGGAAAGTCTTCTGGAAGGATGCTGTTTAAATTGTCTACAACCTGAAGTAGGAGTTGGTCCTTCAAAATAGAAAGGAGGGAAAAGATAGTTCCAGACAGAAGAAACAGCAGGAAAGAAGACCTGATGGTGACTAGAGCCTTGAAGAAGTGCAGCATGCGGGTAGGTCAGACTGGCCAAAAAGTTTAGATATCAGCCTACAAGTAATGGGGATGCTGTAAATGTGTTAAGTGGGGAAATGATTTGATCAGATTTATGTTTTTGAAAGATTACTCTGACTACAGGAGAAAGAATGAATTGAAGTAAAGGAAGCCTGGAAGTAGAGAGAATGAGCACAGAGCTAGTAAAGAGCAGTGGTCTAAACTAGGCAAATGGTAGCAGGGACTGAGAGTGGAGGATGGACTATGGCCCAGGTTTGGGGAATTCAGCAGTCAGTGTGACCTTACCAAGTGACCACTTGAATGTCAGGGGAAGCCACCGAGAAAACTCACCTTTGAATCCTCAGAGGTCTCTCAAGCACTCTGCAGAGGCAGATGGGCTGTATTTGCCTAAGGCTGACTGACTTGCTGTGGAGCACTAACACATACTTGAGAAGGGCAGGACTCATGTCTCTGAACCAAAAAGCCAATAGATTCCCAAACAGCTTGTTAAGCACCCAGGAAGCAGATTCTGTACTCAGCAGTCAAGCCTTACTTCCTGACATTTACAATCTTAGACATATTGTATACCTTTTGTGTACATCATGCTAAATGCCGGGCTGGATGAATCACAAACTAGCATCAAGATTGCTGGGAAAAATAACAACCTCAGCTATGAAGATGATACCATTTTAATGGCAGAAAGTGAAGACAAACTAGAGTCTCTTGAAAAGGGTGAAAGAGGAGAATGAAAAAGCTGGCTTGAAACTCAACAGTTGAAAAAAAATCAAGATTGTGACAAACAGAAAGAGAAAAAGTGGAAAGAGTGACAGATTTTATTTTGGGGCAAAATTTTTATTTTTCAAAATCATTGTGGATGGTGACTGCAGCCATGAAATTAAAAGATGCTACTCCTAGGAGAGAAAGCTATGACAAACCCAGATCACATTTTAAAAAGTAGAGACATCACTTTGCCAACAAAGGTCTATATAGTCAAAGCTATGGTTTTTCCAGCAGTCATGTATGGATGTGAGAGTTGGACTATACAGAAGGCTGAATGCCAAAGAATTGATGTTTTTCTAATTGTGGTGCTGGAAAAGATCTTGACAGTCCGTTGGACCGCAAAGACATCCAACCCAGTCAGTCCTAAAGGAAATCGACCTTGAATATTCATTGGAAGGACTGATGCTGAAACTGAAGCTCCAGTACTTTGGCCACCTGCTGTGAAGAGTCAACTCAATGATGCTGGGAAAGATTGAAGGCAAGAGCAGAAGGGGACAACAGAGGATGATATGGTTGCATGGCATCATCAACTCAATGGACATGAGTTTGAGCAAACTCTGGGAGATGGTGATGGACAGGAAAGCCTGGCATGCTGCAGTCCATGGAGTCACAAAGAGATGGATATGATTTAGCAACTGAACAATGACAACATACCCTTTGTGTATGCCTTGTCCCCATCATAACACATGACCATTGACATGAATCTCCTAACCCCTGCTCCCTGGTTGTGAATGGAATATAGTTATGAGGTTAGAGTCAATCTTTAGAGTTTGGGAACACTTTTTAAGTATGATTGGTGAGAGGAAGTATCACTGACTTCTGCCCCAGACCAGAGGCAAAGGCCGAGGCCAGGGGTCCTGGAAGCTGCTTTCAAACTAGTGGTAGCCACTCATCTAAACCATGGGCTCAGTAATCTAGGCTGGTGAGAGTCACGTGATTTAGCTTCCTGTGTGTTGCTGTGGCTAACTAAGGTCCACGTGCAATGGCCATCCCTGTCCGTCTGAGGAATGGATCAGTCCAGTCTCCTTGGTATAGATGGTGGTGCTGGTGGTAGTGTCAGGTTACATTTAATGAGTTCTTTCTTTCTGTAGCCTGTGATAAGCATTTCACTGCTAACCTGGAGGTACATGTTCCCATCTAACAGAGGAGGATTTAGGGCTCAGAGAGAAAGTTGAGCAGCTTGCCTAATGTTACCTATGAATAATTAGTAGAACCCAGAATTCAAACTCAGATTTTCTTGACTCTAAAACTCCTGCTTTCATCTTTATACTGTCTTTTTTTACAAATAAGAAGAAGATAAATAAAAAATATAAATCATATTTTAAGCATTGCCCATGTTATTCAAAGGAGCTCTCCTAAGTTTAGAGAAAGGGAGACAGCAGGGTGGCATGAGGGGTGGATTGGACTGGTAAGGTATTAGAGAAGATCTTAAAGAAGAAGTAAGCTAGTGAACAAAGTACAGAATAGTATAATATGCCACTAATCATGGGGGAAATGTATATATGCACATTTGCTTGTATAAACTCGGCATATACCTGGAAGAAGACTCTGATAAATGTGGTTGTCTTCAGGAAAAGGTAGTAGGTAGCTGGGGAGAAAGGGAATTTGTTTTGTCTTGTGAACTTTTCCATACATTATGACTTTTGCCCTCAGAAACTAAGTATAGCTAATTTTTTAAAAAACCAAACACTTTATTGAAGTAAATAGTATTAATGAGTCCTCTGTACTGAATCTTATTATTCAGAGTCCTAGTTACATGGTTATTTAGGAAAGCTGAAGTCTTAGAACTTAGAGACATTGCTGCTGCTGCATCGCTTCAGTCGTGTCCGACTCTGTGGGACCTCATAGACGGCAGCCCGCAAAGCTCCCCCGTCCCCGGGATTCTCCAGGCAAGAATACTGGAGTGGGTTGCCATTTCCTTCTCCAATGCATGGAAGTGAAAAGTGAAAGTGAAGTCGCTCAGTTGTGTCCGACTCTTAGCGACCCCATGGACTGCAGCCTACCAGGCTCCTCCATCCATGGGATTTTCCAGGCAAGAGTACTGGAGTGGGGTGCCATTGCCTTCTCCTTAGAGACATTATGTGAACTAATTATTTATAAAACTAGTCTCTGTTAGTGAAAAGATTAATGATGAGCATTAAATCTTTTTAGATACAAGACTAATTACAACATCTATGAGAATGCTATTAAAAAATAGAATATAAATGTTGAAAATCTCAAAAACCTATAAATGAACTCATATTTAATAAAATATTAGGAAGCAGTAAGAGAGAGAGATTATCTTTACATTTTCTCAAGTGGGAGATCAGTAAATTTTAAAGCTGTTAAATCAAGTTATAAAGAGTATTTATACTCTTTAAAGATATAAAAATATCTACTTGGAGAAACTATAAAATTATCAATATAACCAGCCAGAATGTGATAGTGGAGAAATGGGATGAATTTAAAGGTATATGAACTTCCCTGTCTCATGAGGAAAACTCAAAAGACATTGTTTAAAGGTGACAGGATAGCTATCGTAAGAACTTAAAACAGACTGTACTTATCAGAAGGAACGCAGAAAACGATGTAGAATCATACTGGTAAAGGTTTAAAAAAATGTTTTTAAACAGAATTCAACATAAACAAGGTGATAGAACCAAAGTACCATTAAATATTAAGTGGGATGTACTGTGCGCTCAGTCATGTCCAACTTTTTGTGACCCCATGGACCATGGCCCACCAGGCTCCTCTCTGTCCATGGAATTCTCCAGGCAAGAATACTGGAGTGGGTTTCCATTTCCTTCTCTGTAAGTGGGTTAAACACCTATCAAAAGAAAAATTATCTCAGGTTAAACCAAAAAATCAAATCTAAATTATATGATGTTGTACACAAGATCATCTAAAACTACGGATGGTGATAAAAGAATGGGCAAAGATATGACAGACGAATGCAAACAAAAAGAGGTGATGTTAATAACAGCAGAGTTGAATTTGTTATTGTTGTTCAGTTGCTAGGTCTTGTCTGACTCTTTGCCACCCGAAGGGCTGCAGCACACTAGGCACCCCTGTCCTTTACTGTCTCCTGGAGTTTGTTCAGGTTCATGTCCATTGAGTTGGTGATGCTATCTATCTCTTCCATGGCTACCCCTCCTCTAAGGGAGGCCATAATCTTAGTTTTTTGTATGTTGAAGTCTTATGCCAGCTTTTTCACTTTCTTCTTTCACGTTCATAAAGAAGTTCCTTACTTCCTCTTTGCCTTCTGCCATTAGTGTGGTATAATCTGAATATTTGAGGTTGTTGATATTTCTTCCAGGTATCTTGGTTCCAGCTTGCGCTTCATCCAGCCCCTCATTTTGCATGATTTACTCTGCATATAAGTTAAATAAGCAGGGTGACAATATACAGCCTTGATCTTTTATCTTCTTCATCCACTAATGGACACTTAGGTTGTTGGTTGTTTCTATAGCTTGGCTATTGTGAATAATGCTGCAATGAACATGGATGTGCAAATAGCTCTTCAAGATAGTGATTTCATTTCTTTCTGATGTAAGCCCAGAAGTGGAATTGTTGGATCATGTGGTGGTTTTATTTTTAATTTTTTGAGGACTCTTCATCCTATTTTTCATAGTAGCTGTACCACTATAGCGTTTACATTCCCAAAAACAGGGCACAAGTTTCCCTTTTCTCCACATCCTCACCAACTTTTGTTATTTCTTGTCTTTTTGAAAAACATAGCCATTCTAACAGGTGTAAGGTGCTATCTTATTGTGGCTTTTTAAAATAACGAATTAAGCATTCAACTTAAGTTTGAAAAAGAACAAGAACTTTTTTTAAAAAAATTGAAGCTGTAAAACAGTATCTAGCCTGTTAAAGAACACTATGGAAAAAAAAAAAAAAGAACACTATGGAGATTCTATTAGCAAAATCTAGACTACAAGAAATATACAAGAAGCAGTTCTTCAACAAATAAGTCACAGAGAAATAAGAAGAAACTATAGATTGAAAGCAAATTATGTGATATATCAATGAAATATAATATAGGGGCTTTGGTTCCTTGTTCCAAACAATTAACTCTAAGAAAATATTCTTGAGTCAGAAAAATTTTAATATGGACTAGATATTTTATATTAAGAATTTATTGCTTAATCATTCTTTTTTTTTTTTTTCAAAATTTATGTATTTACTTATGGCTGTGCTGGATCTCTGTTGCTGCCCGTGGGCTTTCTCTAGTTGCATAGAGCAGGGGCTCCTCTTCACTGTGGTAGAGGGGCTTCTCATTGCAGTGGCTTCTCTTGTTGTAAAGCACTGGCTCTAGGTGTGCTGGTTTAGTAGTTGCAGCAAGTGGGCTCAGTAATTGCAGCTTGCGAGCTCTGGAACACAGGCTCAGTAGTTGTGGTGTGTGGCCTTTGCTGCCCTGCAGCATGAGGATCTTCCTGGAGGAAGGATTGAACCTGTGTCCCTTGCACTGGCAGGCAGACTCTCAGCCACTGGACCACCAGGGAAGCCCCATTCATTTTTTTAAAGAGTTCTTTTCTTATGGTAATACATACTGAAATATTTTGGATTCAATAATAGGACATCTGTTATTAGCCTCAAAATCATCCCCTGGGGAAGGCAAGGAAAGCCGAAAAGGTGGGAGTATGATATAGAAGAAATACAATTAGACAAATGTTGGTAATTCTTGAAGCCAGGCGATGGGCACATGGGCATTCATTACACTATTGTTTTCTATTTTTGTGTATGTTTGAAATGCTCACATTATTGTCAGTAAAAATGGTTGAATCATACAAATGCAGGTGACATTATAGCAGAAGTGGTGTGTATGCAATGATCATAGCCATGTAGAATAAATACAAAAAGATACTATAATTGTGTTGGCATGCTGGGATGTGATTAAATTCTCTGATTTCCAGATTATCAGTAGTGTCATAGTGTCATGGATTTTACTTCTGTATTTTCACAAAAGTATGGGAGTGATTGTGGCCCACTCCACAGCATCTCTTTATATGGGCCACCCTTCCTTACTGTGTCACTCTGTAAATATCTTTGTTAGAACTTACCTTGTAATTGTAAGTCCATGGGTGAGCCTTCTTGACTGTGCACTCTTTAAGAATGATTAGCACCTGACATACGGTTTGTGTTGGTAAATGTCTGTGTTCTGAACTGGTGAAAGTCATTGGCAGCAGTTCTAAGGAAGTTCATGGGATATGGAAAGGGCCATTTGATGAAAAAGCTCCAGGTATCAAAGTGAAACTAAGAAGACAGAGGAGGTTAGAAAGAGGGGCAGCTGCAGAGCTGAGGCCATTCACTTCCAGAGGCTGCAGAAAGAACGGATTGATGGCTGTTGTATCAGTATTGAGGGGCAGGGGTGTCTACATGAGGGGCTGCTAAAAGGGATGATCAGGCGAGGGAGCCAGGGGCTCACATTTGTGCAAATCCTCAGCCCCAGTCAGAACTCTGAAGGCTGAACCGTTTTTGATTTTATCCCCCAGGCCTGGTTAGCAATGTGGTATTCACCAGTCACACTATGGAGCAGAGGCACCCTCTCCTTGTTCAGCTGCAGAGCCTCATCCGAGCTGCCAATCCTTCTGCATCCTTCATTCTTGCAGAAAATGGGATTGTCACCAGGTAAACTTAACAGTCACTTCCCTCTGTAGGACCAACCACTTTCTCAGATACAGCATTCTGTCTGTGACCCATTGGGTCTTTCCATTGTATCTAAGACCTGAGCATTTACAGAAGCCAGGTCTTGAAGAAGTGCTTTTGATGTTGTATAGAAATCACCAAGAGGATTCCCACATGTCAGTATCCTGTACTGTTTTGAGATGTTTTGTTTTTGATGCATTCACATTCTCATTCATTAAAGGATTCAAGTCAAGACTCTCTTAGTGTTCTTTATGTTAAGATATGAGAGAAGTAGCATAAAAACATAGGGAAATTATATCTTTTAATTTGTAGAGTTAGGTTCTAGTTACAACCTAAAAATAGAAAATTAGTGACTTTTTATGTAACGATACTAAAAGTTGTATACTTTTTATATAGTTTCGACCTTTGAGCATTGCAGATATTTTACATATTCAAAAGTTAGGTCAACAAGGAGGAAAAAATACAAAAAGTGAATCTATCTGTATATCAAAGTAATAACACCCATACACACACAAAATAATTCAAGTAACTTTTGAACATAATCCTCTGTTGGAACCCGAATTCCAAACAACATCACTGAACATTAGGGAAGGGAGATTATAAATATGAAATGGAAAGGTAAGGAAAAACCCTGAAGATATTGGAGTTGAATAGGGGGACTCAATATAAATTCATTAGTTCAAAAAAATGTATATTCCCTCTTTCCCTTAAAAGGGACCAAAAATAATACCACAGTAGCAATTAATACCTCTACCTCTACTGCTGCTGCTGCCGCTGCTAAGTCGCTTCAGTCATGTCCGACTCTGTGCAACCCCATAGACGGCAGTCCACCAGGCTCCTCTGTCCCTGGGATTCTCCAGGCAAGAACACTGGAGTGGGTTGCCATTTCCTTCTCCAATGCATGAAAGTGAAAAGTGAAAGCGAAGTTGCTCAGTCATGCCCAACTCTTAGCAACCCCATGGACTGCAGCCCACCAGGCTCCTCTGTCCATGGGATTTTCCAGGCAAGAGTACTGGAGTGGGGTGCCATTACCTTTACCTCTAGATCTTAATTTCTAAGTACCAGTCCCCACTAAAGGTATCTGGTCTCCTTGGAGAATTGGTTGATTGCAGTTTAGGCAGTGAAAGTACAATGTGAGCCTAGTGCATTTTATGCCAGAAAGGCAGGGAAGTATTCAAAAATTAGTGGAGATATTTCAAAAGGATACGGAAGCTAGCTTAAGAAGCTCCCACTTAAGTTTAGGACAACTTGAGTTGTGGTATGAGAGAACCGTGATACTAATGGATTATAGCACATGGAATAAAATGAGTCTATGGTGATATTAAAAAAACTAAAAAGGGAGGGGGACAGAACAGTAAAGCTCTCCTCTATAGAAGAATGTTAGCTAACAAATAAGGATTTATAGAACTGGAAAGACACCATTTTGTAACCTTTCATATAATAACTTGATTTAGGCAAGAATTATCAGTGGATGCTAAAAGTAGTGGATGACAGATTGTTGAGGAAAAGGATATTCACTTGACTGAAAGTATTTGTCACTCCATAGACTTCTTTACTGCTTCCAAAGAGGGAAAACTACCTTCTCATTAAAGAGGTCTAATCTAGAAGACATGACATTGACCAAAATATTAAACTTAGCAAGACCACTAACGGGACCAAGTGAGTCATGTGCTTCCTTTACATGACACTGTGGGAGGAACACATCACTCAGCCATTACTCTTGCCATAAGTGTTTAACTGAATCTAATCACGAGGATCAGCCAGACAAATCCAGGTTGTGAGACACAAGACAGCTGACTGTGTGCTCTTCAAAATTGTCAATTCCTTGAGAAACAAAAAGTTGGAGGTATTTTTTCCAGATTGAAGGAAAATTAAAATTATAAATTCAATGAGCAATTCTTGATTGGACCCTGACTGCCCTGTCCCCACTAAAGGGAGAAATTTGAAAATGGATGTATATTATTAGATCAATAGTTCCCAACTTTAACATGCATATGAACCTCTTGGGGATCTTATTAAAATGAGGGTCCTGATTTAGTAGATCTGGAGTAGTCTAGAGATCCTGCATTTCCAGCAAGCTCCCAGGAGATACCAAGGCTGCTGGTCCTCCATATTAAATTCCTTAGGTGAGAATTAGTGAGAATGTGCTTGTTTCTAGAGATGCATATTAAAGTATATAAGGGTGAAATAACAGAAAAAAGTGTATATGTATGTACTTGTATGTGTATACAGGGGTGTGGAAGGGAAGGAAAATGTGCAGGTTAAGTTTGATAGTTCTGACTAACCTGGGTTTTCTGTATGTTTTTAAAGGAATGAAGACATTGAACTGATTCTCTCAGAAAACAGTTTTTCAAGTCCTCAGATGCTACGATCTCGATATTTAATGTACCCTGGCTGGCAAGTATTATCATTGAAAAATAGCTAAGATTTCTTTGTGTAAACTCAATGATTTGTTTATTTACAGGAAAGTAAAAGAAAAAGTGAAAATACCAGGTGTGCTCTGGGAGGGTGATGATCGCAGCTGCAATGGCCTGAAGTCGCAGTAGCTACTGGCCTTGTTAGAACCCCAGTGATCCACACCTCGGTCTCAGATTGAGACCCTTGCTGAGTTAAGGAGTCATCTTGTGAGCACTAAGCACAGCAACGTCCTTTGTTTTCCTCTAGCTTCTAGTAAGAGTGAGGTAGCTGGCATGGAACCAAGGAGTTACAACCCTTCTGAGTGAAAGAGTCACTCGGGAGAATAGTCAGTCCTCTGGGGTTCCCATCTGACAGACAGGTTGCCTGCTGTTGTGGTCCAGAGGATGTTCTCTTCTCTGCAGGTGGCCTCCCAGCCTAAACCTGTCCTCCCAATTCAGGGGAGCAGAGGAGAAAAGAGAGTGTGACGTGTACTGTCGTCATATTTCCAGCATCACTTGAGCACTTACTCTGTGCTACACATTGTTCTAAGACTTTGCTCTCCAGTAAAGCAGCTACTAGCCACATTTGACTACTTAATAAAATTAAATATATATTAATAAAAATTAGGTAAAATTTAGAATTTAGTCACACAAGATCCTTTTCACGTGCTTAACTATAACTAGCAGCTACTGTGGGACAGTACATTTCCTTCATCACAGAAAGTTCTGTTCACAGTGCCACTCTGAAGAGTTCAGCCTGTGTTATCTCATTAATCCTCAAACCAGGCCCCAAAGTAGATTACATTAGTTTCTTCATTTTAGAGATAAGGTAACTGAGGCAGCCAGGAGTTAAATGTCCTGTCCAAAGTCACACAGCTAGTAGATCAGAGAGTTGGGTTTCAGATTCAGGTTGTGTGGCTTCAGAGCCTGTGCTCTTTTTTTTTTTTTAAGTATAGTAGATTTACAAAGTTATGTTCATTTCTGCTGTACAGCAGAGCCTGTACTCTTATCTGCCATGTTGTACTTGTCCCTGTATGGAAAGGATAACTAGTTTTGCTGTGTTGAAGGTTCAGGGCAAGCCAAAATTGATCCCTCATATTGGTCTGAATCATCTCTATAATCCTTACTCACTTCTCTCAGCCACCTCTTTATTATCCTTACCCCTCAGCCATGAGTACTGTTTTTTAAAATAGTACAGTCAGTACTATTTTATTTTAAAACACAGGTCGATATGTAAAATTGAAAATTTTCATGCTTATTCTTAAAAGGAACCTCTGGTTTGAGTCACATCATAATTAAATAGTGGGTAAGTGGATTATTCCTTATGCCAAAACAAGACAGTAATATCTTAGCTAAAAAAAAAAAAAAGAGAGCTTCTGGGGTGAAACTTCTCTACAGTGGCTGCAGCTGCTGACCTTTGTGCTGCCAAAACTAGGCCTCTGGGCCTAGTCCTGAGACGTCTGCCATCTCTACTTGGTGCCTCTGGAAGTGCACGCGCTTTTGTGTGTGTGTGTGTGTGTGCGCGCGCGCGTTAGTCAGTCGTGTCCGAGTCTTTGCAACCCCTGGTGGACTGTAACCCACCAGGTTTCTCTGTCCATGGAATTCTCCAGGCAAGAACACTGGAGTGGGCTGCCATGCTCTTCTCCAAGCATTCAGATAAATTATTCTTTTATCAGGATCACCATCATCAGACTCCTGTGCATCCCTGTACATAACTCCCCTCTCTCCTTGGATGAGGGCCATCACCTCAGAGTGAACAGGCTTTATTAGCTGTAGGATGTACTCAGCTTTGTGATGTGCAGAGTCTCAGCCATTCCTCTCTCACAGCCCTCTGTTGTCATTGACCCCACACCTACCTCCCCTGGTAGAACAGCTTGTTCCTAGTCTGGAAGGAAACCTTGTACTCTTCCCTTGGCCCCTCCAAATTCTCCTAAGGATGCAACTCTGAACATAGAAGCCTGAGAAGCCCATGGTCTCCAGATAGCAGTCTTCAAAAACTGTTATACCATCACCTTGCTTTAAAGAAATAGCAAAAAGTGAGCTACTTTCAACAGTATAAAATTCAAAACTGCAGTGCAATTTTGAAACAAGACTAATCAGAAAATACAGTAGACTAGAGGAAAGTGTTTGCATCAGATGTGACAAAAGGTTAATATAGTATTTGGGAGGCTTGTTTAGATTTTAAAGAACAGTTGTTGTTGTCATTGTTCAGTCATTCAGTCATGTCCAACTCTTTGCAACCCCATGGACTACAGCATGCCAGGCTTCCCTGTCCTTCACTATCTCCTGGAGCTAGATCAAACTCCTGTCCATTGAGTCAGTGATGCCATCCAACCATCTCATCCTGTCATCCCCTTCCTGTGCTGCCTTCAATCTTTCCCAGCATCAGGGTCTTTTCCAATGAGTTGGCTCTTCGCATCAGGTGGCCGAAGTACTGAAACTTCAGCTTCAACATCGATCCTTATAATGAATATTCAGGATTTATTTCCTTTAGGATTGACTGTTGATCATTCTGTCCAAGGATCTCTCAAGAGTCTTCTGCAATACCACAGCTCAAAAGCATCAATTCTTCAATGCTCAGTGTTCTTTATGGTCCAGCTCTCATATGCATACATGACTATTGGAAAAACCATAGCTTTGACTAGATGGACCTTTGTTGACAAAGTAATGTCTCTGCTTTTTAATACGCAGTCCAGGTTTATCATAGCTTTTCTTCCAAGGAGCAAGCGTCTTTTAATTTTGTGGCTGCAGTCACCATCTACAGTGATTTTGGAGCCCAAGAAAATAAGGTCTCTCACTGTTTCCATTGTTAACCCATCTATTTGCCTTGAAGTGATGAGACTGGATGCCATGATCTTAGTTTTTGAATGTTGAGTTTAAAGCCAGCTTTTTCACCCTACTCTTTCACCTTCATCAAGAGGCTCTTTCATCCCTCCTTGCTTTCTGCCATAAGGGTGGTGTTGTCTGCATATCTGAGGTTATTGATTTTTCTCCTGGCAATCTTGATTCCAGCTTGTGCTTCATCCAGCGTGCATCTCTCATGATGTCCTCTGCATATAAGTTAAATAAGCAGGGTGACAATATTCAACCTTGATGTACTCTTTCCCAATTTTGAACTAGTCCGTTGTTCCATGTCTGGCTGTAACTGTTGCTTCTTGATCTACATACAGGTTTTGCAGGAGGCAGGTAAGGTGGTCTGATAGTCCCATCTCTAAGAATTTTCCACAGTTTTTTGTAATTCACACAGTCAAAAGCTTTAGCATAATCAATGAAGCAGAAGTAGATGTGTTTCTGGAATTCTCTTGCTTTTTCTGTGATCCAGTGGATATTGGCTATTTGATTTCTGGTTCCTCTGCCTTTTCTAAATCCAGCTTGAATATCTGGAAGTTCTCAGTTCATGTACTGTTGAAGCCTCGCTTGGAGAATTTTGAGCATTACTTTACTAGCATGTGAAGTGAGTGCAATTGTGCGGTAGTTTGAGCATTCTTTGGCATTGCCCTTCTTTGGAATTGGGATGAAAACTGACCTTTTCTAGTCCTGTGGCCACTGCTGAATTTTTCATATTTGCTGGCATATTGAGTACAACACTTTCATAGCATCATCCTTTAGGATTTGAAATAGCTCAACTGGAATTGGCATAGTGGGAGCCCAGAAGAAAGTGGGAGGGGATCCTGAGTAAAAGCCAAAGGGTATGAGGAGGGACCCCTAATCCCAGCTGGGATACTTCAAAGCTTCAAAAGTAGAAGAGGTCTTTGACTTGAAGAAATTGCTAGTCCAAAGAAATTGCTAGTCCACTCTTCCTTCTCTGAAGGGGCAAACATGCTTTCCAATCTCACAATGAAAAAGACATAAATGCTTTCAAATAGGTGTTTTGTACACAAAATGGCATATGAGTAAGGGAGAATTCAAATATGATAATACATTGTTCTATCGAATGTAGTATATAATAACACTCAAAGCCCCAATTACTTATATTTATAATTTTTTAAACCTTTTAAGGTATGAAGGTAAATTTGATGCTGGATCAGTCTTTCCATTGATGGTTCAGATCTGTGTATGGTTTGGTCGTCCCTTGGAGAAGACTCGCTTTGTGGCCAAGTGTAAAGGTAAGCCTTGACTGGAACATGTCCCAGCACTGGTAAAAGAGTGCCCCAGAGTTGTCCCCACTTCCTGGCACCATTTTGATATTCAGTGTGCTGTCTCTTCTCACCATTTGGGTCTGAAAGGAGGCAGAGGAATTTAAGGACCCAGGCATCCCATCCCCTGAGAACAGTGGCAGAGCCACTGAGGGAGGAACTGGTGTGAGTACCTGTGAACCCTAGAGGAGGCGCCTTTCCTAGTGCCTAACCCTCCCGGATGTGCTGCCCTGGCCTTGGTCTCTGCCCCCAGATAAATAACAGCCCTGTCCTATTCCTCCACCAGCAATTCAGTCCTCCATCAAGCCAAGTCCATTCTCTGGAAACATCTACCACATCCTGGGCAAAGTGAAGTTCTCAGGTAACTGGGGGTTTGGATTTGGGAGCTCTGCACTGTGGAATGATCACATCTCATAATGTGATTTCATAGCCTCCGCTGATGCTTAGCAGACCACTGATGTCTCTTGTTGTTCTGTTGCTGAATTGTGTCTGACTCTTTTGGATTTCATGAACTATATAGCCTGCTATGCTCCTCTGTCCTCCATTATCTCCTGGAGTTTGCTCAAATTCATGTCCATTCAATTAATGACACTATCTAACCATCTCTTCCTCTGCCACTCCTTCTCCTTTTGCCTTCAATCTTTCCCAGCATCGGAGTCTTTTCCAGTGAGTCAGCTCTTTACATTAGGTGGCCAAAGTATTGGAGCTTCTGCTTCAGCATCAGTCCTTCCAGTGTATATTCAGGGTTGATTTCCTTAGGATTAACTGGTTTGATCTCCTTGCTGTCTATGGTACTCTCAAAGAGTCTATCACTCCTTCCATTTTTTCCCCTTCTATTTGCCATGAAGTGATGGGACTGGATGCTATGGTCTTAGTTTTTTTAATGTTGAGTTTCAAGCCAGCTTTTTCACTCTGTTCTTTCATCTTCATCAAGAGCCTCTTTAGTTCCTCTTCACTTTCTGCTATTAGAGTGGTATAATCTGCATATCTGAGCTTGTTGATATTTCTCCTAGCAATCTTTCCAGCTTATGATTCATCCAGCCTGGCATTTTGCATGATTTACTCTGCAAAGTAAATAAATAAATAAGCAGGATGACAATATACAGCCTTGACATACTCCTTTCCCAATTGTGAACCAGTCCGTTGTCTCATGTCTGGTTCTACCTGTTGCTTCTTTTTTTTTTTAATTTTAATTTATGTATTTTAATTGGAGGTACCTGTTGCTTCTTGACCCACATACAGGTTTCTCAGGATACAGGTAAGGTGGTCTGTACTTCATCTCTGTAAGAATTTTCCAGTTTGTTGTGAACCACACAGAGGCTTTAGCATAGTCAGTGAAGCAGAAGTCCGTTTTACTAGAACTCCCTTACTTTTCCATGAGCCAACAAATGTTGGCAATTTGAGCTCTGGTTCCTGTCTCTTCAAAACTCAGCTTGTACATCTGAATGTTCTCGGTTCACATACTGCTGAAGCCTAGCTTGAAAGATTTTGAGCATAACCTTGCTAGCATGTGAAATGAGAGCAGTTGTATGGTAGTTTGAACATTCTTTGGCATTGCCCTTTTTTGATATTGGAATTAAAACTGACCTTTTCCAGTCCTGTGGCCACAGCTAAGTTTTCCAGATTTGCTGACACATTGATTACAGTACTTTAAAAGCATCATCTTTTAGAATTTTAAATAGCTCAGCTGGAATTCTGTCTCCTTTTCTAGCTTTGTTTGTAGTAATGCTTCCTACAGCCCATTTGACTTCATACTTCACGATATCCAACTCTAGGTGAGTGACCACACCATCATGGCTATCCAGGTCATTTTTTTATATAGTTCTTCTGTGTATTCTTGGCACCTTTTCTTAATCTCTTCTGCTTTTTCCAGGTCCTTACCATTTCTTTCCTTTGTCATGACCATTCTTGCGTGAAGTGTTCCCTTGATATCTCCAGTTTTCTTGAAGAGATCTCTAATTTTTCCCATTCTGTTGTTTTCGTCTGTTTCTTTGCATTGTTCATTTAAGAAGGCCTTCTTATCTCCCCTGGTAATCTCTGAAACTCTGCATTCAGTTGGGTATACCTTTCCCTTTCTCTCTTGCCTTTCACTTCTCTTTTTTTCTCAGTTATTTGTAAAGCCTCCTCAGACAACCACTCTGCCTTCTTGCATTTCTTTTTCTTTGGAGTGGTTTTGGTCACTGCCTTCTGTACATTGTAACAAATCTGCATCCATAGTTCTTCAGGCATTCTGTCTACCAGTTCTAATCCCTTAAATCTATTTGTCACTTCCACTGTATAGTCATAAGGGATTTGGTTTAGGTCATATCTAAATTGCCTAGTGGTTTCTCCCTACTTTCTTCACTGTAGCCTGAATTTTGCAATAAGGAGCTGATGATCTGAGCCACAGTCAGCTCCAGGTCTTGTTTTTGCTGACTCTATAGAGCTTCTTCATCTTTGGCTGCAAAGAATATATCAGTCTGATTTCAGTGTTGACTGCCTGGTTATGTCCATGTGTAGAGTCGTCTCTGGGGTTATTGGAAAAGGGAGTTTGCTATGACCAGCTTGTTCTCTTGACAAAACTCTATTAGCCTTTTTCCTACTTCATTTTTTACTCCAAGGCCATACTTCCCTGTTATTCCAGGTATCTCTTGACTTCCTACTTTTACATTCCAGTCCCTTGTGATGAAAAGGACATCTTTTTTTGGTGTTAATTCTTCAATGTGCTATAGGTATTCAATGTGCTATAGGCTTCACTGAGTTATGCAAGCACAATCGCCATGACAAGGCAATGATCCATCAAGATGCCTCTTAGACTCTCTCAAAAAAAAAAAAAAAAACCTCCCCTCTGGGTCTTACACCATCAGGCTCCTTCAGTCTTCCCTTTCATTCAGGATACCAGTCTTTCTTCAGGCCCTTCTGCTCTGCAGTGGAAGATCTGTTTTCCTGCCCCTGCATGCACCTGCTCAGGGCCTCTCCTCACAGCTCCTTGACTTCCTTGTTCTAGAGACTTTAACACCGCATCCCTCTTGAGCCATCCATGGCTTCCTCATAGCCCTGTCACCAGAAGCTACCCCAATGCTGAGCTCTCTGGCTCTGGATCTGTTTCTGGTAGAGTCTTCAAGCCCTCCACTTTGCTTCTCCTCCCCTTCAGCAGACCTGTTTAACAGCCTTTGACCACTGGAGCCCTTGCAACCTGAAGTCAGTCAGTCCTGGACTGGGGTTCAGGGAAGTTGTCAAAACAAGGAGCTAGTCAACTCAACATTGGAAAAGGTGAGACTGCTCCAGAGAAAAGGAGCATTTGCTGTGGATCTGAGGCAAAAAGGGCATATTTCAGGAACCAAAAAGAGTTTACTGTGGCTGGGGCCTAGGGGAGGATGTAAAGGAGTGTGTCTGGTTATAGCGTCTTTGGTAGTTACAACAGAAAACTCCAACTCAACTAGCAGGTGTTAGCTACACAGCAAGAAGTCAAGAGGTCTGGCAGTGTAGCAAGACCACTGAAGATCCAGGTAATATATGGCTTTTGTGTGCTTCCATTCTTAGTGTCAGCTTTTCCTCGGGTTTCCACCCCTCATGGTTGCCAGGTAGTGCTAGAGGCTAGGTGTCACATCCAGACAGAACACCCAGCTGATGGAAGAGGCTGGCTATTCCTGTGGGTGGCTCTATCAGTTCCTCAGCAGACTTCTGTCATTGGCCAAGATCAAGTTGACATTGACCATGGGAAATTCATATTGGGGGAAGAGGATGCTGCGCAGGCAACCAGGAATGTCTGCAGCAGGAACCACTGAGAGTTGTAAGCATGGAATCATCTGAGTTCAGATAGGAAAATTAGGTGACAGAGTCTGTATAAAAGAATCTCTCATGGTCCTTAACCTTTGGCTTAGTTTATGTTATTGAATTAGAAACTTCAGCCCCTCTCTGTAAGCCCCTTACTCAAGCCCTATTCACTCAGGCTTCAACAGACAGCCCCCAACCTGCCTCAGTGGTCTTCATGCCTTCATCTTCCCTCTGCCCTATCATCGTCTCCTTTTCTTCCTTATTTAGACCAACTGTTGACCCCTTTCTTGTTCAAGGTGTAAAGCTCTCTTTGTTTTAGAGTTCTTATCATGCCTTTTTGGGGACCATTACCCTTTTCTCGTGTCTCCAGTAAATCTTAGCCCCCAGCTCCTCGGCCTATAAACCCAGTCACCTCTTTCCTTCCACCATGTGACCCTCCTCTAGCACTTGTACTGTTGAGCATGCCCTCTTGCCTTGGCCTCTCAGGCCTTGGCTGAAACCCACCCTCTTTACCTCTACCAAGGCGGCTTTCCTTGCTTCTCCTCAACTATCTCTTCCACAGGAGTGACCTAAGCCATCCCCTTCTTCTAATGACTATGAAGGTTTCTCCCATTCAGGGTCCCACAGTCTTTGAAATGCCACAGATGCAGAGTCAGACTCTTCTCCTCCCTCCTGCAAACTTTTTCTTCCTCTTGTAATCCCCTTCTGGGTTAATGGTGTCCACTTGATCACCCAATCAACTGAGCTAGAAACTTACATAGTTCCTCCCTTTCTTCATCCTTTCTAATTTGCTGCCAGTCACATCAGTTTTCCCTCCAGATGTCTTGGGAATCTGTCCCCAACCCAGCTGCACTACCACCGTCTTACTGTAACCTTAACCTTTAGGGGCAGGGTCTCAGGGACTAAAGTGTTCTCCTTGCAGACTCTGAGAGGATGATGGAGGTCTGCCACAACACTCTGGCCAACTCCTTGAGTATCGTGCCAGTTTTGGAGGGACCCACACCACCCCCTGACTCCAGAACCTCACCTCAAAGCAGCAGCGGGCAGCAGGAATGCTACCTCGTGTTCATAGGCTGCTCTCTGAAGGAAGAAAGTGTCAAGGACTGGCTGCGGCAGTCGGCTAAGCAGGTGATTTCGAAGCCCAAACAGATCTGGTACCAATATTACCAGACACTTAGGGGTTGCTACTGGCTCTGAGGCAGAAGCCACTCCCGCTCCCAACCCTCTCCCTGCTTTCTCACCACTGGTTCACCTGTCACAGGCTCAACCAGCATTTTCAGAGACTCTGAGAGTGGGAGGGAGCCCCTGAGGCAAACTCTAGGCAGAATTGTTTCATTGACTATCCTGTGAGCCCGGGTTCTCAAAGCCATTTCCCATTTCTACTTCCCATGGCAGACTGGAGTTATTTATTAGGTGGCTTAACCAGGACCTGGGTGAAACCTAGTTGTTTTGTATGGACCCTGGATGAGCTTAGTGTACTAAACTCAAAATGTCTTCTTAGCTGAACCTAGTTCATAGCCTCTCCTGTGTTCTGAGCCCAGCATCTCCTGTACTTTGGTTCTCTCTCTAGAATGGAGACACAAAAAGATATGCTTAGAGCCCTTTGCAAACCAAGACTCCAAGCATAGACAGCAGAGGCCCCAGGGAGAGGTATGGGGAAGAGGAGGCTTGCCTGTAGATATGAACAAGCATCATTAGTTCGGTACTACAAAGGAAAAAATCCGAACTGGAGTTAAAATCATCTAATATGCTGCAAGCTTCAGGTGCTAAGCCTCTGCATATGGTCTGAGGTTTAGCTTATCCTAGAACTCTGGAAATAGAGTTGGCTGCAGCCCAGGTCTCCTGCACATGCCAGGTTGGGACCTGTCTTTTATACTAAGGCGGGAAGGCTGCCTGCAGACTGTGTCTTTCTCAGACTCAGTGGCTGTTATTGTTGTCTAGTCACTGGGAAAAACTCTTACATGGTATTGGACTATAAGATCTCCAGTCCTTTTGTCTACATGTCTGTCACTGGTGGGATGATTTAGGATTGAGAATCTTCAATGAGGCAGAAACATACCTATTTACAAAAGCATCAGTCTGATTCTGCCACTTGTTCCCCCCTGGCATGTAGGACTCTGTAGAGGGAAAGTGGTGCTCTCCGGGGCTGACAGGCAGGATATTACATCTAGGCCATGACAGCGCTTGTGCTTCCCCCTCTGCTGGCATCTAAGTCACGTAACCAGCCCCAGAGCTCTGACCCTCACCCTTCCATGTACTCCATCAGTTCTGTTGGGACCTAACCCCACCTTTACTTCTCTGCACAGAAGCCTCAGAGGAAAGCCCTGAAGACCAGGGGGATGCTGACCCAGCAGGAGATCAGGAACATTCATGTGAGTACTCTATCTCGGAGGCCTAAGTCCCCTCAGTGTCCCAAGGCAGTTCTTGCACAGCTCTGTCCTTTAGGATTCCTGAGTGAGGTGGCTGTTACTGGGACATGCTGGAGGTCCTGCTTCTCTCAGTCTGCAGAGGGAAGCTGGGTAAAGAGAAACCTCAGCTCAGCTGGCCTTGCAGCCTCAGCGAGAAGGACAGGTGACCCCTGGTGTTGATGTGGTCATGAGATTGAGGAAAACCCAGTGCCTGTGGGAGGAACAGATGACATGGAGCTCTGTTTTATCATCCTCTTCAAGCAGCTGCAGAAGTCCTTCCCCCCTACCTTTCCTCTGTCCTAGATATAAACCAGCAAGTGCCCAGGTAAAAACTGTCTAGATCCTGAAGTTGCTCATGGGCAGGTCATGGAATCCTGAGGCCAGAGCAAAAGGGTCCTTGAGGAACCCACTCAGACTCCAGGCTGACTCCCAGGCTCTGCCCCAGTCTGCATCCGCACTGAAGCCTTTTCCTGATGGGCTTGGGGGCAAAGGCCAAAAGGACCAGAGAGTCCAGGTGTCTGCATGAGCTGTGTCACCAGTCCCAGTGATGGGCAGGCGGGCAGGACTCTGGACCTCCAGGAGCCCCTGCTGTGGACTTGAGAAAGATCTCTTAATTCCAACGCCTGGGCAACTCTGCATGTTCCTGGTGAGGAGACCGAGGGCACTTGAGAAGGCAGGCAGTGTTGTTTCCCCAGATGTAGACCTTAAACAAGGATTTGAGTGAAGGTAGTTTATTTGGGAAGTGATTCTGTAAGCTACCAACAGGAAAGTGGGAAAGTAAGAGAGAGAAGAGAAGGGTGTATTGTTAAACCAGTACCACTGTGGGCATCTGGGGCTTAATCCCATTAGGAATTCCAGAGTTCCTCCCTGAGAGGTGGGAGAGCCTTCATTCATTGTTTGATGGCTGCTTGGGGATGGTGTGATGGTGTTAATTCCCTGGCATATCTTTTTTTGGCTGCACTGGGTCTCATGGGCTTTTTGTTGAGGTGCACAAGCTTCTCGTTGTAATGTATGGGCTTAGTTGCCCTGTGGCATGTGGGATCTTCATTCCTCAACCAGGGATCAAACCATACCCCCAGTGGCAGTGCAGAGTCTTAACCACTACACCGCCAGGGAAGTCCCTGTTTTTGTTTTTAATGAATGAGTGAATTATAGGAAATGGTCAGCTTAATTCTAACAAGACTCTTTCCTACAGGTGAAACGCCACCTGGACCCCCTACCTGCAGGCTACTTTTATAATGGCACCCAGTTTGTCAACTTCTTTGGTGACAAGACTGACTTTCACCCACGTATCCTTGGACTCTGATGCAGAGAGGCTGCGGGGTGTGAAAGCCCAGCTGTAAAGAGGGTGTCTGCTAGAGCCATCACAGCCCGGCCTTTGGTGCAGGGTGGGTTCGGGAATACACAGCAAGCCACAGAGACTGACTTTTCATTTTGTCCTTTTACAGTCATTAAAATTACATTTCTCCTTCATTCAGTGATAGCTGAGGTTACTCTGTGGGTAGTAGTTTAAATGCAGCTGTGGTAACATCCTGTGGTCATCAGGGAGTCATAATTTACAAGCTGGAGACTGGATCTGATTACAGTAGTTAATTTGTGAAAAAGGTGGATGGGGTGCTGCTGTGTCTAGTGAAAGTGGAAGGGCTCATTCCTAGGAGCTAGGAAGGGCCCTGTGTCAGTCTCTGTCACACTGTCACATTCTTTGTAGTTGTGGTGCTGCCAGTATATAAAAAAGCCAGTCAGGTACCTTCTGTACAGGCTGAGCACTCACTCAGCCTGTACAGATTCCTCTGGCCTGGGCAGCTCCCTTGGCCCCCACGCTCAGAGCTTTCTTCCTTAATGAGGTGCCAGTAATGGACCAGTTCATGAATGACTACGTGGAAGAAGCCAACCGGGAAATTGAGAAGTATAACCGTGAGCTGGAGCAGCAGGAGTATCACGACCTCTTTGAGCAGAAGCCCTAGAGGAAGAAGACCTTGGAGATGGACATTGAAAAACGGGATGTCTTAACTTCAGCTCTTCCAAAGGCCTCTCCCTAGAGGGCTGTCTTTGTTCTCCTTGGCCTTTGTGTGCTGCTTGAGTGCATGTTGTCTTTATTCTCTATACAGCGCTGAAGAGCATCACCTGCACCACTGATACTTGGCAGCGGGGTGAGGGTGGGGGTCCTCATGGAGGATGAGCAGACAGACGCTTCCCTTCGTTTGCAGCTGGCAGTCCAGGACCTCTGGGTCTCTGATAACAGTATTTTCTTTGGGCTGTTGCAGCACTGTGTGAGGGTGGGGAGAAGCATTTGGATTGCACAGAGTAGCTGTTGATACACAAAGAATCCTGGCTGCCCAAACTGTGGTCATGGCTGCGGGGCCTGGGCCAACACAGGCCTCAGGCTTCAGACACTGCCCCAGGAGAGCCTTTCTCCCCAGTGGAATGCCTGCCTCCCTGGTTCGGCCCCTTCCATTGAAGGTTCGGTCCCTGTTGACCCTGTGCCCAGTCCTGGAGGACGCAGCACAAGCCCTGGCCAATCCCAACCATCAGAGCCAGCAGCTTGGACTGAGATCAGTAGTTTCTTCTAAAATGAGGGGATTTCCCTTATGGACTAAACTGAGGAGAAAGACTTGTTGCTTTCCAAAAGTGTGGCTTTTGAATTGACACAAGCAGCCTGCCTTGGGATTGGTTTTGAGCTCTGCTCATGTCATCAGTCTGGTTTGCCTAATATTCTGGGATGAGAAAAACTGCTGCTCAGGCCTTGCTGGCAGTGTCTTGCCTCACTGATAAGGGCAGTGTCCTTCAACTGCATAGTCTTAGGCCCAGAGTTCTGATCGCTTATGGGACATCTTCACTTGAAGGGCATTCAGTCTTTGGCACCCATACCTCCCCTCAGTCTTGCCAGGGAAAGCCTGGTTTTCAGCCCAACCTTTAGGCAACTCATGTCCCCAGGCATCATTGCTGGCCTTGGACTAGTTTGGCTCCTGAGAACCAGGAATTTCAGAGCCTTCCAATATCGAAGTTAGAATTCCTTCTAGTAGCTTTTTTCCAGCTGAACTAAAAAGCAGAGGGGAATTTCAAGTGTATCCCATGCCTGACCTCCAGAATTAGTACAGGGAAGAGAGAGGTCACTTATGTGATGTTTGTTAGGACTTCAGCGCCTCAGCTGCCTAGATTGTAAATGATTTCTGAATTTCACTTTTTTTTTTTGCATGCCTTAGAAAGGAGCACATAGGCAAAACCAGCAACGTTTTTAGTAATGTAGAGGGGTTTTTTAGAAAGGGCCCTGGCACAGAGGAGAGAGAAAAACGATGGAGCACATGTGATCTGTCACACAGAGGCCTGCATGCAAGTAGTAAAGCAGTTGTTAAGGGCTTGTTAGTAAAATGTACTTAATGTTAGAAAAAAATTTGCATTTGAAGCCAAATGAACAATACTCCAAATACCATTTAATAAGAACTCTTGCATGAAGAAAGGCTTCTGAAAAGACCCATGTGCTCCAATCCCAGCTCCAAAGCTGCTGGTGACAAAGGCCCACATGTGGAGCCCCAGTCTAGGAGCCCTTCACTTCTAGCTGGCCAGAGGCTGGGGTCCACAGTAGGCCTTCCTCTGCTTCAGAATCAATAACCAAGATCTTAAGTGCAATTGATGAGATAAGCAATGAGTTACTGTAGCTTCCTTTAGCTCTACCGAGCTCTTTTTAAAAACTCAAACTTGAGCAGCCTGGTGGGGGGAGCGGGGTGGGGAGGTTAGGGGTGGGGGAACAACAGGCCATCTGCCTCAGGTAGATTGCTGTGAACATTTAAATGAATGCTCTCTTTCTTGGAGCTTGAGCCATTTCCTGGCTGCTACACAAAAGAGTTTTTAAAGAGGGGTCGGAAGCCCACCCATAAAAGTGGGTCTTAAACACTGTGTGGGGCTATACCTCCTGGTGGTCTTGGTTTCTGACCATTGTCCATAGAAATGCTCTCTCACCAACTTGCCCCACTGTCCCAATTCCTCTCCTGTTAGAGGGGAAACTGTGATTACCTCAACTTGAATATGAAACTGTGATTGAAAAAAGTCAAAACGTTAAGTTTCAAAGCCAAAAAGGCAAAACTGGCTGAGGCTTCCATAGACACTCCTCAGCCTACTTGGGAGTATGAAGGGCACACTGGCGAAAGGGCATTCCTTGGGGCACACTGGCTGTGCCCTGGTGAATAGGCACACTGTGGTGCACTGTGTGAGCTCCTGGAGAACTGAAACTGGAAGGCTGCTTCCTCCCCACACTGCTCCTTCTGGAACCTTTGGGGCCTCTGGGTTTTTAATGTGAAGTTTAATATCCACTTGATGCCTCTGGGCACTCCAGGTGAAGGTGTGGTGTCTTAGGCTGTCTCTAGAGGAAGGGTCTTGACACTATGTTTGAAATTTTGACCTTAGAAGTGGATACTAGGGATCCAGCAGAGACATCGGTTCCCAGGGACAGGCAAAGTTCTCCAGGAGCTTAATGCTTATTGCCAACTTTCCTATTAGCAGCTTCAGTTTTATATCACCCCGAGTGAGTGTGATAATGTTGAAGTCGCTGAAGTTATAGGTTATTTTACATTTTGATGAGGGATTTTTCTTTTTTTTGATTGGAAAGAGGAGGCAGATATTGGAGAAAAGGGATCACCCTAGGAAGGGGCCATTGGCAAGGAGTGGCATTGGCCCCACAGAGCCCTGGGGGCTCTGACCTGAGGCCTAGACACTAGGCGCTGTGGGTCACAAAAAGTACCCTCCTAAATTCTATTAGGATTTTGAAAACTTTTGCACAGTAATAAGCTCTGGGTTTGCTCTTCAGGCTTCTCAAAAGGGAAAAGTTAAAGACTATAAGCTATTAAGTATTCCAGCCATGTTGCTGACCTAGATGGATAGTTGTACCTCAAAAAGTAGGTGAGAAATGGCTTCCTCATCGTCCCAGGTTGTCAAATACTAATGACAGAAGAGCTCACTTATGTGCCAAAATTGACTTTTATACTAGTTTTTCAGTGCTTTAATATTTGTAACTTAAATTTTAAAACTATTTACAAACACTACTGTAACTTCAGTGAAACAATTGTGTGATTGAAGCTTTTTGCTTATTATAGTATTTATTACACTACTTCAGTAAATATATAAGAGTAGCTTTCAATTTATTTTTATATTATTTTCATGTTTTTACTTGCAGTTGTGTATGTGAATTTACCTTGTTAACTGAGATGTAATGCTAAGGACCAATAAACTGTCACTGAACAAGCAGGGCCTCCAGTAGTTGCCTGTTGCTATAGTCCCAAAGTGTTCCTGGGGATTGAAGAGGTGGCCTGGGATTGGGACCTCCCTGCAGCTTCCCTGGGAACGCCTCTTTGTTGGGGCTGTTGCAGGAGGGGTCCTGGGGACTTGACTCCCCTCCCCAGAGATCTGAGCCACTGCTGCCATGAATACAGTTCATAAGAGGCCACTTTGGCCTGGAGTGGGTACTATCTGAGAGTTCCAGATCCCAAGGAGGAGCTCAAGAAGCCAGCTTGTGGGTACAGGGGTCCTGGGGCCCCAGAAATAAGTTCTCCCACCTCACCCTAAGAAACTACATCTGCTGCCTTCGGGCTTGACCGTCAGGGCACCTGGCCTGCACCAGGCTGCATTAAGAACCATTGCTTCACAGGCTGGTCAGATTAGATCAGTCGCTCAGTCGTGTCCGACTCTTTGCCACCCCTTGAATCGCAGCACGCCAGGCCTCCCTGTCCATCACCAACTCCCAGAGTTCACTCAGACTCACGTCCATCGAGTCAGTGATGCCATCCAGCCATCTCATCCTCTGTCGTCCCCTTCTCCTCCTGCCCCCAATCCCTCCCAGCATCAGAGTCTTTTCCAATGAGTCAACTCTTCGCATGAGGTAGCCAAAGTACTGGAGTTTCAGCTTCAGCATCATTCCCTCCAAAGAAATCCCAGGGCTGATCTCCTTCAGAATGGGCTGGTTGGATCTCCTTGCAGTCCAAGGGACTCTCAAGAGTCTTCTCCAACACCACAGTTCAAAAGCATCAATTCTTCAGTGCTCAGCTTTCTTCACAGTCCAACTCTCACATCCATACATGACCACAGGAAAAACCATAGCCTTGACTAGACGAACCTTTGTTGGCAAAGTAATGTCTCTGCTTTTCAATATGCTATCTAGGTTGGTCATAACCTTCCTTCCAAGGAGTAAGTGTCTTTTAATTTCATGGCTTCAGTCACCATCTGTAGTGATTTTGGAGCCCAGAAAAATAAAGTCTGACACTGTTTCCACTGTTTCCCCATCTATTTGCCATGAAGTGATGGGACCAGATGCCATGATCTTCGTTTTCTGAATGTTGAGCTTTAAGCCAACTTTTTCACTCTCCACTTTCACTTTCATCAAGAGGCTTTTTGGTTCCTCTTCACTTTCTGCCATTAAGGGTGGTGTCATCTGCATATCTGAGGTGATTGATATTTCTCCCGGCAATCTTGATTCCAGCTTGTGCTTCTTCCAGTCCAGCGTTTCTCATGATGTACTCTGCATATAAGTTAAATAAACAAGGTGACAATATGCAGCCTTGATGAACTCCCTTTCCTATTTGGATCCAGTCTGTTGTTCCATGTCCAGGTCTAACTGTTGCTTCCTGACCTGCATACAAATTTCTCAAGAGGCGTGTCAGGTGGTCTGGTATTCCCATCTCTTTCAGAATTTTCCACAGTTCATTGTGATCCACACAGTCAAAGGCTTTGGCATAGTCAATAAAGCAGAAATAGATGTTTTTCTGGAACTCTCTTGGTTTTTCCATGATCCAGCGGATGTTGGCAATTTGATCTCTGGTTCCTCTGCCTTTTCTAAAACCAGCTTGAACATCAGGAAGTTCATGGTTCATGTATTGCTGAAGCCTGATTTGGAGAATTTTGAGCATTACTTTACTAGTGTGTAAGATGAGTGCAATTGTGCGGTAGTTTGAGCATTCTTTGGCATTGCCTTTTTGGGATTGGAATGAAAACACCTTTTCCAGTCCCATGGCCACTGCTGAGTTTTCCAGATTTGCTGGCATATTGAGTGCAGCACTGTCACAGCATCATCTTTCAGGATCTGAAATAGCTCAACTGGAATTCCATCACCTCCACTAGCTTTGTTCGTAGTGATGCTTTCTAAGGCCCACTTGACTTCACATTCCAGGATGTCTGGCTCTAGGTGAGTGATCACACCATCGTGATTATCTGGGTCATGAAGATCTTTTTTGTACAGTTCTGTGTATTCTTGCCATCTCTTCTTAATATCTTCTGCTTCTGTTAGGTCCATACCATTTCTATCCTTTATCGAGCCCATCTTTGCATGAAATTTCCCTTGGTATCTCTAATTTTCTTCAAGAGATCCCTAGTCTTTCCCATTCTGTTGTTTTCCTCTATTTCTTTGCATTGATCGCTGAAGAAGGCTTTCTTATCTCTTCTTGCTATTCTTTGGAACTCTGCATTCAGATGTTCATATCTTTCCTTTTCCCCTTTGCTTTTCACTTCTCTTCTTTTCACAGCTATTTGTAAGGCCTCCCCAGACAGCCATTTTGCTTTTTTGCATTTCTTTTCCATGGAAATGGTCTTGATCCCTGTCTCCTGTACAATGTCACAAACCTCATTCCATAGTTCATCAGGCACTCTATCTATCAGATCTAGGCCCTTAAATCTATTTCTCACTTCCACTGTATAATCATAAGGGATTTGATTTAGGTCATACCTGAATGGTCTAGTGGTTTTCCCTACTTTCTTCAATTTAAGTATGAATTTAGCAATAAGGAGTTCATGGTCTGAGCCACAGTCAGCTCCTGGTCTTGTTTTTGCTGACTGTATAGAGCTTCTCCATCTTTGGCTGCAAAGAATATAATCAATCTGATTTTGGTGTTGACCATCTGGTGATGTCCATGTATAGAGTCTTCTCTTGTGTTGTTGGAAGAGGGTGTGTGTTATGACCAGTGTATTTTCTTGGCAAAACTGTATTAGTCTTTGCCCTGCTTCATTCTGTATTCCAAGGCCCAATTTGCCTGTTACTCCAGGTGTTTCTTGACTTCCTACTTTTGCATTCCAGTCCCCTATAATGAAAAGGACATCTTTTTTGGGTGTTAGTTCTAAAAGGTCTTGTAGGTCTTCATAGAACCATTCAACTTCAGCTTCTTCAGCGTTACTGGTTGGGGCATAGACTTGGATTACTGTGATATTGAATGGTTTGCCTTGGAAACGAACAGAGATCATTCTGTCGTTTTTGAGATTGTATCCAAGTACTGCATTTCGGACTCTTTTGTTGACCATGATGGCCACTCCATTTCTTCTGAGGGATTCCTGCCCGCAGTAGTAGATATAATGATCATCTGAGTTAAATTCACCCTTTCCAGTCCATTTCAGTTCGCTGATTCCTAGAATGTCAACATTCACTCTTGCCATCTCTTGTTTGACCACTTCCAATTTGCCTTGATTCATGGACCTGACATTCCAGGTTCCTATGCAATATTGCTCTTTACAGCATCGGACCTTGCTTCTATCACCAGTCATCCCCAGCTGGGTATTCTTTTTGCTTTGGCTCCATCCCTTCATTCTTTTTGGAGTTATTTCTCCACTGATCTCCAGTAGCATATTGGGCACCTACTGAACTGGGGAGTTTCACTTTCAGTATCCTATCGTTCTGCCTTTTCATACTGTTCATGGGGTTCTCAAGGCAAGAATACTGAAGTGGTTTGCCATTCCCTTCTCCAGTGGACCACATTCTGTCAGATCTCTCCACCATGACCCGCCAGTCTTGGGTTGCCCCCTCATCCAAGGTAAGAAGCAATGGCTGTGCTTTGCTGGAGCAGCCATGAAGAGATACCTCACGCCCAAGGTAAGAGAAACCCAAGTAAGACGGTAGGTGTTGCAAGAGGGCATCAGAGGGCAGACACACTGAAACCAAACTCACAGAAAACTAGTCAATCTAATCACACTAGGACCACAGCCTTATCTAACTCACAGGCTGGTAGCTCGGTTTAATTCTGGCCATAGCCCCACAAGGAGGCCACACATTCCCGCTTTAATAATGGGCAATGAGCAAGGCACGAAGAGTCCAGTAGTTGGCCCAGGGGGCAGACTCACTGCCCTTGCCATGTTACATCTGAGCACCCCTCCTGGCACACCCTCGGTCAGGCGGGCCTTGGAACCACATGGTCCAAGCAAGAGGTTGGCAGAGCCCCCGGAGCTCTTAGGGAAAGGCACGATGACAGCGTGCTTCCCGCTGCAGGTGGTGCACTGTGGCCTGGAGGCTCGCTCACATCCTGTATCTATCTACCCAGGCTGGGATAAGGGGCTTCCATCATTTTGGGGGGAAAAAGGCTAACTAGGAGGGGTCACCACCAACGTCCACAGAGACCCTGCTTCCTTCCTATACCACCTTCAACGCAGAGGCCTCTGGACAAAGAAGTGTCCCATTGGGAGGATCTGGGCGCTGACTCAAGGGGCGGAGTACCACAGCCTCCCTCAAATTAAGGTTGGGAAGGCGGTCTTGGGTTTGGAGGCTTGACGTGATCAATCAGTCATGTACAAACCAAAGGCAAAACTGCCTGCAAGGGACGAAGAGAATTGGGGGAGGGGTCTTGGCCACAGTATGGTTATCACCCTCCTCACAACCTGCTTATCCAGAGCCTCTCAACACACCCACCTCTTTCCCCCATGCCCCATCCTACAGGGCTTGAACCTTGATGGAGCTCCTGTGCTTGCACTTCCCCAAAACCACCAGGGTGTGGGGATTATCCGCAGAGAACTGTCAGGGAGGAGAGGCAGACAGTAAATGGTGAACAGCTCCAGGGCTGGATGATCTTCTGAAGACCAGGAGGACTCAGATGTCCAAGGATGGAGAAGGGGGCCTTTCCCACCAGGGCTCCACAGCAGGGATGAAAGTGGCTACTGAACTGAACCCTAGGGGCATGCTTGACCAAGCCAGAGTCCCAGAATCAGGGCGTCATGGTGGGACAGACGTGTGGAAAGTGGTTTGGAGCAGAAGGTGGAGCTGCTAAAAAATCACTGTGAGGAGCACAGAGGAATGCTGATGTATTCATTTCTGTCATATAATCTAGGGAACAGCCCAAAGAAAATCTCACTATGACCCTACTGCCAGTTCATGATGGAATGGCTTTCTTGCTCTATGAGGAGTCCAGGGTAGTACCAGCTTCAAGTTCAGCTGGTCTCATATCATCAGAGTCCTTTCCATCTTTAGTGATTTCTCTGCTGGCAGTAAGCTTCCTCTATGCCACTAACAAGCTCAACACCCTAAGGCAAGACCCAGCCTCCCTCTCCAGAGGCAACCCCAAAATCTGGGGTCATATTCTCATCCCTGAATCAGTCAGTGGTCAGGAGTCACTGATGGGCCTGGCCAAGGGTCACTGCACACGTATGAGGGCCCCCAACATCATTTGGGAGCTGGATTCCCCAAAGAAGGGTTTGCTCCCCTTCTTTGGATGTGCAGTGCAGCATCAGCACTGCACATCCAGCTGCAGGCTATTTCTGAGCTTTTCTGTTAAAATCAGATATCTATTTGATTTAAAATTTTTTGCTTTCTGCTAGTCTTTTCTAGTACAAGTGATAGCAAACAGTTGTTTGTTGCTGTGGTGGTGATTGGTAGTAGTGACTTTTAATCTTGATTAAAAGTAGTGACGTTTACAACGTTTTTTAAAACTAAAAGACATTTGAAAACATCTATTCACTAAGATATTTGCGTGCCAGCACCTCCCCCCCCCCCCCCCCCCCCCCCCGCCGACCCCGAAGATGGAGAAAAGGCTCTCTACTGCCTCTGGATACCTAGGGACATCAGTATTCCATGGGAACCTGTTTGATAACATTTTTTTTTCTCTCCTTAATTAAAAGACAGGATTCTGCACTTCCACTGCCATGGCCCAGGCTCAATTCCTGGCCAGGGAACTGATTCGACCAAAAAAAGAAAAAAGAAAGATCATGTAGACTGTAATGCGACTCATTGGTGGGGTAAGAAGTAGACCAACTAGAGAGTGATTCTGAAGGAACGGTTGACAAATGAGATGACTAATGAGACAAGAGCCAAGGGGATGATCTTAAGGTAGAAGTGGAAAAAGCCAAAGTGGAAAAAACCCCAACTTTCTGAAACAACTCCAAAACTTTTTTGTTTCATTCTCCAAAAATCTGAAGAAAAAATAAATTTGTTTATCCACAAATTATTCCTGTTTTGCCCAGGACTTTACATGGCTAAACTAATGAGCCAAAATGACTAGGTTAAAAAATTGTATCAAGGTCAACAAATTTTACATCAAACTGATAAATAATAATAAATCTGAAAAAAAAAGCTAACCAAATAAAGTTAACTGTATTTACATCCTACCATCACTACTGTTTTTCCCATACCAGTAAAGAAGTTTAACTTTTTTCCTTCATAGCTTCAAATTTTTAAGACCTTTACATCTTTACTCTGAAATTTCATGCCTGGGTGAATGTACAAATAATAGCAAAATAAAGACAACAGGAAGAGAAAAGATGGTTTGATAACCAAAAATTCATGGAATTTTCTACTAAAAAGATGCAGTTTCTAGATAACTAATAAAAATCTGGGCTTCCAAAGTGGCTCAGTAGTAAAGTATCTGCCTGCCAATTCAGGAGACATGGATTTGATCCCTGGGTAGGGAAGATTCCCCTAGAGAAGGAAATGCACTCCAGTATTCTTGCCTGGGAAACGTCATGTACAGGGGAGCCCATCAGGCTTCAGTCATGCGGTTGCAGCGAGTTGGACATGACTAAGCACGAATACTCTGTAATGACCTATAATAGGAAGAGAATCTGAAACAGAGTGGGTCTATATATACATAAAACTGATTCACTTTGCTGTGCAGCAGAAACTAACAACATTGTAAGTCAACCATACTCCAATAAAAATTAATTTTAAAAAGATTCAATTTCAACCTCTTTTATAGGTAAAAAGGGTCAGAGACACGAAGAGGCTGGACATCTTGCCCAAGGGTTCTGTCCTGTGCCTTCCCCACTCACTTTTCGACGCATCCAGCTTCCTTAGAGGCGCTTCCTACCAGGAGCTGTAGGTCACTTGAAAGGCAGCCGAAGTGGTGCCACAGGCAGTGTCAGCCCTGAATGATGAGCTTGAAGCAGAACGTTGGGCAGCTCCTTGACACAGGGGGTCAAAGAGAATGAGAACCATGGATAAGGAGGACGTGGGGTACACATAAAGGCTAAGGAGGGCAGTGATGGCCAGAAGGGTGACAGGCCACCTGGAAGGACTTAGGTGGCTGGTGATAGGGTCCAAATGAGGTGGGGCCTGAGGGTAGATGAGAGTGGGGAATTTGGGGGCCCAGCTCTGCTGGGAATACAGATTCCTGGACCCCTGGAGAAGGAGGAGGAGAAGTGGTATCTGTCTGCTAGGAGTTTTTTGGCTGAGAAGCTGGGCTGCAGAACTGGAACCAAGGTCAGAAGGCATGAAGGCAATGGGGCAGCTCTGGAACCTTCCTGCTCAACAGCCTGCTGAATGGCACTAGATTCTGACTCTCGAGTATGGGGGAGCGGGATGGCAAGGGCACAGAGGAATGTTGTCCTGAGGGGAACAGGTTCTTCTGGCCCTCCACAGAGCTCCTTGCCTTCCTGGCTGCCCTTATAGGAACTTGAATCTTCCTGAGGTAGATGGCAACTCCCTCAGTAGAGGAAAAAGGCATCAAGCTATGTTCTTTGAGCACCAAGGGTCTTCCTCTCACCTACCCAGGGGCCTGCAGAGGTCCCCCAGGAGAGCAGGGAGGCCCTAGTCTCTCCCTCAGCCCCTCCAGCACCACTGGAGGGTTTGTGTGGGAGCAGCGTCTCTCCTCCCAGGAACAGTGAGGAGGTGGTGCAGCCACAGCTGAGAGAAGGGCTGTGAGGGGCTGGGAATGCTGGTCAAGGCTGCCTGCCCTGGGCAGCAAGGAGCCCCAAGAGGCTTGTGACTCCAGGGAAAGCCTGAGGCTGTAGGTATGGGAAGCCATGCTTGCCAAGGGTTCAAGGAAGGTGAGGGCAGTGGGACAGGGCAGACTGGAAGTAGAAAAACAAGGACCTGGTGACATCTAAAGAGTCCAAGTTACAGGAAGGAGGAAGAGGGAGTCAGGAATATCTGGCTGGAAAATGTGAGTGGGAGTAGAGGATGAAGGCTAAAGAGGTCATCTGGGGGCTTCATGGCTTGAAAATTTCCAGGAACTGTATATGGATCCAGGTGTTGGTCATGTGTTCAATATGTCATGTGTTTATTGAGCATCTACTACACCAGTGTTTTGCTGATGAAAGATTACCATACAACTGCTCTCAAGGAGATCACAATCTAACCTGGAAGATGGACCAGGCAGCAAAGTAAGAAGAATAAAGAAGCGTGTGCTACAGTTAGGGGTCATAAGGATCTGTGGTGGAAGGAAACAGGAATGAACTTTAGATGATGTGAGCTGAAGGAGGAACCATGATAAGAGCGGTGGACACGACACATCTTCCAGACACTCAGACTCTCCAGGCCTGGAGGCAGGTAGGGGCCAGTTGTGTTGGAGGAATTGTTGGCAGCCACGTGGCTGGAACAGGGCCCTCCTGAGAGGAGGAGAAGGGGACGACAGAGAATGAGATGGTTGGATGGCATCACTGACTCGACGGACATGAGTTTGAGCAAGCCCTGGGAGTTGGTCATGGACAGGGAAGCCTGGTGTGCTGCAGTCCATGGGGTCGTCAAACACGACCGAGCGACTGAACTGAACTGAACTGAGAGCAGGAGTCTGGGATGAGATAGGAAACAGGCAGGTGCCAGCTTGTACAGCACTCCCTAACCCGCACCCCTGTTCCCCTGGGCCATAGCAGAGTGTTTGCTTTTATTTATTTCCTAAATGCCATGAGAAGCCATTGGAGGCAGAGAATGGATGGTGGGTGGGGGCAAGTCAGAGGGCCAGATGAAGGATGATGTGCAAACGCAGAACTGAGCTCTATTTTGAAGGTAAACCTAACAGAACTTACTCATGGATCTGTGGATGAGTTGGGTCCAGGGCAGCCAGGTAGATGGTGGTGAATAGTGGACTCAGGAGCTCTATTTTGCCTGAATTTCATTTGAATTCCCAATTTGTCATCCAGGTTGGGGACAGAGGGTAAATAGGCTATGTCATGTTCAAGCCAGGAGCTCAGTAACAGGCATCATGGATCCAGGGGAAGATCCAGAGCTGGCCAACACTCTTAGGTCCGAGGAGGTGAGGAGAGAAGGGATTACCTAGTTACTCAGTGGTAAAGAATCTGCCTGCCAATGCAGGAGACATGGGTTCAATCTCTGATCTGAGAAGATCCCACATGCCACGGAGCAAGTAAGCCCAAGTGCCACAACTACTGAAGCCCACACACCCTAGAGCTTGTGCTCCGCAACAAGAAGTCACGACAATGAGAAGCCTGTGCACCACAGCTGGAGAGTAGCCCCCACTCTCTACAACTAGAGAAAAACCCGCACAGCAAGGAAGACCCAGCGCAGCCAAAAATAAATTTAAAAAAATTATAGTGGCTAAAGGAGAAAACTCAGTTGAAATACTTCAGAAAGCCATTAAGCGCCTTGTGGAACTCAGAACTCAAGGTTGTGTCCACAGCCCAGTAAAGTCTGAGATCTCGAGGATGGGAATGAGAAGGAATGTGTGTGTTTACGTCTGAGTCCCTAAACTACCTGTGTAAGGACCCAATGGGGCACAGAGGTGTGGAGGTGAGGGGAGAGGAGACGGGGGAGACCTGAGGCATCTCAGCCTCTGATCCACAGTGGACAGGAGGCGGCTGGGAAGACTAAAGGAAACAGCTTCTTGCTCTGCAGCAGGGGTGTAGGGGAGCCAGCGACTCTCTCCAGGACAACGGGGGAATGGAAACCACAAGGGCAGAGCACAGGAGGCTGTGGTAGAGAAGGGGTCAGAAGGGGTCTGGGTCAGTTTCTGTGAGTCTGGTCCATAGGCCCCTGGGGGAGATATTGACCAGGGGCTCCTGTTTCCTCAGTGATCTCAGTGGTGAGGCCGCAGATGAGGGAGGAGGCTGCAGGAGGGGATGAGAGGTGGCCCCTACATTCTAAGTTTGCCTCCTGGAACAGCTGGGTTGGAAGGTCCAGGTGTTTGGGAGCGGCTGGTGACACGGAGAGGTAGATATAGAAGCCTAGGCATTCTGAGCTGAGAGGGGCTGAGGGCACAACGAGTGGCTTTTCAGGGGTCCAGCCCCTGCACCTCCCACATGGAGCTCTCCTCCCTGACAGTCAGCCTGCCTGTTGTCAGCCCCCCTCAAATCTCCATCCCCTACTCCTGGGGCTGGAGGAGTCTGTGCCGTGGGGCTGGAGTATAGCTAAAGGGCATCTAGAGAAAGTCCCATGGCTGTGTGGAGAAGGTACCCCAGAGCAGAGATGATCTCGAGTCTCTGCCTAGGCTGCTCACCACAACCAGAGAAGCACGTGGCCAACCCCGAGCCAGGCACGGTCTGAGCATCTTCTTCAGTAGTGGAGAGCAGGGTGCTCAGGGCCATCCTGATCCCCAGGCCTTCATCTGCCAAGGGGGGCAACCTCATAGCTTTGCTCCTGATGCTCTCTTACCTCGCTGGGAGGGGAAACGAGGTTAGCCTCACCCAATCCATGCATGGGGCTTCTCCAACGCACCAGGAACCCTTGGGGGCCACAGGGAAGCCCCCTGGTAGAAGTGGGGTCACTTTCTGCTTGCTTCGCCCGCCCTCTTCCAACGTCTGGGAGACAGAGGCTGAACTCCGTGCCAGCAGGAGGTGAGAAGGGGAAATCGCGGCTCTTCCTCGGGCTGGCAGCCAGTGTGGAGGGGATGGGGGTTTAGCACTTCGTTGTGGGGAGAGTTCCTGGGTCAATCCGGGGCCCGAGAGCTGTAGAATCATTTGATGAGAAGCCGCGGAAGGTCAGACCAAGAGTTCATCGGAAGGGTTGGATTTGCCTGGCCGCGCGTACCACCGCCTCCCTGCACAAGCACGCGCGCGCATCCTACCTCCCCCACCTACTACTCAAGGAGGACCAGGCGCCGGAGAAGGCGCGTCCCAGGGCTGAGCTGCCTCGTGTCTGGGAAAGAAAACCGGGCGGCGGGGCCATCTTGGGAAGGAAAAAAGCTGCAAGTCAAGACCTTGACCAAAGAGAGAGCCGAGGACTCAACGAGACCAGGAGCGAAACCGTGAAGGGCTTTGCCAGCAAACCCGACGCCGCCGAGTCGGGAGGGCGGCGGGCTCCGCCGGCCAGGGCGTAGCCCAGAGAACGCGCACCGGCCGGTGTAGAAAGTCGAGGTGCGCTTCCTGGAGGAGGAGTAAGAGGATTTGCTGCCTGAGAAGCCAGGGTGAATGGAGGGGGCGGGGCCCGGGTGGGCTGGGCCCAGCGGAGGCCCCCTGCCGAGAGGAGGGGACTGGCCTAGTACTTAAAGTCAAGACGAGGGAGGCCCCACAGGGACCCGCCGCACCATCTCAACTCCGAGGGGTTCGCAGCTCACCGTGCTTCTTCGCAGAAACTTCGCAGCCCTGCTCAGCCCCTAACCGGGCGACACCTGGGCGGGCGCAAGGGCCCGAAGAAGCCCAGTCTACGCATTCTAAGTGGCCGCGGGCTCCCGGGAGCAACCCGCCCGGGGTGAAAAGGAGTACGGGTGAGGGCGCGGGGCGGGCGGGCGGGACCCTGGTCCGCGCCGCACGGCCTCCGGCTCCAGGGAGGACCGTCGGCGCGGCATTAGGACCCAGGCGCGGCCCAGGGGTGTGTCGCCGGCTCCCGCCGCCGGCCTGTAGGAGACTGCGAGGTAGGGGTCCCGAAGCGTCCCGAAGCCCCGGGTTAGGACCCGGGGCGTGCGCGCGGGTGTGCAGCGGTTCTGCGTCTGACCGCTGGGCCGTGGCCGCGGGCACCAGGTGCGCGTTCCATCTCCAGCCATGAGGCCGGTGCCCGCGGCGGGAAGGCCGTCCAGCCTCCGTCGCAGAGCCGTGCTGGGCTGGGAAGCGGAGCCGTCGAGGCGCTGGGAGGAACGCGGACGCCGTCGGCCTAACACGGCCCCCGGCGTAGTGGGCGAGAGGGTCTTGGGGGCTTCCCAGCCGGGGCGGTGGTGCCCGGGGTGAGTTCGGCCTCTAGGAAGTGGAAGTCCAGGTGGGTACACGGGTGGTTGGGGAAGCACAGGACGGCTTCGTGGGCACTGCGCGCTTGACTTAACGCCGTTTTAAAACAACAGTGTTTGAACTTACGAGATAGCTGGGGGAAGGGTGGAAGTCTTGCAAATAGCGGGGCGGAGTTGTGGGGTCCCCAGCACCTCGAGCTCCAGGGTCTTCGCAGGCGGGCGTCACCCCCTCGGAAAGCCTCATTTTACGTTCTACCCGACGCCTTCGGCGCTGCGCGGCAGCCTGCCCACTCTTAGGGGTCCCTGGGCCTCTGACTGTGTCCCCTGTGCGGCCACGGCAGTCTCTCGGTCGCCGCTCTGACGCCTGAGGGCCAGCACGGGGGTGTACTGTTCACGTGCACTTGAATCGTGCGGCATGGGAGTAGGCTGTGCACCATCCCCACCCTTCCATAGCCTCGTCACCCTCTTCCTGTGTCCATCCCGCGCCTCTGCTGCTACGTTTACTGCCCCCGCGCCTCCCTTCTGCATGCCGCCCGGGCTCCTGCCCCGGGAGACGGTCCGCATTCTGCACGACCCCTCCCCCCGACCCCCACGGTCTCCGAGTCTGAGGCTCTTTCCTCTCGTGCACGCGGCCGCTTCTGTCGCTTCCTTCCTTGAACAGAGCAACACAAACAGCGTGGAGCATCCATCCGGGGGCCCGGCGCAAAGAGCGCGCACGCCCCACTTCACCCCACCCCCGCCCCCGCGCCATCTCCCAAGAGGACCAACGGCTCCGCCTCCCAGGAGGCCCGGAAAGTGGGTGGCGCTGAGGGAAGGAGGCCGTTGCCCCAGGTCACCCCGTGTGACCCCGGGCGCGGGAGGTTAGGGGCCACTGCACGTGTGATGGGTCTTGATGGCGCCAGGGACCGACATGACAATGAGAGCCGAAGAGATGTGCTGGAAGAAGAGCCTCAGCCCAGTTTCTGGACTTTGCAGCGAAGGCTTGACAGAGGGAGGCTGTCTTCTGCAGGGAAGGTGGCCAGACAGGTCTCCTCCCTCCAGATTTCTACAACTAGCGTATCCTTCCTTCCTTCACGGGGTACTGTTAATTATTCCTGGAGAAAACATGCTGAGAACATCTCCCCGCCTCCCTCCTTTCCCACCTGGACAAGCCCCTAGCAGATGGGTTGAAGAATAACAGGAAGTGGCTTCCTCTAGCTCCTCAAGGGGCCCCTGTCTAGTGCTGGCCCCTGCTCCTTTTTCTCCCAGGGGCTCTGGGAAGGGTAAGAAAGACTCGCAGGGGTTGGTGAGGGGTGGGCAGCAGATATGGAGGAGAGGCTGTCCAGAACTGACACATGGAGCTGCTGACAATTCTTTGGTTTGCCTTACAGAAAACTCTTCTGTCATGTCGCAGAATGGATACTTTGAGGATGCAGGTGTGTGCCTTTCGGGTGTGGGTATGTGTAGAGAGCTTCTTGGTCAAAAGGCTTTAGGGGACCTAGTCCATCCACCTGGGTAATCATGGTCCTCTGCTGGTGCTGGGATGCCTTTGGATTCTACCTCCAGGAGGTTGTGGTGTGGTCAGAGAGGCAGCTGACACTGCCCTGGACACTGGCAGGTCTCTGGGGGTCCTGGGGTAGCGAGCTGCTCCCCATCCTGGGCTATGTGGACCATCTGATATGTCATGGTTTGCTGTTAACAATGCTTTGGTTATCTGACCCGGTTTTAGGCCAAATGTTGTATATGCCCACATTCCTAAGATCCTGCCCAGCCCTGTGAGGGAGGGGCTGCCACTGTCCCTCTAAATTGCAGTCTCTGCACCTCAATTTTCCCTGCTTGCACCAGCCTAGCTCTCTCCCTCCCCATTCTCTGGGGTGGCTACATGCTCCTGTGCCCAGATTCAGGAAGCGGCCTGACGATCGTTTAGTGAGACAGTGCCTGGACAGAGCGGCAGTGTGCTCTACATAGGGTTCCCAAGGCATGATGACGCCATGTGCCAGGCTGCTGGTGGGCAAGTCCCAGGAGCCTTGCAGTGAATTGGTGGTGTCTATTGGGTAGGACCTAGGTTGAGCTCAGGATAGGGGAGAAGTGGGGCAGTGTGAGGGACATTTGGGGAATAGACAGTGCTGGTGGGGGTGGTAGAGGCTGGGACAGGTTGGGGCTGGGAAACCAAGCAATCTAAGCAGAGCAGGTCTAGAACTGGGGAGGAAAGTGTTTTTCATGGACATGAGCTCCATGACACGTAGGGGAAGGATGTCTTTTGACTTTAGTTCTTCTCTGGGCTCTGGGTGCAGTGCAGACCTGGAGCTTAGGGGTCACCAGTCCATGAGGGTGTTGGTAGGGGAGGTCTAGTGCTTCCTACCCAGAAAAAGCCCAGGCTGAGCACAGGATATTGGGGGAACAGGGCCTGGGATGTAAAGAGGAAACCAGCAGACTAGAGTGGAAGTGAGTCAGGGTGAGTCACTGCCTGGCAGGTGGAGGCGTGCTACTGACCCGTCCCTGTCCCTCCATGGGTGTTTTTAGGTGTTTGTGGGATCTGACCTACAAGGGCCCCAGGAGAATCACAAGTGGTGGACCACAGGGGACCCACAGGACATAGTGAGGAAGAGGGGCCAGATAGGCCAAGAGTAAGGCAGGGAGGGCCCTCGGTGGACTTGCCAGAGGAGGAAGGTTCTGTTGAGCCTTGAAGAAGGCCCTCCAGGGAGGGAAGCCCTCAGCTTGCAGGACAGGAATTAGCCTGCCTGGGGTGCTGGCCACCTGGCCTGAAGAGTAAGAGATTGAGGTGGGGATGGCACTGGGCCTGAGGGACCAGGGATCTGGACTGAAGCAGCAAGGCTGGCTCAGAGGCAGTGAGAAGCCCCAGCAGGGCTCAGAGCAGCATGTCAGCCAGGCAGCTTCCTGTAGGAGGGAGCCTGTGCTGGGGAGCAGTTGCAGGAACTGAGAGGCAGACCAAAAGAAAGGGCAGCAGGCTCTGTGCTCTGGGGTCCCAAGGCCTGAGATGAGGCCTCCTTCTGGGGTCCTGTCCCCTGTCTGTCCCTGGCTCTATTTCTCTGGCTCTCCTGCTGCCTGGGCCTTGTCTGATGTCAGACTAAGCCTTCTCAGCCTTAATGCTTTGCCCCCCACACCCTCCTGTGCCAATGAGGCATGGATACTGCAGGGCTCTGGCTTCCGTTGGGTTGGAAGGAGGGAGCAACCCTCCCCAGAAGCCAGACAGCTCCCTCCTCCCTGGGGAGCCAGGCAGGTCCAGGTCCCACAGCCTGGAGGTTCTGGGAAGGCAGTGGCCAGGCAGTCTCAACCGTGTCATTGTACCATGTACCTGGCCCAATGTTTGTGGAACGGACATGTCTTTCTCTAGCTAAAGGATATGCATGGCACAGAACCGTACATGGTTCCCACAGCTGAAGAATGCTGGAGAAAACTGTTGGGTAGGGGGTGCCAGCTGGCTGCTATGCTCAGGGCTGGGCCAGGACCAGATATTGGGCCTACCTGAGCCAAGGCTTCCTTCCCGGCCGCTAGAGGCCGCCCTCACCACTCACCAAGACTGCGCCCCGTAGAACAGCCCAGGGGCCCTGCTCCTTTGGCTCGGAGTCCCTCTCTCCCATGTGTAGCACTGACAGCCAGGCCCTCTTGGGGGGGGTCTCTCTTGGTGGTGGTTGGGGCTCCAGGCTACCTCAAGTGTGACACAGATGATGCCTCTGAAACCCGTGAGGAGAGCCTGAGGGATGAGGCCTTCGACACGGTCAACTCCTCCATTGTGTCTGGCGAAAGCATCCGCTTTTTTGTCAACGTCAACCTCGAGGTGCAGCCTACCCAGTCTGGTATGGGGGTTGTGGCAGGGACAGGTTGGGGGGGGGCATGCACGGGACTGGGGACTGAACAGATACGGCCCACTTCACCAAGGAGACCTAAAGGGCTGGGGCAGCACCCTGAGCCCTCCTGCTTTCCTCTAGCAGACAGTGAATCACCTGGCGGCTATGGGCTCCTACACACCTCCCGCAAGGTGAGCGGCCCATTGGCTGGATGGGAAACATTTGGTTCCAGGCCGCCAGCTGGGGGTGGAGGTGGTCGCTTCCCTGAGAGAGCTCGTTATTAGCCTGGGGCCGACCACACTGGCCTTCTCTCTGGGAAGGGGGTGTCAGCCAGGGACTGTCACAATGGAGGGGTCCAGGCAAGGACAGAGGGTCTTATTAATGGGCCTGTCTGGTTCTGTGCATGGGGTCCCCACAGTACCTGAAGTTAAAGAACTTTGAGGAAGAGATCCGTGCACACCGGGACTTAGATGGCTTCCTGGCACGGGCCAGAATCATCCTGGATGAAACGGCCACCTCCCTGGATGACGTGCTGCGGGCTATGCTGTCCCGCTTAGCCCAAGACCCCTACAACACGGAGCCAGATTGCAACCTGGACCTGCTCACGGCCATGCTCTTCACTGACGCAGGGGCTCCCATGGAGGGCAAAGGTAAGGGGTGTCTCTTGGCCTGGGCAGGAGGTCAGGGAGGTAGACCATCTGACTCTCCACTTTGTTAGCAGTTCACCTGCTGTCGGACACCATCCAAGGGGTCACTGCCACAGTAACGGGGGTACAATACCAGCAGTCATGGATCTGCATCCTGTGAGTTGCCAGGCCACCATGGTGGCCTCCCCACGTCACCTTAGAGACAGGCATCCTGTAGTGGAGGCTGGCCTGCTCAGTCTCGGGGGAGAGTGAGGAATTCATCCCATCTGGTCTTTTTTCCTCAACAGAGGTCACTGGGGTCATAGTTGGGAGTTCTGGGTGGCGGGGGTGGAGCCCCAGCTCCCAAGGATGGCAGCCATGTGCCGTGTGCCCTCCCTGCCCCCCCAGCTGCACCTCCAAGGCCCTGCTGAGGCGACACGTGTGCATCAGCCGCCTGGACCGCCCACAGAACTGGGGGGAGAATTCCTGTGAGGTGCGGTTTGTCATCCTGGTGCTGGCCCCACCCAAGATGGTGAGGAGGGGTTTCGGGTGGCTGTTTCCTGGAAAAGAGGGTACCAGGTTACCCTACCCTCTCCCTGGGGGCATCTCTCCCAGTGCAGGAGGCCTACAGAATTGGCCTCCTACGGCTACATTCTCACCCTATCTGTTCATCCCTGGGTTTATCTGAAGAATACTTGCTAGGTCCTCATCAAGCCCTGATTTCCCCAGAAGTTGCCCAAAAGATTATATTTCCTTCCTGATTGAAGAGAGATACTCGTTAAAAGTATTACTGTTCAAACCAGGGGCCTTTCTTTGGCCTGCAGGACGCTGACTCTTCTAATCAGCTGACTGTGATTTGTTGACCAGAGTCCCACTTTTTCCTGGGCTGTTTACCCCCTGGCCAGGGGTAGGTTATCTCACTTTTGTAGGGGCTGAGACATACAATTTGGGGAATCTTCTTTTATGGGAGAGGATTTAAAAATCTTGAGTAGAAAATGGCAAGGGTCCCTCTCTCCAGGCTTGGGAAGGGCCTTAATGCTTAAGCTTCCATTGGCTTTTTGATGATTCTGCCCCTGCCTCAGATGCCTTCAGATGGCCCCTCCCCAGGCTTTCTCTATGCATAGGGGTGCTAATGGGATCACAGACACACTGCGAATCTCTCTAGATGTTACTGTGCTGGGAACAGAGGAAGAGCATCTAGGGCAGCAGGCATCTCATGGGTCAGAGGAGTAACAGCTGACAAGGTGGCCAACAGTTGGAAAGAGCAGAATCCCTAGGGCTGAGTGGCTAGACTGGCACCTTAAGCTCAGCCAGCCTGACACCTGGCTCCGCCTCGGGAGAACAGGCCTGTTCTAAAGCTACCAGAAAGCAGTGGGCACGCCGCAGGTGCAGGCCTGGGACGCAACTTTGGGCAACCCAGAGGGAAGGACGCCGCCTCAGGGGCCAGAGTTGTCGCGGTGAGACAGGCTGCTGTGGTGGAGGCTGGACACGGAGCTCGCAGACAGGGCTGACCTTGGCCAGGCAAGGGGGGGAAGGCCAGGTGGCCTGGAACCCCTCTGGAAATCAGATAAAGCAGCAAACAGTGCAAACGCCCCAGGTGAAAAGAAGCTGAGCAAACAGTTTTTTTCCATCGTCAGGATTTCATTATCCACAATTACGCAGATTTAACCTGAGTTTGTAAGAAAAATACTAGGTCAGTGGTAGTCTAGTGATCTGCTGACCTGGTGGCAACCGTGGCAGGATCCACTGTGTGTGAATGTTGGGGGACTACACCTGGATCGTGGGGAGAGAGAGTGGCCAGGGCTGGGGAGGGTGCCCTCTGCTCTGCAGTGGCTACAGATGTGACTCTCTCGCCCCACCCCCAGAAAAGCACCAAGACCGCCACTGAAGTGGGGCGCACATTTGCCACCATGATGTTAGACATCACCTTCCGCCAGAAGCTCCTGAAGACCCGCACAGAGGAGGAATTCAAAGAGGCCCTGGTCCATCAGAGACAGCTGCTCACCGTAATGAGCCACTGTCCGAGTTTCAGCATGGACTACAGCATGAGCTCCATCTGCATCGTCAGACACCCACAGGTGCAGGGCAGACATGGCCTGGGCGGGCAGCCCGGGGCAAGGGCACAGGGCTGATGGGCATGTCCTTTTCCCAGCCCCCACAGCAGAAGGACTTTCTCCCCATGGGGAAGGGCATCCAGGAGGACGTCGCCCGCAGGTTCCCCGTGTACCCTCTGGACTTCACTGACGGTAAGTGTCCCATGACCCTCTCAGAGCTTGGCCTGTAGCTCAGGCCCCCGGCCTGGCCTGCGTCCCCAGTACACGCCATCCCGTCTCCCTTTCCTAGGCATCATCGGGAAAAACAAGGCTGTGGGCAAATACATCACCACCACCCTGTTCCTTTACTTCGCCTGCCTTCTGCCCACGATTGCTTTTGGGTCCCTCAATGATGAGAACACAAATGGAGCCATCGGTGAGGGGTTGGAGGCTAGCGGGGAGTGCTGGGGGGCCCAGGGCCATGGTGCCCCCTGACCCTCACTTCCTCAGACGTGCAGAAGACTGTGGCCGGGCAGGGCATCGGAGGCCTCCTGTATGCGCTCTTCTCTGGGCAGCCGCTGGTGGTGCTGCTGACGACCGCGCCCCTGGCCCTCTACATCAACGGTGCAGCGGGGGCGAGAGCGGGGAGATGGGTCTTGGGGTCCCTGCCCCCACCCGGCCCTGACTGCTCACTCCTGTCCCGCTGCCCGCAGTGATCCGTGGCATCTGCGATGACTATAATCTGGACTTCAGTACCTTCTATGCGTGGACAGGCCTGTGGAACAGTTTCTTCCTCACGCTTTATGCCCTCTTCAATCTCAGCCTGGTCATGAGTCTTTTCAAGAGGTAACAGAGCCTTCCCTAAGCTCCTGGGACTTTCAAGCAGGAGGGAGACCAAGGCCAGGGACGTGGGTCAGCTTCCATGCCACCCTCCAAGGCCCTGTAACCCTAGATAAGATGCAGTGCCCCTACCATATCACTACCCCAAGGGGAAAGCCTGGGGCCCTGGCCCTCTTCATGCAGGAGGGTAGGAGCCATGCCAAGGCTTGGGGAAACCCCCCTCTACGATTCACCCCATCTTATGAGACATACCTTCTGCTGGCAGGTCAACAGAGGAGATCATTGCCTTGTTCATTTCTATCACGTTCGTCCTAGATGCTATCAAGGGCACAGTCAAAAGTGAGTATTATACAGCCAGTGGCTACCTGCTGCAGGGGAAGCTGAGTTGAGATGGGGTGTAGACTGTGGCAGGGCAGCCAAGAAGCATGCAAGCTAAGGCTGCTTCCCCAGTCCAGGGTGCTACAGGAGTCACGACTGACAGAGCGCAGCAATTAGCAGGTGACAGAGCTGTCTTAGGCAAGATCAGAGGCCCTGGGCCAGGCAGGATTTGCTGTCAGAAATGGACAAAGGGCAGGGTGTGGGGTGGTGGGTAGACAGGCAGGTTGAGGAATCCTGGCTGACAGAAGGCCAGCTCTCCCCTCTTCCGCCCAGAATCCCTTTCTCCCCTCAGGGCTCCTTCCGCCCACATCCAGGAGGAAGTTGCTAGGCCCAGGCTCCCAGAGCCCAGATGGCTGAATTCTGATGGTCTGTACCCGTAGTCTTCCAGAAGTACTACTATGGCCATGACGCTGCAGTCTTCAAAGATGAGCCCTCCTTGGTGAGCCTGCTGGGCCTCAACAGTAGCCTCCACACTGCCCTCAACACCAGCTTTCTGACCAGTCCACCAGAGCTAACTTCAACGGGCAGCCAGGACCCCGAGCCCCTGGCTCGGGATACGGCTGTGCTCAGCCTTCTCATCATGCTGGGCACGCTCTGGCTGAGCTACACCCTCTACCAGTTGAAGAAGAGGTGAGGGGTGCCCTCTCGGGTGAGGGGAACACAAGCCCCTAGGCCACACTGACACTCACCTGCCTCCGTAGCCCCTACCTGAACCCCTATGTGCGTGAGCTCCTGTCAGACTGTGCCTTGCCCATTTCGGTGCTTACCTTCTCTCTCATCTCTTCCTACGGCTTCCAGGAGATTAAGAGTAAGTTAGGACCAGCCGTGGGGTGGGATGGGGTGGGTTGCTCTGTGGGGGATACAAGCTTGAGCAGGGGCCTGTACCCTACTGCAGTGGTCAAGTTTCGCTACAGCCCGAGTAACAGCCTGTTCGAGATAGCCGAGATGCACTCGCTATCCCTGGTGGCCATCAGCAGCGCCATGGGCCTTGGCTTCCTCCTCTCCATGCTCTTCTTCATAGAGCAGAACCTGGTGGCTGCCTTGGCCAACGCCCCACAGAACAGGTTTGCAGGGCTGGGCATGGAGGGGTGAGCATGTGCCCAACCTTCCAGGGGCCAAGAGGGCTCTGGCCATATGTGACCCCGCCCACTGCAGGCTGGTGAAGGGCACTGCCTACCACTGGGACCTCCTGCTCATCGCCATCATCAATACTGGGCTGTCTCTGTTTGGGCTGCCCTGGATCCACGCTGCCTACCCCCACTCCCTGCTGCACGTGCGAGCACTGGCTTTGGTGGAGGAGCACGTGGAGAACGGGCACATTTACGAGACGTGAGTGTGAGGAGGGCCCCTCGAGACGTGAGGCCAGAGTCACGAGGGCCCTGAGGTGGGGGGCAGCCCTGGGCCACATGGGACTTAAGGAGGGATACTGGCTTGGGGGACAAGGGCCCAGAAGTGACAGAGCCTGGTAAACATGTGACCTGGGATGGACACAGCCCCGTGGACCAGGCCAGAGTGACTCAATGCACTGGACCCTCATAGGATTGTGAACGTGAAGGAGACACGGCTGACCTCCCTGGGCGCCAGCATCCTGGTGGGCTTCTCCCTCCTGCTGCTGCCCTTCCCACTACAGTGGATCCCCAAGCCTGTGCTCTACGGCCTCTTCCTTTACCTCGCGCTCACCTCCATCGACGGCAACCAGCTGTTTCAGCGCATGGTGCTGCTGCTCAAGGACCAGGTGAGTGGCCCTGAGAGTGGGGGTAGGGGTGGGGGACCTGGCTCCAGACCTGCCCATACCTGGTCCCTGCCACCCACAGACGTCATACCCACCCACCCACTACATCCGGAGGGTGCCCCAGAGGAAGATCCACTACTTCACAGGCCTGCAGGTCCTGCAGCTGCTGCTGCTCTGTGCCTTTGGCATGAGCCCACTGCTCTACATGAAGATGGTCTTTCCCCTCATCATGATTGCCATGATCCCCATTCGGTACGGAGGGCGGACAGCGGCAGAAAGGACTCAGCAGGGTGGGAGAGGGTGGGCTGGAATGGCTGCTCTCTGCCTACTCCTCCCTGCCCCAATGCTTATCTTCCTGCCTGGTCCTCCTCCCCGCAGCTACAACGTGCTGCCCCAAATCATTGAAGCCAAGTACTTGGATGCCATGGATGCTGAACACTGACGCCCTGACTAGCAGGTCCTGGCCACCCCCCATTCGCCCATTTCTCCAGGTCTTGCCAGGCTGGCTGTGTAGCTGTGTGTGGGCATCTGGGAATGCTGCTCTGTGCTGCACCCCCTCACAGCTATCCCAAGTGGCCGAAGGTGCCTGGGCACTGAGGGAGCTCTGAGGGATGTGTCTGCTCCTCTTCCCACTAGCCCTTTGCTTTGGGTCCAGAATGCTGTTCAGGGCAGCTTCTGCCCAAGCAGGACGGATTTTCTTTTGATAAAGAGTGTCAGGTAGCCGAAAGAGAAACCATTTCCTTGATTGTGTAAGGAACTTGCTGGATGCACATTAGAGAATAAAGCTCCTATTTCTATGCTTCTACATGCCACCTCCATCCATACTGCCCTGCCCCAGCTTCTGAAGGCCACCCAAGGACTCTAGGGAGGAAGAGACGCTCACAGGGGAAGAGGGATGAAAGGGACTGACTGTTAAGTGCCACCTAAGGATTGTTACTTCCAACTCCACACAGCACCCCAACAGGGAAATGTGGAAGATCCAGGAGGCCCTTGTAATGCCATGTTGCCAAGAACCTGCAGGGAAAGTGTTCTAGGACCAGCATGTGCGAGGGCCCCAAGAAGAAGGTTTGAGGCCAGTGAAGAGGTGGCTGGTGGGGTGGGACAGGCAGTCACCCTGCTGCTTGCAGGATGGGTCAAAGTAAAAGCAGTAGTCACTACTACTGTCCGATTTTGCAACCCCATGGACTGTAGCCTGCCAGGGTCCTCTCTCCATGGAATTCTCCAGGCAAGAATATGGGAGTGAGTTGCCATTCTCTTCTCCCAGGGGATCTTTCCAACCCAGGGACCGAACTCAGGTCTCATGCGTTGCAGGCAAATTCTTTACCATCTGAGCCACCAGGGAAGCCTGCAGGATGTGTAGCTAAGTTTAAAGAGGGGGACAGAAAGTGTACTGTGCACCCAGGACAGAAGTCTATGAGGAAGCAGCTGGGGACAAGATAGAGAGAGGTGCCCTGCTCCAAGCACCACGTAGCCACCCACTCACATAACACAGCAGGTGACCCTTCTATGGGGCCCCTCCCCAGTAGCCTGGGTGTTCCCTGCAGGTAGGGCCATGTCCAGGATCACCAGGTAAGAAGGCGGCAGGCACCCCCCATCTGAGTCCCAGCCACATACCACCTACTCCAAGGAGACAACCCAGAGGAGGCTGGGCATGGCCACTGGCACTTCCCGAGGAAACACCCAGCTGGGCTTTACAGGCAGCAGAGGAACAAAGGGATGAGGTCCTGTCTTCCCCCATACCTGTTGACACAGTCTAGGGAAGCAAACATTAAATCCAGGCCCCAGGCCAAGCTGCCAGGACTGAGGAACAGTGATGGGAGGGGACGCAACCTAAACCTGGGAGTGACATATGGCACTGAGGACCCCACCCCCCAAGCTGCTGCACACAACAGGCTTCTCTGACTGTCCTTGGGGTTGGGCAGCTCCTCTTTACCAGGGTAACACCTGCAGAAAAGCAAGGGAGCCACTCCGGCCCTCTGAAATCTCCTCAGGGAATGGGTTCACCAGGGCACAGTAAGGGTCTGGGGCAGCTGAGTCAGGCCCCTAGCTGGCCCCCCAGGCTGAACTACGATTTATCAACCCAACTGGAGTCAAGTACTCCATCCCCCATCCCTGCCACAAAAATGAACCTGGAGTTGCAATCATAAACCAGCATTGTAGCTGCTTTAATGTACACCAGCATAAAGAAAAAGCACTCACCACCCCACACTGCCTGCCCCACAGCCCAGCTGGCAAACACAATAGAGGCCAGCTGAGTGGCGGAGTAGATTTCGCATGGAAAAGTTCAACGCGTGATCTGAGACTTGAAAGACAAAAGGGGAAGACAGAATATTCCAGCTAGCAATGGTACACGAACAGCCTCAGCACAGCTCTGCCCACATCTGGCCATCCCACCCCTCAGCCCTCTTTCCCGATCCTGAGAGGTTTCCTGCTTCTGCCTTAAGGGACTCAGGAGGCAGACGCCTGCCTGGGGAGGTTTCAAAGCAGCTACACCCAATTTATTATGGAAGCAAGTACCTTCTGGAATTTTTATTTGCTGTATTTAAAAACATCTAAGGCTGTTTGTGTGGTTCTTCCCCAAACCGTTAACCCTATTAAGGGTTAACTTCACCCGAGGTCCTTTCAGGATTCCAGGCCTGGAGGCCGTAGGAGACCTCTGAATCCACAAGGGCAAGAGGATGGTGTTGTCCTTTGGCCAAAGTCTCTCCAAACAGAGCCAGTTGCTCCCAACAGCTGGTAACACCGCCAGAAAGTGGTAATCCTGAAGGAAATACTTGGACAGGTGCCTGCCTGATAGAAGTGGTTTCAGGCTACCCCTCTCCAGATCCCCAGCCAGGGTGGTCATCACTGACCCCGGGAGTCAGGCTGCTAAAGTATTCTTGCAACTCAAGCAGGGCCCGGAAGCGATGGGAAATAGTGTTCTTCTCAGCCTTGGGCATCTCTGCATACCTACAGGGCGACAGTAACAGCTCAGAGAAGAGGGAGCCCAGATTCGGGGAGGGTATGTACACCTCACCGCATCCTGCAGCCCGAAGCTCCAAGAGTCCCTAGTAAAAGGTAGCAGGGCCACCAGCTCCTGGCAGCCAGAGTTAATTTTTTAACAATCAAAGAGTCTTAAATTCCTCTGTAGGTAGAAATCCATATTAATTTGTGTGGAAGGATACTAAATTTGTTCTAGTATGTTCAAGAGTCATTAAAAGGAAGCTGGGGACAGGGGGATGAGCTGCATGTTTGAGCAGCTTTGTCATCTGTTGACAGGAAGCAGTGGGGCCTAACAGAGCAAACACAGCAATCTCCTCCAGTGCACTGCGGGGTGGGCAGATGGGCGGGGGAGTGGGCCTTGAACAGCCAGCAAGTAACCTGCCGTCCATGTCAGGATTCCACTGAGCTGGGAATCCCATACTCCAACTGTTACTTTCACATCTATGCCACCCAATACAGTGGCCATCAGTATGTGGCCATTTAAATTCAAACCAATTACAATTGAATAAAATAAATTCTGTTCCTCAGTTGCTCTAACCACATTTCAAATGCTCTACAGCCACATGTGGCTAAGAGCTACTGGATCACACAGTGCAGCCACAGAACATTTGTGTCATTGAAGTGATGTTTCATGTTGTCCTCAGCCCTGTCCTGGCTGTTGTAAGGCCTCAGGCCACACACCTGAAGGGTCCCTCCAGCTTGACAAACCCAATTCCCAATAATGGCCAACATATCCCATGTAAATAAGTGGGGGTTAGCATGAAATACTTGGAGAAGGCAGTAGCACCCCACTCCAGTACTCTTGCCTGGAAAATCCCATGGATGGAGGAGCCTGGAAGGCTGCAGTCCATGGGGTCGCTAGGAGTCAGACACGACTGAGCGACTTCACTTTCACGCACTGGAGAAGGAAATGGCAACCCACTCCAGTGTTCTTGCCTGGAGAATCCCAGGGACGGGGGAGCCTGGTGGGCTGCCGTCTATGGGGTCGCACAGAGCCGGACATGACTGAAGCGACTTAGCAGCAGCAGCAGCAGCATGAGATACGGAGAACACCTGGCACTGTGTGTGGGTGGGGGTGGCGCACGCGTTAATGTGGTGCCCAGCTGTTAACATTTTTCCAAACTAGATGAGGGTCAGATAATCATCCATCCATCACGAAGCTGACAAGCCCAAGTCAGAGAGGGGAAGCTGCACAGCTGCTCTGCTGAGATGAGCCCGAGAGCCCAGGACTTCCAGCTACACCCAGCTGCCTCCCAGCTGTGGACTGCATCACTCAGATTCCTTGCATCCACCCCCAGCAGGGCTGCCTTCAACTGGAAAGGCACCGCAGAGCCTGCCCCCGCCCGCATCCGCATGCCTGCACCTGGGTGGGGCACTGACCCGACCCAGACCATGGCCATCCGACCCCTACACCCCTGCAAATAACTGGGGCTCCTTACGTCTGCTCGTATCCATCAGGCTGAAAGCAGGGGTCCCAGCCAAAGTCCCGGCAGCCACGGGGCACCACAATCCGGCCCTGCCAAAGAAAAGGGGGCGGAGCTATGTTACTGGACGTGGAGGAGATGCACTATGAGGAGGGCAATAGCCAGTCTGAGTTTAGTTAATGAATTCGGTTAAACCCTAGTTACTCATATTATTTCAAGGGGTCCATGGTGCCAGCAAATGTTTGCTGAACACACATAAAATGCAGAGCAGGAGAGCTCGCTCACCACAGACAGGGAGGAACCACATGCTTGATCAGGCCACCGATACCCCTGGGACCAGCCTCCCTCTCTAAAGGTTTGACATACTGTGACCTCACTGAAGAAGAGTCAATTTTGAAAAACTAACAGAAAACATTTTCCCCTAAGTGGAAGTTTGAGGGTCCTAAACTTTGCCAACAAACCCCGTATCTCCTACTATTACTACACTTATCAAAATACAAAGACGGCTCTAACAAATAACAAAATAGCACAATGTTCAGCTCAAAAATAGCTCAATAAATACTGGCTGTAATAGGCAAATTCCAAAAGGGAAATTTTACAAAGAGAACCAGTGTCATGAGATATCAGGTCACCTTGGGAATTAAAAAGAAAAACACATAAAAAATACAAGGGAGGTAGTAGAGGATGCGAATTAGCCACATAAATTCTAAGTCCTTTAGACCAAAGGCAAATTCTGCTTTTGCTAATGGGGAGCTGTGTGACTGAGGCCAGTTACTGAATCACTCTAAACTTCACCCAGGCGGCAAATGTTTTTTGAACACCTTATCGAGGAAGGTGGTGTTTTTAGCACTGGGATCCAAGAAAGCCTTAGCCTTGCCTTCACAGAATGGATCTCTTCAGCAAAACGAGCACTGCACCAGTACACAAATCAATGATTACTAAATCATTAGAGGGCACAAACTGGGAGCTGGGCTCAAGAATCACAGGTCAGAGAGCTCAGGGAAGGCCTGGGTGAAGATGGGACACTCTGACCACATACAGGGCTGGGGCAGGAACATTCTAGGTGGAGGACAGAGCTGTGCCAAGGTTCTGAGATGGAGAAGGGCCCAGCACACACCCTGCTGAAAGGACGATGTGGCTGGGGGTTAGAGAGCATGGGTGAGAACAGGACAAGTAGAAACAAGGTGACCTCATTTAAAGTAAGGGCGGCAAACAACAAAGCACAGAAACAACGGAGCCAAAGCCGGGGAGACCGCAGGGCATGGTGGCGGTGGTGGTCAGGCCCAGCCAGCGGCACAGCAGCTACTCGGTCACAGTGCAGGGAGCTGAGCCTGTGGCTGGTCAGACTTTTGATTTCTGAGAGAATGTTTCTGTGAGAGTAGCAGACACTATAATCAACTTTTAAAAATGTCACCAGGCAACACAATCTAGTAATCCCATCTGTGGATATATATCCAAAGAGCTGAAAATGCGATGCTAAAGAGATATTTGCACACCCATGTCCACCACAGCATTATGAGCCAAAATGTGGAAGCCATTCAAGTGTTCATCAACAAACACAGGCCTCAGAGATATCGTGGGTTCAGTGCTAGACCACTGTAATAAAGCAACTGTCACAATAAACCAAGTGGCATGAATGTTTTGGTTTCCTACTGCATATAGAAGTATGCAATAGCATTATGTCTTAAAAACAATGCTTGTTGTTGTTGTTCAGGCACTAAGCCATGTCTGACTCTCTGCGACCCTGTGGACTGCAGCACACCAGTCTCCTCTGCCCTCCACTATTCTCCCAGAATTTGCTCAAATTCATGTCCACTGAGCCTAAGATGTTTTCTAAGTTTCTCATCCCAGTAGCACATTGGATACTTTCTGACCTGAGGGGGGCTCATCTTCTGGTGTCATGTCTTTTTGCCTTTTCATACTGTTCATGGGGTTCTCACAGCAAGAATACTTAAGTGGACTGCCATTTCCTCCTCCAGTGGACCACGATTTGTCAGAACTCTTCACTATGACTTGTTTGTCTTGGGTGGCCCCAGACTCATAGATTTATTAAGTTACACAAGCCCCTTCACCACGACAAGGCTGTGATCCATGAAGGGAAAATAAAAAACATAAATATCTTAATTTAAAAACACTTTATTGCTAAAAAATGCTAGCCATCATCTGATAGTGCAGGGTTGCCACAAACTTTCAATTTGTAAATACAGTATCTTCAAAGCTCAATAAAACAAGATATGCCTGTAAATAGATAAAAGTGGTACATACATACAATGGAATGTTATTCAGCCTTAAAAAAGGAGATCCTGTCACATGCGACAACATGGATGAAATGAAGACCTTATGCTAAGTAAAATAAGACAGTCACACAAACACAGACACTGCAGGACCCCACTTATATGTTGTGCCTGAGGCGGCTGAACTCAGAAACAGAAGGTGGAATGGCGCTTACCAGGTGCTGGGGACAAGAGAGGAAGTGAAGTTCAGTGAAATGAAGTTAAAGTCACTCAGTCATGTCCAACTCTTTGCGACCACATGGACTGTAGTCTGCCAGGCTCCTCTGTCCATGGGATTCTCCAAGCAAGACACTGGAGTGGGTTGCCGTTCCCTTCTCCAAGGGATCTTCCCAACCCAGGGATTGAAGCCAGGTCTCCTGCATTGCAGGCAGAGTCTTTACCATCTGAGCCACCAGGGAAGCCCAGAAGAGAGGAAGGTGGACTGTTATTCAATGGGCATAGTTTCAATTTTGCAAGATGAGAAATTTCTAGAGATCTGTTGCACAATAGTGTACACTACTGTACACTTAAAAATGGTGAAGATGGTAATTTCTGAAACCTGTTTTTTACCATAAGAACTGAACATCTCATCAGGGAGGCTTCCCTGATGGCTTAGTGGTAAAGCCAATGCAGGAGATGCGGGTTTGAACCCTGGGTCAGGAAGATTCCCTGGAAGAGAAAACGGCAACACACTCCAGTATTCTTGTCTGGGAAAACCCATGGACAGAGCCTGATGGGCTACAGTCTATGGGGTCGCAAAAGCATCAGACACAACTTAGATGGAGCCACTGGTGTAGGGCTATATGGGCTACAGTGAGCCTCTGGATTTTATCCTGAGCAGAGAGGACAAAGCAGAGAAGTGATGTGTCTGAAGGTAAACCCTGCCATAGGGAGGGAATGAATAGGCTGAGGCGGGGGCAGGGCGGGAAGCCCAGCACAGAGGGTGGTTTGACTGAGAGAAGGAGCTGAACCTATGGTCTGATTGGTAAGCCTGGAGACACCTGAAGGGCACCTCTGAAAGGAATGAGGTGGGGGGAGAGGAAGATTCTATATGAAGATAAAAACTTGGAAAGGCTGTGAGATGTTCAAGGGAAGCTGTCGCACAGCAGTGTGATAAGGAGATTCAAGCTTGGAGAAGTCTGAACTGCAGATGCAGCTCTAGGAGTTGTTATCTTTAGTTCCCACATCTTCTCAGGACAGCATACAGTGCACAGCTCTGGGTATACCAGGCTCCAAAAGCTGTGAGCCATGTATGTTTCCAAACATCAGACTCAGGGGGCAATAAGTTTCAGGACTGACAGCATTTCGAGCTGTGGTACCTAGGAGTGTGACCATCCCACCAGATAGCATCACTGAGGGGGGGGGGGGGGGTTCACAGCGCCCTCTGGTGGCACGCAGGGGAATGAGCATGGGTACGTACCATTGTCTGGCCCCTGAAGAGGCGTATGGGCTCATTCGGGTCCCCAGTGCTGAATGCGAACGTGCAGAGTGCATAGGCAGACTTGTCTTGGAACCCCTCCAGGAGCTGGTGGAGACCTGAGGGAAGGTGCAGTGAGGGCTCAGCACACTCTGCTGCCAAGCCCCAGGCCCAACTCCCCACCCAAGGGGCCTAGCTGGGGGAGGGGAGTTATACACTTTACCAAATAGGCCCTGTGCTGATAACACAGGAGGCTGGGTGATGGGGATGTAGAATAAGGGTTCTACCACTGTGGATTCCAGGGTAGGGGGCTGGGACCAGAAGGAAAAGCAAGGTGTCCCCCTTTCCACTTCCTGCTGACAACGACAGCAAGTGGTGGGGCCAATCCTCTCAGGGCCAGAATCTCCCTTTGCCCCTCAATCTCAAAGCTTTCACCACAACCGCCACCCCCATCTACTCCACATCTCAGTGCTCCCTGCAGCTAGGTTTACAGGGAAAGTGTGAGCGTTGATTATAGATGGGTAAACTGAAGTGAACAGAGGCCTTGAAGGGGACAGAACCTGAGACTCCTGATTACTAGCTGGAGCTCCTCCCCAGAACCCACAGATTTCTTAATTCCAAACGCATCAAAAGAAAGAGACAAATGGGGATAATACCTTCAGGCTTTAACTTCTCCAGAAACCACTTTCTGCAAGAGAAATAAAGGTGAGACAGACAGCACAAATGGATGGATGTTCCTACCACCTTCTTTCCAGGCTGCATCCCCCAGGGATTAAAGCTCTGAGAGAGTCAAGGAGAAAAGATAAAGAATGTCTCAACTCAAAATGAAGGGAAATAATCCAACAGGAAAAAGGAGATGGAGACAAACAGGCAAGGCACAAGAGAATCGATAAACCAATGAAGGCCTCAACTTCACTGCTAATTAGGGAAATACAAATTAAAATTGCATGTGATAACATTTCCTACTCACTTACTAAAACACTAAAAAGTCATGAAACAGTGCTGGTAAGAATATGGAACATGTGTAGGGGTGCTACTGCGTTGGCAGACAAGTTAGCAGTCCAAAAGTTGAAGATACAGTTAACCCTTGAACTACATGACTTGAACTGCCGAAGTTCACTCATAATGTGGATATTGTTCAATAGTCAATACTACAGTAATACATGGCTAAATCCACGGCTATGGAAGGCAAACTCTAAGTTATACGTAGGTTAACCCCAAGTTGTTCACAGATCAACTGTATACATAAGCAAGACCCAACAAACCAGGGTATTTGTATCCTGTGTGTGTGTGCCCTCGCTCAGTCATGCCCGACTCTTTGGGACCTCATGGACTGTCACCCACCAGTCTCCTCTATCCATGGAATTTTCCAGGCAAGAATCCTGGAGTGGGTAGCCATTTCCTTCTCCAGGGGATCTTCCTGACCCAGGGATCAAACCCACATCTCTTGAGTCTCCTGCATTGGCAGGGAGGTTCTTTACCACTAGCACCACCTGGGAAGCCTGAGGGGGGTCCAGGACACTGGATAGATTTAAGGAAATCCATTTGCAGATCTCAACTTCCTTATTTCCTCTTTCCTGAAACTGACCTGCCCAAGAATTACCTCTCCAATGGGTGAGTTCCCCTTGCCCATCTCAACTTACACACATTCTCACACTTAACAAAAGAAAGACATGCCTCTCCCCCATCTCTAATCCTTCCTCAACAATCTGACATACTGGTGTTGACACCAAGACAGTGAATGACCGGCAGTATCAAGTAACCAATCAAAGGGGTGGGATATCACTCACATGTAGGGGCCAGGGAGGCCTCCAAGGGCGTTGAAGCACAGACAGGTGTCCTCCACCAGTACGGGGCCCTGCACCTGCAGCACAAGGACATACAGCCCTGAGACCCGGGCCCACCAGCAGGCCCCACCTCCCCTCTGAGTTCTCAGGGAACCCAGGCCAGGGCCACGCCCACAGCTAGCTGGCATGTGCTTCAGCAGCAGCAGACCTGGGCAACAGCCCTCGGCTAATCTCTTATCTCCTTCTTATCTGTTTTAGAGACAGGGACAACAAAGCCTCAGCAGGTTGTAAAGTTTGTACAATGACGAGAGAGCTGGGATTATACTCAAGCAGCCTGACACTTTACAAAGTGCTCCTTCTCAGTTCCAGAGAGATGTGAGTGCAGGGTGGATGTGTGTGGGGAGAATGCAGGGGACGGAATGAATGCACAAGAGAAATGGGAAGAGAAAATTGTGTGTGTGTGTGTGTGGTCATCTTAGGGGGATACTACGCAGTTTAGGTTGAGAAAGGAAGGCAATATATAACTATTAACTGACTCCAGCCTGATTAGACATGGAAAGGTCTTTCAAGTCATAATAAACTGTGCCCACCATATTCTCTACGCATCCCCAGCAGGCACAGACCCCAGGAGCCACCAGAACAAGAGGAGCAAGGACAGGACGTGAATGGAGCAAGCACCTGGCGAGCTGCCTCCTGACACTTCCGAATGGAAATCTCATCAGGCTCTCCTTGGTACTCTGGCACTTGTGAGGGAAACAGACACATAATCAGGTCATGGGGAGTTAGAGAAATTGAATCATCTTTTAAAAATAAAACTAAACAGAGACATACGGTCAATTTTCTGCGCCACCAAAGTGCACGGAAATTTATCTCCTAGAATCTGAATGACCTGTTCCAAAATGAAAGAACATTTATCAGCATTTAATGATTCCCCATTACTGCACAAGCTGTCACCCACCTTTCTCATCAGGTAACTCTCCTGTCAGTTCTCTAAAGTTCAAAGTCAGGTCCACGAGCCTCAACTGTAGCCCTCAGGGTCCCACCCCAGCAGGTCAGCTCCCTCATCTTCTCATTCTCTGATCCCTCCCTCCTACTTCAGGTCTCTGTTCATGCTAACCACCATCTAGAACACCCTCTTCCCTTCTCAATGGTCCCAGAACCTACTGTTTAGGCCAGGAATTTTCTATCAGGGGTTACCCGGAATTCAGGAGGATCTACCCAGAACTTGGATAGGAAAAAAAATACCTCTCTACTTTCATTAACCCTGAGCTGAAATTTATCATCTCTTTCAATTGTGAGTATAGAAAACAAACAGCATCAGCAGTTCCTGTGACATTTAAATCTATTAAAATCAAAGATGTTGTCATATCCCTTTACAGTTCTAGCAGATAATCTCAAAATACCATTTACAGCCTTCACTATTTTTAAATTATGATAATAACACAAAACGATAGACTGAATTCTTTAATGCATGAACAAAAAATATGTAACTAGATCACAGATATTTATATTTTGAGAACTGTAAATCAATAGAAATGATTTCCTTTGTGGTGGTGATATTGTCACTAAGTCATGTCTGTCTATTTGCAATACCAAGGAATGCAGCCTGCCAGACTCCTCTGTCTGTGGGATTTCCCAGAAAATCCCCTTTTCTCTAGGGGATCTTCCCAACCCAGGGATTGAACCCACATCTACTGGATTGCAGGTGGATTCTTTACTGCTGAGCCACCAGGGATTCCCCCGATTTCCTTGGTAATCCCATGTATCTGTTCGTTTCCAAGGCAAACCATTCAATATCACGGTAATCCAAGTCTATGCCCTGACCAGTAACACTGAAGAAGCTGAACGCTTCTATGAAGACCTACAAGACCTTTTAGAACTAACACCCAAAAAAGATGTCCTTTTCATTATAGGGGACTGGAATGCAAAAGTAGGAAGTCAAGAAACACCTGGAGTAACAGGCAAATTTGGCCTTGGAATACGGAATGAAGCAGGGCAAAGACTCACAGAGTTTTGCCAAGAAAATGCACTGGTCATAGCAAACACCCTCTTCCAACAACACAAGAGAAGATTCTACACATGGACATCAGGATGGTCAACACCAAAATCAGACTGATTATATCCTTTGCAGCCAAAAATGGAGAAGCTCTATACAGTCAGCAAAAACAAGGCTGGGAGTGGAGTGTGGCTCAGGTCATGAACTCCTTATTGCCAAATTCAGACTTAAATTGAAGAAAGTGAGGAAAACCACTAGACCATTCAGGTATGACCTAAATCAAATCCCTTATGATTATACAGTGGAAGTGAGAAATAGATTTAAGGGACTAGATCTGATAGACAGAGTGCCTGATGAACTATGGAATGAGGTTCGTGACACTGTACAGGAGACAGGGATCAAGACCATCCCCAAGAAAAATAAATGCAAAAAAGCAAAATGGCTGTCTGAGGAGGCCTTACAGATAGCTGTAAAAAGAAGGAAAGCGAAAAGCAAAGGAGAAAAGGAACGATATACCCATTTGAATGCAGAGTTTCAAAGAATAGCAAGGAGAGATATGAAAGCCTTCCTCAGCAATCAATGCAAAGAAATAGAGGAAAACAAAGAATGGGAAAGACTAGAGATCTTTTCAAGAAAATTAGAGATACCAAGGGAACATTTCATACAAAGATGGGCTCAATAAAGGACAAAAATGGTATGCAGCTAACAGAAGCAGAAGATATTAAGAAGAGGTGTCAAGAATACACAGAAGAACTGTACAAAAAAGATCTTCACGACCAAGATAATCACGAAGGTGTGATCACTCACACTTGCCTAGAGCCAGATATCCTGGAAAGTGAAATCAGATGGGCCTTAGAAAGCATCACTACAAACAAAGCTAGAGGAGGTGATGGAATTCCAATTGCACTATTTCAAACCCTAAAAGATGATGCTGTGAAAGTGCTGCACTCAATATGCCAGCAAATCTGGAAAACTCAGCAGTGGCCATAGGACTGGAAAAGGTCAGTTTTCATTCCAATCCCAAAGAAAGGCAAAACCAAAGAATGCTCAAACTACTGCACAATTGCACTCATCTCACACGCTAGTAAAGTAATGCTCAAAATTCTCCAAGCCAGGCTTCAGCAATACATGAACCATGAACTTTCAGATGTTCAAGCTGGTTTTAGAAAAGGGAATGGAACCAGAGATCAAATTGCCAACATCTGCTGGATCATTGAAAAAGCAAAAGAGTTCCAGAAAATCATCTATTTCTGCTTTATAGATTATGCCAAAGCCTTTGACTGTGTGGATCACAATAAACTGTGGAAAATTCTGAAAGAGACGGGAATACCAGACCACCTGACCTGCCTCTTGAGAAACCTATATGCAGGTCAGGAAGCAACAGTTATAACAGGACATGGAACAACAGACTGGTCCCAAATACGAAAAGGAGTACATCAAGGCTGTATATTGTCACCCTGCTTATTTAACTTATATGCAGAGTACGTCATGAGAAACGCTGGGCTGGAGGAAGCAGAAGCTGGAATCAAGATTGCCGGGAGAAATATCAATAACCTCAGATATGCAGATGACACCACCCTATGGCAGAAAGTGAAGAGGAACTAAAGAGGCTCTTGATGAAGGTGAAAGAGAAAAGTGAAAAAACTGGCTTAAAACTCAACATTCAGAAAACTAAGATCATGGCATCTGGTCCCATCACTTCATGGCAAATAGATGGGGAAACAGTGGAAACAGTGGCTGACTTTATTTTTCTGGGCTCCAAAATCACTGCAGATGGTGACTGCAGCCATGAAATTAAGACACTTACTCCTTAGAAGGAAAGTTATGGCCAACCTAGACAGCATATTAAAAAGCAGAGACATTACTTTGCCAACAAAGTTCCGTCTAGTCAAGGCTATGGTTTTTCCAGTAGTCATGTGTGGATGTGAGAGTTGGACTATAAAGAAACCTGAGCGCTGAAGAATTGATGCTTTTGAACTGTGGTGTTGGAAAAGACTCTTGAGAGTCCCTTGGACTGCAAGGAGATCTAACGAGTCCATCCTAAAGGAGATCAGTCCTGGGTGTTCATTGGAGGGACTGATGTTAAAGCTGAAAACTCAAATACTTTGGGCACCTGATGCAGAAAGCTGACTCATTTGAAAAGACCCTGATTCTGGGAGGGATTGGAGGCAGGAGAAGGGGACGACAGAGGATGAGATGGTTGGATGGCATCATTGACTCGATGGACAAGGGTTTGGGTGGACTCTGGGAGTTGGTGATGGACAGGGAGGCCTGGTGTATAGCAGTTCATGGGGTCACAGAGTCGGACATGACTGAGCGACTGAACTGAACTGAACTGAAAAATATTTTCCTGAGAAAGGTTCCACAGGCATCATCGTTCTGCCAATGGGATAACAAGTTAAAACTCTCTTACTTTAGGCCAACTTCAAGTCCATCTTCTCCAGTGAGCCTCCTCTGGCCACTCCAGTCTGTTCTTTTTTTTTTTTTTTTTTTTTTGGCCATGCCATGTGGCTTGTGGGATCTCAGCCACCCCACCGGGGATCTAACCAGAACCCCAGTAGTGAAAGCTTGAATCCTAGCCACTGGACCCTCAGGGAATTCCCTCCTGCCTCTTTAAATGTGGGAGGCAGACACATTCTCAACCATAAGTAGAGATGGGCTTGGGAGCTGGCAACCACCATCTTGCATGAGGCTCTGTTCAGGGTGGCACTGACTGGTCTGGCCTCAGGATCCCAAACCTTTTCTCAGCCCAGGGCTCTGACTTCTGAGAAGGCCACTCTGAAATGGCACAGATGTGCCATCAGTCCTTGTGCTGAAGATAAATGAAGGGTCCCCTAATGACTGCACCCCACTGGTCTGCCTCAGATATCAAGTAGATGGCATCCTGATTCCCCACACATGACCCATCTCCCTGGCCATGGCTGAAGGGGCAGGGACAAACCTTTGGTCCAAGCAAGGCCAATCAGAGCTGATGTCTGGCAGAAGCCTCACTGCCTCCTCCATCAGGAGGGGAAATGCATTAAGACCTCAAAATGAAAAGCGATGAGCATCCTGAGAGAACTAGAAGGACAAATAAACCCCTCTCGAGGGACTCCTGAGAAAGACTCCTTAAGTCCTGTGGAACAGCACACTATTGGATTCCCATGATAGTCACCTGGTGGTTTACATAAGCTATCTGTGTCTCTTTACTATTTGCAGCCAAAGAGGTTCCATCAACCCCCAGAATCCTTACAGCTAGCCACAAAGTCCCGGTAGACAAGAACGTTGATCCACTGCCTCCCTCACACCTCTCTTGCATTATCCCCATTTCAAACAAACTTCTTGCATTATCCCCATTTCAAAGATGGCAGAAAGAGGCTGGGAGACTGAGGACCACATTTCTGGACTGTAGTGGGGCGTGGACGGCTCGGCTTGGATGCCTTGCTCCACGCCCTGTCCGGTTCCTGACAACCCCAGGCCAGTAGCGGTGTTTGGATCAACTCCAGAGGGGTGTCGGAGTCCTGGTTTGGGAACCAGCTTAAGAGGTAACCTTTGGGACAAGTGCTAAGGACTTCACCACTTAGCTCCCGAAGTCCCTCAGCTCACAAGTCCTGTGCCCGGATTTGTCAAGGGCCTTATTTTATTGAGCACAACCCGGGGTCGCCCCCACTCCGCAAACGTTCGGGTCCCACTCCGCGCGGCACTACCTCCTTACAGATCCCACCCATCCCTCCCCGTCCGACTCTTCGTTCCGCGTCCGCTGCTCCACCCGCTTGCTTCGCTCCGCATGGAAGCCTCTTCCGCCTTCTCCCCAGCCAGCCTTGCCACAGGCTACCCTTTCACCGCCTCCTAGTCGGCCTCCGCCACCCTCCCGTCACCTCCTCCAGCTTTTTGGCGTTCCCCGTGACAAACACGATCTTCTTCCCGGCCAAGGAGGCCGCCATGGTGATCCCCAGCTACCCCGCAGACCCACCGGAAGTCCTTCTGCTTCGAGTCGCAGGCACTTCCGACTACCGGCGGAAGGGGATAATACGGTTTCCGACCTGTGGTCCCAGGAAGGCATCCTGTGATTTGTGTTGCGTGGCCGGGGCTGCGGCAGCAACTGCGGCAAAAGTGGCAGCCTGGGCACCTTTGGGCAGGAACGCCTCTCTGGGCATCCAGAAGCCTTGCTCAGACCCCCAGTAGCATGACGCCCTTTTATGGATGAGCAGCCTGGGGCCCCCGAGGGCTAGAAGGGAGGAGAAGGGGTTGGCCTACCTTATCGGAATTGCTGGGGTCTAACGGACACTGGCCGGAGAAGGCAATGGCACCCCACTCCAGTACTCTTGCCTAGAAAATCCCATGGATGGAGGAGCCTGGTAGGCTGCAGTCCATGGGGTCGCTAGAGTCGGACACGACTGAGCGACTTCACTTTCACTTTTCACTTTCATACATTGGAGAAGGAAATGGCAACCCACTCCAGTGTTCTTGCCTGGAGAATCCCAGGGATGGCGGAGCCTGGTGGGCTGCCATCTATGGGGTCGCACAGAGTCGGACACGACTGAAGTGACTTAGCAGCTTAGCAGCAACGGACACTGGCGGAGAAGGCAATGGCACCCCACTCCCGGACACGACTGAGCGACTTCACTTTTCACTTTCATGAACTGGAGAAGGAAATGGTAACCCACTCCAGTGTTCTTGCCTGGAGAATCCCAGGGACGGGGGAGCCTGATGGGCTGCCGTCTATGGGGTCGGAGAGACTCAGACATGACTGAAGCCACTTAGCAGCAGCAGCAGCAGCAACGGACACTGGAGGTTGCTGGAGGTTGCGTGCGCCGAGACCAGCCCCTCCCGCCAAAGCCAGAAGACTATTTTAACCACCTGCCCCACCCACTCCTGTTTTCACCCATCTCTGGGACAGGGGCACCGAGGAAGCAAAGAAACCCTTCGTGCCTACCTCGAGGCCTGTGATGAACTGCCTAGGCTCTGGACTATTCGCCTTCACTGCCGGGACCTCTAAAGTTGTCTCTAAGAACTGTTTCCTTCAGGACAAGGACTCCCAAACCTGGGTCTTTATCCTGACCTCATCTTCAGCCCGGCTTCCTTAGCTCCGCCTTGCCTGCCAGCTCTGAACTACCTGACTGCGATTTTAAACTTTGCATAGCCTTAATCTAGCCCCGTCTTTTCACCCATGTCCCAGACTTGGGAATTCAGTATTTAAACTCCTTTATTACAACTTCCCTCCAGTCCCTTAAATCCATCTTTCCTTCTCAGCCAATTCTTTTCATCCCCAACACAGCAAAGAGTAGAAAGTGCCCCAGCAGACCCACCTTGCGATAGGCCTTGACCCACTACTGACGCTCTCACTGAGCAATTCAGCCGTCTCTCTCCTTCATGGGGCAGATTCAGGGCCAGCTCTACTCCTGGTGAGGCAGCTCCTGTCGGGAGTATCATCGGAAGTCTGGAGAGTTGGCAATGTCTGTATTTTGTTTACTGTTAAAGACATCTGATCATCTCGATTTTCAGCTTTTTTTTTTTTTTACACGACAGAATTTGTCCTTGCGGAACATACTTTATTTAAAAAAAAAAAAAACAAAACCCTTTGCTCAATGACTACCATAGTGGGAATATTGCACAGGCCAAAAGGCATTACTATGTCTTAACGCAGGTCCTAGAATTTCCCATTCTACCATGTGATTCTACCATATGATCCCTTTCTACTGGGTGATTTGCCAATCTCTTTGGAGTTGACATAAGAATTAGTGGGTTAGATCAGGAAGTGGTGCCCTTGGTCTATGTCATGTGTCTTCCTCATGAAGTCATGGTGAATCTTCAGGCATGTGAAGATGGTTCACAAAAGAGGTTCACCTCAGCAAAGCTGACCTCCTGACAGGCTAGGAGGAGCTTTCCAGGGACTGAGTATAGGCACCTGGTATACCACAGATAAGAACCACATGGTATGATCAGCACAAAGACAGTCAGAGCCCTGGAGGCTGAGAGAACCACCTAGGTTGGTTGAGGGCTCCTCAGCAAGATGTGGGAGACCACAAAGGTTATTAAGCAGGAGTATTGGAAGTGGGTATTCACTCTTAGAGTGAGCTGGACCTCACTCTAAATCTGATGGCCTTGGGGAATTCCCTGGTTGCCTAGTGGTTAGGACTCTGCTTTCATTGTTGAGGATTTGGGAACTAAGATCCTGCAAACCATTCAAGCAGTCAATCAACCTGAAGGTCTTTGAGCCCAAGAACTTGGTGAGGAAGGAGGAGATATGTGAATACAAAAAATTGTATGAAGAAGTTTGTGTATGTGTGATCTTTAATCAGGATCCTTGGTTGCAAGTGACAGAAATCCTCTTAGGCAACAACAAGACAGAACAGAGACATATTGATTGCTTTACCTAACTGATGATCCAACATATAAAGAAATAGTTTCTTCGTTGTTCTGAACAGAAATGAAAGGGATTGCATTATTCATTCATTAAATAGATTGTTAGGATTAAAATGTGAATTTTTATTTCTTTAGCTAGGATTATGATGGAATAATCTCTTTGGAACTGCACTTCCCTCATTGTGGAGGAAACTAAAATGAAAAAGGACAATTCTTGCCTTCAAAGGAGATTGTCAGATCCTATGAATTCTACCTCTGAAATAGTTCCTTTTATTTATTTTTTTAGTATTTGAATGGTTGCCTGCATGCTTTTTTTTTTTTAACATGTATTTTTATTTGGCTGCACCAGGTCTTAGTTTCAGTTGTGGGATATGGGATCTTTAGTTGCAGGAAGTGGGCACTAGTTCCCTGACCAGGGACTGAACCCTGGCCCCTTGCATTGGAAGTGCCCAGTCTTACCCACTGAGGAAGTCCCTCTGGTATTGTTTACTATTTTGAAAATAGACATTGGTTCAATCCCTAGTCTGGGAACTGAAAATCCCATGAGCTGTGAGCCAAACCAGAAAAAAAAAATCCTAAAACAGAAAGTATACATACACACACACACACACACACACAACTGAGTCAATGTGCTGTGCAGCAGATTGATTAAGAAAAAAAACTAGGGCCTCCATTTAGTGAGGCCAGGGCGGGGCCGAGATGTGGGCGGGGTCTAGATAGGAAATAGGAGGGGCCAGATGGGCGTTGGGCGGAGCCTGGGAGAGCCCGGGTGTCTGGGTGAACGCGCAGGTTCCACCTGGAAGTCAACGTCATGGTGTCCCCCGTGGTGTACTTGGTGGTGGCGGCTCTGCTTGTCGGGCTTATTCTGTTCCTGACTCGCAGCCGGGGCCGGGCGGCAGCAGGTAGGAGATGCCGCCGCGCCAGGGCCGGTGCGGCCACGCGTCCTCTTATCTCAGTTTCTGTAGGCCGTGGAGCCGCGGCTCACGCGCATGCGCGGCTTGCCAGGAGCAGCAGATCTCCGCGCCTTCCACCTCCCGCAGGCCGCACGCTTGAGCATGCGCGCAAAGCGGCGACAAGCAGGGCGCTGCAGTGCAGCTGCCAGCTCGCGGACCGAGTGGCAGGGTCCCTACATCTTTTTCCTGGCCCCCAAAGAGAGCGTGCCCTCATCTCCTCGCCCCTTGGCCCTCCCTGAGGGCCAGGCCCTGGCAGACACTACCATCCTTCAGCCCCCCTGCTGCGTCCGTTGAGCGATCCACAGGGGTTTCCCATCCCTGCCAGGCCGGCTCCAGAGCAGCTGATGAGAAGGGGGCCACTAAGTGTTTTCTACCTACCTGTGAACAGAAAAGAGTATGAGGTGGCTCCAGGAAGCTCTCTCCTTACCCCTCAAGAACACCATGTGTGCATGCATCCTCCTCCCTGTTTTGCACCCCTCCCGGAAGGCCGTGTCAGCTGCCAGGGCACGTAACAGATACACCTGTCATCCTCCACCCTGGCCCCCTCCCCATCATTTCTTTATCGGCATATGAGTTTGGGTATATGTCTCTCCCCTTCCTTGGGCCCACAAGCTATTCGGAGCATCTTTCAGGGGCAGGGGACAGAGAAGCTGAGGTAAGGCAAATAGCCAACAAGTCTTCCTGAGAGGAGAGACTTCGCCTTCAGGTCCGCTCTCTGATTGGAGTTCCAGATAAAACCGTGGCAGGTGGTGTTAGGCAAAAGATTAATACAGTCCTGCTGTGGGCATTCATTCAGATGAGGCCTGGAAAGGTCAAGGTGGGCTTCTGGAAGAGGTAGAACAGCTCCATTTTGCAGGGTGGTAGTCTCCTGACAAGTCAGCTGGAAAGATGGGGCCTTAAGAGGAAAGAAGGGTATCAACAGAGGTGGGAGGAAAGGAGTGCTCTTGCTGCATTGGACCAAGGTCAGGGTTTGGGTTATGAAAGACTCCATAGTCAGGCTGAGAAATTAGGACTTTGTTGTGGGCAGCAGGAGCTTGGAGGAAATTGAGCAGAGGAGAGTGAGGCTTCCAGGATGCTGTTCCCCCTGCCAAGAGGTGAGTTGGGCTGCCAGAGAGAATCATGGTGCTTCTCTTCCCTACAGCTGCCCAAGAGCCTTTGCACAATGAAGAGGTACCCGCAGTAGCAGGCCGAGTGGCTCGGCCTCAGCCCTTAGAGCCCGAGGAGCAGAGAGCTGCAGGCAGGCCCCGGCGCCGGAGAGACCTAGGCAGCCGCTTGCAGGCCCAGCGTCGAGCCCAGAGAGTGGCCTGGGCCGATGAGAATGAGGAGGAGGCCATCATCCAAGGTGAGAGGGGCCCAGCCTGGTGGAGAAGGGGCCTGGGTTAGAGGGTGAGGTGACCCCAAGGCTGGGCAAAAGAATGCGGTGTGAAGCCATAGTGTGGGAGGAATGTCTGGGAATCACTGGATGTGGTTAGGAGACACTTTGTTGTTGTTTAGTAGCTAAGTCGTGTCTGACTCTTTTGTGACTCCATGGAGTCCTCTGTCCTGGGATTTCCCTGGCAAGAATACTGGAGTGGGTTTCCATTTCCTCCTCCAGGGGATCTTCCCGACCCAGAGATCGAACCCATGTCTCTGCATTGGCAGGTGGATTCTTTACCACTGAGCTACCAGGGAAGCCCCTAGGGGAGACTTAGGACCCATCCTTTGTTCCCTGGGGACTAGCAGCTCTGGACCCTGATCCCTATTCCATTGGGCCAACCCCTTCTTCCTTCATTTAGGCTCTCAGTGTCCAAACAGGAGGGCAGGAGTCTTTAGAGTGACCTAGAGAATTCTTCAGTCCACTCCTTCTATCCCAGCACTCTTCCTTGTGGGTGCACACTCATTCTCTGAGGGCTTCACCCAAGGACTCAAGTGCCCTCTTTATGGCTATGTAGCGTCTAATGTCGGAGAAGGCAATGGCACCCCACTCTAGTACTCTTGCCTGGAAAATCCCATGGACGGAGGAGCCTGGTAGGCTGCAGTCCATGGGGTCGCTAGGAGTCGGATATGACTGAGCGACTTCACTTTATTTTTTCACTTTCATGCATTGGAGAAGGAAATGGCAGCCCACTCCAGTGTTCTTGCCTGGAGAATCCCAGGGACGGTGGAGCCCGGTGGGCTGCCGTCTATGGGGTCGCACAGAGTCAGACACGACTGAAGCGACTAAGCAGCAGCAGCATCTAATGTTATCATCTATTTTCTTGCCCCATGGTTCCCTCACCTCTCTCCCAAACCTAACACACACATCCCAGACAAATTTCTGCATGGCAGAGGCTTTAAGAGGAGAGCTGGGCTAGTGGTATTTGCAAGTGAGTGGAAGGAAATCCCCCTCAAGGAGAGCAACAAAAGATAAGGTGAATATCATCCGTCTTCTGTGGCCAGGACCTGACGTGTCTTTCTCTGACCATACTCAGCCCAAGAGGAAGAAGACATAGAGAAGCCAGTGGAAACTCACTTGTCAGGGAAAATTGGAGCCAAGAAACTACGGAAGCTGGAGGAGAAACAAGCACGAAAAGCCCAACGTGAGGCAAGCAGGAGGGATGGGGTGCAGCTCTGAGAGGTGGGAAAGGGCCCTGCCTTCATGTCTCCTATGTAGCAGACCCTCCCCTCATGCTGGGTGGGTGTTTGATGCTTGCCTAACTCCATCTCCTGTAACCATGGTCTTTGGCCTGACCTGGCCTGTTTGGGAGGTGGGCAGGCTCTGGCTGGAAGTGGAGATGTGCCAACTATGAAAGCCTTTCTCCAGGCAGAGGAGGCTGAGCGTGAGGAACGGAAACGCCTTGAGTCACAGCGTGAAGCAGAGTGGAAGAAGGAGGAGGAACGGCTTCGCCTGGAGGAGGAACAGAAGGTGAGCCAGGCCCCAGAAGCTGACTTCTGTCTGCTGCCCAGGCAGCCTTACTTCGTGTGTGTATGTGTGTGCGTGCGTGTGCATGCTCACGCACGCTCAGTGGTGTCCAAGTCTTTGTAACCCCATGTAGGCCATCAGGCTCCTCTGTCCTTGGAATTCTCCGGGAAAGACTGCTGGAGCAGATTGCCGTTTCCTACTCCAAGGAATCTTCCCGATCCAGGGATCAAACCCACGTCTCTTGCATTTCTTGCATTAGCAGGTGAATTCTTTAGCGCTAGCGCCACCTGGGAAGCCCTCTTGCTTCCCATGCCGCTTCCCTACACCTGCAGCCTAGAAGAGGGGCCGTGAGCCAGGTGCAGGCCCTGATTTATTTGGTTTCTGTGTTCTGGACACAGCTTCTATAAAGCTGCTGCTGAAAAATGAACCTGAAACCGAAATTTTGTGCATGTAATTTATTGAACACACCTGAAGCATTTGAAGAACGTTGAGACAGAGTGGCTAGAGCAGGGTAAGGAAGAAGGAAAGGGGTCAGAGAGGTGAGGTGGGGCGGGGGGACTCTGAATCCTGAGGCCCTTTGGGCCACTAAAGAACATTGTAAGAGATGGTGGATCATATCTATAGCAGGTTCTGTTCAGGGCCTGGCATAGAGAAGATGCTTGGAGAATGGAGACCACTGCAGTAAGTGTGGTGAATCAGCCTTTGTTTGCCAGGTGCTTCCTTCCTTTTGAGAATCAGGTGTCCAGGAAGGGCACCACCATAAAGTTGTGGGGTGTATAGAGTAAGAGCCTGGGCTCCCCAGCTGGGAAGACCCCATAGCCTGGTACCTTTGGCCTCTGACTGGCCTTGTTATTCAGGGACACTGGATGTCCGGAAAGCCTGGTTCTGGATGCTGTGACAAATGGGCTGGAACACAGCAGAAGATTTCAGTCACTAAGTCGTGTCCAACTCTTTGCGATCCTGTGGAGTGCAGCATGCCAGGCTCCTCTGTCCTCCACTGTCCACAGTTTGCTCAAATTCATGTCCACTAAGTCAGTGATGCTATCTAACCATCTCATCCTCTGCCGCCACCTTCTCCTTTTGTCTTCCATCTTTCCCAGCCTCAGAGTTCACTTTTCTGAATATTGATTATAATAATGCACCTAAAGTATTCTGGGGCTCTTCTCCCCTACACCCCATTTCCCTTACTATTAACATCATACCTTACGCCTTACTGTGGTATATTTCTTACAACTAATAATAATTTATTATTAAGTGAATTTGACACATTATTGGGATTTCATTAGTTTTGCCCAAATATCCTTTTTCTTTTCCAGGGTCCCATCCAGGATACCATGTTACACTTAGTTGTCATGTCTCCTTAGGTTCCTCTGAGTTGTGATAGTTTCTCAGACTTTCCTTGCTTTTGATGACCTTGACAGTCATCAAACTGTCTGGGAACTGTCTGAGAACTGTTGGGAAAGTGTTTTATAAAATGTCCCTCTATTTGCATTCGGCTTATGTTACTGTCAAGGTTAGAATGGGGGTTATGGATTTCTGGGAGGAAGACCAGAGGTGGAGTGCCATCCTCCACACAACATATCAAGGTTTCATGTTATCGACTTGGCTTATCACTTGTATGTTTACCTTGATCACCTGGCCAAGATTATGTTTGCCAGATTTCTCCACTTCCCATGGTTTCTTGGAAACAAGCTACTGCACAGCCCACACTTAAGAAGTAGGGAGTTATGCTCCATCTACTTAAGAGGAGGGTATTTACATGAAGTATTTGAAATTCATTTGTACAGATTTATCTTTTCTTTATTTATTGAATTGTTTATTTGTATCTACATGGACTTATGAATATCTATTTTGCACTTTGTATTATAATCCAAGTGCTATCTTTTTTTTTGGCCGTGCCACATGGCTTGTGGAATCTTAGTTGCTCAACCAGGGACTGTAGCCAGGCCTTCGGCAGTGAAAATGCAGAGTCCTAACCACCTGACTACCAGTGAAGTCCCATCCAATGCTATCTTATTTACTTTTTTGCTTAGATTGTTCTAGCTTTGGCTACTGAGAGCGCTTTTAGTTGGCCCCTGTTTACCTTTGACATACCCTTACTGTTTTTGTTCTTTGAGTACTTTCTTACTTTTGACACTGAAAAATGCTCCAGGCTCATCCTGTATATTTCATGTCACAGCTTTATCTTCATGTTTAAGATAGATCTTTCTGAGAATTCTGGAAAATGGGTTGGTTTGGGGCAAGACTGTTGCATTAGGTGGTGGTGGATGGATCAAGCAGTTTTCCAGAAGTTAAAGAAAGAAGTGGTAGATGGAGCCTCATTTCTGACCAGGGCAGCTGGCCAGATAGCTGTGAGATTTGCTAAGCCAAGGATTCAGAAGGAGTCCAGATGTGTGGGGGGTAGATCACAGGGTCTTTCTGGGACATCATCAATTTGAGGTGCCTGTGAGACAGCCCAGTGGGTGTGCCACGTGGGCAGTCGTGTGTTTGGGAAGAGAGGTTTGTGGAGGGATACAACAGCAGCGGTCACTGGCACTCAGATACCCTTACCATTAACATCATACCTTACTGTGGTATATTTTTTATAGCTAGTAATAATACGTTATTATTTAGTGAATTTAACACATTGTTGGGATTTCATTCGTTTTTCATTAGGGCATAATTGATGCTGTGGGCATAGTGAGGTGGCCTAGAGAGTGGAGGAGAGAGAAGGGACTGGGCTGAGTGATGGAGGAGGTGGAAAGAATGACCCAAAGAACAGGAGGAGATCCAGGAGAGGGTAGGGTCTGAAAGCCGAGGGATGGAAGAGGGGATGGTAGGCTCTCCCCAAGGCCACTGAGAGGACTGGGGTATGAGGCCTGATGGTTGTCCCTTGGGTTTGGTGGATAGAGGACATGGGTGAGGCCATAGCAGGACTTATTTTGGTGGAGCTGAGTGTGCAGAAGCCAGATGGGAGTGGGCTAGAGGGATAGTTGACTGATGGGAAATGGAACCTGGGTTTTGTTCACAAAGCTTGGACATAACAGGGCAGGATGTGGGAGGGGGTGGCTGGAGGATGTTATAGGGCGTTCATGGTAGGATTTTCAGGGAGAGGGATGCTGAGCAGCATCTGGGAAATGATAGAACTGATTGAGAAGAGGGATCGTGCAGTTTAGCTTAGGGGCCAGAGGGATCAAGGTCTTAAAGGAGCTCTGTCCCTGAGCTCTGTCTCTGGGCTCTGGGAGCAGCAAAGACTAAAACAGAGTAGGGTGGCCACTCTATCTGACTCTTGCCTCCTCTGTGTCCACAGGAAGAGGAGGAGAGGAAGGCCCAGGAAGAGCAGGCCCAGCGGGAGCATGAAGAGTATCTGAAACTGAAGGAGACCTTCGTGGTGGAGGAGGAGGGTGTGGGCGAGACCATGACTGAGGAGCAGGTGGGTCCACCAGCCCTAGGAAATGTTCCCTGAGCCCAGAAAGGCAGCACAGCCCCATCTCAGACACCCTGCGGCTCCTCGCCTGCTTCCCTGGCCATCCAGTGAGAGGCGGGTGGGCATCAGGATGAGCAGGCTCTAGTGGCCGAGACTTTGTCTTTGGGAGAGGTGGTGCCTTGATCCCCTCCCCACAGGAGGCTGTGCTGCTCACCCAGGTCGTTGGACAGGCACTCGGCTGGGTAGGTGGGTAGGCATAGATCCTTGTGGCCCCTGCCAGGGGGACTCTCATCTTGATTTCTCTGCTTCTTTAGTCCCATAGCTTCCTGGCCGAATTCATCAACTACATTAAGGTAAGAAATGCAGAGCAGAACCTGGGTGTCAGCTGCTTGCTTCTTGTATGTGTCTTGGGTTCATCTTCAGGGCCTGGAGGGGGTAGGCCCAAGCGGGATCTGTACACATGTCACTCAAGCTTGTGCAGGAGTGGGCAGGTGGGCCTGCTAGGGTCCTGGCCAGGAAAGCCCCTTCTCCTCTGACCCCAAAGGTGGGGAAGGACCTGATCTGTGTGGGAGGTACAATAGCTTCCTCATGCTTAGGGTTTGACAGTTTCCCTGCTCTTCAGACCCCACGCTTAGTGAGTCATTGTGTTTTCAAGTTTCTTCACACGTGTTTTCTACCAGTTCTGTCATACTGAGGAGAAGCCACATCCCCTGCCACGTGTTCCTGACCAGGAACTTGGGTCTTCCGCGGGATACTGGAGGATGTTCCCTTTGGAATCTAGGGCAGGGTAGCAGGTGTGCCCCCTTCTGTCTGCAGCTGCAGCGCGGGCCTCCTGAATACTGCTCCGGTTGCATAAGCATGTCCTGCTCTGCTTTGCTGCTAAGCAACTTCTCTCCCACAAAGGATGCGATGAGGGGAGAGGTTTTCAAGTGCAGCTTAGGGGTGCAGAGGCGGCTGAGGGAAGGAGTACAGAGGGAGCGGAGGCGGTGGTGGGGGTGGTACTAGGGGTGCCAAGGAGCCAGGGCTTGCATAATCCCCCCCGCCTCTCCCAGAAGAGAGCAGGGTTTAGACACCTAGCTGCAAGGGGCTAGGCTCACAGCCTAGGGGCTGGGGGTTCCTGAGAGGGAGAAGGCTCCCTCAGACTGTGACCATTCCTTTCTCATAGAGTCCATTTTCCACCCTGGCACACTTGATTGAGGGCTGCAACCCTGGGCAGGATATGTCACACTCTCCTGCTATTTGGAGCTCACTGTCCCCACCCACTCAGCGGGCAGCAGCATAGCCCTGAGTCTCTCCTCCAGGAAGCCCTCCTGCATCAGCTTCAGTCCCTGCCCCCACAAGGCAGAGACCTGAGAACCCCCAGGGAAGTTCCTATCCTTGCTCTCAGCAGCTCTCTGGAGGGGCCATTTTCTGGTGTTTTCCAAGCTCTTTTGGAGTTTAGTAGAAGTTTCTCCAGCTTATTTTAGCTGATTGTCCCAGAGCTCCTATTGTAGGGAAAAGGAGAACTTCCAAAACTCAGCCTACCCACCTTCCTCTTGGCTTAAGGGGATGGGCCCTTTCATCCTAGGGTTTCAGAACTAGAGGGACATTTCTGTGCGTAGCAGTTACATGAGGCTTGGCTGTAGTTTGATATTGTTGGTTCACTCTCCCTTCTGATTGGGTTGGGTTGGTTGATTGATTGGTTTTTTCAGACATACTTTTAGTGCCAACAACCCCTCAGACCAGGTTTTCAGGGACCACCTGGGGTGACTCCATAATCCCACTCTGAGCTGTTGCTGGGAGCCCAGCACCCACTCCCTGCTTTGTAGGTAGAGGCCGGCTGGCCAGGTCACCTCATACTTGCCCATGCCCTGGCCCAACTGCCATTCACTTGCCTCCCTGCTTACATATTCAGTCTGGCATTTCGAACAGTCTCACGCCATATGCAGCTGGGGAGGTGTCACCGTGTCAGTCCTCCCCCAGCTCATTTGCTGTGGAAGATTCACAGAAATGCAGACGATCGCCTTCTCACAAGTCATGTGCTCTTTGTTTTGAGGGAGACGGGGCAGATGCAGGTAGAGCCAACCAGTGGACCCTCAGCTGCACCCCCTGGGAACTAAAGTTTCTTCTGAGGGTGTGAGGGAAGCTTGTGGGCACATGGCTGTGTGTGAAAAGTGCTGGCTGGTGTTACTGACAGATATCTTGAGGGCTCATACAGTGTGAAGAGGATGGTGACAGGAAGTATGGGCATGTCAGCGTTGTTGTGATCTTCGGGCTAGGGAGCAGTGAGCAAAGGTGAGGCAAGACTGAGCTGCCTAGGTCCTGGCTTACTGGGGCTGTTTATCTGCTCTGTTCTCCCCATTCTCACCTTCTCCTTGGCGGGGCTGTGGGCCGTGTCCTGTTCAACATTGCTTCTCCCACACCTTCTCAGTGCCTGGTCCTGGCAAGTTCTCAGCAAACGCAAGTCCCAGAAAAGGTTTTTTAAAATAGCTTTTGGTGATTGTCATTCCTCCCCTTCATCTCTGTGGCGTTTCCCCTTCCAGCCTGTCCAATATATTAGAAAGACACCTCTGGTTGCAGAGGAGAAGCCAGCAGCTGTGCTTGGTTCTGCAGGTGTGTTTCTGTCTCAGGGTGGTCCTCAGTCCAAGGGCCTGGCGGGCAGATCGCTACCCACAAGCAGGGGAACAGGAGAGTTTATGAACGTGTATGTCCTCTGTATGGGTGATTGGGAGAGTGTGTGAGTAGTGTGTGAGGGGAACAAGGCTGTCCCGTAGGATCTACACTGTGTGTGTCTAGCCACCCAGAGCAGATCAGATCAGAACACCAACTTCAGAGGGTTCCAGTACGGAAAAGGATTTGCCCAAGCTCAGCCTTGCACCTTCTCCTCCCTTTGTAGCAGTCCAAGGTCGTGCTCTTGGAAGACCTGGCTTCCCAGGTGGGCCTACGTACTCAGGTAAGCCCTGCAAGGTGGCCTGTATGTAGAGTGCAGCCATGGAATGTGTGTGGCTGTCAGAACGGGCCTGCCCTAAAGATGGAGAGTCTCAATGCCCCTTCCCCCCTACCCCCAACCAAGAGTGAGTATACTGTAGGAATCTCTAGTCACCCCAGGCATCCTTCCTTTATAACTAGTTGGAAAGCAGTCAGGAAGAAAAAAAAGAAAAAGGTCTGAACCCCATCACTCCAGCAGCCCAAATCCAATTACCTAGACAGCTGTCCTGCAACAGGCCACATCAGCCTCCTCAGCCAAATGTCACCACTTCTCTTTTGGTTGGAAGGGAGTCTCTCTTGGGGTGGGGGTGGGGGGTCCTGCCAGACCCCAGGACCAGAGCCCCTTCCCTCTAGGACCCTCCAAAGGAGACACGTGGAGTCACATTTCAGGGTGGCCATGAGAAGGAGAGGAGAGGTTTGGTTGTGGTGGGAGGAAGGTTGTAGGCGCTTCTTCTGGGGGCGGCAGTGCCTGTCCCTACTCTGAGAACTGTTCTCCTCACAGGACACCATAAACCGCATCCAGGACCTGCTGGCTGAGGGGACTCTTACAGGTGAGAGGAGGACAGTGTCACTGCGGGCCCTGGTCTTGGGGAGCGTCTAGCTGTGTAGGGCTGCATGGCCAGGATGAGCACCCTGGGTAGGGGAGCAGGGTACAAAGAGGGGCCCTGAGAAGGGGGATGCAGTTCAATGAGGAGGATGCCAAGGCCTGGTGATGGCTTTGGGTGACAGGACAGGCAAGGAAGCCTGATGTGACTCACCAAAGTTGGATACGGCTGGGAAAGGCCAAGCAGGCAGGCAGGAGGAGTGGGTGGGTCGCTGGGCATGTGGGGAGGGCTCAGCACCACAACCTGCATGTCCCCACAGGTGTGATTGACGACCGGGGCAAGTTCATCTACATAACCCCGGAGGAACTGGCTGCGGTGGCTAACTTCATCCGACAGCGGGGCCGGGTATCCATCACTGAGCTTGCCCAGGCCAGCAACTCCCTCATCGCCTGGGGCCGAGAGACCCCTGCTCAGGCCCCAGCCTGACCTAGGCCTTCCCTCTTGGACTGAGAGCTGGCATGGCCTACCTGGCCATACATCTTTGTTCCTTTTCACCATCTTGGGGCAGATGGAGTGTGGCCAGGCAGTTACAGATTAAAGGCCCAATCAGTACTCGTGAGCTTGGTGTGGCTTGGTGTGGCAGAAGGCCTGGCCTGGGGTGCCAGATGAGCTGGTGAAAATCGCATTTTGGAATTTATCTTGGGGATTGGGGTGGGGTCCTTTGGAAACAGATGCAAGTTCCATTGTTATGAATGCATGCATTCAAAAAACACTGATCATTTACTCTGTTCCTTTGTGCCCTGCAAGCCCAGTCCCCAAAGCCTGGATGAGGTCTTACTCCCACCCCTCCCACCTTACCAGAGCCATAGAGGGAATCCTCTTGGGCCACATCTCCCCGAATTGAGGAAGGAGTTCTCACCATAAGAGCTCTTATGAAGAAAAGTTAATGAGAGGTGCCACAGATAAAGAGTCCTAGAAAACATCAGCCTTAAGAGGGAGGGGAGGGAGGGAAGGGAGGTCAGGGAGGAGAAAGGCTGAGCCAGCTGCTTGTGGGACAGGGAGAAAGAAGGGGAAGACCTGCTTGAGCTGGATGGAATTTTGCGGAGGAGGGACCTTGCTTCATATAGGACTTCACATGAATTCAGTTTTACATCCTTGACAAAAGTTTAAATGGTGTGGGCGATTCCACCCACTGGGGGATGTAAGGACCATATGTTCAGGAGTAGGTGTGAGATGGGAGATGTGTGTCTCTCATAGGGTCAGTCAGTGGTTCCTGTGGGCTGTTCAAGGCATGAGCTTCCTGCTGTGCTGAAGGTGAGGCATGTGTTTAAATGTGTATTTTTTATGCAACATGGCCCCTAAACACAACCACCTACTTAACTCTGGTGCCTGGTGGAGGAAGAGGCAGCTTTCTATTCCAGTTCAGGAGGAAACTACCTACGTAGATGGTGATGGGGAGATAGGGCATCAGGCTCCCAAAACAGACCCTTCCTGAGGGATTATCAAGGGTGATTTTGACTCCTTTGATTCTGTAAGCAAAAACTATAGAACCTATATTCCAAGTACGGCGGGACTCTGGTACTTCAGTCAGCAATGGGCTGAAAAGTGCTACCTGCGTTGTTTGGAAGGCCAGTGGGAGCTCAGTCTAGGAAGAAGGAAGAACTAGACATAGATAACCACAGTGTGAGGGAGATAAAATCCAAAGGGAAAAGAGGAGCTGGCTTACAGTTAGAGCAGTGGTTCTCAGCCCTGGTTGCTCATTAAAATCACCTGGGGAGCATACCCCACTCTCATGCCAGGCTGTACCCTGGACCAGTTCAATCAGAATCCCTCAGGGTGGGTCCAGGGAGAATCAGTAAGAGATTCCAATGAGTAACCAAGGTTGAGAGCTGGTGCTGGAGGTGGAGGTGGGGTGGAAAGGCAGGCCGAAAAGTTGCAAGTAATTAAAATCCATAGTGGAGAGGGCTTCCATGCTTTCCCTCAGCCACTGCCATCCACATAATAAGACAGCTAGGGCAGCCCCAGCCACTACATTCTATCCTCAGGACACTGCCCACAGGGTAGAAGTGTGAAAAAGGCATAACCCTCCCTCCTATCCCAGAAGCGTTCTAAGATTCTTTATGTTCCAACAACTTAGTGTGGAGAAGAACCTGTAATCCTTTGTGCATTATTTAGTAATCAGTCTACTAGTCTAACAAATTTATTAAATGAATATTCTTCCAGACAGTAAGTGATTAGTGTTTCAACAACTAATATATGAAAACTTTCAGGTTTAACCACTTAGACAAATTTTCATGCAAATGTTAATTATTACTTAAATACTTCTAGGAATTTAAACTCCCTAAGTGAGTACAGTTGACCAGCAACAGGGCGTTGGGTGTACTGGCCCTCAACACAGGCAAATATCTTCCTGTGTAACTTAGGGCCAGTCCTCTATCCAGAGTTCCTCCATATCTGTGGTTCTGCATCTGCAGGTTCAATCAACCACAGATTGTGCTGTACCATAGTATTTATGCTGAAAAAAGTCACCTCATAAGTGGATTCAAACAGTTCAAACCCATTTTGTTCAAGGGCCAGCTGTATATGAAATTATTTTTAAATACTTTTATACCTTAAAAAGTTGACCAGACACACATGGTTACATTACTGATCGGTATCTACATTGCTAAAACTGATTATAAACATTTCAGTTCAGTGGATTTACATTTGCTTATTCACTAGCTCTGTTTGTACTTAACATTTTTTCCTGAGGGTACAGTTTTCACTTATCCTGAAGCACAAAGGTGATTATTTCAACTGGCGGAGGGTATAAATAACTGGCGGAGGATGGTGATTCAGAACCAGAGACCCATCTGAGTCTTCAACATGTTTTGTGGCTCCTCTTTCATAGATTTTTCCTCTTCTGTCAGGAACTCTAGACTGATGGCTTCAATCAAACCGATGTTTTGGGTTTTGTAACCCCTAAATTACACAGTGCTTGTTGTGCTTATAGGTGCCTCATCTTCACAGTCCAGCCCAACAGGTCTATTTTGAAAGCACTTTGCTCCCAGTAGTTTGGTTCTTTCACAGCTTTTCTTTCTGGGGCCTCAGCATGCAGTAGATAGGTTCTTAGATCCCTGACCAGGGATGGACCCTGCATCCCCTGCAGTGAAAGTGCAGATTCTTAACCACTGGACCAGCAGGGAAGTTCCATAACATTTCTTTTTTAATGCACCTTCAAGGTGTATTGAAAAGCAGTGGTTGGACAACCATGTAGTAAACTCATCTTTTCAAAGGAGTTGTTTACAAAATTGATCAAAAGTTAAAAAACTATTAAATACTGAGTATGAATGAGGTAGGTTCCCCAGCTGCTGTTGCTGCTGCTAAGTCGCTTCAGTCGTGTCCGACTCTGCGACCCCATAGACGGCAGCTCACTAGGCTCCTCTATCCCTGGGATTCTCCAGGCAAGAATACTGGAGTGGGTTGCCATTTCCTTCTCCAATGCATGAAAGTGAAAAGTGAAAGTGAAGTCGCTCAGTTGTGTCCGACTCTAGTGACCCCATGGACTGTAGCCCACCAGGCTCCTCCGTCCATGGGATTTTCTAGGCAAGAGTACTGGAGTGGGGTGCCATTGCCTTCTCCAAGGTTCCCCATCGAACCACAGTAAATAAAACATGGCCTCATCCACAGGTGGGGGCAGGGCAGTGCTATTAATATAACAGGGAGACGGTCAGTTATCCAGCCAACAGGTGCGTGGGCTATACTCACAAGGGGAGGCCTGGGCTGAGGGGAAGCCAGGTGTACAGAATGTAAAGATTTATGGTTCACTGAGGGACATGGAGCGTTGGGTGGAAAAAAGGGAATGTTGGGGGCAAAGATGAGAGAAGGTGCAAAGGGAGCTTGGGTCCCAGTAGGGAAGAGCTGAGCCCAGAGATTTGGGCTATATTTTAATTAGTGTTTTAAATCACTAACTCATTTCTTAAGCCTTCTTTGCAATCTGTGTATCCCACAAATCTTTATTACTCTGTCACCTCCTCCCTCCATACCCCCATTGTACTGCTGGGGGTACTGCAGCAAGCCTTCACGAGTGTGTGCTCCAGGCACCTCCAGTCCTAAGTCCTGGCCCCAAGATTGGAGATGACTATTCTACCACAGCTGTGTTTTTCAAACTTTTTTGACAGTATCTCTTACTAAGAAAACCATTTTACATTCAGGACTTGGTACATGTGTGTGTGCATATGTACAGATGATGAGCAAGCTGAAGTTTCACAGTAATCCTTTGCTTATCATGGTTTGATGTATGTTGATATTTGTTTCTCTGTTCTCTTTTTTTTTTTGGCCACCCCGCACCTGTTCTGGCCCATAGCAGAGAAATCCCGGAATCCCAACCCCTAGACCACCAGGGAACTCCCTATTTCTCTGTTCTATTTCACTGCTGATGGTGACTACATTGATTGTATAGTTCATTCACAGATCTCGACCTACAGTTTGAAAAACAGGGTTCTAATGAGCCTGTTCCTTATGTATTGACAGGGCCAAGGAGCGGTATCTGAGTGAAGAGTAGTACATCATATAACTTAAAGTAGTCACAGAGTTGTAACAAAAACAGTGTAAACTACAGTGGGGACATTGAAAAAAAATTATTTTCCTTGGTTTAGCCTGACATAATTTGTGATTAGTCATACATAATTAGTCATACATAATTTTTGACTGGTTAATGCAGTATTTTACTACTCATTAAAGGTGAATGTGAAAGGGAACCTCATAATAGAACCTACCAAATACTGATACCATAACGCTAAGCTTGTTTAAATATAACCCTTTGCATATAACCTACTAGATTTACTTTGACCGAGTAGTCATTTGAACTTTCTTGTATGATTTTACAATTTGACTTAAATTTCTAAAATGATAAAAAAACAAATCCATCATCATCATCATACCAAAACTAAAACCAGTAGTGTTCCAACTGTATCATAATTGAGTAACTGAGATAAATACTTCTGTTGTTCTATTTTTCTTTATTTCTCATCAGTGAAGTAAATCAAGTCACTTTTTGCTGCGCTAAACCCTATAGTAGGTGTGTGGATACACACTTGATATCTAGCTTGACAATTGTCTTGATACCTTTTTAGTTTGTGCATATTGGATATATGAGAAATGTGGACCCCGAAGGCAGGTAATAAAAATTTTTTTTAACCACCCCTGTACCTATCTGCAATGTTAATGTACAGAGTTTACAGAGAAGACTTTCTGCTGGACAAATTTACCCCAGATTTTACAAAAATTTATTCTGGTAACATTTTTGGAGTTTGCAGGTTTCCATAAAAACTGATTAGAAGTTTGGACATGACCATAATTTCCATGATGCAATAATCATTTAAAATACTATTTTGCTTGGGGCTTTAAGAAGGACCAACATGCTTCACAAATAGATGTGAGTACATAAAACTCACTTGAGATAGTGGGTGGGGTGGTGACTTGTATTCCTTTTTACCTATTTCTAAATAACTTGCAACGAGGTTTATATCATATAGGTACAGATAAGTCTCTGTCAGTATAAACAAAACATCAATTATGTAAAAACAGAAAAGAAAAATACTACCAAAAAAAATTCCTGGAGAACATAAAAGCACAAGCCATCTTCTATCTTTGGTAAAATGTGCAATTAGTAAAGAATAGTAGTAAAAAGGAGAATACAGTCTAATAATGTTTTTTTATTTTTCCTTTCGCTTTCCATTTTCACAGGCCCAGAGTGTGTGTGTGTGTGTGTAAACATCATCAGGTTGTAAAAAAAGCCATCATACTTGGGTCATCAACATTTCAGTTATAGTTTTATATTGGTCTAGATAACCCCCAAGACTTTTACTGGTCATTCCTAGGAATTTTTGGCACAAATTCAGAGGTTTTTATTTCTTTTATGAAGCAAGCACAGCTAGAAAAAGCTTTATGCAAACATCCAAACTTTAGCATGGATTTGATTGTCTGCTCCCCAGTTTGGCATCTAGAGATACTGCCCAGTCATTCCAGAGAAGAAGCCGTAGTTCCCTTCTGGATAACTTGGTGGGTAGTGATCCGAAAGGATCACAACCGTCTGCTAATTTGGTAGGTTTTTATTTACATATCTTCAATATCAGCTGAAGATGTTTACAACTGCTTATTGGCCATTTGTATTCTGTGAATGATGTGTGTGTGTGTGTAATATATATAAATATTTAAAATATATGCTGGGTTTTTGTTGTGTCATGAAAGATCTTATTTCCTGACCAAGGACTGAAGCTGGGCCCCCTCCTTTGGGAGCGCGGCGTCTTAACCACTAGATCACCAGGGAAGTTCCAATGATATATTTCTATCTTTACCCATTTTTCTAGAGATCCAGGGATTTTGTGGCTTCATTCATCATTTAAAAATGAATGTTGAATGTCTGTTACATGCTTGCATTAGTTTTCTAGTGATGCGATAACAAATTACCACAAACTTAGTGTTGTAAAATAATACAAATACAGGTCTTACTGAGCTAAAATCAAGGTAGGGCTATGTTTCTTTCTGGAGGCTCTTTTCCATCTTTAAGAGGCCACTCACATTCCCAGGGCCTCCGTCCTCTATCTGCAAAGCAAGCTATGTTGTATCCCTCAAACCATACTTCCATAGTCACATCTCCCCCACCATCACCCACCTACTACTTCTACTTTTAAGGACCCTTGTGATTACATACAACTCACCTGGATAATCTCCTGATTTTAAAGTTATTAGAAAACTTTATTCTATCTGCAACCTAAATTCTCTTTTGTCATGTAACCTAAGTTAGTCACAGGTCCTCGGAATTAGGACTTGGACATCTTTACTTACTAGAGTGTTAAGATGAGAATGCTGTGCTGTGTGATGGGAATGTCTGACTCTGTGACCCCATGGACTGTAGCCCTCGAGGCTCCTCTGTCCATGGGGATTCTCCAGGCCAGAGTACTGAAGTGGGTTGCCATGCCCTCTTCCAGGGGATCTTCCCAACCCAGGGATTGAACCCTGGCCTCCCACATTGCAGGAGGATTCTTTACTATCTAAGACACCAGGGAAGCCCAAGAATACTGGAGTGGGTAGCCTAGCCCTTTTCCAGGGGATCTTCCTCACCCAGAATTGAACCAGGGTCTCCTGCATTGCAGGTGTATTCTTTACCAGCTGAACTACTAGGGAAACCCAAGATGGGAATATGGAATTTTAAATAAAGGATCCTGTCTACATAGATGCTATTAATACAGACTAGTGGAGAAGACAAGTGGTTTATCAATCACATAATTTTCTTCTTTTATCTCATTTGTCAGATTTTGGCATTAAGACTATTCTACCTTTATAAAATAGCTTTTTTTTTTTTATTATAGTTGACTTACAATGTTGTGTAAATTTCTGCTGTACAGCAAAGTGACTCAGCTGTATATAGATATGTATATTCTTTTTCAAACTTTAAACTTTTTATTTTGTATTGGGTATAGCCTTAACAATGGTGTGGTAGTGTCAGGTGAACAGTGAAGGGACTCAGCCACACATATACATGAATCCATTCTCCCCCAAACCCCTCTCCCATCCAGGCTGACAAATAATGTTGAGTAGAGTTCCATGTGCTGTACAGTAGTTCCTTGTTATCCATTTTGAATATAGCAGTGTGTACATGACCTTCCCTAACTATTCCTTCTCCCTGGCAACCATAAGTTTGTTTTTTAAGTGTGTGAGTCTCTTTCTGTTTTGTAAGTAAGCTCATCTGTATCATTTGTTTTTAGATTCTACATATAAGGGATGTCATATGATACGTCTCCTCTGTCTGACTTACTTCTCTCAGTATGACACTCTCTAGGTCTATCCATGTTGCCGTAAATGGCATTACTTCTTTCTTTTTTAATGGCTGAGTAATATGTACCACATCTTTATCCATTGCTCTGTTGATGGTCATTTAGGTTGCATGCATGTCTTGACTATTATATATAAACAGTGCTGCAGTGGACACTTGGGTGTATGTATCCTTTTGGATCATGTTTTTCTCCAGATATATTCCCTGGAGTGGGATTGCTGGACCATTACGGTTTATCACAAGATATTGAATATAGTTCCCTCTGATGTACAGTAGGACCTTGTTGTTTATTCATCCTGTATTTAATACTTGCATCTGCTAATCCCAAACTCTCAGTCCTTCCCTCCTTCACCTCCCCCTCTCCTTGGCAACCACAGATCTGTTCTCTATGAGTCTGTTTCTGTTGCGTAGAAATATCCATGCATGTCGCATTTTAGATTTCATATATAAATGTCTCTCTGACTTACTGCGCTTAGTGTGATAATCTCTGGGTCCACAAAGACCTTTCCTTCTTTTCCTGTGATTTAGAATGACCTGTTATATAGGTTGGTAGAACTCAGTCTAGAGCTGCTGCTGCTGCTGCTAAGTCGCTTCAGTCGTGTCCGACCCTGTGCGACCCCATAGACGGCAGCCTACCAGGCTTCCCCTGTCCCTGGGATTCTCCAGGCAAGAACACTAGAGTGGGTTGCCATTTCCTTCTCCAATGCATGAAAGTGAAAAGTGAAAGTGAAGTTGCTCAGTCGTGTCCGACTCTTAGCAACTTCATGGACTGCAGCCTACCAGGCTCCTCCGTCCATGGGATTTTCCAGGCAAGAGTACTGGAGTGGGGTGCCATTGCCTTCTCCGCAGTCTAGAGCTAGTGCCATTTAAAAGAGTAGATCTTTGGGACTTTCCTGGTGGTCCAGTGGTTCTGCACTTCCACTGCAGAAGGAATGGGTTTGATCCCTGGTCAAGGAACTAAGTTCCTACATGACACTTGGCATGGACCCTCCCAAAAAAGGTAGATCTGTAACAATGCAGTTCTTTTTGTAGTTATTGATCTTATTAAAAACTACAATCAAAATAATATTTAAATAACCATTTTTCTATCTGGAAGCTTTAGTTAGTACATTAAAAAAAAGCTTGAAAAGAAAAAGAAAAACATTGAAAAAGAAAAGCTCATTTTATTACAGATAAAATGATTTCATCCTAGAAATCTCTTTTTTTACTTCAGGCTTGCTCCCGACCCTCCAGGTCTGTATCTTGAGTGCACCTCTTCAGCAAGGCCTTCTACCTTATTCTGAATTGGGATCCCCTGCAATCTCAACTTCTCTTTAGTACTTACCACTTTCTAATTCACTGTGTATTTTACTTATTGTCTCTTCCTACTTGAGTGCAAACTCCATTAGGACAGGGATTTTTGAGCAAATGTGTAATATTTTAATAGTTTTTCTAAATTTTCAGAGTTTACTCACCTGTTTATTCTTCCAAGCAAACCTCTTTACCTTAAAATAAAGGTTTTTTTTCTTTAAACAAAAGTAACACATGCTTGTTGTAAAAATGCAAACATTACCAAAGTGCCTAGAGTCCTCTCTTCTGCTATGCTCCCAGAAATCCCACCATCTCGAGGTAGCCACTGTTATTAGTTTGGTGTGTATCTGTTCAGGCTTTTCTATGCATGTACGTATATACTCTTAAAAATAATAGAAAAATTAAGAGTATAGTGTGTATACATGGTATTCTGCCACTTGCTTTTTTGGACTTGCATTGCATTGTTGCATTGTTATTCACTTGATCAATCTTCTACTAATAGAAAAACTTATTTTTTTTTTACTATTACAACCGTTATGTCAATGACGGGCTTCTTACATCTGTCATATTATTTGTGATGGTATGGTATTTCTTCCAGAAATGGAATTGTTGGGTTCAAGGATATAATGCATTTCTCATTTTAATAAATCACCCAATTGTCCTCCCAAAAGACTGTACCAGTTTATACTCTCAAAAATATTTTATGAGTTCCTATTTTCCTACAGCCTCACCAACATGGAGTTTTAATTTTTGTTAGTCTGATACACGCTTTTTTTTTGGCCTTCCTCATGGTCTGCAGGATTCCCCAACCAGGAATTGAACCCAGGTCCTTGGCAGTGAAAATGGAGTCCTAATCACTGGACCGCCAGGGAATTTTCCAGCTAGTCTGATATACTCTTGTTTTGATCACTTGCTCTTCACCCTATTGGTGAGGCAGAGATTCTCACTTTAGGATTACGGGGATAGCCAAACACAGTACCTGGGACTGAGCAGGTGAGATTGACAACACATATACTCACAGCTCAGGAGAGAACACCACAAGCTACACAGGGCCACAGAGGTGTTGCACTAAGGAACAGAGTGAACAGCCAGAGACTATGGGAGGCCAGCTTTGTAGCAGCAAGAGGGTGAGTGCCCCTGGTTCCTGCAGGGGATATGCTTGGCTTTTTTAAATAAATCTGAGGGCTGATAGAGAACTGAGACCCACTACAGTACTCAGAAATAATCTGTATCTCATCCATTTGAAAAGGAGGATTGTTTGACTAGGGCCACTTTTGGTTTAGGCCATTGGAGGCCCTCTGGATTTTACCAGATGTCAAGGTAGCACAAAATATTGAATCTTAATGTCAACCTCTCCTAGTTAATTATGAGAGTTCTTATTTTACTTTTGAATGACTTTTTGGCATCTATTTTGATGATTGTTTTTTCTCATTTAAGATAGTCATGGATTAAGTTCTTATACAATAATATCTAATTTTATTTACTTGATTTGTATTTAGGATCCCCCCACTCCAAACTGATCAGTATGACTGGTTCTTTTTCTGTCCTTCTTCCTTTATTGGGAATTGGTATAAAGGGAATGGTGGCTTCATAAGATGAAATACCAATTTTATTTTTCTGGGCTCTGATAGAAATTTCCAAGGTGAGGATTATCTGATCACTGAAAGTTTGAAAGAATTCTTCCATTAAACCATCTGGGCCTCGAACCCGCTTCGGACATCTTCCTTGGATAGTATTTTCAACATCTTTCTTGTTTTTGTAATTTTATTTCCCATAAAAGGGTCTACATTATTAAATATCAAGGTTTCCATATGCATTAGAACAGAGTCAGATATGGTATTCTCTTACTTTTCTGGTGTTCCTAAGATGCAAAACCACATTCTTAATAATATAAGAACAGAGAACTATCAAAAGATACTAAGTTGAGATCAAGACAGAGGTAGATGGAAAAACAAAAGGAAACTAAAATGAACAGAATTAAATGTTTTATTAGAGAAAATAGAATACCCTTAACTGTGAAAATTAAATCAGTGATGGTGAAAACCAAAAACTTGAGATACTGTCCCCAGGATTTAGAGAAAAGGGACAAAGAGATTTAATTGACAGTGGTAATCCAATGTGATAATTTTAGAGGAGAAAAAAAGTCCAAAACAATCTGTTCATAGAATGGACAAGAACATAATAGAAGAGACCTTTTCTCAGTTGAAAGGAAGACTTTCTGAAAATTTAATAGAAAAATGCCTATACTAAGATTTATACTGGCAAAATGTTTGACTTTTGAGAGTAGAGAAAAGTCCCAACAAGCACCAGGCAATTTGCTCGCCTAAAAGAGACCAATCGAGGTTTGCTACCTTTTTTTGGAGCTACAATATAATTGACATATAATATTAGTTTCAGATGTACTTGCTACTATTTTAAGAGCCAAAGACAATGGGATATGGACAAGAGAATTTTGAGGGGGAAAGTTTGAGATTCAAGAATTCTATAACTAGTTAAGCCACCCTGTGTGTGAGGACAGCAGAAAGGCATTCTCACCTAGGGCTGCTGCTGCTGCTGCTAAGTCACTTCAGTCGTGTCTGACTCTGTGCGACCCCATCCCTGGGATTCTCCAGGCAAGAACACTGGAGTGGGTTGCCATTTCCTTCTCCAATGCATGAAAGTGAAAAAGTTAAAGTGAAGTCGCTCAGTTGTGTCCGACTCTTAGGACTGCAGCCTACCAGGCTCCTCCATCCATGGGATTTTCGAGGCAAGAGTACTGGAGTGGGGTGCCATGGCCTTCTCCGTCACCTAGGGCAAAGACTTAGAAAAATGTAACATCCTGGAGTTCACTTTGAAATCACTAGTCAAGTTGGGAGATGGGTCTGAAGGAGGAATAGAAAAATTAGTGCATAAGAAACTGTCGGTAATGTTACCAATTAAATCATTGGCAAAAGCCAAAACGATTGAAAAAGAGGATATTGTGACTTAAAAGTGTAAATAAAAACTGAGTCTGTCATCCTGGATTAAGTGGACAAATATAAGTAGTGTGAGGGCAGCAGGCCAAGAGATGGAAATTTCTCATTACACAGGAGGAACATAAAAATGAATGAACTGTCATTGACTTTAATAATTTGTGAAAATAAGCTGCATTTTTATTTGATAAACTTAATGGCAACAACCAGAAGAATTAAAAACAGGCTTTCTGCATTACAAATCACTATGGGAGATAAAAGCAAATATGGAAAAATTCAGAAAACAGGAAATAGCCAGAAATAAAAATATTTAAATAGAATGACAGCTGACCAAACAAATCCTCTGTAACAGTAGAGGTACTATGGATTAAATGCCAACAGAGTGGAGAAACTGCAGTTTTTAGGTCAGATCCTTTGTGCCTCAAAGATTTTGCTAATGCTGAACCCTAGGCCTGGCTTGCTTGTCTATCCTATTCAAGGTGAAGGCCTCCGTTCCGGACGGACTTCTTCCCGGCAATCCTCCTGGGCCACCTGGGGCAGAATGAGCCCCTCTCTCACAGACCTGGCAACTGTGTGCGAAGCTGGTATTCCATATCAGACACAACCGCCTTTTTCCCTCTCACTATGAAGGGCCAAAGCATCTTGCCAGGTTCGGGCCACAGGATGAAGCAGTCAAACCCTGCTCAGTTGTAATGTACGTCTTTTACCTGGTCACCCTCCCTTCCCCCTACGACGGTGATCCTCCGTGAGAATCAAGTTTCAAACCGGCTCCGATTGCTGATGGAAGGAGTCAAGGACCCTCAAAACCTTACAAATGCCCGCCCACTTCTCCCCGCGCCTGGGCCGGTCTTCCAAGGGCGGTGTCGTATCCACCCCTGATGGCTCGCCCCGCCCCCACCTTGCAGACTAGTAGTAAGGTCTCTAGGTGTCCGCTGGGAAGCCGCGACCCGAAGAGCCGGAGCGAGAGAGGAATAGGGCGCGGAGCTCGGCGTCTAGAGCCCCTTTCCCAAGTCAGAGGAGTTGCTCCTTGTCGCCAAAGATGTGGGGTTCAATAAGGGTCTGTCCTATTGGATTTAAGAGGAGAGACGGGGGCTGAGCCCAAGAGTATAGAGGGTTAACACGGAGTGTGCAGAGGGCTCGGGGCCGGCTCAGAGCGCCCGAAGGCGGGTGGGTGAACTAGAGGTGTCCCACGCGAGGGCCTGGGCGCAGCGATAAAGGGGTTAAGGCACTGGGCCCCGCCTCCGCCCAGAGATTGGCGAGCTTGGGGGGCGTGGCTGGAGGGCGGACCTGCGTTTGCCGCAGCCGCGGGTGGGCGGGGCCCGGGCGGGGAGCGGGAGGGGCGCGGAGCGCAGCCGGGCCCGCGCCTCGCGCCCCGCCGGGCGGGCTTCTGGCCGCGCCAGCGAGCCGGGCCGGCGGCGCCAGCACCGAAGACCCCGCGCCGGACCCTGAGGCAGCGAGTAAGTGAGGCAGACCCACCGCGGCGCCCCTCTCGACTCCGACCTTTCGCCTTGCCCGCTACACCGCGAGGCTCGTTCGATCGGACCCGGAGCTGGGGAGGGGGAGCGTCCCACTGCTGGGATCCCAGGGATGAAGGGAGTGGAGATGAGGCCGATGATGTCATGGATGCTTCGCAGGGCCTGGGGGAAGGTGGCGGCCGGAGGGGGTGCGGCCCGGATTATGTCACCTCTTCCCTCTGCGCCCCGCCCCCCCGGGCCACACGCGTTGGTGAGGAGCTCCAGGAGGTGCAGGGGGGATTTCTCCCACCGCAGAGATCCCCCCGGACACCTCCTTGGGATGGCCTGTGACTGGGGTCTCTATCTTTTGGCGCTGCGGGCCGTGGGGGCGAACACCCGCCCCCTGCCACCACCCCCCACTCCCGTGTGGGAGGCTCGTGTGTGCGCGCGTGTGTGATTGGGGTGTGTGTGTGGGGGGGCGCTGTCAGCCCCCTCAGTCCTGAAACACGGGATTTATCAGAGCCAGGATCTAGGGGATCGGCCCCTTACCCCTTTGTCGCCAAGAGAAGATGAATCTCCCCTCACACATCCCAACCAAGAAGTTCTGGAGACCTCTGCACCCCCTCCCCCAAAGCCCCATAGTGCCCCTGATACCTTTTCTCCTTCAGTCCTTCCTGGAAGCCCATCCTGATTTTCCTATCGGGATTCATTGCCTCTTTGCATTGCTTATAACTAGCATTCTCCCACATGCGTTCTCTCTGCATCGCCTCTGAATCAGAGCACAGAGACCCCAAGATTCTGTGGTCTGTTCCCCTCCTGGGGGCACCCACAGGCCAGCCCCAGAATGAAATCTCCCTGAAGTGGCCTGAACCAAGTGCTCCAAGAGCCCTCCCCCTGGGTAGAGCAGGGATGCTGTCCTGGGAGGCAGTATTTGGGTTGGTTCTTAAAGGGTGCAGAATGGGCACAGAGAGCTGCGAAGAGATTTTATGTAGTGTGGAGAGGGACTCAGGTCAAGGGAAATAGGATGAACAGCAGGAGAGTCCTTGGGGGCCCTGCTGCAAGCTGTGGTTCTGAGGGCTGAGAGGAATGCCAGGCATCTACCCATAATACATTCACTTCTTAAGATTCCTGTAAGGTAGGTGTGAGAACTCAAAGTGGAATAACCTGCATGCAATTCCACCCCTAATCACTTGAACTGGGATTTCCACTTGGAGCTGATACCTCCATAAGTGTCTATATTGCACCTGGTGCAAAAGAATTTGGGCAAAGCATGGACAAGATCGTCTTTGTCCTTTAGAAAGAGTCTCTTAATAGCTGCACAGGGGAGGGAGTGCAGAACAAGAAAGAGCAGTGAGAAGCCCCCAGCAAGGATGCTGGCAGGAGGGGCTGTTAAGATCTTTAGGGGGTGAATGGGCTGAGCTTGGGGCTCTGAGACCCCAAGGGAAAGGTATAGTTTACTAGCTTTGGGAGGGACACACATGTGGAGGGGCTGGGTGGTCACTATAGGATGGAAGGACCTGCCCATCTAACTCCCAGGTATAGTCTATTTGCCCCCTTCGTGACCGCTAATTCTTTGTGTAATGTCCCAGGCACTGAGGGTGGATAGGACAGAAATAGAGGCAGACTCAGGCAACAGGCTGTCATCCTAGGTTGTTGAGCTAATGCCATGAGGTTGTCTTTGCAGACCATACTCAGCTACCTGGGCTAGTGCAGGACCCTGACCCACAAATGAAACTCACACCCTTCCTCTGGACTCAGTTTCTGCCTATCAGGGAGATATATGCCCTTCCTTGTCTTGCCAGTCCCTGCTGGAGGTTTGTAGAAAGAAGTTGCAGCAGTCTGAGCTTGGGAGAGGCAAGGGGCAGAGAACACTTGCATGGGGTTGACAGTAATAGGTTAGAATTATAATAAGCTCTTCAAGGAGTGAGGCTCCAAGGAGGGTTGCAGTGGGTTGGTAGTCAATGATTCCCAGAGAAAGACCACAAGGATAGGAGGCTCAGGAAACAGTTTTGGGACCTCATTTCCATCCATCCAGGACTCTGGGCACCCAGGCCTTCAGGGGACCACACACAATCCAGGGAAACCGTAGGGCAGGGTGGCATATGATCAGCCCCAATCTATGGTCAGAGTCTCCTTTCCTGGATCTCAGGGAAGGTAGTATTGCATATTTGTACTGCACCTTACAGTTTGCAAAGCACCTTCCTAAACATTATCCTCTCACTTTCATGACCTGAGGTTTGCTCCTGCCCACACCCAGGCTTCTGGTGGAACCCCCTTGCCTAGTTTTCTCATCTCACTATCGACACCTTCTTTTAGCATATAACCACACTCAGGTTTCTACCATGTTAAATTCTAAAATTAGAAAAGAGCCTTTGGATTCCAAACCACCTTAAATTACTGCCTTCTCAAAAGAGAAGGGAACTCTTTCCCTCCAGACCCCCACCTCCCCCCACTCCTGCAGTCTGGTTCTGCTTTGCACCACTTTCCCAAAATCATTCTCTCATAGGCACCAGTGATGTTTCCACCTGCCAAATTCAGGGCACCCTCTCCAATCCCAATTTTACGAATAAGCCCCTTTGTTAACTCCAGGAGTGCCCTTACCTTCTTGAAGTGTACTCCATCTTGGTCTTCAGGGCCTGCCTTCCCCTGGTCTTCTTCCTGCTATCACTTCTGCACCCAGGCTTCGGGGGCTCTGCCACTGGAGCTCCACGCTGGACCCCACCCACATCATGCTTGAACGCTCATGATCTAAGTTTCTCTTTCTATCTGATACCTGAGAGATATCTTTCTCTGGTCTTCCTCAAAGCACCCATTTTCAAAAACAAAAAAGCACCCCTTTCCCCACACATTCTCCTGTCATGTTAAGGGTGTCATACCCATCCTGGTGTCCCAGTCCAGACACCTCCCTTGCCCCACCCCCGGACCCCATCTGTATGACATTTAGTCAGTTCTTCCTCCCTGACCAGATCGTCCCACTGTTTCTAAGCCTCAGAACACCACCACCCCCCAAAAAAAGAACACCCAGCCTTCACCCTTTTGACTCCCCAGCTGCTCCTTCCAGAGATGGCAAGAGAAGGGAGTCATGTTTAGGCTGGGAGGGGATATTATATCTCCATATTTCTGTTCATTATCGGTGAGCAGAGCGTCAAGATTTTGGCAGCAGCACCTAGGGCACCAGATGAAAGTAGGCACTCACTTTCACCTGCACTTGCACTTCAATTGGACCCTCTCTTGCCTTACTCTATGTTTCAGCTTTGTGGGACGTGTGAACCGGTTAGCTTAAGGAAAGAAGGTGGTAAATGCCTGTTCGCCACACCTGGTGGGGGTGGGGGCGGGGGCGGGGGGGGGGTGGGGAGATGCTGATAGAATGGAATTTTACAAAAGTGGTGCGGACTGGTTTGTGGGAGTTTTCCAACCACCTCGGGCTGTAATTCCAGGTGTGGCCAGAAGACACCTGAAAGGCAAGAGTTTTGTTTGGTTCCCCTGGTCTGGGACCTGATAGCCTCAACACAGCATTAGAAGTGGGCATCTGGGTAGAAGACAGTTTGAAACAGCACTCAAGGGGCCCAGGACTGCCACCTGTACCCCTTCATCTTAGCAGACAAGGAAGACAGGGTTTAAAGGACTGAAGGGCGCCCCCTGCCATTTTTGGCACTTGTATGAGCGTCTGCTCGCGGCCGGCACTGCCTGCAGCCCCTGTCCGGCTGAATATGAGGCTCTCTGGGGCAGGTGTTCCTTTGGTACGGACTTGAGACAAAGGAACCAGGAAGCAGGGCCTTCCAGAGCACAGGTAACCCGAGGCCCTGCTGTGGGCCAGCCTTGGGGGAGGGGGACGCACGCCCACTGAAGGGCTCCGAGGAATTCTCGGTGAACTGAGCAGGGTCAAGGTCCACAAGGAGCGGGGGAGGGGAGTAATCCAGGAAGTCTTCCCGAAGGCAGTGGATTCTTGGAGGGGTTCTGCAGGCACGGAATCCTGGGCGCCGCTGGGCGCCGAGGCTCCGCCCCTGCCCCCGCCCACCTGTGGGAACCGCAGGCCTGGAGGGAGGTACGGCAGGCGTCCTCCGCAGCCAGCGCTGCGTCCTCTGCCCCGGCTTCAACCGGCCCCGGGGCCTCTGCCGAGGTACTGACCATGGGGAGGGGACCCTCTCGTGCCAGACCCCCATGCGTGCAAGTTGGGAAGACCTCTGGGAGGGCCCCCTGCTACACGCTGCAACCGCGGTCCCCGGCCGTCCGCGAGGGGTGGCGCGTGTCCTAGGTGGCCCAGATGCGCGCCGCCCAGGCAGCTACCGCCCACCCTACCCCCAATACCTCCGTCCTGTCCCGCTCCCGCTGCCCTGGGGTTCCTGGCACGCGGCAGCTCTGCGAGGTAGGTCCTCCATTCCTCCCATTTCGCAGAGGAGAAAACTGCAGTCCGGGATGGCTCAGTCGGCCGGTCCAAAGTCGCGTAGCTGGTTCGTGCCGAGCTGCGAGAGTGAGGCACATGGCCCCTGCAGACCGGGCCTCGGAGGGTCCCAGGCTTGAGGCCCCATCGGCCCCCCACCCCCTTGGAGAGGCAAGGAGAGGATCCTGCGCCGGTAGTGAGCCTCCACTTCTGTCCTTGACTGCAACACCCTAGGTTAGGGGACCGGGAAGGACTCCCATCCACAATTTTTGGATAGGGGTGGGTTTCCCTCCTTTAAGTTCTAAGGTCCCCTATTGAATTCAGGTACTGCTGTCCCCTTCCAAACCCATATTCCCAGCCCATGAGATTGGGATATAGGAGTCCAGACCCAGAGTAAAGGATAGCTGAGTTCTGAGGTTGCAGTGAAGAATTGGGGGTGGGTGGGTCACTGAGTCTAGGGGGCAGACCCATGATGAAGCTGGGTCTGAGGTGGGAGTTGAAGAGTGGAATACTGAGTATAGATAGCAAAGGGAGGAGGGTAGGTGTATGGTCCCTAGGGATTGGGCTTTGTCAGGTGTACAACGGGCAGCCCCTATTACCAAGTTGTCCTTATTTCCCCAGCCCCATTCCTTTACCTTGACTGTTTGGGGACTCCTGGGCCCACTATAAGGAAGGAGACACTGAAAGGCAGGTTCAGCTGGTGCTGGGTCAGGCTTGGATGGGGTGGTGGGAGTGGGGGTGGGACTGATCTCTCTCTGCTTTCCTACTTGTGCCCACAGTGCCCCCCTGGCTTAGTCATGGCGAAGCTGGAGACACTGCCTGTGCGTGCTGACCCAGGGCGAGATCCCCTCCTGGCCTTCGCCCCTCGGCCCTCTGAGCTCGGACCCCCAGACCCTCGCCTGGCCATGGGCAGTGTGGGCAGTGGAGTGGCCCACACCCAGGAGTTTGCCATGAAAAGTGTGGGCACCCGCACGGGGGGTGGGGGCAACCAGGGCAGTTTCCCTGGTCCCCGTAGCAGTGGGGTTAGCAGGGAGAGGCCAGGCCGCTACCCCTCAGAGGACAAGGCTCTCGCCAATTCACTCTACCTCAATGGCGAGCTACGGGGCAGCGACCACACGGATGTCTGCGGCAATGTGGTGGGCAGCAGCGGCGGCAGCAGCAGCAGTGGCGGCAGTGATAAGGCCCCACCACAGTATCGTGAACCCAGCCACCCGCCCAAGCTCCTGGCCGCCTCTGGCAAGCTAGACCAGGTCAGTCCTCACAGCCTTTTTCTGGGGATAGGTGGCAACACAGAGAAGAGGGTGAAGCGGGCCTTCTTGGATATTTTTGAGCTTTAGGGACTGAGATAGAAGCTGGATTGGGGAGCCTTGGGGGTCAAGTCCAGCTGGTGGGCCTTGGGTGGAGAATTGGCTGTGAGGAGGGCAGGTGGTGGACATAAGGTAAGACTTCAGCCAGGAGAGACTCCCAGGATGGAGGTCCAATGGGGGTGGAGGTGGGGTTGGACAAGTCTAGATCAGAGGGAAAGACTGGGGCCAAGGCTAAGGCCCCATCCTGATGCCTACTTCCTCTTCCTTGCTTTTGTGCAGTGCTCAGAGCCGCTAGTTCGGCCTTCGGCCTTCAAGCCTGTTGTACCCAAGAACTTCCACTCCATGCAGAACTTGTGTCCCCCACAGACCAACGGGACCCCTGAGGGACGACAGGGCCCTGGTGGCCTCAAGGGTGGACTGGACAAGTCTCGGACCATGACCCCCGCGGGTGGGGGTGGGAGCGGCCTCTCAGACTCAGGCCGGAACTCACTCACAAGCCTGCCCACCTACAGTTCCAGCTATAGCCAGCACCTGGCGCCCCTCAGTGCTTCCACCAGCCACATCAACCGCATTGGCACTGCCAGCTATGGTAGTGGCAGTGGTGGTGGCAGCAGTGGTGGTGGGTCGGGCTACCAGGACCTGGCAACGTCCGACAGTGGGCGGGCCTCCAGCAAGAGTGGGTCATCCTCATCCATGGGGCGACCAGGTCACCTGGGATCAGGGGAGGGTGGAGGAGGAGGCCTGCCATTTGCGGCCTGCTCACCACCTTCGCCCAGTGCTCTGATCCAGGAGCTAGAGGAGCGGCTGTGGGAGAAGGAGCAGGAGGTGGCAGCTCTGCGGCGTAGCCTGGAGCAGAGTGAGGCGGCGGTGGCCCAGGTGCTGGAGGAGCGTCAGAAGGCCTGGGAGCGTGAGCTGGCTGAGCTGCGGCAGGGCTGCAGTGGCAAGCTGCAGCAGGTGGCCCGGCGAGCCCAGCGCGCCCAGCAAGGCCTGCAGCTACAGGTGCTGCGGCTGCAGCAGGACAAAAAGCAGCTACAGGAGGAGGCAGCCCGGCTGATGCGGCAGCGGGAAGAGCTTGAGGACAAGGTTGCCGCCTGCCAGAAGGAACAGGCCGACTTCCTGCCCCGGATGGAGGAAACTAAGTGGGAGGTGCAGACTGGGGCGTGGGCATCTCCCTGTGTCCCCTTCTTCTGTCTCTCTGGAGAAAACCAGAGTAGCAGCCCACAATTATCACAAGGGGAGTGAAGATTGTGGCTGCATCAGTTGGCAGTGTCTGTGAGGACCAGAGCAGTCCCAGGCCTTGTGAGATTAGCCATGTTGTCCCGAGTCTGAGGAGGGGACCCTGCATTGTCATTTCTGCCGTGATGAGCTGACCCTGAGCCCTGGGGCAGCTTAATGCCCTGGGGCTGGATATGGGGGCTAGAGTAGGGGTAAGCAGAGTTCTGCTTTCTCCCTGACTTCTCTTCTCATCTGCCCCTGCCAGGTATGCCAGAAGGCTGGGGAGATTTCCCTTCTGAAGCAGCAGCTGAAGGACTCGCAGGCGGATGTGTCCCAGAAGCTGAGTGAGATTGTTGGGTTGCGCTCACAGCTGCGGGAGGGCCGGGCCTCCCTGCGGGAGAAGGAGGAGCAGCTGCTCAGCCTGAGGGACTCCTTCAGCAGCAAACAGGCCAGCCTGGAGCTGGGTGAGGGAGAGCTGCCCTCTGCCTGCCTCAAGCCGGCGCTGACCCCAGTGGACCCGGCTGAGCCACAGGATGCACTGGCCACCTGCGAGAGCGATGAGGCTAAGATGCGCCGTCAGGCTGGGGTGGCTGCTGCCGCCTCCTTGGTTTCCTTGGATGGGGAGGCGGATGCTGGTGGGGAGAGTGGGACGCGGGCCCTGCGGCGGGAGGTGGGGCGGCTGCAGGCTGAGCTGGCAGCTGAGCGGCGAGCCCGGGAGCGCCAGGGTGCCAGCTTTGCAGAGGAGCGCCGAGTGTGGCTGGAGGAGAAGGAGAAGGTCATCGAGTACCAGAAGCAGCTGCAGCTGAGTTATGTGGAGATGTACCAGCGCAACCAGCAGCTGGAGCGCCGGCTGCGAGAGCGAGGGGCTGCGGGAGGTGCCAGCACACCTACACCCCAACATGGGGAGGAGAAGAAAGCCTGGACCCCCTCCCGCCTTGAGCGCATCGAGTCCACAGAAATATAATCTCCTACCTGGGCATGTGGCCTTTTGACAAATACCCAGTCAAAGGCCAGAGTCCCCAGTATCCTCTTCCCTGCCATCTCTTTTCCCCATGTCCCCTGAATCCCCAGACCAAAGAGGTTCTCAAAGCAGCTGTGACCAGGCCCCTCCCCTCCCCTCACTGGGTGCCTCCCAGCTCTACCACTGCCCCACTAGGCAGCCCACTCAACCCTCCTCCCAAGGAGGAAATAGGGGGAGGGCAGAGTGACTGGGGCTGAGGGTCCAGGCAGCAGGGGAACTTGGGCTCCTTTTCTTGGAACTCCCTTGTTGGAGAGGTGGCAGGCCTTGCAGAGCCATGAGGTGCCCAGCCCCTTGGTGGGTCTGGGCTGCTACTGTCGGCCACCCTGTGTCCAGAGATGCTCTCTGTACCAATCTCCTAGGCCGTGTAGCCTGAGGGGGACTGTGTGGGGTCTGCCAAAGCTGACACTGGGCTCCTGGCCTCCCTCTTTCCTGCACTCTTCTCCCTCCCTGGGCAGATTGGCAGGACACGTGGGAGCAGATGGCCTGCCTGCTGTTGAGAGGGCTACCTGCCTAGCCCCTCCCTGCCAAGGTCTACAGCCTGGGCTAGTCCTGAGTGTGTGTCTATATGTGTATGTTGGAGGAGGTAAGGGCTGAGGCTGGAGGCTTGGTACCCAGGGAAGATCTGCTGTCCTGTTCTTGGAAAGGGTCACCTGGAGGCTTCTTAGCTCTACCCTCACCCCTCTGACCAGGATCCTGTAGGACAACAGCCCCGTTTGCTTGGCTGACCCCACACCCAGGGCCACTATCCAGCTCTAACTACAGTTATTAAGTGCCACCTGCCTCTCAGGCACTCCCCTCATCGAGTTTCTGAGGTCCTATGAGTGTCTGTGATGTCTTCCTATGTCTTCCCACTTGATTCCCTCAGCCACCTTCTGCTTTCGTGCTCAGCCTACTGCTTTCATGCTCAGAACATCATTGTCCTAGGCCACCTCTTCCCCTAAACCTCACCTTTTCTTCCAGTAGAAAACTCTGCTTGATCTTTGGTGCACTGCCCACTTCCTAGCTCCTTTGGGCCCAAGCCTGAGCCCAAGGCCCTTGTTTTGGGGGGTGGGGGGGTAACTATGATTGCTCTTGAAGAGCAAGGCTGAACTGAGAGAATCACTGACCCCTGGGTCCAAGAGGCCTGAGGTAGCCCAGTGTTTGCCCAGGGTAGTCCTGGCATGGCCATTAGTGGGGGTTGGGGCAGCCAGTCACTTCCTCCTCTGGGGGCCCTCTTAGAGTCCATCTCCCAAAATAAGAAGGGAAAGGCAAATTTCTAACACACCAGCAATAAAAATCGGAGGAGGTTTGGCCCTCGGCCCTTGTATTTTTCTTTTAACTCTCTCCTTCCCACCCCCAAGACTGGGTTTGTGGGGCAGGCTGGAGGGAGCTGGCAACTACTGTGAGCAATCCCCCGACCCCTGACCAGCCTCCTCTCATGACTGGTGACTGTTTAACGAGCTGTGCACCCCACACACAAACAGGAGTGCCCTTGTGGCCTCTGTTCTGCACAGCCCCTTCTGGTGCCCCTTGCCAGTTCTCTGAGCTGGGTGGGGGGCTGTCCTGGCAATCACTGCCCATTCCACTCACTCTTCATTGCACTGGCCCCAGAACCTGGGCCTGGGCCAGAGGGGCAGGAGGAAGAGGAGGCATTAGTATGAAAAAAAAAAAAGTAGAAAAAAATATGAACAGACTCAGCTTTGGGAATTCCAACCACAAAAGAAATTATATATAAATATATATAAATATATATCTCTACCATATGTGATGGAAAGACTTCGTTTTCTTTTCCCAAAGAAATAAAATGGAGAAAGCCTCTTGAGTGGCACTCTTTTGGCATGCTTGTGTCTGCAGGTGTGGGAGGTGAGGCTGGGTGAGGGGAGTGTGGAGGGCAAAGCTGGAATAAACACTCCAGAGGAGACATGAGACCGGAGGTGCTCACTGGGCCATGCCAGGAGGTTGGATCAAAGACCAATCTCCTCCATGTTGTCCAGGAAGAGTACTGCTCCCACTTTTCTGCCTGAAGTGGCTTTCTCTTCAGTTCAGACTGTTGCCAAAAGGGTTTCAAGCTAGTTCAGCTCAGAACTTGGATACTAGACTGTTGGTCAGAAGGAAGCTGATGCAGGACAATCTGTAGCATCCTGATTAGCCCAAGTGTGAGGGCAGAACATATAGATATGAAGGCTAAAAATCAGTTTGTAATTAGTGGTGTGTTTCCAAAGACAGAAGGGACCCACGTGTGCTTCACGTGCTTCAAGCATGTTTATAATTCCTTTGGTTAGGCTCACAAAGCTCCTCAATTAAGAATGTACTCTGCCACAAGAAACAACCTGATTTACAAGACCCCAAAGAGTGGTTTATTTTTCTTCACCTGACACAGTCTGGACATAAGTATGCTCTAAGTGTCAGAGATGATGGTTCATCAAGGACCTAGACTTTTCATCCTCCTCCCATCCTTTGCATGGTGGTCTCTCCGTGCCACAAGGCAGCGGTCACAGTTCTGTGAATTGACTGAGGCAGCAGCACTTTATCAAAAAAGTAAATGCTTTCCCAGAAATTTCCCACCATCCTTCCCTTAAAATTTTTTTTTCTCCCCCCCCCCCTTTTTTTCTTCCCTTTAAATTTTGTGGGCTGGAACTGAGTTGGATGCTCGTCCCACTTCAACGGAGGCTGAGAAGTTGAGTATTTGGCAAAGAGGAACGGGTTGTCACAGCTGCTGAGGAGCAATTACGGTTTATTTCATCTCCTAGGCTCGTTCTCGGTTCTGCTGGCAAGGATGGTCATAATCAGCAACTCAGTGATCTGGCTTCAGTGAGAGAACATTCTCTGAGAAGGGGTGTCAGTGGTCTAGGGCCTCAAATGCACACCCTGAGGCAAATAGTGCGCTCCACAGAGCTCAGGAGTTGGGATGCCAGGCTTGCCACTCGCAGTGAAGTGTCCTCCTTACACTGATTTTGTTTACCTGTCAAGATGGTGCCCTGGAGGGAGCACCATTTCTCAGGTCCCCCTCACAGCCCTTTAAGGCACCAGACGAGGTGTGACCACCCTGATCAGCAGTCTCCAGTGCCTCCAAGTAAGGGCCATCTGCTGCCAAGTCCTCCTGGAAGTCTCGAGAGTCTCTTCCCTGCCTAATTGCCCATACTCACTCAGGTGGGAGCCCCGCTACTTGAGGTGGAAGATCACCCTGGCTCATCTGCCAAAGCTCTGGCCGCCTCAACCAGCTCTTCAAATCCATTTCTCCTAACAGGTTCGTCTATCCATCACTAACTCTCCTCCTGAGAGCACTCTGTGCAGACGAGAAATCTGGCTTAGAGAATTTACAAGACTTCGCCAAGGCCATAGAACCCTGAGTAGCGGTTTGAGATTCGAACCTGTATCTTGGCTATTCAGTGACTTCCACGGCGATCCGTCCACTGCGGGGTTTTCCCTCCGCAGGTCCTGACTCCGCAGTGACGTCTTCCTGTGGAAAAACGTCCTTGGAAAACGCTGACAGAGTCTTTTGAGCCTCCGCCGCACCCGTCACTCGATCAGCAACCGGAAGTAGCGGGCAGCTCACCGGAAGTGGGGGCTGTGAGGCCAGGGTGAAGCCGGAGGAGTCTTCGTGGTTCCGCAGCCGGCGAGAGTGGCGAGTGCTGTTGCGTCGCCCGCACTCGCCAAGCTCAGGTGAGTGACGGCGGCCGGGGAGGAGGCCGTGGCGGCGCTCTCTGCCGAGTTGGGCCGCGCTTCCAGGCCTGAGCTGCGGGCAGCTGTGCCAGGCCCAGCTCTAGGGAGAACCTCGGATACCTGGAGTCCTGTGGCCTTTGGTAAGCGGCTTATGGCTCAGATGGTAAAGAATCTGCCTGCAATGTAGGAGACCCGGGTTCAATCCCTGGGTCTGGAAATCCCCTGGAGAAGAGATTGACAACCCACTTCAGTATTTTTGCCTAGAGAATTACATAGACAGAGGAGCCTAGCAGGCTGCACACAGTCCATGGGGTCGCAAAGAGTCGGACAGATCTAAACGACTACCACTACCACTTCTTACTTATACCATGATTTTTCCTCTGTGAGACGAATAACAGTACTTGTTTCACAGGGCTTTTGTGAGAACGTAATGAAATATTTTGCCGCTCCTCTTATCCCACTTCAATGTATGCGATTCACCTGGAAATTTGGAGATTCGGAGTCTGTAAGTCTGGGGTGAGACCCGAGATTCTGCGTTTCTCACCATTTTCCAGGTGAGGTTGATGCTGCTCCTCCGCAGGCTGCACTTTGAGTAGCAAGGCCCTACGGTATTTGCTTAGTACCTGGCACAGGTTGAGTCTTCAGTAAATAACAATACGAGATATATACCCTCCCCCCGCCTTTTTTTTTTAAACAGATAGTTTCTGGTTACACAAGCCTAAGGATATTATGGGTATCTCCCTCCGTTTTTTTATGTCTGGGGATAAGAAAAATAATTGCCATTTTTCTTTCTGTACAAACCATGACACAGCTCTTCTCAGCTAACTCAGGGAGCTTTGGGGCCTCTCCATACCAGTTATATTCATGGGCCTCCTCAGGTGATGCTTCATTGCCCACTTAGAGCAGACTCCTGGAGGTTCTTCATCCTGTGGAGTTGGAGCCAAGTGCTTTAGCACCAACATGCCTAACCTCTGTGCTTTAGTCATTTGTTGCTGCTGGAATCTGAATTTATGTTTTCTGTGCTTTACTCACATTTTGTGAGTCGCCTAGATTTTGTGACTCAGTGCTCTGAATGGCCTTAGGCAAGCTCTGGGATGAATTTGCTACTGCCTGGTAGACCAGAATAAAATTGAAAAACTCCATGCTACATAATACAACTGAAAAAGCAAGGCATTTGGCTGTTATACAGGCCTAATTTAATTTGTCAGTATGGTTTTCTTCCCCATTCATCAGTTTATATTTTCAGGTCCCCAGTAAGGCCTTATCATTCACCATGCAAATAAGTCACCTTTGATACCAAAGAATTCTGATGTTTCCCCTTCACTTTTCTGAAATACCATATGCAGTCTTGCAAATATAGGAAAACCGATAAAATCAAATATTTGGTTGTGCTAAAAGTGATAGGTACTTGAACTGTTTATTTGGAAATGTTTTCACGTGATTGTGGATGCAGATACTTTACCTGTCAGGATTTTGTCAATCCTCTCATAGACTCCAGCGCCGAGAGAAAATCAGTTTTTTGTTTTTTTTAATTCTCAGGGCTACTCAACACATTATTTGATAAGACGAAAGTGGAGTTTGAAGTATCCATTTATTTGTGGTAATTTTAGAATTTTATCAGGACATAAGTGGGTTAAGTTTTTCTAGCAAAAGAATCAAATCAGAATTGAGATCTGGTATCTGGTAAATTGAATATGCTGAGGGTGTCATATACTTAATCTACAGTTAGCATGGCTGCCTTCCTCCGCCTGGCTCCCCTCCTCTAACTTCTGGACTGTAGTTTAAAACGAAGCTATTCGGCCTTGCTCAGACCTGTACCTGGAAGGTGGAAAGGTAAGATTTCTCGCTCTTGTGAAATCACATCATTCAGGGTGGTTTGGGCAGTGTCTTTCAGAACAGCCGTGGTTGGTCCAGTGGTGTCTGAGGCTCCACTCTGGTTCTTTAGGACCCCTAAAGAGGAGATGGGGAGGGGAGTATCCTTGGGGCATTTACACTAGGAAAGGGACTTTGTGAAATGATGTCACATAAATTTGAACCTTTAGAGGAGACATAAGGAGTTAACCAATTGGGCATCTCTTAGTGTTCTCTTTCCAGCTTTCTTATGGATTCTTTGGGAACCCTTAAATAAGGAGGAACTAAGTCTCCTCTGTGTTTGTCTCTAGGCAAAACATCCTGGCCTCTTTTTCTTTGTAGTGCCTTTTCTCCCCACTCTTCTGCTTTATTGATTCTATATCTTCCTTGTGTTTCTTCCCTTTCCTTCTCTACACTACTTAATACTCATCTTCTAAAGTGATTGTATTTCACATCTGTATACGCAGATATAGTGTAGGAGAAGGCGATAGGACCCCACTCCAGTACTCTTGCCTGGAAAATCCCATGGACGGAGGAGCCTGGTAGGCTGTAGTCCATGGGGTCGCTAAGAGTTGGACACAACTGAGCGACTTCACTTTCACTTTTCACTTTCATGCATTGGAGAAGGAAATGGCAACCCACTCCAGTATTCTTGTCTGGAGAATCCCAGGACGGGGGTGCCTCGTGAGCTGCCATCAATGGGGTCGCACAGAGTCGGACATGACTGAAGCGACACAGCAGCAGCAGATATAGTGTCTCTGCTAAAAGTTTCATGGCAGAAAAGTGAGTAGCTAACTGTTTGCCATTTGCAGTTTGTGTCTGCATGGCTCTAAGATTAGTTTGTCATCGTTCATTACTGGGCATCCATAGACAAGTTCTACAGACAGTAGGAAGTGCTTGTACTGGAAATAACTTTTCAACCTTTTTCTTGAGTATTTAGGTTACTTTATCTATTCATTGGTTGTCTTCTTGAAGAACAATTTCTTGTTAGAACATCCTTTTTGTAAATTTAATTTTTTCAAAGTTATATGTGTGCATGGCTTATATAGTTAAATTCCATGGTGGCACTGTGGTTAGGACTTGGAGCTTTCACTGCCCACACTGCAGGTTCAATCCCTGGTTCAGGAACTAAGATTCCATAAGCCGCATGGTGTGGCAAAAAAAAAAGCAAATAGTTTGACAGATCTTATAATACTAAGTATTAACTCCATTTTTGTTCTCCAGAGACACTTTTCAACTATTTGTTTGTTTCTTTTGGTATTCATTGGTGTACTGTAAATAAATAATATTTGTATTTCTATTTCTTGATTTCTAGAACATCTCTATGTCCATAAAATCTTTTGACTTCTTTGTTATGGACTTGGATGCTCTAGGTCTCTTGTATTACTGTTCAGTTTCCCTCTTTTTCCCCTCCTTTTAACCTCCCAGTATAGTTTGCTCAAAATTTTTGATTAAACGGATATTCAAGGTTTATGTTAGTAAGATTATGTAAATATTATTTACAGCTGAGCAAGGAGTATAATATAGCAATTCTTGTACAACTTTTTTGTATTGTTTGGAGTTAATAATTTTTGTTGCTGTTATTGCCTTGGTTTTCCATCTACCTATTACTTATTGGCTCAGCAGTAAAGAAGTCATCTGCCAATGTAGGAGCCATGGGTTCAATCCCTGGGTTGGGAAGATTCCCTGGAGAAGGAAATGGCAACCCACTCCCATGTTCTTAGCTGGGAAATCCCATGGACAGAGGAGTCTGGCTGGCTACAGTCCATGGGGTTGCAAAAGAGTCGGACACAACAACTTAGTGACTAAACAAATTACTTGTTTATCCTCAGATTATCCATCAGAAATGTCAGTCTCCTCTCCTGTGTAATATTCGTCTCTTCAAGCATAAACTAGTTGCTCTTTGCGTCTGTTCACAGCTGTAGTCCTGGAATCTTTATCATTATTCCTGGGGTTTCTCTTTACTTCCCTTCTATGTTGAACTGTAAATTCTGGATCCCATATCTCTCTTGCCAACTTTCACATCTTCAATTATGATAGTTCTCTTTACCTTGATACTGGGGCATCTTGTAAACTCATTCCTTCATGTAGATTTTTGTCTTTGATGTCTTCTTTTTGTTCTTTTTATAAGTAGTAATTACTAGTGATAGCTAGGATCTTAGACTGTTAAAGGTATGAGGGGCTTTTGAGCTTACCTAACCCTCCAGTTCTAACACTCCAGCTTCTTGGCACCTGGAAACCCTATACATTATTTGCTACCCGCCCCCCCCCCCCCCCCCCCCCGTCTGAAATCTGACTTCCCATTTTGTCTCTCCAATACACTAACAATGTGGGATTTGGAATCAGATAATCTTTGATGTCAAACCCCATTTTGTCCCTTAGCTGTGTAATCTTCATCAGGTTTCTTAATCTTGTGAAGACTCTTTTTCCTTATCAACAATATGGAGATAATAAAACCTACCTTGCAAAAAGGTAAGAATTGGAACTGATGCAGATGAAACTGCTTATTCAGGGCTTTGCACAGTGGAGACCCTAAGACAGTTGTGGCTCTTGTTCTTGTGGGACCCTAGTTCCCAGACCAGGGATCCAACATGCAACTCCTGCATTGGAAGCATGGGGTCTTAATCATTGGACCACCAGGAAAGTCCCTTAACCTGTATTTTTGCAAATCAGAAAGAGCCACATAATTCAAAACACTGAATCTATACCAGTCAAGCATTGATGATGCAAGAAACGGTTCTTCATTTCAGGACCACATACACTAATCTCATTAAGTAATCTTAGATAATATTAATTGAAGTAACTTAAATAATATGCTTTTAAAGTTGTATTAGTTATAAAAGTATTTGTTAAATTAATCTATGTATTCTTCTATTTAACAGTTTTAATCCTACTAAAAAGGAGAAAAAGTTAATTTGTCAAAGGTGTAGCAGAAAGTCTCCTAACAGCTATATACTTTCCTTTTATATAGGTGTATTTTAAGTGATGTCACTTGTTCTGTTTGTTCCACCAACTATTTGTATAAATCTTTCCATGTGTTGATGCCTGACACACGCTTATTCTGTAAACCAAGTTACTCCTTCTGAAAAGACATGGATTTTCAGTTTTTTTGTTATTATAAAAAAAAAATTTGTCTTTTTATTAAAGTTATTTCTTCAGATCTAGTTCTCAAGATGAGAAGGAGGACTTTGAACAATTGCTTTGGTTGGACGTTGTGCTGACCTAAATTTAGATTCAGTTCAGTTCACTTCAGTTCAGTCGCTCAGTCGTGTCCGCAACAGGTTCCAAAACAGGTACTCTTAAAAGCCTTGTTCTGTCAACTAAAGAGTTCCATTACTTGCTTTCTCCTTTGTTCCCACCATACCTGAGGTGCAGTATTAATTGAGATTCCGTTTTGAGGCATAAATCTTTAAGTATCATCTGTTAAAGAGAAAAAGTATCATCCTTAAGTATCAAATGTTAAAGAAAAAATAATCACTTCAGTACTATTTTCCTGATGTCTTCTAATTTTTAAAAAGTTGGCCATTTGCATTCATAGGAGTAAGCTAATAGTCTATAGCAAACTTTTTCTGTAAAGGGCCAGATAGTAAATATTTAATGCTTTGCAAGACATATATTCTCTGCTAGAATTACTCAACTCTGCTCTTGTAGTGAGAATGCCTCCATAGACAGCATTTAAAGCATTTAACAAATAGCCTGGCAATGTTAAAACTTTACTTACAAAAACAGATGAGGGCTGGATTTGGGCTCTGGGCCATAGTTTGCTAACACTGGATCTATAGCATCTGGACCCACAGATTGAAACTTGGTGGGAGAATGGTCCACAGGCCACAGTATGGAACTAAGTGTATAAAGATTTGGTGTGAAAGAATTCTGTTTTGGTTCACAAAGAAATTAGGAGCATACCTTCCTGCCATCCAGAGAAGCCTATGTGGCTGGGCTACTTGAAAAAAGCCTCTAACCTGCCCTGCAGTCCTCTGTTTCTTATGCTATGGGCTCCGGAAGGAAGGGACTGACGGGAGTTGCTTAAGCATTTCAGAAAATCATTCTGGCACCTTTAGAACCTTCATGGGATTTTCTGCATCATGAGCCGTGTCTGGTCCATATCTTGGCATCTTAGGGCTCCCTGAGTTTTGCTTGTGAGGCTTTGGCATTTCTCAAGCAGAAGGAGAGACAGTAAGCATTGAAAGCAAGAGTATGGCAGAGTCATTTTCATAGCATGTCGTGGTTTCTGCTGTAGAAGAAAAGTAGAACTTGTGCTGCTCTCAGGCAGAATAATCAACACCTGACTCACTGGAAGCATTGCTAATATGCCTCCTCCAGAGGAAAGCTCTGCTGCTCCCCTTGTTGTCAGCAGGGCAGTTGCATGAATTGGTGTTCCCTGAGCCCAGCTTGGAAATGCTCTTTGTGTCTCACCCATGAATTGACAGTGAGCAGGGCCTAGGCCCTCTACCCTCCCCCACCAAAGTGCTTGAGTTTTTCGGGGTTGGTTTTTTTGGGGGTGAGGGGGTATTTGGAGTAGCTGAATTTTTCTTTTTGATTTTTATTGGAGTACAGTTGCTTTACAATGTTGTGTTAGTTTCTGTTATACAGCAAAGTGAATCAGTGTACATATATCCCCTCTTTGTTAGTTTTCCTTCCTATTTAGGTCACCACAGAGCATTGAGTAGAGTTCCCTGTGCTATACAGTAGATTTTCATTAGTTATCTATTTTATACATAATGTTGAATATATTTCACTCCCAGTCCCCCAATTCTTTCCATCTCCCACTCCCCCCACCTTGGTATCCATAAATTTTTCTACATCTGTATCTCTGTTTTTTCTTTGCAAATAAGCCCATCTGTATGTACCATTTTTCTGGATTCCACATATAAGTGATATTATATGACATTTGTTTTTCTGTTTCTGACTTCACCTGAATGACTGTCTCTAGGTCTATCCACATCTCTATAAATGGTACTATTTCATTCCTTGTGAGTGAGTTTTCAAGTTTACTTCCCAAGTCAGTGACTGCTCTGTGATAGTGATTCAGACTCTTGTAGGCCTTGAGAGGAGAATAGGCATCTTCTACAAGGTACAGAAGTAGCATTAAAACAACTGAATTCTGTAATCAATAGGAGGAATGGGGTGGGGGGTTATTGTGGGTATAATTGTGCTGATATCAAAGAGGTGGAATAGATTGCTTATTTCTGTTCTTAGCTTTCTTTTTGGAAATCTGCTTTCCTCATTCCTGTTGGATTTTAGTGCAACAGCTGTCTCTAACTGTAAAGAAAGTCTGGCCAGAGGACAGAGGAAATTTAAACTGAGGAGCAGTCCAAAGAACTACTCAATGGTACCCTAGGTTTGGGGTTTTCCTGTGCCTTTATGCAGGGTACATGGGGTTTTTCCTTGATGTATGCTGTCTTGTGGTTTGGGCATTCACTAACATTGAACTTACTTGAGTGGACAGTGGTATAGTTTTAATCCATGTCTTATAGTCTGTAAATTTTAGTATTAAGATAGGTGGAAGCCACTTATTCTTCATCTACCCTTTTTTCAGTATCTGGCACCAATTCTGGCCCAGTCATTTGTGATCCATGGCTCTTGTGATATGCCGAAGATTTCCAGGCACTTTATGTGGAACACCTTCCCAACCAGCTCTAATCAAGAACCATATAAACAAGAAATGGCTTGGTCAGACATGTGAGGACTGTGCTCTGACTGCTAGAATGATCAGTACTGACACCAGAATGGCAGCCATTCTCCAGCTGTTAAAACCTATAAGATATTGGACATTTTGCAGTCCTTTGACCTACAGTGCAACCCAAAGTGTGGTATGGTGGAATATGAGAAGCTACATGTGGCACAAAGGACAGGACTCTCCAGAAAACAGCCTCTGCTGTCTTGCCAGAAAAGTTAACATTTGTAACACCTCTGCTTCTTGGAGGCTTCTGACAACCGGCAGTACCCTCCCAGGTTTGGAATTCAGCAGGGCTTCTGCCTCTAAGGCCAGCACGTTGAACCTGCACTCACCCAGGGCCATGAAAATTGATGAAGAGGATATAGAAACTTTTGATTCCCTTGAAGACCCTCGAGTTTTCCTCCAGCTAAGACCAGAATATCAGCTTCACAGCTATGACAGATCTGAGACTTGTCAACCTCTGTCAATTTCAGAAGGTGAACTAATTTTGCACAAAGTCACCGTTTATCAAGATAATCTCCAGCCTCAAATTATTGTTGACTATTTCTGTAAGCTGAGTTCTTTGCCTGCAGAGCAACATCCTGTTTTGCTGTCCAGTACCAGCTTTGCTCTGCTTTGCCAGTTGAGTGTGAAAAACATACATCTCTTTGATGCCCCAGATCTGATCAGTATTTTGAAAGCTTTTGTCAGTTTAGGAATTCCTCATTCCCATTCAATGCTAGATGTGTTTGAAACAAACTTTTGCCATAAGGTATGGGAAATGAGTCTGGATCAACTTCTCTTGGTGGCTGACCTCTGGCGGTACTTGGGACACAGAGTACCTCGGTTTTTAAAGATCTTTTTTAGTTATCTTAATTTGCACTGGAAAGATCTATCCTTGTCCCAGCTGATTCACTTAATTTATATTATAGGTGAAAGTCGTCAGGCACCCCAGGATCTAATGCAAAAACTAGAATCATTGATCCTCAAGTATATAGATTTGATCAATTTAGAAGAGATTGGTACAATCTGTTTGGGGTTTTTTAAGTCGAGTAGTAATCTCTCTGAATTTGTCATGCGGAAATTTGGAGATCTGGCTTGTGCTGACATGCAGCATCTGAGTAGTTATGCCTTAGTGAATATTCTTAAAATGTTCCGTTTTACTCATGTGGATCACGTAAATTTCATGAAGCAATTTGGACAGATTGCTCCTCAGCGAATTCCTTCCCTGGGAGTTCAGGGTGTCATGCACCTGACTCTTGCCTGCTCGGCATTACGCTTCCTGGATGAAAGGGTAATGAATGCTGTGGCTGCTTCTTTGCCTCCTAGGGTAGCATACTGTCGAAGTAAAGATGTTGCCAAGATTCTGTGGTCATTTGGAACTCTGAATTATAAGCCACCCAATGCAGAAGAGTTTTATTCTAGCCTGATAAATGAGATTCACAGAAAGATGCTTGAGTTCAATCGATACCCAGAACACCTGCTCACGTGCTTGCTGGGCCTGGCATTTTCTGAGTACTTTCCAGTAGAGCTCATAGATTTCGCTTTGAGTCCAGGGTTTGTCAGGTTAGCTCAGGAGAGAAGTAAATTTGAGGTCACCAAGGAGCTGTATACTCTTGATGGTACAGTTGGCATTGAATGTCCAGATTACAGAGGCAATCGTCTTAGTTCTCAGCTTCAGCAAGAGGGGTCAGAAATGCTATGGAATCTAGCAAGGAAGGATATGAACTCAAAACCTGAATTCATAGAAGCTCTCTTTTTACTTGAGACCATGTTGGGTGGGCCGCAGTATGTCAAACACCATATGATTTTGCCTCATACCCGATCTTCTGATTTAGAGGTTCAGCTTGATGTTAACCTGAAGCCATTACCATTTAACAGAGAAGCCATACCAATTGAAGATGTAGCCAAGTTAAGGCTTAAGCATGTGGGAGTCAGCCTTACCGATGATTTGATGAATCAGCTACTAAAAGGGAAATCAAAAGGGCATTCCCAGGGGGAAATTGAGTCAGACAATGGGCAGCAGCCCTTGAAATTAGAAGAGACGGCTAAACCTGTGGGAAGTTCCCTTTGCAATAAGGTAGACAGACTGGGGGCCATGGAGATGGCTGGCCTATCCCCCGCGACCTGCTTGCAGGCCCCACAAGTGAAGCTGGCTATTCAGTTGACAAACAGGAACCAGTATTGCTATGGTTCCAGGGATCTGCTCGGACTGCATAATATGAAGAGGCGGCAGCTGAATCAACTTGGGTACCGAGTGGTGGAGTTATCTCACTGGGAATGGCTCCCACTACTGAAACGAACTCGCTTAGAAAAACTGGCATTTCTCCATGAGAAGGTGTTCACCTCTGCTCTCTGAGGGCCTTCAGGGTCATTTCTACTCATTAATGCTGTAGACATGCACTGTACCAGGTATTGTGAAACAGTTGCAAAAGCCAGAATGTAGATTTGGTAATAAAATTATCTGTTAAGATTAAGTTGTACCCTGTCTGTGGCAGACAGAAGCTAGTGTACATTACTGTGAATGAATTATAACTTGGTCCAGTTGTGTAAGTTGCTGCTAATTTGTACAAGTAAATAATAAACATCTTAAAATCAAAAAACTCCTTATTTTCCTTTCTGTTTACTAGCCTTATCTCATGATTTGCTTTGAATTTTTAGGATAAAAGTATAGTCAGGCATTGTCTAAATCTAATTTTTAAAAAATGGTTTTCTTATATTTTGTTTTAAAGTAATAATCTTCTACAGCTTATCTTGTACATCATCGTTTTTCCCCCATGCATGTTTTCTTCACACCCCCTAGAATTAAAGTCCTTTTCATTTTCCTTTAGATTTGGTTGGTTCCTGTTTTAAAGAGCCATTTCAGAATTAGCTTAATATCTTCCCCTTAGCTCCCTCTTCTGCATTTCTACTTCTCTTGCATAATTCTCCCTAACCCCTTTCCAAGGGATATTTTCTTCCTAAAATTGGACCTAGGAGAGTAGAATTATATGAGTGCCTTTTGGGTCAGTGGTTCCCAAATCTGATGACCAGGTAGAAGAATGTTTTTCATGGCAAGCAGCTCCAACAAGAAGGAAATGTATTACTCCCATAATAGGAAGTCTAGGGAGATTGAGGTTTGTATTAGAGCCACAAACATAAGAAGAATGGATATATGTGAGAAACTTAATACAAATAACTTTTATAAATGCGGTCTATGAAAACTTTTAAAGTGGACTCCTCCCACTGTTACTTAGGTTTCCCCTCAAAGGTCACTTCCCCATCCATGCTAGCTAAAACTACCCCATTGGCCTTTGATCATGCCTTGTCACCTTCAGGTGTTTTCCCCATTGCATTCAGCATTAACAAATTTTTCTTTCTATCTTTGTTGATTTCCCTGTTGGAAAGTAGGCCCTTGAGTTAACTTTGTCTAGAATTTATCTCCAGTGCCTAGGACAGTGGGTCCTGGTACATAATGTTCAGTGAGTGATCAGGGAATTAAGAATGGTTGGGCATTGCTGGAGAGTTGGGTGTAGAAGGAAGGGAGAGGGTGGGGCTAGAGGGAGAAAAAGAATATCTGGGTAACAAAAGCCTATGACCTTGCTAAAGAGCCTGGGTTTACAGGGGCTGGAGTTCCTCTGAAGGGTCCTAAGTCAGGGAGTATTTGGACAGATTCATGTTTTAGAAATGTTAGGGGAAAAGCAGGACAGAACTAGATTGAGGGGTGAGGATGTGTGAGATAAGGAGAATATTTCACAAATGTGTGCAAGAGCTCATATGAGAAATGATGAAGGCCAAAATTATGAGAATGGAAAGTTTAAATTTCAGAGATGTTTGGGAGGGGAAAAAGACCACAACTTGCTAATTAATTGGTTTGGGGAATGAAAATGAAGATTTTAGTGCCTAGACTGATAGAGAGTTGTCAACTAAAATTGAGACAAAAGCAGGACACATGTTTGGGTAAAGAGTTAATGCTGAGACTGTCTTGGTCATGCTGAGGTGGGCCTCTGGGCAGAAGGGTTTAGGCTGGAGTTTCAACTGGGCATGAGGTCAGATGGCAAAAACCATGAGTAAAATTGCCTAGGACAGGTGGAAAGTAGGTTATTGCAGGTAGGGAGGGAAAAGATGACCAAGAGTAGAATACCAGGACTTAAAGGAAGGTCAAAGCAAAGAGATCCAGTGATAAAGACAGATAATCAGGAAAAAGTAGGGGCATAGAAGTAAGTCTGGTCTCTCCAAGACCACTCACTAGAGAAAAAACTTACAGTTTATTATAGTGAAAGGATGCAGATTAAAAATGGTGAAAGAAAAAGGGACATAGTATAGTATCTAGGAGAGACACGTCACAAGTTTTTAGTTGTCTTTTTCCATTAGAGACATACAGACAGCCCTTAGTTAATCCCAGCAATGATGTTTGCCAACACGTACAGATATTGCCAGTCAGGGAAGCTCCGGTCTTGTTGTGCAGGTCAATCATGTAGACGTGAAGTGAGTGCCCACACAGTTTACCTTAGTTACTCAGTCCCCAGCCCCTGGAGACATTCACCTTATTACAGCAAAAGACAAAAGGCATTTTCAGCTTATTCCACCATAAGTTACATTGTTAGTGTAAACTACCTGGTGTTTACCTTGGGTGTGGCCCAAGGTCTTAAGTGAAAGTGAAGTGCGACCCCATGGATTGTAGCCTACCAGGATCCTCCGTCCATGGGATTTTCCAGGCCAGAGTACTGGAGTGGGTTGCCATTTCCTTCTCCAGGGGATATTCCCTACCCAGGGATCAAACCCAGGTCTCCCACATTGTAGGTAGACACTTCACCGCCTGAGCCACCAGGGCCCTCAAGGCCCAAGGTCTTAGGTGTATATAAGACAGTCTTATCAGGCACTGTATTCCAAAGGCATAGAGATTATCTCTCAGGACATTTCTTTGCAAAGTGAAAGACTTGAATACTCCAAACCTACTGAGTTAACCTTTCACTGCACAGAAACCAAGGGTAAAGCGTACTTCAGAAAGGAAAGAGTATGTATCCTCAGTTCCTCGGAAGAGAAAATGAAGGCAAGAACTAGAAAATCTTCAGTTTAGCAAATTGGCCATCAGTGATGACCTTAACTTTAGCAATTTGTTTTTATTTATTTATTTTGACTGTGCTAGGTCTTCGTTGTGCTCAGGCTTTTCTCTAGTTGTGGCAGTCGGGGGCTACTCTCTAGTTGCGGTGCTCAGGCTTCTCACTGCCGTGGCTTCTCTTATTGCTCAGCACAGGCTCTGGAGCTCTCAGGCTTCAGTAGTTGTGGCCCCCAGGCTCTAGAGCACAGGCTCAATAGTTGTGATGCACGGGCTTAGTTGCTCCGCAGCAAGTGTGATCTTCCCAGATTAGAGATTGAACCCTTGTCTCCTGAGCCACTAGGGAAGCCCAACTATAGCAATTTGAGTTACATAGTCATGGAAAAAGCCAGATTGCACACCTGTTGAAGGAATGGATTACAAATATGAGGCAATACCTTGAGAACCTTGAAGGGATGGGGAAACTTGAGCGGGATTTACAATGGGACTAGAATTGCCAGATAAATTACAGTATGCCCAGTTAAATTTGAATTTCAGATAAACAATGAATAACATTTTCTAAAATGCACATAAAGTTGGCCATTTTAAACAGTGTACAGTTCAGTGATATTTAGTACCTTGATAGTATTGTGTAGCCTATCATCACTATCTAATTCCAGAGCATTTTCTTCACCCCCAAAGGAAACGCTGTACCCTTTTATCAATCGCTTCACATTTCCCCCTTTCTCAGACCCTGACAGCCACTAATCTTTGCCTCTGGATTTGCATACATGGTGGGTATTTTGTATAAATGGAATATGCAGCTTTCTGCGTCTGACTTCTACTTAGCATAATATTTTCAGGGTTCATTGATACTATAGCATGTTGTTGTTGTTTAGTCGTTAAGCTATGCTTGACTCTTTGCAACCGCATGGACTGTAGCCCATCAGGCTCCTCTGTCAATGGGATTTCCCAAGCAAGAATACTGGAGTGGGTTGCCATTTCCTCTACAAGGGATCTTCCTGACCCAGGTATCGAACCTGTGTCTCCTGCATTGACTTGAATTCATTACCACTGAGCCACCTGGGAAGCTTATTATAGCATGTACTAGTACTTCATTCCTTTTTATGGCTGAATAGTATTTTGTTGCATGGATATACAATATCTGATTTGTCTCTTCATCAGTTGATGGATTGGGTTTTTTACCCCTTTTAGCTGTTGTGAGTAGTGCTGCTGTAAATTAGTTCAGTTCAGTTCAGTTCACTTCAGTCGCTCAGGCGTGTCCAAAGCTTCACAGCCCCATGGACTGCATCATACCAGGCTTCCCTGTCTATCACCAACTCCCGGGGCTTGCTCAAACGCATGTCCAATGAGTCAGTGATGCCGTCCAACCATCTCCTCCTCTGTCATCCCCTTCTCCTCCTGTCTTTCATCTTTCCCAGCGTCAGGTTTTTAATGAGTCAGCTTTTCGCATAAGGTGGCCAAAGTATCGGAGTGTCAGTTTCAGCATCAGTCCTTCCAGTGAATATTCAGGACTGATTTCTTTTAGGATGGACTGGTTTAATCTCCTTCCTGTCCAAGGGATTCTCAAGAGTCTTCTCAAACACCACAGTTCAAAAGCATCAGTTGTTTGGCGCTCAACCTTCTTTATGGTCCAACTCTTAACATCTGTACATGACTACTGGAAAAACCATAGCTTTGACTATATGGACCTTTTTTGGCAAAGTAATATCTCTGCTTTTTAATATGCTGTCTAGTTTGGTCATAGCTTTTCTTCCAAGGAGCAAGTGTCTTTTAATTTCATGGCTGTAATCACCATCTGCAGTGATTTTGGAGCCCAAGAAAATAAAATCTCTCACTGTTTCCATTGTTTCCCCATCTATTTGCCATGAAGTGATGGGACTGTTTGCCAAGGTCTTAGTTTTTCACATGTTGAGTTTTAAGCCAACTTTTTCACTCCCCTCTTTCACTTTCATCAAGAGCCTCTTTAGCTCCTCTTCACTTTCTGCCATAAGGGCGGTGTCATCTGCATATCTGAGGTTTATTGCTATTTCTCTCAGCAATCTTGATTTCAACTTGTGCTTCACCCAGCCTGGCATTTTACGTGATGTACTCTGTATATAAGTTAAATAAGCAGAGTGACAATATACAGCCTTGACGTACTCCTTTCCCAATTTGGAACCAATCCATTGTTCCATGTCCGGTTCTAACTGTTGCTTCTTGACCTGCATACAGATTTCTCAAGAGGCAGGTCAAGTGGTATTCCCATCTCTTTAAGAATTTTCCACAGTTTGTTGTGATCCACACAGTCAAAGGCTTTGGCATAGTCCATAAAGCTGAAGTTAGATGTTTTTCTGGAACTCTCTTGCCTTTTCTACGATCCAGTGGATGTTGGTAATTTGATCTCTGGTTCCTCTGCCTTTTCTAAATCCAGCTTGAACATCCAGAAGTTCTTGGTTCACGTACAAGCCTTGCTTGGAGAAATTTTGAGCATTACTTTGCTAACATGTGAAATGAGTGCACCTGTGTAATTGTTTGAACATTCTTTGGCATTGCCTTTCTTTGGGATTGGAATGAAAACTGATCTTTTCCAATCTTGTGGCCACGGCTGAGTTTTCCAAATTTGCTGGCATATTTGAGTGCAGAACTTTCACAACATCATCTTTTAGAATTTGAAATAGCTCAGCTGGAATTCTGTCACCTCCAACTAGCTTTGTTCATAGGATGCCTCCTAAGGCCCACTTGACTTCACATATCAGGATGTCTGGGTCTAGGTGAGTAATCACACCATCATGGTTATCTGGGTCATTAAGATCTTTTTTATATAGTTCTGTGCATTGGGCTTCCCTGATAGATCAGTTGATAAAGAATCCACCTGCAGTGGAGGAGACTCTGGTTAGATTCCTGAGTCAGGAAGATCTGCTGGAGAAGGGATAGGCTACCCACTCCAGTATTCTTGGACTTCCCTTGTGGCTCAGCTGGTAAAGAATCTGCCTGCAATGTGGGAGACCTGGGTTCAATCCCTGGGTTGGGAAGATTCCCTGGAGAAGGAAAAGGCTATCCACTCCAGTATTCTGGCCTGGAGAATTCCACAGACTGTATAGTCCATGGGGTCACAGAGAGTCGGACATGATGAGCAACTTTCACTTTCTGTGTATTCTTGCCACCTCTTAATATCTTCTGCTTCTGTTAGGTCCATACCGTTTCTGTCCTTTATTGTGCCCATTGGCTCAGCTGGTAAAGAATCTGCCTGCAATGTAGGAGACCTGGGTTCAATCCCTGGGTTGGGAAGATCCCCTGGAGAAGGGAAAGGCTACGCAGTCCAGTATTCTGGCTTAGAGAATTCCATGGACCATGTAGTCCATGGGGTCACAAAGAGTCAGACACGACTGAACGACTTTCACTTTTCACTTTGCATGAAATGTATCCTTGGTATTCTGGTTTTCTTGAAGAGATCTCTAGTCTTTCCCATTCTGTTGTTTTCCTCTATTTCTTTGCATTGATCACTGGAGAAGGCTTACTTCCTTCTCCTTGCTGTTGTTTGGAACTCTGCATTCAGATGTGTATACCTTTCCTTTTCTCCTTTGCCTTTCTCTTCTCTTCTTTTCTCAGCTATTTGTAAGGCCTCCTCAGGCAACCATTTTGCCTTTTTGCATTTCTTTTTCTTGAGGATGGTTTTGATCAATGCCTCCTGTACAATGGCCATAGTTCTTCAGGCACTTTGTCTATCACATATGCTGATAGACAGCTCTATCAGCTGTTGTGAATATTCACATATAAATTTTTGTTTGAATACCTGTTTTCAGTGTTTTTAAGTATATAGAAATGAATTGCTGAGTCATATATTAATTCTGTGTGTAACTTATGGAGGAACCTCCAGATTTCCATGGTGGCTATACCATTTTACATTCCTAGTACCTCAGAATTTACTAGGGTTCCGGTTTCTCCGCATCCTTGCTATATGAAAAAATAGCCATCCTAGTGGATGTGAAGTGATATCTTATTGTGGTTTTGATTTGCATTTCCCTAGGGAGTTGGTGATGGACAGGGAGGCCTGGCATGCTGTGATTCATGGGGTCGCAAAGAGTCGGACACGACTGAGCGACTGATCTGATCTGATCTGAGGGACTCATAATGTTTAGTATCTTTTCAATCATAATGTCAAATCGTCTAGCCCATGAACACAGGATGTCTTTCTGTTTACTTGGGTCTTTAATTTGTTTCAACAACACTTTATATTAATAGTTTTCAGTGTACAAGTTTTGTACCTTCTCAGTTAAATTTATCCCCAAGTATTATTTTTGATGCTATACTGAATGGAATTTTCTTATGTTCCTATATGAATTGCTGATTGCTAGTGTATAGAAATACAACTGACTTACCCTGCGTCTTTACTTAATTCTTTTATTAACTCTTTTAAGTGGGTGTATGTATATTCTCTATGATTTTCTATATATGGGATCTTGTCATCTGTGTATTTAGTTTTACTTGTTCCTTTCTACTTTGGATACCTTTTAATTTCATTTTCTCCCTAATTGCTCTAATTAGAACTTCTAGTACAAAATTAAATTGTAGTGGTGAAAGCAGGCATCCTTGTTTTATTCCAGATCTTAGAGGGGATGCTTTCAGTCTTTCACCATAGAGTATAATATTAGACCCCTTGGATTTTTCATAAATGACCTTTACTGTATTGAGGAAATTCTATTCATAGTTTGCTGAATGTGCAATAAATAATTTTTTAATGTAAGTATGTCTCAAGTAGTACATGGAACATTCTTATACTAAACAAATTATCAACCAAAAAAATCCATTTTTATCTAAATTTATCCAGATTTCATATTTAAGTCGACATGTAAATTTTTTATTTGCTAAATTGATAACCTTAAGGACAAGGCTGGATTCTTTTGAGGTGGTTGATGGAGGCAGAAGAGACTTCAATGTTATTTGCATATTGAGGAAAGGATCCAACAGTTAGAGATAAGTTTAAGATTCAAGAGAGAGGCAAGAACAGATGGAATAAGGCCGTGGAGGGGAGGGACAGAGTTAGGGTCAGATTTGTACAAGAAGAGCTTGGCTGCCTTACCTGGGTTCCCACATAAGTTTCCTGACACTGCTATTAAGGTGCTAAGTAAATGGTATTAGAACCCTTTGCCCATCTGTGCCTTGTTTTGATCCTACAAATTTTTTAAGAGTAAAAACTGTGTCCGCTTGTGCCTGGCAGTGTACCTTGTGCACATATTAAGCTCTTGAAGATTGCTCCAAGTATATAACATTGCAAGCTTCTTTTGGACTTAGACCTGTGTTCTGGCCTTCCTGTGCCTGAGACAGCTGTCTTTTATTTTAACTAGCTGTTAAAGAAATGAACACAAGTCAGATTTTTTACTTAGATGGACGGGTAACTCAATTTAGAAATTATAACAAGTAAGATTGCTCCAAGTATATAACATTTCAAGCTTCTTTTGGACTTACACCTGTGTTCTGGCCTTCCTGTGTCTGAGGCAGCTGTCTTTTATTTTAACTAGCTAGAAGAGAAATGAACACAAGTCAGATTTTTTACTTAGATGGACAACTCAATTTAGAAATTGTAACAAGTATTATACTTCTTTAAAGGCTGAAGTGCCCAATTTATAAAATTGCTCAGTGCATTGGTATTCCACCCACTCTTTGAGGCTAAATGCTTTTCTCTTATTTGACAGGTAGTCTTTTCTTTTTTTAAATTCTGTAACCTGTTTGAGCCTAGTCTTTAAAATATGTGTATCTGCCAGAATTACTTTCCATTACATTTTCATGAAACTCAAAAATCAGTTTGTATAACTCAGTTATGGCAACTTCTTTGTAAGCCAAAGGAAGATGGATGTACAGGTGTTCAGAAAGTGTCATGGTCACCTTATTCTCTTCTAAAGTATCCCTCCACACTTCCCTATTGCTAGGTTCTGAGTCTTCAGCAACAAAAAGATTTGCTTGACTGCTTTAAGGAAACACAGACAGAAACCTTTGAGATAAGATGACCAGTTTGTCCCAGTTTGCTTGGGACTTTCCTGTTTTTAGCACTGAAAATTCCACTTTCTGAATAGACCATGTGGTTGGTCACCCTCCCTCTGGATCTCTTTTCAGTACTGTTCTTGTACATTCCCTTCCTCACCCTGAGTATAGGGAGGCAGAGAAGAAATGTCTCGCACCATTTGGACATCCAGTTCTGTATCAGCTATTAGCTGCGAGAAATACTCTGAGCGTGTATCTGTAGCCTTATTCTTACTTATATCATCCTGTGACCCCAGGAACCCAGTCCCATTATTTTATCAACTTAAAACTCTAAACATACAAAAGGAAAACTTTTCTGCTTAGTCATAGTTATCATTTAAGTGACAGGTACTCCAAGAATAAGCATGTTGGTTTGTTTCAAGTTTGTTTCTTACAGTGTGGGTTGTTGTTGTTGTTCAGTCGCTCAGTCGTGTCCAACTCTTCGCGACCTCATGGACTGCAGCACACCAGACTTCCCCTGTTCTTCACTGTCTCCTGGAGTTTACTCAAACTCATGTCCATTGAGTTGGTGATGCCATTCAACCATCCCATCCTCTGTCGTCCCCTTCTCTTCCTGCCTTTAATCTTTCCCAGCATCAGGGTCTTTTCTAATGAGTCAACTTTTTGCATCAGGTGGCCCAAGTATTGAAGCTTCACTTTCAGCATCAGTCCTTTCAGTGAATATTCAGGACTGATTTCCTTTAGGACTGACTGGTTTGATCTCCTTTCTGTCCAAGGGATTCTCAAGAGTCTTCTCCAACACCACAGTTCAAAAGCATCAGTTGTTTGGCGCTCAACTTTCTTTATGGTCCAACTCTCACATCTATACATGACTACTGGAAAAACCATAGCTTTGACTATTTGGACCTTTTTGGCAAGGTAATATCTCTGCTTTTTAATATGCTGTCTAGGTTAGTCATAGCTTTTCTTCCAAGGAGCAAGCGTCTTTTAATTTCATGGCTGTAATCACCATCTGCAGTGATTTTGGAGCCCAAGAAAATAAAGTCTCTCACTGTTTTCCTTGTTCCCCATCTATTTGCCGTGAAGTGATGGGACCACATGCCATGATCTTAGTTTTTTGCATGTTGAGTTTTAAGCCAGCTTTTTCACTGTTCTCTTTCACCTTCATCAAGAGCCTCTTTAGCTCCTCTTTACTTTCTGCCATAAGGGTGGTGTCATCTTCGTAAATGAGGTTATTGCTGTTTCTCCCAGCAATCTTGATTTCAGCTTGTGCTTCACCCAGCCTGGCATTTTACATGATGTACTCTGCATATAAGTTAAATAAGCCGAGTGACAATAGCGTGGATAGTGGAATTAAACTGGAATCTTCAGTTAAAGGGCTTATATCTGGGTGAGGAACTTTAAGACTTCTGTGGTAATAGTGTGTTTGGATTTATAAAATAAAAAGACAGTACATGGAATCCTTGTGATAAAATGATCCCGTATCTTGACTTTGGTACACAAAAAGTGATTACATAGATCTGTGCAAAGAATAAACTTGCATAGAACTTAATCTACAGACAAACACAAATGAGTCGTTGTAAAACTGGTGAAATCTGAGTAAAATCAGTGGATTGTATCATTGTTCATTTCCTGGTAGTAATGTTGTACTATAACTATGTAAGATGTTATCATTGAGGAAACTGGTTAAAGTTATGAGAGATCTCTTTGTATTGTTTCTTAACCATGCACATGGATTTATAATGACATTAAAAAGTTTAATTAAAATTTTAAAAAAGAATATTTCTTAGAAGGTAGCTTTGAAATCCTTGTGAGATATTTATTCAGTAATATCTTATACATAGTTCATTTTTCTCCTTCATGCTCTTAAAGAATCCTTTCTTTTTAGAAAAAGCAAAATGTCAAGGGAAAAACTGAGACAGCTAGTTTATTTCTGAGTTTGTCCTTTGATATTCTTTGATATCTTCAGAAAGCCATTTGCGAAGATAGGCCCTCATGTAGTACAAAAAGGATAGTGCAAACACATCAACCAGAAGCAAGGGAAGTCCCGTGAAGGGTCAATTGCCTCTAAGTGGTTCGAAATTGCTAGTGTCATCTAGGAGGTTAATGGATGACTTTTCATTCAGTGTCATTTCTCTCCCTAGTTATAAGGTTTCTATGACTTTCATCTGAACAGTAGCTTTCAAATCCTTTTACTACACCACTTAGTAAGAAGTACATTTTTCATCAAAACCCAGAATAGATATAATTTCATATGTACATATATCTGAAACTAAAGTTTCATGAAACACTGATCACCCTCATATATGATATATTCTGACTTCTTTCTTTTTACTTAATTTTTTAAAATGCTGATTATAGCTCAGTAATTTGAGTTCTTGATTCTCGATCTACAGTTTGGAAAAATATTGCCTCATCCCTCCATGTAAAGTAGTCTAAAGCCCGTTGGCATGACATTCGGGGCCCTTCCCAGCCCTTCCTCCCCCAGCTAAGTGGCATATTCAGCATTTCCTGGCTGGCCTCACACTGTCCCGTTCCTGTGCCTTAACTTTTACTCTCCTTCTCCTAGTGCCCTTCCCATTTTGTTCCTATTCTTATCTCTTGGCTTCTATGGTCGAGCATATATTGCATTTTTAATATTTATCACTAGTAGATGGTGTCTGTCTTTCAAAGTTGCCCATGAGTTTAGCCACATGCCTTAGTTGTCTCTAGTTCAGACGTTACTCCTGTGAGTTCTTCCCTGATTGTTGGCAGGTGTTTTCAGTCTTTTTCATCAAAAGCCACAGGATGTTTTATATTGAACATAGTATATATTTGTTACAGTTATTTGTATAAAACTGAAACAAGTCTCATGACATAATGCACTATGTGCACTTTTGTATTACCTGCTCTTTTAGTTCATATTTCTTTTCTTCAGCCTATAACTTGATTTTAAAACAAATTGACAAACATTGATTAGACCATCCTTCCCTACTTTGAATGTCATCTGTGAAAAACCTTTGTATTACCAGCTGTTACAAATCTTGGTATTCCATAATCACTGTTGGGAGGAATTTTGTAATGCTTCAAGACTTGAGAACAGGACCCTTTTATCTTTCTTTCCCTCACAAAAAGACTTATAGAGAATATTTATTGCAGATTTTTTTTTCATAGTTAAAAAAATTTAAATATAAGTAGTAGGTCAGTGGAGAAATAAACTCTGTTTTTAGTCGTAAAATTGAATACTATGAAGAAGTTAAAATGAACAGACTAGATATACACATTTTAACATGGAAAAACTTAAAATAATAACATTTAATAGAAAAGCAAGTTGCAAGGTAATACACTGTAAATTATCAGTAATGTACATTCAGTTCAGTTCAGTTGCTAAGTCGTGTCCAACTCTTTGCAACCTCATGGACTGCAACATGCCAGGCTTCCCTGTCCTTCACCATCTCCAGGAGTTTACTCAAACTCATGCCATTGAGTCAGTGATGCCTAACCATCTGATCCTCTGTCACCCTCTTCTTCTCCTGCCTGCAGTCTTTCCCAGCACCAGGTTCTTCTCTTCAGGTGGCCAAAGTATTGGAGCTTCATCTTCAGCAGCAGTCCTTCCAATGATTATTCAGGGTTGATTTCCTTTAATGTTTACTGGTTTGATCTCCTTGCTGTCAAGGGGATTCTCAAGAGTCTACCAGCACCAGAGTTTGAAAACATCAGTTCTTCAGCACTCAGCCTTCTTATGCTCCAACTCTCACACCTGTACATGACTACTGGAAAACCATAGCTTTGACTCTATGAACCTTTGTTGGCAAAATGATGTCTCTGCTTTTTAATATGACGTCTAGGTTTGTCATAGCTTATCTTCCAAGGAACATAATTTCATGGCTGCAGCCACCATCCACAGTGATTTTGGATCCCAAGAAAATGAAGTCTGTCTCCGTTTCCATTTTATCCCTGTCTATTTGCCATGAAGTGATGGGACTGGATGCCATGATCTTAGTTTTTTGAATGTTGAGTTTTTTATTTTTAAATTATTTATTTAGTGTCTGTGCCATGCAGCATGTGGGATCTTAGTTCTCTGACCAGAATCGAACCCGTACCCCTGGCATTGGAAGCACAGAGTCTTAACCATTGGACACCAGGGAAGTCCCAAATGTTGAGTTTTAAGCCAGCATTTTCACTCTCCTCTTTCATCCTCATGAGGAGACTCTTTTTCTCTTCACTTTCTGCCATTGGGCTTCCCTGGTAGCACAGCTGGTAAACAATCTGCCTGCAATGCAGGAGACCCCGGTTCAATTACTGGGTTGGGAAGATCCTCTGGAGAAAATACAGGCCCAGTATTCTTGGGCTTCTCTGGCAGCTCAATTGATAAAAAAAAAAAAAAATCCCCCTACAATGCGGAAGACTTGGGTTCAATCCCTGGGTTGGGAAGATCCCCTGGAGAAGCTACCCACTCCAGCCTTTGCCCTGCTTCATTCTGTACTTCAAAGCCAAACTTGCCGGTTATCCCAGGTATCTTTCGACTTCCTGCTTTTGCATTTCAGTTCCCTATGATGATGCTGGAGAAGAAAATGACAACCCACTCTAGTATTCTTGCCTGGAGAATACCATGGACAGAGGACCCTGGCAGGTTGCAGTCCATGGGATTGCAAAGACTTAGACACGACTGAGCGATTTTCACTCACTTCACTCCCTATGATGAAAATAGGATCTTTTCTTGGTGTTAGTTCTAAAGATGTTACTTCTAACATCTTTTTTTGGTGTTAGTTCTAAGAGGTCTTGTAGATCTTCATAGATCTGTTTGACTTCAGCTTCTTCAGCCTTAGTGATTGGGGCATAGACTTGGATTACTTTAATGTTGAATAGTTTGCCCTGGAAGTGAACTGATATCATTCTGTCAGGTTTTTTTTTTTCTTTATATTGCACCCAGGTACTGCATTTTGGACTCTTTTGTTGACTGTGAGGGCTGTTCCATTCTTCCTAAGGGATTCTTGCCCACAGTAGTAGACATAATGGTCATCTGAATTAAATCCTCCCATTCCTGTCCATTTTAGTTCACTGATTCCTAAAATGTCGATGTTCACTCTTGCATCTCCTGTTTGGCCATATCCAATTTACCTTGATTCATGGACCTAACATTCCAGGTTCCTATGTAATATTGTTCTTTGCAGCATTGGACTTGACTTTCACCACCAGGCACATCCCCAACTGGGCATTGTTTCCGCTTTGGCTCAGCCTCTTCATTCTTTCTGCAGCTCTTTCACCACTCTTCCCCAGTAGCATATTGGACATCTGCCAAGCCAAGATTGGGGGGTGGGTCTCATCCTCCAGTCTTTATATCTTTTTGCCTTTCATACTATTCTGGGGGTTCTCAAGGCAAGAATCAGTTCATTTCAGTTGCTCAGTCGTGTCTGACTCTTTGTGACCCCATGGACGGCAGCACGCCAGGCTTCCCTGTCCATCACCAACTCCCGGAGCTTACTCCAACTCATGTCCATACAGTCGGTGATGCCATTCAACCATCCCATCCTCTGTCATCCCCTTCTCCTCCCGCTTTCAATCTTTCCCAGCATCAGGGTCTTTTCCAGTGAGTCAGTTCTTTGCATGAAGTGGCCAAAGTATTGGAGTTTCAGCTTCAGCATCACTCCTGCCAATGAATATTCAGCACTGATTTCCTTTAGGATTGACTGGTTGGATCTCCTTGCAGTCCATGGGACTCTTAGAAGGGACTCAAGGGAGTCTTCTCCAACACCACAGTTCAAAAGCATCAGTTTTTCAGCGCTCAACTTTCTTTATAGTCCAACTCTCATATCCATATATGACTGCTGGAAAAACCATAGCTTTGACTATATGGACCTTTGTTGGCAAAGTAATGTCTCTGCTTTTTAATATGCTGTCTAGGTTGGTCATAGCTTTTCTTCCAAGGAGCAAGCGTCTTTTAATTTCATGGCTGCAGTCACCATCTGCAGTGATTTTGGAGCCCCCCAAAAAATAAAACCTCTCAGTGTTTCCAGTGTTTCCCCATCTATTTGCCATGAAGTGATGCGACCAGATGCCATGATCTTAGTTTTCTGAATGTTGTTTTAAGCCAGCTTTTTCACTCTGCTCTTTCACTTTCATCAAGAGGGTCTTTAGTTTTTCTTCGCTTTCTGCCATAACAGTGGTGTCATCTGCATATTTGAGGTTACTAATATTTCTCCCGACAATCTTGATTCCAGCTTGTGCTTCATCCAGCCCATCATTTCTCATGATGTACTCTGCATATAAGTTAAATAAGCAGGGTGACAGTATACAGCCTTGATGTACTCCTTTCCCGATTTGGAACCAGTCTGTTGTTCCATATCCAGTTCTAACTGTTGCTTCTTGACCTGCATATTGATTTCTCAGGAGGCAGGTCAGGTGGTTTGGTATTCCCATCTCTTTAAGAATTTTCCACAGTTTGTTGTGGAAAACTAACTGTGTGTAGAAAAGGCAGAGGAACTAGAGGTTAAATTGCCAGTATCTGTTGGGTCATCGGAAAAGCAAGAGAGTTCCAAAAAAACATCTACTTCTGCTTTATTGAGTACGCCAAAGCCTTTGCCTCTGTGGATCACGAGGCAAGAACACTGAAGTGGTTTGCCATTCCCCTTCTCTAGCGGACCGTGTTTTGTCAGGTACACTAATGAGACACAAACATGGCAAAATGTTAGATTTGCTAAATCTACGGGGTGGATATAAGAGTGTCTACTACATTATTTCTTTATCCTTTTATCTAAAATATTTTGTAATGAAAATCTTTGTAATAAAAATTGATATGTCATCTGCTTATAAATCTTTATTATCTTGCTATCTTATAATACTATATTGTCTGGCTCCAAGCTGCTTGCCTGAACTGTAGGTCACTTTAGCCATGATCTGTTTTGCCTGATTTATACTTAGATCTGATCTCTCTTAGAAGCCAAATTTGGATAAGGAACTTGTAGTTTGTAAGTATTGTATATCCTGGACAGTGTTTGCAGTGAGTTCAGGTAGTATAGCTATTTCCTAGGCAGAGCTGAAGAGACAGTCTTCCTGGATGAGACCATTTGCATTTTCATGTGGTAAGTCATTGTTTTTTTCTGTATTAAGTATTAAGGCAGGAAATACTTGTCTTAAAAAATCAGGAGTGTTGAAACCAGAGAGAGGAAAGATCATACAAAGATGTCAGTGGCAACCAGAGTCCTGTAGAAGCTTGAGGTGTTTGGGCATCACTGTTTCCCCCCAAAATATTATAATTTGTAAGTTTTTTTTTTTTTTTTAAAGGATCTGCCACTCTGTTTCAATTTGATCTCCAGTCCTAATGTGTTTTCAGTCACTTTTTCCTCAGTCATTATTTGCTTTCTTTTTTTTTGGTCTTCGCTGCTGCACACAACTTTCTTTAGTTGCGGCAACAGGGGCCACTCTCTGGTTGTGGTATGAGGGCTTCTCATTGTGGTGGCTTCTTGTGTTGTGGCTCACAGGCTCTAGAGTACTCAGTAGTTGCCCTAAGTCATGAGGGATCTTCCTGGACCAGGGATTGAACCCGTGTGCCCTGCATTGGCAGGCCGATTCTTAAGCACTGGACCACCAGGAAAGTCCCCCAATCATTCTTTATTTATTATTATTACCACTTTTATTATTGTTATTGGACTATTTTTTAAGAGCAAGTTGAGGCTTACAGAAAAATTGATCAAATAATTTTTGATGGGAAATGGAAATCAGAGAATTCCCATGTACATCCTCTCCCTTCCGTATAGTTTTCCTATTATTAACATCTTGCACAAGTGTGGTTTATGTATTATAATTGATAAACCAATATTGACGTATTATTATTAACTGAAGTCCATAGTTTACATTAAGGTTTACTCTTTGTGCAATTCTGTGGATTTTGACAAATGTGTAATGCCATTTATTACAGTATCATACAGAATAGTTTCACCACTTAACCATTTCACTTTTATCTCTATTCCAGTGCTTAGCATAGGGCATGTAAATATTACATGCATGTGCAATGATATTTCATCTAAAATTAATATGACCAATCAAATTTAGTAGAGTTTAAAAAACATTTAAAGAATAATTTTCTACCACCAAATAGAGCCTATATTAGGAATAAAAAGATGGCTTAAAATTGTAAAATGTGTTATATCTCATTAATCTGTCAAATAAGAAAAATAAAACTCAATATATAGAGACAGTCAGAATTCAAAGCATATAATGTACGTGTTAAGTCACTTCAGTCATGTCCGACTCTTTGTGACCCTGTGGACTATAGCTTGCCAGGCTTCTCTGTCCATGGGATTCTCCAGGCAAGAATACTGGAGTAGATAGCCATACCCTTCTCCAGGGGATCTTCCCCACCTAGGGATTGAACTTGTGTCTCTTATGTCTCCTGCATTGGCAGGTGGGTTCCTTACCACTAGTGCCACCTGGGAAGCCCCAAAGCATATAATATTTCAGTCTAACAATCAGCATCATGTTCAAAGATGAAAAACTAGAGGCATTTTCTAATGGGAACAGAAGCTTGACAACTCTAATATTGTTTCATGTAATTCTGGCAGTTCTAGCTAATATAGGAAGATGAGAGAAATAAGAGTTACCATTTTAAGAAAGAGGCTCTCATTGAGATTATAGAACCCCCCCCAAATTCCTAAAAATGTGTTAAAATCAATGAGTTCAGTAAAATAGCTAAATACATAATAAGGATACAAAAATGAAAAGCTTTCCTAATATAGCAATAACTGGTTAGAAAAATTAACCGTATAAAAGGTAAAAATCTGGAGAAGGAAATGGCAACCCACTGCAGTATTCTTGCCTGGAAAATTCCATGGACAGAGGAGGGCTATAGTCCATGGGGTCGCAAAAGAGTTGAACACGACTTAGCCACTAAACAACAACAACTATCCATCCATATTCCTACCTGTTAGAGGTAATTCATGTACTCTTTTGGAGTGATGCTAAATAACTTGTCTGTTAACATGTGAATTCAGAGCACTAACTGGTTTGCTCTTGGAACATCTGAAGCTTCCAGTTTGAGGAATTCTCAGGTTTCTCTAGGAAGAGGCATGATCCATGAATCGGGAATGACAACAGCCAAGTCAAGAGGTCCCCCGAGGGGCAAGGTCAGAGAGGTCAGAACCACAAGAGGGTGGTCCTTGAGCAGGGTGGAGACAGAGCCAACGGGTAGACACCACCCCTTTCCCAGCTGTGGCCACTGCAGGAAAGTTCCTGAGAGTCACAGGTCCATTAACCTCCTCGCCATCCAAGTGACTGCTCTTCTACTGCTTTCTGTGAGATCAGTCTTAAAGAAACAGAGTCTCTGTTTCACAAACGATGGACCTCTGTAAATATAAAAAATAAATAAATAAAAGGTAAAATCTGCTTAATTTTTATTTTAGTAGTGTAGTAGTAAAAAGTTGCAAACAACTGAAATGTCCGCCTAAAAGAGGGTGGTTTATTATTTATACCCCATCCTTTTCCAAAATGATTTTAAGGTAGCTTTCACAACATACCTTATTATATAAAAATAAGTGAAGAATTCAAGCAGAGAGAAATCTGAGGGTTGGGCCACAGATTTCATTCTGAGCTTTCTAGTGCCAAAGTAAAGATCATAATCAATTATATGATTCATATTCATACTTATAATACTGAGTTGATTGGAAGAAGCAACTGTTCTAATACTAAGACCAAAAAGAGATTTTTCTCGTGAGTCCTAGAGGATACCATGCAGAATAGAGAATGATCATTTTGACAACTGTAGAGAGCTGTTTGATATAAAATTCCTTGCTAATAACCACACAGAACCAATGAAATATTTGGTAAAGAGTATATGAGCTTCCCAGGTGGCATAGTGGTAAAGAATCTGCCTGCCAATACAGGAAACACAGGAGACACAGGTTCAGTCCTTGGGTATGGAAGATCCTTTGGAGGAGAAATTGGAACCCACTCAAGTATTCTTGCCTGGAAAACTCCATGGACCGAGGTGCCTGGTAGGCTACAGAACATGACTGAGCACACACACATAGATATGCAATGGGGCGAGGAATGCAGTGATGGTTATGGCTAGGATGAACATGGGATGGTTCAGTACACTGCTCTATGGAGCAGCTCAATGGAGTAATACATTTTAGAGACTAAAATTATGGCTCTAAGTTGATGTGTGGTGCCACCGTGGTGTCCTGTGAATCTTCACAGATCTACCGCTGAGTTTTTCTAAATGTGTTACATTTATTTTTGCTACAGATGAGGATCCACATTGCTAAGAAGTCTGTCAGATGGTGGTGTAGGATATGAATGCAGCAGCCATCAGGGAAGCCAGGCAGGAGGCAAGAGGTACTACTTAGGCCAGCACTAAAAAGAATTCATTGTGGATGGACTGAACAGTCTATAAATATTCTCTCAAATTAGATTTTGGTAAGTGCTATGGAGAGCAGATAGGCTGTGTCTGGTCAGATACAGGTCCATATGCTTTAATAGTTGACTTAGAAATTAACCTCTCCCAGGTGGAGCTAGTGGTAAAGAACCCACCTGCCAGTGCAGGAGACACAAGAGACTCGGGTTCCATTCCTGGGTCAGGAAGATCCCCTGGAGAAGGGCACCGTCCATAGGGTCACAAAGAGTTGGAAACAACTGAAGCGACTTAGCATGCATGTATGAAGGTTGAGAAGCCTCATGAGGTGAGATGCTTCAACAGATGTTGCAAAGAGTAGTCAAAGTTTCTAAATTCCTGCATTGTAGAGCATAGCCGCAGGGTTTTCCTGATGGCTCAGTGATAAAGAATCCGCCTGCCAATGCAGGAGATGTGGGTTCCATCCCTGAGTTGGAAAGATCTGGAGATTAAAATGGCAGCCCTCTCCAGTATTCTTGCCTGGGAAGTCCCATGGACAGAGGAGCCTGGTAGACTACAGTCCCTGGGGTCACAAAAGAGTCAGACATGACTTAGCAACTAAACAACAACAAAAGAGCATAGCCACATTAATTGTAAGTTTGGAAGAATTGATTTTTTTTTTTAGGTTTTGATACCAAACCTGGATGTAAGTAACAGGAGGGAGAAAGGTTGTAAGTTATCTGTAGAACATCTGGCTTTAAGCCATATAGCTTCCTGATTAATCCTTCAAGGTAAATTGTGTCCAAGTAGACAATAACCAGAGTGGTTTAGAAAGATTTAGAATCTGAGTCCTACCTTCATCTTTCTTTGAGTCTCAGTTTGTTCATCTGCAAAATAAGGATATTAGTACCCATTTTAGAGCTAATCAGTTCGTAAGATTTAAATTGAATAAAACCCCCTGTGGCCTCTCCTGGCCACCATCACCCCAATACCAAAACCAGACAAGGATACCACAAAAGGAAGAAATTACAGGCCAGTATCACTGATGAACATATATGCAGAAATCCTCAACAAAATACTAGCCATCTGTATCCAACAATACATTAAAAAGATCATACACCATGATCAAGTGGGATCCATCCCACAGATGCAAGGATGTTTCAGCATCAAAGAATCAGTGTGATACGCCATATCAACAAATTGAAAAATAAAAGCCATATGATCATCTCAATAGATGCAGGAAAAGGTTTTGACAAAATTCAGTGCCCATGTATGATAAAACCTCTCCAGAAAGTGGGTATAGAGGGTACATACCTCAACATAATAAAGGCCATATGTGACAAACATACAGCTAGTTTCATAATCGGTGGTGAAAAGCTGAAAGCATTCCCTCTAAGATTAGGAACAAGACAAGAATGTCCGCTCTCAGCACTTTTATTTAACATAGTTTTGGAAGTCCTAGCTATAGCAATCAGAGAAGAAAAAGAAGTAAAGGGAATCCAAATTGGAAAAGAAGTTAAACTGTCACTGTTTGCAAATGACATGATACTATACTTAGAAGATCCTAAAAATGCTACCAGAAAACTACTAGAACTCATCAATGAATTTGGTAAAGTTTAAGGTTACAAAATTAATACACAGAAATCAGTTGCATTTCTATACACTAACAATGAAAGATCAGAAAGAGAAATTCAAGCAGTTCCGTTTACCATTGCATCAAAAAGAAAAATACTTAGGAATAAACCTATCTAAGGAGACAAAAGACCTATACTCTGAAAACTATAAGATGATGAAAGAAATCGAAGAGGACATAAACAGATGGAAAGATATACCATGTTCATGGATTGGAAGAATGAGTATTGTCTAAATGACTATACTACCTAAGGCAATCTACAGATTCAGTGCAATCCCTATCAAATGACCAATGGCATTTTTCATAGAGAACAAAAAAAATCTAAGAATTTGTATGGAGACACAAAAGACCCCGAATAGCCAAAGCAAGTCTTGAAAAATAGAGCTGGAGGAATCAGGCTCTTTGACTTCAGGCTATACTACAAAGTTACAGTCATCAAAACAGTATGGTACTGGCACAAAAATAGAAATATAGATCAATGGAACAGGATAGAAAACCCATAAATAAGCCTGTGCACCTATGGTCAATTAATCTCTGACAAAGTAGGCAAGACTACACAATGTTGGAAAGATAGTCTCTTCAACAAATGGTGCTGGGTAAACTAGACAGCCCCATTAAAAATGAAGTTTTTTTAACAGTAAAAAAATGAAGTTAGATCAGTCCCTAACTCCATGCACAAAAATAAGTTCAAAATGGATTAAGAACCTAAATGTGAGATTGGACAGTTTAATCCTAGAGGAAAACATAAGGCAGACCACTCTCTGACATAAATCACAGCAACATCATTTTTGATCCATCTCCCCGAATAATGGAAATAAAAGCAAAAATAAACATATGGGACCTACTTAAGCTCAAAAGTTTTTGCACAGCAAAGGAAATAATAAAATGTGTAGACAACCCACAGATTGGGAGAAAATATTTGCAAATGATGTTCCCAGTAAGGGATTAGTCTCTAAAATTTATGAACAGCTTATGATGCTTAATAGCATCAAAACAAAATAACCCACTTAAAAAATGGGCAGAAGACATGAATAGATTTTCTCCGAAGAGGACATAGAGATGGCCAATAGGCACATGAACAGATGTTCAACATCGCTAGTTATTAGAGAAATGCAAATTAAAACTACAATGAAACTCCTCACTCCAGTCAGAATGGCTATCATCAAAAAGTCCACAAGCAACAAATGCTGGAGAGGGTGTGGTGAGAAGGGGACCCTACTGCACTGTTGGTGGGAATATAAATTGGTGCAGCCACTTGGAGGTTCCTTAAAAAACTAAAAATGGAGCTATCACATGACCCTGCAATCCCACTCCTGGGCATATATCCAGAGAAAAACATGGCCCGTTCATTGCAGCACTCTTTACAATAGCTAAGACATGGAAGCAACCTAAATGTCAATCAACAGAGGAATGGATAAAGAAGATGTGGTACATATATACAATGGAATATTACTCAGCCATTAAAAAGAATGAAATAAGGCCATTTGTAGCAACATGGATGGACCTAGAGAGTGTCATACTGAGTGAAGTAATCAGACAGAGAAGGAGAAATATCATATGATACCCCTTGTGTGTGGAATCTAAAAAGAAATGATACAAATGAACTTACTTACAAAACAGACTCACAGACTTAGAAAACGAACTTATGGTTGCTGTGGGGGAAGGGATAGCTAGGGACTTTGGGATGGTCATATACACACTGTTGTATTTAAAATGGATAACCAACAAAGACCTATTGTATAGCATATGGAGCTTAGCTCAATGTTACGTGGCAGCCTGCAGGGGAGAGGGTTTTGGAGGAGAATGGATAGATGCCTATGTATGGCTTTTTACCTGGAACTACCACACTATTGTTAATCAGCTGTACCCCAATACAAAATACTTTTGGTGTTAAAAAATACTTAAACAAACCCTAGTGGCCTCTTCTAAGTCATTTTGTGTATGTGCTTCCCTAGCCAGAGTTGTGTTTTTGCTACTAGAGGTTCTTGGTCTAATGACTCATGAAAAGAGTGAGCCTTGTGTTTGCTGAGATACAGTTCAGATAACTCTCTTAAATTACTGCACTGCTTGGAAGGGCCATCACATTCTCTACTTTCAGGTATCTGAAGTGAAATTTTTTTAAGTTATGAGATAGCAAAAGTTTGAAAGCCCTTGTCCTTTTCATCCTGGTCATCTCTCAAGTCCAGTCACAAGAACAGGTATCTGGTGATAGCCAAGCCACAGGTTAAAGGCAAAGGGCAGTTGTCCTGAGGGTAGTCAAATCTGAGCAACTCCATCTCATGCTGCCATTTACTACATTGGGTACTCAGATAAGTTTTGAAGACTTTTCCATTTATCTTCACATTCACAGGAAAGCTCTTCATCATGACTCCAAGAAGACCCCTACCCAGCTTCTTCTGATTCTGACATTTACATTTCAGATAAATAAATATCATGATAGGAAAAATAAAGTTGAAAGACCACAGTGTGAAATGTCTAAGAAGGTAACAAGAGATAGGAGGAATGTATATCTTAGTGGAATCAGTGCCTTCCACTAAGGAATCAAATCAGTACCTCAATGGGTTAACATTGTTACCTCTGCCAGAGTTTGTTTTTTTCTCTGAACACACACAGAATTCACTCAGTCGTGTCCAACTCTTTGCGACCCCATGGAGTGTAGCCCACCAGGCTCCTCGGTCCATGGGATTTTCCAGGCATGAATACTGGAGTGGGTTGCCGTTTCCTTCTCCATTTTTCTCTGAAAGGCAGAGGAAAGACCTAACATGTGAACTGTGGGGATAGAGATGATTGCATTTGTCTTACTAATAGGAAACTCTTCTCAGTATTTTAGTATTATAACACAGTTTCTATCTCTATTTTTTCTTACCAAAGCCGTCTTCTATCAGGGCAAAGAAGGGAGGAGACAAGTGCTTGTGGCAGTGAAAAGAAAACCCTCACAAATGCTGGAGATGGCTAACTTCACCAATTTACCTAGGACCAGCTTAGTTCTGCACTTGCAAATTGGTCCTCTCACCATCTCTTGATATCATATTATCTGTTTTCCTTTGGCAAATCTTAGGCTTGCTTTCTTAGGAGAAATGTTTTGTTTCCTTGGTCTGGACTATATAATCATTTATAATTGTATATAATCACGTTTCAGTCATATTCGACTGTCCGACCCTATGGACTGCAGCCTGCCAGGCTTCTCTGTCCATGGGATTCTCCAGCCAAGAATACTGGAGAGGATTGCCATGCCCTCCAAGGGGATTTTCCTGACCGCGAGATCAAACCCAAGTCTCTTACATCTAACTTGCATTGGCAGATGGGTTCTTTACCACTAATGTCACCTGGGAAGCCCTACATAATCATTTTAATACTATATTAAACTAAACTCAGTGGCTTAATTTTTCATTTAAAACAAAACAAAAAGTTAACAAGAAGCCCCTGCCCTACTTGGGTGGGAGGATTTAAGGAAATGCTGCTTGAAATGAGTTCTAGTTTCCTGTCTAAAAGGAGGTACATACAAGGGCCTTGAGAATATTTGGAGATGTAATTCCTTAGATACTAATTTTTGAGTTATTATGGAGAACAAAGAGATGGGAATACCAGACCACCTGACCTGCCTCTTGAGAAACCTATATGCAGGTCAGGAAGCAACAGTTAGAACTGGACATGGAACAACAGACTGGTTCCAAATAGGAAAAGGAGTATGTCAAGGCTGTATATTGTTACCCTGCTTATTTAACTTCTATGCAGAGTACATCATGAGAAACTCTGGGCTGAAAGAAGCACAAGCTGGAATCAAGATTGCTGGGAGAAATATCAATAACTTCAGATATGCAGATGACACCACCGTTATGGCAGAAAGTGAAGAGGAACTCAAAAGCCTCTTGATGAAAGTGAAAGTGGAGAGTGAAAAAGTTGGCTTAAAGCTCAACATTCAGAAAACTAAGATCATGGCATCCAATCCCATCACTTCATGGGAAATAGATGGGGAAACAGTGGAAACAGTGTCAGACTTTATTTTTCTGGGCTCCAAAATCACTGCAGATGGTGACTACAGCCATGAAATTAAAAGACGCTTATTCCTTGGAAGGAAAGTTATGACCAACCTAGATAGCATATTGAAAAGCAGAGACATTACTTCGCCAACAAAGTTCCGTCTAGTCAAGGCTATGGTTTTTCCTGTGGTCATGTATGGATGTGAGAGTTGGACTGTGAAGAAGGCTGAGTGCTGAAGAATTGATGCTTTTGAATTGTGGTGTTGGAGAAGACTCTTGAGAGTCCCTTGGACTGCAAGGAGATCCAACCAGTCCATTCTAAAGGAGATCAGCCCTGGGATTTCTTTGGAAGGAATGATGCTAAAACTGAAGCTCCAGTACTTTGGCCACCTCATGCGAAGAGTTGACTCATTGGAAGAGACTGATGCTGGGAGGGATTGAGGGCAGGAGGAGAAGGGGACGACAGAGGATGAGATGGCTGGATGGCATCACTGAGTCGATGGATGTGAGTCAGTGAATTCCGGGAATTGGTGATGAACAGGGAGGCCTGGCGTGCTGCTATTCATAGGGTTGCAAAGAGTCGGACACGACTGAGCAACTGAACAGAACTGACTGATGGGGAACAAGGACATTAAGAGCCTGGAAACATTAAAACAATCTTCCAAAAAAGGAGTTTTGTCAACTGTCCATGTTGATTCCAGGACAGATTCTAGAAGGCTGGCAAAGAGATGGCATGTATGCCTCCAAAAATGAGAAGAACAAGGAGTTTTCAGCACAGGTTCTGAACAAAGACTGGGAGACTTTAGGCCAAGGATTTTCTACTGCATCAGATTCATCTCTCTCTTTTAATAATACATATTTTGTAATGTACTGTCCTGAATTTAAAGTCAAAGTAATATAACCTTACTATGTAGTTGTAAAACAAACACATATGTGTGCACACAAAAGACTTAATAGTAATTTAAAGTAGACATTTTAAAGTGTGAAAATTTATTCTCATGTGTGAATGTTTGGATATGACCATACTGGAAGGCATAAAGGAGTAATCAAGGGAATTCCCTTGTGGCTCAGTGGTTAGGACTTGACTGTTTCACTGCCTGGGCACAGGTTCTATCCCTGGTTGGGGAACTAATATCCCACAAGCCTCGTGGCATGGCCAAAAAAAAAGTAATCAAAAGCTTTTACCAACATATAGAATCATCTAGAATGCAGACTGCTACAAATGTGGACTGTCAGATATATTAGCATTTCTCTCAGTGATGTGGTTTTCAGAAGTGAACTCCTCTTGGTAAAAACCTGAAGTAAATGAAGTATGATCTTCCTATAATTTACATGGAAGTTCCCTTCTTAGAAAATTCTGCATGTATTAAAACCATGTTAAAAAATATTTTGTGTTCATATGTAGAACAGACATAGGGGCTAGGCTGAGCTAACAAACCTTCAAAAGTCTCATGGCACAACTTCATTGTGCAGAAGCTGCTCACTAAAATGTTGCAGAATGCCCGACGTGCCTGGCCTCTGCAAGCAGCACCTACTGAGCACGGCAACACAAAGACCGCAGAGTGTGGCCCTGTCCCTACTGGGGGTTTCTCATGGCCTTGTGTGTTAGATGGGAAAGCATGGAATGGCTGGCCTTTCCAAGGAGTTCAGATCCGTCGGAGAGGCTTGCCACTGGGAGGGATGTTTCTAATGGCTTCACTGCTTCTCTATAGAGAATATAACAAAGGCTGTTGGACATTAGTATATTAGTCATTTTCTTCCTTTCAGTTTTATTGAGCTATAAATGACATGTAACAGTGTATAGTTCAAGGTGTATAAGTTTAAGGTGTACAACATAATGATTTTATATATATATATATAGTGAAGTGGTTACCATAACAAGCTTAGCTAATGTCTATCGCCTCATGTAGTTACACTTGTGTGTGTGTGTTGAGAACTTTTAAGACCTACTCTCTTGGGAGCTTTCATATATGCAGTGCAGTATTGTTAACTGTAGTCACCATGTTGTGTGTTACATCCCCAGATCTTACTTCTCTTTTAAGTAGAAGTTTGTACTTTTTGACCTCCTTCATCCATTTCCTTTTCACTGGATATTGGTCATCAAAATGACTACAGATGACCCTTGAACAGCACAGGCTTGACCTGTGCACGTCCACTTATATGTGGATTTTCTTCACTAAATACATACCATAGTATCGCACGATTTGAGGTTGGTTGAATTCACTTATGTGGAACCATCAATACAGAGGGCAGACTATAAAGTTATATGTGGATTTTCAACAGTTGTGTGGAAGGTCAATCCCTTAATCCCTGCCTTGTTCAAGGATGAATTGGATTTGAACTAGATGTTCTTTTAAGATGTTTTCAACTCTAAGATTTTCCATTTCCCAATAATAATACTTTTTACTCTTCTAATTGTTTTCACTTTAATAAAACATAAGTGCATTAACAAGTGTTAAATGAAAGATGCATTAGCACCACTATGATTATTTTCTGTGACCATTTTCATTCTAAACCTTCTGGCTAAGTAGTCCTCTTTTTACTTTGAGCTCATCTACTTTTGGGAGAAGGCAATGGCACCCTACTCCAGTACTCTTGCCTGGAAAATCCCATGGACGGAGGAGCCTGGTAGGCTGTAGTCCATGAGGTAGCTAAGAGTCAGATACGACTGAGCGACTTCACTTTCACTTTTCATTTTTATGCATTGGAGAAGGAAATGGCAACCCACTCCAGTGTTCTTGCCTGGAGAATCCCAGGCACGGGGGAGCCTGGTGGGCTGCCGTCAGTGGGGTTGCCCAGAGTCGGACACGACTGAAGCAACTTAGCAGCAGCAGCAGCATCTACTTTTTACCCTCCCTTTCCTGTTGGGAGCTCCTTGCAGAGCTGATAGGCCCTTGCCTCCACTGGGGCTTTAGAACAACTGTCAGCTAGAGAACCAAACCACACAATCTGCAAAAGAAATCTCCCTTGTAATCATCGCGTGTTGTATAGAAAGAGAATAAATATAGACCATGAGAGTGTATGTTTGTTAAATTTTTGTTGTTGTTCTGTTTAACTCTCATCTCTTAGGAATCAACTCCTAAGAGTTTAGATTTGAATTTTAACTTGTCTAATACTAAGTTTTATTTTTTCATTTAAGGCTATTTCTGATGCTTGGAAGCTATCCTTTCAGCCATAAAGATGGTAATAAATCTTTGCCTCCCACAGTTCAGACCAAGAATTTACTGCAACAAGGTAAACAGAGCAAGTATATACACATAAATAAATAAATGACATCTGTTTTTCATGTTTTCCCCATTTCCTGCCTTGTATATTAAGACAGTTCAGGCTTAATGTGCTTTCACCCTCATTGTTTTAGAGTCTACCAGATGATATTCAGGTAAGCACGGGTCAGGCTGCGCCTCTGAAGTCAGACAGCGCTGTTACAAGCTGAGTTGTGACTCATTTTGTGGAGGGTTCTCTCCTCTCCAGTTTTCATCAATTTATCATTTATGATAAATTTTAATTTCACTCAAGGTCATAGTGAAGATAGAAATTCTCTCACTGCTGTTCTTGCTAACTTCTCATGGTAGAAATAATGGCTTATATTTGTTGTATGGATTCCTTGTGCTTTATTATTTGAATTAAGCTGCCTCCCCTTTTGTGCAAAGGAGGGTATGTTTCCACAGTCCAGAGCAGGGAGTAAGGAAACTCCAAGGGGAGAATTGAACTTCTCCCCAGTTTGGAATTTCTGCATGCAGCACATTATTTCACCCCAGATTATTAAGCTGACTCCTTCAGGCAATGGTACCTTAAAATTTCCATTGGTTATGACAAGTATTGGAAATATTAAGAGGGAGAAAAAGCTACTCATAGTCTCACCCTTAGCACATTCACTGTTTTAAATTTCCCATAGTCTTTTGTGGTCCTTGTTCCTATGCAAACTTTTTTTCCCCAAGTTTCACCATTCAAAGATTTACAAGAAGCTCCTTTGTTGTGCCTTCCTGGGGAAACTGTTATAATTGATAGAGTCCAAATACAAAATTGGAAACTTCAATGAACATCTTCATTTCCCCCTAAATCTGTACATTTTCATCCTCTGAAATTTAAAAATAAGATTAAAAAAGCTTGTTTATCTGCTGCTTTTTCATAGAGATGTTATTTTGAAGGGATTTTGGTTGGCTAGGCAGAGTTTTGTTGCTCATTTTTTAAGGATGGGCAGTATTTAGGGGCACAGTTGCCCTCAGCCTTTTGTCTGATCTTGGATGCATGCCAAAAAAAGAAAAGGAAAACCTAGGAAAATTTGATATGATAGAGGAAATTTCAAATGAGGACCTTCAGATTTTCTTTAGAGTTTTACTAAAAGTGACAAGTTCTTGAAAACTCGCCTTGATTTAGAGCTCATCAAATCAATTCGTCTCATTTTTGTCATTAAATCTAGATATCAGCTGATGGCTATGAAGTGGAAAATCTCATCTCTGAAGACCTCACAAAGAGAAGTCATGGTTTCAGGACAGAGTATTTCATTAAGCCACCGGTCTATGTGACAGTTTCCTTTCCCTTCAGTGTGGAAATCTGTAGGATTAACATAGATCTCTCAGCTGGGGGAGGCCAGAATGTCACTGGCCTGGAAATGTACACATCTGCCTTATCCAGCGGAGCATCTTGGAATACCCCTGCGTGCCGGACCCCAGACCCAGATGAGCCATCCATTCCGGACAAGGAAGCATTCACTTTGGTGGGCAAAGTCCTGTTGAAAAACCAGAGCCAAGTGGTATTTAGCCACAGGGGCTTCAAGGCCAGGCCACCTTTTGGCCCAGTGGAAGCCACACTCCCCTCCCCTGCTGTTGTGGCCCAAGAGCTCTGGAATAAAGGGGCTCTTTCTCTTAGTCATGTGGCCCATCTCAAGATCTGTATCACCCATGTGACAGGTGGTGGTGTCCCTTGTATCAAGCGGTTGGAGGTATGGGGTCAGCCAGCCAAAACCTGCTCTCAGGAAGTGATAGACAGCGTCCTGCTGGTTGCCTCAGAGAGCCTCCCTCAGGACTTATCTTTACAGGCCCCAGCGTTGCCCATGGAGAGTGACTGTGATTCTGGGGGCCAGTCTGAGGGCCAGCAGGCCCCCTCTAGCCTACAGGAGCTGGCTGAGGTAATTCGGGATATACCTGAAGAGTTCTTAGATCCCATCACCCTGGAGATCATGCCTTTCCCCATGCTACTGCCCTCAGGCAAGGTCATTGACCAGAGCACGCTAGAGAAGTGTAACCGCAGTGAAGCCACATGGGGCCGAGTGCCCAGTGACCCTTTCACAGGAGTAGCCTTTACTCCACACTCCCAGCCCCTGCCTCACCCCTCCTTGAAGGCGCGGATCGACCATTTCCTGCTCCAGCACTCCATCCCTGGTTGCCACCTGCTCGGGAGAGCACAGACTGCACTGGCAGTGACCCCTTCTTCCATTGCTCTGCCCTCTCGGAAAAGGAAGATGGAGCAGGCCGAGCATGGCCCAGACAGTAGCCTTGGCTTAAATGCTTCCTGTTTTTCTACCACAAGCCTTCTGGTCTCACCCTCTACCTCAGAGCACACTGCTAAGAAAATGAAAGCTGCCAATGAGCTCATGGATTGCTCAACAGGTAATCCCCTGTCCTGTGTCCAAGCCCGTTGTCTCTACTCCTCCTGGGTGACCCTTGGCACTGGCACTGTGTTTTGTGCTTTGCCAGCTTAAATTAAACCAAAATTTACTAGCTTAAAGAATCACACATTGATTATCACTTCTCTCTCAGGGATCCAGGCATCGCTTAGCTGGATTGTCTGCTTTAGGGTCTCTCAAGGCTGCTACCAAAGTGTTGGCAGGGCTGCAGCCATCTCACGGGAAGGATTAAGTTCCTTGCTGAACTGTTGCACTGCGGGCTTCACTTCCTTTTTGTCTGGTGGCTGGATTCTGCCCTCAATTCTGTGCCACGTGGGCTTCTCAAGGGCAGCAAACATGGTAGCTATATAAACCAGCCTGTGCAAATTAGTGGGAGTCAGTCTTGTAGAAGCTAATCACAGAGTGACATCACTTTTATTGTACTCTGTAGGAAGCAGGTTACTGAATCCAGTTCACACTCAAAGGACATGCGTATCAAGAGGTGGGGTTCACTGGGGGCTTCAGACACTTTCCCACACCAATGATTCCTATTTTATTCATTGTTTTTACCCAAGATTGAATTTTGTCTGATGCCTTTTCAATATCAATAGAGATGATATTATGATTTTTCATCATTAGATCTTTTAATACAGTAAAGTGATTGATTTTGTGCCACATTCTTACTCACATCCTTGTACCTGCTCAGTCAAGTCTGATTCTTTGCAACCCCATGGACTGTAGCCCACCAGGCTCCGCTGTCCATGAAATTTTCCAGGCAAGAATACTGGAGTAGGTTGTGATTTCCTATTCCAAAGGATCTTCCTGACCCAGGGGTCAAACCCACGTCTCCTAAGTCTCCTGCATTGGCCTACGAATTCTTTTCCACTGCGTCACCTAGCTGGAATCAAGATTGCCAGGAGAAATCTTCAACTTCAGATAGGCAAATGATATCACTCTAATGGCAGAAAGTGAAGAACTAAAGAGCCTCTTGATGAGGGTAAAAGAAGAGAGTGAAAAGCTGGCTTAAAACTCAACATTCAAAAAACTAATTTCATGGCATCTGGTTCCATCATTTCATGGCATATTTGTATATCTGTTGAGGGGGAAAAAGTGGAAACATGGCAGATTTTATCTTCTTGGGCTCCAGAATCACTGTGGATGGTGACTGCAGTCACAAAATTAAAAGATGCTTGCTCCTTGGAAGAAAAGCTATGACAAACCTTGACAGCATATTAAAAAGCAGAGACATCACTTTGCTAACAAAGATCCATATAGTCACAGCTATAGTTTTTTCAGTAGTCATGTATGGATGTGAGGGTTGGACCATAAAGAAAGCTGAGTGCCGAGGAATTGATGCTTTCAAATTGTAATGCTGGAGAAGACTTTTTCGAATCCCTTGGACAGCAAGGAGATTAAAGCAGTCAATCCTAAAGGAAATCAACCCTGAATATTCACTGGAAGGACTGAGGCTGAAGCTGAAACTCCAATCCTTTGGCCTGATGCAAAGAGCCAACTCATTGGAAAAGACCCTGATGTTGGGAAAGATTGAGGGCAGGAGAAGAGGGCAACAGAGGATGAGATGGTTGGATGGCATCACCAACTCAATGGACTTAAGTTTGAGCAAACTCTGGGAGATAACGAAGGACAGGGAAACCTGGCGTGCTGCAGTCCATGGGGTCACAAAGAGTTGGACACAATTTAGCGACTGAACAACAACGATAATGCAGTAAAGTATACTAGTAGGCTTCTTAATATTGAACTATTATTATATTCCTGTAAGAAATTTCATTTGTTCATGCTTCTTTTAGTGTACTTCTTGGTTCTATTTGCTAGTGTTTTTATTTAGGCTTTTTGCATTCATGAATGAAATTGAACTGCAGTTGGGTGTGTGTGTGCACAAGTGCACACCATCTTTGGTCAGGTTTTGGTTTCGATGATTTGTTCCATAAGAATTAGGAAATTCTCCTTTTCTAAACTCTGGAACAACTTAATAGTTTTAGAATCATTTACACTTTGCATGTTGGTAAAATTCCCCTATGATTGTCAGTGCTTGGTGCTTTTGGAGAAAGCTCTAACTTTTTTTTTTCCTTAGGAAAACTAGTCTGTTTAGATTTTACCATTCTTTAAAGTTCCTCTCTCAGTCTAAAAGGGTTATGCAGATAGTAACTTAAAGATTACATCTGTGTCTTCTCTGACTTTGAGTGTAAATTTTAGTTAACAAGACCCCCAGAAACTCCTGGAAGCATCTGAGGTGCAGTGGGGCAAGATTGAAAGGTGCTTAGACCTTGATGTTTGTGGAAGTCTCCATTGGTGTTAGCCTCAAGAGATCTGTTGTTGACACAGGAGCACGCTGACTAGTACTCCTTCAAGGCTGCAGGCTGATATCCTATATCTTACATACTATAGAACAAACATTCCACTCCCTACTTTGGGGTACTTTTAGCGTACCACTTTGGGGAATCCTGCTATCTGGCAAATCTCTGGGTTCTTTTTTGGGCAGCTGTCCCCATCCCCTGCTACCTTCACCCTTAGCCCATATCCAGAGAAGGCCCTCTTGATAGTGAAATGGGTAGAGAGGTCTTCATTATTCCACTCGGTAATAACTGCTTTGCTTTACCTAAGGAGGCGAGAAGATTGGAACACCGAGAGACTGCAGGCCAGTGGCCCTGCCCTGCAGAGCTGAGGAAGTAGCAGATGGGAACAAGTAAACTAAGGCTGTTGAGGAGGGAGTGGGGGCAAGGAGCAGAGTTACAGGGCTGGGCATTTGCTTACCCCAGTTATTCCTTGGCAGGTAGGGACGCTTCAGAAAGTAGGGTGCAGTTCTGCAGAGGAGCCACTAGGTGGCCCAGGCCTGCCCAGTAATTTGTACAGGAGGAGGAAAGCTGGCAGAGAGCCCAGGAATCCTGAAAGCAATGTGAGATGGGTAAGAACTGCCAGAAACACCAGGGCTTTACCTCCTGGTATCCTGTTATCACAGTCTATTAGTGGAAACTAGGGAGGACTTTATGTTTGTGTCTATTTGAAGTTAAAAGTACCATTCTGTGGGACTTCGCTGGCAGTCTAATGGTTAGGACTCCACACTTGCACTGCAGGGCTCACATGTTCTATCCCTGGTCGAGGAACTGAGATCCCTCATGCTGTGTGGCTTGGCCAAAGACAAATAAATACATAAATAAATAAAATGAGAATGTTTAAAAAAGAAGAAACACTAATTTGTGGTCTTCAGAGGACTTTGTGTTTTGGTTTTCTCTTTTGCCAGAACTCTTTCTGGATATTATGGTCTGTGTATCTCTTAACAGGCCCAGTGTCCCATGAGCAAAAACTGTCACAAAGCTTGGAAATTGCCTTGACATCAACCCTTGGCTCCATGCCCTCCTTCACAGCCCGGCTGACCAGGGGTCAGCTCCAGCACCTCAGCACAAGAGGGAGCAGTACTTCCTGGAGGCCCAGCACCAGCTCAGGTAAGTGGGGCCCTGTCCATCTCCTCAGACTCTTGAACAGAGTGTTGGGCCATGCCTCTGGGATTCTGTGGACCTCCAAAACCAGGCTCCCCTAGTTCCAACAGCCAGGCCATTCCTTTTCTAGGGGGAATTGAGGGGTTGCCTATGAGTGTAACTCTTCACAGGAAAGGCTTTATTTAATTCTTTAATTCTGTGGTGTTGGGGCTTGGTGATTTTGGTAAGATCTAATGTTAATTACTCTGTCCTGAGGACATTTGTTTGTTTCTCCCTTTTTGCCTTTTTTTTTTTAATGTAATCTGTCTCCCATCTGACATCTGTGGTACTTTATGTAAATGTGGAGAGTGATTTGTAGTTGAGTATGTCGTCTTCATCCCTCCCTATTAACCAGCATCCTAGAACAGTGGTAGCTTACTGATTCAAGTTTTGCCTAAAATGAACTTGGGACCACAATGGACGATAGACTCAGTCAGGATACAAAGCAAGAGAACCTGGGGCATTTTTTACAAGGTGAAATCTGGTGGGGCTAATGATAAGGTGTACACTTTGTTCCTCTTGCCTGTCTAAACTGAGTCTGTTCTCATTGCCTGGATCCCAGGCCAATTTACCTTTTCTGCTTCTTGTCCCCACCTCCCTGTTTCTCTGATTATGTTTCCATCCTGATCATTCCCACAACCTGTCTCATCCAGGTGGCCAGCAGTTACCATGACCACAGATTCGATGGTCACTTACCTTCTTGGCAGCATTTATTGTGGCTAACCTCTCCCTCCTTCCTGAAACACCTCCTGTCTTGGTCTTCCAGATGTTATGCTCTTTTTCTCCAATTTTCAACAGTGTCTCTTCAGTTTCCAATGCTGATTCTTTCTTCTCTTCCAGACTGTGGTCTTGGACTCTCTTCGCTATACTCTCTATCACTCAAGCAAGAGCCCGCTTGGCCAGTGACTGCCCATGTTCACGTATAGCTCCTACCTCTTCTTGGAAATCAGACCCTGACCTCCCTTACAGCTACTTGGCACCCCTATAGGGGAAACTCATGGATATCTTAAGTGAATTTCTAACTCAGAACTGCAGGCGCCTCCAAAGATTGTCCTCCAAAGCACCCCCATCATCCAATCACTGGTAAAGAGCAAGCGTCTTCTACCCCGTGGTCAAGCCCATAACATGGGAGGTCATCCTTGGTTTCCGTCAACATTCCTGACATTCTGTTCACCATCAAGTCCTTTTTACACTCCTCCAAAGTAGATCTCGGGGAGGTCCTCTCTGCTCCATCACTCTTGCTGCCACCTTGGCCCTGGCTCCTGTACTGCTCCCCTAGATTCCTGTAGCAGCCTCTGCTGCTCCTCCTCAGTCACCCTTACTCTGCCCGTCCTCTTCACAGGAGCCTTCAGGATCTTCTTATAATGTCAGCCAGGTCATGGTATTCCACTTCTTAGAATTCTTCCAAGATATCCTGTTGAACTTGGAATAAAGTAGAAATTGCTGCCTGTGAGGTCTTGCATGTTCTTCTGCCATACTCTCGAAGCCGCACGCTTTCGCATCACACCTCTGTCTTTTCTGGTTCTTTAATGGACCAGCCTCTCTTTGTACATGGTGTCTCTTTCACCTCATGCATGGCTGGCTCCCTTTCATTCTTATGGCTCTTCACCCAAGAGGCCATCCTTGCCCTCTCCAGGTGGGTGTGGATTGATGGAGAGAGAGCAGCAAGCCTAGGCAAGGGCCATGAGAGAAGGAAGAGCGGCAGGTATAGCTTGGGGAGGAGGGGTGGCAGGACCTGCCCACTGTGGCCTTCATTCAGGGAACCTTGTGGGAAGCATGAAGGGAAGAGCCTGAAGCACAAGAAGGGGGTTGACGGACGGGTTGGGAGGGGAGCTGCTGGGCTCCAGGGCTCCAGTGATGCAGGGCCAGGTTCAGCAGGCAGGTCTGCCACAGACAGACCCCAGCCCTGCCCCTCTGGTGACCTCCGTTCCCTCTTGACCTGCTCAGCCTGGGTATATCACACCATATTTTGCTTTTTCCTCTGCTTGTCACATCTCACCTTTCTTGCAGTTTATCAGGGTTGTCAGGGTGAGCATGTGCCTTGCTCTGACCTCGGCAGCCTATCCAGGAGAAAGTCCATCTTGCTGGAGAGCCGCAGGCAGGGCCCAGTGCTGCCCAGCAGCCCTCGAAAGCCAGCTTTTCTTGAGCATTCATTGGAGCACTGATGATTGAGAGGAGGCTCCCCAGATTCTCAGGCTCCCTAGAGCCCTCTCCTCCCTGATCAGTCAGGGGTGACCTAGGGAGGGAGGAGGCCAGGCTGCTGCAGGGTGCAGAGTAGAGAAGCTTCTTCTTCTACTCCAGGCACATGCCCTGCCTCCCAGATGGAGTCTGGACTGGGGACCACTTTCCCTAACCCTGGTCTGTTTTCTTCCCTGATTCACCAGAGCAGTCTGGGAGCAGCCTGGGCCCTGAATGCACATCCTGCAAAAGAGTGTTCTCTCCCTACTTCAAAAGGGAGTCTGCGTACCAGCTTCCTTGTGGTCACCTCCTGTGCCGGCCCTGCCTGACCGAGAAGCAGCGCTCCCCGGCCATGACATGCACAGCCTGCCAGCAGCCATTCGCCAGCCAGGACATTCTGCGGGTTCACTTCTGAGTGACCAGCCTCAACCTGAGAAGACCCATCGCTGGGAGGAGCTGAGGAGGAGTGATTGGGGGGTTCAAAGCTCCTGAGGTCTGGCCTGGTCCCAGGCACAGGGTGGGGGGTTGTTCTGCTTTCTCCAGGGCTTTCCCTTTGTCTCCTCCCACAGTGTAGCACATGGGCCTGCAGAGTGAGGGGTGGGGAACGGGCCCTCCACACTCACTCAAGTGGCGATAGGATAGCAAAGCCATAGTTTGGGCCGGGAGGGATGGGGGAGGTGTCCCTGCCCTCCAGTGCCTCCCTGCCAGCACCCCTGCCAGAGCCCAGGGTCTGCTAGAGCCAGCCCCACGCTCTGAGCCACACTCTCTGCACACACGTCTCATCCTCCAAGGTGGATGTGAGTGTGGCTCCAGATCTCAGAGAGCCTCCACCTTCAGTGTCACCCACAGGTGGAGCGCGGCGAGGATCTGTGGAGTGAATGCCTCAGCCCCTCTGACTGGCAAACCACTCTGAGCCTTAATAAAGCGATGGTTGACGTCTGCCATGGACTGCCTCTCGTCTGTGTCGTCATACTCCTGTCCCCCACTGCACCCACACGGAGCGGGACTGTCCCAGGGCAGCCGTGAGCAGTCACTGCAACCCTGCTGGACTGTAATGCGGGTCAGTGACCTGAAGGGACAGGTGCCTCTGATGCAGGAGGGTCTGTGTGGACATGCACGCCGATGGAGAGGGCTGAGCAGCCCCCTCGGCGGGTCACCCTGGCTTAGCTCCGCATTGGCAGAGCTGCACTGCCCTCTGGGTGGGGGGTACCTTTTCTGTGTGGGGCCTATTTCAGAAAAGATACTTGTTTATAGACTGCATCTCTTTTTTTCCATTCAAAATTTTGTTTTATGGAAAATACACATTCTGACAACTGTTTGCTGTGTGGAGTAGGTCCTAGTCATGGGAGAGTTCAGTGAGGAAATCCAGTGTGCTGTTCTCTGTTCCCTTCTGTGCATGCTGGGGAAGGAGGAGCCGAGAAGCGATGCTTCTTATTTTGTATTTGAGATTTCATCACGAGCACCTGTGGACAGGTGTGGGGGGTCTCAAGCCACTCAGGGTCTTGAACTACTAGATCTCCCCAACTCCCACAGGCCTGCTGCCTCCACTTTGCTCTAGGGGGACCCCCAGGGGAGGAGGCCCGCATTCTCAGTAGCTTCTGTGCTTTGCACACAGGGCAGAGAGAACTATACTTCTTAGACTAATGGGGGAAGGAGGAAGCTTATTAAAAATTCCATTCTTGGACTCCATATCTAAGATTCTAGAGAGGTGAGGTTGAGGTTACAGAGTGTGTTTTTAAGGTGTGTATGTCCACAAAGGTGGCTGCAGAGAGGCAATCCCACCTTCCCCTCTGCCTCCCGGTGACACTTCCCTTGACCCCTCACGTGACTCTATGAGTCTCCAGGGTCTGCACTGGTGGGCTTTTGAGGCTCCTGTGTGTCCTTTGGCTTTAAATGTCTGAAACACTCCAGATTCTTTCCTTATCTTCCTCGAGTGCTTGTATTCTAGGAAAAGCTCCACCATTTGTAGCAAAAGCACAGCCTTGGGGAACTAACAGCCTAGTTCTCCAAAAGCAAGTTCACTGCTGAGAGGCCGTCCCTCTGGGGTTTGTCCTGTCTCTCCCAACCTGGGAGCCTGAGGAGGCTCCAGCATGGGTTAGGATTAGGGTTAATTAGGGTTAGGGTTAGGGTTAGGGTTAGGGTTAAAGCGCAGAGTGCCCAGATGAGGGCAGAATTGCCTCCCCTCCTGCAGGGGGCCTGGTGATCTGCATTTTGAACACACTTCTGCTCCCCAGGGACTCGGGGGGGAAACTGGGCCTGGGAGCCCCTGTGATAGACAGCTAGAGACACATCCATATCCTTGGAGATGCATCCATTTGTATCTCAAGGAGTCCCCCAGAATGAAGTGTTCTTTTCTCCACCCTTGCCAGAAACACACTGAGTTTCTCTTCCCCAGAAAATGAGGATACCTTCTCTTGCTGCCAACTAGACTCAAAGGGTAGTTTGTTTCTCACTAGAGCTGGGGCCAGGCACAAAGCGGCTACCAACAATCTCAGGGAGCTGGACTCTACTGACTGAGACCCAGAACTTCAAAGCCTTGATGTGACCCTTCTGCCCTCTTTCCTGACCACAGGTTCTGTGGGGGAACAGTTCCCCTTTCCAGTAGCATTTTCTCAACACAAAGTTCATTTTGAGGACATACAACTGTAGACCCTTTGAGGGCAGGAAACAGCCCCAGTGGCTGGTCTCCAAATCACCCTCAAAAGTGCAGCGTGAGATCTCGCCCCACATCCTGGCATCCTCCTTGAGGGCCCCAGGCCCCAGTCCTTGGCTAGTCTGCCCTCACTCATGCCCGCTCTGCCATTGTCCTCCAGCCCCAAACAGAAGGGAGGGCCACTCACACTCCTGAAGTAGGAGTAGGAAAACCAAATTGCCGAGAAGATGAGCTCTGTACCCAGGGTACTCCACCTCCAGGTGGCGTCTGGGTCCTGGGGCCAGGCGGGCTTCCCCAGCCCCTCTTCAGTCCTGCTTCCTCCCGTGAGTCTCCAGCCTGAGGCTGCTCAGCTGCCGGGTGCTTTTCCATTCCCTGGGAAACAATGCTCCCTGGGTTGCTGTTAAGTAGGTCTACAGACAAAGAGACTGCCCCTGGAGGAAGCTGGCTGCCCGGCTGCCAGGCTCCTGCTTACCTCCCACCTGCAGTATTGTGATGCTGGGCAGGCTGCTGCTGTGCTGGCCCCTTCTCCAGCCTCTCTCCAGCCTCACCAGCCTGCCTGGCCTCAGTCCACCTACACAGGCAGGCTCTTTCCTTCCAATTCTAGGTTGGGAATTGGCCGAAGAGGCACTGGCCGGTAGAGTGGCTATATAAATTAATTAAAAATAAATTTAAAAAGTCACACCAGCCATATTTGAAGTACTTAATAGTCACATGTGCTAGCAGCACCCTGTTGGACAGCGCAGAAACCAACATTCCACCCACCATCAGAGAAAGTTCTATTGTACATTGCTGGGCCGGAGTAGAAACTTGGTGAGAATGGCCCTTGGTGTTCCCTTAACACTTAGGAATCTGCCTCCTGGTCAATAAGGAACATGGGGTGTAGAGCTTTGAATGGAGAGCAGGACAGTGGGGTGGGGAATCAGGTATGCCTGAACCTTCCCTACCACCCCACCCCCAGATCTGGCAGAGGCCATAACCCCAGGCTCCTCTGGGCTGTAATGTGCTCCCTCCTTTACAAAGAGATGCTGTGGCCCCGACCCGTGACAAGATCTCCAGAGTGACACAGGGAGGAGGTGAGGAGGAAGAAGGATGAGACAGCCACGTGGCAGTTAGCAGAGGTTTTCCATTAAGGTTTGCATCAGTAACAAGATAATGCTACCCATAGCTGTATTACTGAAAGATAACCACTCAAACAAGGCTCTCCTGGCTCTTTCCCTTCCACTATTTTTCTATAAGGAAAAAGATGCACATGTATATACTGTGTGGTTCTGTTGTCTGTTTTCTCCCCTAACGTTGTGTAATGGACATTTGCCCTTGTCATACACACTTTTCTTTTTGTTGTTGTTGTTGCATTGAGTCTTTGTTGCTATGTGTCAGCTTTCTCTAGTTGTGGTTCATGGGCTTCTCACTGCAGTGGTTTCTCCTGTTGCAGAGCACAGGCTCTAAGCACATCGGCTTCGGTAGTTTCAGCACACAGGCTCAGTGCAGCTCTAGGGCCCTAGAGCTCGGGCTCTGTAGTTGTGGCACACATGCCCCGTGGCATGTGGAATCTTCCTGGACCAGGGATCGAACCCATGTCCCCTGCACTGGCAGGCAGATTCCTATCCACTGCACTACTATTCTTATTATAAAGATCATTTTGAAGAACAGGCCAGAATAATGAAAAAAAAAAAAAAACCTTTAAAATGAACAGTTTGAGTTGGGGGTTGGGAAAACTAAAGAATATACAGACAAACCAATGAAACATTAAAAAAAAAAAATCCAGAAACAGGCTCAACTGCATCTGGAAATTGAGGGGGGTGGGTATCTTTCAGTAGGTGGTGCCAGAGTCACTGGAAGAAGGAAATCATCTAAGAATTAGAAGAAAATGGAAAATGAGGAAATTCCTATAAACCTGAAAATGAGAAAAACTCCTGATTTCAGAATCCATATATAGTAAGGGGAAAGACTGATAAATCTGACTACATAAAAAAACAACATATATAGAAAAAGAAATCCACTATTAGAAAAGTAAGAACATAAATTACAAGCTAGACCAATATATAGCTTCTAAATATAAGAAAGACACACAAAGAAATGCAAATGGCCTTTTAAGCATGTCAAAGATGCTCAACCTTGCTCATAATATGATGAAATTTTTAGAAAAGACTGAAATACCTTGTTTGGTAGATTAACACAAATCTCAAAATTTGACCACAATCTGCTATTGAGGCTGTGGGAATGCAAGCAGTAGTCAAGGGAATGTGAGAGGCTGTGATAATGGAGGGAAATATCTAACAAAGCTACAAACACATGATCCCTCTGACCCGCCATCCCACCTATAGGATTCCAGCCCAAAGATTCCTTGGCAAAAAATGAAGAGAGCAATTCCAGCCCCATCCACAGGCAGCCTGAGCAGCCAGGACTGATCCCTGTGGGCTTAGAGCCACATTCCCCCTGTGGGAGGGGACAGCAGTTCCAGAAGGTAGGCCCAGGAACAAGTGGTTTATACACACAGGATTCTGCATGTGTTCTCTAAGAGGTTACAGAGACTGTGAAGCCCACCCACGTATGAAAACAAACAAACAAAAGACCTTTGCCTTCAAAAGTCTTTTAGAAAGTTCTATTATTAAGCACACCTGTTCTGGGCATCATGCTAAGTGCTTCATATGTATTATCTCATTTAATCCTCACAACTCTCCATAGAAGGAGGAAGCTGAGGCCTAGTTCCATGAAGAACTCATCTCATTGACTCTAAGGTCACCAACCCAACCCCTGTGATGTTCTGTAGGTAGTAGAGCCTGGGAAAGAGCAGACTCAGGTGCCCTCTACAGAAGTGGCCTGGATATTGTCAGCACAGAGCCTCTAAGGATCCCTCCATTGAATGGGAACCTGGTGCAAGGCACAGGGGCACCGCCAGCATCGAGCTGGTGGGAGACCATCCAACTCCACAGCCTATAGAAACCTATCCACTTTGGCCCAAGTTCATCACGAGACCCAGAACTAAAGGCATAAAAAAGTATGGAATAACCACTCATGACCAAGCTACAGCACAGCTTTTGAAAATTCAAAAATATTACACCTCTAGGCCCAAAAATAAGAGAATTCCCCTCCCGTCCCCATAAAGTCTTAGCAGCATTAAATTCATGTAAATGGATACATCTCCTGATTGAAATGTTAATGGAAAAGTACAGATACTGAAAGAGGAAGGTGTGGGAAGAAGCAAGGAGACAGATGGGAGAGAGGTTTAGGAATGGTCTCTAGCTTGCTTTGCCAAGCACAGTGGGTGCTAGGATCCTGAGATGGGGCTGCCATGGTATAGACAGCCGCTCCAGTTGTGTGATGTATGTGGCTGGACGAGATCCAGTTTAAAAGAGAAACTGGGTGATTGGGAACCAGTAATCAATGTAACCTACGTGGTCCTGGTGGGTGGGCAGGCATAAGGGATGGACAAACTGGGGGACAGTCCTGGGAAAATAGCAGTAAGCAGAGGTGGGAGCAGGGACACCCTCTGACTGATACCCTCTAAACTGGTAAGAGGAACTGGGTTTGAAAAGAGAGGGGCTAGAGAATCAGCATGGGGGAGGCAGAGACACAGGCTAGCCTTCCCTTCCCATGATTCCTCCGAGTCTCCCCTCGGGCCCAGGCCCAGACATCAACCGTGACTCAGCTGATGAAATGCAACCCCATGGCTCATTAATTAGGAAGTCTGTAATTAGCCTGTCTCAGAGACCAGGATCCCCCAGAGAGAGCCCCTCTCACCTGCCTTCCTCTCCCTCCCACCCCAAGAATGAGATCAGGCTTGAGGGGATCTGGCCCCTGGGAACAAGGAGCAGGAGAGGAAGCATGAACACGGGGGAAAATGAGATGCCGGGGCACGCGTTTCTGTGCCAGGCAGCCTCGGCAGATTGACCTTCTATAATGAGACGACGGAAATGATGGTGTCTCAGCTCCTGAAAGCTTCCTCCACTCAAGAAACCCCTGGGCAGGTTTGGATGGCCTAGCTGGATCTGTTCAAGCTTGGTCTGTTTGAGGCCTGAAAGCCATGGCCCACGAGGCTTGGTCTGGAGCAAAAATATAGATTCAGTTGCCAAAATGCGGTTTCACATGATGTGTGATGCCAGTCAGCAACTCTTCTTCAAATCCCCCTGTTATCCTCCCCTCTCCCTCCTGCAGAACTGTGTGCATGCTCCCACACCTCGTTTCAGTGCTTCCTGGAAAGGTCTATTCCAGTCCGTAGTCTCCAGACTTGCCTCCTGACTTCACACCACTGGATGATTTCAAATGATGGGTTGCCAATTATTCAGCACTCCTCCCACCCAAAGGAGCTCTTTGTTCCTTCTCTTGACGCTGTGGACAGGCTTGTGGCTGCTTCAGCCCATGGAATGTGGCAGCAGTGACCCTACATGATTTCTAAGGCTGTCACTCTGCTTTGTTTGCTGAAACACTCACGCTTGAAGCCTTGAGCCACCAAGCAAAAAGTCCAACTGTCCCAAGGCTACCAGGCATGAGAAGCCACACAGAGAGGCCATAGGCAAGCAGGCATTCCAGTCTGTAGTCCCAACCTAGCCCAGCCTCTGAGTCATCTCAGCCCAGGCATGTCCATGAAGGAGTCTCCAGATGAATCCAGCCCCAAACCATTCATTCTTTCCAGTGGGGACACCACACATTGTGGGCAGAGAAAAGGTGTCCTTGCCGTGCCCTACTGGGACTCCTGACCTTCAGAATCCACAAGCATAATGAAATGGTGGTCATCTGGAGCACTGCGTCATGCATGCAGTTACACAGCAGCAGGAACCGGAACAACCACAACATCCTAGACAATCGCTGCAGAGGGAGCTGGGGAAGAAGGGGGAGAGCCCGGGGGACAAAGCCAGAGTCCTCTTAGCAGAGAGGGGAGGGGAAAGCCTGAAAACGTTCCTGTGCTAATACTTTGTACTTGACCATGGGAACCAGTGCAGACGGAGGACTGTGACACCCCTGGGCTGGCTGGCACACTGGATCGGCCATTTGCTGAAGAGCCAGTGTAGGGCCAGACACAGGGTCCAGGGGACACACCGATGGAAGGAACACTGTCTAGCGGGGAAGAGAGACGGTGAAACTCATGATTAAGGGATGTCTCTGCAGGGCAACACACAGACCTACAAGAAGGTCAAGGGTGGAGCAGATGGGACTCTGGTACCCATTTCAGAAAAATGTCTCAGTGGATTTTGAGGGATGGCCTCCATTGACGTGTCATAATAGCATCCTAATTTTGTGGGTTTTTTTAATATTTATTTAATATTTATTTGGCTGTGGCAGGTCTTAGTTGTGGCACTCAGGAGCTCCGTTGTGGCATACAGTATCTAGTTCCCTGGGACCAGGGATCAAACCCAGGTCCCATGCACTGGGAGGGTGGAGTCTTAGTCCTGGACCACCAGGGAAGTCCTGGTTTTCTTTTAAAACACTACCTTTCTCTGTTGGCTACAGACCAAGGGAGCTTTGTTCAGTCTATAGCCTAAGGAGTGGACATATGACTCTCAAGAACATGAGGGACAGGTAAGAGTGGTCAGGAAGGGGCAGAAGGCAGTGAAATGGGTGTTTATATTCTGGTCTGGACCCTCACGTCCTAAGGCAGGTGAAGAGGAAGCAGCTGAGTCATTGGAGCCATGTGTCTACTGCGGGCAGGGTTCTGGCAACTCAAAGGACCAGTAATGCCTAAGACCCAGACAAGAGAAATCTTTAAAGCCCTTCTCTGGATCTCCTTAGGATAAGACCAGGGGATATGCCCACCCTGAATCTGTGCACTGCAGGCTGTGGCCTGGAATGCCCTGCCTAGCTTTCCTGTGACCATCCGCTACTGGAAGTGTCCTCTTCCCTGGGTCTGCGGCCCAGGTGGACTACACCTCAGCTGCACAAATGTGCCTGCATAGACGAAGGAGGAGGCAATTTGCGAGGCCCACAGGCAGAGCCCAGAATGTCCACGTGTGTGCCTGTCCCTGCGATGAGAAACAGAACAAAGCTATAGGGAGAGACCAGCCCCCCAGGTTGCCAGGTTCTGCTACTTGAAGGTGGGCTTCAGATCATTGTGAACAAATATTTGTCAAGGTAGGAGGACAGAACATGTTTAATTTAACATTTTGTTAGCTTAACTTACAACTTTTATATATTTAGTCATATTTTACCACAGGGCCTGAAATGTGGGGCTGACACTTAAAAAACAAAACCTTTTTATTACAGAAAATTCCACATACATACAAAAATACAGATTAGTATAATCAACTCTCATGCATCTATCACTCAGTTTCTTTCTTTTTTTTTTTTTTTGGTGGTTTCATCTCCTGATTTATTAACTAGTCATAGGCCCCATCAGTGACAGAGGCTGTCTCACTCTTGTAACAGTAGTTTTAAAAGTACGATTTTAACCCAGCTATAGACATTAACATGCTGCTGCTGCTGCTAAGTCGCATCAGTCGTGTCCGACTCTGTGCGACCCCATAGATGGCACCCAACAGGCTCCTCCATCCCTGGGATTCTCCAGGCAAGAATACTGGAGTGGGTTGCCATTTCCTTCTCCATATCACTCAGTTTCAACAACTCTCAATTCATGGTTATTCTTGCTTCTTCTTACTTACTTGTGTGTGCTACATTGCTTCAGTCGTGTCCAACTCTTTGAAACCCTATGGATGGTAGCCCATCAGACTCCTCTGTGCAAGGAGGGATTCTCCAGGCAAGAGTACCAGAGTGGGTTGCAATGCCCAGGGATCAAACCTGCTGCTGCTGCTGCTGCTGCTAAGTCGCTTCAGTCATGTCCAACTCTGTGCGACCCCAGAGACGGCAGCCCACCAGGCTTCCCGTCCCTGGGATTCTCCAGGCAAGAACACTGGAGTGGGTTGCCATTTCCTTCTCCAATGCATGAAAGTGAAAAGTGAAAATGAAGTCACTCAGTCGTGTCCGACTCTAACGACCCCATGGACTGTAGCCCACCAGGCTCCTCCGTCCATGGGATTTTCCAGGCAAAAGTACTGGAGTGGCATGCCATTGCCTTCTCCGGATCAAACCTGACCCAGGGAACAAACCTGAATCTCTTAGTCTCCAGAACTGTCAGGCAGGTTCTTTACCACTAGCGCCACCTGGGAAGTCTTCTTACCCTCACCTAATTCACCCTTCTCATGTTATTTTGAAGCAAGTTAGGACAGCATCAGATTAACACATTTAGGACATGATGTGTAGGAGCTCCTGGAGTTCCCTCTTCCCAACAAAACAGCAAATCACAACCTGGGATAACCCATCAACGCTTTGAAAGGCGCAGGAGTGGGGACCCCTTCCCTCAGGGTGCTCTGGCATTGGGGTCCTGCTCCTCGCTGGCTGTGTCACTTCAGGAAATTGCTCAACCCGTTTGGGCCTCAGTCTCTGCATCAATAAAATGGTGATCCGTGTGTCTCCTGACGTTGTTACACGGCTTACAGTGGTAATGTTGGGAACACAGTCGGCCCGCGGTAACTGTTGGCTGCTCTCCATCACCCCTGTTCAGGCATTTTCCCTGTTTAGTGCAGAAGATGGACAGGTAAGTTTCTCCTCCCTGGGAAAGCAGCGGCTTGGAAGAGGGGACCCATTTTGTGGCTGCCTCCCTGGCCATGAGGAGGGACATCCAGACATAAAGTAGGTGCAAGAAGGGAGTAAGGAATTCCCAGCTGACATTTCCTGAACCCCAGCCAAGCATAGGATCATCAGCCTTCAACCTTGAATCCTAAATAAGTTGTAAATGTCCTGGTGGTTTAGTCACGTTTGTGGGTTTTCAGGCAGTGGAGTGGTGAGGAGCACAGACTCTGGGGACTGTGTCTGCTGTTTATTACCTGGGCCTCCTGGGGCAACTTCTCCTTCCTCTGGTTTCCTGCCTACAAATGGAGATAAAAATGACTTCCTCCTTCCTAGGGTTTTATGGGGATTCAAAGAGGAAAGGTTCGTAAAAGGTTGTGAACAGTGCAGTGAAAGTCGCTGTTGTTGTCTGGGGCTCAACAGGCCTATTTGTCCTGTGTTATGTCTTTACTGCACACGCGTGTGTACTAACACACACACTCACACACAGATCTACTTCCTTCACACCTTTGCACACACAAGCTGTTTATCCGGGCCAGCTGCATCCGCTCTCTCAGAGCTTCCCACTCAGTCTTCACTCCCCAAACTACAGGTATCGAAGGTGTTCGGGGACCTGCCCTGCGTGGTTGCCCGGCTGCTTACACATCTGCTCCGCCGCCCTGCGCGCGTCTCTCCGCCCACTACGCGGGGCGAGACCGGCCGGGATCGCCGAGGGCGCAGCGAGGTACATTCTGGAAGCCCCAGCCAGCCGGCCGTGAGCCCAGGCAGCGCCGCCCGATTTGCGCTCGACCCCATCGGGTCCCCTCGGCCCACAAAGCTTCCTGACTGCGCTTCTGCTCATCTCGGCCCGCAGCATTCCTGGTCACTCGTCTGGCTGCGTCGGGGAAGGGCGTGTGGTCCTCTGGCTCCTCCCCCGCCGACCCAAGGGGGCCACTTTGGTCGCCCCAGAGCAGCAGCCACTGTGCCCAGCGGTGCGCCAGGCCGGCCTCGTGGGCCCTGGGGCTGGAGCCCACAGACCCCAGAAGGGAATCCACTCACTTGACCATTGTACAGGCTTTTAAGATAGAAAAAGTCTGTCAAAAATAATTTGCCGAGGTTATGTTGCTTTTCATTTAGGTTATTTTTGCAAGTAAGCCTTTTTATGATGCCCTCTCATTTCTGATTTCTTTTAAGCTTAATGTAACCCCCTTAGAGATCTGATAAACATTCACATTCAGTTCCCTCCTGTCTGATGAAGAAGTGAATGCCTTTTTTCCAGCTTACTCCTAGTGCAGATCCAAGGCAGTTTCATACCAAGGCCCAGCATTTTCCCTGTTTGTCACTGCTGCTCAGCACACCCTCTTGGAGTCAATTCAGTCCTGGTTCTTGGGCTCCTACAGTGTTTGTGGCTTCCGGTCCTCTGCACAGCTCACAGAGCATTTGAGTGACCACACTGCCAAGGGTCCTTGAGCCAGACTGATAGGAGGAGGTGAGATGCTAGCAGACCGTTGTGCGAATGAGGACACCCCCTTCCGAGGGTGGCAGAGATGTCATTGGAGTACAGCACTAGGTTGACCCTGAGAAAAGAGGAATAAGAAACAAGAGTGGGGGAGTAGTTAATTGTTACTTGTTCTCAGAAAAGATGGTCTCAGGGTAAGGAGGTACTTTAAGAACATTCTGAGATTTCAGGTTTAATCTGGAGGTTTGCAACTCTTTGTTATGTAAAGATTTCAGACAATTCTAACGTCTTACAGCATCTTCAGATCTGAGTCACCTAAGACCTCAGACAGGACTTCCCTGGTAGTTTAGTGGTTAGGAATCCACCTGCCAATGAAAGAGACATGGGTTTCATCCCTGCTCGGGGAAGACTCTACGTGCCGTGGGGCAGCTAAGCCCGTGTGCCACAACTACTGAGCACCCCTGCCCTACAGCCCATGCTTTGCAACAAGAGCAGCCACCTCAGTAAGCCCGCACACCGCAGCTAGAGAGGAGCCCCTGTTCGCCCCAGCTAGAGAAAGCCCATGCACAGCAACAAAGACCCAGCGCAGTCAAAAATAGGTAAAGAAATCGAAAAAGACCTCAGTGAGATAAGACATGGGGTCAGTACATCAAGCAACCTTGAGAACAGGTGTGACTCACTCAAACGCACAGAGTAATTCCCTGGAGAGCCTTTCCTTCTTTCCGTAATTTATTGAAAACCCACTGTGTGGCAAGTACTGTACCAGGAGTGGGCTTTCATTCTAGAGGGGGCACAGCCATATATACAAAAAATAATAAATAATACATAGACGAACATATGAACTGCAAATTGTAGTAGGTGCTATTAAACCCGTCAACATAGACCCAGGTTAGAAAGTAACTGAGGTAGGTGTGAGGGATGCTCCAGGTGGGTGCTCAGGGAAGGCTCCTCTTGGGAGGTGACACTTTAAAGCGACCAGTGAACCCTAGGGATGGGTGACGGTAGGCAAACCGTTTATGACAAGGAAACAGCAAGCTCTGAAATTCCAAAGCAGGGGTAGAAAGAAGCAGATAGTTTGAGATAGATTTTAGAGGTAGGACTAACAAAAAGTGAGGGAGAGCACTGGATCAGGGTGAGTCCCAGGTTCTGGGAGGACCAGTTGGCTGGATGCTGGTATGATTGCAGAGCGGGAGAACCCTGGGAGAGAGCAGGCGAGAAACTAAGACTCAGGAGTTGAGTCTGTCCATGTTAAGTTGGAAAGGCTTATTGAATATCCAAGGGTAGATGTCACTGGGCACTTGGGGGAGAGGCCCAGGATGGAGGTATGGATTTGAGAATCATTAGTTTGTAGGAAGTATTAAAAAACTATGGGGTTAGAAGCAATCACCTAACAAAAGAAGAGAAGAGACATAAGACTGAGTCCTGGGATTCTCCAGTATTTAGAAGTCAAGGTCAAAGAGGTAGAGCCAGAAAAGGAGACAGAAAGAACATCCAGTGTGGTAGATTTTTAAAGCCTATATTTAAAAAGGACAAGTGCAAATTTGAAATCCCTGGCAGTCCAGTGGTTAGGAATCAGCAATTTCACTACTGGGGCCTGGGTTCAATCCCCGGTTGAAGAATTAAGGTTCTGCAAGCCAGGAGGCATGGCCAAAGAAAGGACAACTGCTCAACCATGTTGAATGCTACTAGGGGATAATGTAAAATGAGGACATGGACGTGACACCAAATTTGGTAATACAGAGGTACTTTATGACATTGATAATAGGAGTTTCTGGGGTTGGTTTGGGCAGAAGCCTGAGTGGAGGGAGTTGAAGAGGAAATGTTGACTTCTGAATAAAAATGGCAGCTGGATGACAATGAAAAGCAAAGGTGATCATTAACTCGAAGGAACAAAAAGCTGTCCAGCAATGGAAAGGGTCTCATAAGATACCATACAGTTTAGCCTGGAGATTCAGCTTGCGGTCTAACTCATCATAGTGATCTAACTATTATGACATTATAATATGAAGAAAATGGTGAATGGGAGGGTACCTGTTGTGAGTTGGGGTAGGGAAGGACAGGTGAAAGAGCCAAATTCTCTAAGTGACATTGAATCAAGATCATTAGCTAAGGTGTAGGAGATGTAAGGGTGGCAAATATGTGAAGAAGTACTTTTGGAAAGGGAACATATAAGGAAAGTGAAGAAGGTGTGGGAGTGTCCTGAGGGTCCACAGGACCTGGGAGGTGTTATATTGGTAATGCAACCAGTCCCAACCACTGAGACTTTTCCCAGCTAGTGTGCATTCCAAGAAGGTGGTATTGGGAGAAGCAGGCCCTCTAGTATCTGTTGGAGGTGGGGTTTGGGGTCTTTAAGGGGCCCTAGTGTGGGAGGCAAGTCTTAGAATGATGATCCAGGTAGACATGGCTGGTTAGCACACAACTTGTACCAGAGCCTGAGCCCTTTATTTCCTGTAGCCCCTTCAGTTTTCAGTTGGTAACTCAGACCTAAAGGGCAGAGAGGGTAAGTGCTAGACCAAGGCCACACAGCTGGACTGTCAGGCCTCTGACTTTCTCCCTAGGTTTGCCCCACAGCCCAGAGACTCAGGAGAGCAATGACCAGACCAAGTTTATTTTTTGGCCATGAGTGGAATGAAAAGGTTCATCCTGGGTTAACTCAAGAAGGTACTCTCTCTGGAAAAATCTCTTAAGGTCTTATTAATAGTAATATGGCATTAATCGGAGAAGGCAATGGCACTCCACTCCAGTACTCTTGCCTGGAAAATCCCATGGACAGAGGAGCCTGGTAGGCTGTAGCCCATGGGGTTGCGAACAGTCGGACATGACTGAGCGACTTCACTTTCACTTTTCACTTTCATGCATTGGAGAAGGAAATGGCAACCCACTCCAGTGTTCTTGCCTGGAGAATCCCAGGGACAGGGGAGCCTGGTGGGCTGCCATCTGTGGGGTCGCACAGAGTCGGACACGACTGAAGTGACTTAGCAGCAGCAGCAGCAGCAGCATGGCATTAATAATATTACAATACTACAATTAATTAACTTCACAATGGTACAGGCACTTTTCCAAAGCTCTCATATATTACATTATCTTAGTCCTCATGACAACTTGGTGATGTGGGTGCAAGTATTTTCCCTACTTCACCCTGGAGGAAAATGAGGCTCAGAGAAGTCAAGTGATCCACCCTAGTCATGATGTTTCGAGCAACAGAGGCCAGATTCCAACAGGCTGCTGGGCTCCAACGTCCTCACGGCTCCCCATCCTTGGGACCTGGGACCCTGTACTGCCCTTGGTGGGCAGGAGGCAGCTGGAGCTTCCCGCCGGCACCCTGGAGAGGAGGCCAAGAGTCTGGGGGAGGGGGGTGAGCCAGGGGCTGTGTAGAACCTGAGAGGTACAGGGTGGCTAGCTTAGGTCCAAGGATCAGAGGGCCACTTAGGTGGCCCAGAGAGGGAGACTTCCATCCCTGAAGCCCACCAGCCTGGGGTCATAAACCAAAGGCTGCTTTCTCAGGCTGGGCCCCTTTGGCTGTGGCTTTGCCCCTCCCCCAAATCCCCTTGAGGCCCCAGGCCTGAGCTGGTATCTGCCCTGGTCCCCACAAATCAGGGTACTGGTCAGGGTAGGAATTGGGGTGCTGGCTGTCAGTTTCTCCCCCGACCTTTGAACTTTGCTGGGTCAGGATTTCTTTTCCTGTAGACACTCCCTCTACTGCTGCCTGGAAGGGGAGTGGTGGGATATGCCAAACTGTCCCCAGGTCCCCAGTCCCTCCAGGAAGCTGCCCCACCCACAAAGTGGAAGGGCCCCTGATTCCATGTTGCTCCCTTGACTCCATGACACGGGGCTGCGGGCAGCATTTCCTCTTCTAGGGCAGCTGGTACAATGGCCTCTGTCAGCACCACTGAGGGTGTGTGCCATTCTTGGTCACTTGTCCTCTCATGGGACGAATCCCTCAGATGGGGTCCTGCATAATGACTGTCCCCTGCCCACCACTCCTGGGCTGGGGCCTGACCTACTCCTTACACAGCAGCCCCTGGGGTCCCCTTGCCCCCTTCTCTGGGGTGTGTCAGGAGACAGGGCCTGTTGACCCTCAGCCTCTTCTGGACACCAGAAAGCTTGGAGACAGTCTCCAGGTGACCCCCCTCCCATTCCCTGTCTGTCTACCTCCCCGAGTCCAGAGAGCCGCAATCACAGCCGCAGCAGCTCCTGTCACACCGCAGCCACACCGCTGCCTATGACAGCCTGGAGGCCAGCATCCCTCCGCCAGCATCCCTCCCCCACCGTCCCCTGCACAGGTCCACGTGCGTCCCCAGATGCCTGAATCACTGCTGACGCCTGGGGACCTGGAGGCCACGGGCTCCTGGGGAGCCACTGGGGAGGGGGTGGCGGCCACGTCACTTCAGAGGGAACACCTGCAGACATAAATAGGCAGCCAGCGAAGACATCGCAGCACAGTCCACAGAGCAGCACTGCGCACTGTGCCCACCCGTGCCAGGATGCCCGACGCCACACTGCCCGCCTGCTTCCTCAGCCTGCTGGCCTTCACCTCCGCTTGCTACTTCCAGAACTGCCCAAGGGGCGGCAAGAGGGCCATGTCCGACCTGGAGCTGAGACAGGTATGACCATGGCCGCTCTCAGAGCTGCAGGGAAGGGGCAGAGGCCCAGGGACGGCACCACCGTGCAGGGGCTAGCAAGGGAAGTCGTGGGAGAGGCAGGCTTTAGGGGAAGTGAGCAGCAGAAGAAGGGAGGCTTGGCATGGCCAAAGGGGACCAGGCTGTCAGGCAGGCTAGGACAGGTTGCAGGACTTCCAGAACACTGTCCCCACCAGAGAAGGGATGCTGGCAAGAGGTTTCCCTAGTTCCTGGGCTTGGAGCTGCAGCAGGGAGAATGGGCAGCAAGGCCTTCTCTGTGCCCATGGGGCCTCTCCTCCAGGACCAGCTGGAGCTTCAGAGGCTCTGTCCTCCCAGCACTCTAAGACTTCCCCGATCACCGTCCAGCTTCTCCTAGCCATGGGCCCCAGCATTCACCCCAGCCCCGAAGCTGGCCATTGCCCTGAGCTTGCCTGAGTGACAGGTGCCACTCAAGCATCCTGTAAGGAAGTTCTTCTGGGTACCTAGCCCAATTCTTTCATGCTGCATGTCCAATGAGTCCCTCTTAATCCATCTTCAGCAGCACTAAAGGAAACCCAATCACCGTGCTCAATTCTGCCATGGGCAAAAGTGGCCAGTTTTGAGCTGCTGAACAAACTAGGGTGGGAAGATGGGCAGCCCCCACTGACCACCCCTCCTCTGCTCGGCAGCTTTGGAAGCTGGAGTCACCTAGGTGCCTCATACCCTCCTCTAGGGCTCAGATCCTTGCCACTCAGAGTCAGTCCTTAGATGGACTAGCAGAAGTCAAGGTCCCAGTGAGACCCACTGGCTTGAAGGGCAGGGCAAGGGCAGAGAGGGGACAGGACAGGACAAGGAGGGGTGGGGGAGGGAGGGCAGAAGGAAGGTCTGCTTCAAGGGGAGGGTAGTGGGCAGCTGAGAGAAGGGTGAACACCAGGGGGCCCCAGAGCTGAGCGGGAAAGTCTCCCCCAAATAGCGCATGAGGGTTCCCTTTGACAAAGCGGGAGGACACTGAGGGGTGTGATTGACAGCTGGTCCTCAAACATCTGAAAACCGAGGGAGCGGAGAAGCTTTTTTTTGACTGCTCTCCTTCGACCAATTTTGGGCCCAAAGAGAGCCAGGGAGACTCGCCACCTCCCGCGCTCCTCCGGCCGCCCTCGCCCGCCCGGCTCAGCCCCCCACCCCACAGGGTCTCCCTCCCCGGCCGGTCCCCTCCCGCCCCCGGCTCATCCCAGCCCTCCCGCCAGTGTCTCCCCTGCGGCCCCGGGGGCAAAGGCCGCTGCTTCGGGCCCAGCATCTGCTGCGGGGACGAGCTGGGCTGCTTCGTGGGCACGGCCGAGGCGCTGCGTTGCCAAGAGGAGAACTACCTGCCGTCGCCCTGCCAGTCCGGCCAGAAGCCCTGCGGGAGCGGGGGCCGCTGCGCCGCCGCAGGCATCTGCTGCAACGACGGTGCGCGGCCCGGGCGGTGGGGCGGAGGCCGGGAGGGGGGCGAGGAGAGGGCGGGGAGGGGGGGCGGGGAGGGAACGAGGAGGGGGCGGGGGCGGGGCCGGAGCCCGGCGGCTCTGGGCCAGGGCCGGGGGCGGGGCGGGGGCCAGGTTGATCTGGATCCGGGTCTGGAGGGGGTGGGGAGCGGGGCCCGGTCCCCGGGACGCGGTCGCCAGCTGCGCGCTCAGCCCGTGCTCCCTGCAGAGAGCTGCGTGACCGAGCCCGAGTGCCGGGAAGGTATCGGCTTCCCCCGCCGCGTCCGCGCCAGCGACCGGAGCAACGCGACCCTGCTGGACGGGCCGAGCGGGGCCTTGTTGCTGCGGCTGGTGCAGCTAGCGGGGGCGGCGGAGCCCGCGGAGCCCGCCCAGCCCGGCGTCTACTGAGGCGCGCCCCCCACCCCCACCCCCGCCCTCGCAGCACGAAAAATAAACGGTTTTAAAGGCACTGCTAGTGTGCGTCTCTGCCTCTGGGGATGGAGAGGGGAGAGGAAGGGAGGGCGGGGGATCAGTTCCTGGACCCGAAGTCGCGCGCACATCCACCCCCAGAAAAGGGACAGATGCTGGGGGAAGCGATCTTGGGCCAGCATGAGTCTAGATAGAACAACGGACTGGGAGACCTGGGGAGCGCGGAGAGGGAGGCCGCCGCCTGGGAGTGGCCGTGGAAGGGGCTGGGCTGGGGCTCTGGCAATAGGATGGAAATAAAAACAGAGAGAGGGGAAAGACATTGGTGGGCAAGATAGCAAGAGAGAGCGGGATAGCAGAACGGTGGAGAGAGACGTTGAGAGTCAGAGAAGAATGAGAGAGGGGCAAGGGGATGAGCCAAGGGTGACCAGGAGTTCCTGACTCTTTTTACATCCCAGGAGACTGAGGCAAAAACAGCTCCAGGAATTCCCAGACTTTCTCATCCAAGACTGTGTTTTATGTGCCCGAGTGTGGGGGACATTATCACCCCAGATCCAGCAGAGAGGAGGGCCAGGTACTGTCTGTCCAGGAGGCGCATTCAGTACCCCCATTCAGGCCACTCAGCCAGGGTGAGAGACGGAGCCTACAGAAACCCTGGGTACATTCCCCGCCCCCATACAGCCACACCAACCCCCTGCCTCCTCCAACACACACACACACACACACACACACACACGCAGTCAAGAAAAAAAATCATTAGGGACGTGCCCCATAATCCTTGACCACAGTCATAGATACGGATCTGAGATTCACATTCAGAAGCACAGACACACGCAGAGAAACAGACAGAGCCGACTGGACCACACACAGGCACGTGTACACACACACACACACGCTCACATTAGGACCTTCCAGCCTGGACTATGCAGCTTCTGGGCAGATGTCTGCTAGCATTTGACAGATGCTCTTCTATGTCCCTCAATCCTTTGTCCCCTCTATCCCATTCACCCCTTTATCCCCTTTCCCCTCACTCCTCTCTTTCCCCTGCCCCCACCCCAGCTCTTTGGCCCTCTCCTGCCTCTTGCTTCTCTCCTTTCCCCCCTATATCCCTTCCAAGCCTCTTCTCACCCCTCTTCCCTTTGTTACCTCCCATTCTTCTCTCTTTCTCTGCTCTCTCTTCTTTGCATCCTCATCTTGGAATTTCTTGCTCCATGGCTTGGGACCTCAAGGGGCTGCATCTGCTCTGGAATCTTCTGAGACTTGGAGGCCACCGAGAGAACACAGGCAAAGAGAATTCTCTCTGAGCCCTGACCCCGAGCCCCTGCCTCAGGGCAGAGCCTAGTGACACAGTCCTGTCAGCCCCAGGCTCTCTTCTGCTCTTAGAGCTCTGCTCTGCCGTCGCCCTGACCCACCTCAGGGTCCAGCATGATTAAGTCTGGCTGGGGCAGGGCACACTCCGGCTTCTCTCCCTGCCATGGCCTCAGCCCTCTGCCCTAGTGTGGTGCGCTCAGGGCCAGTACTTAGGTCTTTCCAGACCTGGGCCAGACCTAATAGGAATTTAGTAATTTTTCCAGACAGAGGGAGATGGGAAGAGGCAAGCCGGTGTTTTAAAAATGGATCATATGCTCAACATTGCTAATTATTAGAAAAACACAAATCAAAACTACAGTGAGGTATCACCTCATGCCAATCAGAATGGACATCACCAAAAAGTCTACAGATAATAAATGCTGGAGAGAGTGTGGAGAAAAGGAACCTTCCTACACTGTTGGTGGAAATGTAAATTGGTGTAGCCACTATGGAGAACAGTATGGAAATTCCCTAAAAAAACTAAAAATAGAGTTGCCATGTGATCCAGCAATCCCACTTCTGGGCATGGATCCAGAAAAGACAAAACCTCTAATTTGAAACGATACATGCACCCCAATGTTCATAGCAGTGCTATTCACAGTAGCCAAGATGTGGAAGCAACCTAAGTGTCCATCAACAGATGCATGGATAAAGAAGATGTGATACACACACACATACACACACACACACACGGACTGTTACTCAGCCATAAGAAAGAATGAAATAATTTGCAGCAACATGAATGGAATTAAAGATTATCCTTCTAGATGAAGTAAATCAGACAAATATCATATGGTATTGAATATGTAGAATCTAAAAAACTGATACAAATGAGTTTATTTACAAAAGAGAAACAGACTCACAGACATAGAAAACAAACTTATGGTTACCAAAGGGGAAGGGGGGGATAGACTAGGAGTTTTGGATTAAAATATACACACTACTGTATACAAAACAGATAAACAACAAGGACCTACTGCTGCATAGGGAACTATATTCAATATCTTGTAATAAACCACAGTGAAAAAGAATCTGAAAAATATATATATATTCATATATATGTAAAATTGAACTACTTTGCTGCATACCAGAAATTAACACAACATTGTAAATCAACTATACTTCAATTAAAAAATGGATCGTAGACCTAAATGAATCTAAAATTGTAAAACTTCTTGAAGAAAATATAGGAGAAATTCTTTACGACCTCAAGTTATGTAAAACACTCTTGACACTCTGACTCCACAAGATCCATAGAAGAAGAAATGTGATACGTTTGGAATTCACCAAAATTAAAAACTTCTGCTGTTTATTTTTTGTTCCCGATGCATCACATCATGATTTTTTTTTTAAATTATTTATTTGTTTTTGGCTGTGCTGGGTCTCCACTCCTTTGCTTGGGCTTTCTCTGATTGCGACAAGCGCGGGCTTTCTTCTCTGTGGTGCACCGGCTGCTCATTGTGGTGGCTTCTCTTGTTGTGGAGCACAGGCTCTGGAACTCAGGCTCAGGAGTTGTGGGGCCACATGTGGAATGTCCCCAGACCAGGGGTTGAACCCATGTCCCCTGCACTGGCAGGTGAATTCTTATCCACTGTGCCACCAGGAAAGTCCTTGCATCATCTTTAAGAAAATATATGATGTTTTTATAGCAGAATTACAATTTGAGTACAACTAGAAAAATTTTGCCCACTAAATATATATTTTTTTAATTTCAAAAAATAGACATCTGCTTTAAGAATATTGATGACTGTGTTATTGAATATGTCACTAAAAAATTTGTGTCAGAAATATGCATACCTTATCCATGACCATGTAGCCATATTCCTTTGTAGAAATTCTAAAGTTTTGTCTTTCATACACATAGTAACTGCATCCTTGGAAGACAAGACACGATGAGCATGTGTTACTTCAGTCGCAGGAGTTACGTCAGATCTGGACAATCTACCTTGTAGAATGTCCAGATCTGACTTGAACTTGCCACACCCCCAGAGGAAGTGCTCCTGGACAAGGAAAAAGTGCACTGACACCCCAGCCCCATTTCCGTTCCAATGTCACAATCCTCCAGCCAGACTGGGGGAAGACAGCTAACCATGAAAACATGTCTAAGGGGGTATGAGAGGCAAAGGGACCCTGCCACAGGACTGGGGAGCACGGAGAAGTGCAGCTGCAAGGATGAAACTTTACCCTGATCAAGTACACAGGACCGGAACAGGACAGTATTTTAAACTTTATATGAAAAGCCTGGCGTGCTGCAGTCCATGGGGCTGCAAAGAGTCAGACACGACTGAGCGACTGAACTGAACTTATATGAAAATAGAACATTCTGAAGTTCTTTTCATACTTTGTTAAAGTGAGAACTGCCCTAAAGTTATCGTAAGTCTACTTTCAGCTCATGAAATGCTATTACATGGGAAAAGATTCTGTGCATGTGGAAATGAAGTTAGTTAAGATGACTGGATTATCCATGTGGTTGGTCCCTCCCTGTCATCTCAGTGTTTCTATGACAGAGAAAGTGGCAGAGGGAGATTGGACTATAGACAGCAGGTGACAACTTCTCTTTAAAGGACACGGTTAAGAGAATGAAAAGGCAAGCCACAGACTGGAAGAAATGATTTACAAGTAACATAGCTTATAAAAGACTTATACCCAGAATATATAAAGACCTCTTTCTCAAAACTCAATAATAAGAAAATGAATAAGAAAATGATTCAATTTTTAAAATGGGTGAAAGATTTAAAGAGATACTTCACCACATAAGATATACAGATGACAAACACATGTAAAATCATTAGTGAAATGCAAATTAGAGCCCTAGTGATATATCCATTTCAATGGTTAAAAAAAGAGGGGGCTGCCAATATCAGGTGTTGACAAGGATATGGAACAATGGTAACCCTCACGTATTGTTTATTGATGTGGATGCAAAATCGTTCACCTACTCCTGAAAACTGTTCTATGGTTTCTCATAAAGTTATTATTACCACTAACCCAGCTGTCCCATTAACAGGCAGTGGTCCAAGTGAAATAAATATCTATATTCACACAAAAGCTGTATGTGAATATTTATAGTGCCTCTCCTATAATCATCCAAACTTTATAAGTTTTAAACAGATTAGAATTTTAACTATGGTCCATTTGGAGTTAATTTTTATATAGGGTGCAAGTCATGAATTGAAGTTCATTTTTTGCATCTGGATATTCACTTGTTCCAGCTCTATTTGTTTAATTTTTTTTTTGGCCACATGGTTTGCAGGATCTTCGTTCCTCCACCAGGAATTGAACTCTGGCAGTGAAAGTGTGGAGTCTTTATCACTGGTGTGTATGTCCTAAGTCATTCAGTTGTGTCTGACTCTTTGTGACCCCATGGACTGTAGCCGGCCAGGCTCCTCTGTCCATGAGATTCTCCAGGCAAGAATACTGGAGTGGGTTGCCATTTCCTCCTCCAGGGGATCTTCCTGACCCAGGGATCAAACCGGCATCTCTTATGTCTCCTGCACTGGCAGACAGGCTCTTCACCACTAGTGCCACCGGGGAAGCCCTTGTCAATAAAGCATGACTAAAAAGAATAGTGAACTTGGGGGTCATAAGACAGTGTGAGCCTGCTCCACACTCCTTTCCCTTCCCACCCAGCAGAATCCACAGGATACTGGTCTCAGACATGCAGACAAAGACGAGGCCTGGGGATGACAGAACTATATGACAGAAGAAACCCAAGTCCCTAAATGATGAAGTGGAACAGAGCCAGGAATGCTCACTGAGGACCGATATGACAGATGTAATTAAACAGCGACCTTCTCTAAGTCCCTAACGTCTCCTTACCCCTTTGGTGTCTTTACTATAACAGCCTAGCTTTACCTTAACGCCTGAATTCTGAAACAATTAAAAAATGAAACAAAAGAATGTGACATTTGGAGCCCTGAAGACTACCTTTATTATTGATAGAACTGATCCTAGAGAATGCAACTTCCATCTGCCGGCAAGGAGGCTTCACAGAACTGAATAACAGTGCTGTTTACCACCCAGGACACAAGGAGCTGGGCCTTCACAACCCTTTCCTCCCACTCCAAGAGTTCCTGCGCTTGCACTGTGACAGCCTGCTTCCTGGCAGGGCACCCTCATCCCAAGAGGGACTGGAGAGGAAGGGGTGGGATTTTGCCTGCTCCTATCCTCTTGCCCACCCCCTCCCCAGATCAGCTGCTCTCTGGGAGGAGTGTTACCTCAGGGAGAGCTCTCTATATGGAAGAAAATATCCGGAAAGGGAGAAAATATTTCTGACCTTTGCCCCATGGATAATCATCTTTTATGATGCTGGAAAAACTTATGGTATAATTTCAAACCATTCCAGATTTAAAAACTCAGTTCAGTCAGTTCAGTTGCTCAGTCATATCTGACTCTTTGTGACCCCATGGACTGCAACATGCCAGGCTTCCCAGTCCATCACCAACTCCCAGAACTCGCTCAAACTCATGTCCATCGAGTCGGTGATGCGATCCAACCATCTCATTCTCTGTCATCCCCTTCTCCCGCCTTCAATCTTTCCCAGCATCAGGTTTTTTTCCGATGAGTCAGTTCTTCACATTAGGTGCCCAAAATATTGGAGTTTCAGCTTCAGCATCAGTCCTTCCAATGAATATTCAGGGCTAATTTCCTTTAGGATGGACTGGTTGGATCTCTTTGCAGTCCAAGGGACTCTCAAGAGTCTTCTCCAACACCACAGTTCAAAAACATCAATTCTTCGGCCCTCAGCTTTCTTTATAGTCCAACTCTCACAACTATAGGCTTCCCTGGTAGCTCAGAGGTTAAAGCGTCTGTCTGCAATGAGGGAGACCTGGGTTTGATCCCTGGGTCGGGGAGATTCCCCTGCAGAAGGAAATGGTAACCCACTCCAGAATTCTTGCCTGGAGAATCCAATGGACAGAGGAGCATGGTGGGGCTACAGTCCACGGGGTCGCAAAGAGTTGGAAACAACTGAGCAACTTCACTTCACTTCTTACAGCTATACATGACTACTGGAAAAACCATAGCTCTGACTAGATGGACCTTTGTCAGCAAAGTAATGTCTCTGCTTTTTAATATGTTGTCTAGGTTGGTCATAGCTTTTCTTTCAAGGAGCAACTATCTTTTAATTTCATGGCTGTAATCACCATCTGCAGTGATTTGGGAGCCCAAGAAAATAGTCTGTCACTGTTTCCATTGTTTCCCCATCTATTTGCTATGAAGTGATGGGACCAGATGCCATGGTCTTAGTTTTTTGAATGTTGGGTTTTAAGCCACCTTTTTCACTATCCTCTTTCACTTTCATCAAGAGGCTCTTTAGTTCTTTGTTTTTTGCCATAAGGGTGGTGTTATCTGCGTATCTGAGGTTATTGATATTTTTCCCGGCAGTCTTGATTCCAGCTTGTACTTCATCCTCCCCAGCATTTTGCATGATGTATTCTACATATAAGTTAAATAAACAGGGTGGCAATATAGAGCCTTGATGTACTCCTTTCCCAACTTGGAACCAGTCTGTTGTTCCATGTCTGGTTCTAACTCTTGTTTCTTGACCTGCATATAGATTTTTCAGGAGGCAGGTAAGGTGGTCTGGTATTCTTATCTCTTGAAGAATTTTCCACAGTTTGTTGTGATCCACACAGTAAAAGTTTAGTTTAAAATCTACACTACACTAAATTTAGTAGGTATGGAAGTAGGGCAAACGTATTTTCCACATAGACCCTACTGAGGACTGAGATTGCTGTCCTTCAGTGTTGTGCTGGAGGAGCTGAATAGTACAGTGTGACACAAAAATGAATCACAGCAATGAATGCTCAGTGAGGATTGTATTTTTCAGGCTGGAATGTTCTGTCCTAACGCTTCTCACAGCTGTGAAGAGCTCATCGCTGAGGTTGCCCGCAGAATTCTGGCATGCACACATATGCATTTTTATTTTACAAATGAGTATTATTTCATCATGTATAGATACTAATTCACATTTTTTTTAAACAGAGTAAATTTGGGGTATCTCTTCGTATCAGAACATTTACCTCTACCACAATCTTATTGTTTTTTAGTTTTTATTAAGAGAAATTTCAAATATACAAAAAAGTATAGCCACTAAATAAAGACCCATGGGGTATCCACTCCCCTCCTCACTCTCACAGTTTCAGCACAAGATCCTTTTCTCATCTCTATGTCTGCCCCCTCCTCCCACTCCCAAGTCAGCCCAGCAGACATCCCATGTTATCTGTAAGTGTTCCAGTGTACATCTCAAATAAGAGAGTTTTTTAAAAAGTTGTTTGTTTTTAAAATTAATTTTATTGGAGTATAGTAGCTTTACAATGTAGTGTTAGTTTCAGCTGTACAGCAAAGTAAGTCAGCTATACTTTAGGTATATATACATATAGCCCTTTCTTTTTGGATTTCCTTCCCATTTAGGTCACCACAGAGCACTGAGTAGAGTTCCCTGTGCCATACAGTAGGCTCTCATTAGTTATCTATTTTATACATAATAGTGTGCATATGTCAATCCCGATCTCCTAATTCATCCCTCCCATTTCCCCTTTGGTGTCCATACATTTGTTATCTATGTCTCTGTCTCTATTTCTGCTTGCAAATATATTCATCTGTATCATTTTTCTAGATTCCACATATAAGTGATGTGATACAACATTTGTTTTTCTCTTTCTGACTTACTTCACTCAGTATGACAATCTCTAGGTCCATCCATGTTGCTGCGAATGACACAATTTCATTATTTTTTTTATAGCGGAGTAATATTCCACTGCATGTATGTATCATATCTTCTTTATCCATTCCTCTGTTGATAGAGATTTAGGTTGCTTCCAGAGAGGGACTTTTCTTTAAGATATGACTATAGACTATTATCACACACATGCAGGTCCCAAGCCCAAATTCAATAAAATATATTATTATCAAATATTCAGGCACTGTTCAAATTTCCCCAGGTGTCCCATGAATACATTCTGTGTGAGTGATTCATTGATATTTGAGTCCATCTTTTTTTAAGGTACAAAAGAGAATATTGATTTTCAAGGTGCTTCAGCCATCTTATTTTCCTGAATGTCTTGTAGAGAATGGCTTCCAATCTCTTTTTACTGCATTTGTTATAAGAAGGCATAACCATGAGATGACCTTATTGTGTGTGTCACCCAGTGTAGCCTGATCTGTTTATCTACATATTAAAATAATGTTATTTTGTACTAAATTACTTTCCTTTTCTCTGTATTACTGCTAGGATTTGAAATAAAAGACCCTGATGCTGGGAAAGATTGAAGGCGGGAGGAGAAGGGGACGACAGAGGATGAGATGGCCTCACCGATTTGATGGACATGAGTTTGAGCAAGTTCTGGGAGTTGGTGATGGACAGGGAAGCCTGGCATGTTGCAGTCCATGGGGTTGCAAAGAGTAGGACATGACTGAACTACTGAACGGAACGGAACGGAACTGAACAGAGTGAGACAGGCTCCTGTTTTATTTGGAGTGGGTATGCACCTTCTGAAATCGTTGGTCCCACAGCACGAGTAAGTGAAGGGGATACACTTTCTGGGGGAGAGAGGTTAGGCTTTTACAAATTCTCCAAAATGGTCTTCAGTCCAGGAACAGATGGAAAGCACAGGATGCAAGCATCTCTCTGTTCATGTCTTCTGCTTTTGTGGTCATTTCTGAGGCTACAGGCTCTCAGGAACCCCTGTCGTGCAGGGTCCCCAGTGAGTCCTTTACTGCACAAGCAGGAGCAGGGCTCCTGGCTTCCTCACAACACTGGGGACCCAGGGTCTTCCAGCCCAGCCCCTCTTGAACACCACCCCTTCTGAGAGTACCGGCTGCCTCCTATGGCCTGAGAGGCCAGCTCCTTGAAACCGGAAGGCCCTTCAGCTGCCCCCGCCAAGCTCCGCCCCGGTCCCCGCCCCCGGCCAGCCTTCTAGTGTGGCTCAAGCCTGCATCCAGGTGTCAAGAAATCTCACTCTCCCGGACTGACCGCCAGCCCTTCCTCTGGTCCCCTGTCAGGCCCTTGTCATTGTCTGCCCAACTCTCCCTTTTGACCTCAGAAAGTGAAAGAAAGTGAAGTCGCTGAGTCGTGTCCGACGCTTTGCGACCCCATGGACTGTAGCCAGCCAGGCTCCTCCGTCTATGGGATTTTCCAAGCAAGAATACTGGAGTGGGTTGCCACTTCTTCGCTAGGGTATCTTCCCAACCCAGGGATCGAACTCGGGTCTCCCGCACTGCAGGCAAACTCTTTACCGTCTGAGCCACCAGGTTCCGCCCATGTCCAGCCTGTTTGGAGTTGGAAACTGGGGGCTGTTTCCATCTCCCTGGGAGCCCGCTGTGTAGTACCCCCAACCCCTTCCTCCATCCACCCCTATAAGATGGCGCCCTGGACGCGGCTTTAATTGCGTTTGAAACGCCGAGAGCCAAGGATCTTCGATTTCCCCAAAAGCCCTCCCCTCCCCATTCTGACACTCAGACGCGAGGCTTGTTGGAGGAGAAAAAAACCAGCTTTATTTCATTGTCATAATTCCTGGGGATGATTACAGAGGGAGTGAGGGCTGCGCTCCGACGGTATCGGGGGCCGGCCGGTCTCAGTGCTGGGAGAAGGCGGCCTCAGGGTCGCAGGCGGGGTCCGCGTGGCAGCCGTCTGCACAGAGAGACGCCGAGTCAGGGCCGCCCTGGCCCAGCCCGCCTGTCCAGGAGCCCCGGTCCCGTCTCGGCCCCTGCCCGACTCACCCGGGCTGCAGCAGATGCCGGCGGCGGCGCAGCGGCCCCCGCTCCCGCAGGGCTTCTGGCCGGACTGGCAGGGCGACGGCAGGTAGTTCTCCTCTTGGCAGCGCAGCGCCTCGGCCGTGCCCACGAAGCAGCCCAGCTCGTCCCCGCAGCAGATGCTGGGCCCGAAGCAGCGGCCTTTGCCCCCGGGGCCGCAGGGGAGACACTGGTGGGAGGGAGGGGATGAGCCGGGGGCGGGAGGGGACCGGCCGGGGAGGGAGACCCTGTGGGGTGGGGGGCTGAGCCGGGCGGGCGAGGGCGGCCGGAGGAGCGCGGGAGGTGGCGGGTCTCCCTGGCTCTCTCTTTGGGCCCAAAAGCAGTCCGAAGGAGGGCAGTCAAAAGCTCCTCCGCTCCCTCGATTCCCAGGCCAGGTGGGGCCGGTACGCGGTCAGCGCGGGAAAGGGGGCGGCGGGGGCGACCCTATGGCAGCGGGCCGACCAGCCCGGAGCGCCACGGGTCGAGGGCGGGGAAGCTCACCGTGCGCACGTCGAGGTCCAGCACCGCGCGTTTGCCGCCCAGGGGGCAGTTCTGAATGTAGCAGGCGGAGGTCAACGCCAGGAGGCCGAGCAGGCAGCAGGCGAGGCTGGAACTTGCCATGATGCAGACGCGCTGGTCTCCGGGCCGGGGACTGCGGCCGTCTCTCGGGTCTGGCCTTTTAAGCCCGGCGGCCGCGTGGGCGGAACGGTGTCTAAGAGGGCAGCCGCATGACTGGTCACAGCGCGCCGCTGCGGGTCAGGCCCTGCGCCCCCGGCGCGCCCCCTCATTTGCAGGGGCTGTGCCGGGTCAAGGTTATGTCTGCTAATGGCTAATGGTCCGGGAGATGATAGCGAGTGCTGCTGGGGGAAGCAAGCAGCTCTGGGCAGGGAGCCTGTGCGGTGGCCTAGGTCCTAGGGTGGGACAGGGAGTATGGGGGCTGCGGCCCAACCGAGGACTATGGAGCCCACTCTCAATCCGTTGGGGTGAGGGGTCAGGATGAACACTCGGGCCCTCCAGGCAAGAAGAGATTCGTTCAGAACTTCCCCATCTGCCCTCTTGGCCAACCACATACACCCCCTAGCTCCCCTCAGCAAGCAGGTTCTCTTCCTGAAATCTGATTTCCTGGAACCCCAGCCCGGCTCCCCACACCAACATCCAGCAGGCACTTGGATATGAAAAGATTTTATTTTCTCTCATTTCTAACTGAAATCCAGCCTTTCCTTCAGCTATAAGATAGGCAACAAACCACAGTGGAATTCACAATACCTGTGACTTTGTCACAAATTGAAATGGCTGATATCCTCCTATCCCATTACAACAGCTATTGCAAATGTCTCTAAACATCAGGCTCATTATCACTGTGAAATTATGGATTATTGGACCGACCTGCCACTAGATCTTGTTATCTAAATAAAGTAGCACATTTGTGACTGTATCTCAAACGTTTTAATATTTTGATACCTGATCATAAATATAGCTGTTTTCTTTTGTAATTTCATGTCTTTTGTTTGTTTTGCATTTTTAATGTACAGTATCTTAAAATGAAAATAATTTAAAAAAAAAAAGAAAGAAAATAATTAAAAGAAAGAGAGACTACCTCTGTGGAGTGTTGGTCATTATTGCCATGAACAGGGAGGTGCTCAGCATGGATCCTCCTTCAAGAAGGGACTTGCCACCCAGCTTCTGGGAGAGTGGTCAGCAGATAGCCTTTGGCTGATAGCCCATCCAAGGCCTGCCTCAGCTACAGATAGCTGCCTCATCCAAGGTCATGGTCACACCATTCTCCGGTGGCCCATATTCAATGACTGGTCCATTTTGGCCCAATGCTGGACAACTCTGAAGGACTATTGCAGCTTAGGACATCCTTGTGGGGTCAACTGAGGCCTGCGTGGAAGTTCTCTCTCTGTCTAGCTCTGTTTCCAGCCCGTCCCTCTCACAGGTGTGGGTCTCAAGGACCCTTGGTAATAAGCGTGTATGTGTTAGCTGCTCAGTCATGTCCTACTTTTTGAGACCCCGTGGACTGTAGCCCACCAGGCTCCTCTGTGTGGAATTTTCCAGGCAAGAATACTGTAGCAGGTTGCCATTTCCTTCTCCAGGGGTAATAAGCATATTGCATGTTAGACTTCATTTCACTCTGCTCTCTGGGGACTTCAGTGTGCAAGAGGGAAAGATGAGATCATTGTCACTCGTGGAAGAGAGGCAGCCTCCTCTGCACTCTTGCTGACCCTCTTAGAGGAGGGTGCTGAGGCTCCCAAGCTGAGCAGGTCAAGCTGACCTGGAATATCAGTCAGCAGCTGGTCTTGTCTCTCACCTAAATCAGTTCATTGGCATGGCTGGTCTAAAAGGCCAAGGGCTTGACCCTGGAGGCAGCCCCAGAAAGTCCCCCCGCCTGCCCTGTGGGGATATTGACCTCACCCAAGTTAACAAATGCACAGAGATTACTTTGGCCTCATGGCTCCCACAGGCCCGGCATTCCTTCATCTGTTCAACAACTGTCATCTGAAGACGCACCAGGTCCCAGGACAGATGCTTGGAAATACCAGTGACCCAAACAGACAAAAATCCCAGCCCTCAGGGGCTTATACCCTAGTGGAAGAGGAGAGGCAATAAGCATATTTCAGTAGGTTAGGGGTGGTAAGTGCTGTGAAGGAAAGCGGGGGGCACATCACAGTTTTCCTGAAGTCTTCAGCCTAGGCCTGTTTGTGAAGTGACATCTTGACATTTGAAGGAGGCGAAAAAGAAGCCACGTGGATATCTGAGGGTGGCCTGGTTTTCTATCGCTAAGTCCCAAATGACCACAAATTTAGTAGCTTAAAACAGTATCCACTTATTATCCCACAGTTTCTGTGGGTTTGGGCACTGCTCAGCTGGGTCCTCTGGGTCACAGGGCTACAGTCAAGGTGTCAGCCAGGCTGCATTCCCTTCTGGAGTCTGGGATATTGTTGACATAATGCATCGCTTACAGCTGTAGAACTCATGTGATTTGCATCTTCAAGGCCAGCAACAGAAAGAAAGAGTCTTTGGTGCTTCAAGTCTCTAAGTGCAGGCAACCTTCTTTTAAAAGGTCTCATCTGATTAAGCCAGCCGCAGGATCAACTTTGAACTCAAAATCAAAGTGATTAATTTGGATAATTGAGCCCATAATTACATCTGCAAAATCCTTTCATATTTAGCTTATAGTGTAATCATCAGAGTGACTTCCCTTTTACTGTATTCTTCTATGGGTTAGAAGAAAGTTACAGGTCATACCTGCATGCAACAGGAGGGGATTATGCAAAGGTGTGGATACATGGGGATTCCTAGGTGGTGCTAGTGGTAAAGAACCCATCTGTCAATGCAGGAGATGTAAGAGACTAGGGTTTCATCCCTGGGTCGGGAAGATCCCCTAGAGGAGGGCATGACAGCCCATTCCAGTATTCTTGCCGGGAGAATCCCAAGGACAGAGGAGCCTGGTGGGTTACAGTCCATGGGTCACAAAGAGTAGGACATGACTGAAGTGACTTAGCATGCACGCACACACACATAGGGGTACCAGGGATGGGAATCCCAGGGCCATTTTAGAATTCTTATGTTGGACCTGTAACTTTCTTTTGGAGGGAGACTTATCTAGGCAGGAAAAAGAGCAAGTGCAAAAGAACTGAGGTGGAATGTCTGACATGTTCAAGGAATAGAAAGAAGGCCAGTGGGACTGGAGTGGAGTGACTGAGTCCTGAGGTGAGAATGGTCACATGGGACTGGGTCACATGGGACCGAATGAAATAGGAAACCACAGAGGGTTCTGAGAAGGGGAGTGATGTGGAGAGGTGTTATGTGATCCAGCTCAGATGTTATTAGCACAAATTTGGATATCATATCGTGCTGCAGAAAGGCTGTGGGGAAAAGGTGGAAGCAGGAAAGAGGAGGCTCCTGCAGCAATCTTTGCAAGGGATGATGGCGGGCTGGACCAAGGAGGCAGGGTGCATGGGGGTAGAAGTGACCCGATTCTGGATGTATTTAGAAGAAAGTACCAACTGAGGTTTGCTGATGGGTTGGATATGGGTGGGATAGAGAAAGAGGAGTCAAGCAGTGGGAAGAATGAAGCTTAGTGTGGACTAACAGATGCTCATCACACACCCAAGGAGACTGAGCAGGCATTTGGGTTTTAGAATCTGGAGTTTAGAAGAGAGGACTGGGCAGCAGATATGCAAATTTGGAAATCATCAGTACCAATATTTAAAGGCACAGACCTGAATGAGATGGCTTAGGGGGAGTGATTTGAACCCCAAGTAAGGTAGGAGAAAACAAGAGGATGAAGACAGGATCACAAGGAGGAGGAAATGATCAGATGTGCAAATGCTGCTTGACATGAAAGTTGAACTTCTTTATTTAAACAACTTCAATAAAGTATAATTTATACAGGGCTTCCGTGATGGCTCAGTGGTAAAGAATCCTCCTTCCAACGTAGGAGATGTGGGTTCAATCCTTGGGTTGGGAAGATCCCCTGGAGAAGGAAATGACAAGACACTCAGTATTGTTGCGTGGAAAATGTCATGGACAGAGGAACCTGGCTGGTTACAGTCCATGGGGTCACAAGAGTCAGACACGACTTAGCAACTAAACAAAAACAACAACATAATTTATACAACATAAAATCCACCCATTGTAACAGCAGCATTTGATGATTTTTATTACAGTAAACAGTTATGCAACCATCGCCTCAATCCAATTTTAGAACGCTTGCATTCTAGGAAGAAGTCCTTCATACCTGTTTGCCATTACTCCCTGTTCCTACCCTCAGCCCCAGGAAACCACTGACATAGATTCAACTTTTCTAGAAAGTTCCTATAAATTTAACCATACACAGTATGTAATCTTTTGTGTCTGGCTTCTTTAACTTGCCATTGTGCTGTTGAGGCTCATCCAAGTGACTGTGTGTGTCAGTGGTCTGTTCCTCTGTATCACTGAGAAGTAGTCCAAAGGCTGAGTGCCGAAGAATTGATGCTTTTGAACTGTGGTGTTGGAGAAGACTCTTGAGAGTCCCTTGGACTGCAAGGAGATCCAACCAGTCCCTTCTAAAGGAGATCAGCCCTGGGATTTCTTTGGAAGGAATGACGCTAAAGCTGAAACTCCAGTACTTTGGCCACCTCATGCAAAGAGTTGACTCATTGGAAAAGACTCTGATGCTGGGAGGGATTGGGGGCAGGAGGAGAAGGGGACGACAGAGGATGAGATGGCTGGATGGCATTACCGAGTCGATGGACGTGAGTCTGAGTGAACTCTGGGAGTTGGTGATGGACAGGGAGGCCTGGTGTGCTGCGATTCATGGGGTCGCAAAGAGTCGGACACGACTGAGCGACTGAACTGAACTGAACTGAGTCCATAGATGAACCACATTTTGTTTATCCATTCATCAGTTGATGGACAAGAAGCAACAGTTAGAACCAGACCTGGAAAAATAGACTGGTTCAAAATTGGGAAAGGAGTATGCTAAGTCTGTGTATTGTCACCCAGCTTATTTAACTTACATGCAGAGTACACTATGCGAAATGCTAGACTGGATGAATCAAAACTGAAATCAAGAATGCCAGGAGAAATATCAACCTCAGAAATATCAACATTTGCACATCTGATCATTTCCTCCTCCTTGTGATCCTGTCTTCAGGATCCTTGTGATACCACTTGAATGGCAGAAAGTGAAGAGGAACTCAAGAGACTCTTGAGGGTGAAAGAGGGGAGTGAAAAAACTGGCTTGAAACTCAACATTAAAAAGACTAAAATCAGATTTCCCTGGTGGCACAGTGGATAAAGAATCCATCTGCCAATGTAAGGGACAAAGTCTCAATCCCTGGTCCAGGAAGATTCCACTTGCCTTAGATAGTAGGAAACAGGAGTCCAGAATGGCAGTGGCTAAAAGACAAGGAAGGGAAAAGCCCACGCAAATAGAACAAAGAAAGGTCAAAGGAAGGTCCGAGGACCTGAGTGAGGACCTCAGGTAGAAAGCACATGATTTAAGAAACAGAGAGGTACCAGAGGAAACAGACTGAGAGGACAGCTGCCTGGGTTCCCGACACCCTTCCTTCCGTCATTTCTTTGTAAAAAATGTAGTCAAATTTACCAACTTTTGAAGGCCCTGGGCAAAGGCTAATAGAGTTTTGCCAAGAGAATGCACTGGTCATAGCAAACGCCCTCTTCCAACAACACAAGAGAAGACTCTACACATGGACATCACCAGATGGTCAACACTGAAACCAGATTGATTATATTCTTTGCAGCCAAAGATGGAGAAGCTCTATACAGTCAGCAAAAACAAGACCAGGAGCTGACTGTGGCTCAGATCATGAGCTCCTTATTGCCAAATTCAGACTGAAATTGAAGAAAGTAGGGAAAACCACTAGATCATCCAGATATGACCTAAATCAAATCCCTTATGACTATACAGTGGAAGTGGGAAATAGATTTAAGGGACTAGATCTGATAGATAGAGTGCCTGATGAACTATGAAATGAGGTTCATGACATTGTACAGGAGACAGGCATCAAGACCATCCCCATGGGAAAGAAATGCAAAAAAGCAAAATGGCTGTCTGGGGAGGCCTTACAAATAGCTGTGAAAAGAAGAGAAGTGAAAAGCAAAGGAGAAAAGGAAAAATATAAGCATCTGAATGCAGAGTTCCAAAGAATAGCAAGAAGAGATAAGAAAGGCTTCCTCAGCGATCAATGCAAAGAAATAGAGGAAAACAACAGAATGGGAAAGACTAGAGATCTCTTCGAGAAAATTAGAGATACCAAGGGAACATTTCATGCAAATATGGGCTCGATAAAGGACAGAAATGGTATGGACCTAACAGAAGCAGAAGATATTAAGAAGAGGTGGCAAGAATACACAGAAGAACTGTACAAAAAAGATCTTCACAACCCAGAAAATCACGATGGTGTGATCACTGACCTAGAGCCAGACATCCTGGAATGTGAAGTCAAGTGGGCCTTAGAAAGCATGACTACAAACAAAGCTAGTGGAGGTGATGGAATTCCAGTTGAGCTATTTCAAATCCTGAAAGATGATGCTGTGAAAGTGCTGCACTCAATATGCCAGCGAATTTGGAAAACTCAGCAGTGGCCACAGGACTGGAAAAGGTCAGTTTTCATTCCAATCCCAAAGAAAGGCAATGCCAAAGAATGCTTAAACTACCGCACAATTGCACTCATCTCACATGCTAGTAAAGTAATGCTCAAAATTCTCGAAGCCAGGCTTCAGCATTATGTGAACCGTGAACTTCCAGATTTTCAAGCTGGTTTTAGAAAAGGCAGAGGAACCAGAGATCAAATTGCCAACATTCACTGGATCATCAAAAAAGCAAGAGAGTTCCAGGAAAACATCTATTTCTTTTTTTTTTTTTTCTTTCTATTTCTGCTTTATTGACTATGCCAAAGCCTTTGACTGTGTGGATCACAATAAACTGTGGAAAATTCTGAAAGAGATGGGAATCCCAGACCACCTGACACGCCTCTTGAGAAACCTATATGCAGGTCAGGAAGCAACAGTTAGAACTGGACACGGAACAACAGACTGGTTCCAAATACGAAAAGGAGTACGTCAAGGCTGTATATTGTTACCCTGCTTATTTAACCTATATGCAGAGTACATCATGAGAAATGCTGGACTGGAAGAAGCACAAGCTGGAATCAAGATTGCTGGGAGAAATAATAGCCTCAGATATGCAGATGACACCACCCTTATGGCAGAAAGTGAAGAGGAACTAAAAAGTCTCTTGATGAAAGTGAAAGAGGAGACTGAAAAAGTTGGCTTAAAGCTCAACATTCAGAAAACTAAGATCATGGCATCTGGTGCCATCACTTCATGGGAAATAGATGGGGAAACAGTGTCAGACTTTATTTTTTGGGGCTCCAAAATCACTGCAGATGATGACTGCAGCCATGAAATTAAAAGACGCTTACTCCTTGGAAGGAAAGTTATGACCAACCGAGATAGCATATTGAAAAGCAGAAACATTACTTTGCCAATAAAGGTCTATCTAGACAAGGCTATGGTTTTTCCAGTGGTCATGTATGGATGTGAGAGTTGGACTGTGAAGAAAGCTGAGCGCCGAAGAATTGATGCTTTTGAACTGTGGTGTTGGAGAAGACTCTTGAGAGTCCCTTGGACTGCAAGGAGATCCAACCAGTCCATTCTAAAGGAGATCAGTCCTGGGTGTTCTTTGGTAGAAATGATGCTAAAGCTGAAACTCCAGTACTTTGGCCACCTCATTCGAAGAGTTGACTCATTGGAAAAGACTCTGATGCTGGGAGGGATTGGGGGCAGGAGGAGAAGGGGACGACAGAGGATGAGATGGCTGGATGGCATCACCGACTTGATGGATGTGAGTCTGAGTGAACTCCGGGAGCTGGTGATGGACAGGGAGGCCTGGTGTGCTGCGACTCATGGGGTGTCAGAGTCAGACACGACTGAGCGACTGAACTGTCTGAACTGAACTGTCACTGTCTTTGTGAGGCTGCCCTCTGCTGGCCACATGGGCAGCTGCAGAGTGGATCTGAGTTTCCTCCAGCAATTGATTCTCAGTTTGACTGTATTTGGCATATAATTCTTTTGAGGAATCACCATACTATTTTAATTCATGGTATGAGTTTGAGGTCATTCTCTAGTTTCACTAAAAATAGTATTTAACATGTGTTGAGCACCAAGCCCCAAGCACTGAACTTAGCTTTACATGAATGTCTCATTTATGCACAACAATCTTACAGGTATCAGTATTATTTCTACTTTACTTTTAGGAAACTGAGGAATAGAGAGACTAAGAAGTGTTCCTCAAAACACTCAAAGTAGTAAGAAGGGGAGCTGGGCTTCAAATCCGGGCAGACTGCAGCAGGTTTGCTACACTAAGCTAGGTAGCCTCTCACAGTGTTTCTCTATTTTTAATTTATTCATATCGATTTCTGGATTGAAGCAATGAGTGAGGCAATCATGCAAACACTCTCATATCTCTTGGAGATTTTTTATTTCTCCAATAAATTCACAAAAGTGTCCAGAAAGCCACAAGCTGTGACCCAATTAGCTCAAGTCATCCCCAAATTAGTCTTCTGGAGCAGTCTACTTGCAAAAATCATCCAAAAGCAAAAACTTAAATTTTGCCAGGTCAGGAAGTAACTGAAATACTAGCAATTTGCTGTTATTGGCTATATGATTTTTATTTATTTTTATTGAAGTATATAATTGATTTATAACGTTATGTTAGTTTCAGGAATACAGCAAAGTGATTCAGATATATACATCCAAATCAGCACGTGGGCTCAGTAGTTGTAGCAGATAGGCTTAGTTGTCCTGTGGTATGTGGAATCTCCCTGGACCAGGGATCAAACCTTTGTTCTTTGCATATGTATAATATGCTCAGACGCTCAGTCATGTGCAACTCTCTGCGACCCCATGGACTGTAGCCTGCCAGGCTCCTCTATCTGTGGGATTTTCCAGGCAAGAATACTGGAGTCAGTTGCCATTTCCTTCTCCAGGGGATTTTCCCAACCCAAAGATCAACCTGGGTCTCCTGCATTGCACGCAGATTCTTTATCAACTGAGCCACCAGGGAAGGCCAAGTATAAATATACATATATGTGTGTGTATATTTAAATATATATCTTTATATACACATATATAACATTATTTATATTTTTGGCTGTGCTGGGTCTTTGTTGCTGCACGCAGGCTTTCTGCACTTACAGCGAGTGGGTGCTTCTCTCTAGTTGCAGTACATGGGCTTCTCATTGTGGTGGCTTCTCTTGTTGCAGAACATGGGCTCTAGACACGTGGTTTTCAGTAGTTACAGCATGTGGGCTGTTGTGGCACACAGGTTTAGTTGCCCCAAGGCGTGTGGAATCTTCTCGGACCAGGGTCAAACCCTTTTCCCTCGCATTGGTAGGTGGATTCTTAACCACTAAACCACCAGGGAAGTCCTGTATTCTTTTTCATTATAGGTTTTTACAAGATACTGAATATAGTTCCCTGTGCTATATGGATCTTTGTCGGTTATCTATTATATATATATATATTATATATATATATATATTATATATATATATATATATATATAGTAGTGTATATTTTGGAGAAGGCAAGGGCAACCCACTCCAGTACTCTTGCCTGGAAAATCCCATGGATGGAGGAGCCTGGTGGGTTGCAGTCCATGGGGTCGTGAAGAGTCGGATATGACTGAGAGACTTCACTTTCACTTTTCACTTTTCTGCACTGGAGAAGACAATGGCAACCCACTCCAGTGTTCTTGCCTGGAGAATATCAGGGACGGTGGAGCCTGGTGGGCTGCTGTCTATGGGATCGCACAAAGTTGGACACGACTGAAGTGACTTAGCAGCAGCAGCAGTGTGTATTTGCTTATCCCAAACTCCCAATTTATTCCTTCCCCTGATCTTTCTCCATTGGTAATCATAAGATTGCTTTCTATGTCTGGGTCTGTTTTGGAAATAAGTTCATTTGTATCTTTTTTTTTTTTTGGATTCCACATGTAATTAATATGATATTTGTCTTTGTCTGACTTACTTCACTTAGGATGATAATATCTAGGTCCATCCATATTTCTGCAAATGGCATTATTTCATTCTTTTTTTGTGGCTGAGTAATATTCCATTATATATAATGCAATATCTATATTGGAAGCCATATATATATTATTATATATATAACGGAAGCCATATATACATATGACATCCCTAGCTCAGTCTATAAAGAGTCTGCCCACAATGTGAGAGACCCAGGTTGGATCCCTGGGTCAGGAAGATCCCCTGGAGAAGGAAATGGCAACCCACTACAGTATTCTTGCCTGGAAAATTCCATGGACGGAGGAGCCTGGCAGGCCACAGTCCATGGGGTCACAAAGAATTGGACACAACTGAGCCACTAACACACACACACACACACACACACACACATATATACCACATCTTCTTTATCCATTCATCTGTCGATGGACACTTAGGTTGCTCATGTCTTGGCAATTGTAAATAGTGCTATGCACATTGGGGTGTGTGCATCTTTTATAATTAGAGTTTTCCTCTCTTCTGGATATATGCCCAGGAGTGGGATCATACGGCAACTGTTTTTAGTTTTTTTTAAAGAAACTCCATACTGGTCTCCATAGTGGCTGCACTAACTTACATTCCCACCAACAGTGTATGGGTGGAGGGGGGGGTTTTCTTTTCTCCACATTCTCTCCAACATTTATTATTTGTAGATTTTTTAAATGTGAGGGAATAATGATTTATTGAAGGCCTACTATGAGCCAAGTGACTTATTTGTAGACCTTTTGATGATGGCTGTTCTGATCAGTATGAGGTGATCCCTCATTGTAATTTTGATTGCATTTCTCTAGTAATTAGTGGCTCAGTGCTAAAGAATCCACCTGCCAATGCAGGAGACTTGGGTTCGATCCCTGGGTTGGGAAGATCCCCTGGAGAAGGAAAGGGCAACCCTCTCCAGTATTCTTGCCTGGGAAATCCCATGGCCATAGGAGCCTGGTGGGCTACACTTAATGGGATCACAAAGAATCAGGCATTACTTAGCGACAGAGCATGCACACACCAGTTACTCATCCATAGCTTTCAGTTCCACAGGAGGCTGGAAGTGAAGTGAAGTGGCTCAGTCATGTCCTACTCTTAGCGACCCCATGGACTGCAGCCTACTAGGCTCCTCCGTCCACGGGATTTTCCAGACAAGAGGACTGGAGTGGGGTGCCTGCACATATTTCCCAGCTTTCCTTGACAGCTGGCTTCCATTGTGACAACAACATGGGAGTCACTGACAAGATCTAAGGACAGAGAAGGGGCACATGCACATTTCTCCTCAGCTTCTGGCCCTTTTGGCAGCTGCAGCAGCAGTGGAGGTGGCCAAGTGTGGCTCCTGCATTCCTTCCTGCACAGGGGCTGCAGTTCCAGCTGCAGCACCAGCACTTGCAGGCTCGGCTCTGGCACTGACGGCCAAGGTGCAGTAGCCAAGGTTGACGTTTACAGCTCAGACACAAAGCCCCACTCAGACCGTCTTCTCCTCCAGTAGCCAGAATTTAAAAAAGAAACGAAGAGCATGAATACGACATTTCCCTCAGTGAGGGGAAAATGCCAGAGAACGGTGGAAGATTGCTGAGCGCCAGTGATGCACTCACTGCCGAGCACTGCTGATTGTGAGCACATAACCCCCACGACCACGCAGCGCTGCCCTTCCCCACGCCACTGAGTTGGGCCCTGTGGCAGGATGCTGTTCCTCCTTACAGGTGCTTGATCTCAAGGCCTTGTAGACTTCACTTCGAATTTATCCAGACCATGCTGTTTTTTGATATGGATATTCACATTTATAGCTTATATGCACTTACCTGCACTGAGGAAACAGTCATCAAAGCACCCCTCAAGAGAAATGCCTGCTTGTCTCAAGATTTGGGATTGCAAATATCACCTTTAATTTCCTATTTGGATTTCAGCAATCAGCTAGCCTTGGATCCTAGGTATCCATTTCACTTCAGTATTTGTTGGGGAAATAATCACAGGGTTAAGTTCAGGGGGAACTTTCCCAAAGATTTCTGGGAATATTAATAGTGGATACACACAGAAAATCTTGTGTATTCTGGAAAAATATGGGTGAATGACGTTAGGCTTACTCAGGCCTAGTTCCTTGATGGAACAGTATAAGGAGGCATCTGGCACCCACTCATGTGGCAAGCTCATTCTTTTTCTGTCCACTTGGATTACTACCAGCAATATAGTAGTAGGATACCACCCTGGCAGCAGTGTATCACCTCAGCCAGGGACTGAACCCAGGCCACAGCAATCAAAGTTCTAACCACTAGACCGCCTGGGAAAATACTGCTCACTCAGCAAAGCTCTGGGGGTCAGCATACCTCTCCCAAGTCAAACACAGGTTTTACTTGTTCCCTGCCCTCTCTACACCGCATTGTAGACCTCTTCAAATCTTGGTGAAAGCATTTACATTTGGGTGTTGTGCTTCAGATTTATTTATTGGGTAGCCCTCGAATCTACTACTCACAAGTGGGGCCTCAAACAAGAGGTTCTCTACGTGATACAAGTTCACATAGTCTGCAGCACATACAAGCTGAATCTGCAACTTGAAGTCAAGAATCAGAGACCATGGTTACCTATCAGGATTCTACTGGAGATTAGGCATGTTCATGGGACACCTATCTGCAGCGTGGACTGGGCATGACGTGACAGCTGACCTGTGCACCTAGCAGCATTCTACAACCAATCAGATGCAGGTACAGTTGAGATTGGGCCTGAGTTGCCTGCTGCTGCTGCTAAGTCGCTTCAGTCGTGTCTGACTCTGTGCGACCCCACAGATGGCAGCCCACCAGGCTCCCCTGTCCCTGAGATTCTCCAGGCAAGAACACTGGAGTGGGTTGCCATTGCCTTCTCCAACTAAACTGGCTATTTGTACCTAAACCAATGAGATGGCTGTGGGTGAAGAAAATGTTCAAGGTTGGTTTACAGGTAGCTCTGCATGACATGCTGACATCAGCAGTGAATAGTAAGGAATTACAGCCCTATATGCAGGACACTAGTAAAGGAAACATGGCCCAAAGTCAGATTCAAGAAGGTATGACACTCTCCTGTACCTGAAGACAGACGGCTTGTCTGGATCCTGATAGAGGGCCAGGGACTTGTCCAAAATGAAACTGAACTTCCCCCAACAGGCTCAATGTCCCATGTGAAAGTGTACCAAAGATTTCCTCAAAGTTCAAGGCTGTGGGCACAATCTTGGTCCACAACGTGTGCCTATCAGCCCTCACCCTAGAAATTGCACTGAGCACCTGAAATCCAGGGCCCCACTATGCTGTGCCTGGGCTCAGTGCCAGGGAAGAGAAGAGCTATTGATCAGCCTGAGGGAGGCCGTTGCCCTCAATGGTGCAGTGCCCTGATGGGGACTGAGTCCTAGGTCCTCTGCTTATACCTCTATTAGCCACTTCCCTACCTGAATGTGAGCGATTACCCACTTTCCCTCAAAGGTCTTTGTGCTGTATGGTTCTTAGACCCTGTTTACAACGTGGGAGTTAGAGAAAGATGGTTTTTTCCCTCTGGTGGTATTCAGTGAATGTGGCAAAGGGACAGAAGCTCTGGTTCAGAGAAATATTTCTCTTCCTCATCCTGGATGTTCTTTGAGGGCCTGCATCTGAGTAAGGGCCGTGGACCTATATGCCCACTTATTCAACCTTGTGAACTTTAATCACAAGTACTCGTTTGCTCCAAGTACTTGACAAGTGGGGTCTTCCTGTCTTCTGTCTTGGGCACACCACTCCCTGGCCAGCAAAACTCAGCGTCAAGCAGAGGCAGGTCTTTGGTCAGTGGTTGCTTTATGTTTCACTTACTGGGTGATACCTGACTGGAGCCTGAAAGCCCTGTATAAGGAAGGGGTCAGCAAACTTCTGTAGTCATATAAGACTTCCCCAGGTGTCCAGTGGTTACGACTCCATGGTTCCACTGCAGGTGGCCTGGGTTCAATCCCTGGTAGGGGAAGTTTGACATACAGGAAAAAAAAAAATTATATAATGGGGGGGGGGCGGGAGGGGAGATAAATTAGGAGCTTGGGATTAAAATATACACACTACTATATATATAAAATGGATAACAAGGACCCACTGTATAGTACAGGAAACTGTACTATATATTTTTTAAATTTTTTTTATTTTACAACATAATCTTCATTATGTTGTGATAACCTATGATAGAAAGGAACCTAAAAGATGTGTGTATGTGTGTGTGTGTATATATATAACTGCATCACTTTGCTGTACACCTGAAACTAACACATAAATCAATGATATTTCAATTAAAAAATCATATCAATATTTTAGACTTTGCAAGTCATAAGGTCTCTGTTGCATCTGTTCATCTCTGCCATTGCAGTATGAAAGCAGTCAATGAATGGGTGTGGCTGTGTTCCAATATACTCTCTTCATTACAGCAGGCGGGATCTTTGGTTGTGGAGTGTACTCTCCAGTTGCAGCATTGTGACCTCTAGAATGCAGGGGCTTAAGTAGTCCCAGAGCGGGGGCTCAGTTGCCCTTAGCATGTGGGATCTTAGTTCCTCAACCAGGGATTGAACCTGCATCCTCTGCACTGGAAGGCAGATTCTTAACCACTGGACCACCAGGGAAGTCTCTGTGTTTCAATATATTTTATCCACAAAAACAAGCAATAGGCCAGATTTTGTCCAAGGACTGCAATATGCCAACCACCGATCTTGAGGATACTCAGGAGACAACCTGGCTGTTGAGGGGACTAAGCTTCTCTGTGAGACAGAAACTTCTCAGGCCTGGTGCTTTACTGAGAGTTGCACATGGCACCCCACTCCAGTACTCTTGCCTGGAAAATCCCATGGACGGAGGAGCCTGAAAGGCTGCAGTCCATGGGGTCGCTAAAAGTCAGACACGACTGAGCGACTTCACTTTCACTTTTCACTTTCATGCATTGGAGAAGGAAATGGCAACCCACTCCAGTGTTCTTGCCTGGAGAGTCCCAGGGACGGCAGAGCCTGGTGGGCTGCTGTCTATGGGGCCGCACAGAGTCGGACACAACTGAAGTGACTTAGCAGCAGCAGCAGAATACAGTACTGCGTGTGTGGAGCTTCTGACCAAGCAGCAGGAGCTGAGGCCCCAAAGTGAAGCCTGCACTGGAATAGGTAGAACCTTTTCCTTCATCAGAAACACCAACTGCTTTATTTCAGATCAGGCCCAACCCCTTTACTTCCATGGTCCCTGGGTGGGTACTGTCCTCACTGGGACCTCAGGAGCCCTTGTGCTGTGGCGTGACCACCAGCCCCTCTCTGGTGACGGCCCAGTTGTAGCTCTTGGGGGAGTCCAGAGCTTCTTCCACCCGCGCCTCCAGATTCTCTCGGGTGATGAAGTTTTTTGCGTCCTCCTATTGGAAAAGATGAAAGTGAAAGAGGAGAGTGAAAAAGTTGGCTTAAAACTCAACATTCAGAAAACTAAGATCATAGCATCTGGTCCCATCACTTCATGGCAAATAGATGGGGAAACAGTGTCAGACTTTATTTTTTGGGGCTCCAAAATTACTGCAGATGGTGGCTGTAGCCATGAAATTAAAAGACACTTGCTCCTTGTAAGAAAATTTATGACCAACCTAAACAGCATATTAAAAAGCAGAGACATTACTTTGCCAGCAAAGGTCTGTCTAGTCAAAGCTATGGTTTTTCCAGTAGTCATATATGCATGTGAGAGTTGGACTATAAAGAAAGCTGAGCTCCAAAGAATTGACGCTTTTGAACTGTGGTATTGGAGAAGACTCTTGAGACTCCCTTGGACAGCAAGGAGATCCAACCAGTCCATCCTAAAGGAAATCAGTCCTGAATATTCATTGGAAGGAGTGATGCTGAAGCTGAAACTCTAATACTGTGGCCACCTGATGCAAAGAACTGACTCATACAAAAAGACCCTGATGCTGGGAATGACTGAAGGTGGGAGGACGACAGAGGACGAGATGGTTGGATGTCATCACTGACTCTATGGACATGAGTTTGAGTAAGCTCCAGGAGTTAGTGATGGACAGGGAAGCCTGGCTTACTGCAGTCCATGGGGTTGCAAAGAGTTGGACACGACTGAACTGAACAGAATTGGAAAAGAGAAAATTCAGCTGAATGGGAGCCCCCAGAACAAGCCTCCCAGCTTTTAGCCCACTGAGGGAGGGGCTCCAGCTCTTCCATGGGAAAGATGTCTGGCGCCCAGGTCTTCTCTGAGCGCCCGGGTGATCTTCCAGTGGAAGAACATCAGGCAGATTTGTCACCTTGTTTTAAGACGCTCATTCCCTGAACACTTAGGCCAAAACCCAGGCACACCAGCTGCGACACTTCACTGGGCGGAATCAGTCTCAGAGTTGTCTAGGTCTCTCCATCTCTCTCAAATCGTCCTTCTCCCTCTATCAAGCCTCATCCATTCTCTCTGGATCACTGCTAATTGGTCTCGCTGCTTTAAGTCTCACACCTGCCATCTCACGCCAAAACGTTTAAGCTTCGGTGACTTTCTCATCTTCAGGACAAAGTAGAAACTCCTAGGGAAACGCGGAGGCCGTCTCACAGACCCCGTCTAGCCACGTGAATACTGCAGTGGCAACTTGACAGGCGCTCTCGCTGCACGCCTCCTCTCCCAAACCCTCACCTGCGAGCCCCGTCTCAAGACTCAAGGCTACTCTCTTTCCTCTGCATGTAGTTGCATATCCCGCCCCCGCTCACCGCGCGCTGGTCTAGCAGCCCCACCGTCTGGAGACGCGGCCCACCTGCAGCTGCAGCACTTCCCGCTCCTTGAGCCGGGCCCAGGCCTCCGCCTCTCGGGCTTCCCGGGCCGCCTCCTCCGCTTGCCGCAGCTCCTGCTCCCGCGCCTCCTGCCGCAGCCTGGCCATCCTGGGAGGGGCGAGAGGCCCAGACTGAGCGTGGCTGGGTGTCTCGGGGCCGGTCAGGCGGCCCCGCCCCGCCTCCTGCCCCACTCACCGCAGCTCATGCAGCCGTTGGTTCTCCGCCTGGTTCCAGGCCATCAGCTCGCGGTGCTCAGCGGCATCCTGCAGCGCCTTGCGCTCTGCCAAGACACCGGCCCGGGCCTCGTGCACCTTCCTGCGCACCTCGGTCACGAACTCCTGTCTGGACGGAAACGCGCCCAGGGTCGGGACTGTTTTCAACTGCCCGCACTAACACACACGCCAGAGGGCGCCGCCTCCTCATGCATCACACATACCTGAGGGCGCGCACCGTCTGGCGGTACTGCCGGTAACGCTCTGTCAGCACGAAGAATTCCGCAGGATCCACGGCGGGCGGGGTCGCCACGCGCCCGATCTTGGACTTGGCCGGCGGATCGTGGCGGGTTTTTCGGCCGCGCGCGAGGAGCAGAAACTGGGCAGTAGAGCGGCCAAAGGGCCGCGCGCCAAGGGTGCTCAGTGCGCGCAGCATGGCGAGACGGCTCCGCCTCTGGCACTCCGCAGGGAATCATGGGGGCCCGGAAGTGGCCGCGGGGCACCACGGGACGTGTAGTCCGCGGGCTCCGCCCCAACCCTGTGGAGCCCGCAGTTTTGCTTCCGCCCCGGGCCGGGAACCTGGCTATTGTCCTCCGCAGGGTCGGCTCCCGCCCGCGTGTCCGTGACCCGCATCCCTCCAGCTCCCATGCAGGGAGTAGGAATGAGGGAGAGAGGAGACCAAGAGAGAGAAGTGTCAGCAGGGGTGAGAGAAAGGAGAAAAAAAAGAGAACTCGATGCAAGAACTTTAGGGGTCTCACACCTTTATTGGAGGGCGGCGGGGCGTGGCCCTCGGGGTCCAGTCTGCAGAAGGGGGCGGTCATTCCAGTGGACGTTCTGGTCACCTGACCGCCGAACTGTGGCTTTACCCGCCCCCACTTCCCCGCCCCTCCTGTTTCTATTCCCTCTTTCTCCCCTCCCAGCTTGGCTTCTCTGCGCCGGAGCGGCCTACCGCGTTTTGCGACTCCCACGTCCTGTCGTTGCCCCTTGCCTCTTTAGAGGATTCAGCGTGCGGGTTTTCTAGCTCATTGGGCATACAGATTCTTTACCTACTGAACCATCAGGGAAGCCCAACAGCAGGGACACAGGGGGCATCTCATCATAAATTGTCACTGTCATATCATCATAAATTGTTAGTATATCATAAATTGTCGAGAATTCTGGAGTATCAGATAACGGCGCCCATAGCTAGCTGTACCAGGAGGCATCTCAGTGGTGTATCATCCCCCGACCCCCTCAGTTCTTAGCTGGCCCTGTAGTGGCCAAGGGTGGGGGCCTTCCACTTTACTTACCAGCAGTGTCTGCACCAGGTGCTGCTTCCCACGAAGAAGCCACCGGGTCATGGTCTTGCTCTTCCAGGGCACACTGTCCTCAGGCCAAGCCAGAGCATCACTTGGGAGGGTATGGGCAATTTGGCCTGGGCTTTGAGCTGCAGTTCCCAGAACCTTTTCTTAGAAGGGAACTGAGGCTGTAGCCTGCCTTCCCCCACCCCCACTCAAAGTTTGACATAGGGGAAAGAACCCCAACCAGCACCTTCTTCTTTCCACTTAGGCTGGGGAGATTCTTCACCTACCTGGGGGCCTAGGAGGATGCTGAGGGTCCCGGGGTAAGCTGGAGGCTCGTTTTCCTCCAGGATACCAGCCGTGGGACCAGTGTTGAGCCTTTGAGGGTCCAGGGTAGGTGGTCAGCAGCAGCAGGAGGCCTAGCCCAAAGCTGGCCATAGCAGGGCTGCTCCCATAGACAGTGGACAGCACTTGAGTCTGGCACTCCCAGACAGACCGCCTTCCTCTTCCTCCAGGGTCCCCTTGGACAACTGGCACTTCTAGGGCAGATTTATTGTCTCCTAATGTTCTTCTCTCATCCTATTATTGCTTCTTATCCCAGGACTACAGGGGTCTGGACTCTGAGGGCTCCTGGCAACGAGCCACCTCCCAGAGCCCCTGGGGCAGAGTCTCCCAACTTTGCCAGCTGAGGGCCCTCCCCAGTATGGCAGGCCTACCCTTTCTTTCCTCAGGGATCCTAGAAGTGAAGTTAGAGAGGGTGTAGGGGAGATGTCCAAGAGACAGGCAGCAGTGTGGAAGCACTTGGGCCCCCCGCCCCCCTCTCCCCCCCATGCTGGGAGACCTTTTCCTTGTGAGTTGCTTTCTCTTCCTTCCATGGCAATTGGGGATGTGGAATGGGTGTGTGGATACAGGGCCAAGGGCTTCTACCCTTTGTCCCTGCCACGCCAGGGGCAGTGGGCACAGGCATAGTGTTGCTGGCAAGAGATGAAGGAAAGGGGGCTTTTCTGGGTATGGGCCGGGGTAGAGGGGCTTGGGAGGGGGAAGAGGAGCAGTGTGCCATGCATCTAGAAGAGAGCTGCATCTGGACAAGCCTCAGCCTGGGGGAGGGTGGCTCTTCACTCACTGGGGGAGGGCTGTGGGCCAAGTGGCTCCTTGCAGGTGGCTCTTCCAGGCAGCAGCGGAACCCAGCCAGGCAGCCCCGAGATTTATTGAGCAGGTGGTTCTACCCCGTGCTCTGGGCCCGCAGGCTCCAATGACGTCTTGGTGGGGGAGAGCTTGCCACCAATCCTCTTCCCTTCCTAGTGTATGTTCAGCTGCTGGCCCTGGGGTCATCAGATGCCTCCTCCTCCCATCTTCCCAGGGATCTGAAATCATTGGACTCCTTCTTCAGCCTGGCCTGTGCCCGTGAGGTCTCATCGATCCACTTCCCTGGCTGCTTTCTCAAGCTCCTGCCCTTAGATCTAGAGACCTTTCACAGCCCTCTCTGACACACCAAATGGTGGCCCTGAGAGAGGCAACTCATGGGGTCTCCCTGAATCCCACCTAGCTCAGGGCTTTCCCTGGTAGAAAGGTTGGGGGCCGAAGAGGGAGGGGCCCAGCAGCTTGTTAATAAGTCTGAGGAGATCTATGACCACCCTTCCTGAGGGCTTGTTTGCCCACCTGTAAAATGGGTTGGGTGGGATAATCCTCCTCACACCTGGACACCAGGGTCGGGTCACTCCAGTGAAAGGAGCTTTGGGCGGGGCATAGCTATCCCCTCTCCTCCAAGATGGCCCCTCCTCCAAGCAAGCCCCTGATAGGGGGCCCTTTTAAAGGGGCAGTGCAGCCTTTGTGGGTCTTGCAGCCTTTGTGGGTCTATCTGCAGGTGGTAGGAATAATTCTGCCTCTCAAGGTTCCAACCACTTCTCATCCTGTGCTCAACCCAGGACCATCTCATGGAATTGGGCACAGCTGCCCTGGAATGCTAGAAACAGGCTTCTGCCTTAGTCTGCATCAGCTCAGCTTTCTGCCACCAGCCACCAGCCTCTGAGGGGCAGAGGCCAGTTTATGGGGTTACAGCCTATCTCTCTTTGGACAGCAATTTGAACACCAAGTGCAAGGGTAGGGTCAGGCTGGGCATTCACAGTGGCCAGACATCAGGAGAGCAGGTGCATTAAATCCTGTGGCAAAGACTGGGGAGATGACATCATGTGTACCTAGACTTCTGCCGCCCAGGCAGGAGGGCATGGGTCAGTTTCCGAACTGATGTACCGGAAATGAGTATTTGGACTGTATAATAAGTTAAATTGTTTGGGAAACAGACTTTTTCCCTTTATGTATTGGTTAACCAAGAAACTTTTAGGATAACATTTGCTTTGTTCAGTTCAGTCGCTCAGTCCTGTCCGACTCTTTGTGACCCCATGAGGCTTCCCTGTCCATCACCAACTTCCAGAGCCTGCTCAAACTCCAGAGCCTGTTGAGTCGGTGATGCCATCCAACCATCTCATTCTCTGTTGTCCCCTTCTCCTCCCGCCTTCAATCTTTCCCAGCATCAGGGTCTTTTCCAGTGAATCAGCTCTTCACATCAGGTGGCCAAAGTATTGGAGCTTCAGCTTCAGCATTACTGCTTCCAATGAATATTCAGGACTGATTTCCTTTAGGATTGACTGGTTTGATCTCCTTGCAGTCCAAGGGACTCTCAAGTCTTTCCTCCAGCACCACAGTTCAAAAGCCTCAATTCTTTGGTGCTCAGCTTTCTTTATGGTCCAACTCTCATATCCATACGTGACTACTGGAAAAACCACAGCTTTGACTACATGGACCTTTGTCGGCAAAGTAATGTCTCTACTTTTTAATATGTTGTCTAGGTTTGTCATAGCTTTTCTTCCAAGGAGCAAGCGTCTTTTAACTTCATGGCTTCAGTGACCATCTGAAGTGATTCTGGAGCCCAAGAAAATGAAGTCTGTCACTGTTTCCATTGTTTCCCCTTCTATTTGCCATGAAGAGACCAGATGCCATGATCTTAAGTTTTTTGAATGTTGAGTTTTAAACCAGCGTTTTCACTCTTCTCTTTCACTTTCATCAAGAGGTTCTTTAGTTCCTTTTTGCTTTCTGCCATAAGGGTGGTGTCATCTGCATATCTGAGGTTATTGATATTTCTTCCAGCAATCTTGATTCCAGCTTGTGTTTCATCCAGCCTGGAATTTCCCATGATGTACTCTGCATGTAAGTTAAATAAGCAGGGTGACAGTATACAGCCTTGACATACTCCTTTCCCAATTTGGAACCAGTCATTGTTCCATGTCCAGTTCTAACTGTTGCTTCTTGACCTGCATACAGATTTCTCAGGAGGCAGGTAAGGTAGTCTGGTATTCCCATCTCTTGAAGAATTTTCCAGTTTGTTGGGATCCACACAGTCAAAGGCTTTGGCATAGTCAATAAAGTAGATGTTTTTCTGGAACTCTTGCTTTTTCTATGATCCAGTGGATGTTGGCAATTGGATCTCTAGTTCCTCTGCCTTTTCTAAATCCAGCTTGAACATCTGAAGTTCTAGGTTCATGTACTGTTGAGGCCTAGCTTGGAGAATTTTGAGCATTACTTTGCTAGTGTGTGCTGCTGCTGCTGCTAAGTCACGTCAGTCGTGTCTGACTCTGTGCGACTCCACAGACGGCAGCCCAATAGGCTCCTCTGTCCCTGGGACTCTCCAGGCAAGAATACAGGAGTGGGTTGCCATTTCCTCCTCCACTGCATGAAAGGGAAAAGTGAAAGTGAAGTCGCTCAGTTGTGTCTGACTCTTAGTGACCCCATGGACTGTAGCCTACCAGGCTCCTCTGTCCATGGGATTCTCCAGGCAAGAGTACTGGAGTGGGTTGCCATTGACTTCTCCATGCTAGCGTGTGAGATGAGTGCAATTGTATGTTGTTCGAACCATCTTTGGCATTGCCTTTCTTCGGGATTGGAAACATTTGCTTTGTGGGTTTAGTGCAAATGACTAAGTTCAGTAAACTAGCTTAATTCTGGTATGGTTTTACAAAATGTTTTATTCAAAGGTCCTGGTGTTCATCTTAAAAGAAGAATGGAATGCCTTTATTTTTTCTGTAATTTGAGTGTTATCATGCCTGAAAAATCCAAACATGAAGCTCTGGTCCCTTTCTCTCTGGCCACATACTCAGCCTTTTAGGACTATTTGCTGTCTGCTTCCAGATTATAAATTCTGGAATAGAATTCATCCTTGTATCCCTCTCAACAGGACACAGAAAGTCATTTGTTCACCACTGAACTCTTAACTCCTACTCAGCCCTGAGGCCACATCATTCCAGTCTGGGGGCTGCTGTAGCCAGCTGGAAAAGCAATTTTGAGTTGAATGCTCAGGTGCTGCAGCAGTAGACTGGCACCCTCCCTGGGGCACCTTCTCCCCTCCCCCTCAGCAGGTGGCCTGGGTGAAGGATAGAGCATTAGCTAGAGTCTTGGCAACAGGACTGCAGTGGATGCTCCACGGTAAGGAACAAAATGGAGAAAAGCCAACATAGGCACTATTGGGGGTGTGTGTGTGTGTATGTGTGTAGTGGGGAGGTCTGGGTTTGGTGCCGTGTGTGAACTATTGTGGGAGAGTGTGTGTGTGTGTAGCAGGGAGGTCTGTAGTTTTGGTGCCCAGTAAGGAACAAAATGGAACACGGGAACTATTGGGGGGAGAGTGTGTGTGTGTGTGTGGTGGGGAGGTCTGTAGCTTTGGTGCCCAGTAGAAGTAGAGCTGGGAAGGGTGGGGGCAGAGGATGCTGGAGGCTGCACAAAGGGCAGTGGGCTATGGTGACTGGGCAAACCCCTGGGTGTAGGAAGCCTGATCTGCTGCCTCTGGGCTACCCTGTGGAGTCACAGCAGGAAGCAGGGTGTGTGGACTGGAAGCTCACGACTGGAGAAAGGCTCAGGGTCCACAATACAGACTGCAGTAATGCCTGACCTCTGAGGAAGGGGCTGTGGAGGAAGGCAGTCACTACATCAAGGGGGGAGCTAGTGCACAGGAAGACTGGATCCTTGGGGCTCAGCACTGAGGATGAAGGGGTAAAAAAAGAATGTGTGGGAGTGAACTGTGGGTGGGGGTAGAGGATGAAGGAAAACCCAACACAGAGACTATCTGATGAAGTGATGTCTCTGTGAGTGTAGCAGGTCCCAGAGGTTTGGGGAGTGCGCTGCACATGGTCACAGGTGACAGGCTGAGGTGTAGGCACTGGGTGAAGTGGGCTTCCCTGCCCTTCCCATTTGTGCCACGTGAGCCTCAATACACTTCCCTTTGAGCCTGTCGGGTTTATGTCTCTTGATGCCAGGTGAGCCCTGAATAGCAGGAAAAGAGAGGTGGATAAGGAGTGATGAGGGAGAGAAGGGCTTGGATAACTCCCACTTGAAGATGTCTGTTTAGCAACCTGGGGATATGTTCACTGCATGGCTTGCTGACCCCAAGGCTTGCCCTCTTCCATGGGCTTGGACATGATCACACAGAGGCACCAACAGGTAGTATGCAAAGAGACAGGGTTTCCTTCCCAAGCACAGCACCCCTCAACAGAAATTCTTGAGATTTTTGTCTTTGCTTAATTTATCCCCACTTCTTATAAACCTATTGACTTTTGGGTTTATTGTCCCTTACAGTTCCTTGCTTCCTATAGGAGGCCCAGAGTACAAGAACCAACTTATACTACTTACCTCATGCAAGCTTTCAGAAGGTGATCTCTTGTGGCGCCCCTGCTCCCTGCAGACATCCTGAATATGTGGGGGGAATTTGGGTCCCATCTTTAGTGCATCTTTGTTTGCCTGGAATCTGAGGCCCTCTGATCAGCTGCTCCGCTGACCTTTCCTTTTCACTCATCTGAGCTTCCAGCATCTCTCAGGTCCAGTTTAAGTGCTACCTACTCCCGGAAGCATGGACCACTGATCTCTGAGCATGCCTCCATGGGCCAGGCTGGAGTGCTACCTTTCACTTCTGACAGCCCCCAAGGTGCCCCTGGCTCCTCAAGAAATGCCCTGAGGGCTGCAAGGCTTTGTCAGCCCTGCACTTACAGTCATGGCAACTGGTTTCTTCTCCTGTTCCTGTGAGGGGCTGATCATAAGGAAAAGAGACTACAAACAGACACGCCCTCCCAGCTCTGCCCTCAACTAAAGACCACATTTCCCAGTGCCCTTTGTAGCTCAGTGTGGGCTTACAACTAGGGTTTAGCCAATAGGGTATGAGTGGAAGTGAAAAGTGCAATTTTTATTTCATGTCCTTAAAAATGAAATTGCTTACCCATGCTCTTTTTGCTTCTCCATGGGAAAAGACAGTGAGCTCAACTATCAGGATGAGAACAACGGCCTAAGGGTCTCTGGGACCATGAGATGAGGATACTGGGTCTCTAGACTGGGCAGACTGTTACATGAAAAATAAACAAAATGGATGTTCAACGTTTGCCTGGAATCTGAGGCCCTCTGATCAGCTGCTCTGCTGATCTTTCCTCCTTTTTATGCATCCATTTTATTTAACACACTCTGACAGGTTATGCTCAAACTCAAACTGGGATCTAGACTTTCACCAACGTGACCTCTGGATCTGAGGCACTTCTACGCAAGAGTTCTGGAAATGAGGACAGATATGTAAGGAAATGGAAGTTGTTTAACACAGTAAATGAGGATATAAACACCTACTCTGGACAAAGTGACATGATCCAAATCTGCAGCAGAGCACCAAGGACTAGAGAGGTCAAACTGATCCACAGCCAAAAGCCAAGCCACCCCTTTCCTCCATGCCCCTGCACTCAGGGAAAGAGCGAGGACTCAGGCCATCTTCCCTAGGGAGTGAGGCTGGCTAGGACGACTGCACCAAATATATTCTGGGAATGAAAGAAGGGTGTGGCAGCTACCTAAGAGGTAGAGGGACTGTGTATGTTGGAAAAAAGGCAGACTGTGCCCTCCCTGCAGCCAGCTAAGACAGGTAACAGTGGGCTAGGAGTGGCGCAGGAGAACCCAGCCCTGGACTGCCCCGGCCCACACAAAGGGAGAGACATTCCTCAGGGAGTCAAAGCTTTTATTACCTGATAATCCCTAGTGTGGTGCCAGAGATACCACTCTGGTCCCTTTACTCCCCATGGTGGGATGTGGGTGGTACGAGAAGGGGTCAAGGGTAGAGAGGGGAGAGATTATTTACAGAGCAGGAGGGGACAGTGGTCTGACTGGGGGCACTGGGACAACCGATTTCCTCAAGAGCTCTAATAACTTTGTGCTTTTTTTTCTCCTTAGTTAATACCTAGCTACCTGGAATGAGTTTTGTGTTTCTTCTTTAGGAAAAGATGTATTGATATAAACCAAAGAACAATCAAGCCCAATTTCCAGGCAGAGGATTTCATGATTTCAATCCAAACATCACACTATTTAATTCCCCAATAAAACATTGGAAAAAGGACTATCAGTGCTAACACATTTACATATAAAATCTCCACCTAATAGGTAATAGAAGCCTATGTACCAATTTCTAAAACAGTTGTAAGATATATACACAATTTAGGGTATATTAACAAAACAGAATATTACAAAATATTAAAGGCAATTCTCCTGTCCACGGGGCCTCATTGCCTCTCACTTGAAGTTGGCATAATCTGAGAACGCGTCAATATATTCCTGCACCACCTTGTAGCAGAACTCATACTGTTCCTGCAGAGTGAAAGTTGGGGGAAAAGGCCAGGGTTACTGAAGAGAGCAATATATCTGCAGCTCCTGACAAACCTGTTCTTTAAAAAATGGAAAATTAATAAGCACTTTTGCATTTCCACCTGAACCCTGATCTGCCTGCCTGCAGAATTCTGACAACATTCTTTTCTGGGCTGAGTGAAGCCACCTTCTCCAGAAAGCAGAGACTGGAGGTGCAGATGGTGGTCCTAGCCCTTCAGAGGTCAGACGTGAGTTCATATCTGAGCACACACTCAGTGCTTACTGGTCATCTAGACTGTCAAGAGAACTGCTGAAAGGGAGCTGAGGAAAGGAGGTAGTCCTGAGTTCTCCCCACCTCAGACCCGTGGAGAAGTGAAGAGCCCTGACAGGCACCCCTTCTAGTCTGCACTGAGGCCACCAGCATCTCTTACTGGTATGGGGCTAGGCTATGCCCCCAATGCTCTCCTGCCTCCCAAAGCTTATTCTGTTTTTCTGAGGCACCTTGAGCAAGAATGAGTCCGTGGTTACACAGCCTTCTCTCTACCAGATAGGCCCCTCAGAACAGCCTCCCCCTGAGCTGGCTCTGGCAGAGAGAAGCTGTGGATGGTGTGTGGTGGCATGGATAAATAGGCAGGGCAGCATACCAGTGTCTGGACCATGTGTGGCCTCTGCAGTCGCAGGCTCTTGACGGTCTGGAAGACATCCAAAATCCCCTCCGCTTTCACCCGTTCCAGGACTGTGCTCAGGGCACAGAAGGTCCCTGTCCGTCCTGCCCCCGCACTGTAACAAAGAGATACACTCATCACACCTGCGTGGTGCAAGGTAGCTAGAGAATCTGGGGTTAGCCAAGAGAGGGTGACCAAGGGAGAGAGGAGCATGGGACACTGTAAAGTGTGGGCAAGGAAGTGTTTTTCGAAGTCAAGGAATCCTTTTGTCAATCCAATGGGCTAAAAGCCATGTTTTCATCTCTATTTCTCATATTGCTAATAAGAATTAGCATCTTTTCATGTTTACTGTCAAATGGTATCAGCTGATATACTTTGCCACTTTTTCTTATAAACGTTTTTTTGAATGATTTATTTTTGTATGTGTAATAAATTAGCACAGTTCAAATTTCAAAAGGTTCAAAACATATCAAGTCTCCTTCCTACACCATTTCTCCATCCTTTCAGTTTCCTCCTGGGAAACAACCAATGTCATCAAGTCCTTGTGTGTCCTTCCAAAGATAATTTATGCATATACCACACATATTTTTTCTGTCTCCCTGTGCTTTCCTCACTAAACAATAAATCTAGAGGACTATTCCAAACCAGTACGTAAACAGATTCTAATTAATTTTCTGAAGCTCTGTAGTATAAGATGTATCAGAGCTTATGGAACCAGTCCCTTATTAATATGTTCAGATTATTTACCGTCTTTAAAAAAAATTTTTTTTTTGGCTGTTCAGTGTGGCATGTGGGATATTAGTTCCCTGACAAGGGAATGAACATGTGTCCCCTGCATTGAAGCATGGAGTCTTAACAACTGGACTAATAGGGAAGTCCCTACCATCTTTTACTATTATAAACAGTGCTTCAATTCTTGTAGTTACAATTTCATTGTGGCCATCTGAAGAACATTTACTGGGTCATTTCTAGAAGTTCCTTTGCTCATTATTCTATCTTCAGAACAAATTTGCAGAAATTTTAAATATATACTTTCTTCCCCTTTAAGAGAGATTCCCTTCTCCCAATTATAAAAGCAATACAAACATATGGTAAAATTTTATTTCTAAAATGCAGTCTCAAACAATGTGCCCCAAACTAAATCCACTCCCTCCCCCATGAGTTCTCATACTATCTTTCTTCTGTCAGTGACACCAGCAACTATAGCCAGCCTAGGACACCCCTCTTTCACAACTATGTCTTATTCATTTTTCTTCAAACTGTTCTCTAAATCGTTGCGCTTTTCTCTTTTCCTGTGTTTCTTAAGGAGGCAGGCCTTCCCATGTTGCCCAGCTGGTCTTCCCTACTGTCGGTCTCCCCTTTGTTCCCCTTCCCCAGCACTATTCCCTGCCCAGCATTTTAGCTTTGGGACTGTTGTTCCCTAGCACTGGAAGTGTCGAGTTCAAACTCCAAGATCTTCTCATCATCTGGGCCTGTCCTAGTCATCAAACTTGATTGCCATGTCTCACCAACATCCCACTCTTGCCTGGCTTTCATCAGAGTCTGACAGAGGCTCCCATCTTGCCCCTCTGCCTGCCTTTTGTGTCTTTTTCCTCTCTTCCGCCTGAGGGCTGGGGTGGGCGTACCTGCAGTGCACGGTGATGGGGTGGTTCCCTGACTGTTGCTGCTGCTTCTGCACGGCTGCAATGATGCTGATCATGCCCTTTCCATCACTGGGGATGCCCACTTCAGGCCAGCCATGGAAGTGGAACTGCCGGATCTGCCGGCTCTTGTTCTCCTTGGGAGGGAGGAAGGAGGATCAGAGAGGTAGGTGCGACCCTGCTTTCCCTATGGGAGGAGCCCACCCACCAGGCATCTTACCCTGGTGTTGGTGACCAGGAGGTCTCTGACGGTATAGCTCTCACATTCTTCCTCCTTCTTCAGCTCCACTGTGATGTCTCCATATGACACCAGTCCATCAGAGGGCCAGTACTGGGCACACTTCTCCTGGGGGACAAATGGGAGAGGTGAGAGGCTCAGAATACCACGTGTGGTAAAAGCAGGGCTGCTCTATGAGCAGACTGCTCCTCTCAATACAGTCCTTTTTACACCAACACGCTTCTTCCCCAAGGTATCAAAAACTCAGCGTCATTCTATTACTTACCATCACTGTAATTAACTTCTGATCCTCAGCAGAACATCCATATTTAACAACTTAAGTCTACCAATCACTTAAGAGATAATCACTTAACCTTTTACTGTTATTTATTTATAGTCTAATTTGCAACACCGACAGATTTATGAAGACTTCTGACCTTCAGCTCATAGCTGCATCTAACGTTTAATGGCAGGGTGGAGGAAGAGGAGGAGTGAATGTCTTTGTTCCGATTTCTTCTCCCCCCGACCCCCTTGGGGTGCTGCCACATTTGTAGTTGCTTATATACGTCAGATTGCTAACCCAGAAAAAAGCACCAGCTATGGCGCTTCAGAGCCCGGTCCACAGTGTGCTTTCATCCCTCTCCTCTCCAGCTCTCTGCAGTGACACCTTACAATCGCTAGCTCTTGTGTTTCCGTTCTTGTTAGCACGAGCTGGTTTACTGCGTTGTCTCTGCTTGCACCTGGCTCAGTTCCTTCTACAGCACCTTGCACACTGCCTGCATCTAGTAGGTTCTCAGTAAGTATCAGGGCTTCCCAGGTGGCGCTAGTGGTAAAGAACACGCCTGCAATGCAGGAGATGTAATGAGACACGGGTTAGATCCCTGGGTTGGGAAGAGGCCTTGGAGGAGGGCTGGCAATCCACTCCAGTATTCTTGCATGGAGACTCCTATGGACAGAGGAGCCTAGGGGGCTACAGACCATAGAGTTGAAAAGAGCTGGACATGACTGAAGTAACTTAGTATGTAAGCAGTAATTATCTGGTAAATGACTTTTAATGTCTATAGAACAAGCCAGGGTATAAATACATAAACAAAAATAACAGTTATGCTGTCCTTTTTTTAGAGCATTTTAGGGGATATCCTAGATCCTTCACTGTTGACAATTTAAAGATACTCAGCCATAAATATACTCTATGCTTTATGTTCACTAGGAAAGATCTGGGAAAATTAATACAAAAATAAAAATCACCAATAGTTTCTCAGTCCAAATAAAATCAATATTAAAAGTCCAATTTAATGACTTTAAAAAATATTTATTTGGCTGCACTGGGTCTTAGTTGCGGCACAAGAGATCTTTATTTGCAGCATGTGGGATCCAGTTCCCTGACCAGGCCCCCTGCATTGGGAGCTCAGAGTCTTAGCCACTGGACCACCAGGGAAGTCCCTTAATGACTTGCTTTTCATATGTGTGATCATTCATTACCCCCTTTATACATGACCCTTAGCTCATTTTAAAACACAGGATTATTAAAGTGGTGGATCAAGGAAATGCCATAGAGCAGTGCTTTTCAATATGTGACTAGGAGCCCTGGGGATACCCTGAGAGTCAGAGCTCTGGACCCTCTCTTCAACAGAACAGTTTTAGAAAAGTCAAACCTAATTTAAGTTTTTGAAAAACCAAAACCCTTAATTAAGGCTCACCTTAAATGAGACTATGCTGGTTTTCAGGGATTCATGGGCAGAATGAGTTTTGCTATCACAGTTCCTTCCCAACACTACCTTTATACAGTTTATCAGTCAGAACTAAAGACTGGGCTTTAAAACCATTAGAAACACTAAGATACAAAGGGCTTGACAGCAACAGACTATAGGAGCCAGAATCACACTATGACAAGAAGAAATTATTAAGGTTCCATACTTAACAGCCTTCAGATATTTTAGATCTTCTTAGTTTAGGCAAAGAGGCGTAACAGAGAGGAAAAGGAGCAGCCTGGAAGGAGGACTCCCAGGGATGTACCACTGAACCATCAAGAGTCCCCTCTTCAGGGAGTTCCTTGGTAGTCCAGCAGATAGAATTCCATGCTCCCATTGCAGGGGTCACAGGTTTGATCCTTGGTTGGGGAACTAAGATTCTGCTAGCTTTGTGGCATGGCCAAAAAAAAAAAAAAAATAAGAGGCCCCTCTTCAAACTATGGACAAAGAGTTGGTCAACAGTGAAAGCATGTAGCCAGAGCAGGCTGACTAATGGGGACAATCTGCCATGATTATCTGTGACAGGCTCGAAAAATCAGATTAGTGCTATTGTAGGGTGAATGTCAAGGTGACACAGCTACTCCAGGGAAGCAGGTATGGTGTGCTGAGAAAAAACAAGCACACTTCTGGGGATAGGATTTAAGGAATGATATGAGATAAAGAGAAGGCACATAAGGTGATTTTAGATGTTGGACCAATGGCAGGAAATGATCCTACTCAGCCAGGTGAAGGCTTACTGAATTTAGCTTCTGTGTGGGCTCCACAACAGAAACAGAAGAATCAGGTGGGGCTTAAATGGGACTTGACTCCCATGGTGCCGCTCAAGGGTGTGGGGAGACGTATGGCAAAAAGAGCTGTAAGAGAATCCAGAGCAGGGGCCAGCAGTGCCAGTACCCACTGTTTCCCAAGGCAAAATGCCTTGGTGTCCTGCTGAGAATGGAGACATGAGAGCCGAGTTGGGGAAAGCAAGGCTGACAAATATGGGACCCTGCTCTCAAGGAGTAGAGGCTAAGACTCATCTCAGAACCCAAGCTCCACTTTGCATGTGAGGGCCAAAGGGGATGAGGGAAAATGGCAACTAGGAGACCTAAAAGAAGCAATAGAAACAGAGAGGAAGAAGGACCCAATTCAAGTCTTGGCGTGGATACCTCAGGAAAAGTTTTTAAATTTTGTATGCATGGGTCGATTTTCCCTCAAGATAAGGAAGCTCAAAGAGGATTTTTAAACAAGGAATGATATATTTAATTTATATTTTCAAAAACATGCTGGCCTCCATGTGGAAAAGTGACTAAAAGGGGATGGGAATGGGAGTAGGTGGACTAGCTGCCAGGCTACTTGAGTGATGGAGGAGAGAGATGATTGTCTATATTGGGGTGACAGGAGTTACACTGAAGAGAAGTGAATATAATACTCAGCCTATGTCAAGACTCAGTGACAGACTGGTTGTGAAGAGTAAGAAAAGGATAGGAATAAAGGTAACTCCTAGACTTCTGATATGAGCATCTGGGTGAAACGTGGTACAGTGTACTGAGATGGGTAAGGATGGAATGAACCAGTATGAAGGAAAGGAGGAAACCAAATTTTATTTGGGGCATATGAAGTTTGAGATTCTTAACAGACACCCATGAGAAGATATTACATAGCTATGTGGTCAACAACTGGAAATGCTGGTGGTTTATTTGCTAAGTCATGTCCAACTCTTACAACCCCATGGACTATAGCCCACCAGGCTGCTCTGTCCATAGGATTTTTCTAGGCAAGAGTACTAGAGTGGGTTGCCATTTCCTTCTCCAGGGGATCTTTCCAATCAAGGGATCGAATCCAAACAACTGGGAAGGTGGGGGGGTAATTAGGCTAGAGACATAGATGTGAGAGTTCCTGGCATATAGATAGTATTTAAAGCCACAGAACTGGATGAGATCCCCAAGGAAGTGAGTCAAAAGGGAACAAAAGTGGGTTAAGGCCTCAGTGTTGGACACTCCAATAATTAGAGGTCATTCAGAGGAGGAGGAAGTCACAGAAGAATAGCAAAGGAGCTTCCAGGCCAGTGAGTACAGGAATGACATCATGGAAGTCAAGGGAAAAAAGTGTTCTGAGGAGGGAGTGTGTGTTGGCGTACAAAGGAACTGCTACAAAGGAACCAGAAAGATAAGAAAAGAGAAGTAACTTTTGGATTGTCAAGATGGCAGTCACTGGTGACCTTGACTGAAGTAGTTCCCAGAGGACTCAAGCCTAGAAGGATGAGGAAGCTGAGAAGCTGAAAGACAAAGGTAGATGGATCACCCACATACAAACATTGGCCTCCAAGAACAGAGACAGGAATAGGAACCAAAAAAGGGGCAGCAAGCCAGGTGTTGGAATCATCACTGGATGACAGATTAGAAATGAGGAGTAGGTGTTCAAGTCTAGTAGATGAATGCTTGGAAACTTGCAAACAATGTAATCTAAAATTTACATTGTCAGGTTATGGACTCTAGGTATTGGAATCCCCAAAGAAGTGGAAACAGAGAAGTTTTTCAGTCTTTTCTCCTGCTGTCTTTGTTTACCTTCCTTCCACTATATAGCACTAAGTCTCTTGCTATGGTCTAGGGCTGACAACAGTGATGGGGATACAGAGCTCTGTGGGCTGGGGTCTGATGCCATCGTGTTTTATTGTCTCTCTGGAGAAGTAGAATGTGTCCTTGGGCTGAGTTGACCCCATGCAGAAACTGCTAGGACTGCTCTGCTCACTCTGATCATGGTCCAAGCTGCAGCTGATGAGGGAACTCAGGCCTTACCAAACATCTTGGTGGACCATTATAGTTAAAATGATGGAGAAAAATAAAACAGGGAGAAGAGAATTTTTGGTTTTAATTCCTTTGGAATTTTAATATATACAGAATTTACATTTTTGGATCAGATGTTTTCTCTGGGAATTTAAACTGGGGGTGGGGAGTGGTCTTAAAGGAGACACTCTTCACTGTCTCATTTAGACTTATTGTGTTAATATCTCTTGAGAGCTACACCTGACAAGACGAATGGGAAGTGGAACATAAAGTAAAATTTTCTTAGAGGCCAATGAGGCTGGTAAAGAATGTTACTATAACCTGTACTGATCCATTTCAGAAGCTTCTGTTTCACTGGCCCTAAGACAGAGCATAAGGCACAGTGCTAGTAGGCAGAGGGGAATGGGCCGCACCACCTGAGACCAGTGTGTGCATGTCCCCTCTCTCCCCACCTCTACCCGTAAGAAATGTTTCCTGCCTCTCTGCCCTGTACTCTTACTAGGTCTGATGTTGGGGGCCGGCGTGAGGCACTCTGCCCATGGCAAAGGTCATGAGGAAGGAGGCTCGACATACGCAAAGGCGGGATCAAGCCTCAGGAGTCCCCCTGGAAATCCTCGAGCATCTACCCCCATAACCAGAGCCTGCCTACTTTACTACTTTGTGCTCTTACCTACACCTCTGACTTTACGGGGGGCTGTCCCCCACCACCTCTTTCGGAGAAGGAGTTAACCTAGAGCTCCAGTTAATAATAATTCCTGGGTGTGATAGGAATGTTTCAACCTACAAACTCCTCTGAAGGTTCTCTAGCCTACCTGACAGGCTTGTCCGGCCACATGTGATTGCTCACAGCCTCCCAACTGTGAGAGGCACGAGATGCTTTAAACCTTCTAAAAACAGGTTCTTTAGAAAAGTTAGAAAATTATTAGTATAAGTATAATGGGCTGATTAGAAATTGTATTGGTGAAGGGTTTTTCATTTGTTGAGCCAATGTTTACTGCTAAGTCTCCACATCCCCTGCCCTTATACACATTAATGAATATATAGAAGAAATAAGTATTAACCTTTGATATTAATCACGTTAGACCTTAGGCTAAGTAAATTCTTTCCTTAACTAAAACCCACTACACCCTCTCCCTATAGGAGTGTAACTTTATTTGGGTGGCGTCTGTTTTAAGAATAATCACCCCTGGAGAAATAAGTGTCCTGGTTGACTGACCGCTGTCACAAGGAGAGGGTCGTAAATTGTCAGCAGGCCCCCGGCCAGAAGATGATGTAACACCCCTAAGACCTCTGTATATATTTGTATGAAGCACCTGACTTGGATAAAAGTCAGGACTGCTGACCCTGCGTGACTTTTGCATAAAGTCACTTTTGCATACATCTCAGTGTATAAAAGTAGACCATGGAAAATAAACAATTGGGATCAGTTCCTCGAAAGACTGGTCTCCCCATGTCTCTCTCTCTCTCACTCTGGTTGAGTCTCCATCTGGAGCGCGGAACCCACCATGCTTACTAATTATGCCTGGGCTTCTAAGATCCAACCGGGGAGGCCTCAGTGTCTCCTCTCCTTCGGGAGAACGGAAGGATGCCTGTGGCCTACGTAAGTGGTGCAAATTTCTTGTCTTGAAGTTTTATTGGTCCCCCGCGTAAACCAAGCTACTCAGCCTCTTTTCTCCACTGAATTTTCCTACTGAGCTATCCTTATTCTATTACTCTTTATATCCTTAATTAACATTTAATTAAGCAGTTGTTCCCTGACCCTCGCCTATGCCATCTCTGCTTCGAATACCCTGGATCAGCTGGGGCTGGACCCCGGCAGTCTGCTTCAAGGATGGAAAAGCCTGAAAAATCTGACTAGACAGAGTCTGAGGTATTCATTGGGCCACTTTTTATTACGGGGCAGTGGACAGAGAATGTGCTTGTCACTCCAGCATTTTCTGCCTACTCTTTGCATCTGACTGCTGCAGATCCAGGGGGCAGAAGTGTGGATGGAACCGCATGTAGGTCCCTATTTGCATGTTCCATCACAGCTTATCAGAGAGGGTCAGGATACTGCACCTCATTCCTGACAATAAAGGAGCTCATCCCCCAACTGGCCTTTATTACGCAGGTGTACACTTCCCCCAAATTTCTCACCTCATCAGTATTGTTATTAATGATAGAGGAAGATCAAAGATCTATTATGTATGTCTGTTGATTAGGTACATGATACAAATCCAGGAAGAGAAATCTTTCAAATTTAAATGATTAAATTTGAAGAAAATCTTGACAAATCAGAACATCAGGTAAGCATATACAAAGCCTGTATCAAGGTTAAAATAAACAAACTGTCCAAGTACAGAATGGGAATGATGTGGTTTGGAACAATTAACATAAAAAATGTGTTTAAATCCCCGCTCCCCAGGCCCAGTTCAGTCCAGCAGCATCCCTGTGGCAGCGACCTCTCTGCTTTTGGCTTGCTCATTTCTAATGTGTCCTTCTAACTGCAGTCAGAGAGATTCTAAAAAACTTACAAATCTGAGACTGTCAAGGGTTCTTAAACTGCTTTACAAAATTCAAACCCTTCACTCTGGCTTAGAAGGACCTTCTCCCCAGGGCCCTTGCTGGCCTCTTCTGCTTGTTCTCTCGATTCTGCCCACTGCTAAGGCATCATGAAGCAACCATTTACTGCACTGTCATCCACAGCAGAGAGAGTGTGAACATAATAAGCACTATCTGAACAAAGACTGGGCCACTCTGTAATACTGGGAGAGGTGGGGTGGGAAGTGGACAGAGAAAGAGCGACCCCTGAGATTGTACGTACTCAGCAGAGGCTTCAAGGTTCTGACTCAGGAATGATGTTTGAGATTTCCTACACTGAATGTGAGCTGGCCTAGGGGCCTCTAAGGTCCCTTCATATTCTGAGTTCACTGACAAGTCTAATTTTTAATTGACTCAGGGCTTTTAAAAAAAGATTTCCTTGTTATTCACTGTTAACTTGTAAGTTTCTTGCTTCTGGAAAAAGAAAAAAAGCATGTGGTATATAAACAGGTCTATAAACAGGTCAGCAAATGTGCTATGGAACTAGCTATTGGATATATATGAAGAAACCATAATATTATTCTCTGTCATCCAATTAAAAAATAAGTTTCTTGTTTTTATTTCTCAAATTCTATTGTTTTCTTTTGGGCAGTCAGCAAAGAGGTGACCCATCTTCCCATCAGTCTTCTGGTTAATTTCTCTGGCTTGGAAGGCTCCTTAAGGGACTTCACACAAGCTCCAATGGAGCTGCAGTCTGACTCTGTATCCCTCATCTTGCTAGCTCTGCTCTGCCCATGGGGGTGGGATGTAGCGGGTACAAAGCTAGGCTTGAGGAGACTGTATTTAGAAGAGAAGTGAAAGGTTTGGGAATCGAATGGAAACTGAGACCAGTCCTGAGAGGAGCTGACTGTTCAGATACCAAGAGGCTGGGCAATGGCTATTTTATTAAATCAAAGAAAAAACCTCTTAGCTTCCCCCCCTCTCCCTGCCTTGTTGCTTGTCTCCCATAGCCCAGGATCTTTTGAACTCACCTGGCCTCTCTCCTCCAGTTCTGTTAGCATCACGATAGAGCAAGATTTCCACTCCCAAATCATTCGCCAGAAGTCCTCAATTGTGTGGAACAGAGGGCCCTGGCTGGCGATATAGGAGTCCTTCTGCCGGTACCCCTATGAAGGCCAGGTCAATGTGAGATGAGATGTGAGTAAGATGGTTTGATCATGGAGGGGCTAGTAGAGAAGACAGGCCACTGGGCTGGGGAGGGGGCTGCCTAGAGGCAAACAAATCCCAGGCAGAGCTCCTCTTTGGCCAAGGACCAAATTCTGGATGGCACACTGGTTTCCTTGTATGAGGGTGAGGGAAGTGGGGCTGGGGCTATGATGAGCACGAATGGGAAGGCCCAGAGGTTAGTGTTTTTAGCCTTTGGTCTGTGCTGTGAACTTTTCCTTCCAGCTCTTACATTGGTGTTTACCCTCTGTTACCCCACCTTCTACTCTTGGGGTTTCTGACAGACTTAGTGCACAGGAAGGGTATCAGTTCTGCATTTGATGACTGACTCAAAGACCATCCTTTTAAGCAGTGGGAGGGCAGCACTGCAAGGGCCAGATCAATCTCCATGAAGTGTTGGGAGCTCAGGGGACACTGCCACAACTTACATCAATGAAGGATGCGTTCACATAGTCTGTGTTCTCCTCACCCCTCTTAACTGGAATGATCACTCTGTTGAATTCATCTGCAAGAAGGACAGCAGCTTGTGGCTCCCCAGCATCACCTGTCCTCTCCTCCCTCTCTTTTCATCTATCCCCGCCTCTTCTCAGGCTCTGGGCAGATGTAATTCCAGCTGGGTAACAACATGCCTATTCCTAGCCCAGGAGGCAGAAAACTTTGGCCTTCCCGCTCTTTGCAAAAGCCACTGAAGAACTGGGAGTAATAAGAGACAATGTCATAATTCTTGTCTCGAAGCTGATCATTAACTAGTACAGAAGAAGGCTGAAGGGTTAAGGGAAAGGGGGATGGGCATTAGGGCTTTGGGGTCGGGAGAGGGCTCTTACATGGAATGATCTGTAAAACCCTATTCTTCTTCATGTTGGCTGGAAGGTTTCCGGTCCGCATCTTGTCATTCTGGATTTTGATCGATGTTAATTTCTGAATTGGGAAGGGGAAGGGAAACATTACTGGTTTCAGTAACTGAACTTGACAAGATTATGTCTGTCACTGGACCTGCATCCAGGCCACACTGGTTGCACACTCTTCTTCTCATCAGAGCCCTGACCTCCATTTCCACATGCTCTTATCAGACCATTGTTTTTTCAACTTTAAGATCAGTAAACAAGACAAGAACGTCTGGGAAACACTGCTTTCCTGGGCCCTGTGGACCACTGTGTTATTTCCTTGGACTGGCACTTTATGATCCTGGAGCAAGGAATCTAGTGTGCCCTTCCTCCCTCCCTCCCTGCTGTTCTATTCCCAGAGGCTGTCTTACCTTCTTTAGAAAAACCTTATTAAGATGGATATCTTCCCTTCTCCTGATTTCAAGGTTTCTTCCTGATCTTTGCTACTCAAAGTGTATCCTATAAACCAGAAGCATCAGCCTCATCTTGTCAAATATGCAGAATCTCAGGCCCCAACTCAGAGTTGCTGAATCAGAGCCCTGAGGTAACCTCTTAGTTTCAGGAGTGCTTATGGAAAGTGGTCCTCCCTGTCCCAACCCAGAAATCTCTTGCTTCTGGGAGCGCTTTTATTGCTGAGAGTGTGACACACCCCATAAGTGTGTTTAGAACCACTGTCTATCTGAATATGGCAGGGTCAGCAACCTATGGTCTATGAGCCAAGCTAGTCTACTGATTGTAAATGAGGTTTTATGGAAACACTGCCATGTTCATTTGTTTACATGGTATCTATGGCTGCTTTTGTGTTAAAACATTGCAATGTTAAGTAGTTGTGAATAGACCATATGGCCTGCAAAGCCAAAAATATTTATTCTACAGAAGAAGTTTATTCCTGCTGTACATTGTGATCACCTGGGAGGGGCAGCTGAGGGACTTAAAAAAAAAGCCACTGCCTGTTTTTGTTTATTCACCCACTCCCTAAATGCAACCCAAGTGATTTCTAACATGCAGGATTGAGAATGACTAGGGTATGAGTCCAGTACTTTTGCCTAGAAAATCCCATGGATGGAGGAGCCTGGTAGGCTGCAGTTCATGGGGTCGCTAGAGTCAGACACGACCGAGCGACTTCACTTTCACTTTTCACTTTCATGCATTGGAGAAGAAAATGGCAACCCACTCCCGTGTTCTTGCCTGGAGAATCCCAGGGATGGGGAAACCTGGTGGGCTGCCATCTATGGGGTCGCAGAGTCGGACACGACTGATGCGACTTAGCAGCAGCAGCAGCAGCAGGGTATGAGTAACGGGCCACAGACACACCTCCCTAACTATCCACATGCCTTGAAAGAGGATTTACCATTTGTTGGTAAACTCAAAAGCAGTCAAACATTCTGTATGCCGCAAGTCACACAGATCCTTCTTTCTGAAAGAGACAGTTCAGCTCCAACTCACCTTAAACTCCTCCTCTAGTCCATTGTTGCTGGTCCCTGGGACTTTGTTATAAATTTTCTGCAGATGTGTTTCTAGAGAGGTGACTTCCAGTTCTGTATCCCCATATAGATAATGCTCCAGAAGGGCTTGGTATATGAAGACGTATTGCATCTGAAATATGGATGATGCAGAGTTCCCAGTTACACACTGGTGGTGCCGGAGCACTCTCTCCCACACTCCTGTTTCACTTCAGTCCACTTCTTTGATCCGAGCACATATAAAATGATTTGCTCTTGTCCAAATTCAAGGAGGCAGGACTCAAAATGCCTGAGTCCTTCTAGGGGTGCTTAAACTTGGGAGGGAGAGTCCTACTCTGATACTCTCCTGGAGAGAAGGACAGATCCAATCCATTCATTCATCCATATCCAGAGCATAGATGGATAGACTGAGGGGCTGTCAAACCCCAGTGACACAGAAAGCCCATGCCAGCCCTCTTCCCAGTGCTGTGCCCTCTGCACCCCATTCCCTAACCACAGAGTTGGTCACACTGCTGCTCCTGGACCTGGCTGAGCTGTGTCACCACTCTGGGGCAATGGCTCTTCCCTCAAGACCTGCTCCATATCCTTAGGGCCTAGTGCAAATGACATCTGCCCACCTTCCTGACTCCCCAAGGGCACACCCTTCTCTGTGCTCCATATTCTTTTACTACATAATTTATAAGGCCCTTTGTCACACTGTATGATGATCATTTACAATAACCTGGGAGACTCAGTAATCTACGAGGTGGGTAGATGTTTTGGTCCTAATATGCCCCCCACCTTTGTTTCACACACAAACCACTCACGTCTGTTTGCACCATCTGGCAGCGCTGTGCCCGGATCCGGCTCACAAAGCCATAAACATCCACTTTCCGTTCTGTATGCATCATATCCAGCATGGCATCAATGACGACAAAGGTACCTGTACGTCCTACACCCGCACTGTGGCCAGAGAGGAGTATTACTGGGATGGCTAGCATGCCTTGGGGGAACACAAACGGAGGGGGAAGCACAGGGTAGAGCTCTTTCTTCAAGCCTTTACATTCTAATTCTGTATGGAGCAGAGCTGGGACTCTCATGGAACCAACAACCCCACTGTATTGTGAACTCCTTACCTCGAGTTATCAGGACCAGGGACACTTAGAATGGTCTGCAGAGTCCACGTACACAAGGCAGCACTCAACTTAGCTTTCTGGCTTCACAGCAGTGGTCCCCTCACCCCCAATCTTGGAGGACTGCCCTTCCCTCTTTCTTCAAGTGCTTTCCACCTAGCACCAAAACTTGAAGAGTCTCTCTGGCTGCTGCTCTGGGGCCTAGGTAATTCATCTGCTCTGTGCCAGCCTCCTTGGCCAGGGCTCCTATGCCTGCCCTGCTCTCAGTGTGAGAACAGAATGTGGTATGAGTGGGGAGCCAAGGGTCAGGCCACACTGACCTGCAGTGTACCACGATGGCCCCTGCATACTGAGGGTTACAGGCCTTCACCTTCTTAAGGAACTTGAGCATGCCAATCGGTGTGAAAGGCACCCCAAAATCTGGCCAGCTGGTAAAGTGGAACTGAGTGATGAGGCGCTGTGGCTTTCTGTTGGTCACGTCGCCCACCTGTGAATTGAAGAGATCTTGCATGTTGGCCCTGATACCCTGGGGTAGGGCAGCACCAGGGGAAGGAGGGTGAGACTGAAGGGGCTAGGGCCAGCTGTAGCTGTCACTGACAATGGGGAGGTGAAGAGTAATAAACTTCTCAAGAAAACAATTATCCTCCAATCAAAAATATATAAATTTTTAAAAAAATTAGAAAGAAAAGTTTTAACCATGGACAGAGAACCTTCCCAGGAACCCCATGGGGTAGTCAAGGCTGTTACTATTATTTGTTTCTACATACATGGAATGTGAAACTCAAAAAAGTTAAATGACCTGGTTATGGTCCCAGGATTAGTAAAAGGCAAGGTCAGAACTAAAGTGCAGGTCTCCTAATTCCTGGTAAGCTCTCTTTTCACAGCAGCACACTGCCCTCAGCTGAAGGCAATCTTTGCTCAAGCCTCCAGGGTCACTCTGAAGGGTCAGGAGCAAGGCCCACATCCTTGATGTCAGGAGTCTTTGGGGTAAGAAAGGAGATGAGTCAAGTACCCAGAAGATTACACTACCTCCTGACACACCCAGTTGATACCTAAGATGACCAAACTCCACCTGAGTAATACTTTTTCTCCCAGTCATGAAAATGTTCCTCCCTTGGCTTTGACCAAAACGGGAGGGGGGGGGGGGATAAATCCTGAGAGCCTTGATCTCTGATTTCAGAGTCCAAACATACTGCATGCTCAGTGACTCCTGACCACCCTGAGTAAGAGGGGGATGACCCAGCCTGTTCTGCCCTCTTAATGGTCAGCAGATCCTAAATGAGAACCAAGAAAAGAGGCAGCAGACAGTACCTGTTGAATGCAGAACTTCCGCACTGTGTAGTCCACCAGCACGGTCACATCCTCTACTGACACACGGATATTCCCGTAAGTCCAGCAGCCTTGGTCTGGCCAGTACTGGGCACACTTACACTGGAAAGGAACAGACATGCATCCCCCTGACTTCAGGCCTCCCACCCCTAGCAGATGCAAAGGGCCCTAAAGGAAAGGACCACAAAAGCCCAGACTGAAATCTTCAGAAAGCCTTCTGGCCTCTTCTCTCACCTCTGTCAGCTGCAGACTTTAACTGTTTCCCTTTTTTTCTTTGGCTGTGCCATGCAGCTTGCAGGATATCAGCTCCCCGACCAGGGACTGAACATAGACCACAGCAGTGAAAGCCCGGAATCCTAATCACTATGCTGGCAAGAAACTCCCTGTTCTTTTTTTAAGTTCTTCAGTTTCCATCCCATTTAGCACAATCTCTTAACTTACACATAGCCCCAGCCATATATTTCCTCATTCTTTCCCAACTCTAGTGTCTCAATTCAGGGCAAATCAGAAGCCATTTTATGTATAAAATCTGGACTTCCACAATATTCCAGGTCATGCTCTAAGGGCAAGTCCACTGATCCCCTGGAAAAAACAAGCTGCTATGAGGAAGTCACTAGGATGGATTGATACAGACTGTAAACTTGCCATGAGAGGCCCAAGGCCTTCTCTAGGGATTAGGCCTTGAACAGCTCCCAAGAGCCACAGGTAGGGACGCAGGAAACAAACTTAAAGTCCAGCTCTAAAGCTAACCCTCCTAAGCTGATCAACACACCCAACAGCCCAGCGTGGGTATTAAGTTGACTCTGGTGCCATCCTGGAGAGAGACAGTCATGAATTGGGATTCCTCTCTGGGGCCTGATCCAGGACTCAGGATTGGTGCTGGCTGTGGTCCAGTGATGGAGCTGACTAGGCATGGACTTAGCAGTCACAGAAAGAAAAGGGCCAGTCAGAAGCTTTGCCTGAAGGATGAGGTCGGGGGTTCACATTTCCTTGGGCCCAAACAGCTCCCTCTGCTGACTAGGGAGGAGGGACAGAAAGAAAACAAAAGCAAGAAACCCAGGGGAGTGAGGGACAAGAGAAGCCAGGGGAGAAAAGCCTCACTGAGGCTTTTCCTTGGCTAATGGTCCAAGTCTTTCTTCTAAGATGTTTTGGATTTAAGGTGAGTTATTTGGTTACCAAACACAGGCCGTGCCCTAGGAATATCCCTCAGATCATCGAAGGCTTCCAGGCCACAGAAAAATGTAGTGGGCACCCTGGCCTGGATTCTGTCTGGATGAATGACTGGCACAGAAGCCAAAAAAGGTGGACACCCTAGGCTCAAACACAGAACACCAAAAAAGCAGTCCCTCTGTTCATCATGCCTGTATCAGAGGCCATTCTATCTAATTTCTCCACTCACCTCCTTTCTCTCCTTCAGATTGGTCACCATGACAATAGTGGCTGTGTTTTGTTCCCAGATCATCCTCCAGAAATCATTCACCGTTTCTTCCTTTGGTCCTACAATAACCAACAGCAAAGATGAGAACACACAGCAAGAGGAAGAAGGATGCTGGGAAATTAGGAACATTCATTCCTGATTTTTGGAAGCCTGTGCCCACATGTCCCCAGTTAATTATAGAATCCATCTACCCATCCACCCACCTACTAACTGAACATTTCCACCATGTATGTGTCAGGCACTTCAATAGGAAGTAAAGTGAGGGTGTGAAGTTGTCAAAATAAAAAGAGACCCGTACAATGTTTCTCAAGGATACTACAGTTGAGGATCAGGAATCATGACTCCTACTGAATACCAGTGTTAAGGGCGAGATAGTGAGCTATGTGCTTTATATCTCATTTACTCTTCTTACCATGCTGTGAGGTGGGTATCGTTAGTGAAACAGGTTGGGTAAATTGCTTAGGCTGAAATTTAAAATTTACTTCCTATACAGCCTTTTCCAGAAAGCCACTAAAAGGGCATAAATAAAGAAAAAAGTGGGATCTAATATAGGACAGAGACTAACAGAATCCCCAGGGTATTGGAAAAGGGAAAGCTCAGGATAATTACTCTGCTAGAGGCTAAAGGGCAATCAACCCAGAATGGAATGAAAGAAGGTTCTAGAAGGATCCCAAGAGAAAAACTTAAAAAAATTAAACCTCATGTATCTGAGGGTACCAAGAGAAAAATATGTATTTCCAGCAAAGAGTTTGGAGGGGAAAAAAAAAATCAGTGCTAGGTATATACAAAATTAAGTGAATAAGGAAAAAAGGTAATTATTAACACTTGGGAAAGAAGAAAACCAAAAACTGTATCCAATAAAAAAAAAAAATCATATACTACTATGTGCTTTAGCTGTGAATAACACTGGCCTAGTAATAAGAATGTAAATAACAAGTATTATCTTCACTCCAAATTATGATTTAACTCCACTGGGAGAATAGGGAAAAGGGACATGTCTGAGTGTGATGTAGTTTGTAAGATTTAATAAGTTATGTAGTAATACAATAGGGCTTCCCAGGTGGCGCTAGTGGTAAAAGAACCCGCCTGGCAATGCAGGAGACATAAGAGAGTCCAATCCCTGGGTGGGGAAGATCCCCTGGAGGAGGACACAGCAACTCACTCCAGGATTTTTGCCTGGAGAATCCCATGGACAGAGGAGCCTAGGGGTACAGTCTATGGTGTCGCAAAGAGTCAGATATGACTGAGCTATTCAACAGCAGCAGCAGCATGCATTAGTATAAGAGGTCAACAGATAAAAATGGCTGAATTAGACTAAAAAGGTGAAGACAAAATTTTGAGGGGAGAACTTGTTTCTATAGATCTTGTAATACCTTTTTTGACTTTCTTCAAGAAATTTTGTACTCCCTTTGGTAAAAAGAAAAATATTAAGACGAGAAACAAATCATGTCAGAAGTGGACACATGCCAGAAAGATGTACAGAGGGAAACTGTTTCACTGCCTGGTAAGGTTAGGAAAAATCTCCTGAAGGAGGTGACATCTTAGCCATGTGTTAGGACAGATAAAGCAGACGTGAATTTAGAAAGGAGGCGTAGGGAGAAGAGGCACTCCAGGCAGAGGGGCCGGGGGCTAACAGTGTGAGACTCACATGGGCTGAAGGTGAGCTCACTGTGTTGGCGGTGTGGAGGAGAGAAGATGAAGCTAGGAAGATAGGTGAGGTACCAGAATCTAAAGAGCTGGAGGCCAGCTCTTTACAAAGGCTTGTTTTACAGATAATGAAAAATCATTATAGGATGTTCATGCGAGTCTGACAGAAGTTTTACATTAAGAAAGGTCATTCTGGTGGAAGAAATGCAAGGAACAAAGCTAGGGCCTACAGGGATCAATCAGTGAGCTACTGCAACAGAACGAGAAGAGCTGAGAGCAAGGGCGCGTGTCAGAGAAGGCCGATTTTGGAGCTAGAAACCGGAGGACTAATCGTATTTAAAGCGAGGGACAGGTAGGACATTTGAATGATCCTATATTAAGCTTGGTGCTTAGGTCTCCAAAGAAGTTATGAGAAAAAGCAGCTCTGGGCTGAGGAAGTCACATTTCAGCTTCTGATGTTGAATCTAAAGAGTTTGTGAGAGTATTCAAGTGGAGGGGCACAAAGTTAGTTTGAAAATGTGGCTCCAGAGCTCAAGAGAGGCAGCAGCCAGTCAAACAGAGGTGGGTATTACATGAAGTCTCTCAAAGAGGGGGTGGGAGTAGGGAGTAAAGAAGGGGTAAAGAATTCTGTGTAAACACAGAATGCTGGGGATCTTTGAGCATTATTCAAGTTCAGACAGAACAAAAAGCCGAGGAGGCAGAAGAATAGACAGAAATGTGCCACGAAAAGACAAGAATGGAATTTTAAAGTAGCCGCCATCTACAATTTTCAAGAGAAACTGTATTTAAGATGCAGAAAGAAGAATAACAGCTAGAGAGAGAATACTTAGAAAAGTGAGAAAAATCAAGAGAACAGAATGTCTGGAAATAACAGAGAGTTTCAAGGAGAGTGAAGTTCTGTGAAGTTCAAGAGGGAGTCTGAGAAAAGGCCCACTAGGAAATCAAAGGTGACTTTAAGAAATATTTTAGCATCAAAAAGGCACCATGACAAACAGCGGAAGAGACTGTATGTGGTTGTTGGTGCCAAAATCACTGAGTAGGTGGTAGATGAGCTGGGCCTTGGAGAGTGGCCCTGAATCGACAGATGGCTATAGAGGGAGGGTAGTGGGGCTTGGTTAGGCAAGGGCCAGGCCCTGGTGGAAGATGCAAGAGCAAGGAGGATATAAGGCTTTTCCTGACCACTCTACTTTATTTTACCTCTATCCCTATTTTATCATGCTCACAGTACTGTCCAACAGAATTTTAGGCGATGATGGAAATGTTTCATATCTGCGCTAATACGGTAGTCTCTAGTCACTGTGACTAGTGTGACTGAGGAACTGAATTTAAAATTTTATTTAATTTTAATTATTTTATTTTGGCTGTACCACATGGTTTGCAGGATCATAGTTCCCTGACCAGGGATTGAACCCTTGTCCTTAGTGGTGAAAGTACAGAGTCCTAACCCACTAGACTGCCAGGGAACTCCCTAAAATCTTATTTTAAATAGCCACTTGTGGCTAGTAACTACTGTATTGAACAGAATAGCCACTTACCAAAGTTTCTGTTTATTTTGCTATAAATTATCCTCTAGTGGTAAAGAACCCGCCTCCCAATGCAGGAGACTTAAGAGATGTGGGTTCGATCCCTGGGTCAGGAAGATCCCCTGGAGTAGGAAGTGGCAACCCATTCCAGAATTCCTGCCTGGAGAATTCCATGGACAGAGGAGCCTAGGGGGCTACAGTCTACAGGGTGGCACAGAGTAGGACACGACTGAAGCGACTTAGCACAGCACGGCATCCTTTACCAACTAAAGGCTCCTTAAAGGCAGAGACCATACTCTATTTTATTCCTGTACATATTTCCATCACCTAGGCCAGTGTGTGGCACACAATAAATGGTCAATAAATATTTGTTGAATGATTAATTAAATGGGCTTTGATGGACCATAATAACATCAATTACTTTACAGTGCTACAAACATCAAAATATTTTTTGCTAGGATCCTAAAAGTGAGGACACTTATTAGAACTTTAGGCTGTGGAAATGTGTACAGAGCATGTATAGCACATTGGGTCCCTGATTTGAGGGTTTTTAGACCACTTTTCTGTGAATAATAGTAGAGCTCAGGCCCATGAGTGGGTAGAGGAGATGAGTCAGACTGGACCTTTGAGTCTCCAATCCTCTGTAGAGAGGCTCACTAGACTGTGTTGTTGTTGTTGTTGTGTGTGTGTGTGTGTGTTCTCCAGTATTTTTTATGTACATATAAAAAAGAATTTATTTCAAAGGACCCCTGGACACTACATCATCAAGATGAAGCCCCTTAATTAGAAACCTGCAAAGTAGATTGCTTTTCTTTCAGGTGGTAATAATTACAGAAAAGCTAATACAGTCTGTGTAATCTATTTAGGATTTGGAAGAAAAAACCCAAGCCCATTCACGGTTAAACCCAAGAGTAAAAAATTATCTTATTTTACCTTGTGCAGCAATGAATTTGTTCTTTTCCTGGTAGCCCTGGGAGTGGGGTGGGGGGAAATAGAGGAGAAAAAGAAAGTGAAAATCCAAAAATGGATAAGAATGAAATTCTCCAGACTCCCAACAAGTTTACAAAGCCTCCCTTGTGAAAAGGTCCAGGAAATTAACAAGAATTTCCGTTCTAGAAATTTTCAAGGTACTGATGTTTGAAACAACATCAAGCTTTGCATGTTGTTGTTTTTCAGTTGCTAAGTCATGTCTGACTCTTTGCAACCTCATGGACTGCAGCATGCCAGGCTCCTCTGTCCTCCACTCTCTCTCAGAGTTTGCTCAAACTCATGTCCATTGAGTTGGTGATGCTATCTAACCATCTAATCCTCTACTGCCCCTTCTCCTTTTGCTTTCAATCTTTCCCAGAATCAGGGTCTTTTCCAATGAGTCAGCTCTTTGCATCACATGGCCAAAGGATTGGAGTTTCAGTATCAGTCCTTCAAATGAATATCCAGGATTGATTTTCTTTAGGATTGACTGATTTGATCTCCATGCAGTCCAAGGGACTCTCAAGAGTCTTGTCCAGCACCACTATTTGAAAGCATCAACTCTTCAGCACTCAGTCTTCTTTATAGTCCAACTCTTACACCCATACATGACTACTGGAAAAACCAAAGCTTTGACAATACAGACCTTTGTTGGCAAAATGATGTCTCTGCTTTTTAATATGCTGTCTAGGTTTGTCATAGGTTTTCTTCCAAGGAACAAGCATCTTTTAGCTGGACAGCAGGAAGCAAAGCTTACATGGTCTAGGCAGTCTTCTTAAAGTGAATTATTAATGAACACTAGTATAAGAACATCCAAATAACAACTACTAGGCTAGATCCCATGGACGGAGGAGCCTGGTGGGCTGCAGTCCATGGGGTCTCGAAGAGTTGGACATGACTGAGCGACTTCACTTTCACTTTTCACTTTCATGCATTGGAGAAGGAAATGGCAACCCACTCCAGTGTTCTTGCCTGGAGAATCCCAGGGACGGGGGAGCCTGGTGGGCTGCTGTCTATGGGGTCGCACAGAGTCGGACACGACTGAAGCGACTTAGCAGCAGCAGCAGCAGGCTAGATCCTGTTCTGATGCTCTCTCAGCTGCTGACAATCTGAGTCTTAGTGTTAATGGATAGGAAACTTCCAAGTCAGAAGCATGTGAGGCTGAGCCCACACTAAGAAGGTAAAAAGTCTTTTGCTTGATGATGCTTCACCCAGGTGCAGAAGATTTCTGGGAATAGTCCATGGGTATGGTTAACAGCTCCCAGGTGTTTGACAACAGGGTTCTCCTTTACCAGAAATGGGAGACAAAGAAGCCAAGCAGCCTGGGGACATCACTTAATAAGATATCATATATTATCATACATATATATATCTTAATAAGATTTATATATTGTATACTGACACATATATATGGAATCTAAAAAGATGGTACTGATGAATTTATCTCAGGGCAGCAATGGAGAAAGACAGAGAACAGACCTATGGACATGGTGGGGGGAGGAAAGGGGAGGAGGGAGAGGGTAAGATGTATATCGAGAGTAACATGGAAATTTACAATACGTATATAAAATAGACAGCCAATGGGAATTAACTGTATGACTCAGGGAACTCAAACAGGGGCTCTGTGACAATCTAGAAGGGTGGAACAGGGAGGGAGATGGGAGGGAGGTTCGAGAGGGAGGGGACATGGGTGTAACTATGGCTGATTCTTGATGTGTGACAGAAAACCACAAAATACTGCAAATCAATTATCCTTCAGTTAAAAAAAATGATAAGGATCCTCTGAGAAACTGACACTAGCAGTAACTTTCTTTTTCAGTATTTACTGTTTAGTCACACACCTTTTCAACCTCATTGTTTAAATGTAGTGTTTACTTGAGAAGTCCTAGGTAAATGAAAAAATCATTTGATTTAAAGATTGTAAATACCTCTGCTTCTTTCAGACAGCATTAAGATGGACAATGAGGGCAAGACAGTTTCATGGATGGGACACCATGTCACACCAAGGTGATGATGTGAAATACAAGTCTGCAAGGCAGTGGCATAACTGCTGCTCAGCACTGGAGAAAGCTTTAGGTCTCAAGATGGAGATGTTCAGAATTAACAAGAAGTTTGTTAAAATTTTTATTTAGAAGAGCAATTTAAGTTTTTCCAAATGTTTTTAATCAGTAGAAGATGAAAACTGATAAAACCTTAATTCAGGATGCTGCACTTTGGTTACAGCACTAAACGTGTAATTAAAACCGAGAAGTTCTTAGATTATGTTAAGCTATAATATATCCTTGCTCCAGGAGAAGTAGCTGCCAAACTCTCACTGGAGTGTGTGGGTCATGAATAGCTTAAAAGCACAGTTGGAGGGTCCAGCCCGCAAGTGCTTCCTGCTCCATCTTCATTAGGAGTGTGCTATATATTCCCTATGAAAACATGCCTACATAATGATATGGTGATATTGCTTAACCAATAAGGTAAAACTAGAATGAGGCCAAACTACTGATCTTCCCTGTGTTATATTCAAGGGAAAGAAGAAATGTGGCTCCCGAGATCTTGAGACATCTTTGGATTCTGAAAGTCAAATGCCAAGTTGGCTCCATGTGGCATCTACATTTCTACCAGTTTAAAAACAAAAACAAAACACTTCTAAAAAAATCCTCTAAATATTCTTAGACACCTAAGAGTAAGTGAGGAAACTGGTCTCTCCTAAGACTTCAGGTGGGAAGCCCAGCTGCCACCTGTTCCACTGTCTATTTCATCTTCTCTTGTTAACAATGTCAGGTTCACTTCGGACCTTTGTAGTCTCCAAACCACAGGTCCCACCCCGTCCCCAACTGCTGCCACCATTCCCTGGTACCTGACACCACTTCTCTTTAAGATTCATGTGTGATCTTGGTTCTCTGTGTGCACAAAGGGCTCAGTAAGTGATTGCCAGGACTGGGAATGTTGATAAGAAGATTCTTTTGGGGGTAAGCAAAAAGTTAAAACTAATAGGCAATAGCTAAGAGGTACAGTGTTTCTTTTCTGAGGTGATGAAAATGTTCTAAAAGTGATCACTGTTGCCCATATCTGTGAACAGACTTAAACCAGTGAATTGTAAACTTTAAGTGGGTGAAAATTATGGAATGTGAATTACATCAATAAAGCCATCCTAGGTGGTATGTGGTAAAGAGGCTGCCTGCCAATACAGGAGACCTAAGAGATGTGGGTTTGATCCCTGGGTCAGAAAGATCCCCTGGAGAAGGAAATGGCAACCCACTCCAGTATTCTTGCCTGGGAAATCCCATGGAGAGAGCAGCCTGGCAGGCTATAGACCAAAGGGTCGCACAGTCAGACACGACTGAAGCAACTTAGCATGCAATGGAAGCATTAACTTGGTACACTTACTAAAATTCAAGGAATTCTATTGTTTCAAATGTCTGAATTACTGTTATATAACACTTACCAAACCCTATTTTTTCTCCCAACATGATTGAGGTATAGTTTATATAAACTTACCTTACATACCTCAGTCACGCTGGGAGAAAAAATAGGGTTTAGTAAGTGTAACTGGCAGCCCACAACAAATGGCCTCAATGTGCTTTAGCAAAGGCTGCTGTCTGACCCTCCCAGTCCAGAGCACATGTGCTCCCTCTTTCCCACTGGATCTCTCATCTGCACTCAACTCTGCTGACCACTGAACACCTTTCTCCATGCTTTATTCTTTGTCCTCTGAGATGCTCTTCTCTCCTGGTCTTCTGTCTCACTCATGAGCACCTCTTGCCCAGTGTGCCTTGGCAGAGGTTTTTGGACTCCAGGATTTACTCTTCTGTCTCTAATGGCTTTGGAATCTCTCCCCTGAGCTCAGATCAATGCCCAACTATGCTGGATACATCCACATGGATCACCCTATACCTTTTTTTTTAAATACAAGAAAGGCACAGGTTGGTTTTCTTTTCCCATAATTAATTTTTCACAGCATCTCTCCAATAACAAGTATTACAAATGAAAGTGAAAAAAAATCACATTTTACAGATTTTAGATTTGTCTTCAGCATTTAGTTCAAATCTCACCATCTTCAAAAAACATTTCTCTTGCAAAACTCATCAGCTAAAAGTTCTATCCAGGCAGTAGGAAGATGGTCTTTGCTAGTCCATGGCGATTCTTCTCCCATTTTCCCTAACCAGTTAGGGCTGAACAGCAGAGTGAGGCACAGATGGTGGGGGTGAGGGGAAGGGACACAAGGGCTAATTTCCCCTAGTACAAGATGGCATCTGAAGCTTGATGGAAGAGCAGGATTGGAGAGACCTGAGGAAGGGTCCAGGCCCTGTATTCAGTCGGAGTCACGGCTGGTAGTGGAGGAGCGGGAGGAGGTGTGTTGCCTACCATGCTTGTGGTGTTTCTGCTGCTTTTTATGATCGTTCTTCATTTTCGTCTGCATCCTTTGTCTGTCATCATTCCTGGTGCTACCATGCCAGGAGCCAATGGGTTCACAGGATACATGCCAGGGGCAGGTGGTGGGTATGGGCAGGGGTATAGACCTGAGGGTTGGCATCCTAAAGACCCTGGTTGTGGCACAGGATAACAGGGCCCACCAGGGGGAAGAGCTGGATTCCCCTGGGGTCCTCCTGGGGGAGTGGGAAGGTGGGCCTAGAGGAAAGGTAGTGTTGGCAGGTGGTGGATGAGCAGGATTGCAACCTTCAGGGTGCTCAATGTTAGGCAGGTGTGGATGTGGCCCTGGCTGCCCAGCACTGGGATTTCACATGTTCAGTGTTTCCTCCAGCTCAGGTCAATATACTCTACAGAGTATCACGCTATACTCTCTCATACATAATCGATCACCATGTCCTACTAAATTCTACCTCCAAAGTGGTTTTTACTTTGATAATTCTCCAACCCTTCTACCCTCACCATCCAGAGCCTGATACTGTAACAGCCTCTAACTGGCCCTTCCTAAGTCCATACTGCACACAGTAACCTGAGTGATCAATATTCAAATGTGGCCATGTCACTCCTTATCTTTAACACCTTTCAGTGTTATCCCACTGCCTAGAATAAAAACTCAGCTGTACTGAAAATTTGCAGATATTTTAAGGTAGCTCAATCAACATCCAGTCCCACCCACTAACAGCCTGACCTCCTTTCTATAGAGGCTGAGAAACTAAAAGCTGAATTCCCCAGACTGTCTTGCAGCTCTGTTCAGCCTAAGAACTCAGTTTCTTCCTAGTCCCACATAAGACTTGGGACAGAAGTGAGTAATGTGAGATGGTGACTGTGCTAGGAAGATGTAGTCTCTGGGAAAGCATGGCAGCAGAAGCATTGAGTTCCTCTGTAGTACCTGCAAAGGAGTTCCACTCCAAGAGTCATACGGGGCAGCTGGGTACATCTATGGCTGCTCTGTTCCTCACTGAACACCACCTTGCAACTCTCCCACAGATTTTTGTAAGCTACCTAGTATCTAACAATAAACCCCTTCTGCTTAAAAGAATAGAAAGCTGACACTGTTGTCTGAAACTAAGAACCCCAACACACACCTAACATTCAGTGCCTTCTAAGACTGAGCTCCTGCCAATCCTTCAAGCCTCGTTCCTTCCCACCTTGTACCTCATAACTAAGACTACTATTTCCAGTCTCTGACTTCACTCATACTTTTCTTTTTGCTTTAAAATTTCTACCTGTCTTTCTTCTCTTGAATGTAGACTTACCCTTTAAAATATTCAGCTCTACTGGATCACCAGGTTGGCTGAATGTTTCCTTAAGTCCCAAAGAATCTGGCAGTATCTCCTTTGCACATGTTGCACACTAAAGATAATCATCTACCTGTAGGTAGATCACACTAGGGACTACACCCTATCTCTGTAACCTCTAAGCCTATCCCCCGTGCTTACCACACAAAAGGTGATCAAAAAATGTTGCTTGAATTGAATAAACTTAAATCTTCTTTAAGCCCTGACTCTTACTCATGGTTCACCATAGCTTTTTCTTGCGTTTCTACTTTCACTGAATTTTTAAGTGTCCCCAATTTAACCTCTTCATCTAAACTTTCATTTCACCTATTAATAACCTCCAATAAACCCCATGGCATTACAGGATGCCCTACTGTGAGCTCCAACTAAGCATGGCCAAAGCAGAAGGCATGTTTCCTTTTAGTGCCTTGCTTATTATGACCATCAAGACCCACCTTACTTGCTTACCAGTCTTCACATCCAACTTACTTTTGTCTGTCTTCACCTTCAGTGTGGGAAGGATCCAAACTGGTTACAGTGACAGACGCTGCTGATTACTAACTCAAAAGCTATTCCTCCCCATTCTTCCTTGCCATCAAAACCATGCTTTTGTTTGGACATTTACCTTCTACTGGCTTGGAAGATGACAATTCCTCAGCCCCAGAAGGGTAAATCAAGATAATTCTCAGTGCCTTAGCCAGTGACTAGAGACAGGGTGTAAGCATGTGATCCGATGCTGGCCTGTTGGCTCTGAAGGGCACTGTACTGGACAGGCTTCTGAGAAAGATCATGCTCCCAAATAAAGAGGAAAGCATATGTACAAATTCTCCACCTCCTCCTCCTCTGTGCTGCTTGTTGTGTGTATAAGAAATGTTTGGAACTGCTACAGCCATCTTGTGACCAAGAGACACTGCCAAAAGGATGAAGACATCTGAGTAGAAAGATGGAAACACCTGTTTTCTTAAGGATGTCACTGAGTCACAGACTCAGCCAACCCTGGAACTGCTGTATATTTTCTTTCAGATTATATGAGAAGTAAATGTTCCTGTCCAGACCAATTTTAGCTGAGTATTCTGTTACCTTAAGATGGAAACATTTTGACTGATACTGCTATACTCTTCCATATAATATTAAACTCAATCTATTCCTCCTTACCTGTTCATCATAATCTTTGATCTAAATTCTGGGAATCTTATCTGGTTACTAGCCTTTTTCCACTTTCCTTTATCTACCACAGCAATCATTTCTTGTAGGGTTCTTTTCCTTCTAACTATAAACATATGACCATCCCTATGAAACACATATACAGGAATTTCAGCAAATCCATTCTAGTGAGGATGCCTGCACCGCTCCATTTCTGAACTCCATCTGATAATCTATTTATTAGCCACAGCCTCTTTTCTTCCACCTTTCTCCTTTTTTATCCCAAGACTGCTCTTTCAATTTGTTGAAACCTGGTCCTTGATCCCTTCCTTTCTCCACCGAACCTGAAGACCTTAGCTGACTACTTAGAGGAGCAACTGACTTCTTTAGTCCTATTAACTGAGTTACCTCATGTTTTCTGCATATCACCAATCCTAGGTACAATCGGAGAAAATCACACAACTGAGGCCCTTATACATCAATGATTTCCATCTTAGGTAGGTCCTCAGTGCAGCTAAACATGTTTTTTTTCATGCCCTTTTCCGTGTTCTTTCTTACTGATCTCAGTACTCTCATGTCACAGTCCCATCCCTCCTTTTCAGCAGATAACCCTGACTTAACTTCTCAGAAAACATCACAGATGAGTTCCTTCAGCTTGATTTATTCACACTTACAAACCAATTCTATCTATTCTATATTCCTTTACCAGCAAATTAAGAGGAAAAACTTCCTTTTTTATGTTCAATGCTAATCTATTGGCTTAAAAAAAAAAACAAAACTGTGGTATAATATATACAACATAAAACTGATCACTGTAGCCATTTCTAAGTGTACAGTTCTGAATAAATAAGTTTATTCACATTGCTGGGCAACCATCATCACCATCCATCTCCGAAACATTTTCATCTTCCTAAACTCTGTACCCATTAAATGATAATTTCCTGTTCCTCTCTCCCTCTAGTTCCTGGCAACCACCATTCTACTTTTTGCCTTTAAGAATTTGACTACTCCAGCTACCTCACATAAGTAGAATTAGAAAGTATTTATCCTTTTGTGACTGGCTTATTTCACTTGCCATAATGTCTTCCAAATTCATCCATGTTGTAGTATATGTCAGAATTTCTTCCCTTTTCAAGGCTAAATGATATCCCATTATATGTATATACCACATTTTACCTATTCATTCTTCCCTTGGTGGGCTGCAATCACCTTAGCTATTGTGATTAATGCTGTTATGAATATGAGTGTACAAATTTCATCAATATTCTCTTCATGCTTCAGTAGTCAGGCTTGCTCTTTTTAGCTCTCTTGCTTACTCTCTTTTTTTTTCAAACTCTCCCTCTACTGATTCCTTCCTGTGAGCCTATAAAACATACTCATGTCTCTCATACCATCTCTATAAACATTCTCTAAATCACCCTAAAAACCTCCTTCCAATTTCAGCTCTTCTCTTGAAGTAGACATGACTAGCCAGACTTATCTGGAGTCAGATATCCTTGTCCTGTTTCCCTACTTTTACTGTAGATGGCAAGGTGTGATTCTGTTCTTAGTTATCCGAATAAGCTCAATAAAGGATTCACTGACTCCTACTGTGACGTATACATTTAGATTCTGATTTCTGTGTGGGAAAATTTTGGTAATGATGACAGATAAACATAAGAATACATTTTAAACTATCTGTTTGATCTTTAAAAAAAATTTTTTTTAGTCTCTTAAAAAAATTATCCTCAGGGAAAACTTGTAATGACAAGTAATCCTCCTTATATGCAGCTGGAAAAGAGCCAATGGTCAGTCAAGGTAACAATGAGAAAAACTCAAGTTTCTTACATTGATGAATGAAGCATTGATGTAATCAGAATCTGGAACTCCTTCAACTGGTGTCAGATGGACTCGAGAGTGGTCATCTAGAAAAAAAAATTTTTTTCAATTAAATTCAATTTTATTTTTCCCTGGTCCCAATGCAAGCAGGCCAGTTGTGACGATGTAGAACATACACCTGTATAAGTTGTCACTGCAACACTATTTATAACAGCAAAAATTCAAACATACCTCAACCATAATATGGAATAGTAAGCAGATGATAAAAAAGAAAGTGAATATTCCTATTTCTTGACAATTGCCAATATGTATTAGCTTTGTTTTTATTTTACATTTCTTTACATTATAGTCTCAGATATACAACATTATAAGTCAACATCTGTAATGACTACAGTGATTACCACAAGTCTAGCTACCATCCATGACCATGCAACAGACCCCCTCCCTTTCATTCATTTTACCCACATTCAACCCCCTTCCTCTCCATTAATCAATAATCTGTTCTCAGAATCTATGAGCTTGTGTTTGTTTTGTTTTTTTTTTAGATTTCACATGAGTGAAATCATACAGTATTTATCTTTCTCTAATTTTCCAAGATAACAGCAATGTATACAGCATACCAGTTATACTAAAAAAAAATACACATTTATACACAAATAAAAAGACAAAAGTATCTATAAACGGCTAGTATAGTGGTCTCTAATTATATTATGCACCCAAAAATACACCAGGAATTTTTAAAAGAATTTTTAAAAAAGCAATTATAAAAATAAAGCAAAGTTCAAACATTTTGCTCTCGCATCCCACTGGATTATGTATATTCTATTCTGGAGGCCACTAGCCTAGAAAAATGTCCATTAAGTTACAGATAAACAGATTCATAATGACTAACTCTGGGAAGGAGTTATGAAGAGAACTCTAAATTAGAATTTTTTTGCAATAAGCAGCAAAAAACTCCACAACAACCACTTTCTATCTGGTTTTAGTGAAATTGTTCTCTTTAACCTCCTAGAAACTTTAGGTCTGCCACAAAAAACCTGGTTAAGTACCCCAACTGACTTGATGAGCACCTGGGGATGCCTGGGGAGCCATAAAGGCTCTTTCATTCTATTCTTATTACCCAAAGTTTTCACTCTATTCTTATTACTTGTCTTCCCATGATCAATCACCAGATTCCTTCTATCCTCAGAAAACCTGGCTATAGATGCAGTTTCAGTTTGTATCCCAAGAAACCCTACACTCACAAGGCAAGATGTTTACGTATCGATTTTTTTCCTTGTTCTCCTCCTTGGAGGCAGCTTCACAGGTGGCCTGGATAGGACAAGCAGGAAGAGCCTAAAAGGTTAAGAGAAATTACAGGAGTTATTCATAGGGATAAGTACCAGACAAGTAAACTGCTGCACCATACTCTGACCTGGCAGCAAGTTCTACCTTTTCTTGGGGAGAAAAAAATATGCCCACATAAATTGCTACAGCCTAATAAAGACAGTGCACTTCTTTTCTAAATAGTTCCTAAGCTACGTAGAGTCCGAATGCCCAGAGGTCTGAATGCCCTTTCCATTACTATAAGCATGCTCTTTACATGATTACTCTATGGTTAGGGGCCCATTACAATGCTAGATCAAAAGGCACCCCCCACCCCTTACTGTATATAGGAGTGGGTGGCATAACTGAAGGGATGGGCCATTTATACTCATGCTGACCCACCATGCAAAGTTGATATGCATTTCAAGAGTAAACCACACAGGAGGGGTCTGGATGGTCAGCTGGGTTAGGGGCCTGACAAGCAGGTATGGCAGCCCAGCCTCTAGCAACATGTGGATAAGGTTGGTGGGTGAGACGGCATTCACGGGGATGCAGCAGTTAGAAAGCAGAGGACTTGGATGACGTGACATGGAATCTGTAGCAGTTTTGGAGCAAATGTAAATTAGCTGGCACTGGGAGGTATGGAACAAGTATCAATAAATGGCTTGATATAAGATAGTCTGCACTACATGAACTTGAGCAAATTGGGCAAAGTTTCCCATAAAATTGGGATAATAATATCTGCTACATAAGGAGTAAATAAGATAATCTCATGTCTGGCATAGAATAAGCATTCAATAAATTAGTTTTATAGGAGGAGGAAGCTAAACTTTATTATTTGAACTGTTTTCTTCTTCTATGTTCTATATATTCAAAACTAAGAAAGCAAAAAAAAAAAAAAATAGTTTAAAATTATAACCTAGACAACCTTCCTGATAAGGGATTTGGAAATATGCTTTAGAAGCCTTAAAAATATTCATACTCTTTGACCTAACAACTCTGGATTCTAGTCTAAATAAAAATCTCAATGCTCAGATTACTTACTTTATCATTGTTTAGAACGACTCCAAACTGAAAACAACCTTAGTATTCAGCAGTAGGGGAACAGTTAAGTAAAGTATGGTTTGTGTGTTACTTTTCATTCACTCTTTCAACAAACATAAAATGTGTACCTCTTAGGTACCAGGTTAGGCACAGAGCAAACAGTGGTAAATCAATCATATACATAGCTCTTGCTCTCATGAACAATGCAAACTTGTAGGTGAAAGATGGATATTAAATAAAACAAATATAAAGTTACATACCAAGGTATATGCAATGAAAGAACAGAATATTACTAGAGAAAGAATCAAAAGCCCAAGAAATACCCCAGTACAGACTGAGGGGTAGGTCTCTATGAGGAAGGATGAGTATGGAAAAAAGTATTCCAGGCACAGAAAAGAGCATGTGTGATGATCCAGAGGCAGGAGAACACTTCGTTTGTGTGGGGAAATAAAGTGTCAGGGAGGGTGTTATGCACAAAATGTGTTGTGCACAAAGGGTGTTATAAACAAAGTGTGGTTGGTGGGAATGGCAAGAGGAAGTGGGAGGAGCTTAGTTAACAAGATCATGTATTTCCATGTAGGTCCTTTAATAGGAAGTTTGAGTTTTACTTTAAGTGCATGAGGAAACCATTTAAAGTTTTTAAATTGCAATTCATTCTACATGTTAAAGAATCACTCTGGCTGCTGCATGGAAAACGGGCTAGGAGGAAGGCAAGTATAGAATGTAGAAAGGCGATAGTGCAAGGAAATAGTCACATCTGCAATATATCACAGTTAGAATTACTATATTTAGAGATGGAATGAACAAAAGGGAAGTTGGGGAGAGAAAGAGACAGGAATGAAAGATGCTTGCAGGTTTCTAGCTTGGATAATAATAATAAAGATTAAATTAAGTAAATGCGAGCCTAAAAAGAATCAATTTTGTCAGATAGAAGCAAGACTTTTATGAAGGAACAAATATATTTCCTGGGAACCAGCAGTATAGTGGTAGGAGAAACTAAAGTGAAAGACCACAAGATAACAATAATCATCAAAGTCTCATAGTCCATCTACCTTCGCTTACTCAAGAGATTTTCTTTTCACAGTTAAAACCCTAGAGGTCCTCCATGTTATTTCCCTAAGAAAAGCAATTTATTTAGACCCAGTGCTATCAACACATTAAAGACGAAAAAAGTTTCCTGGGCTGGAAGATTGGAATTTCCCAATTCACCCACAGTTTGCATTCTCTTCACTAAGACAGGCTAGATTTCCACAGGTTTCCACCTTGATGCAGGGTAGGATGAGACAAGATTTTAAAAGCCCTCACGACTAATCATAAGGCATAACTGTAACATCCCTTGTCTAAAATGATATAGAACAGATGTAGAGACAACAAGATTCTTGAAAATAATCCTCAAGGTCAGTAATGACAGTGACCACATCCCAGAGTCCTGTCAGCATCCCTAACTCCCCCAGTCTTGATGAAGAAAAGTTAGGTCTCCAGGTCAATTGAGGCTCCAAAAAGCAAAGTTAGGAAGAAACTGGAGCCACTGTTTGACAAGAGAAAATAAAAAGTTTCCTTTAGAGAACATGTGCTAGATGCAAAATGTCACACTAAAGAGCTGAGGTCAAGGATGAAAACACGGGAATCCTATTTCTTTCAGTTTCTACTCTGACAAACTGAGCCTGGAGAGCCGGACAGAAGCAGATAAACCAGAAGGCTCTAAGATGTTAAATTCTCCACAAACAGGAGGTGGCATCAAAGACCATTTCATCCCTTGCTTCAGCCTTTACAGGATGCAAGGCTTTTTTTTTTTAATGTCAATTAAAATTTTTTCTTCAATTTTTACATTTATCTTTTAAAAAAGTATATCCACCACCCAATTTAACTTAGAAGATGTTCTCTTTAGGTCCTTCCTCATCATGTCTTCTACGTTCTCTCACAAGTAAATTTGGAATTTTGTACTTATTATCCCTTTGCTTTATTTGTATCCCAAACATTCTGTATCTATAAAAATATATTTTTTATTGTTCAGTCTATTTTTTTTTTTTAATAAAAATGGAATGATTATCAAGTGGTGACTTGCTTTTTTTGCCCGACATTACATTCTTAAGATTCACTCAGGTTGTTCCATGCAGTTGAAGTTCATTCATTTTAACTACTTGGTAGTCCTTAATTTTTAGTCCATACCAACATTTATTTTTCCGTTCTCCTACTGATGAATATTTGGGTTGTTTACAGTTAACAATCTGCTTTGAGCACTAACTGTGTTTCCTCATGCATATGCACATGAGTTTTAGGGATGAGTACGAGTAACCTTATCAGAAGAGGCCAAGCAGTTTTTCCAAGTAGTTACACCAATTCACACTCCCACCATCAAAGTGTTCCAGCTGTTATGTATCCTCATCAACAGTTGCTATAATCAGACTTTAAATGTATCAATATAGGTTTACTTTACATTTCTCTGATTATTATTATTAACCATCTTTTCACAGTTTACTGGTCTTTCCTCTTCTGTGAAGAACCTGGTTGAGTGTTTCCCCATTTTTCTACTGGACTGTTTCTTACTAATTTGTAGGGAGTTCTTTATGTGTTCTGGATACTCATTGTATTATCAGTTATAAGTGTTACAAGAATTTTTTTTTCCAAGTTTGTGGCCTGCCCTTTCATTTTATGTTATTTGTTTATAAAGAGAAGTTCTGCATTTTAATGTAGTCAAGTTGATCAATCTTTTCCTTTATAAACATTTTAAATCTTAAGAATGCTTTCCTATGAGAGATCATGGTATATTTTCCTACATTATTGTCTCCACATTTTGTCTTTTAAATTTCAGTGTTTACATCAACTGGGATTGATTTTTGGTATGAGACAGGAATTCAGTTTCATTTATCCCCACCCAGTCGTCCAGCACTGTTTATGTAAGGACCCTCCTCTCCCCCTGCGAAACGACAACCGCATTTGTCACCAGTGTTTCCCTTTACACATGAATCTGCTTCTGGGTTCTCTATTTTTTCTGTTGGTCAATCCATCTATTCCAGTGCCAATATAAAACTATCTTACTTACTACACTTTATAATAATTCTTTATATCTGGTAAGGCAGGTCTCCTCACCTTGTTCTTCTTCTTCAGGAATGTCTTGGCTATTCTTGAATCTTTTCTCCTCCATATATATTTTAGAATCAGCTTGTCAAGTTCCACAAAAAACCTGTTGGGATTTTTATTGGAATTGCATTGAATCTATATATCAGTTTGAGGAGAAGTGACAACTTTACAATATTGAGCCTTCTAATTCATTGATCTTATCTCTTTCACTAATTAAGGCTTTTTTCTTTAATGTCTTCAAACATTTTTATAATTTTCTCCAAATATTTTATAAATATTTTATTAAATTTATTCCTAGGTACTTCATATTTTGGATGTTACTGTAAATGACATCTTTTAAAAAGTATTAGACTTCCTGATTTTGGTTTTATGTATAGAAATGCATTAATTGTTAAGCTATTTTTGTATCTATCAACCTTGTTAAAATAACATTAAATTCTAATAATTTATCTGGTGAATCTATGAATTTCTCTGGAACAATAATTTCCTCTGTGGGGAAAAAAACAAAACTGATTTGTCTCTTTCTTTCCAATCCTTCTTCATACCTTTCATTTCTTTTCTTGCCTTACTGTGCTGTCTAATATCTCTAGTATGGTACTGAATCTCATTCACTTTAAGTTTGAATCCCCTTCCAAATATCCTGACTCCTCACCAGTGTCTGAACACCCTGCTGTGATGGGGATCCTACTACAGCAGTTCCCCTTATCTTGGAACAGTTTGGTTTAGAAGGACTTAACACCTCGATACACAATTTGTTTCATTTTTCCCTTTTACTGACTATTGTAAAACCCAATGGTCAGTTGGTATATTCTCTGTTCCCTGGAAATCCTGAACCCCCAATTCCCTGCTGAAACCCCAATTCCAAAGCTCCTGACTGCTACTGATAACTCCTGTAGCCTCTGGCTCTGATTCATTTATTTGGAGACAACTCATCCCTGTAGAGGCTATTCTGTTTCTGAGTCATTCAGTTGCCACACAGTTCTGTTACCATGTTGCACATAAATGCGTCTTTACTTGGAAATTCAATAATTAAGCTGTCTCTAAAGATGCAGGGCCCTGACTCGGTTGTGTGTGGGGGGGTGTGGTTCACATTTCACAAATCACAGATTTTGACCACTTCACTGCCCCTCCAGTTCTTTTCCTCACTTATTCCTTTCACTTCAGGAGCTAACTAAATTCTATCTATTTATTAAACCTTAAACATGCTTTAGGGACCTCAATAAGGGACTTTTCAAACTCTTGCTTAAAAAAAAAATTCAATACTTTCTTCTGAGACAAATGCTGGTCAGTAAAAAAGTTCCAGCTTATAACTTTAAGACAAAGTTCCATTACCCGTAACTTTCAACTATGGTGGGGCTTCATAGAAATGAAAGGCCACACTCTCTGGTCTGTCAGATATTTGAAAACAGCTGTCATTTCCTATGCTTATTGTTTCTTCAGCTGTTCACCTCCATGGTCCAGTTTTTCTCTAAAACAAATTCCCTTTTAATGTTATTCCTTTTCACAGAGACCTAATCACAAGACTCTTGGCACAGCTCACTCTGGGTACACAACTCTATTCTATATGCTACACATTCATTAAAGCATAATGGATATTATGCTAAAGCTAATAAGCTTGAATAGCTTTATTTACTATATTAAAAAAACTTTTTTATTTTAAAGCCTGCTTTTAAAAATATTATCTAAAACTATGCTTGCTGTAAAAGAAAGTCAAATAGTTCAGTAGAAAGTAGAAGTTCCCTATCATCTTTATCTTCTACCCATCCTTGTAGGCAACCACTGATTACAGTTCACAGTGTTCCTTCAGACTTAAAAAAATAAAATAAACAAAAGCATTAATACACTCACACACAGACATACATATATTTTTTAAAGGGGATTATACCATGTAATGGAGAAGGCAATAGCACCCCACTCCAGTACTCTTGCCTGGAAAATCCCAAGGACGGAGGAGCCTGGTAGGCTGCACTCCATGGGGTCGCTAAGAGTCGGGCACGACTGAGTGACTTCACTTTCACTTTTCACTTTTATGCATTGGAGAAGGAAATGGCAACCCACTCCAGTGTTCTTGCCTGGAGAATCCCAGGAACAGAGGAGCCTGGTGGGCTGCCGTCTATGGGGTCGCACAGAGTCGGACATGACTGAAGCGACTTAGCAGCAGCAGCAGCAGCATACCATGTAAGTCACCAAAATAGTGATTTTTTTTCCCCATATTTTTCTATGTTGACATTTAACGACAGTACAGAATTTCATAATAGATGAGAGAAATCATTTAGCCACTTGGCTATCTAACAAATACTTTTCATTTTATTTTCTTTGCTATTATAAGTAATGCTATAATGAACATCCTTGTAAAAATATATGTGTGGTTTTTCTTGTTAGAGTCTCATAAATTAGGTCAGATAGTATAAGCATTTGAAATTTGGTTGATGCTGCCAAATTATCCTCCCAAAGCTCTATCAACTTAAAACTTCTCCTACATTTGTGTAAGATTGTCTTTACCCCCATACCTGTCCATACTTGGTATGAATCTTTGAAAATTTTCAAATCTAACAGGCCCCCCAAAATGGTTAGTTTTAATTTGGATTTCCTGATTACTAGATATAGCTGAGTTTGTTTTCCTACGTTTATAGACCATTTGCTTTTCTTCCCTGAATTTTTCTTCCCAATTTTTCTCCTGAAACATTTACTTTTTTCTCATAGGTTTGGAGAATCTCTGTACATTATGGAAAATTCTCTTGTCTATCTGTGGCAAATAGTTTCTTCCAGTTGGCCACTTTTTTAAGGTGTCATTTTTAAGAGACACTTAACATTTTAATACACTTATTATCTTTCAATCTATTCCATTCTAGCTTCTGAATTTTGAGTTTTGTTTACAAAGGCCTTCCTCACTCTATGATTACAAGAATATTATTCTATGATAGTGGACACAAACTGTTGTGTTTGTCCTATGGTTATTTCTTCTCTTTCCTGTCAGGGCTGACCAATGCAAGCCCAGTCACACCATACCTACACTGTGCCATCTAAATTCTCTCTTCTAGGATTTTGAAACTCAGGAAGCAGCAGAGGCTTCCCTAGAGGGCCCAGAACCACCAAGATAGGATCTGCTCGGTCCAGGGGCTGGTTGTCTATCTCATCTTTTGATTCTGCCAGGTTCCCCAGTATCTTCCCAATTGATGGTTTTAATTTTTTGCTTAACTGAGATGACTTCTCTTATTTTTAAGCTCACTTAGCAGTTAGTAACAGAGGGTGGGGTTGTAGGTGAGAGACTGATGGGGGAAATGCAGGTGATGTGAACCTAATCACTGAGTTCAGATGAAAGGAAAGAACTGTTAGTCAATTTTCATTATGGGAAAGAGCAAGCCACTTATACCTCATGACTCTACAACAGTTACTTCAGTTACTGACTTGCTTGCCATCACCTGGGATGTGTTCTAGCTGATGGTAAAGGAATTTAGGGAGAGGGGAGTCCCAATTAAAAGGAGAGAAGAGACACTGAAACCAAGTAACAGAATTATTTCTAACAAATTTTAGACAACAAAACAAGAAAAAGACCAGCTCCAACATCAAATATTTATCTCCAAAGACACGATAAAACTCAGGGCCCTTCTATGACTGTGCTATGTATTTTGCTGAACCAAAAGTTAAGGTTTCAGAATTTTGCTGATTACTAAATGTTAACGCCAATGGAATTCACATCTTTTCTTGGTTGGTCATGTGAAAGACAAGGCTTTTAATTATCTAGTGAGAAAATTATCTCTTGAATTATCAAGTGAGATAACTGAAATGATGCAAAAATGAAACAACAGTTGGAGAAAACCAACTTCTAAAAATCTCTATTGTGCTCTTCACTGCATCCTGCTTTGATGATGAAAACTGCCCCACAACCCAGCTCTCATTGCTCAAGGATAATCAGGATGCAAGCATAACACAATCTGGAGGAAATATAAAGAAGGTAGAAAAGCAAAGAACTAACACCCAGAAGAAACTGCAGGAATTCACTGAGTTGGATCATCAAAAACCATAGGAATAACTGTTTAAATAGATTTTGAGAATGTTAGATCAAGGACGGATCTAATTCTAATTGTTGAATAGGGCCAGATTTCTAGTTATGGCATGGTTAACTGAACTTCTGCGTCAGTGTACCTGCTTAGGAAACTGGCCACAATTCTAGTGGTGGAGTGGCCAGTGGGAACCTGGACTGAGAGCTGGGTTCAATGAAAAGCCAGAAAGCCCTTGGGACAAAGTAGAGGAGATCAGTGTTATAGGGGATCCAACAGGGGATCCAACAGGTTCAACCTTCTTACTGACATCTTCATCATGTCCTTGATGGGCTCTATAATGCATGCCTTAATAGAGGGTGCACACTGGTGAGGAAAGCACCTGAATCTTTTAGAAGAAGGAACTGACATCAAAATGGGATTCTTGATCTTAGTGAAATGAAAAAAAGCTTCAGAGGCCACACCATGACCTCCAGAACAAATGCAAGCTGCTGGAGTAATAATCTCCCTTTATCAAAAGGCTAGGTCCCAGGCAAGTCACAGGGATCCTAACCGCGACAGGAGACTTAAAAGTTGTGGGTAACAATGAGATAACCCATTTACATGTGTGAGTTTACTGATGGCATGAAGCAAGTGCTCAGTAACTACTAGTATTAACTATTCTGATGCTTCCTATTACTCCCCATATAAGTTACCAAATAGATGAGATGACAGTTTTTAGGAATGTCAGTATACAGCATACACAAATCACGTGGAGCTGCAGATTTGCAGTTGCTTTTCCACATGTGCTCACATTCCTAAAGATTAATATAACCCCTGGTACCTGGAATTTCACTATTAATAAGGCAAGTGTACTTATTTTTTCCTTTACGATGCACAAAGACTACACACGCAGTTTCCCTTCCTCATGGCAGGAGCAGCTTCAGTGATAAATCATCTTGACCTCTCTCTGCTGTGATCTGGTTCATTGGGGTTTTGTCTTTGTTTCAAAGGACATCACCTTGATAACTATGCTGATACAAGAAGCTAACAGGACTTGGAGAACAGGATATTATGTATCTTAGATGTACATGATAGACATAAAAATAAAAGTATAGTGGCTTGCCACCTAGGCCAAGTTTTCTGAAAGTCAAAGGCCCACAGCATGTCACCATCTACCATAAAGAACAAGTTGCTACTCCTTGCCCCTGTGACCCCAACCTCTGCCCACTTGAAGGAGGAGGAGTGATGCTTGCTGTGCCATTACAGATTTTGGAGACAACACCTATCTCATGCTGGTGTCCTGGTCTGACTCATTTGTTGAGTGATCTGAAAAGAGAAGGCTCTTTAGCTGATCCAGGCCAGAGAAATGAATTCTGGTAGGTTTTGGGGGCCCTAAGTGTCTCTGGTTAAAGCTGAACAGGAGAACTGCAATGAAATAACCTTAGAATCTGGGGAAAAGATCATGATCCTGTCAGCAACATCATGTTTCTAGTTCAACATTGGGCTCTGGTAATGATGTAAGCCTGGCCATGGGACACTAGATATCCATGACCTTAACTGCTCATTATAAACTTAGTGTTGCTCAGTCGTGTCTGACTCTTTTGCAACCCCATGGACTGTAGCCTACCAAGCTCCTCTGTCCATGGGATTTTCCAGGCAAGAATACTGGAGTGGGGGGACTTCCCTGGAAGTTCAGTGGCTAAGATTCCACACTCCCAATGCAGGGGGCCTGGGTATGATCCTGGTCAGGGGATGAGATGCCACATGCCACAGCTAAGAGTTCCCATGCCACAGCTAAAAAGATCCTGCATGCTACAATGAAGATCAAACATTCCGCATGCTACAACCAAGACCTGACACAGCCAAATAAAGCAAAATAAAAAAAGAACACTGGAGTGGGTTGCCATTTCCTTCTCCACGGGATCTTTCTGATTCAGAGATTGAACCCACGTCTCCTGCATTGGCAGGCAGATTCTTTACCACTGAGTCATCTGGGAAGCCCAAATTTAGTATTATGTGTCTATAGGCTATAAATTGGGACATGTCCAGAATTCAGCTGAAATGGATGTGTACAGAACACATGCCACACACCCGCTCCTTCAATAGATTCCACTGACTTCCTGATGATACTAACAGTTGACTAAGGGAGAAAAAAAGTCCAGCCTAGTGTACAAATGGCTCTGTGAGTCATGCTAGCCCATTCTGGAGGTAGACGGCTATGGGATAATCTACTTAGGTATCACTCCGAATAAAAGAGAAATTCATCTGGTGAACAGAACTTCAAGCAAGGTATCACACTATCCACTTCACTGGATCTCAGGATCTAAGCTGACCCCTGGGTAGTAGATAACTGGGACAAGAAAGACAGGAAATATGTATTACACTCCCTGTGTATGCTCACCAGATGGCACGCACTGTAAGAAGCCAAGAGACGTTGATCAGCTCTTTCCCTCACCACCCCAACTGCACATATGTGGCCATGGTAGCACAGCAATTGGCTGGCACAATACCTATCTGAATTTGCCTAGCATGCCTCTTAGGAACACCACCTCTACTCAGATATTTGTTATGGATCTCAGGGAATTATCTCCAAACAAAGAATTCATTTCACAGAAAAAATATGGCTACAAGGTCACGTACGCATTACTCAGAAGTAGCTTACACCATAATTACAAAACAACAGAATGCCTACTGGAAACCTAGCTTAGTTGAGGCTAGAGTGCTATCTTGTGGGATAAGGTGAAATGTTCTTAATCAATAATGAGTATTAAATGGTGGTGTTATTCTAACAGCCAGAAAAAGGGGTCCAAGTTATTACTTAACTCTTCCCTGGTAAATGGTCTTCTGCTTCACCTCTTGCTTCCCTGCCATCTAGTCTCCAAATTGTAGCTAGTGATTTTCTCAGACTGTAAGTCTGACCACACCACTCTCTACTCCAAGCCCTTCAGTGGTGGAGCAAATATCCCAATAATCATTCCTCCTTTCCTCCTTGCTACAAGAGCTTCCATTCTATGGGTTATCCACCCATCTTCTACATGACACAGGAATAACCTGGACTGGTCTCCACCAGGTGCAATAAGTCTATTTCTTCCTTGCCTATGACTAGTTTGTGAAAGAATATGTGACCAGGTAAGTCCCCAGAAGCTTTTGGGAAAGTTTTCCTCACTAATAAAAGGAAACACACAGGAAGAAACAGTCACCCTTTTCCCCCGGACTTGTTTACCTCCATTTGTGCCTACAACTAGGGCAGCCATTACTTTTTTAGGGGGCCGTGATGCATGGTTTATGGGGTCTTAGTTCCCCAACCAAGGACTGAACCCAGGCCCTCAGCACAGAATATGTAGTGTCCTAATCACTGGACCACCAGGGACTTCCCTGGGCAGCCAGTTTGGCATCATGAGGGGACCCAGCCTAAGAAAGAGGGCTGACACATGGCTGAGTGGAAAGGTATGAAAGAGACTGAGAGTTCAGCAATGCTCAGGTTGATGAATTAGCCAATTCTGGAACTGTTCTTGTGTCTTCAAATCCACTCCCCTCTCCCTAATCATTACCACTTTACATCAGTTGGATCAGCACCTCTGGTCTAACTGCTGCAGCCCCTAACTGTATTTCCTGTTTCTATCCTGGTCTCCCCATTTTCTTTTCTATCCTGGCTATTCCCTAACCACCAGAGTCATTTTTTTTTCAAAATACAAACCTGGCTGGTCTGTGGCTTTCCACCTCTCTCATGACAGTTTACAGGATCTACAGTCTGGCTCAGTCTTCTACATTTTCATCTCCCTCAAGTCTCTGCCTTTCAGCCACTCACAGCTTTTACTATTCTTTGAATGTGCCTTCCCTCACCCACTGTCACTACTGACAGATTGATTCTGATATTCCCAGTACCTGGAATGTTCCCCATCTGCCTTTCCCCAACGCCCTTGCCTATGATTGGGTCTCAATTAAAACATTGTTTTTGTTTTTTTTTTTTAAAGTAAATTCTGAATTAGTGGACTGGGATCAACAACTGGTAGATTCACAAACATGGTCTGCTTTCTTGAGGGATTTATAAAACATACAAATGTAAACACTACCCAAGATGAGGCCTGTGCTCTGCAATCTGCCATGGTCCTCATTTTCCACAATGACTTCCTCCTGTTGTCTACTCAAGATACCCTGGGACCCCTTGGCTCTAGACTCTAAAGGCCATGCCTCTTAATACAGGTTCCCATGCCTCAGCACCAGTTCTTCATGTCCTCCAGTTCTTCATGTTCTATACTGCTGTTTGAACTTATACACCAAGTTCCCTGAATGCAGGGACTATCTGCTTTTGCTCCCCTTGCACCTCACATATATTAGATGTCTGGATAAGTAAACAAAAGTAACAGACGCAATGATGAATGAATGGATAGATGGGTAGATGAGGGAGGCAAGGCAATTTTTTTTTTCATTTCCTGTCCATGATCACATAGAAAAGAAGTCAGATGAACCTGGTAAAAACTCCTCACCTCTTAACCTATTAGAAACCTGTTTTCTACCCCATCACTCAAAAGGCTTGACTTAGGTCTGCCTTTCTCCCTGCTGATACACCAGCCTCAGTAAAGAACTCACGTTGAATTCCTCTCTGAAGAGCTTATTGTCATCAGCCATTCTCCGGTTAATCTCCTCTTCCAGCTTGTCCACAGGCAGGGGTGGATACTTCCTGTTGGTGCTTGGGGACCTGGCCAGAAGTGGTACACTCTGGGGTTCTGCAGTGCACAAGGGGGAAGGTTGGTCAGGTGCCTTTAGGACACAGCCCTTCTCTGGAGACCAAATTATGGGCTCTAGCTCATGGGCCAGTGCTGCTCTCAATTCTTTTTTTCTTTTAGGATGGGGAAACTCCTATTTTCTCCATTTTTCTTCTCCATGAAAGTCCCCCATGTCATTCAGGGGTGTCTTACCCACATCCTCAGTGCGGCCATTGGATAAGCGGAAAGAATTGGAATGGCTCCCAGCTTGCTTGTATTTCTTAAACCTAATGAGAAAATATTCACAGTGAAACACTAAGCATGGAGTCAGAGAGACCAATCACTGGTTTGTAGTTCCACTTATCAATTCAGCCTTTACACACTGAAGCAGCTCCAGTGGAGACTGAGCACCTCAGTGTGCTCTTGCTTAAGTACACTAGAATTCAACCCCACAGTATTTTCTCATTGGAATGGCTCCTTTGCACAGTTCCAGGATTTGCTGCAAATCACAGCCACACCAGGTGGAGACACTGGGTAGGATATGTGGGTATAATAAAGTGGAGGGAGATCAAACAGTATCAAACAAAACTCCTGGTACTTTCTGGGTGTAATAAGAGAGAAACTCAGAGCTTCAGACTTGTTGGCAGAGGTCTGGCCACAAGTCTTCTGCAGAAAGATAGGAGACACAAGACAAACTATAGGGGTGTACGAGGTGTTCCCCTCGTAGGGTGTTCCCCTATCTTTATCCATACAGAAGAACAGAGGGAGCCCAGAGCAGCTTAAGCCAAAAATAAGAGCAGAGTTAAACTCAGTCAGGGCAGTGACTCCAGTAGGAAAAGAACAAATGTACCTCCCACTTCCCTCCCTTGGGTTTCCCTTCCTGGCTTTTGCTCCCTGTTTGAGGAGTAGTATCTAGAAGACCCTGGAAGAAAGTCAGAAGAGGAACCCTGTTGCTTACATGGTTCAGTTCAGCACACTCAGTCAGAGGTGTAGCTGGAGGGGTATGGGGTCAAAGCCACAACCAGAAATAAAGTAGACCTTAACTGAACACATAATCTCCACTGGGGCGCTTTCAGGGGTTGTTTCAATAGGGCTAGATCTGAAGACCTTAAAATGCCGATCAGTAACAACAGACTGTGGCATCTTCCCTCAACCTCTAAACCACGGTCCTGGGCTTTAGGATGAACTGGAGTTGAGGGACTGGACTTGGGACAGATGGAAGCAAAAGGAAGGGGCTGGGTGTTAAGACTATATAAAATTTTAACAACATTTTTAAGCAGAATTTTAATCTTAGGAAAGCTACCATGAGTCATTCCCTCTATCCTACTCACTGTCCTTATCCTACTGTCTTTTGGACTTGTGGGCTTATCGAGAACCTGGGGTACTGAAACAGAGTCCACAAGAATGCAGAAGCACCAGCATGCTCACCTTAACATGTACAAAACTATGATAATAAACACGATCACTAGCAGAGAGGACAGGGCCACCATCACTGCAATAATTGGCGTCTCATCTGAAATCAAGAGAACAAAACATGTTGTTAACCACTGTAAGTAATGGAAGGCTTGAGTCCACTGCTCAGGGAAACACTCAGATGAGGAAGAACAGCTCTTCCCAATGCTTATGTATTGACAGATGGTTGAGCATGGGGAGGAGGAAAGGGAAAAAAGAGAAGAGTGCCAGCCCAGGGCTACTGGGTGAAGAGGAGGGTAGAGCAGGGTAAAGGCCCAGGGTGACATGCCCACCCAACCTGACTTATCATACATATGTTTATTCTCCGTTTTCCCACATTAGAATGAAAGTTCTTTGAAGGCAGAGACTGCTTCTTTCACTGCTATAGAGCCTAAGACAAAATCAGTGCTCAGCATGTAAGAAATACTCAAATATTTGAAAGCATGAACACATCCAATCCTGATGGCAAGCTGGGGTGCAGGCCCAACAGTGTACTTTCTCCCAGGCTCAGTGGGCTCCATGAAGATGGGAGAGAAAGGAAAAAGGACAATTTTCCTATCATAAATGCAAACAGTTTCCTGGAACAGAGAATACTGTTCCTGATTAAAGCAAGGAGACATTATCGGATCTTTAAGTGCTGTGTGTCTAAAACTGCTGGTTACTCTGATCTACCTCTTTCCAATGTCATCCTTTTCTACCTCTTTCCACCAGGACCCCAACTACAGCAACATCTGGCCTGGAGGAGACACAGTAACTCTGCCCTCCATTCCACAGGGCCTGGCTTCCTTTCCACCCCATAACGAGCCTCACCCTCCTCCTGCACTTTCATGCCCCTGCCACAAACTACACAACCAGTATGAATTTGTAACTATCTTCACCATTTTCCACCCTTTCTAGCAGCATCACTTTCTGCCCTCTGCAGCAGATCCCTCCATGTAAAAGTCAATCCTGTCACATGTGGTCTGTATTACATCTGTTACTGTCACCTCAAGTATCTGTCTTCTTGACCTCACTGACCTTCTTCCTACCACCAATAGCCAGTCCCATGTCTCTCTTCACAGTTATCTTATAAAACAGTTGTCTTCTCTAACCTCTTACCTCTGGGTACACCATACTCTATTTTGCTCTGACACCTACCCTGAGTGCACCCTTTAAATACATTCCTCATGAAGGACACCAATAAATGGCAAATTGCCAAATCCAACGGAAACATTCCCACCCTCATCTGATTCAACCTCTTACTAGCATTCATCCAAAAAATATTTATGGACCCACACTGTATGTCAGACACTGTTCCACTGACTGTGAATAGAGAAGTGATTAAACAGACAACTGACAGTGAGCTGACATTCTGGGGGAAGAAGGAGAAAACTGATCATAAACAATTTCAGAGATAAGATACATGATGAAAAGAAGGGTAAGGGGATACAGAATGATGGGGTTTGGGAGACGGCAGTGGCTGGCTATGTTAGAGTAGTCTGGGAAGGTCTGAAGTAGTTACCACTGAAGTGAAGTCGCTTAGTCATGTCCGACTCTTTGCGACCCTGTGGACTATAGCCTACCAGGCTGCTCAATCCATGGAATTCTCAGTTACACTGAGCAGAGGTATGAATAATGTGAAGAAGTGTATCACAAAAAGGTCTGTGCAAAGAGTTTTCTAGGCCCAGGGACTAGTGAGCATAAGAGTCCTTAATAGTTTGGTGGGTTCAAGAAAGAGCACAAAGACCAGTTTTGGTACAGGATGTGGCTGGAGAGGTTGGCAGGAATGAGAAGACTCTGTACGCCACAGTAATGAGTGTGGATTTAATTCTGAATGTGATGAGAAACACTATGTGATTGGTGAGTTTGAACAGAGAAGGTATATAAGTAGACTTACATTCTTAAAAAGATCAGGTAGGCAAACTAACTTGTAAGTAGCAGTCTTAAGGTAGGAGATAACCCAGGAGAATGTGGTGTCATGAAAGCCAAGAAGAGTTTTTCAAGATGGCGGGAGTAATCAACTCAATCAAATACTATAGACAGATTAAGTAGGAAGAAAACAGAGAAGTGAAACTTGATTTGACAAGAGGGCAGTTATTGGTAACCTTTTCAAAAGAGCAGTTTCAGTTAAGTTATTGAGAAAGCCCAAATGGAATGAAATAAAGATGGAAAGAAAAGACAGTGAGACACCGATTCCTTATCTGAGGTGAGGACTTTCATCATCAAGAGATGCAGAGAAAAGCAGCAGCTGGAGGCAGAGGCAAGATGGAAAGTTTGTCTGTTTTTAAAGAGATGGGAAATATTATATTTCCATGCTTCTTTGTTAATGGCAGCTGGCATGCAACACATACCCTGGTATGTGAATCTCATATTAAAATGAGCATTCAAACTGGCTGACTACTCCCTCCTCTTTGAAGAACTTTCTTCTCAGTTGCCACGAGAAAGCACTCTTCTTTCTGTCCCTTGGCTGCTTTGTATTTTCCCTCATCAGTTGTTCCTTTTCTCACACAGAACTTTAACTGTCTGATTTACTCAGGGCTTTGTCCTTGGCACTCTTCTCAATACTCATCCAGTTGATCAGACCAGGCTGGAAGCTCAAGTTATTATGCTAGCAATTTCCACATTTGCACTGCTTGGTCAGACTTTTCTTCAAACTTTTCTGAAACTATCTTACCTCTACTTTAAATTTCACAGGCAATGCCACCTTCCTGTGTTAAAAAAATTTCCTTCACCAGTAACTCAATAGTTAGCACTGCTGTCCATCTACTCTACTGCTCACCTAGGAATTGTAAGAATTCCCTTAATTTCTTCCTTAGGCTTATCTTCTGTATGCAACTCAGCTGCAAGTAGTATTTTATTTATTTTTTAAAAATAGCCTCTCATCTTATTTATTTATTGTGCTGCGTTGCATCTTAGTTGTGGGGCTTAGATGCTCTGTGGCATGCGGGATCTTCGTCCCCTGACCTCTGTCCCTTGCATTGCAAGACAAATTCTAAACCACTGGATCACCTGGAAAGTCCCTGAAAGTAATGTCTTGGTACTAAAACCAACACCTCAAATTTGTCTGCCTTTTTTTCCCTTTTGTTGCTATCACTCTAGTCTAAATCTCTGTCTTTTCTCATCTGAATCACAGTAAGCCACTATCCCTTGCCAGTCCATTTTCCACAAAGCAGGGACAGTGATCTTGAAGAAAGCAAATCAGATCATAGTCTCCATTTATGTAAAACCTTCCAAGGTTTCCCAGGCCTTTAGACTGAAATCTAATATCCTTACCTTGGCCAGAAACAACCTCCCCCATTTAGCCCCTGCTTTTTCTGTCTCCTCCGTTCTTTCCTTGCTCACTAAACTTCAGTCATTGGCAGTCTTCCATGCTGGGTTTGCTCTTTCCTTGGGCCTTTGAACCCTATTTCTTCTGCTGTATTTAGCCTCCCTCCATTCTTTACCTGGCTAACTCCTAGTCATTTGAAAAGACCCTGATGCTGGGCAAGATTGAAGGTGGGAGAAGGGGACAACAAAGGATGAGATGATGGCATCACCAACTCAATGGGCATGAGTCTGAGTAAACTCCAGGAGTTGGTGATGGACAGGGAGGCCTGGCGTACTGCAGTCCATGAAGTCGCAAAGAGTCGGACACGACTCAGTGACTGCACTGAACTCCTAGTCATTCAGTTCTCATTTCAAGTATTACTTTTTCCAGAGAGGTCTTTTCTGACTTAACATTAAATTAGGTAGGTCTTAGTTTCCCTATTTCTAAAATCAGTTATTCTAAAGATTAATGAGATTATCCACATAAAGTTCTCGGCACAGTAACTTGCACACAATTACGTACACAGTCAATATTAGCTATTTTTTTTATATTATTTGCACAGAACACTGTTATTTCCTTTGCAAATACCCCTCACATTCTGTATTTATTTGAGTAAAGTTGATTATGAGTATCCCTCCTTTATACCCTAAATTCCACAAAGGCAAGGATTATATACTTGCTTTGCTTCTCACTATGTACTTAACACCTAGAACAGAATTTCACACATACTGGGTGCTGAACAAATACTAGATGGACTACACCAAGTGAATGAATAAAAGAATTAATGATTTATCACCATATTATGTCTCAGTTCAATGCTAATCACAGAGGGCTGTATGCTGCTGATGCTGCTAAGTTGCTTCAGTCGTGTCCGACTCTGTGCGACCCCAGAGACGGCAGCCCACCAGGCTCCACCGTCCCTGGGATTCTCCAGGCAAGAACACTGGAGTGGGTTGCCATTTCCTTCTCCAATGCATGAAAGTGAAAAGTGAAAGTGAAGTCGCTCAGTCGTGCCCGACTCTTAGCGACCCCATGGACTGCAGCCTACCAGGCTCCTCCATCCATGGGATTTTCCAGGCAAGAGTACTGGAGTGGGGTGCCACTGCCTTCTCCAGAGGGCTGTATATCAGGTATTAAAAGAAGGTAATTAGAAGACATCTGGCTCAAGATAGTGGGCTGAATCCATAATTTTATTTTTTCCTCTTGCCAAAAGGACACTGAAATGATAGAAGAAATAGAGTGGCATCAGTAGACCAGAAACTTTGAGGGATTTGTGGAAGACAAAGCAGATGGACTTAGACTGCTAAAGAGATGAGAGCTAAAGAAACTCCAGGAGAGAGGTAATACTAGTTCTACCAGCCTGGGCTGAGAAACACCTCAAACTCAGAGTCAACCAGGACTAGGGATAAAAGTAGGCTCTGAAGTAGCAGAGTATTTAACCAAAGGCTCACCAACCACAGCTTGTATACAGACAAGCTGTGGTTCAGTTGGAAAAACAATGCTCTACACAGAGAGGAAGTGTGCTGATGGCTCCTTTATTAAATATATATAAATAAATAGAAGTTGCATATATATTTTATACCTTATTATGGAAAATTTTCAAACTCCCACAGGGGAAAAGAGAACACTACAATAAATCCCTAGGCACTTATCATTTCACTTCAACAGTATTATCACATGCCAGCTTTTTCCATCTTTACCAGGTCTGGGGTTCTCAGCTGCACACTAATTAACACTGTGGGATAACTAATTCTCTGTTGTAGGGGGCTGTTGTGTGCACCATAAGATGTTTAACAACATCTCTGGTCTCTAGCTACTAAATGCCAGTAGAAAACCCTTAATTGTGATGACCAAAATCAGCTTCTGTGGTTTAGTTGCTAAGTCGTGTCCTACTCTTTGGGATCCCATGGACTGTAGCCTGCCAGGCTCCTCTGTCCATGGGATTTTCCAGGCAAGAATACTGAAATGGGTTGCCATTTCCTTCTCCAGGGAACCTTCCTGACCCAGGGGTTGAACACGGGCCTCCTGCATTGCAGGTGGACTCTTTAACAACACAGCCACCAGGGGAAGCCCAAAAATCACCTTCAGATGTTGCCAAGTGTTTTCTAGGGGAAAAGTCACCCTGAACTGAGAACCACTGGTCTATACCTGTTGCATATATTAAGGCAAATCTGAGACATATCATTTCAACTGTAGTTACTTCAGTATGTATCACTAAAAGATAAGAATTCTTAACATATTCACAATGCCATTACCCTACTGTGAGCACATTCCAGTCCCCTCAGCACTCCAGAGTAAAGCTCAACCAGAGTCCTACAGAAGACAAACATCAAGGACAGAAGATGTAATATAAGAAATAGGGTAAATCTTCAAAATTTACTGCAATTTGTGCAAGAGGACCCTGTATCAATTTAAAATAGCCACTATAAAATGAGGAGCAATCTCACACTTATCAGGATGGCTATTAAAAAAGGTCCTAGAAAATAATAAGTGTTGGCCAGCACTGGTAGAAAAGTAAAATGGTGTAGCTGTTGTGGAAAACAGTATGGCAGTTCTACAAAAAATAGAATTACCATATGATCCAGCAATTCCACTTCCGGGTATATGCTCAAAAGAATATCCATGTTCATAAAAGCATAAGTCACAATAGCTAAGGTGTAGAAGCAACCAAATGTCCTCCGACAGATGAATGGATAAGCAAAACATGGCATACGTATACAATGAAATATTTTTAGCCTTAAAAAAGTAAGGAAACATATGTTACAATCTAGGGATGAATCTTGAAGACATTAAGCTAAGTGAATAAGTCAGTCACAAAAGGACATATACAGTATGATTTCACTTATATGAGGTACCCAGAGCAGTGAAATTCACAGAAACAGAAAAGTTTCAGGTATACAGGATGATGATCTGACTTACGTCATGAAACAATTATCACAGTAAGTTTAGGGAACATCCATGATTTATACGGACACAAAATTAAATATATAGAAAACATTTTTTTCTTGCATGAGAACACTTAGAATTTACTCTCTTAACTTTTGTATTTAACATACAGTAGTGCTACTTATAAGCAATAGTTAGAACTGGATATGGTGCAACGGATTGGTTTCAAATTGGGAAAGGAATACGTCAAGGATGTATATTGTAACCATGCTTATTTATATATGCAGGGTATATCATGCAAAATGCTGGGCTGGACAAGTCCTAAGCTGGAATCAAGACTACCAGGAGAAATATTAACAACCTCAGATATGCAGATAACACCACCCTAATGGTATAAAGTGAAGAGGAACTAAAGAGCCTCTTGATGAAGGTGAAAGAGGAGACTGAAAAAGCTGGCTTAAAACTCAACATGCAAAAAACTAAGATCATGACATCCAGTCCCATTATTTCATGGCAAATAGATGGGGAAAAACATGGTAACAGTGGCAGATTCTATTTTCTTGGACTCCAAAATCATTGTGGACAGTGACTGCAGCCATGAAGTCAACAGACACTTGCTCCTTGGTAGAAAAGCTACCACAAACCTAGACAGCATATTCAAAAGCAGAGACATCACTTTGCCAACAAAGGTCTGCATGGTCAAAGCTATGATTTTTCTAGTAGTCATATATAGATGTGAGAGTTGGACCATAAAGAAGGTTAAGTGTCAAAGAATTGATGCTTTTGAATTGTGGTGCTGGAGAAGACTCCTGAGACTCCCTTGGACAGCAAGGAGATGGAACCAGTCAATTCTAGAAGAAATCAACCATGAATATTCATTGGAAGGACTGCTGCTAAAGCTCTACCTGATGTGAAGAGCTGACTCATCAGAAAAGACCCTGATGCTGGAAAGACTGAAGCAAAAGGAGAAGGGGGCAACAAAGGATGAGATGGTTGAACGGCATCACTGACTCAATAGACACAAGTCTGAGCAAATTCCGGGAGATAGTGAAGGGCAGTGAAGCCTGGCAGGCTGCAGCCCATGGGTTTGCAAACAGTTGGACACGACTTAGTACTGAACGACAATAACAAGTGCTAATTATGTACATCCCTAGGACTTACTGCCCTTATCCAATTCCCCCTCCCCCTACTCCCCACCTCTGGTAACCAAAATCTGATCTCTTTTTCTATGAGTTTGCTGGAAAAACATTTTAACTCTCCCAAGCTTTCAGGCCAGAACAGTCCTCTATCATTAAAGTCAGATTTTACCTCTTGACGTCTAAATTATACCCATGTTTTTTAAATACAGTTAAAGATAATACAGATAGTAAAGATGTCCCAGCCCTGTGTGAAGGAAGGAGACTCACATCTATTAATAAAAGAGTAGAGAATTTACAGCTCCCTGTATCAAATCTCAGACTTGGAGACAGGCTCATAATCCAGTCACTATACTAGGTAGAGCTCCTCCCAAACCAGACAGACTCATCATCTCATTGTGCCTTGTCCTTGTCTGGGCTCTCTGGAGATATGGCCTTAAATGATGCAGCCAAGGCAGGAACGGTAGCCCATTCCCTGCTACTCCCACCCCAACACCCCACTCCCCAACCATCCATTCTAGCGGAAGTTCAGCATTTAAAGGGCAGCATTTTAAAAGTACTAAAATGGTGTTCTGGGACAGAAGTTGTCTATTTGCTTATACTCCCTTTCCAAGAAAACAAAGGGCATATTATTCTAAGGGCTCATAAATGGCAACCCACCCCAGTATTCTTGCCTGCAGAATCCCTTGGACAGAGGGGCCTGGTGGGCTACAGTCCATGGGGTCACAAAAGAGTTGGACACGACTGAAGCGACTGAGGATATGTAGACAAGTGAATCATCCAAAGTCTTAAGACACCCCCTGGTCAACTGCAACATAATCAGTGAAGTAAAGTCCATACTCCTCTAGCCTCAACTCCTAAGGCCCAATTTTTTGTCTTGTCTTCATACTTTTTGGCAAATATTTATCAACTCTCCAAGGCACCATCGTTTTAAGAGCATCTTCATAGGTTGTAAAGTGCTCTAAAAACAGTGAAAGTCATCAAGTTGCCTCAAGTGCCCAAACCTCTGGGGTTAACCCAGTCACTGTTGTCTTGGGCCAAATTACCATTTGGAAGCCTTTATTTCTATTACTCATCCATCTTCCCTAAGGCCCCTGGAGTTAGCTTTCTTAAACAATAATCTGACCATCTTCCTTCCTTCCATCACATCACCAGGAGACACCCTGAGCTTAACGCACCACTAAGGCTACCTCCTACCACTTCCCACCTCAGGCAAGTTAACCACGCACAGTTCCTCAAACACATGACTGGCTCTTTCATGTCTCCTCGCTTTTATCCTATCTCATGCGACCTCATTTTCCTCAGTTACTATATTAATTTAAATTGCTCAAAACTCACCATCATGACTCCTTCCTGCTCCCCATGTACAGTGAGCCTTTTAAGCTCTCCTCATAGCATTTTGTATGGTATATCCAATAGTATGTAGCTGAGTAGACTCTGATTTTTGGTGTTCACATGCTTCTTCCATGAGACAGGCAACACTGCCCGCCCACAGAATCTTCAGCATCTTATAGGTGCTGAGTGAATATATTATTAAAGGTGCTTCAGAAAACCACTGGGCTTCCCTGGCAGCTCATCAGTAAAGAATTTGCCTGCAATGCAGGAGACCCGGGTTCCATCCCTGGGTCAGGAAAACTCCTTGGAGAAGGAAATTGCAACCCACTCCAGTATTCTTGCCTGGAAAATCCCATGGACAGAGGACCCTGGTGGGCAAGAGTCAGACACGACTTAGTGACTAAACCACCAAAACAGAAAGCCATTACAAATGAAGTTCACTTAATAATGTCACTTACATCAAGATATCTCTTTAACAAGAATGTCAGCCCCTTTCTAGATTCCAACTCTAGAAAAGAACTGAAAGAGAAAGCCAGGGGGAGCAGGTGATCTGATCTGAGAGCTGAGAAACTTTAAGGCACCTCTCTAGGATGCAACAGAATATTTATCCTGCCTGGTTGTAGAACTCTGTAGTTCCAGAACTCCTTCACAAATACTAACAGGGTACTATTTCAGATCTAAAAAAACCCCAAAAAACTCAAGTTATATAAATGATTACATCTAAAATAATTTATGGTTAGAAAAGTTTTAGCCTGTACTCTTGCTATTTAACAAATATCAGTTATAAGGTCTTCATATAAAAACCCTACTTTTAAAAACATTCAGATGGTCAAGAATCTACTTACAATGCGGGAGACCTGGGTTTGATCCCTGGGTTGGGAAGATCCCCTGGAGGAGGGCATGGCAATCCTCTCCAGTATTCTTGCCTGGAGAATCCCCATGGATAGACTATGGAATCTGGTGGGCTACAGTCCATGAGGTTGCAAAGAGTTGGACACTGAGTACTAAGCACACAGCACATTAAAAAGTAAGATGAGACAAGTTTATACAGAATTTTGTTTAAAAGATACAGGACAGAGAATGACCTAATGTCGACAGTTGTGGTAGTAAGCTGCAGTGTAACCCTGCCTTGGGATACCATGGAGCACCCTTGTTCCCACAGTTCTGACTGGATGGCTGAGATTCCTGATCCCTTAGTCACCCATTTAAGTAACAGTAACAGAGTGGCAGTGGTAGCAGGAGTTGCTGAGCAACTGCTTTATGCCGACCCAGCACTGGTTTAACGTCACTTCATTTCTCACGACAACCCTATGGAGGAAATTTTGTTCCCATCCTATCTTGCAAATGGCAAAAGAAGACAAAGTACCTACCCCCACCCCTGCCATAAGTTGTAGAGTCAACACGCAAACTCAGATGGTCTAGCTCCAGAGCCCACACAGACTAATGCCTTTGCTCTGATATCATGGCATCTTATTTCCCAACCCCTACCCAATTCTCCTGCCATCACTGCCTCACAGGTACATGAAATCTCTGTCTCAGAGTACTTCCCCTAGAACAAAACTAATAAAATTGTGATCTCAAACTAGCAATGACTAAATAACAACTGGAGAGTATACTCATGACCACTGTATTTTGGTAGATAATGCTAGAATTAGGCTTAATACGTTATTGTATATTACACAAATCATCCAGTCACACAAACTAACACCAGTGAAAATGTTTTAAAGGAAAAGCCTGTTACAAAAGAACAAATATTGTGAACCCACTTAAATGAGGTACATAGAACAGACAAATTTATAGAGATAGTAAGTATATTAATGGTTACCAGGGGCTAGGGGAAGAAGAAACATGGAGTTATTGCTTAATGTGCTACAGAGTTTTAGTCTGAGATGATTAAAAAAAAATTGGGGGGACAGATGGTAGTGATGATTGCATAACAATGTGAATGTACTTAATGCCACTGAACTATGTGGTTAAAATGGTAAATCTTAGTATTTTTCAAAATTAGGAAAAGGCTGGCTCTACCAAAATAATTTGGAATACATTTAATAAATAATACACATGAGAAAATAATTACTGAGTTGGCCAAAAAGTTTGTTTGGTTTTTTTGGTAAGATGGCTTTCTTTTTTTTTTTTTTAATTTCATTTAATTTAACTTTACAATATTGTATTGGTTTTGCCATATATCAAAATGAATCTGTCACAGGTATACATGTGTTCCCCATCCTGAACCCTCCTCCCTCCTCCCTCCCCTTACCATCCCTCTGGGTCATCCCAGTGCACCAGCCCCAAGCATCCAGTATCGTGCATTGAACCTGGACTGGCGACTTGTTTCGTATATGATATTATACATATTTCAATGCCATTCTCCCAAATCATCCCACCCTCTCCCTCTCCCACAGAGTCCAAAAGACTGTTCTATACATCAGTGTCTCTTTTGCTGTCTTGTACACAGGGTTATTGTTACCATCTTTCTAAATTCCATATATATGCGTTAGTATACTGTATTGGTGTTTTTCTTTCTGGCTTACTTCACTCTGTATAATAGGCTCCAGTTTCATCCACCTCATTAGAACTGCTTCAAATGTATTCTTTTTAATGGCTGAGTAATACTCCATTGTGTATAAGTACCACAGCTTTCTTATCCATTCATCTGATGATGGACATCTAGGTTGCTTCCATGTCCTGGCTATTATAAACAGTGCTGCGATGAACATTGGGGTACACGTGTCTCTTTCCCTTCTGGTTTCCTCAGTGTGTATGTCCAGCAGTGGGATTGCTGGATCATAAGGCAGTTCTATTTCCAGTTTTTTAAGGAATCTCCACACTGTTCTCCATAGTGGCTGTACTAGTTTGCATTCCCACCAACAGGGTAAGGGGGTTTCCTTTTCTCCACACCCTCTCCAGCATTTACTGTTTGTAGACTTTTGGATCGCAGCCATTCTGACTGGCGTGAAATGGTACCTCATAGTGGTTTTGATTTGCATTTCTCTGATAATAAGTGATGTTGAGCATTTTTTCATGTGTTTGTTAGCCATCTGAATGTCTTCTTTGGAGAAATGTCTATTTAGTTCTTTGGCCCATTTTTTGATTGGGTCATTTATTTTTCTGGAATTGAGCTGTAGGAGTTGCTTGTATATTTTTGAGATTAGTTGTTTGTTGCTTCATTTGCTATTATTTTCTCCCATTCTGAAGGCTGTCTTTTCACCTTGCTTATAGTTTCCTTTGTTGTGCAGAAGCTTTTAAGGTTAATTAGGTCCCATTTGTTTATTTTTGCTTTTATTTCCAATATTCTTGGAGGTGGGTCATAGAGGATCCTGCTGTGATGTATGTTGGAGAGTGTTTTGCCTATGTAAGATGGCTTTAGTAGTGCTCAGTTGTCTTTAACTTCATTCAAAACAATTTTGTTAAGACTATTGTGACAGCTGTCATGTCAGTGTGTATTTTTCTTTTAATATCAAAATTGGTGAATTTTTGTGTAGCTATTTTAATACTAAAGACGGAAGGAAAAAAGCAACATTTTCAACATATTATACTTACTATTTCAAAAAAGGTAAAAATGCCGCTGAAACGCAAAAAAAGATTTGTGCAGTGTTTGGAGAAGGTGCTGTGACTGATCAAACATGTCAAAAGTGGTTTATGAAGTTTCATGTTGGAGATTTCTCGATGGACGATGCTTGACAGTCAAGTAGACCAGTTGAAGTTGATAGTGATCAAGAGACATAACGTTACACCACATGGAAGATACCTGACATAGTCAAAATATCCAAATCAAGTGTGGAAAATCATCTGCACAAGCTTGGTTATGCTAATTGCTCTGATGTTTGGGTTCCACATAAGTTAAGCGGAAAAAAACCTTGACTGTATATTCACATATGATTCTCTACTGAAACATAATGAAAATGTTCCGTTTTTAAAACAAATTGTGACAAGTGATGGAAAGTGGATACTGTACAATAATGTGGAACGGAAGTGACTGTGGTGCAAGAGAAATGAACCACGACCAATCACACCAAAGGCTGGTCTTCATCCAAACAACGTAATGTGGGTACATGGTGGACTGGAAGGGAGTTCTCCATTAGGAGCTCCTTCCAGAAAAACAATTAATTCCAATAAGTATTGCTTCAGATTAGACCAACTGAACGCAGCACTCAACAAAAAACGTCTGGAATTAGCCAAAAGAAAATGCAAAATCTTCCATCAGGATAACACAAGACCACATGTTTCTTTGATGGCTAAAACTGTTACAGCTTGGCTGGGAAGTTCTGATTCATCCACTGTGTTCACCAGACATTGCACCTTCAGATTTCCATTTATTTTGGTCTTTACAAAATTCTCTTAACGGAAGAAATTTCAATTCCCTGAAAGACTGTAAAAGGCACCTGAAACAGTTCTTTGCTCAAAAAGATAAAAGTTTGGGCAAGATGGAATTATGAAACTGTCTGAAAAATGGCAGAAGACAGTGGAACAAAACAGTGAATATGTTGATCAGTAAAGTTCTTGGTAAAAATGAAAAATATGTCTTTTATTTTTACTTAAAAACTGAAGGCACTTTCTGGCCTACTAAATAGCTTCAACTTTGACAGAAAGGAAGCAAAGCAGCTTGCCTCCCTTCCCCTCTTTTTATTCTTTTTTTTTTTTCTTCTTTTTATTCTTTTATGCCCCTCCTGCTGTTCAAAAACATATCAAAGATCAATGCATAAAAATTTATAACCCTTAATCACCTACATAAGACATCATTTGCTTAGCAAACCCAACATAATACAGATGCTTCAAAACAATAGCCTCATTTGTCAAAAAGCACTTGGCTTTAAAATTACAATGTGATATCAAAATTTATAGTAATACTTCTAAAGATAGGCTCTAGTAAATCATCATTACATATGAGGCTGAGACTACATATGCGTCTTCACTTCCTATTTGGTTAAAGGCAGTTACACAAAATTATTTTTTAAACTTAAAACATTTATTACATTGTCGTTCAGTCGCCCAGTCATGTCCAGCTTTTTGAGACCCCATAGGCTGCAGGATGTCAGGCTTCCCTATCCTTCACCATCTCTCGGAGCTTGCTCAAACTCATGTCCATTGGGTCAGTGAGGCCATCTAACCATCTCATTCTCTGTCATTCCCTTCTCTTCCTGCCTTCAATCTTTCCCAGAATAAGGGTCTTTTCTAATGAGTTGGCTTAGGTGGCCAAAGTAATAGAGCTTCAGCATCAGTCCTTCCAATGAATATTCAGGACTGATTTCCTTTAGGATGGACTGGTTTGATCTCCTTGCAGTCCAAGGGACCCTCCAATACCACAGTTCAAAAGCATCCATTCTTTGGCACTCAATCTTCTTTATGGTCCAACTCTCATATCCATACATGACTACTGGAAAAACCATAGCTTTGACTAGATGGACCTTTAGCGTGTCATAATTAGCAATAATCTAGATAATTAAAGTAATTTATTTCTTTTTAATCAAAGTATTAAAATCCATATTAGTCAGGTAGATAAAACAGGGATAGTATCTGGGGCAAGAAAAAGGCTGAAGAGTAAGAAAAGAAAGTGAAAGTGTTAGTCACTGGGTCGTGTGATTCTTTGTGACCCCGTGGAGTGTAGCCTGCCTGGCTCCTCTGTCCATGGAATTCTCTAGGCAAGAATACTGGAGTGGGTTGTTACTTCCTTCTCCAGGGCATCTTTCCTACCCGGGGATCAAACCCAGGTCTCCCACATTGTGGGCAGATTCTTAACCGTCTGAGTCACCAAAATACACACTAAGTAGGAAGTAGGAAGGAATCACAGATCTTATGTTTAATTTTGAAGCCTACCACTTTGACTTTTGATTTTATTGTAAGATTGGTTAAAAGAGCAGTTTTAGGGAGCAAATTCAAGTATATATTGCAACATAAATCTAATTAAGTTCTACATTTGATAGTGAGACTCCAGTAACTGAAAGTGAATAACAAGGGCACTGCATTAGTCAAACCAAGTTCCCAAGTTTAAGAAAGCAAGAGCTGGAAAATCAAGGGAAATCTGTACATAATATGGTAACACTTCACTGTTCCTCACCAAACACAGTGGCAGACAGACAGTAAATAAAGGGCCTTAGTGTCTACTTTTATTTCCTAATATATTAAAAAAAACTATAGCTGTTGTACAGAGTATTATCTACTTTTCTGATTCAAATGTTCTCTACTTAATAGACCTTCATAAGCATGCAAGTGTTCGCTTACTGATGCAGAAAAACTGTGCATGATTAAATAATGGAAATCAGAAAAATCTCAAGAAGTCTGACTTGATAAACAGGAAATCAGAATGAGAAAAATTGCTTCATAGATTAATATTTTCCAAACAAATGAAATGATCATTTCTTAGACCATTTGATAGTCTACCTTAAACTTATTCTTGTGTGCATGCTCAGTTGCTCAGTCATATCCAACTCTTTGTGACCCATGAACTGAATGAAGCCCATTAGGTTCCTCTGTTCATGGAATTTTCCAGGCAAGAATACTGGAGTGGGTTTCCATTTCCTACTCCATGATGGCAGCCTTACTATTCCCTAATCAAAATGTGCACTTCTACACATGAGGATCCATGCATTCTATTCTCTGGTGACCAGGGATTCCACAGTCCTGCTTTGACCACTGGCATAGCATCTTCTGCCATAGCAACTTTACAGGAGAGGGCTGAAAATCCATATAAAGTGACAAAAGGCCAACATTTTATAGGCTACAGAAAAAACAACATCTACATTTAAAAACAATGAATATTTGTTTCTGTTACTCTTCTCCATGAGGTTATTATGGAAACAATTTAAGGAAAAATAAACACGTAACAGCCAGAGATGCACAAGGTTACATAGATTGAGCAGAGGAAACACAACAGATATTGTATACTGTAAAAAGGACAAGAGACATAAGGTGAACGGCTCACCTCTTCTGTCCTTCGAGTCAGAATTACCTGTGTAATGAGTAAAAAAACAGAAATGTTCACTCAGATTAAAGAAAAGCATTATTATTCAACCTAATGTAAGTCAAAATAAGCTCTAGGAATATGGATACTTTTCCCTTGTATATGCTGGAGCTAGAATGAGGCACCCACAAACAACTCGGAAATAAGACTGCCCAGATTCATTAAACTTTTATCAATGATCTGGCCTTCTCCCTGAGGACAAAAACAACACAGCATTAATGTTCATAAAATGTACAAGAATGCAAAGAGTAATATAAACACAATGGTTCTTATGGTCTTTATGTCCTTTTAGGCCATCAAAATGCATCAGGGCAAAATTAAGTTAAAAATATAAAAGACCTAAATGATAATAGATAATGAAATCTAAATGGCATAAATCAAACTCTATATACTAACAGAGAAAACTTTTTCAAAGGCTTATGGAATATCCACAAGCCTTTATAAATGCCTCATAGGAGAAACAGCACAGACAACATTCTTTTATCATGATGCAGTAAAACTAGAAATTAACAAAGTAAGAAAATACTTGAAAATTAAAATCAAAACCAAATTGCAAAGGGAAGTTCAAGAGGGAGGGGGCATATGTATACTTATGGCTGATTCACAGTTATATGGCATAAACCAACACAACAAACTAAACTGCAAAATATCTAAAAAATAAAAAAATCACATTTGTGGCAGTAATCTACCACCTTTCCCCCAATATCAATTAGTCTCTTCCTCTTTTTGCCCTTAGTAAAGAACATCCCTCCTTTTTAGGTGAGTGCAAAGCTGTCCAGTTAGAGACTTAATTTCTGATACTCTAGGTATAATCATGTGAAGAATTCCAGTCAACAGGATGTGAACAAAAGGGAGAAGAGTAACTTCTGGGTTCCACCCTCTAGAAAATAAATTGTACTATTTTCTCTGTTTCCCCTTCCCAGGGGCTGGAACCAGAATCCATTGATAAGAGCCATCTCTGATCAAGCAGATGAGGGCAACTGTCAGGATGCCAGAGCCACAAGAAAAAAGGAAAAACGTGGTTTCTGACAAAGCAAAGCACCAGGCCCCCCCCAGCCCCCCACTTACGGAATGTGACAGGGGAAGGACATTTTTGTGTAACCAAAGAATTTTGGTATGTCTTTGCCAGAATAGCTTAGACCACACCCTAACTAACTACCTACAGGAGCATTTATGGGTTATGCCTAAAGCTGTGTTTATAAAAAATTCACAGCATTACATACATATTAATTAAGAATGAAAACAAACAAATGAAGCATTCAATTAGGGAAGACAGAAAAAGTGTAAAATAAATCTAAGAAAAGCAGGAAAAGAATAAGAATAAAAGAGAAATTAATGAAATAAAAACTGAAAAATGACAGAACTAATAAAATATACAATATTTATTGCAGATCTCTGAGAAGGAAAAAGCAATAAACGATGAAATAGGTTAGTCAACCTAAACAGGAAAAAGGACTTAAATATATAAAATACTCATAGGGATGTAAGAAATTAACTCTAAGGGATGACTTTTTCTCAAATCTATTTAAGTAATTTTGAAAACCTGAACAAAATGAAAAATTTAAGTGAACTTCAATTATTTTCAAAAAGCAAAGCAAAACATCGACTAATAAAACTTATCAAAACTAGCTACCTACAAAGGAAACACATATACCAATCTCATTTAGAAAAAACTTGGAAAAATTTACAATAGAAAATAGCAAATAAATCACAACACTTCAGTCAAGAAAAATATAAGACCAAGTGGAGCTGTTTGTGCAGGAATGTAAATAGTTGAAAAACAGGAAATCAATTAATATGATATACTATAGCACAAATAGAAAAAATCTTACAGATCTTGCTCATTGATGCTGAGCAGGCAACTGGCAAAATTTAACACCCTTTCTTAACATAAATATTCTTTAAAACAGGAATGAATCGATAAATATCTAGAAATAAACTGAATAAAACATGTGCCACACAAGTGGTAAAAGTTTTAAAATACTTCCAAGAAATACAAAATAAAAGACTTCAGCAAATGGAATATACAGCATTCTTAGATAGGAAAAATTAAAGATATCAACTGTCCCTGTTAATCTAAAAACTTAACATGATCAATAAGAACTTTTTCCAGCTATACAGTAAGTTGATTCTAATGTTCATGAAGAAAATAATCAAGAACTACTAGCAAAATTCTGAAAAATAAGATTAACAAGGGATGACTCACTTTATCAGATATTAAGTATTTTATAAAGTCCACAGTTCACACTTTACATCAGAAAAAATTCCAGATGGATCAAAGATTTTAGTGCAGGCACATACAAGCACATGCACACACACAGAAGAAAAAAATTGTAACAGTATAAAAGAAAAACATAAAAGACAATTGTTTTATAATATTGGTATAAGGAATGGCTTTTTATATATGATCTAATACCTAGAACACATTTAGTTAACAAAAATCCATTTTTTTTCCACTGCGCAGCATGCAGGATCCTAGTTTCTTGACTCAGGATTGAACCTGCATCTCCTGCAGCGGCAGTGTAGAATTTTAACCACTGGACAGCTAGAGGAAGTCCCACAAACTGATAAGTTTTTAATTAAAAAAATTAATAGCTGATAGTAACAGTTTCTACAATGAAGAAAAGTTAGATGAACAACTAGGGGAAATAACTGCAATCTTATTATAGGGCTAATTTCTCTAACATCAAAGACCTTCTATAAATGAGTTGGGTCACATCCTCTGGAAAAGAAATTGTACTATTTCCTCTGTTCCGCCTTCCCAAGGGCTGGAACCAGAAACTAGTGATAAGCCTGACACATTAATAAAAAAAAAAATGGGTAAAGGATAGCAACAGAGTTTTCTCAAAAAAGGAAAAGAAAGAAGGAAATATAAATGATCCTTCTAAATATGGAAAGATGCTCAACCTCACTAAAATGCAAATTCAAGTCACACTGAGATACTAATTTTCACCTGTCAGTCTGACATAGATCCAGGTGTTTGATAATTTATTGCACTGAAGAAAATGTAGGAAAACAGGCATTCCGACACACAGCTTAAAAGAGGGAGATCTCACAATATTCAATTTAAATTTACAAATGCACACTAAAAATAACTTATTCAACCTATATTCTCCCAAGACTATTGTCGGTAAGTGTAAAATCAGCCTGAATGATGGCCAATATGGCAGATTGGATAAATATATCAAAGTAAAGCCATACAACGAGGCAGCTCCTTACTATAACATAGAAAAAGTATGACAGGCTAATTGAAAAGAAGTAAGGTGAAGAAATATACACAGTACATTTATTATCTGTGTTATAAATGGAAGAAAAAAGGTATGTATAAGTATGCATGTATGCTTATTTTAAAAAAGAAAAAAAGGTCAGTAGGAAAGAAAAATTAAGATTAAAAAATTAATCCAGGGTAAGTCCAATATCCAAGTAATAAGGATTTTTAGAACAAGACAGAGAAAATGGAAGGGGGAAGAACATTTCTGAACAGATACAAGAAAAATTTTCAGAACCAAAGGACAAAAACTCCAAAGGTCCTATCCCAAAATAATGAACGGAAGAAAAAGACCCACATCAAGATCCATTTCTATGAGATTTCAAGGCACCAGTGATGAAGAGTAGATCTTTAAAAACACACAAACAATTAGGAATCAAGACAGCAGTACAATTCTCCAAGCCTGCAAATTAGAAGTCAGGACAATGCTTTAAAAATTCTAGGGAAAAAAATATTTCCTCAAATTCTATACATACCCCTGAAGATATTTTTAGACATGTAAAAAAGAAATAACAGATTATCTAGTAAGTCTGACTTTATGGAAAACTGTACTATGAAGCTATGGAAAGTGCAGGAAGAACTGGCTATCAACAGTAAATAGAAAACTAAACAAACAAATAAAAGGCAATTTCACATTATACCCACAGCTCAGCAGGGAACAGTATTACAGAAGTTATGGTGTAACAATTATGGGGGGATTGGTAAAATGGTGGTAAATGAGGAGGATGTGGGGTTACAGAATATAACATCCTGATGTGCCATAAAGTTATCCTTTTACTGATCTTGAATAACAGTCACCAGTGAAATACAGTCTCAACTTCCTCTGAGATATGAAATGTGTTAACTGTTCAATAACTGGCTTCTCAGCTATGGCATAATTTGGACCTACAGCAGATTACATAAAACTCAGTAGCAGTGTGCAAAGACTATCGAAGTGAGAAACAGGCCTAATTCACTACCTGACAGCCTTCAGATCCAAAGCAAATTATTTAACCTCTAAGGTCTTACATCAAACATCTACTAAAAAAAGAGATAATTACCACTGGTCATCTCACAGATTATTAAATGAAAGACAGAACAGAACATAAGTTAAGAACATAAGCTGTGGGACTTCCTTGGTGGTCCAGTGGTTAAGAATCTACCTTCCAATGTAGGGGATGTATGTTCCATCCCTGATCGGGGAACTAAGATTCCACATGCTGTGGGACAATTAAGCCCGTGAGCCACCACTACTGAGCCCATGTGCTCTAGAGCCGGTGCACCACAACTAGAGAAAGAAGACACAGCACAGCCAAAAAACAACAAAAACACAGGCCGTGAAGTTAGTGAGAGTCTCACCTTTTCCATGTACTAATTCAGCTTGCACAAGTTTTGTTTTTCCTCTCTAAGCAATGGCCATAATTTACAGAAAGAAATACATTTTTATACCATTACTTAGTATATGTTTGTGTATAACTTGAACAGAAGTTCTATAAAATAAGTTAACAGGAAAAGAATAAAAGTTGAAAAGGACAATGCACACACACACAGATTTGTAGTGGCCCACTAAACTGATTTCATGAATCAGTCATGATTTGTACTTTGAAAAACACAGTAAAACTCCTTCACCTATAAAACATAAAACAGAACCAATGTAACAGAATCCATAGGATACTTCATACGAATTACTTCTATAAAACTCTTAGTACAATGCCTAACACTTAAAATTAGTGCTTACCACATGCAGGTCCCACTATAAATGCTTTACCCATAATAACCTGTTTAATGCTAACAGCTCCTTCATGAATTAAGTACTATCAACATCATTCATTCTTATATACTGATGACAAAACTGAGGTAGAAAGGTTAAATAAACTTGCCTATTGTCACACAGCTAGGGTACAGCAGAGTTAGGATTCAAACTCAAGTGGAAAATATGGGATTAAAGCTGGCAGGTGCAGGGTCTGAGTTGTAAGGTCTAGCTAAAAGATGTCATCAGCAAATGACACTCAGTTCATGAGCCATATGTGATTCTACCCAGGGGCACTCACCACCTAACAAGTGAAAAATATGAGCCAAGGGGATGAGACCAAAGAAGAGTAACTGATTTTTGCTAGAAAAGGAATGACAATTATACAGCTGTCAAGGAATAATTATTTCCTTTTACTACTCACAGAAGCCCTAAGAGGGACCTTCCCAATCCTTGGAAATTTGCCCTACCCTACATGGTCTCATACTCAGGTCTCTGATTCTATCTTCAAAGCCACTTCCACTTCAGTGATTGACTCAAGGAGAAGCAGGTTGGGTTCAGTCCCTGAACAAACTGGTACTGTAACTTAACTGTTTTTCCTGATCTTCTCTTAATAATTCTACTCCTGGCCACAGGCCTTCCATTCTTATCTAACTGTTACAGATAAGGCCCATTCTCCCTCCCATGGTCTCCAGGGATTCCTTTCTTTTCAAGGCTAATCCTATTATTCAATTATACTTTCCTTTCAACCTCAGTTTCTAGCATCATCAATTACCTATTCTCTTTCTCTTGTATCTTCTTCTCTATCTTTAAACATTAATCGTCCCTAATCTAACCAGGATTCCATGCAAAGCAGAATTTCCTCCAGAATCTACCTTCTTTCCTCCTTTTTTTTGGCCATACCATGCAGTGTGCTGGATCTCAGTTTCCCAAACAGGGATCAAACTTGTGCCTCCTGCGCTGGAAGAATGGAGTCTTAACCACTGGATGACCAGGGAAGTCCCCTATCTTCTTTGCTCTTAATTCTATGTTAACCAGATACTCTTGAGAATCCCCTATATCTAGGTTTCATTACTTTGCTTGGGCAATTTTACTTATTTCAAGAAATTTTATGGCTAGAAAACACAAACAATAACAATAAAAGGGTGAATAAACTCAAAGAGCCAAAGAAAGAACAAACAGAAACCATCTCTAGTACCTGAAGGAGGAAAAGTTTCTGGAGTGGTTGCTGCAGTGCTGGCATTCCCCTCCCAAGGCTCTGTTCTGGTATCTGTGAACTGGTTATCTGGAAGCCATGTTCCATTTGGTGAAATTGTAGTGACTACAGAATTGGTGCTTACTGTTCTTGTGGTTCCATTGTCAGAGTCTGAAGAATTGACAGTGGTTACATATACAGGTCCCAGAGTTAGATTTGGGCTGAATGTTGGTGTCAAGGAAGAAGTTACTGAAGGAGTAGGATATGAAGTTTTGGTCTCTTCTTTAAGTGATTCTGTTGTAGATGCTTTCACAGATCTTGTAACACCTACTGAAGGTGAAACTACAAAAACCAAAAAAAACCAAGAAAACATCACACAAAGAATTGAGATCTCAAAAGTTATGAGACACAAAGCAGCAAGCCCTACTACACCTCAAACACTTGGAGACCAATATACGCACCACACACACACTTTTTATTTTATTATCTTTTAAAAAAATTATAGTTGATTTACAATGTTGTGCTAATCTCTGCTGCACAGCAAAGTGACTCAATTACATACACACACACACATTCATTTTTAAACATTCTTTTCCATTATGGTTTGTCCCAGCTCATATTTCCCTGAGCTATAATAGTAGGACTTTGCTATTTATGCATTCTAAATATAGTAGGTTGTGTCTACCAATCCCAAACTAACAGGCAGTCCCTCCCCTCACCTCCATGGCAACCACAAGTCTGTTCTCTATGCTTGTGAGTATTTGTTTCATAGATAGGTTCATTTATGCCATAGTTTAGATTTCACATATAAGTGATATATGGTATTTGTCTTTCTCTTTCTGACTTACTTCACTTAGTGTGATAATTTCTAAGCTGCTGCAAATGACATTATTTCATTCTTTTTATGGGTGAGTAGTATTCAATTATATATATGTACCACATCTTCATTCATCCATTGATGGACATTTAGATTGCTTCCATGCTTTGGCTATTGTGAATAGTACTATTATGAACATAAGAGTGCATGTATCTTTTTGAAGCAGAATTTTCTCCAGGTGTATTTCAAGGAGCATACACTCTTTAAATGGTGACTCCTTCCCTCCACTTCTAAAAGTTTACTGTCTAATGGAGGGAAAAATTGGTCTCTTAGTTAGTTCCTCAGAGTCAATATATAGGATCTTAAATAGTAACCATTTTGTCTTCTTTAACTTTTCAGGAATGAATATGCTATGCTAAGTCACTTCAGTCGTGTCCGACTCTGTGCAACCCTAGAGACGGCAGCCCACCAGGCTCCCCCGTCCCTGGGATCCTCCAGGCAAGAACACTGGAGTAGGTTGCCATTTCCTTCTCCAATGCATGAATATAATCTCTTCATTTGAAGTAGTATGGGGTATATAGAACAATGCTGAGTGTGGCATACAATATGACCCAGAGATTCCCAAAGACAACTTATTTTGCCATCACTTTTAAGTAAAACTTAATATTAATTTTTTCTTTCTTTAGTACCACCAAGGTCTTCAAACTTGGGTCACTAAACATAAATATAAACAAAATTCTATTCCAAGTACCAATCTTAACAAATGGCAATTTACCTGTGGTAGTGTTGCTGGCACCAACCTGTATCAGACCACTGCCAAGCAGAGTAAGAAGGAACCAGGAATCCATGCTGACCTGGAAAACAGAGAGTCATTTTAGATACAGTACTGAAATACTGTAAAACTATGTCCAAACAACTCACCAAAGGAGGTATTTTGGGCAAATTCTTCCTAGCTATTGAAGTGCACACACAGGACCAATGATCTTTTAGGAGTCTGATAAGCACAACTCTCCAGGAATCCAATTACTTAACTGAAAGTTTATACAACTATAAGAGCAGTGATTCTCAATCTTGGCATACTTTAGAATCACTCAAAGAACTTAATAACAACAAAACTCTGTGCCAAACTGTATCTCTGAGAGTGAGAGGCAGGTAGCAGTCCTTTTAAAAGCTTCCTAGGTAACTGCAGTTTTAGTGTCTTCAGAATGAGAAGCACGGAGAAGGTAGGTTGACTGCAAGGATGTACTGACCTCCAAAGCAGACATTATACAGCTGTCCTCAAACTTTATTTCCCTTCAAATCATATCAGAGGGCTGTGCCCCATTCATACTGGTAACCGAGGTTTATTCATCCATTCAGATGTCTGTGCCTGATACTAAGCTAGGTATCAGGGAAACAACTAGGGAACAATATACTCCAAGATCCCATTTTCATGGGACTCATAGCACAGAGGTAATTTAATCTGGCAGTGACTCTCCAAAGCAACCAAGACATGCCTCTTCGAGGGGAACATGAAAATCTCCGAGGGAGGGTGGAGAGATGTAGGTGGTTTATACACAGCCCAGGAGATTGCCTTTAATACCAGTAATCATGCTTAGCAGGGAACTGGGTTCAGCCAATGGCCTTCCCAAGGTATAACCATACGTGATTTGACTAGTTCCCCACTCTTCCTACCTGACTGTTACCCAAAATGGGGAGAGCACAAAATTTCCTCCATAAGGGTTAGGAAACAGATTGGAAGGCTGATTATTATGTATGTATTCATGTATATGCTAGATAAATCAAGAGGAAACGATTTTGTGAAAAATAATGTATTTGGAGGAAGCAGGCTAGATGATCACTTCATTCCATATATCAAAATAAAATCCAGATGGGCTGAAGAATTAAATGTTTACAGACACATTTTAAGAGGAAATAAATGAGTATGTTCATAATGAGGAAGGATTTTCTAGACATAAAGGCAATGTAAGAAATCACAAAGGTGTAAAGCAATTATCCTTCAATAGAAAAATAATTAAAAAAAAGAAATCACAAAGGAAAAATGGAATATCTGGCAATAGAAAAAATTATGAAAGAAATCAATCAAACAATGTTAATGGACAGGAAGATTCCACACTGTCAAAACATCAGTTCTTCTCAACTCAGTTTACAGATTCAATGCAATCTCAATCAAAATACTACCAGCCTATTTTGTGGATGCTATGCTATGCTATGCTAAGTCACTTCAGTCGTGTCCGACTCTGTGCGACCCCATAGACGGCAGCCCACCAGGCTCCCCCGTCCCTGGGATTCTCCAGGCAAGAACACTGGAGTGGGTTGCCATTTCCTTCTCCAATGTGTGAAAGTGAAAAGTGAAAGTGAAGTCGCTCAGTCGTGTCCGACTCTTAGCGACCCCACAGATTGCAACCTACCAGGCTCCTCCATCCATGGGATTTTCCAAGCAAGAGTACTGGAGTGGGGTGCCATTTTGTGGATAGCAACAACTAGTTCTAAAGTTTATATGCAGATGCAAAAGATGGAGAACAGCCAACTCAATACTGAAGAAGCAGAGTAAAGTCAGAGAATTACTATTAATTTAAAAGCAAATAGTAATATAAAAAAGCAAAGAAAGATACAGCAAAGAGTGGCAGTGTGGTACAGACAAACAGACCAATGGAACACAAGAGAACTCAGATAAAGACCCACACAAATATAGTCAACTGATCTCTGACAAAGGAGCAAAGGCAATACAATGGAGCAAAGACAGTCTTTTGAACAAATGGTGCTGGAATAATTCAGCATGCACATACCAAGAAAAACAAAAACAAAAAACTAGACACAGATCTTATACTCTTCACAAAAATTAACTCAAAATGAATCACAGACCGAGATGTAAATGCAAAAGACTCCTGGAAGATAACACAGGAGAAAAATCTAGATGACCTTGGGTATGGCAATAACTTTTAAGATACAACACCAAAGACAGAGCCATCAAAAAATAATCAACTGCACTTCATCAAAACTAAAAAATTCTGCTCTGTAAAAGACAAAACCAAGAGAATGTTAAAACAAGCCACAGACTGTGAGAAAATACTTGCAAAAGACACATTAGCCGAAGGACTGTTATCCAAAATAAGCAATAAAACCTCAACAATAAAAAAATTATCAAGCTGATTAAAAAATGGTCAAAAGCCTGAACAGACACCTCTCCAAGGAAGAGATACAAATGGCAAACAAGCAAATGTAAAAATGTTTAACAGCATATGTTACTAGGGAATTGCAAAATAAAACAATGAGACACCACTACACACCTATCAGAATACCAAACACTAACACCACCAAAATTAAAAGACGCTTACTCCTTGGAAGAAAAGTTATGACCAACCTAGATAGCATATTGAAAAGCAGAGACATTACTTTGCCAACAAAGGTCCGTCTAGTCAAGGCTATATTGGAGAAGGAAATGGCAACCCACTCCAGTGTTCTTGCCTGGAGAATCCCAGGGACGGGGAAGCCTGGTGGGCTGCCGTCTATGGGGTCGCACAGAGTCAGACATGACTGAAGTGACTTAGCAGCAGCAGTCAAGGCTATGGTTTTCCAGTGGTCATGTATGGATGTGAGAGTTGGACTGTGAAGAAAGCTGAGTGCCGAAGAATTGATGCTTTTGAACTGTGGTGTTGGAGAGGACTCTTGAGAGTCCCTTGGACTGCAAGGAGATCCAACCAGTCCATTCTAAAGGAGATCAGCCCTGGGATTTCTTTGGGGGAAATGATGCTGAAGCTGAAACTCCAGTACTTTGGCCACCTCATGCAAAGAGTTGACTCATTGGAAAAGACTCTGATGCTGGGAGGGATTGGGGGCAGGAGGAGAAGGGGATGACAGAGGATGAGATGGCTGGATGGCATCACCGACTCAATGGACGTGAGTCTGAGTGAACTCCGGGAGTTGGTGATGGACAGGGAGGCCTGGCGTGCTGCGATTCATGGGGTCGCAAAGACGCAAAGAGTTGGACACGACTAATCGACTGAACTCAACTGAACTGAACAACACCAAATCCCAGTGCTTCTGTGGAGCAACAGAAACTCTCCTTCACTGTGGGAATGACACTTTGGAAGGTAGTTTGCTGGTTTCTTGCACAACTAAACTTACTCTTATTATATGATCCAACCAATTGTGCTCCTTGGTATTTACCTAAGAAGAATTGAAAACTTACACCCATATAGAAATGTGCTTTATTCATAATTGCCAAAACTTGGAAGCAAGCAAGTTGTTCTTCAGAAGATGAATGAATAAACAAACTGTAGTACATCTAGAACATGGAATATTATTTAGCACGAACAAGAAATGATCCATCAAGCCACGAAGAAACATGGAGAAAAATGCACATTACTAAGTAAAAGAAACCAATATGAAAGGCTACAGTCTGAATGATTCTGACTATATGATAATTCTTAAAAAAGCAAGGCTCTGGACGCAGTGGTTGCCAGGTTAGGGAGGAGAGGGGAATGAATCGGTGAAGCACAGAGGATTTTAAGGGCAGTGAACTATTCTGTATGGTAATACAATGGTGGATACATGTAATTATACATTTGTCCAAACACAGAAAATGTATAACACCAGAAGTGAACTCTAATGTAAACTATGGACTCTCGGTGATAATGATGTCAAAGTAGGTTTATCAAATGTAGTAAGTGTATACTGTGGTGCAGGATGTCAACAGTGGAGGAGGTTGTGTGTGTATGGCAAAAGGGAAAATTTGGGAACTTTTTATTCTTTGTGCTCAGTTTTGTTGTGAATATAAAACTGCTCTAAAAAATAAAGTCTATTTCTTAAAAAAGGTAGTGAACTGGGAAAACTGTCACAAAACAAATAATTAAAACAAGAATTCATATTAATATGGAATACATTAAGATTCCAATTCTGAAAAACGTGAAAAACTTAAACATAATGTACAAAAGAGAAAAAGAAACAGCTAAGAAAATACACAAAAAAGTGCTGACTAATCAAAGGAAAATAATAAAGAGAGAACATTTTTACTTGCAGGAAAGACCAATGGCATGAAAATACAATGCTTCGAAGAGTCGAATGAAAAGAATTGAAATAATGATGGAAATACCAATTAGCCTATAATAACAAACTCCTTTCCAGAAAGGTTATACAAGAATCTTAAAGGTCCCACATTGTTTCCTGACCGATTTCCAAGGTTCTATTCTTGAGTATAAATAAATAATCTGAAATTCAAGATTAAAATGATAAAGAGCTATTTAGTCATTAAGTGGAAAAACAGGGAAAAGGTGGTAGTGAGTATCATGCTGCTAGTCCAAACAATAATTGTGGCTATATGGTATGCTATGGGCTTCCCTGGTGGCTCAGATGGTAAAGAATCTACCTGCAATGCAGGTGACGCAGGTTTCTTCCCTGGATCAGGAAGATCCCCTGGAGAAGGGAATGCCTACCCACTCCAGTATTCTTGTCTGGAGAATTTCAAGAATTTAAGAAAATGGAACAAGCTTGTCATTTCTAAGCTTAAAAAAAAGTCAGATCAGGACTTCCTGGTTGTCCAGTGGCTAAGACATCACACTCTCAATGCAGGAGGCCTGGGTTCAATCCCTGGTCAGGGAACTAGATTCCACATGCTGCAACTAACAGTTCACATGCTGTGAAAGAAAAGACCTGGGGAAGGCAAAAAAATAAAAATAAATATTAAAAACCAGTCAGATAAAAACTGAATAGCCCATTACTGAGGGCTTTCTTTGCCTACTGGTTTCCTGGCACTCACTGAGGACAATACAGTGTGGCTCACAGCTTTCTTCCTATCGCAAAGTCCTGATATCCTTGGAAGATTTTTCAACATCCTCACAGGTGACAGCCACAATTCACATCCAGACATATCTCTGAGTTCTCTGATTTCAACTCCAACGACCTTAAGAGAAACATACTGATTTGAAATCGCCACACTGGCCAGGCACTATAGTAACCATTTGCATTAGTTATTTTATGACAGGCAGTTACAGTAAGGAATACAGAACTAATAAGCCACAATCAACCCGAAGAGTTCAGGAAAGGTCAAAAGTAGAGGCCATATGTCCTACCACCTCCCAGAATCCTCCTCGCTAGAATCCATCTTGACTGAGGAATGCATGTGCTACCAGGAAGGTAGAGTTAGAATGACTGGCCAGACAACTTGGAAATTAACCCCATTACCATAAAACCAGAGACTGTGACTTTGAGCCATGTGGAAGAGCAGTTCTCCTGGGTTCCCTTACCCTCCCACTCTCTGCCTGGGCGTCCCTTCCCAATAAAGTCTCTTGCTCTGTCAGCATGTCTATCTACTCAGACAACTCATTTCTGAGTGTTAGACAAGAGCCCACCTTCAAACTCTGGAAGGGGTTCCCCATCCTACAACACTTATACAACGTACACTCCACTGAAGCCGGTCGTGACAATGGCTGTACTTTAGACTTTGTCAGCCCTGGGAAAAATGCTCATACTGAATCTTACTTTCCCACTCTCCAACCATACTCCCTTACTACTAAAGCCTGGGACCTCACTCAGGCTTTCAGTCCCTTGATCCTCTAATTTTCATTCCAATATCTCTGTTCTATTTCCTTCTCTACTCAGCCAAGAAAAGTTGGTGTCAGTTCAATCACTGCCTTGCAAATATCCTAAATTCTTTTGCTACACTGTTCTTCTATTATATCTATATGGGAAAATAACCCCCAATCCTGAACAAATCCAACTGTCAGCCAACGTGGGCTGCCACATGCTTCTTAAGAAAATCAAACTACCCATAAGGTTGAGATTTGCCTCACTGGAACTCTGAACACTTTCTGCAATCTTTCTATATTTCCCTACTTAGCTCTCTCTCCAATTCTCCACTGCAGTGATTTCAAAGACCCTCCTCTCCTCTCCAACATATCCTCTCACAACCTTGGCTGTTGGCCTTGCCTTCAACTTCAGAGAAAACAGAAACCACTAGACTGTGACACCCTTACCTATCAGTCACCTTATTTACTAATTTCTTCCTTCTCTGCATTTCCTCCCAAGAATCTCAGTTCCTTAGGAACCTTGTCCTGTAGATCTTCTAACACCATCTTCTAGCTTTAACACCTCCCTTTCATAACAACATTTAAACACAATTAAGAATTTCTTACAAATAGCTGAGAAAAGAAGCAAAGCGAAAGGCAAAAGAGAAAAGTAAAGATATATCCATCTGAATGCAGAGTTCCAAAGAACAGCAAGGAGAGATAAGAAAGCCTTCCTCAGGGATCAATGCAAAGAAATAGAGGAAACATAGAATGGGAAAGACTAGAGATCTCTTCAAGAAAATCACAGATATCAAGGGAACATTTTATGCAAAGATGGGCACTATAAAGGACAGAAATGGTATGGACCTAACAGAAGCATAAGATATTAAGAAGAGGTGGCAAGAATACACACAAGAATTATACAAGAAAGATCTTCATGACCCAGATAACCATGATGGTGTGATCACTCACCTAGAGCCAGACATCCAGGGATACAAAGTCAAGTGGGCCTTAGGAAGGATCACTACAAACAAAGCTAGTGGAAGTGATGGAATTCCAGGTATTTCAAATCCTAAAAGATGATGCTGTGAAAGTGCTGCACTCAATGTGCCAGCAAATTTGGAAAACGCAGCAGTGGCCACAGGACTGGATAAGGTCAGTTTTCATTCCAATCCCAAAGAAAGGCAATGCCAAAGAATGTTCAAACTATGGCACAACTGCACTCACTGAAGAGTAACGCTCAAAATTCTCCAAGCAAGGCTTCAACAGTATGTGAACCAAGAAATTCTGGATGTTCAAACTGGATTTAGAAAAGGAACCAGAGACCAAATTGCCAGCATCTATTGGATCACAGAAAAGGCAAGAGAGTTCCAGAAAAACATCTACTTCTGCTTTATTGACTACACCAAAGCCTTTGACTGTGTGGATCACAACAAACTGGAAAATTCTTAAAGAGATGGGAATACCAGACCAGCTTACCTGCCTCCTGAGAAATCTGTACACAGGTGAAGAAGCAACAGTTAGAACCAGACATGGAACAACGGACTGGTTCCAAATTGGGAAAGGAGTACGTCAAGGCTGTGTAGTGTCACCCTGTTTATTTAACTTATATGCAGAGTACATCAAGCAAAACGCTGGGCAGGATGAAGCACAAGCTGGAATCCAGAGTGCAGGGAGAAATATCAATAACCTCAGATATGTTGATGACATCACCCTTATGGCAGAAAGAGAAGAACTAAAGAGCCTCTTGATGAAAGTGAAGAGGAGAGTGAAAAAGCTGGCTTAAAACTCAACATTCAGAAAACTAAGATCATGGCATCTAGTCACATCACTGCATGGCAAATAGATGGGGAAACAATGGAAACTGGCTGACTTTATTTTCTTGGGCTCCAAAATCACTGCAGACAGTTACTGCAGCCATGAAATTAAACGATGCTTGCTCCCTGGAAGAAGACCTATGAAAAACATAGACAGCATATTAAAAAGCAGAGACATTGCTGACAAAGGTCCATCTAGTCAGAGCTATGGTTTTTCCAGTAGTCATGTATGGATGTGAGAGCTGGACTATAAAGAAAGCTGAATGCTGAAGAATTGATGCTTTTGAACTGTGGTGCCGGAGAAGACTCTTGAGAGAGTCCCTTAGACTGCAAGGAGATCAAGCCAGTCAATCCTAAAGGAAACCAACCCTGAATATTCACTGGAAGGACTGATCCTGAAGCTGAAGCTCCAATACTTTGGCCACCTGATGTGAAGAACTGACTCACTGGAAAAGACCCTGATGCTGGGAAAGGTTGAAGGCAAGAGGAGAAGGGGATGACAGAGGATGAGATGGTTGGAAGGCATCATCGACTCAATGGCCATGCATTGAGCAAGCTTGGGGAGTTGGTGATGGACAGGGAGGCCTGGCGTGTTGCAGTTCATGGGGCTGCAGAGTCGGACATGACTGAGCAACTGAACTGAATTGAACTGAAGAATTTCTCAAAGAAAAGAAGAGCCCCTTTTTAATCTACATCAGTCCTCCAGCTAGCAATCACTCTACTCCACCTTGCAGCCAAGTTTCTAGAAAGAGTTGTTTCCATAGCAATCTGGCTTCTTTTCCCACCAGTCCACTAAAACAGCTACCTCCATATTTTTAAAGCATTATAAAAATATTTCCAACTAATTCACAAAACTCTAATTTCCTTGATATAATAAAGGACACCTACAGATTAAGAGATGACAAAAGAGATGAAACAGATTCACAGAAAACCAGATAGTTCTCTTAAAATATAAGAACAAATTCTTAACCTCACTCGCGATCAAAGAAAGTCAAATCAAAGCTACACTGCAATGTCATTTTTCACCTATCAGATAGGCAAATACAGAAAAACTTTAACACCACCACACTGGCAGATTTCCCTGGTGGTCCAGTGGTTAAGAATCTGCCTGCTTATGGTTCAGTCCCTGGTCCAGGAAGATTCCACATGCCACAGTGAAACTAAAACCCATGTGCCATAACTACTGATGCCAAGAATTGACTCACTGGAAAAGACCCTGATGCTGGGAAAGATTGAAGGCAGGAGAAGGGGACAAGAGAGGATGAGACTGTTGGATGGCATCACTGACTTGATGGCCATGAGTTTGAGCAAGCTCCAGGAGTTGGTAATGGACAGGGAGTCCTGGTGTGCTGCAGTCCATGGGGTCGCAAACAGTCGGACACAACTGAGTGACTCAACTGAAGTCTAGAGCCCCATGCTCTAGGGCCTGTGCTCTGTAATAAGACACCACAATGAGAAGCCCACACACCACAGCTAGAGAGTAGTGACCTGGCACAGCCAAAAATAAATAAACTAAAAAAAACAAAACAAACCACTGTGTTGGCAAGGGTTTGTGTAAACAAATACTCTCATACAAACTATAAATACTTACCAGAATTATGAAAGCATAAGCTCTTTCATACAATTCTACTTGGGAACTTTACAGATATATCCATACTTTTAAAGTGATCTTTTAAATGTTATTCAAAACGACACAGTTTGCGACAGAAAAAGACTGAAAATAACCCGAGAGGACATGTTTAAATAAATTACTGCATATTTATAAAATGGAATACTATGCAGCTGTTAAACAGAATGAGGAGGTTCTTTGGAGATCATTTTATTTCAGCATACAGGACTTTTAAAATTTTGAACCATCTTAAAAATGGTTCTTAAATCTTAAAAGTAGTAGGTCATCATACAGGTATACCACAATTATTTATTTGCAAACAAACTCAATTAAAATTCACAAGAGGAAAAGCCCACTTGTATTTCTTTTTCCTTCGCCCATTTTCCTTTCTCTTCCTCTCTCCTCCACCCTTCTCTCTGGGTATGTGTCACACACGCACACAACACCTTTCTGTTGTTAAATCCCTCAACTTCTCTGTCACATCTTATTTATCGACACCCCATACTTCCCCAAATTCATCTCTTCCCCATATCTCTCTATGAATTGAGGATTTAAAAAAGTTGGTTCTGTGATGAAGGCCTAGCCTGACAAGATGAACAGTTAAATAGTTTGAATCTGAGGGAAATGTGCACTATCAAATGTCAGAAGGTAACCAGCCCTGTTCAGCTGAAGTCTGCACAATGCCAGGAAGCCTGTGCACAAACTCTCATAGCAGAAATGGTTCTGCCTTGTCACAGAATGATTTTTAGATGAGTAATCTGTGATACTTTTTGTCTGACTTATAGACATGTAACTTTGTGATCCAGTAATTCCCTTCTATATATTTATGTAAGAGAAATAAGAGTATACGTCCAAAAAATAAGTACAATAATGTTTGTAACAAAAAGCTGAAAATAACCCAAGTAACCACCAATAACAGAATATATAAACAGAAGTGCATTTTTCCCCCTCACAATGAAATATTACTCAGTGATTAAAAGGAAAGAACTCCAGATACACACAAAAACATGAATGAATCTAAAAACCACTCAGGAAACTCAAACAGGGGCGCTGTATCAACCTAGAGGGGTGGGGTGGGGTAGGGAGGGAGATGGGAGGGAGGTTCAAAAGGGAGGGCATATATGTATACCTATGGCTGATTCATGTTGAGGTTTGACAGAAAACAACAAAATTCTGTAAAGCAATTACCCTTCAATAAAAAAATAAATTAAAAACCATCACGCTGAGTGAAAAAAGCCTTACAGAAAAGAGTAATATATGACTCCACACAGCAAGGACCTAAAAGAAGCAGAAGAGATTAAGAAGAGGTGGCAAGAATACACAGAAGAACTGTACAAAAAAGATCTTAACGACCTGGATAACTATGACAGTGTGGTCACTCACCTAGAGCAAGACATCCTGGAGTGTGAAGTCAAGTGGACCTTAGGAAGCATTACTACAAACAAAGCTAGTGGAGGTGATGGAACTCCAGTTAAGCTATTGAAAATCCTACAAGATGATGCTGTTAAAGTGTTGCACTCAATATGTCAGCAAATTTGGAAGACTTGGCAATGGCCACAGGGCTGGAAAAGGTCAGTTTTCATTCCAATCCCAAAGAAGGGCAATAGCAAAGAATGTTCAAACCACCACACAATTGTGTTCATTTTACATGCCAGCAATGTAATCCTCAAAATCATTCAAGCTAGACTTCAGGAGTACTTGAACTGAGAACTTCCAGATATACAAGCTGGATTTAGAAAAGGTAGAGGAACCAGAGATTAAATTGCCAACATCTGCTGGACTATAAAAAAAAACTAGAATTCCAGAAAAATACCTACTTCTGTTTCACTGACTACTTCATTGAGAGTCCCTTGGACTGCAAGAAGATCAAACTAGTCAATCCTAAAGGAAATCAACCCTGAATATTCACTGGAAGGACTGATGCTGAAGCTCCAGTACCTTGGCCACCTCATGTGAAGAGCTAACTCACTGGGAAAAAAACCCGTTGCTGGCAAAGATTGAGGGCAGGAGGAAAAGGTGACAAAAGAGGATGAGGTGGTTGGACAGCATCACTGACTCAATGGACATGAGTTTGAGCAAACTCTGAGACAAAGTGAAGGACAGGTGCAGTCCATGGAGTCACTGAGAGTTGGACACGACTTAATGACTGAACAACAACAAATTAAAAGATTACTTTTCTTATATAGGAAGGACACTGGTTCTCCTTTCCTTCACTGAAATTATAAACTATTAAAATAAATCAATAAAGCATGCTCATTACAAGACATATAACCTGGGAATTTCCTGGCAGTCCAGTGGTTAGGACTCGGGGCTTTCATTGCCATTGTCTTGGGTTCCATCTCTAGTCAGGGAACTAAGGTCCCACAAGCTGTGTGGTGCAGCCCAAAACAAAACAAAGATATCAAAAAGAACAGAGGGATATAAAGAAAACTCTGAAAGTATCATTCATCTCCTGCCTGTCCCATTTTCCAAAAGTGATCACTAAATACTTTCCTTCATACCCTTTAGAAATAGATACCCACACATAAAAAATAAATAAATAGGATAGTAGACATACTGTCTACAGCTTGCATTTTTTACTTAAAATAATAAATCCTGGATATCTTCCACATCAATACTTTCTAGTTACCTTTCTTTGCAATGGCTAAGTAGTAGGTCATCATACGGGTATACCACAATTATTTATTTTTCAATTTATTTTTTAATTGGAGGAGAATTGCTTTACAATGTTGAGTTCATTTCTGTTGTACCACAATGCAAATCAGTCATAATTGTACCTATATCACCTCCCTCCCCTCCCTCATCCCATCCCTCTAGGTCAACACAGAGCATCAGGCTGGGCTCGCTGTATTATATAGCGACTTCTCACCAGCTACCCACTTTACACGTGGTGGTGTATATATGCCAATGATACTTCCTACATTCGTTCCACTGTCTCCTCTCCCAATGTGTCCACAAGCCTGTTCTCTATAGCTGCGTCTCCATTCCTTCCCTGCCAATATGTTCATCAATATATTTCTAGATTCCACATACATGTGTTAATATACAATTATTTTAACCAGTCTTTCTATTTTTGTTAGGTAGGAGATAACTGCATATGATTTCCTCCTCTATCTTACACATTATTTTTGATTCGGCAACAGTGGATTGAATAAAGACAGAATTATATACTCTAGGAGAGCCAAATGGGAAGAAACTCAAACTTATACGTTTTTCATTTTTCAAACCTGTTTGTGAATAATAAGCTTTTCGTTATGTGAATATAGCACAAATAAGCAGGGAGGCTTCGGGAGATGAGTCATGAAGTTCTGGGCAATTCCCTATTTTATTTGACACAATGACATACACGCTGCATCCTTTTGCCTACCCCACCACACCCAGACAAAGGGCTAATACACACCATTTTTTTTTAATTACAAAAACATTTCTTACTTAAAAAATCTGTTTCTACTGCACATTAGGGAGATAAACCAGCAAAGTTTAACATTCAAATAACAAAGGAAAACCAAGATGCCAACAGCAAATACTTAAAAGCCTTATGACAAACAACAAAGTAAGTTCTAAAAAATTATAGCTATTGTTTTTCTGATAACTAAGAGTCTAAGAATATTTCCTAAATGTTCTTAGAGTGAGAGAGTCTCTCTTGAATCACAGAAATTCATAAGCAATCAATTATATATGCTTACACACATTTCAGGGGTATATTATTTGAAATATATGTACTGCACTTGAGATGAAGGAACCATCACAGGTATGTTGAATATCTTGTAGAGAAAGATTTTGTGAGCTTCTGGCCAAAGAGGAACATTCCTTGCCCAGATGTACACTCACCATCAGTGGACCCAGAAGTCCAGAGAGACATGCTATCCTCTCCTAAGAAAAGGAGAGGAAGAAAGAAAGAAAACTGGATGCTAGGAGAACACATCCATTCTTCAGTTAGGGGTGGACAAGTGCTAAATTCTGGCCAAGGAGGTAAAAGCTTAAGTATATCATGTGGGAAAAAAGTTTATTATGAGATCTCTAGGAAGGTGGTTTAAGAGGGAGGGAGGGAGTCTTTTTTTTTTTCTCTGTCCCTTTCCTTGTAATCTAGAATTCAGATGTGATGAGTACAGACCCAGCAGCCATTATGAACTTTGAAGTGACTTCCAGGATAACAGAATTAGAGAGCCAGGAAGAGACTGAATTCTCTGATGACACTGTTGAACTGTCATACCAGCCCTGCTTACTTTCAGATTTCATATATACAAGAAAGAAATAAACCTATACTCTGATATATGCAACCAACCCCAATCCTGATAAAGAATAAGACCAATGGCACCCCACTCCAGTACTCTTGCCTGGAAAATCCCATGGACGGAGGAGCCTGGTGGGCTGCAGTCCATGGGGTCGCTAAGAGTCAGACACGACTGAGTGACTTCACTTTCACTTTTCACTTTCATGCATTGGAGAAGGAAATGGCAACCCACTCCAGTGTTCTTGCCTGGAGAATCTCAGGGACAGGGGAGCCTGGTGGGCTGCCGTCTATGGGGTCACACAGAGTCGGACACGACTGAAGCGACTTAGCAGGAGCAGCAGCATGACTTATAATGGATGAGGAATGGAAATGATGAGGGTACTCTGAAATGCATTTTTCTTGGTGCTCTTGTTAGGAAGCACAACGCTACATATGTATATGCTAAAGAAAAAAATGTTACAAGGAATCAGTATTATGAAATTCCCAGGAGCAAAGGAGAGCTCGGCCAATATGCACATTCTCTAGAGTTTAGACTGGCTGTGATAACTTCTAATAAAAGTCCACCTATACAAAGTTAACCATTCAGTATTCAATACATTGATAAATTATGATCAAGTGTCTGGTACAATTTATCTGAATATCTGGCCTTTTACCTCAGTTAAATCTCAGAGCAACTCTACAAGAGAGATATTCTTACTCCCATTTTGAAGATTGAGAGATGGTCACATAGTTGGCAGTTGTACAAGTAGAATTCAAAAAGTTCACAGACTGTTGAAGGATACTCCCAGGTGTGAAACAAACAAAGGAGTGGCAGCTAGGAGTGTTAAGCTCTGTCCAAGCCTTCTTCTAGAGCTGTTCAGGTTCGCTTTGAGAAAAAGGCACCCAGATGGAGAGTTCAGTTCCTTCAGCTGTTACTCAATCAACATTATATTATTTATTATTAAGAACAAAAACTATTTTTACAACTATAATCCTTGGTTGTCTGCTATGTGCTAGGCACTTGCACACAGGCATTCTGTATACTTTAACCTAATTATTCCCCACAACCACCTTTTGAGTTAGGTATTGTTTTTCCATTTTACAAATGACTAATGATCAAAGAGGTCAAAAATTTGTTTAAGGCCACATATCCATTAAGTACCTACTTACTAGGATTCAAACTCAAGGCTTTTAAAACTCCAAAGTTCATGTGCTTTGTACTTGATCATAATGGGAATACACAGGTTAGATATGGACTAGATATAGATGGTCGTCAAGTGGTGAGGGACAAATAAGCTATTTGTTCAAACCCTGAATTATCTTGTGGCATAAAGTTGATCAATTAACACTAAGATGAGGTAGTACAAAACCGTAGTCCAGAGAAAGAATTTTCAGAGGAGGTAATGCTTGAGATAAACTTGGGAAGATAAAAGTAGTCAGCCAAGAGAAGGATCGGAAACAAGAAATAGTCTTTAGAGCAAAGAGGACTCTGAAACTTAAAAAGGTCTATCTTGCTCCAGGAATGGCAAAGCAGGAAAGGTATCAAGCAGAACCTCAATAAACATTTGCTGAATGAATGTGAAAATGGTAAGCATTAAAGAGTGGGGTCTGTGAGGATATATGGAGGAAATACAGGAGATGAGGCTAGAAGAAGCAACGAAGAGATCACAAAGGTGCCTGTTAGGATGTAATAAAAAGTTCTGACTTTCCACTAAACTCACTGAGGAACCACCAAAGGCTTTAACACAGGGAGGTTGACAATAACAGTTTGGATTTTAAAAACAATGACCGACAATAGGACAGAGGATCAACTGGTGTGGTTTGACGTTTGGAGGGCCGCTGATGGAAGCTTTTCAAAGTAACCTAGCCAATAAACCAGAAGGACCTCAGAGCTATAGCAGCAGAGTTTAGGGGTACAGATCTCAGAGCACAGGGGCAGAACTAAAAACTTAACAATGAGATGCCAGAGGTAAGGAAGGCCCAGGTTTCCAACTTACAATCTCGGTGCTATATGCAGGAGGATGATTGCTTTGGGACACGCTGCAGGGAAGGTGACGAACTCAGTTCTGAACACTGAGAATGACACAGTACTACAGTACATGCTGCACCTAAGGGGGAAGGCATGAGGGGGTGAAAGGCTGGAGATGGGGCAGAATGGCAGACAGGCAATGATAGAGCAGCTGCCACGGAAGTCAGGCAGCATGCCAGAGAAAGGAAGAAGACAGCTGTAGAGCCTGACAAAAGCAGCAGTGAGTAAGCCAGGCAGGAGACATCTGACAAACACAGGAGGGAGGAGAAGGTGGGTGCTGATGAATAAAAAACTGACACATGTCACCAAGGGAGGGTGGAGTAGGAATGGCACACACTGCATACTTGCTAGTAAGAAAAGAGAACCTGAAAAACTGCTGAAGGGCTCCTCAGTGAGGCCTGGGACACCAGAAATCAACTTTTGTTATAGGTCTTCCATGGAGAAAGGCAATGTGATAGAGGTAAAATTAATAGGAATCTTAACCTCTAGAAGCAGCCCGTTTCCAGAGATAAGCCTATATAGAGAATGAAAACAAAGACAACGCAAAAACACTAAGGCTGTGAAACAGAATGTTAAACTCTCTTATCTCTGAGTTATACCTAAGGCAAGATTCAATTTGGGTCCCGGAGACAAGGAAATCAATTAGACTACTTCAATAAATAAAATAGTTTGGTATAAACTTATACTGCAGGTTAATTAAGACAAAGAACAATATGGAAAACTATTTGTCCTACTTAAATCACATATTGGAATAAACTACTGGATATATAAAACCAAAATATAGCACAGGTTATATGCATTAAGTTTAAAAACAAATTACAGACAGAGCGTGGCCAAGATGGTCAAGTAGGATGGTCCTGAGCACTTCCTCTTGCAGGCATACCAAAATCAGAATTATCTCCAGAGCTACTACTGATGAGAAAGACCAGAATCTAGCAGAAAAGATCCACAGAGATAAGAAGGAAGCCACAACCAGATGGGCCGGAGGGCTGGCACTGTGACACAGTCAAGACCCATACCCCCTAGTGGAGAATGGATACATGTATATGCATGGCTGAGTCCCTTTGCTGTCCACCTGAAACTATCACGACACTGTTAAATATATATACATATATATATATAATAAAAAGTTAAAAAACAAAACTGTATACCCAGGTGGGCAAAACACAACAGGACGATAATCATAATTGCAGAGGTTTTCCCCAAGCGGCAACCAGTTTTTGCTACACATTGGGGTTCCCAGTCCAGGGGGCCTGCACCAGGGAAAGTCCCCAGAGTGCTTGGCTTTGAAGGCCAAGTGGGCTTGCTTGTAGAAGTCTCAGAGAGCTGTGAGAAATAACCTCTTCAAGGGTACATACAAACTCTCACATGCTTCAGGATGAAGGGCAGAAGAAGTAATTTGGAAGGACACTGGTCCGACCCACCTGCTAATCTTGGAGAGTCTCCTAGAGAGGCAAGTGGCAACTAGAGCTCACCCTAGGGGCACAGACACTGGCAGCAGCCATTTGGGGGAAACTGTTCTACCACATCCACACTGGTGCTAGCAGTACCATTTTGGAATCCTCCCTCTAGCTTATCAGCACTGGGACACTGCTCTGCCTGCCAGCCTGTCAGTACCAGTACTGGGACACCCCAGGCCAAGCAACTAGTGGGCGGGACACAGCCCCACCCACCAGTAGGTGGTTGTTGTCAGTTGCTAAGTCCTGTCTGCCTCTGTGAACCCATGGACTGCAGCATGCCAGGCTGCTCGCTCCTCAACTATCTCCTGGAGTTTGCTCAAATTGCATTGAGTTGGTGATGCTACCTAACCATCTCATCAGGTGGCCACAAAGACACTGGAGCTTCAGTTTCAGCAGCAGTCCTTCCAATGAATATTCAGGGTTGATTTCCTTTAGGATTGATTGGTTTTGATTGATTGATCTCCTCACAGTCCAACAGACTCTCAAGAGTCTTCTCCAGCACCACAGTTTGAAAGCATCAGTTCTCTAGTGCTCAGGCTCCTTTATGGTCCAATTCTCACAACTGTACATGACTACTGGAAGAACCATAGCTTTGACTATACGGACCTCTGGCTATGAATACGCTGTCTAGGTTTGTCATAGTTTTCCTCCCAAGGAGCAAGTATCTTTTAATTTCAAGGCTACATTCACCATCTGCAGTGATTCTGGAGCTCAAGAAAACTAAATCTGTCACTGCTTCTACTTTCCCCCCCCTCTATTTGCCCTGAAGTGATGGGATTAGATACCATGATCTTAGTTTTTTTTAATGTTGAGATTCAAAAGACCCTAGGACCCAGCTCTATCCACCAGTGGGCAGGCACACCAGTGAGCCAATACACCAACTCCAGGACCCCCAGAGCCCTGCAGCCAGAGACCCTGGGAGACACAAGTAGGCAGGCACTAGCTACAGGACCCCCTGGGCTCCAGCTCTAACCAACAGCAGGCCAACATCAACTCCAAGACACCTTGGGCCCCTCGGCTAGCCAACCTGGCATCAGAAGGCAGGCATAAGCCTCAGGACAACCCAAAGAGAACAGTCAGCTATGTTGGGAATTGGACCCACACCAATTCCAGGACCCTCATGGCCCTGCAACAGAAATCACAGCAGCAGGTGTTCAACATCAACTCTGGGATCACTCAGCCCTGTAACCAGAGACCCAGGGACCCAGCTTCACTCACTGGTGGGCAGGCCATGTGTCCTGGGAGCTCATGTCCCAATCTTACCCACCAGCTGGTGAATACCAGCCCTAGGCCCACTGCAGCCCTGCAGTCTGCCCTGTCAGGACCCAGCTAACAAGTGAGCAGGCTGGCATCAGCCATGGGGACCCCCGCACCCAGAACCCAGTTGTGCCCACTAGTAGGTCAAACCAGCTCTGGGACATCTTGGGCCTCTCAGCCAGCAGCCCCGCCCACCAGCAGGCTGAACCAGCTTTGGAGACCTCAGGGCCCTGCACTCAGAGATCCCAGGACCTAGCTCCTCCTAGCAGTAAGCTGGCACTCACCCCAGGAATCTCTGGGCTCTGTCTCCCTCCACCTACTAGCTGGTCAATACCAGCTACAGGCCCACATGCCAAAAGGCGAACGCCAGCTCTAAGAAGCCATGGACTCCTCACCCAGGTGCCCCAGGGTCCAGCCCCATTCACTAGTGGGGCAGCACCAGCTTTGCAACACCCTGGAACCTATAGTCAGGCATGTCAGGAATTGGCCCCACTTACCAGCAGACTACACTATATCCAGGAACCCTTGTCCTGCAACCACCCACCCCAGAATCTGGCTCTAGCCGTGGTATGCCCTTAGGCTTCCATAACCAGCTGCCTCATGCTCTCATCCAGCCAACCAGTGGCCAGCAGCCTCCATACAAGGCAGGGCCTGGTAACCAAATGGACCAGGGACCAGCCCCATCTACCAGACCACCACAACAGAAGGACCAATGCAGTCTACACAGTGGGCACCCCTAGAGCATATAGCTCTGTTGACTGGAGAGGAGTACACTGCTGGGATGCACAGGTCATGTCCTATGAAATGCCTCATATCCAAGCTTGGGAAATATAACCTACCAGATACACAGAAATAAAAACAGCATAGTAGGCATAAGGAGGTGTCAAAGGAACTTGTTCCAAATGAATGAACAAGATAAAACCCTAGAAAAAGAACTAACTGAAATGTAGATGGGCCGTCTACCTGATAAGAGAGTTCAAGGTAATGATCGTAAAAATGATCAAAGAACTTGGGAAGAGAAAGGATGAAAAGAGTGAGAAGTTAGCAGTTTAAAACAAAGAGAAAATATAAAGAAGAACCAGAAATAAAGAGTAAAATAACTGAAATAAAAATGCACTAGAAGGCATGAATAGTATATTCAATGATAAAAAGGAACAGATCAGCAAGTTAGAAGACAAAATAGTGAAAATCACTGAAGCTGAACAACAATAAAAAACAATAAAAAGAAATGAGGACAATTTAAGAGACTGCTAGAACAACAACAGTACTGACATTTGCGTTACAGAGGTCCTAGAAAAGAGAAAGGGGCAGAGAACACTTATGAAGACATAATAGCTGAAAATTTCCCTAACCTGAAAGAGAAAACAGACATTCTCTGTATTTTCAAGTCCAGGAAGCACAGAGAACTCTAAATAGATCAATCCAAAGAGGACCACATCAAGACACATTGTAATTAAAATGGCAAAAACAGAAGATAAAGAAACAATATTAAAAGCAGCCAAGGCATGTTGCTTTGTATGCATTAATGTTTGTGCATCTATTCAACAGGGAGCTACAGTATTTAAACTGACCAAACTAATGATACAATTACTTTTGAGCTGCCCAAATACAAGCCCTAATTAAAATGGTGCCATTTTGTACAACTTAGTATCAGCAGGTCACTAAACTTGGACCATGCAATAAATAAATAAAAACAACAAGCTATGTACAAGGGGACTTCCGTATGGCTATTAGCTGACTTTTCAGAAGAAACTCTGCAGGCCAGAAGGGAGCCACATGATATACTTAAAGTGATGAAAGGGGAAAACCTACAATCAAGAACATTCTACCTGGCCAGGCTTTCATCCAGATTTGATGGTGATCAAAAGTTTTATAAACAAGCAAAAGCTAAGAATTCAGCACCACCAAACCACTTTACAGGAAGTGTTAAAAAAAAAAAAAAAACTTCTTTAAAACAACAACAACAACAACTAGAAACATGAAAATGACGAAAGGAAAAAGCTCATCAATAAAGGCAAATAAACAAAAAAACATTAAATAAACCATGTACAAAGCTACTAGGGAAGTTAAAAGACAAAAGTAATGAAATCATCTGTATCCACAGGAAGTAGACAAGGGATACACAAAACAGATGAAAAATATGACGTCAGAAACAGTAATCATGCTTTTCTGGTTGCGGCACCGCACGGTTAGGAGCTCTAGCTTACACCCACAGCCATGCTGTCCAAGAGCTCTGTCTCAAAAGCAAGAAGACTGTCACAGCCACTGTGCACTGAAAATGCAGTAACGACCTCATCAAGGTGAATGGGCACCCCTGGAGATAATATTTTGTGATCCAGCCATTCTACTCTTGGTCATTCATCCAAGAGGAAAGGGAAGATATGTTCATATAAAAATCTGTTCATTACTATTCACCGCAGCTTTATTTGTAATAGCCCCAAAGTGGAAATAACTCAATGCCCATTAATACATGGATAGAAAAACAAATTTCGTATAGACACTACATATAGACATATAATGACATACTACTCAGCGATAAGAATAAATGAACTGTTGATACACACAACATAGAGGAATCTCAAAATAATTATGCTGAATAAAAGAGTAAGGAAAAGAGTTCATATTTGTTTTAAAATATAGGTTTCATTATTATTCACACATGCTGTGACGAACAAATCAGAGGACTGTCCCTGAAAAGACTTGCTTGTTACTCACAATTCTCAAAAAGAGACGGAGTGAGGGGAAAAGTTGAGTAAGAGACATTACTGTTGTTTCTTCAGGAAGGAATGGACAACAGAAGGAAAACAGGTTTAAGATTAGCTCTGGGGCTTAAAGGTTGTCCTTAGTCACCTGGTACATGGCCCTGGGGAAAACTGACCAGGTCAACAGTGACCATAGGTGTGTGTGTGTGCTCAGTTGCTTCAGTCGTGTCTGATTCTGTGACCCTATTGACTGTAGCCCACCAAGCTCCTCTGTACAAAGATTTTCCAGGCAAGAATACTGGAGTAGGTTGTCATGCCCTCCTCCAGGGGAGACAGTATAAGAGCCCAATAACTGAGGTATTTAGGGTGTGGGCTCTGGACTGGTTGGTTTGCATATGAAAGGTACTCTAGCAGGTGAGTGTTTTTTTTTTTTTTTTACTATCTCTAGAAGCAGTGGCTGACTTTATTTTGGGGGGCTCCAAAATCACTGCAGATGGTGATTGCAGCCATGAAATTAAACGACACTCACTCCCTGGAAGCAAAGTTATGACCAACCTAGATAGCATATTCAAAAGCAGAGACATTACTTTTCCAACAAAGGTCCGTCTAGTCAAGGCTATGGTTTTTCCAGTGGTCATGTATGGATGTAAGAGTTGGACTGTGAAGAAAGCTGAGCGCTGAAGAACTGATGCTTTTGAACTGTGGTGTTGGAGAAGACTCTTGAGAGTCCCTTGGACTGCAAGGAGATCAAGCCAGTCCATTCTAAAGGAGATGAGCCCTGGGTGTTCATTGGTAGGACTGATGTTGAAGCTGAAACTCCAATACTTTGGCCACCTGATGCAAAGAGCTGACTCATTTGAAAAGACCCTGATGCTCGGAAAGATTGAGGGCAGGAGGAGAAGGGGACGACAGAGGATGAGATGGTTGGATGGCATCACTGACTCAATGGACATTGAGTTTGAGTAAACTCCAGGAGTTGGTAATGGACAGGGAGGCCTGGCATGCTGCAGTCCATGGGGTTGCAGAGTCAGACACGACTTAGCGACTGAACTGAACTGAATACATGAAATAGAAACAAAGAAAACAATAACAAAAATCAATAAAACTAAAAGCTGGTTCTTTGCGAAGATAAACAAAATTGATTAGCCTTTAGCCAGACTCATCAAGCAAAAAAAGGGAGAGGATTCAAATCAACAAAATTAGAAATGAAAAAGAAATTACAACTGATATCACAAAAATACAGAAGATCGTAGTAAATAATTAAGCAACTATATGCCAATAAAATTGACAACCCAGAAGAAATGGACAATTTCTTAGAAAAGTAAACTTTCCAAGACTAAACCAAAAGAAACAGAAAATATAAACAGATCAATCACAAGTAATCAAATGAACTACAATTAAAAATCTTCCAACAAACAAAAGTTCAAGACTAGATGACTTCACAGGCAAATTCTATCAAACATTCAGGGAAGAGGTTATCACTCATCCATCTCAAACTCTTCCAAAAAGCTGTAGAGGAGGGAACATTCCCAAGCTAACTCTAGGAGGCCACCATCACCCTGATACCAAAACCAGACAAAAATATCACACAAAAAAGAAAATTACTATGTTCATGTCACTGATGAACATGTATGCAAAAATACTAGCAAACAGAATCCAAGATTAGGTAAATTAATAGAGGCAGAAAGCAAATTAGTGGTTGTCAGAGACTGGAAGGAGGGGGAAATGGAAGGTGATTTTAAATAGGTATGGGGTTCTTTTGGGGTGATAAAGATGTTTGGAACTAGATAAGGGTCAAATACTACAAACAGTATTTGTAGTACTATGTAGTACTATGTAAGTACTATGTATTCACTACAAATGTAGTAAATTACTACATTTACAAATAGTAAATGTACCAAATACTATTAAACTGTCCAGTTTTTTAAAAATTAATTTATTTTAATTGGAAGCTAATTACTTTACAATATAGTAGTGGTTTTTGTTATACATTGACGTGAATCAGCCATGGGTGTACATGTGTCCCCCATTCTGAACCCCTCTCCCTCTTCCCTCCCCATCCCATCCCTGAGGGTTTTCCCAGTACACTGGCTTTGAGTGCCCTGTTTCATGCATCGAACTTGGACTGGTGATCTATTTCACATATGGTAATATACATGTCTCAATGCTATTCTCTCAAATCATCCCACCCTCACCTTCTCCCAGAGTCCAAAAGTCTGTTCTTTATATCTGTGTCTCTTTTGCTGTCTCGCACATAAGGTCATTGTTATCATCTTTCTAAATTTCACATATATGCGATAATACACTTTATTGGTGTTTTTCTTTCTGACTTACTTCACTGTGTATAATAGGCTCCAGTTTCATCCACCTCATTAGAACTGATTCAAATGCATTCTTTTTAATACCTGAGTAATATTCCATTGTGTATATGTACCACAGCTTTCTTATCCATTTGTCTGCTGATGGACATCTGGGCTGATTCCTTGTCCTAGCTGTTGTAAACATTGCAGCAATGAACATTGGGGTACACATGTCTCTTTCAATTCTGGTTTCCTCATTGTGTATGCCCAGCAGTGGGATTGTTGGATCATATGGCAGTTCTCTTTCCAGTTTTTTAAGGAATATCCACACAATTCTCCATAGTGGTTGTACTAAAAACTGTCCAGTTTTAAAGGTTAATTTTATGTTATATAAATTCCATCTCAATAAAAAATTTTTTTTAAAAAGCAAAAAAAAAAGTTAATTATCAGTATGTAGGTTGTTTGAAGCATCCATCAATCTCTTATTCAACTGGTTATACAGAAATTATCTATAGGACAATTTTATATATAAGCTCTGGCTTATACAATTTATATATATATATAAAAATTTATATATAAGTATATATATTATATATATATATAAATTTTATATATAATTTTATATATAAGCTCTGGCCCAATAATTTTGCAAAAATTAGGCTGCAAGTCACTATATCTATTAGATACTAGTGGACACTAACTTTTGTGGCTAGGACACTAATTAATATTGAATTCTTTTGTCTGGAAGGAGGATTTTTCATATATTCAGGGTCTGCAGAGTTCCTGCTGAGCTAAAACATAGTGCAGTGCATAGTCTATGAAAGAATCCATGAGACAGGCATGGGGCAGGGGGTAGTTTAACTCTTTTATAATGCCTGCAGAGAGTCTGGCAGTGTGAAAGCCTAAAAAACTCATGAAAGGCCCTTTTATAACCAGGGTGAATGTGGAGCACAAAAGCCAAGTCAGGTGACCTACTTAAAGCTTTGCTTTTACTGATGAGAATTCATTCTCATTCCAGTTTAGTCTCTTTCTAGAAAAAGAAAACCTTACATAATAGTTGTAAAATTAAGAAACAGGGAATGTAACTCAAATTACTAAGTTCCAATCTTTTCCTCTCAAACATCAGCTGAAGCCCTACAGTCTAAGGCCAGAGACAGAATACTTTCTAAGGTTCTAAGAGGTATGATCTTGTTCACTTCAGTTTAACAATATGTTCTCTGACTGCTGGCTATGAAGAAATCTAAGTTGTATATCCATCAATCAGATCAGAAGTTTGGGCTAACAATATTATGAGAGGAAATAGTTTCTTAATCCCTCCCTGGAATTTATACAAAGCTAAGGGATGCTAAACTATACTGTAAGGTAAGGACAAACCAAAGTTGCCTCAAAGCAGGGAACCACTCATTTGCTAATTTGTTCAGGCAAACTCTTACCTTGTGCCAAGTGCAGCTGCAAAGGAGAGGGGTGCTCCTGCCCTTGAGGAGCTCACATCTAAAGTATTCTCTCACCCACCATTCTCATGTTACTCAAAACATTTCAGGTTAGTCAATAAAATCCTGGTACTCCAGGAGGTAGACGAACATGGCTTTTCTTCATTTTGATTCATCTATTTTCTTTCCTTTAAGTAGAGGAATAAGATGGAAAATTCTCATTCTTCTCTGCTATGATTAATTCCTCATTAAAAGCATGACCTGATTTGTTCTCATTTTGCTAAATCAACAGGTGCAATGCTTACTATACACACCAAACAGTGCAAACACTTGTAAGGAATACAAAGAAACCTGACATGCTCTCTCTCTTCATGTGCTTATTTCATTACTTCCCATTCCATCTCCACGTTTGTCCCCTCCTTCTCTCCCTCCATTTTGCTCTGAATGAAGAATCAGGTAACTGGTCTAAGATCACAGGACTAGATCTAGTACCTAGATTTGTCAATTCCCAATTCGCTAGTCTTTCTGAAACAAAATCAAAGTAAAATGGTGGTGGAGGCAGGGTAGCGGGGTGTTGTTTCCCAGACTCATTAGTATGGTTCTAAATCAATCTCAGTCATCTGGGGATTCCTTGATAGCTCAGTTGGTAAAGAATCTGCCTGCAATGCAAGAGACCCCAGATTGATTCCTGCGTTGGGAAGATTCGATGAAGAGATAGGCTACCCACTCTAGCATTTTTGGGCTTCCTTTGGGGCTCAGTTTGTAAAGAATCCGCTGGCAATGCGGGAAACCTGGGTTCAATCCCTGGGTTGGGAAAATCCCCTGGAGAAGGGAAAGGCTACCTACTCCAGTATTCTGGCCTAGAGAATTCCATGGACTCTATAGTCCATGGGGTCGCAAACAGTCAGACACGACAGAGCAACTTTCACTTTCAAATCAATACCAACTCTCTCCCCCTACCCAAGTTTTTTGTTGTCATCCATTCCCTAACTGGCACTGCTGCTATTTGAACACTTCTGCTCCCAGTCTTGTCACATCAGCCAGGTCTCAGTTTTAACAAAACTTGTTCCAGTTAGTTAAATAGGACCATTCTCCCTCCTTCCCTACCCCAAATATTCACTACCATAAATATCTATTCATTGCTTTCCAAAAACTTAATTGCATACACATTTACCTGTGAATCATAATCAATACTCTGTGCTCCATGTGAATCAAAGACTATGACTACTCTGATCACAGGATCTACCCAACACCTAGCAAAGCTCCCCACACATAACAAGTATCCCAGGTAGTGGACTGCCTCTGCTTAAAAGCAACACAAACCCTTGAAAATGGATTAAAACAATTCAAGACCCCCAAGAAAGACTAGTAACAAATTTAAATCCTCCAGAAAAAGATACCATACTAGGTCTCCTATTATCTCTATAAGCAATTTTAAAAATAAAATGTTTGGTTCATGAGAAAATAACAAGAAAAACAGTAAAAAAAAAAAAAAACAGACAAGAACAGCACCACAGCATTGAGAATTTCAGCCAAGTGTTAGTGCTACTAAAAAATGTAATAGAAAAACTAGAAAAAGAAAAAAGAACAGAAGTTTTAGAACTGAGAAAACAATATTTGAAACAAAGATCTCAATAGAAGGATTTAAGAACAGATAAAATACAGCTGAAGAGAAAGTTCATGAAATGGAAGATAGGTCAAAAGGATGTATCTAGAATAAAGCAGAGGGAGGCAAGAGGATAAAAAACATACAAGAGAGGATAAGAGGTATAGAGAATATGAGTAAGATGATCTAATGTACATGCAATATGAGTCCCAGATAAGAGGAAAGAGAGAAATGAGACAGAAGAAATATTTCAAGAGACAAAGGCTAAAAATTCCCCCAAACTGATAAAAGACATCAAGCAACAGATTTACGTAGCTCCAAGAACCCCAAGCAGATAAACAAACATGAAATCTATGTATAGATACACCAAAGTAATACTTCTGAAAAAGAATTTTTTAAAAAATTAAGCATTAAGAAAGGGGAAAAAAGATACCATGGTAGACGGCGCAGATGGCTACAAACATTCCTCCCATTTTTGTACATATATCTTTTATAATGAGACTAGTATTACTCCTACCAAAAGATGAAATATATTTCCCCATCTCTTTTGAATTTAAGCTGGCCTTGTGACTCAGGCTTCCCTGATAGCTCAGTTGGTAAAGAATCTGCCTGCAATGCAGGAGACCCAGTTCAATTCCTGAGTCAGGAAGATCTGCTGGAGAAGGGACAGGCTACCCACTCCAGTATTCTTGGGCTTCCCTTGTGACTCAGCTGGTAAAGAATCAGCCTGCAATGTGGGAGACCAGGGTTTGATCCCTGGGTTGGGAAGATCCCCTGGAGAAGGGAAAGGCTACCCACTCCAGTATTCTGGCTTGGTGAATTCCATGGACTGTATAGTCCATGGGGTTATAAAGAGTTGGACACAACTGAGTGACTCTCACTTTCACTTGTGACTTGACTGAACCAATAAAATGCAACAGAAGTGATGGTGTAATTTTTAAGTTGAGACCTAAAGAGAATTTACAGCTTTCATTTTGCTCTCTGGGAACACTGTTGCCATAATGTGAAATAGCCCATGCTGACCTCTTTACATAGACAGCTCCAGAAAACAGGTAACACCAACTGTCAGAGATGTACTTAAAACAATCTCAGTCCCAGAATAACCACTAGCTGACTATAGCTACACAAATGACTCTAGTCAATACCACAGAGGAACTAAACAGCAAACCCAGCATAGACTGCTGATTCACAGAATCATAAGCCAATTACAGATCTTCCTCAACTTATGGTGGGGTTATGTCCAGATACATTTACTGTAAGCTGAAAAAAGTCCAATTCAGAAATGCATTTAAGGATGGACCCAGAGTGTCATACTGAGTGAAGTTAAGTCGGACAGAGCAGAAATATCATATGACATCCCTTATATGTGGAATTTAAAAAGAAATGATACAAAAATGCATTAAAAATGTTTCTTTTAATGCATTTAGTAATTTAACCTACCAAACATAAGAGCTTATCTTAGTTTACCTTAAATGTGTTCAGAACACTTAACATTAGCCTATAGTTGAGCAAAATTTTATAATAAAGTATTGAATATCTCACATAACTTATTGACTACAGTGGGTGGCTAAATCTAATCAGTTGAAAGCATGAACAGAACAAATAGCTGATTCCCTAAGTCAGGGAATTCTCTAACAGACTACTTTCAAAATTCAACTTTTTTGAGTCTCTAATCTATTGCCCAACCCCTCATCAGACTTTGAACTAGACAAGTTGCCACTATCGGGTGAGTCATTTCCTTAAACGGAATCTTTTTATATATACATGCACATGCAACCTACTGGTTCTGTTTCTCTGGAGAATCCTGACTACTACAGACAGAAGCCAGAAGACAAGGTAATGATAATCATAAAAGGGCAAAAAAAAAAAAAATTGCCATCTTAGAATTCTATAGTCAGCAAAAATATCTTAAGACTCTTGAGGTGAAATTTAAGAATTTTCAGATCAAGAAAAGCAGACAAAATTCATCACTGGCAAAACTACAGTAAGAAATTACTAAATGACATTTTTTCAGGCAGAGGGAAAACAATTACAAAAAGAGTCTGAGAGAAGACTCGGAAATGAAAACGGTAATATGTAGATACATCTAAATGTATACCAACCATATAAAATAATAGTATCTTTTGGAGTTTAAAACAAAAATAGGTATACATGGAGAGGGAAACTGAAGAGGTCAAGTGTTTCAAGGTCTTTACACTGTTTAAGAACCAATGTACCAATATATTGTTAACATTAATCTGATAGTCTAACCTGCTTGTTGTAACCTCTAAAGTAATCACAAAACAATATATAGAGTTTATAACTTTAAGGATAAGGGGGCGGGGGGGAATGCAGTAGTAAAAAAGCCAGTCAATGCAAAAGCAAGAAGAGACAAAAAGGAACCTAGAACAAATAGGTCAAATAGAAAGCAAGAAGTAAGATGGCAGATTTAAATTAAAATATATTAACTATGGGCTTTCCCTTGTAGCTCAGTTGGTAAAGAATCTGCCTGCAGTGCAGAAGACTCAGGTTTGATTCCTGGGTCGGGAAGATCCCCTGGAGAAGGAAATGGCAATCCACTCTAGTATTCTTGCCTGGAGAATCCCATGGACAGAGGAGCCTGGCAGGCTACAGTCCATGGGGTTGCAAAGAGTCAGACACGACTTAGTGACTAAGCCACCAACCATATTAATTATATGAAATGAACTAAATATTCCAATTAAAATATGAAAATTATAAGACATAAAAGCAAAAAAAAAAATGAACTACGTGCTGTTTGTAAGAAACATTGAAAATACAAATACATATAAAAGTTGAAAATAAAAAAGCAGAATAAAATAATCTATGAAAATAGAATAACTCTGGTATCGATATGTGACAAAGCACACATGCACACATATATGCACACACACAATAAATGTAAAGATCTTAAAATTCTAACCAAAAAAATATAGCACATGTTATAATTATACTACAATGAGACCAAGTAAGTCTTACTTCAGGAATTTAGCAACAATCTGTTCTTAGGAAACATATTAATAAACATTCTCACAAAAATAATTCAAAATATAAAAGCCACATGATTACCCTGATGGTTGCCAGAAAACCTGCTTGTAAAACTCTTGATCTTTAAAAATGCATTCATTAGACAAAAACATTTACTGAGCACTCATTTTGTGCCAGGTCCTACTCCTGGTACTAGAAGTGAAATCGTAATAAGCAAAACCTAATGAATCCCTGCCTTCATGAAACTGCAGTCTAGGAGCAAAAAAAACTGACATTAAATAACTCACCTCAGAGATAAACTCTGAAGGAAGTGAGAGAAGAATTACAAGACTCTTAACAGCCTATAAGAAGAAAATCTGACCAAGATCAGGGAGCTTAGTAAAGCTCCTTGAGGACTCCTGACTCTTGAACTGAGAAGTTAAGGATGAACAGGAGTTGAGCAGGCAAGGGGAACCCTATTCCATCTAGCCAATGGTCTCAGAAATGGGGGAAACAAAGCCAAAAAGCAGCCATTGCGTCTAGAGCACAAACAACAAGGAAGATCATGGTACCAGAGAAGGGTGGAGATGTATCCAGGTCAGGACCACATATGTGGGATTTTTCCTTGTCCTAAGAGCATTAAGAAGCCTCTGAAGAGTAGAAGCATGAATTCTATTTCTACTAGAGGGTGACTTACCTGTCAGGCATTTTGGAATGAATACTCTGGCTGGGTATAGGACAGTGGTCCCCAATCTTTTTGGCACCAGGGACCAGTTTCGTGGAAGATAATTCTTCCATGGACCCAGGGTGGTGATGATGGTGAAGAGTTTCAGACTGATTCAAGTGCATTACATTTATTGTGCTCCTATGAGAATCTAATGCCACCGATGATCTGACCGGAGGTAACGTGAGCAATGAAATACAGACGAAGCTTCGCTCACCCGCTGCTCACCTCCTGCTGTGCAACCTGGTTCCTAACAGGCCATGGACTGGTACTGTGGGGATCACTTGTATAGAGGACAGAGTTCAGGACCTGAGGAGAAAGCCAGGCTACTGGCAAAGATGTTAAGTATTACAAGTAGGAGACATTTAGAAGGTAAATTGCACAGGACTTGATTAGTGGATTTTCTCTTAAGCTGAGAGAGAGGAAGGCGTCAAATGCTACTCCTCGGACTTCTGGTTTACCGAGTTTGTGCCATTAGATGAGTCAAAGAACAAAGGAAAATAATCACATTTGTGAGGGAAAGTTCTCAGGAATCCTTAAAAACCAGAAACAAAAGAATCTTTCAACTGAAAAAATTAAATATCTCAAAATAATGGTCAACAACATATTGAAAAGTAAAACACTTAAATCATTTTCATTTATCACTAAACCAGGATTAAAAAAGCACATAAGCTATCACTACAACGATTTAATCTTCTACAATAGAGGTTGGCACACAATCTCTGTTGCAACTACTCAACTCTGCTGCTGTACTATAAAAGCAGCTGTGGACAATATGAAAATGAATGAGCATAGTTGTATTTCAAAAAAACTTCATTTATGAACACTTAAATTTCATGTAGGGTTCCTACAGTATCCTTTTGAGTCTTTTTCCATCCACTTAAAAATGTAAAACCCATTTTGTGCTCATATGTCATACCAAAAAAAAAAAAAAAAAACCAAAAAGGCAGTAGGCCGAATATGGGAGATGGGCCAATTTGCTGCCTCTGTTCTAGAAATTCCAGTTAATGAGGTGAGGAAACAAAATGAGCGCTAACTATTGGGGAACCGCACCTAACCTTAACACATGCAAGGCCGTGTACTTATGAAAAATAAGTATACAGGTGTTAAACTAGTGTCCATAAACTTAAGTTTATAATTTAAAACAAACTGGACTTTCAGTTCAGGACAAGAGATGGAATAAGCATATTTCACCCTATTCCTCCCACCAATTAGAACAACAACAAAAAACTCACACAAAATTCATGAAGCAATTGACAGACGATTACAAAAAGGAGAAAAAATAAGGTAGATTAGCTAGGGACCATGGAACACAAAGACTGACACAAGGACAGAACTTCCTGCAGGAAGTTTCCTATTTTTTGTTTGGCTTGGTTGGGACTGACTCCTAATATGTCCTGTCCTGAGCTCTGGAGAGGCCCACAACCTGAAAATAAAAATGAGCACAAACAAAAAAGTACCAAGAAAAGCCTGCTTTCTATAGACAAAAGACCAGGAAAAGGGTGACACAGCAAGACAGAAACATTTTAACATACACAATCCAGGCAAACAACAACAGAAAAGTGGCATCCCTCCACCTCACGAGGCACTGTTTCCCAGTTCTGTCCAGTATCAGTAAGGCAGCACCTCCCCTCACCTATTAGGTGGCAGCTTTGAAGAATGTGGGTAGAGCTCTGTCTTCCATTTCTACCCTGGAATATTAAGGTGGAGCTTCACCCCAGTACAACTAGAAAATGGGGTGAAGATTATGTGAGGAGAGAGCTAGAAAAATGAATCTTTTAAATATCAGTACAAAATCCTAGACCACCTCTGAACAACCTATGTATAAAAGTGACCAGAAACAGCACAGTAAAAGGTTTCAGTACTAAACTCTGGTATGAATTAAGGCCCAGGTTTCAGATTGGTCTCCTGGTAGCACACAAGTAGGGCAGAGCAGAATAACAGAGCAAGATTTCGAAAATAAACTGATTTTTGAACCACAGTCAACAAAAGTAGGCCAGGGTGTGTGCTCCAAACCTAAACAGGTTGACTGCCTGTTAAACAAAAAGGTTTAAATGGGAACAGAACACTCAAAATGGATAGGATGCAGTTCAAAATCACTTGTCACACCAGGAACTATGCAAGTCTCAACATGAATGAAGACAAGATAATAATAATTATAAATAAATACAATATATTGTATTATTGTATTGTTATTATAAATAAAAACGTAAAACCCATTTTGTGCTCATATGTCATACTAAAAAAAAAAGGCAGTAGGCTGAATATGGGAGATGGGCCAGTTGTATTACAATACAATAATACAATAAATATTGTAATAAATATTACAATAAGATAATACAGATTTTAAATTATTTGGAAATTATTTTAAAGCAGCTATCCTAAGAACTCTCCAAAAAGAAATCACACACACTCAGGAAACAGAAGATATAAAGAATATCAGATAGAAATTTTAGAACTAAAAGCACAAAAGTTGACACTGAAAAAGAAACAATCAAAGCAAACAAACACTGGATGGGGACTTCCACGGAGGTCTAGTGGTTAAGCTTTCACCTCCCAATGCAAGTGGTGCAGGTTCAATCCCTGGTCAGGAAGCTAAAATTTCATATGCCTCACTGTGGCCAAAAAACCAGAATACACACAAGAAAAGCAATATTGTAACAAATCCAATAAAGACTTAAAAAAACTCAACAGCAGAATGGAAATGACAAAGGAAACAATCAATGAACTTAAAAACAAATCAACAGAAAAGGTCCAATCTACAACCAAGACGAAAGAGATTAAAAAACAAAAATGAATAGCACCTCAGAGTCCTGTGGGACAATAATAAAGATATAACTTGTTCACCACTAGAGTCCTAAAAAATGAGAAGAAAAAGAATGCAGAGATAAATATACATATATATATTTGAAAAATGATAGCTGAAAATATTCCAAATTTAGTTAAGGATTATCAACCTTCAAACTGCTGAAAACTGATGACAAAGTTCTGAAAGAAGCCAGAGAGAAATGATATGCTACTTCTAAGAGAATAACAATTTGAAGGACAGTATATTTTCCACCAAAAACCATGGAAACTAAAACGAAGTATATAATATTTTTCAAATGCTAAAAGGATCAAGCCAAAATATTCAGTTCAGTAGTTCAGTCGTGTCCAACTCTTTGCAAGCCCATGAACTGCAGCATGACAGCCTCCGTGTCAATCAACAACTCCTGGAGTCCATCCAAACCCATGTCCATTGAGTCAGTGATGCCATCCAAACATCTCATCTTCTGTCGTCCCCTTCTCCTCCTGCCCTCAATCTTTCCCAGCATCAGGGTCTTTTCAAATGAGTCAGCTCTTCGCATGAGGTGGCCAAAGTATCAGAGCTTCAGCTTCAACATCAGTCCTTCCAATGAACACCCAAGGACTGATCTCCTTTAGGATGGACTGGTTGGATCTCCTTGCCGTCCAAGGGAATCTCAAGAGTCTCCTCCAACACCACAGTTCAAAAGCATCAATTCTTCAGCGCTCAGCTTTCTTTATTGTCCAACTCTTACATCCATATATGACCAGTGGAAAAACCATAGCCTTGACTAGATGGACCTTTGTTGACAAAGTGATGTCTCTGCTTTTTAATATGCTGTCTAGGCTGGTCATAACTTTCCTTCCAAAGAGTAAGCACCTTTTAATTTCATGGCTGCAATCACCATCTGCAGTGATTTTGGAGCTCAAAAAAATAAAGTCAGCCACTGTCTCCCCATCTATTTGCCATGAAGTGATGAGACTGGAAGCCATGATCTTAGTTTTCTGAATGTTGAGCTTTAAGCCAACTTTTTCACTCTCCTCTTTCACTTTCATCAATAGGCCCTTTAGTTCTTCTTCATTTTCTGCCATAAGGGTGGTGTCATCTGCATGTCTGAGGTTATTGATATTTCTCCCAGAAATCTTGATTCCAGCTTGTGCTTCTTCCAGCCCAGCATTTCTCGTGATGTACTCTGCATAGAAGTTAAATAAGCAGGGTGACAATATACAGCCTTGACGTACTCCTTTTCCTATTTGGAACCAGTCTGTTGTTCCATGTGCAGTTCTAACTGTTGCTTCCTGACCTGCATATAGGTTTCTCAAGAGGCAGGTCAGGTGGTCTAGGATTCCCATCTCTTTCAGAATTTTCCACAGTTTACTGTGATCCACACAGTCAAAGGCTTTGGCATAGTCAATAAAGCAGAAGTAGATGTTTTTCTGGAACTCTCTTGCTTTTTCAATGATCCAGCAGATGTTGGCAATTTGATCTCTGGTTCCTCTGTTTTTTCTAAAACCAGCTTGAACATCTGGAAGTTTACAGTTCACATATTGCTGAAGCCTGGCTTGGAGAATTTTGAGCATTACTTTACTAGTGTGTGAGATGAGTGCAATTGTGCAGTACTTTGAGCATTCTTTGGCATTGCCCTTCTTAGGGACTGGAATGAAAACTGACCTTTTCCAGTCCTGTGACCACTGCTGAGTTTTCCAAATTTGCTGGCATATTGAGTGCAGCACTTTCACAGCATCATCTTTCAGGATCTGAAATAGCTCAACTGGAATTCCATCACCTCCACTAGCTTTGTTCGTAGTGATGCTTTCTAAGGCCCACTTGACTTCACATTCCAGGATGTCTGGCTCTAGGTCAGTGATCACACCATCGTGATTATCTGGGTCGTGAAGATCTTTTTTGTACAGATCTTCATATTACATTAGAGTAAAATCATCCTTCAGGAATGAAGATGAGAAAAAGACACAGGCAGATGAAGGAAATAATGTGTCATCAACAAAACAGCTCTAAAAGGATAGTTAAAGGAATTTTTTCACACAGGAAATAAATGACAAAAACCTCAAACATCAGGAATAATGAGCAGTAGAAAGGGTGTGTGCCCACATGTGTATCTTTGCTACATATGTATTGTGTATGAACATATACATAAATACATATATACTAATTAAACAATTTTCCCCTTGTTCAGTTTTTAAAATTATGTTTGATGATTGAAAGTAAAAACTGTAACGCTGCCCTGTGGTTTTCAACATACATAAAGGTAACACTTAAGACAACTGTTTCATAAAGGGGGTAAGGGCCTAAAAGGTAGTAAGGTTTCCACCTTCCACTTAAAGTGGCAAAAGATCAATTAGTAGATTGTGATAAATTATGTATGCGTATTTTAATCCCTAGAGCAATCACACACAAAAACTATACAAAGAGATACTCTAAAAACATTACAGAAAAACCAAACTGGAGTACTAATAAAATGTTCAAGTAACCCATAGGAATACAAGGAAGGGAAAACAGAAGAAAAATACGAAAAAAAATTTCTAAAATGGCAAACTTTGCCATTCATAAAATGGTAAACAAATGCAAAATACTGAAAATTACATTCAATATACATAGTCTAAATACACCACCTAAAAAGACAAGGATGAGAAGAATTGGTTTAAAATGGAAAAAGACCTAACTATATGCTGTCTAGGGGGCTTCCCTGATAGCTCAGTTGGTAAAGAATCTGCCTGCAATGCAGGAGACCTGGGTTGGGAAGATCCGCTGGAGAAAGGAAAGGCTACCCACTCCAGTATTCTGATCTGGAAAATTCCATGTATAGTACATGAGGTTGCAAAGAGTTGGACATGACTGAGCAACTTTCACTTCAATTCACTTCATATGCTGTCTATAATAAACTTACTTCAAAGACAATGATATAGAAAGGTTAGAAATAAATGGATTCCATGTTTTAGGAGGAGAAAAGGAAGGATAAAAAAGTATAGCACAGAAGGTGTTTAGGGTAGTGAAACTATTTGGTATGATACTGTAATGGATATATGTCATTGTGTATTTGTTAAAATTCATAAAATATACAATAAAAAGAATAAACCCTAAAGTAATCTATGAACTTCTAGTTAATAATAATGTATCAATATTGGTTTATCAGTTGTAACAAATCAACCACATGAATGCAAAATGTTAATAAAGGAAACTGGTGGGAGTTGGTAAGAAGAGGGTATATGGGAGCTCTGTATTTCTACTTTGAACTGCCTAAATTTGTCAATTAAAAAAAAAATGGATGAGGAAAGACATACCATGCAAATATGGAACAAAAGAAAGCTGAAGTAGCCATGTTACACTGGATAAAGTATTTTTCAGAACAAGGAAAATTATCAGAAACAAAAAGGAATAATACATATTGACTAAAAGGCCAAAATAGACATAAAATTCTAAATGTGTATGCACCAGAAAACAGCTTCAAAATACAAGAAGCAAAAATTGGCCTAATTGAAAACAGAGAAAGACAAATCAATAACCCCCTCTCAGTAACTGACAAAAAACCTTAACTGAAAATCAGCAACAGAAAGAACACTACCATCAACCAACAAGACCTAACTAACATTTATAGGACACTCTAGCCAACAGCAGGCTAGACTTTTTTTTGTAAACTCCTATGGAATACTCTCTAAGACAGACCACATCCTGGTTCATAAAGCAAACCTTCACAACTGTAAAGAAGGGACATCACTATAGAAACCACAGACATCAAAAGGATAAGGGATGCTAAGAACAACTCTGTATACAGAAATCCAACAACTCAGACAAAATGCACAAATTCCTTGAAAATCACAAACTCCTATAACTTTTAAAGAAATGTTTAACTTTAAAAAAACAAATCTTAAGGCCAAGATGTCTTCAATGGCAAGTCCCACAAATATTTAAAAAGGAAATAATACCCATTCTACACCTGCCATAATAACACCCATTCTAACTCTTCCAAAAAATAGAAGATGAACACTTTCCAATTCTCATTTTTTATACTGATATTATCCTGATAAAACCAGATGGTAAACAAAAACAAAATTACAGACTAATTCCCCTTATGAACACAGAAACAAAAATCCTCAGCAGAATATTACCAAACCAAATGCAGCAATACATAAAAAGAAAAATATACCATAAACAAGTGGGATTTATCCCAGGAATATAAGGCTGCTTCCAAAAAAACTGTCAATCAACAGATCCTATCAACAGATGCAGAGAAAACATTTGACACAAACTCATGAGAAAAACGCTCAGCAAACTTGAAATTTAAGGAATTTCTCCCACTACCTGATAAAAGGCAGCTAAACAAAACAAAAAACCTAGTCTGAATACTTCCTCCTAAAATCATGAACAAAGCCAAGATACCTGCTCTCACCATTCCTATTTAACATAGTACCCCAAGTCCTAGCCAGTGCAATAAAGCAAGAAAAGGAAATAAAATTTTCCACAGATTGTAAAGTAGGGGACATGATTAACCTCATAGAAAACCCCAGGGAATCAAATTAAAATCTCTTCAAACTAGTTTAATAATGTCACAAGATATTAAGATCAACACAGGAAAATCAGTAATATTTTGGTATACTAAGAATGACTAAAGAAAAAACAAACTTAAATGTAACACCATTTACAATCACTTCCCCAAATAGAAAATATTATTTAAGTATAAATTTAACATAACATGTTTAGAATCTGGTATGCTGAAAATTATAAAGCACTAATGAAGTAAGGCCTAAATAAATGCAAAGACATTACTGTGTGCATGTTTTGGACCACTCAACATTAGTATAGCTGTCAACTCTCCCTAAAATAATCTACAGATTTAACACAAATCCTATAAAAAAAGCATAGCAGTTTCCCCCCCACCCCTTTTTTTTGGCTACACCTTGCAGCATGCTGATCTTCCCCAGCCAGGGACTGAAACTGTGCCTTCTGAAGTGGAAGTGCAGAGTATTAACCACTGAACCAGCCACCAGGGAAGTACCACAGCATTTTTTTGGGGGGTAGATACAGACAAGTTATAGGCAATTTTTTTAAATAGACAGACAAGTTGATTCCGGACATTTTTGCCCTCCTACATAGGGTATTATGCAGCGAAAGTAAAATCTGACAGCGCTGGGATATCAGGTGATTGAAAACTGATAAATTATGTATGCAAAAAGAAGAAATCCATGAAGTATGCTTGGCAAAGTTTAAGAAATCAGAGTGGACTTGTTTTTTTCTTAGAAGAAAATATTGTTTGCTTGAAAGGGAATAAAACAATGTGTAGTTTCATACTTCATTCTTGTTAATGGACTAAATGTTATAATTGTCTGTATGCTTTTCTCTACCTGAATTTTTCATTCTTTATTCTTTTTATAAAATATCAATTGATTGCCGAACTTTTTCATATAAGTTTGCTAGAAATGTGTATAAATTTAGTACAGTAACATTTAAGCTATTTTTGTTGAATTTTTTCCTTTATTCATCATTAAATTTGACATTAAAATTTAATATTTATTTGTGCAAAAAAAAAAATAAATAAAATAAAATTTATATGAAAAGATAAATGACTCAGAATAAAACAATACTGAAAACTTGGAGGAACCATATTATCAAATTTAAAACTTACCATATGGCTTCAGCAATCAAGAGTGTATGGTACTGAAGAAGGGACAGACACAGAGATCAATAAAACAGGATAGAGAAACTGGAAATAGACTCACAAGTATGCTTAACTGATTTCTGGCAAAGATATAAAAGCAATCCAAAGAAGGAAGAATAGTCTTTTCAATACATGGGGATGGAGCAAATGGACTTCCATAGGCAAAGAAAAAACAGAGATCCAAAATTTATGTAAAAATTAACTGCAAATGGATCTTAGATGCAAAGATAAAGGGTAAAACTATAAAAAACAGTACAGGAAAACACAGGAGAAAACCTTTGTGACCTAGAGTTGGGCAAACAGTTTTTAGACATGACACCAAAGCAAGACTTATAAGAGAGGATTGGCCTTCATCAAAATTAAAAATCAAGTTTATCAAAGACCCTGTTAGGAAGATTAAAAGACAAGACACAGACTGGGGAGAAAACACATATAAAGAACACTTATCCAGAAAGTCTCTAAACACAAAAGTGAGAAAACAAAGAATCTCATTAGAATATGGGCAAACACATGAAGAAATATTCACTGAAGAATATATTCAGATGGCAAATAAGGACATGAAAATGTTCACTATCATGAGAAATCAGGGAAATGCAAATTAAAGACACGATGAGATACTATTACAACACCTTTCAGAATGACCAACATTTTTTAAACATTGACAATGCCAAATGCTAGTGAGGATAGAGAGAAACTTCATCTTTCATATAATGCTAGTGGAAATGCAAAATTTTTATAACTTGTCCAGAAAGTAGTTTGGCAGTTTCTTTAAAAACTAAACATCCACTTACCATACAACATAACAATGGCACTTCTGGGCATTTATCCCAGAGAAATGGAAAACATGTCCACACAAAGCATGTGTACGTGAATGTACGTAACAGTTTTCTTGTATACCTCCCCACTCCAGTACTCTTGCCTAGAAAATCCCATGGATGGAGAAGACTGGTGGGCTGCGGTCCATGGGGTCGTGAAGAGTCGGACACGACTGAGCGACTTCACTTTCACTTTTCACTTTCATGCACTGGAGAAGGAAATGGCAACCCACTCCAGTGTTCTTGCCTGGAGAATCCTAGGGACGGGGGAGCCTGGTGGGCTGCCATCTATGGGGTCGCACAGAGTTGGACACAACTGAAGTGACTTAGCAGCAGCAGCAAACTGGACTTAATACAAATGTCTTTCAACAAGAACATGAATAAAATGCAACATATCCATACAATGTAGTACTACTGAGCTACAAAAAAAGAACAAATTACTGATACACACAAAAACTTGGATGGATCTCAAAGGCATTATGCTGAGTGAAAAAGCCAATCTCAAAAGGTTACACACATTCCATTTATATACCACACTTGAAATGAAAAACTTGTGATTTTCATTTCACTGATAGGTTGCTTCGCTGGTAGCTCAGCTGGTAAAGAATCTGCCTGCAATGCAGGAGACCCTGGTTTGATTCCTGGGTCAGGAAGATCCCTTGGAGAAGGGATAGGCTACCCACTCCAGTATTCTTGGGCTTCCCTGATGGTAAGGGAAGATGGTAAAGAATCTTGGGCTCAGATGGTAAAGAATCCACCTGCAATGAGGGATTTGATTGATCCCTGGGTTGGGAAGATCCTCTGGAGAATTCCATGGACTGTCCAGTCCATGGGGTTGCAAAGAGCTGGACACGACTGAGCGACTTTCACAGTGATAGGCTGCCACAACTATGTTGGGGAGAGGATCTGGTGATTATAAAGGGGTAGCACGAGGGATTTTTTTCTTCTTTGTGGTGGTGGAACAGTACTGTATCCTGATTATGGCAGTGGTTATACAACCTGATAAAATTTCAGTGCTGGGTTCAGAAAGCCAATTAAAACCAGTCCTTGTCTGGGATTTCCCTGGTGGTCTAGTAGTTAAGACACTGTGCTTCCACTGCAGGGGTTGATGCCTGGTAGGGGAACTAAGATCTGGCAGCCAAAAAACAGGAAAACAAAACAAAAACAGTTCTTGTCTTCAATGAGCTCATAGCCCACAGGCAAACTTCTTTTTTGTGTCCCTAACTTATGCTATACACTCCTTGAAAGCTGAATCTTCACTCAGCAAATGCCCAATACATGAAGAACAAAAGACTAACAATGCTTGGTTTAGAAACATATTGTAGTTTTCACTATACATGAGAAATCGAGAAAGCAATTCTTTTCCTTAGAGAGCCAACAGAGTAGAGTGAAAAAAACATGGACTGTGAAGTCACACATACTTGTATATGAATCTTAGCTCTGAGATGACTACAGCTTAGGAAAAGCTCTTGGTTTTTATGTTTTGAGTTTTCATTTCCTTATCTTTAAAATAGCAATGTCTCCCACTGATAACAGGGGACTGCTATGAGTACTATAAAAAACATAATGTAGGGAAGTCCCTGGTGGTCCAGTGGGTAGGGCCTGCAACTAAGATCCCACATGCCACAGAGCATAGCCAAAAAAAAAAAAAGTAATGTAAATATATCTATACATAAAACTCCATCATAAAATCTAGTACACAGCAGGCATTTTCCAAGTTGCCCCTACACCTGTTCCTAATTCACTAATCCTTCACTATGACCAAAATGACCATTTGTACTCAAATTACACATTTCTTTGCCTTGACTTTTCTGGCTTCAATTAAGCCCTCACCTTAACGTACACCTTCAAGATGAGGAACTCAAATTCTATATAATTCAATATCATAACACTCAAATTTCTAAGACTTTACACTTAAACTTTTCTCCTATGAAGCATTCTATAGGTTCCTTGAAACTCAAAATTTGCACATGTAGTGATGAGGATGAAAGCAGTAAAGCATTCATGTTGGTAGTAGCAGCTCACTCTGTTCCTCATTTCCACAGCCACTCTGGAATGTGATCAGCAGTTGGGAGCTTACTTTGGGGTTCCTGCTGCCACAAACTAGAAATCTTCGGACTCCTACCAGCCTGGGGTTAGAGTATCCACAAACGTTTAAGTAAATTTTCTTCAGTCAGTGCCTGCTTCACTGCCAACATTTCCATGTCTTGGGCCTTTCCTACTACAGATCCCTCCTGATCGAGAGCTCATCCCATGAGTTTTCTGGGCTGTGACTTCCTCCATTTAGTTCTTCTCTCCCAATTCCCTTTCTTTCACCTACTACAGGCCCTACTGCAACTTTCTCGTTGTTAAATTATTTTATATTTACTTTTTTATTATTATTATGTAACTTGATTTTTCTTTTTTTTTGTCCTACACTATTTTATGGTCATTTTTTGATGTCAGCACACACAATCTTACCTCACCCTCATTAATGATGACACTGTTCAGAAGCAGAGATGCACATTAAGTAAATAATAAAGACCTTGTTTAAACATACAGCAGGAACTAAAGTTGGGAGAATAGGAAAAACAGAGAGCTAATGCTATATGGTCAAGTCCTCTGCATTCTAGAAAGTTTAACAGCCAGCTCATGCCCACTTACTCTGCCAGCTGACAAGTCTTTCCTATGTACTCAAAGCTCTTACTCAACTTTTCTAAACTTTCATTCTTAAAAATGAAAGAATAGGCAAGGATCACCAAAGATAAACAGGAAAAGAAAATGACTGGAGGAAACAGGAATGATTCCAGAAAAAAAACAAAACTTTTAAAAACTATCTTCACAGATAAAAATAGAAGTAAAATCATAAAACAAGAAACAACTCTAGAAAAATTTTAAATAAACTGAAGATAATTCAATAGAAAGAGAGAAAAAGTCATGAAAATCACCCAGAAGAGAGACCTGAAAAAAGGAAACCAAAGAAAAAAAGTTTGAAAACAGGCGAGAATAGATAAGAACATTATAAGAGCAATCCAAGAGGCCCAAATTAGAATTTCTGAGAGAAAAAAGTAAGAAAATGGAGTGGAGGATATCATCTAAGAAAAACATAAGGCAATCATTAAACATGAAAAATACAAGTCTGCAGATTAAGGGGGCTAGGACTTTCCTGGTGGTCCAGTGACTGAGAATTCACCTTCCAATGCAAGGGACATGGGTTTGATCCTGACTGGGGAAACAGGATTCCACATAACAGAGAGCAACTAAGGCTGCATGCCATAACTAAGAAAAGCCCGTGTGCTGCAAAGAAAGATCCCTCATGCTGCAACCAAGAGCCAATGCAGCCAAATAAATAAATATTTTCACCAAAAAAAAAAGAAAAAAAAAAAAAAAAACAGATTAAGGGACCCATCAAGTACACCACTATGGAATTCTTAGAAAACAACTGATCCTTGAACAACTCGGGAGGTTAAAGGTGCCAACCAGACCCCCATTACCACCACCAGTCCCCAACACAGTCAAAAATCCATGTATAAAGAATGCTTAAGAATCCATCTGCTAGACATAACAGAGAACAGACTTGTGGACACAGTGGAGGGGAAGGACAGGGCGGGATGAACTGAGACTAGCACTGAAACACACATAGTACCATACATAAAATAGATAGCCACTAGGAATTTGCCATATGACAGAGGGATCTAAAGCCAGTGCTTTGTGGCAACCTAGAGGGTGGGAGGCGGGAGAGAGGGAATATATGTTGATATATGGCAGGGACCAACACAACACTGTAAAGCAATTACCTTCCAATTAAAAATTTAAAAAAAAAAGCATCCATCTGCCAATGCAGGGGACAAGGTTCGATTCCTGGTCCTGGAAGATCTCACATGGCCTGGGGCAAAAAAGCCCACGTGCCACAACTACTGTGCCCCAAAGCCTGTGCTGCACAAGAGAAGAGAAGCCACCACAATGGGAAACCCAGGCACCACAACTAGACAGCAGCCCCCCATCTGGTTGAAACTAGAGAAAAGCCAACACACAGCAAAGAAGACCTAACACAGCCAAAAAAAAAATCATGTATAACTTTATATAGTTGGCCCTCCACATCCTAGGTTTGGCATCCTCAGATTCAAGCATCACATGGTGCTATATAGTACATTCAACATACCTCTTTTTATTGCACTCGACACTACCATGCTTTGCAGAAACTGTTTTTTACAAACTGAAGGTCTGTGGCAATCCTGCATCAAGCAAGTCGGTTGGTACCATTTTCCAGTAGTATTTGCTTACCCTGTGTCTCTGCACCCCGTTTTGTTAGTTATGGCATTATTTTCAATGTGTTCATTATTATTATATTTGCTATGGTGATCTGTGATCTTTGATGTAACTACTGCAAAAAGATTATGATTGACTGAAAGCTCATTTTTCACCAATAACGTATTTCTTAATTAAGTTACTTAGATTTTTTTTTTTAGACTTAATGTGATTGCACACTTAGTACAAATTTTTCTTTTTTTTTTTACTGTATCACATGGCTTGTGGTATCATCACAGTCATACCAGGGATTGAAGCTGGGCCCTCAGCAGTGAAAGAGTGGAGCCCTAACCACTGGACAACCAGGGAATTCCCCCTAAACATACCTTTGATATGTACTGAGATACCAGAAAAAAATTACGTGATTCACTTTATTGCAGTATTTATTGCAGTGGTCTGGAACCAAACCCACAATATCTTTGAAGTATACCTGTATTTATTTTTAAAAATTTGTGAATAAGAGGAGTTCAAACGTGCAGTTCAAACCCGTACTGTTCATGATCAACTATATATGGAAAAAAGAGAAGATTTCAGAGAAATGATAGAATAAATTTCCTACAGGAAACAAAATGAGACTAAATTTCACTTCTTATGATGAACAATGAATGCCAGAAAAAAAACCGAGCAATGACTTTCAAAGTTCAGAGGGAAAATAATCTGCAATTTAGAATTCTAAACCCAACCATCACTCAAACATGAGGGGAGAACAGACATCAGAAGAATCAGTTTATCTGCTGAGTACTCTTTCTCTTAAGAAGTTACTTGAGAATGAACTTTAGCAAAAAAAAAAAAAGCTTTTAATTTTTAATTAAAAAAAGAAAACTGAGATCTAAGATCAGGGGGAAGGATACAACTCAAAAATGCAATGAGGAAAATCACAAGAAAATAGCCATGCAGATGACCTCAAGAATAATAGACTAGAATGTATATGATTGACAGCATGGGGAACAGTAGGATAATAATAAAGATGACCAAAAAAAAAAAAGACAAGAAAAAAGAAAATCAGGAACTCCAGAAAGAAAATCCCAGTTGAGCTATTTAAATTCCTTAAAAGATGATACTGTGAAAGTGCTGCACTCAATATGCCAGCAAATTTGGAAAACTAAGCAGTGGCCACAGGACTGAAGGTCAATTTTCATTCTAATCACAAAGAACGGTAATGCCAAAGAATGTTCAAACTACCATACAATTGCGCTATTCTCACATACTAGCAAGGTTATGCTCAAAATTCTTCAAGCCAGACTTCAGCAGTACGTGAACCCAGACCTTCCAGGTGTACAAGTTAGGTTTCAAAGAGGCAGAGGAACCAGAGATCAAACTGCTAACGTTCGCTGGATTATGGAGAAAGCAAGGCAATTCCAGAAAAACATCTACTTCTGCTTCATTGACTATACTAAAGCCTTTGTGTGGATCACAACCAGCTGGAAAATTCTTAAAGAGATGGGAGTACTGGACAACCTCACATGCCTCCTGAGAAACCTGTATGCAGGTCAAGAAGTAACAGCTAGAACCAGATATGGAACAACAGATTGGTTCAAGACTGGGAAAGCAGTATGACAAGGCTGTATATTGTTACCCTGCTTATTTAAATTAAATGCAGAGTACATCATGTGAAATGCCAGGCTGGATGAATCACAAGCTGCAATCAACACTGTCAGGAGAAGTATCAACAACCTCAGATATGCAGATGATACCACTCTAATGGCAGAAAGTGAAGAGGAACTAAAGAGCCTCTTGATGAGGGTGAAAGAGGAGAGTAAAAAAGTGGGCTTAGGCTTAAAACTCATCATTCAAAAAACTAAGACCATGGCATCTGGTCCCATCACTTCATGGCAAATAGATGGGGAAAAAGTGGAAACAGTCACAGGTTTTATCTTGGACTTCAAAATCACTGCAGACAGTGACTGCAGCCATGAAATTAAAAGACGCTTGCTCCTTGGAAGAAAAGCTATGACAAACATAAACAGCATATTAAAAAGCAGAGACATCATTTTGCCAACAAAGATCTATATAGTCAAAGCTATGCTTTTTCCAGTAGTCATGTACAGATGTAAGTGCTGGAAGGCTAAGTGCCAAAGAACTGATTCTTTTGAACTATGGTGCTGAAGGCGGCTCTTGAGAGCCCCATGGACTTCAAGGAGATCCAACCAGTCAATCCTAAAGGAAACCAACCCTCAATATTCACTGGAAGGACTGATGCTGAAGCTCCTATACTCTGGCCCCTGACGTGAAGAGCCAACTCACTGGAAAAAGACCCTGATGCTGAGAAAGATTGAAAGTAAAAGGAGAAGGGGTTGGCAGAGGATGAGATGGTTAGATAATATCACCAACTCAATGGACATGAATATGAGGAAATTTCACAAGATAGTGAAGGACAGGGAAGGCTGGTATAACGTCCATGGGGTCGCAAGTTGGATATGACTTACCGACTGAACAATAACAATTGTTATTAACAATTCATATAACAATAACAATTCATAGTAACATTACTCACAACAGCAAAAAGGTATAGACAACCCTAATGTCCACTGAAGGATGAATAAACAAAATGTGGCATATATGCACAGTAGAAGATCATTTGGCCTTAAAAAGGATGGAAATTCTGATCCATGCTACAACATGAATAAACCTTGAAGATTATACTAAGTGAAATAAGCTAGACACAAAATGACAAATACTGTATGGTTCACTTACATGTGTACCTAGAGTAGTCAAAGCAGTCAGGGAAAGCAGAATGTGGTTGCCAGGAATTCAGGTAAAGGGGAAATGGGGAGTTAGCTATAAACGGTACAGAATTTCAGTTGAGGAAGATGAAGTTGTAGAGACTGTTGGTGGTGATGATGGCTGCACAACAATATAAATATATTTAATGTCAATGATTTGACACATAAAACTGATTTAAATGCTTAATTTTTATGTTACATATTTTTGTACAACAAAGAAAAAAATATGTATATGAATACTTTAACATGTAACACCTTTTCAGTGCTGCTCTCTCATACCTTTTCCTGCTCCCAACTCCTGCCAGAAGAACCACTAGTCTGATTTCTATCATCATATCTCCTGGCAACTGAACTATATCTACTTTTTTGTGTGTCTGGCTTCTTATATATATCTGTGAGATTCATCCATATTGTTGCGCAGTAGTTCATTCCTTTCTATTGCTGAGTACAATTTCATTGTATGAATGCATCACAATTTTTTCATCTTTTCACCCATTTTTAGACATTTGATTATTTCCTTTTTTTTTCTTTTTTGCTATTATAAATAAAGCTACAGTGAATATTTACATGCAAGTCTTTATGTAGACATATATTTTCATTTCTCAAGGGTAAATACCTAGGGGTAGAATTTCTGGATTATTGGATACATGTATATTTAGCTTGTAGAAAATACTCAATGATTTTCCAAAACTGTAGTGTTGGTTTACACTGCTGTTTAAAACTTAGAATGATGGGTAAGTTGATAATGAAATTCTGCTTTTCCTTTTTAATACAAATTGTTGTTTAATGCTACACAGACTGAGTACTGAATTCTTTGAAACTCTCAGTGGATCAGCTCTTCAACAAGGATCCATATCAATTTCAACTAAAAAAAAATGCACAATGTGAGTTGTGAGTTAAGTTTTATTTGGAGTAAAATGCCAACTATAACCTAGGAGGCAGCAATTCAGACAGCTCTGAGAAACCCTTCTGAAGAGGTGGTAGGAAGGTCAGCGTATTATGTGATTTTGGTGAAGGTAGAATACATGCAATCAAGCACACATTTCTGCAGAACGTTGCTGCCAGTCTCGTAAAGGTGACTGCTAGTCACGAGGAGCACATGTCACCATGAAAGATTTTAGTGCTTTTCTAGATATGAGGAGATGCAAGAAGTGGGCTCATAAAATCTTCTCCTGAAAATATCTAACTATCTGAAGGCCTGTTCTGCAGGTTTTTCCCAGAGCACAGAGTACCTCATTCCTGATCTCCACCCTGAATCCTTTCAGGGTGGGGTTGAAGGTCAGTGGTCACAACTTGTAATTTGATCCTTGCAGAGGCAAATGACAAGTGCCAATTTGTAGTTGACATCAGGATCATCTCTGCTCTACCCACAGAAACTTTGATTCAACAAGGGCAGGACAGCAGGGTACAGACTTTGGTCTTTTATTTCTTAAAGCTCTTTAAGTGATCCTGATTCATGACCCGGTTGAGAACCAGTGTCTTAACCGATGAAAATTATAATATTTTTAAGCATTAAAAAAACCAAAAAACCTACTCTTGGGACTTCCCCAGTGATCCAGTGGCTAAGACTCTGTGTTCCCAATGCAGGGGGCCTGGGTTCGATCCCTAGTGGAGAAGCTAGATCCCACAGGCCACAACTAGTTCTCATGCTGCAACTCAAGAGCCCGCATGCCGCAACGCAGACTTGACACAGCCAAATAAATAAATAAAAATAGTCTGTAAAGAAAAAAAAAAACCTACTCTTATAGCTTGGAAATTAAATGGGAGTGGGAGAAAATCTGATTTTAGCTATATTTTGTGAAGACAATAATTTGGGTGACAAATGTTTCCTTGTACTTCAGGTTTTACCTCTTTAGCTACTTGAACTGCATCATCCATCAACACTCATTGGAATTCCATTAAAAATTTTTTCAGTTGTGCCACCTGCAACTAAAGAAAAAAAAATCTTTAGAAAGATGAAACAGCCCTATTTAAAGAGCACTGGTTGTTCTGGGGGAGAGGGTACACTCTACCAAGATATCTCACAGAGTTGTAATGAACATTCCAGGAGCCACAGCACAAAACTTCATCTTAAATAGTTAATTCAGATCACTGACGAGCTCATGAGAACTGAATTCAACAATATCTTAGGTCCTTACTGTAGAAGATAGGATGGAACTCTCCTCCCTTGTCCAAAAAACCTGGATTATTCCATGGTAGGGGTATTTATGTACCATAACGTTCCGATAGGGGACATTTGGCAATGTCTGAAGACAGTTTTGATTAACAAATCATAGGATGGCCCTTCCAAAACAAAGAATTATCCCCAAAGGCCAAAGCTGAAAACCCAAGCATTGGTCAAAAACACTCTCGGGTCTAACCTCTGCAACCTAAGTGTCTAGCTAAGTGTCCCAAGCCAAATCTATAAACCTCCTTAAGCCTCAGTTTTCTCCCTTGGAAAAACACTATAGAGTCTGCATTCAATATTCTCTGCCTTTTCTAACTCCAGCTTCAACAGCTGGAAGTTCACAGTTCATGTACTAATGAAGCCTGGCTTGGAGAATTTTGAGCGTTTTTACTTTGCTAGTGTGTGAGATGAGTGCAATTGTGCAGTAGTCTGAACATTCTTTGGCATTGCCTTTCTTTGGGATAGGAATGAAAACTGACCTTTTCCAGAGGAACCAGAGATCAAATTGCCAACATCTGTTGGATCATTGAAAAAGCAAGAGAGTTCCAGAAAAACATCTACTTCTGCTTTGTTGACTATGCCAAAGCCTTTGACTGTGTGGAAAATTCTTAAAGAGATGGGCATACCAGACCACCTTACCTGCCTCCTGAGAAATCTGTATGCAGGTCAAGAAGCAACAGTTAGAACTGTACATGGAACTACAGACTGTTTTCCAATAGGGAAAGGAGTACATCAAGGCTGCATATTGTCACCCTGCTTATTTAACTTATATGCAGAGTATATCATGAGAAATGCCGGGCTGGATGAAGCACAAGCTGGAATCAAGATCAGTTCAGCCCAGTCACTCATTCGTGTCTGACTCCAAGATTGCTGGGAGAAATATCAACAACCTCAGATATGCAGATGACACCACCCTTATGGCAGAAAGCAAAGAAGAACTTAAGAGCCTCTTGATGAAAGTGAAAAAGAAGAGTGAAAAAGTTGGCTTAAAACTCAACATTCAGAAAACTAAGATCATGGCATACGGTCCCATGACTTCATGGCAAATAGATGGGGTAACAATGGAAACAGTGAGAGACTATTTTTGGGGGCTCCAAAAATCACTGCAGATGGTTATTGCAACTGTTAAATTAAAAGACGCTTGCTCTTAGGAAGAAAAGCTATGACAAACCTAGACAACATATTAAAAAGCAGAGACATTACTTTGCCAACAAAGGTCTGTCTAGTCAAGGCTATGGTTTTTCCAGTAGTCATGTTTGGATGTAAGAGTTGGACTATAAAGAAAGCTGAGTGCTGAAGAATTGATGCTTTCGAACTGTGGTGTTGGAGAAGACTCTTGAGAGTCCCTTGGACTGCAAGGAGATACAACCAGTCCATCCTAAAGGAAATCAGTCCTGAATATTCGTTGGAAGGACTGATGCTGAAGCTGAAACTCCAATACTTTGGTCACTGATGCAAAGTACTGACTCACTGGAAAAGACCCTGATGCTGGGAAAGGCTGAAGTCAAGAGAAGGGGATGACAGAGGATGAGATGGTTGGAAGGCATCACCAACTCAATGGCCATGAGTTTAAGTAAACTCCAGGAGTTGGTGATGGGACAGGGAGGCCTGGCATGCTTCAGTCCACAAGGTTGCAAAGAGTTGGACATCACTGAGCTGAACTGACTGAACCCATCAGAAGAATGTCCACAAGTTGATCACGCCCTCTTTAAACAATTACTATAAAACTTCTCACTATCTTCCTCAAGTTGGGACACATGGTTTTAAGGGCATTAGCCCACTATGGGCCCCTTTCCCTGGCAAAATAACAAAGCTACCCTTTACTACTTTACCCAAAATTTCGGCACCAGTGTACAGAGAAGCTGAGCTTTTGGGATCACTTTCAATTCTTTTGGGCATATACTAGTAGCAGAATTACTGAATCATGTAGTAATTATATGTTTAATTTTTAAAAATATCTCCAAACCATTTTCCACAGCTGCTATATACCACTTTACATTCCCACCAACAGTGCACAATGTTCTAATTTCCCCACATCCTCACCAACACTTGTTTTCTGGTTTGTTTGATAGTAGCCACCCTACTGATGTGACCAGGACAGACACAAAGCTTTACTGCTCAGAACCCTCTTCAAGAAGGGACTTCTTATTTAGTTGTGGAGACTGGTTAGCTGACAGCTTCCTGCTGTTAATCCCTTTAGAATTCACCTTAGCTTTCAAATAGAGGGTACCCTTTCCTCAGGACTGTCCCTGGCCAATGAGTGGACAATGTGGGGTGGTACAATGGCCTAGACCTTTCCAACCAGTCAATTTGGCAATCTGGGCTGACAGATTTGGTCAGGTGTGCACTGCATTCTGATGGCCTCCCATGCCCAACCTAATCTGTTCTGCCACTTCACAGGCATTACTCCTCAAAAAGCCCCTTGCTCTCCTACTCCATCTCAATCTAATTACTGGAGAACCCAATTGGCACATATATTAAGTATACTATTAACACTGATGGAGTGACAAAAACCACTGGGGAAAAATACGACTCCCAATTAAATAAACTAAAATGTTAACAATGGTGAGACCTCTGTACTATTTACGTATTCCTTATTAGTGTTAGTTGCTCAGTCATGTCCAACTCTGTGTGACCCCATGGACGGTAGCCCGTCAAGTTCCTCTGTCCATGGAATTCTCCAGCCAAGAATACTGGAGTGGGTAGCCATTTCCTTCTCCAGGGGATCTTCCCAACCCAGGGACTGAACTGGTTTCCCTGCACTACAGGCAGATTCTTCACCATCTGAGCCACCAGGAAAGTATTCCTTAACCACCATCTATTACTTATACATAATAATAAAACCATTAGAAGATGCCATACCTAATTCTGCTCCTAAGGAAATATTCTAATGATAAAATGGTGTATTTTGTACACATTGTGCCCCAAAATTCACTAATTAGTGAGTCATAAACAAATTGCTGGTGTTCTTAAAAAAAAAAAAAGCATATGCCCAGGTACCAAGGAACTAAAAGATCAGGCACTGGGCTTCACAGACTTTTCATAGGTTCCTCATTTGTTTATAAAGACTTTCAGAAGAGACAATGGAGCCTGTTCATTCACCCTCATGTTTTCATAGATGAGATCAATGCCCCAGATAGGATGAGGGAAGAACATTTGTTGGCCTTGTTTCTCAATGCCTATGTCCAAAGAATGCTCAAACTACCGCACAACTGCACTCATCTCACACGCTAGTAAAGTAATGCTCAAAATTCTCCAAGCCAGGCTTCAGCAATATGTGAACTGTGAACTTCCAGATGTTCAAGCTGGTTTTAGAAAAGGCATAGGAATCAGAGATCAAATTGCCAACATCTGCTGGATCATAGAAAAAGGAAGAGAGTTCCAGAAAAACATCTATTTCTGCTTCATTGACTATGCCAAAGCCTTTGACCGTGTGGATCACAATAAACTGTGGAAAATTCTGAAAAAGATGGGAATCCCAGACCACCTGACCTGCCTCTTGAGAAACCTATATGCAGGTCAGGAAGCAACAGTTAGAACTGGACATGCAACAATAGACTGGTTCCAAATAGGAAAAGGAGTACATCAAGGCTGTATATTGTCACCCTGCTTATTTAACTTACATGCAGAGTACATCATGAGAAACACTAGGCTGGAGGAAGCACAAGCTGGAATTAAGATTTCTGGGAGAAATATCAATAACCTCAGATATGCAGATGACACCACCCTTATGGCAGAAAGTGAAGAGGAACTAAAAAGCCTCTTGATGAAAGTGAAAGAGCAGAGTGAAAAAGTTGGCTTAAAGCTCAGCATTCAAAAAAGTAAGATCATGACATCTGGTCCCATCACTTCATGGCAAATAGATGGGGAAACAGTGTCAGACTTTGTTTTTTTGGGCTCCAAAATCACTGCAGATGGTGACTGCAGCCATGAAATTAAAAGACGTTTACTCCTTGCAAGGAAAAGTTATGACCAACCTAGATAGCATATTCAAAAGCAGAGACATTACTTTGCCAACAAAGGTCCCTCTAGTCAAGGCTATGGTTTTTCCAGTGGTCATGTATGGATGTGAGAGTTGGACTGTGAAGAAAGCTGAGCACTGAAGAATTGATGCTTTTGAACTGTGGTGTTGGAGAAGACTCTTGAGAGTCCCTTGGACTGCAAGGAGATCCAACCAGTCCATTCTAAAGGACATCAGTCCTGGGTGTTCTTTGGAAGGACTGATGCTAAAGTTGCAACTCCAATACTTTGGCCACCTCATGCAAAGAGTTGACTCATTGGAAAAGACTCTGATGCTGGGAGGGATTGAGGGCAGGAGGAGAAGGGGACGACAGAGGATGAGATGGCTGGATGGCATCACTGACTCGATGGACATGAGTTTGGGTGAACTCTGGGAGTTGGTGATGGACAGGGAGGCCTGGCGTGCTGCAATTCATGGGGTCGCAAAGAGTTGGACACAATTGAGCGACTGAACTGAACTGACTGATGTCCATTTCTCTTTCCAGCTAAAGGGGTAATATGTCTAAATGTAGGAACCACATTAAACATACAATTCCAAAAAGGGTAAAGTAAGATTATCCCAAAACTGTTCAAAATGTATCTCTTTCTATGAAAAATTGAATGGTGGCATCTAATAACAACATTCCAGGCAGTTAGCAAGTGCTGACTCCCTCAGTGCATGAATAGACACAAGCCTTTAACATCTTAAAGAACCTTTCAAACGAAATCTCTAATGCCTTCCATTCCCAGCTATCACTTTCTCTCCTTTCCTTCCCTGCCAATCTTCTCAATAGTACACTTAGTGTCCCTCCTCCTCTACTTCCTACCCTTTGACATACACTCTCACTTTGTCTCCACAGGAACTCCTCTTGATAAACAGTCAAAAACAATCTTCAAAGAAGATTTCACAATCCTTATTTTTATCACCAAATTGTGAATCTGACCACTGCCACAAGTCCCATCATTACTCAACCAGAATCAACAAGCTGGAATCAACATTACTGGGAGAAATATCAAGCAGCTCAGAAATGCAGGTGATACCACCCTAATAGCAGAAAGCAAAGAGGAACTAAAGAGCCTCTTGATGAAGGTGAAAGAGGAGAATGAAAAGGCTGGCTTAAAATTCAAAAAACTAAGATCATGGTGATGAATTCAACATTTAAAAAACTAAGATCATGGTGATGCTTGCTCCATGGAAGAAAAGCTATGACAAACCCAGCCTAAGCATATTATAAAGCAAAGACATCAATTTGCCAACAAAGGTCCATATAGTTAAAGCTATGGTTTTTCCAGTAGTCATGTATGGATGTGAGAGTTGGACTATAAAGAAGGCTAAGCACTGAAAAATTGATGCTTTCAAACTGTGGTGCTGGAAAAGACTCTTGACCATCCCCTGGTCAAGAGTCCAGGAGCATGGAGACCAAACCAGTCAATCCTAAAGGAAATCAACCCTGAATATTTATTGGAAGGAACAATGCTTAAGCTCCAATACTTTGGCCATCTGATGTGAAAAGCCAACTCACTGGAAAAGAACCTGATGCTGAGAAAGACTAAGGGCAAGAGGAGAAGAGGGTGCCAGAGGATGAGATGGCTGGATGGCATCACCACCTCAATGGACATGAATTTGAGCAAATCCAGGACACAGTAAAGGACAGGAAAGACTTGTGTGCTGTAGGCCATGGTGTCATAAGAGTTGCACACAACTTAGTGACTGAACAATAGTAGATAAAAATCACCATCTATCCCAGGAATCAGCAAACTTTTTCTGTGAAGAGCCACACAGTAAACATTTGGCTTTGGAGGTCATACAGCCTCTGTCACAGTTACTCAGCTCTGCTGTTTTAGCATAAAAGCTGCAACAGACAAAAGGTTAACTGTAGCTATAGTTCAATTTCATTTCAGAAAACTGAAATTTGAATTTTACATAATATCCATATGTCATCAAGTATCATTCTTCTTTTGATTTGACTTTTCCCAACCATTTAAGGATGTTAAAACAACTCGTAGTTTGTGGGCTGTGGAAAAACTATCAGTTTGCAAGCTCTGGTCTCCCCTTTACCAAAGCCAGAGATCCTAGGTGTCCCAACTCCTCCTTCTCCCTTAGTCAGGAGAGTCAGTCCTTACCTCTAGTAAAGTACTTGTCACACACTATTCTAAGTGTTTATGGCCTCCTTCAACTGACAGTAAGATCCTTGAAGGTAAGAAACAGGTCTGTTCTAAGACAACAGTTTCTTTTTAGTTTGGCTCGTTCTTGAACTTAACAGTAACATTTAAAGGAAAAAGAAAAACAGCCAATTTTAAAATGCATTATCTAAATGCTCAGGCAAACGTGGAACATGTTTATTAAGTACAAATAATAATGATCTTTATTCAATGCTCCAGTAACTGCTCCATTTGTTTTCTGGGTGCTCTTTGTGCTTTCCAAGGCCTTGAAATGCTGTATGCATCTTGAAACAATGAATTTGAGATGCCAATACAGTGGCTAGTTACCACTACAGTTGGGTCTATGAGCAGCCTTTATGCCTTCTACACATCTCTCCTTTCTAAGTGGCACCTTCAACCGTAATCACATCTTCAAAGTCATTCAATTAAAGAAAGAAAAACAAGGCATAGTAAAAAAAAAAAAAAAAAAAGACATAACCAGACACATCTAAAAAAACAGCAGCTCAACAAAGATTGTAATAACCATTTGTTAATGCTTAGTATGTATGTGTTAGGCACTGTATCAAGGCATATGATGCACAGTATTTAACATATCTTCAAACAAGCACAGAAAATAGATGCTTCATTTTGCAGATGAAGAAACTGGCACAGAACAGTTAAATAACTTGTCCATAGTCAAACAACTAGTAGGTGACAAGACTAAGACTCAAACTGAGGTATGTTGCTTTAGTCGCTAAGTCATGTCTGACCCTATCACCCTATGGACTATAGCCCAACAGGCTCCTCTGTCCATGGAATTTTTCAGGCAGAATACTGGAGTGGGTTGCGGTTTCCTTCTCCAACCCAGGCACACATGATTCCAAAATCTATGCTCTCACCACTGGTTGAATAGGGCCTATAACCAAGGTATATCAATATCCACTGGAGAAAAAGCTTCCTTCAGAAGGAAAGTTTCAAAGCTCTATTTGAAATGTTTTCATACTTGTCATATAATTACAAAACTCCTAAGTATGGTGCAATGTACACAGACAGTGAGGCCTTCTAATCACTGTCTGACTAAATAAATAAACTGGAAGAGTCAATTCCTTGTATATAGCAGAACCTCTTACTCTAAAGATGGGAAACAAAATCTTATGGCAAATTAGAACACTCCCATGGTTCCATTTCCTACTGTTAATAGAGCCATTGTCAGGAAGTCCCATGCTTACTATAGCAACCAATGGTCTTGCTATTCACCAAGTTTCTGCCTTTTCGCTTCCTCAGGAAACAGACAAGAAAACCACGCTCCTGATGTTTTTTAAAAGAGGAAGCTGCCATTTAAAACTGAAAATTAATAAATGAATATGTAAAAGTAATTTTATATTTTGGATGACACCCAATATTTCCGTATATTAAACTCAATCTTTAAAGCACACAATCTTATCTTTTTTTATCTTCAAATAAACCTCTTTCAAGTGCACATAATTGTGGTAAAATTCAGTTCCTTGCAGCTGTAGGACAATGGGCCCTATTTCTTTGTTACTTCTTATTCATCTGTGGCAGAAGGAGGCATGAGAGAATGGTCACATCCTAGGTCTTAGGGGAGAGTTACTGGGATAGGCCGCTAAGTGAGAGTCCTTGGCTTTGTACAGGGAAGAATTTAACAGTAAGTCAGAAGCAGAGTGAAAACAGATTTATTCAGGGAGAATCACACCCCACAGATAGAATATGGGCTTGTTATCAGAAGGCTACATTCCATAGACAGAAAGTGAAGGTGAGATAAGAGTGGTTAGTTTTTATGGGCTAGGTAACACCAACTATTGGGGGAGGGGGGAGTAGGGATTTCCAGGAATTGGGCCACTGCCCACTTTTTGGCCTTTTATGGCCAGCCTTCGATCTGTCCTGGTACTGGTTGGGTGTGTTATTTAGCGTAATACATTATAATGAGCATATAATGAGGTTCAAGGTCTACTGTAAGTCATCTTACACCATCTTGGGCTTAGTTGGTTCTAAATAGTTTTTGTCATATCCTCAATGGCTGTGTCATTCTTTAACAGTTGGACCCTGCGCGCTTCCCTCCTATCTCACAAGGGCCATTCTCAGCTGTTAGAGGTCATCTGCAATTCTTGTCATATGGACTCTTTCATCTTCAAAGCCAGCAATGGAAAAATCTCCCTCTAATTCAATTCTTCTCATGTTTTAACTTACCCGATTCTTTCTTGCTCTGACTCTGGACCCAAATTTTAAGATAGGCCCTTCTGCATAATCTCCCTTTTTGCTGACTCAAAGTCGCTTTATTAGTAACTTGATCACATCTTTAATATCTCTTTTGTAATGTAGTGTAACATTAAGCACCGAAATAAAATTTCAGCAAATTCACAGGTCCAGTACACATTCAAGAGAAGAAATTCTATACAAGTGTGGGTCATCAGGGGTCTTTTTAGGGTTCTGTCAACCAAAGATAGACGAAGACTTCTTAGATTGGACACAAAAAGCATGAATCATTAAAAAAAAAAGTAATTAATCTGTGGCTTCCCTGGTGGTTCAGTGGTTAAGAATTCAACTTGCAATACAAGGACACTGGTTCGATCCCTGGTCTGGAAAGATCCTACATGCTTCGCGGCAATTGAGCCCACGTGCCACAACTAATGAGCTTGTACTCTGGAGACCACAAGCGGCAACTACTGAAGCCATGCACCACAACTACTAAAGCCCGAATGCCTAGAGCCTAAGCCTTGCAACAATAGAAGTCATCACAATGAGAAGCCCTTGTATGGCAACTAGAGTAGCCCCAGCTCGCAGCAACTAGAGAAAGCCCACGTGTAGCAACGAAGACCCAGCGCAGTCAAAATAAATAAATAGATATTTTTTCAAGTGATAATTTGAACTTCATCAAAATTACAACTTTCTGCTCTTTGAGAAACACCATTCAGTTCAGTTCAGTCGCTCAGTTGTGTCCAACTCTTTGTGATCCCATGAACCACAGCATGCCAGGCCTCCCTGTCCATCACCAACTCCAGAGTCCACCCAAACCCACATCCATTGAGTCAGTGATGCCATCCAACCATCTCATCCACTGTCATCCCCTTTTTCTCCTGCCCTCAATGTTTCCCAGTATCAGCGTTTTTCAAATGAGTCAGCTCTTCACATCAGGTGGCCAAAGTATTGGAGTTTCAACTTCAACATCAGACCTTCCAATGAACACCCAGGACTGACCTCCTTTAGGATGGACTGGTTGGATCTCCTTGCAGTCCAAGGGACTAGCAAGAGTCTTCTCCAACACCACAGTTCAAAAGCATCAATTCTTCGGCGTTCAGCTTTCTTTATAGTCCACCTCTCAAATCCATACATAACTACTGGAAAAATCATAGCCTTGACTAGACGGACCTTTGCTGGCAAAGTAATGTCTCTGCTTTTTAATATGCTGTCTAGGTTGGTCATAACTTTCCTTCCAAGGAGTAAGCATCTTTTAATTTCATGGCTGCAATCACCATCTGCAGTGATTTTGGAGCCCAAAAAAATAAAGTCTGACACTGTTTCCCCATCTATTTGCCATGAAGTCATGGGACTGGAAGCCATGATCTTCGTTTTCTGAATGTTGAGCTTTAAGCCAACTTTTTCACTCTCCTCTTTCACTTTCATCAAGAGGCCCTTTAGCTGTTCTTCACTTTCTGCCATAAGGGTGGTGTCATCTGCATATCTGAGGTTATTGATATTTCTCCCGGCAATCTTGAATCCAGCTTGTGCTCCCTCCAGCCCAGTGTTTCTCATGATGTACTCTGCATGTAAGTTAAATAAGCAGGGTGACAATATACAGCCTTGATGTACTCCTTTTCCTATTTGGAACCAGTCTGTTGTTCCATGTGCAGTTCTAACTGTTGCTTCCTGATCTGCATACAGATTTCTCAGGAGGCAGGTCAGGTGATTTGGTATTCTATTCTCATCTCTTTCAGAATTTTCCACAGTTTATTGTGATCCACACAGTCAAAGGCTTTGGCATAGTCAATGAAGCAGAAATAGATGTTTTTCTGGAACTCTCCTGCTTTTTCCATAATCCAGCGGATGTTGGCAATTTGATCTCTGGTTCTTCCACCTTTTCTAAAACCAGCTTGAACATGTGGAAGTTCATGGTTCATGCACTGCTGAAACATGGCTTGGAGAATTTTGAGCATTACTTTACTAGCATGTGAGATGAGTGCAACTGTGTGGTAGTTAAAGCATTCTTTGGCATTGCCTTTCTTTGGGATTAGAATGAAAACTGACCTTTTCCAGTTCTGTGGCCATTGCTGAGTTTTCCAAATTTGCTGGCATATTGAGTGCAGCACTTTCACAGCATCATCTTCCAGGATTTGAAATAGCTCAACTGGAATTCCATCACCTCCACTAGCTTTGTTTGTAGTCATGCTTTCTAAGGCCCACTTGACTTCACATTCCAGGATGTCTGGCTTTAGGTGAGTGATCACACCGTCGTGATTATCTTGGTTGTGAAGATCTCTTTTGTACAGTTCTTCTGTGCATTCTTGCCACCTCTTCTTAATTTCTTCTGCTTCTGTCAGGTCCCTAGAATTTCTGTCCTTTATCGAGTCCATCTGTGCAATAAATGTTCCCTTGGTATGTCTAATTTTCTCGAAGAGATCTCTAGTCTTTCCCATTCTGTTGTTTTCCTCTATTTCTTTGCAGTGATCACTGAGGAAGGCTTTCTTATCTCTCCTTGCTATTCTTTGGAACTCTGCATTCAAATGGGGATATCTTTCCTTTTCTCCTTTGCTTTTTGCTTCTTTTCACAACTATTTGTAAGGTCTCCTCACACAGCCACTTTGCCTTTTTGCATTTTTTTTTTCCTTGGGGATGGTCGTGCTCCCTGTCTCCTGTACAATGTCACGAACCTCAGTCCATAGTTCATCAGGCACTCTATCAGATCTAGTCCCTTAAATCTATTTGTCACTTCCACTGTATAATCATAAGGGATTTGATTTAGGTCATACCTGAATGGTCTAGTGGTTTTCCCTACTTTCTTCAATTTAAGTCTGAATTTGGCAATAAGGAGTTCATGATCTGAACCACAGTCAGCTCCCGGTCTTGTTTTTGCTGACTATACAGAGCTTCTCCATCTTTGGCGCAAAGAATATAATCAATTTGATTTCAGTGTTGACCATCTGGTGATGTCCGTGTGTAGAGTCTTGTGTTATTGGAAGAGGGTGTTTGCTATGACCAGTGTGTTCTCTTGGCAAAACTCTATTAGCCTTTGCCCTTTACTCCAAGGCCCAATTTGCCTGTTACTCCAGGTGTTTCTTCACTTCCTAATTTTGGATTCCAGTCCCCTATAATGAAAAGGACATCTTTTTTGGATGTTAATTCTAGAAGGTCTTGTAGGTCTTCAGAGAACAGTTCAACTTCAGCTTCTTTAGCATTACTGGTCAGGGCATAGACTTGGATTACCGTGATAGTGAATGGTTTTCCTTGGAAATGAACAGAGATAATTCTGTCGTTTTTGAGACTGCATCCAAGTACTGCATTTCGGACTCTTTTGTTGACTATGATGGCTATTTGATTTCTTCTAAGGGATTCTTGCCCACAGTAGTAGATATAATGGTTATCTGCGTTAAATTCACCCATTCCAGTCCATTTTAGTTCGCTGATTCCTAAAATGTTGACGTTCACTCTTGCCATCTGTTTGATCAACTGCAATTTGCCTTGATTCATGGACCTAACATTCCAGGTTCCTATGCAATATTGCTCTTTACAGCATCAGATCTTGCTTCCATCACCAGTCACATTCACAACTGGGTGTTGTTTTTGCTATGGCTCTGTCTCTTCATTATTTCTGGAGTTATTTCTCCACTGATCTCCAGTAGCACCTACCGACCTGGGGAGTTCATCTTTCAGTGTCCTATCTTTTTGTTTTTTCATACTGTTCATGGGGTTCTCAAGGCAGGAATACTGAAGTGGTTTGCCATTCCTTTCTCCAGTGGACCACATTTTGTCAGAACTCTCCACCATGACCCGTCCATCTTGGGTCGCCCTACACGGCATGGCTCATAGTTTCACTGAGTTAGACAAGGCTATGGTCCATGCGATACCTTAATATTAACTGATGTTAAATATGCTTTCACTTGTAAACCTTGTTAATACTTTCTGAGGGACAGAAGGGGATATAAGGAAAGTTCCAGTTGCCACAATTTGTCCTTAACTTTAACTTGTTAGACAAATATTTCTGGAGTTCCTACTGTATGTCAGAGACAGGTATAAATATTCTTTTACTATAGGGCCTTAATCATGGATGTTTCACCAGCACCTATCACAAGCAACTTCTGTTTTAATAGTGTGGTAAATGAGACTCAAGTGATGAACAAATAAACAAGTAGTAGACGGACAAGGTAATTTTAGAGCATGATAATCACTATGGAGAAAACAGAAAAGAATTATTACTACATACTATGCAGTTGTTTACAAATGTGGAGATTCCTTATCAGCAGAGTCAAGTGACACCATCAGCATGGCTTGGTGGTAAAGAAGGTATCTCTGTAGGCAGATTTGCTGGGCTCACAACCCTGCCTCCCTCACTCCCTGTGTAGCTCTGAACAAATTATTTAACCTTCCCCGGCTCCTCTTTCCCACGCTCTTAACAGTATCTATCCTGCATGAGGTGAATCGAAGATTGCCTGGCAACCCAGGAAGCGGTCAGTAACTGTTAGTAAACATTATCGCTGGTCATGTTAAGAAAACTTAGGGACCAGAAAAACAAGCAGCAATTCAAAAATTATAAGAAAACTTTTGTTTACTAGCTTGCTGGTTTTTAAACATTGACAAATGTAGTAGTATTTGCTTCCTGTAAAAGTCTCAAGCAATATTCAAGTTGTATTAAGTGAAAAGTGAAAAGCCTGCCATGTTTTCATTTGCCTTCCAATACTGGTTCAGTATTGGATCAACAGTTCACACAGGTACTGACATTTGTATTTATTTGGTAAACCATCTTTGCCCATTTTTCTAATAGAGTATTGGTCTGTTTCTTTTCTGTAGCTACTCTTTCATACTAGGATGATATTAACCCTTTCCTGACACACTGTTGCAAAAATTTGCAGTTCATCATCTAGTTTTGCTTATATTATCTTTTCAAGCAGTCACATTTTATGCAACCTTTTCCTTCTTGATTTTGGCCATGTGTAATGCCTTACCTTAAATAAAGATGAGTAAACTATCTGATTTTAGTAAGTTCTGCAAGTTAAGAAACATTTTTACATTTTTTAATGTTTAGAAAAAATAGAGTACTATTTAATGATATGAAAACTATATGAAATTCAAACTCCAGTGTCCACAAATAATATCAAATGCAGTTGTACTCATTCATTTATATGTTGGCTATGTATGGCTAGCTTCATCATTACAACAGCAGAATCAAGTAGCTCCTTGTATATGTGGTGCTCAGAGCTTCACACTGCTGTTCAGTGTACCACAAATCACAGTGACCAGGTTACAAGTCAACAGCATTTTGAGTGTCACACACCCATATTGGCATACTGTGATAGATTTTTTTCCTTTTTTTAATTACCAGTAGATAGCTGTCAAGTTAAAACAAGAAAAGAGAAAAGTTGACTCTTTTCAACGCACAGTGGACAGTGTGGATTATTTTGCTATCAAGTCAGATGAGAAAACATTGTTTATCATGCAATGACACTACAGCTTGTGGTAGAAGAAGTCAATATAGATAAACATTACCAGACTAAGTAGTCATCTCAATATTCCCAATTCACAGGAAAGCAACGGTCAAAAAAAGTAGAAAATCTGAAGTAGAATATCTCATCACAGCAGAATTTCTGGAAGAAAGAAAGGAAAGGAGTATATAAAAAAAAAAAATTACGCTGCAACAAAAGTAAATTTCCAAGAAGCTCATTTGTTAGCCAAGCAAGGAAAGTAATTTGCTAATTTTGAGTTAGTAAAAAGCACCTAGGAGTTCCCTGGTGGTCTGGTGGTTAGGATTCTGTGCCTCCACTGCTGGGGTCCTGGTTTGATCCCTGGTTGGGAAACTAAGGTTCTGCAAGCCAACTGGCATGACCAAAAATAAAAGCAAAATAAAATAATGCTTGACTGCCGGAGCTCAAGAAATGTATTCAGAGAAACTAAGCTTGAGATTATTATTAGCCTTTCAGCAAAACCAGCTGCTCCAAAGGTTGAAGACAATGGTAATAAAATTTGTCATCTTTTTTTAACGCAAATGATTTCAAGTAAATTACCCTGTCCGTTGATGAGTTAAATGTTGCTAATACAGCTCAGTTGCTGTTGTTTACTCAAGGAATTAATGCCAAGTTTAAAGTATTTGAAGGATTAGCTTCTGTGAATAGTCTGTGTGGTGAGAAACTGAGGAAATACTAATTTGGAACAAGCTGAAATAGAAAGATGAGTTATAACTGATGATGCTTGTAAAAATATATATGGAGTAGAAAAAGGCTTAGCTGGATAACTTAGAAAGCTTGTGAAGATATAAGGTGGTTGTTTATTATTTTTCATCAGCAGGTACTCTGGAAAATATCTAAATTTATCATGTTACTCGGAGAAGGCAATGGCACCCCACTCCAGTACTCTTGCCTGGAAAATCCCATGGATGGAGGAGCCTGGTGGGCTGCAGTCCACGGGGTCGCTAAGAGTTGGACACGACTGAGCGACTTCACTTTCACTTTTCACTTGCATGCATTGGAGAAGGAAATGGCAACCCACTCCAGTGTTCTTGCCTGGAGAATCCCAGGGACGGGGGAGGCTGGTGGGCTGCCGTCTATGGGGTCACGCAGAGTCGGACACGACTGAAGTGACTTAGCAGCAGCAGCATCATGTTACTGAAGGAACTAACAGTGTCAATGATGAACTTAATTCGCTGTCATGGGCTAAATCACTGTCAGCAACAGGAGCAGAATAACCTGTCTTGCCTGCTCATGTAGGAGTTTTATGGCTTAGCAACTGTAAAGTTTTACTGTGATAAAATTTTTTTAAAGCTCGGGGCTGAGATTCCAGTTTCAGAACACTAAGACCTTTTCAGTCACTATTATCACTGATGGCTTTGAAACTTAGCTTCTGTTGCAGGTTTTATAATATTTAATAAAATCAACCTAACATTATAGGGCAGAACTGGACTTACATGTGAAATCTAAACTGTAGTTAATTCATTTAGACAAAAACTATTATTCAAATCGTAAGTAATGTCAAGCTGTTTTATATACTTCCAGTGCTGTCAAAAAGTTAAAACAAAAAGTGAGATATCAATTCTCAATAAATTTGCAGTGAATACGTATTTTAGATTAAATTATAATTCTGGAAGCATTTTTAAGACTTTAAGGCAAGTGCAAAGAAAATTTCCATGTCTCAAAATCTATTTAACAGTGCAATTATGGCACTGACATCGAACCTTCAATTGAAAGTAATTAATCTACAATGTAATGATACACTAAAAGGCAAATACTAAGAGAAAACTACAATATAATTCTACAAATGTTTCCCAATGGATTAATATGCTCAATTAAAACCATATGCTTGTGGGCTGATTTCAATTGGCTATATATCTGTGTGAAGATATTTCCAAAGATGAAATTTGTAAAATCTCATTATAGATCAGCAATAACAGATGAACATTTGCAATCAATTCTGATGACAGGAAACACTAACTCTGAACCCCAATTAAGGAAAATGTATCACCATTTTTCTCATTAGCGTACCTATATTACAAAAAGTGTACTCAGTAGTAACAGTAATTATTATTACTACTATCATATTTGAATTTCATCAGTAATAAATTTGTGGAAATATATTTTCTCTCTTGTTATAAAGTACCTACATAAGAGCCTCAATTTTGCTTTTTGGACTGCAAAATCTAGAATGTTTACTCTCTGGCTCTTCATAGAAATTGTCTGATGACTACAGAAACTGTCTGATGTCTATGAAGACAACAGTCTTCATAGACATCAATGGAGAAAGGTTTTCTTTAGCCTAAGCATATAAAAGCACTACGTCTATTTCTTCCAGGGACAGGTAAAAACTTTTATCCAACACAGACAGGACCCAGGCCTGTTTGGTTACATGAAAAAACAAAGTAAAGCAGGTAATCAAAATAAATAAATATATATATATATATATATGTAACTTAATTATTTGATTTTTACTTAAACCCATTTACTTTCATACACAGCATTTTAAGTACAGATATGCTAATTAATGCTTCACATCTTCTTTCCTGCATAGATCATGTCCCTAATACATATCTATGATTTTAAATTTCAATAACTTAAGACATCTGTGAAACAATTGAGCACAGAAGGATTAGTAAGACTTTTATGGTTCTTTCCCTTAATCTTTTAAAGGATTAAATGCCCAAAACTAGTAAGAAAGTGGGGGACTAGTAAGAAAAAGGGAGGAAGGGACTCGTATTTATCCAATTCTTTCAGGATCTTCAACTTAACTTTCTTAAAAACAACTCTTTTTATATATTTCATTGGTTTATATAATATTTAATTAGGTTACAATAAGTATAACTGGCAGGTTTAGAATACACTGATCCCTGAAAGTATAAATTCAACTACTGATTGCAGAAGGCAAGGTATACTAGAGAGTAGTCTATCAGCCATGAGTGTTTGGATTATTTTAAGAATCACTCAGTATATTCTAAAGAATGAAAAGTGTAACTGGGAATTCTTTAGTGGTCCACTATAGGGGGCACAAGTCCTAACATGGTTGAGGAACTAAGACTCTGCATGCTGCGTGGCACAGTCAAGAAAAAAAAAAAAGTCTAGTTAATTCAGTAGTATGCATACTGATTTAGCATATTAAAAAGCAGAGACATTACTTTGCCAACAAAGGTCCATCTAGTCAAGCCTATGGTTTTTCCAGTAGTCACGTATGGATGCGAGAGTTGGGACTATAAAGAAAGCTGAGCGCCAAAGAATTGATGCTTTTGAATTGTGGTGTTGGAGAAGACTCTTGAGAGTCCCTTGGACTGCAAAGAGATCCAACCAGTCCATCCTAAAGGGGATCAGTCCTGGGTGTTCATTGGAAGGTCTGATGTTGAAGCTGAAACTCCAATACCTTGGCCACCTGATGTGAAGAGCTGACTCATTTGAAAAGACCCTGATACTGGGAAAGACTGAGGGCAGGAGAAGGGGATGACAGAGGATGAGATGGTTGGATGGCATCACTCAATGGACATGAGTTTGGGTAGGCTCCGGGAGTTGGTATTGGACAGGGAGGCCTGGCGTGCTGCAGCTCATGGGGTCACAAAGAGTTGGATACAACTGAGCAACTGAACTGAACTGATGCATATTCTATAATCTCATGATTATTTGAGCATAGTCTAAATTAGCAATCTTTATATATTTTCCTCCAAAACAGCCTACTATTGCAGGACCACTCATTGAATACTCCATCCTTCTCATCCAGATTTTTTTTTAATTTTATTTATTATTTATTATTGTGGCTGCACTGGATCTTCATTGTAGTGTACGGGCTCTGTGATGCAGCACGCAGGCTTTTCTCTAGCCGCAGTGCACGGGATTCTGTTGTTGCAGAGCATAGGCCCAGCAGTTACAGCGCGTGGGCTCCCAATTTGTGGCATCTCGTTGATTTTTAAATGTTATTTTTATCACATTCTAAATTCCCAGCATACCCAGGTCTGTTTCTGAACTTACTGTTCTGCTCTAAACACTTGTTTTGTCTATTCTAACACAAATGCCACGCTCCCTAAATACCTTTAACCTTCTGATATGTTACTATCTGGAGGGTCAAATGTCACATACCCTCCCCACTTCTACGGTCCTCCAACTACTGTTCTTTTTAAAAGTTTTTCAAACTTTTTTCAACTACTGAATTCATCCTTCCAAATGAACCATGCATGCAATTTTTTAAGCTCTAGAAAAGGCTCACCCCACTGCTTACAAAAAATTTGCATTAAATCTGTAGAATAACTTGGGGAGCACTGACATCTATATAATATCTTTATAATACTTTATTAGTCTCTCGCATTCAGGGACACAGCACCAATATTGAATTTATTTATCTCTTAAAAAATCCTTTATATTCTTTTAAAAAGTTTTCATTTTTTCACATTAATTTTACATATTTTTTATTAAGTTAATTTGTACTCTCCCCTATCACATAATTTTTTTAATTTAAAATTCTACTAGTGTAGCACCCCACTCCAGTACTCTTGCCTGGAAAATCCCATGGATGGAGGAGCCTGGTGGGCTGTAGTTCATGGGGTCGCTAAGAGTCGGACACGACTGAGCGACTTCACTTTCACTTTTCACTTGCATGCATTGGAGAAGGAAATGGCAACGCCTCCAGTGTTCTTGCCTGGAGAATCCCAGGGACGGGGGAGCCTGGTGGGCTGCCGTCTCTGGGGTCGCACAGACTTGGACACGACTGAAGCAACTTAGCAGCAGCAGCAGCAGCATTTAACACATTTTTTTTTTCCCCCGCCCGGTCTCAGTCCGTTCTCAAAACATGCTCCATCACCTAGTTCCCAGAACTCAGATTGCGCAGTGGTCACGTCATCATCGACCAGGGCTTGCAGGGACCACCCTAACGTCACCCAAATCTTAGCCTAACTGCCTTCCCCTAACCTCCCAGGACCCGGGTCCCTGGCCCCATTTTGTCTGACACGTTTTCATAACCCTCTCAGGCTCCGGGCCAGCGGCGCCATCAGCCATGGGGCCCGATCATATAACGAAAATACTGCGGCCTCATCCGGGGGCTGCATCGTGAACCCGGGGGCGACCCTGTCTCCTACGCCACTCTCTACACCCCAAACCTGCCAACCTCCCTGCCCCGCTTCTTGCGCCCGGGCCTCTCGGGCGGGTCCAGCCGCCTCAAACACAATTTTTAAAAATAATTTTATTTTTGACTATGCTAGGTCTTCATTGCTGTGCAGGCTTTTCTCTAGTTGTGACGAGCAGAGGCTACTCTAGTTAGTGTGTAGGCTTCTCCTTGCAGTGGCCTCTAGAGCGGAGCATGGGCTCTAGAGTGGGCTTCAGTAGCTGCAGCATACAGGCTCAGTAGCTACGGCTCCCAAGCTCTAGAGTACAGGCTGAGTAGTTGTACTGCAAGGGCTTAGATGCTCCTCAGCATGTGGGATCCTCCTGGGTCAGGGCTGGAACTTTGTCTCCTATACTGGCAGGCAGATTCTTTACCACTAAACCACCAGGGAAGCTCTTTAACACAGTTTATAAAGAATTAAGTTTTATAAGAATAGGTCATTCTCACTTCTTCACCCTTCTCCATTCACACCCCTCCAAACAGAATGTTGTCTCATTCACCTTTGAAACCTTAGCACCTACCTAGTATGTAGCAATCAATCAAACAATTACTGTTTCCCAGACTGACAAATATCTTACTAAATGTTTAAAAGGAAGAAGAAAGCAGATGATTTACTCATTCGGGATAGGGAGGACATTCCTAAATCCTCTATCACCTTGTTAACTTAAAAAGCAGTACATGTGTCAAAAGGCATCGTCCTTCCTTTTGGGGTCTTTCATAAATGAACTCAGTACAAATCATCTTTGAATTTAGTTATTTTTCAGCTTTTACAACCTCATCAATAATTCTATTCTTTATGTATAAATTTAATGGCCAATATTAGTTTAATACTTCTGATAAGTTAGGTATGTTACATAATTTAGCTCATTTACTCCCCACCACAACCCTGCTACTGCTGCTGCTAAGTCACTTCAGTCGTGAAGTGGATATTATGATGTCCCATTTTGCAGAGGGGAAACTGAAGCAGAGAGAGTGATCAATTTAGTAGATGGCTTCATAATCCACAAAATATTTTAAAGAGTACATTATTTCATATTTTTATTTCATGTGTAAATAGCATTTAGTGGGTAAGCTGAAAATCTTGTGTGTGCTCCGTTGTGTCCGACTTTGTGACCCTTTGGACGAGCTGCCAGGCTCCTCTGTCCATGGGATTTTTCAGGAAAGAATACTGTAATGAGTTGTTATTTTCTCCTCCAGGGTATCTTCCTGACCCAGGGATCAAACCTGCATCTTGGATCCACCAAGGAAAGCCCTAAGTTGAAAACCTTCATTGCGCTAAAAAAAAAAAAAAAATGTTCAGCATATCTATAACTCTTAACATTTTAAATTCATAAAGCTAAAAGCAAAAAATAAAATCCTCAAATTATACTTAGGAATGTTTTAAACTATTCTTTAAAAGGACTAACCACAGCTTCACTAGTGGCTTAGTGGCAAAAAATCCACCTGCCAATGCAGGAGACAGGGGTTTGATCCTGTCTGCATGTGGTCCAGGAAGATCCCACATACTGCAGAGTCCATGGGCCACAACTATTGAATCTGTGCTTTACAGTCAGAGAGTCGCAACTACTGAGCCCACCTGCCACAACTACTGAAGCCCACTCTAGAGCCCATGCTCTGCAACAAGAGAAGCCATTGCAATGAGAAGTCCAGGCACCACAACTAGAGAGTAGCCCCTGCTCGCTGTAACTAGGAAAAGCCAGAGTAGCAAAATGACATAGCACAGACAAAAATAAATAAATAAAAATTATTTTTTAAAAGACTAAATATTAATAATTCTATACTTTATAGTCCTGCTTAAATCAGGCATACAAATCTCTCATTAGCACTGTAGTTTTGTTTAGCAACTTGTTAATACTTAAAGTGAAAGTCGCTCAGTTGTGTTCGACTGCCTGCAACCTCATGGACTATACAGTCCATGGAATTCTCCAGGCCAGAATACTGGAGTGGATAGCCTTTCCTTTCTCCAGGGGATCCTCCCAAACCGACCTGGGATCGAACCCATGTCTTCCGAATTGCAGGCAGATTCTTTACCAGCTGAGCCACAAGGGAAGCCCAACAATACTGGAGTGGGTAGTTAGTACTTAACTGAATTGCATCTATTTGACAACATTCCCAACCCCCCTCTGGGATGACCTGGAATCATTTGGCCCCAATCTTCCCAAAATGAATTATTAAAGAATCTCATGCTTTTAAAAGAAAGGATCAGACCAATGGTGGCAGCTGCCAAGAATGAGTTTACTGCTTGGTTTCCACGACTACATCAATCTGAGACCAGTGTAAGAGAGAAGATGTATCCTTGGAAACCAACTCTTTGCTTCCCTCAATTAAGAAAAGGAGTGGAAAAAAAGAGCGAAAAGGCTTCAGAATAATTTAACTTGTGTTTAATGTGTTCACTGCGCATGATAATCAATGGCAAAAGTTCTGTCCCAATCAAATCTGTGAGAAAATTATATGATGTTAGTGGAAAATTCCAAACTGATTTTACAGAGGTTATCTTATGACCCATGAACAATTATTTTGGTTTCAGTCTTTAAAAAAAGATCACAATAGAAGCTCCACTAGTAAGAACTTCATAAATGATATCTAACTGGGAACAATATTTGGTAACCCTCAAGTGCACAACTGCATACTATCATCTGAACTCTCCACACACATCCATATACTCTAGAAGGGTCCTTTGTTTTAGGTGTCAAAAATTGTGAAATTTCAAAATGGAAGTTTTTTTTCCAAATTCAGGAAAAGACTGAATATATTTATGAAAATAACTATACTTTGTAACATATGCTGCAAGTCCATTCATCTTAACTTCACTTCCTATGAACTGCAAATGCGCTTCAGTGAAATATATTAAGTACAGCCTCACAGGTTTTCTTAAAACCAGGACCCTACTTCCCTGGAGCTATAAATATACTTCCTGTCATCAATAGCAATGGCTGGAGCAACCCCTCTGTTCAAAAGAACTAAAAATACATTTTTGTACATATCCTCTCTTCTCTACCCACCCACCATTCCAAGAGGAACTGACAGAGGGAAATGCAGAGCTGTGTAAAGTTCAGCTGAGAGCAATGCAGAGACTGCAATTTTCCTTTTAAAAAAAACAAACAAACACGCTACCTTCAACTGAATATTGTTCAGGGGAGATAGTAATCACAGCTATTACAGAGTCAAAGTAAATTTTAATTCTTTTGGAGAAGTTATTTCTGATCACAAGTTATATTTAGTTACATTAACTGTTATTTGGGGACTGGTGTCATCTAAACCATGGTAACAGAAATTCATGCATATGGGAACTATGAAAAGTGAGAATTTTCTGTATTTAAAAGGGAATCATGGAACTAAATAGTGCTCAGCCAGCACTTTCAGTGGGACTGGGGTCAATGAGACAGCCCTTGTGGTCAGGAGGTTGTTACCCACAATGGTGCTGGAGGGAACAAGTTGGAAAGCCAGGTTCTAAATGTCAGAGAAAGGAGGTACAAATTCAGAAAGAGGAAAAGACTAGAAAAAATCCATGGTATTGAAACAAAACTAAAGGTATCCAAGTGAAATCATGGCTTTCAATATTTATAGGCAGATATTGACGTCTGTGTTTGTGTATACACACGTGTCAAAGTGAAAGTGTCAGTCACTCAGTCATGTCTGACTCTTTGCAACACTATGGACTGCAGCCCGCCAGGCTTCTCTGTCCATGGGATTCTCCAGGCAAGAATACTGGAGTGGGTAGCAGCCATTCCCTTCTCCAGGGGATTTTCCCGACCCAGGGATAGACCCTGGGTCTCCTGCATTGCAGGTAGATTCTTTACCATCTGATACATATGTATATGTATAAATCACTACAAACTCTTCAACCACAAACCCCAACATCTGTGTTTCACTTTCTGCCCAATAGGGGACGTTTCTAACAATTCTCACCACCACAATGATAAAGGCACTTATCCATATTTTCCCCTCACTCCTCTGCCTCCTGACTGACCTTAGTGCTTTTCCCATGTAACCCTGCATAATAGCTTGGTGCCTGCTCCCTCTGGGGAACTATGAGCAATGAACTTCCTTCAATGGCACTGACCTCTTCATGCCATCACTCAGTCATACTTATAAATTAAATCCTAGGTACATTTAAAAACACTATCCTATCTCTAACCTCTAACAGAGCCTAGGAGCAATGACATCTCAGAAGCAAAGAACACATCTGGTATTCAGATCTTATTTCCTAAATACATCCCCTAATAAAAGGAACCAGAGCTCCCTGATAGACATCGTTGATTTTGGACTGGGGCAGTGAAAGTACAAGATGAGCATGGAAAATCTTACTGTGTAAAAAGAAAAGTAAGTGATCAAAGAATGACGGGGACATGAAAAAAGGCCTCAGGAGCCAGCCTGAAAGGGTGTCTATGGCCAAATCTAGCACAATATGAGCATCAAATAAATGGTAAATGAATAACAGGAATCCAGGAGTTCATGTTGATACGTTTAAATGATTTTTAAAATAAATTTCTTTTCTGGCTGTACCGAAATGTTACTAGCTTGGACTTTTCTCTTGTGGAGAGTAGGGGCTAATCTCTAGTTGCAGTGTGAGGGCTTCTCATTGTGGAGGCTTCTCTGCTTCAGCAGCTGCAGCATGCAGGCTCTAGAGCGCAGGCTCAAGAGTTGTGGTGCATGGACCTGACTGTTCTGCAGCATGTGGGATCTTCCCAGATCAGAGTTGGAATCCGTGATCTCCGGCACTGGCAGGCAGATTCTTTACCACTGAGCCACCAGGGAAGCTCCTAAATGATTTTAAGAGAGAAAAAAGAAACTTCCCTGGTGGTCCAGTGGTCAAGACTCCACTGCAGGGGGCATGGGTTCCATCCCTGGTCAGGGACCTAAGATCTCCCATGCCAGGCAGCAGGGTAAATACATAAATAAATAAAAAGAAAAAGGGGTAGAGAAAGCTTTTTCTTACAGTGAAATGCCAAATGAACTCAAAAGGAGTGATGAAATTTTATAAATTTTATCATTTGGTAACCACTATATTAATAACTGACTTAGGCACAGATCATCAATGAATGGGTGCTAAAACTAGTAGGTAAAAAGTGGATGAGAAATGAACTATTCATACAGCCTCAAAGTTATCATTTCACAAAAATGGATATTATTTACTTACTAGAAAAGGTAAAATATTTCTGAACTAACTGTAACTGAAGAGACATGATAACTAAACGCAAGACATGTTCCTAGATGGTTTCTGAACTGGAAATAAAAGGAGGAAAGAAAGAGGTTTTCCTGGTTTTCTTTCTAGAAGGATTGCTGTTGCTGTTTATTCTCTAAGTCGTGTCCAATTCTCTACAACCCAGAGAATGCAGACTGTAGCTTGCCGGCTCCTCTGTCCACGGGATCACCTAGGCAAGAATACTGGAGTGGGATGCCATTTCCTCCTGCAGGGGATCTTCAAAACCCAGGGATCAAACCCAGGTCTTCTGCTTGGCAGGCGGATCCTTTACCACCTGAGAAGCCCTTTTGGAGGGGGAAGTTGGGTTTTTGGTTGATCTTTTAGCTTTTTTTTTTGTTTTTGCTGTAAAAAACATAATTGGAAAATCAGTGAAATCTGAGAGGTATCTGTGAATTAGACAGTACTGTATCAATATTTATTTCCTGATTTTAATGAGTGTGCTATGATTAAACAGAAGAGTATCCTTGTTTTTAGGATATATATACAGATTTTAAAGTTACAGAGCATTTTGTCTGCAACTTATTTCTTAAATGATTCAGAAAACTTGTATAGCTAGAAGGATATAGTGACAAAGATAAGGCAATTATAGTACAATGTTAACAATTTAACATTAATAATGTGGAGAACACACTCAGCCAAACAGCAAACAACTACTAAAGGACTAAAATCATACAGGTCAATCCTTTAACCATGATGCAGTTAAATCTATTAATCCATATTAAAAAACCTCACAGTTGAAAATTAAAAGACACACTTATAAATAACCCATGGCTCAAAGAAGAAAACCACAATGGAAATTAGAAAATAGCCTTAACTGTTATTGAAAAAATTCCAACCAAAATACTAGTAATCTGATGCCATCAATGTATAAGATAAAAAGATACTACTGTAGACACCATGATCAAATTGTGTTTCATTTAAAAACTCCCTTTTTAATTAATGAAAGGTAGTTGCCAAGGGCTAGAGGGAGGGAGAATCAGAACATACTGGTAAAAGAATACAGAGTTCTAGTTGGGAATGATGAAAAAGTCCTGGAAATGGATGGTGGTGATGATATCACAACAATCAATATGAATGTACACCAAACTGTAGTAAAAATGGTATATTTTGTTATGTATATTTACAATAAAAATTACATAAAATGAGTCTAAAAGAAAAAATAAAATAATATTTTCTCATGAAGAGTTGATTAATGTAATTCATTATATTAACAATTTAAAGAAATATCATATGAACATTAAGAGACGCAGAAAAAGCATGATATACAATTCAACATCCACTTTACAACAAGGAAAAAAAGGGAAGTTCCTTAGTCTGACAGTGTCCACAGCCAAACTGCCTTAAAAGCACAGGGCAAGATTCAAAAAACTAATGCCAGATCAGATAACACGGCATAGCATATAAAATCTTGCATTCCTCTTTTAAAATTCTTTTAGAATTATTTGAAATGTAAAAGACAGAAAATGCAGTCATCTCTTCTGTGCTGATAAACACTGTTTTGATGTCAAGAACAATTACCTTAACAGAAAAGTGATTCTTTTAAGCAACTAACAAAAAAATTGGGTCCAGATCAACTTTAAAATCAAAACCATTTAGAGCATCCAACAATTTTTTAATATTTAATTTTAATAAAATCCAACAATATTTTAATATTTATTTTTATTTATATTTGGCTGCACTGGGTCTTAGTTTCAGCATGTGGGGTCTACTAATAGTTCCCTGATTAGAAATCAAACCTGGCCTCCATGCACTGGATCACCTGTGAAGCTCCCAACAGCCAACAATTCTAAAGAACAGAACAATCCTGTTTCTTGTTCAGTCACTCAGTTCTGTCTGACTCCTTGTGACCCCATGAACTGCAGCACACCAGGCTTCCCTGTCCTTCACCATATCCGAGAGCTTGCTCAAACTCATGTCCATTGAGTTGGTGATGCCATACAACCATCTCAACCTCTATCATCCCCTTCTCTTTCTGCCTTCAATCTCTTTTTTTTTAAACACATCAGTTTTAATTGTCAAGATTATTCCAGGGCAAGAGTTCACTTCCAATCACTTCTCTCTGGCTTGCATTCCTCCGTGGCCCAGCCAAGACCATTATTCCAGTTTATTCTTGAATTTGCTCTCTCCCGCCCTCCCCATGAGGCCAGTGAGAGAGGCGCGGCCCTGCTGAATCTGCAGCAGCCAATCAATTACCATCAAGTCCAACAGACTAGCCGATTGTGGCCAGCGCAGAACGCACCATCTTGCTTCGAGCCCGGAGGTGCAGACAGATGTGTGTTCTAAGCGATGCACAGGCCTCTTCACAGCACAGTGTCAGCGTCCACTGGCCTGCAGCCAGGGTAGATCTGAGGTCATAAGGCCACTCGGATGCAGTGGTGCTTCAGTCTGCAAGGTAGGTCCCTTTTTTCAGCTGCTAAAAGTCAACAAGCTGGATCAGGTCAGAGAATTTGGTGTTCCTGTTGTCAAGGCTAAAGTGTATCTGCCCATCATCCTTGCAAGGTAAGATCTGGAAATTTTTAATTTTCTGATGACGACACGGTCTGAAGACAAATGCCTTTGGATTACTCTCCTGCCTTCAATCTTTCAGTGAAGCCCAAGAATACCAGAGTGGGTAGCCTATCCCTTCTCCAGGGGATTTTCCCCACCCAGCAATCAAACCCGGGTCTCCTGCATTGCAGGTGGATTCTTTACCAGCTAAGCTACCAGGGAAGCCCAATTCTGTTTCTAGAGAAACCTTTTCCAAAAGAGTAGTCCTTATTAGAGGATTCACAAAAAAATTATGCTACCTAAAATTAGGTAATTACTGATATCTTTCTATAGCTAAAATGAATAGCCAGGTACATCAACTTTGACATTGTTTTCAGACTAAACTCATTCAAGTCATGCTCTCTTCAATTGAGAGGGTTGGAACCTGTGTATCCATTCATTTGTGGATTAGAGCAGGTGAACACTTTTCTGATAACCATCTCAGCCTTTCCTATGGTTGTTTCATGTAAATAGATGGAGTCACCATCTATGAAAACCACCATTATCTTCAGACTTCTTTATTTTCAAAGTAAGTTGGATTTGTCATCAATCAGCAACTGTACTCATGATTTCAAAGTCTTTTTCTAATCAACAAAATTCAATTATGAGAAATGACATTTAGAAAACTGCCTCTTATTTGGGCATCTGTGGACTCTGTTGAGAATAAGCAAACCTGTAATAAGGTTACGGCAAAATCACTACTGCAGAGCTTCCCTGGTGGCTCAGTGCTAAGGAATCCACTTGCCAATGCAGGAGACATAGGTTCGATTCCTGATCTGAGAAGATCCTACATGTTGAGGAGCCACAACTGTGGATCCTGTGCTCCAGAGCCTGGGAGCCACAACTGCTGAGCCCACGTGCCACAACTACTGAAGCCCACACCCCCTAGAGCCCGTGCCCCATAACAAAAGTAGCCACCAAAATGAGAAGCCCATGGACTGCAACTATAGAGTAGCCCTTGCCTGTCGTAACCGAAGAAAAGCCCAAGTAGCAACAAAGACTAGCATATGCAAAAATAAATAATTTTTTAAAAAGTCACTATGGCAGGAGTTCTCAAATTTGAGAGATATGGACTACCTTTTAAATGAAGCAAAATTTTTGACACACCTTCACTGCTAATTAAAAGTTTTATTAATGATTAAATATAAATGTAACACTGTGCTATTACACAGCTATAAAACCAAATTTATAAATATAAAAATATAAAACCAATAAGATTCAAATTAACAATATTAATAGATAATAATAAATTCAATGCTGAAATTAAGTCACCACTCATAACGTAGCTACTGTATGACCTACTACAAGTTTTTGTGTGTTTGTTTAAGCTTGGCAGGCCTAAACACATATGTCATATAACACCAATTCTCCCACCACTTCCCCATTCAAACAACTACAAGCAAGTTGCCCACTGTGCCCAGCACTACTTGGCCTTCCCTTGGTCCCACAAACTATTTACTTACAAATAAAGATGTAGCTTGATCCTAAACACACACAAACATGGGAGCTGAAAGCGTGTGGCAATAATCAGTTACAAAGTCAGCAATCTACATACTTAACGTTCAGATTATTGAAACTTCTAAAACTATTAGAGTCTACTCAGAGAAACTTCTCTCCAAAATATATCCAAGGCCTTCCATTTGAGAAACTGCACTACAGTATGACTGTAGAGGTACTATTGAAAACATTCACCGTATCACACAACACCCCTTTTAAAAGGAAAATGCCTCAAACCATAGTGCCAGGAAAGGCTGTTTTTCACTGCTGATGATAGTTCACATCTTATAAGTCAAGTCAATATCTTGGAATCTTTGGCTACTAAAACTTGAGAGCTCAATATATAGTCTTCTTTAAATAAATGCACAGGATCTAATGAACTGCACCATCATTCCCATTATTGGGTAGATAATGAACCACACACTATATTGGGTAGTCCTTATTGGGTAGATAATGAACCACACACTATAAAGTCAAAGAATACCAAAGAAAATATGCTAAACAGAATGTATCCTTCCCACCAATAATCCAGTTCCCCACTCCTCAGTAATGATTATTATTGACAAGTTTTTTTTCTTTCTAGAGAGCTCCTAAACACAACCTCTCCAGAAACACATACACAATGGCTATTATACGAACTTCAGTAAATTCCTTCAAATTTTTCTTTGAATGAACAGTATTTCCTTCACTGGTCCTAATATTTTGGAAATTAGAGTTTTTCAGACTAAATAATTTTAGGGAAAGATTTGAAACCATCAAGTCCCTTATCACTTTACAGAGGAAGAAACTGTCCCTTATTACTTTACAGAGGAAGAAACTGTGACTAGGAAAGACCTGACTGAAGTCACAATGTTAATTAGTATTGTCAGAAATAGGACTGAGGTCTGTTTATTCCAAACTCTTTCTTTATCCAAGGTCCACTCAAATTTCTTTATATTTTCCACAATTATCAGGTGATTTATGAGTCTTAACTGTATGAAATTAGAACAGGAAGTTCCCCTTATAGGGATCTTTTCTCAGGAGGCTGAACCATTGATTATTTGGAATTAAGTTTAGTCACCATCCGTACACAGATCTGTCTGCACCAAATAGAGCAACACATATCAATCATGACTAACATTCCTGGTAATTTCCAAGAAACAAAGCTGAAATTAGTGTAGCCACACAGCCCTTCAAATCATCAAAAGAGAAGGAAATGTTATAGGCTCCCACATTTTGGTTTTAATCAATATCTGTTCATGGATGAACATGTCTGTTTACTATATCCTAGCACTTTGCTCAATGATAAACACCAATGTATTGAACTCCTAATGGAATCAATAAGATGTTCCTCAATACATAATTGTCTTCAATAAACTAACAGGAAATTAGACATGAAAGTGAGTAATTAAAATACATTTAGATCAATACTTGTTATTCCAACCCCAAAAGGAGGAAAGAACAATTCCGAGGAGAATTCAGGAGACTTCACTAAGTAGGTAACATTTCACCTGGGTCTAGAAGACTAAGTAGTAGTATGGTTACTTAAGTTTTTACTTATTTAATGAGTTTAGTTTCATAAAAATAAACTAAATCATATAGGTACAGTCTTTAGCAATTACACTGAAGTTTCAAAACGGCAGCACAATGTATAATAAAAACGTTAAATATGAACTCCTTTAGATAGGCCATGGAGAAACTCCAATGTAACATGAGACCCAACAGATCTACCTTTCTCGTTCACATAAGCTGCGTGGCTTCCAAAGACATATTTGAGTTTGTATCCTCTAATTTAGTGCCAAAGATAAGGGAGACAGAAAGAGAAGAGAAGAAAAAGACATCTTAAAAACCACCTGGATTTTCAAGTCATTACAGGGACTTAGTTTTCTGTTTCAATTTTCCAATTTTGGAATCAGAAAACCTACAAAACTAGAAAATGAACAGGAAAAAGCAGGAAATAAAAAAGGACAGCTTAAGATTCTTAGTGAGGTTAGGCTCACTGAAGAACTAAGTGAACTCAACTGCTGCAATCAAACTCAAAGTCCAAGTAATATGAATCTGTGCCCAGCAAAATTACATATTATGACACATCTTGGACCACCAGGATCCTTCTAAAGTTGTTAATCTGCAAGTGTCAACGTACAGATTATAAATGTCTGGATTATCACACAATATGATTAACTGACTTGACAGAAATAAGCACAGGATCTATAACTAGATCCCCCTTTATGGATCACAGCCTTGTCCTGTAGAAGGGGCTAATGTAACTCAATGAAGCCATGAGCCATGCCGTGCAGAGCCACCCAAGGAGGACAGGTCATAGTGAAGAGTTATGACAAAACATGGCCCACTGGAGAAGGGAATGGCAAACCACTTCAGTACTCTTGCCCAGAGAACCCCATGAACAGCATGAAAAGGCAAAAAGATGTGACATTGGAAGATGAGTCCCCCCGGTCAGAAGGTGTACAATATGCTACTGGGGAAGAGTGGAGGGCAATTACTAATAGTTAAAGAAAGAATGAAGCAGCTGTGCCAAGGCAGAAATGATGGTCAGTTGTGAATGTGTCTGGTGGTGAAAGTAAAGTCCAATGCTGTAAAGAACAAGATTGCATAGAAACTTGGAATGTTAGGCCCATTAATCAAGGCAACTTGGATGTGGTCAAGCAAGAGATAGCAAGAGTGAACATCAACATCTTAGGATCAGGGAACTAAAATGGACAGGAATGGACAAATCTAATTTAGATGACCACTGTATCTACTACAGTTGGCAAGAATCTTTTAGAAGAAATGGAATAGCCCTCATAGTCAATAACAGAATCTGAAATGTAGTACTTGGGTACAATCTCAAAAATGACAGGATGATCTCGGTTCATTTCCAAGGCAAACCATTCAATATCATGATAATCCAAGTCTTTGCTTCAACCACTCTAATGTCAAAGAAGCTGAAACTGGTTCTATGAAGACCTACAAGACCTTTTAGAACTACCACCAAAAAGAGATGTTCTTTTCATCAGAGGGGCCTGGAATGCAAAAGTAGGAAGTCAAGAGACACCTGGAGTAACAGGCAAGTTTGGCCTTAGAGTACAAAATGAAGCAGGGCAAAGCTAACAGTTTTGTCAAGAGAACATACTGGTCATAGCAAACACTCTCTTCCAACAACACGAGATGACTCTACATATGGACATTCACTATACTGAAATCAGACTGATTATATCCTTTGCAGCTGAAGATAGAGAACTCTATACAGTCAGCAAAAACAAGACCTGTAATTGACTGGATCAATTCCTTATTACAAAATTCAGGATTAAATTGAATAAAGTAGGGAAAATCACTAGGCCATTCAGGTATGATCCAAATAAAATCCCTTATGATTATACAGTGGAGGTGACAAATAGATTTAAGGGGTTACATCTGTTAGAGTGCCTGAAGAACTATGGATGAAGGTTCTGAACACCATACAGAAGGCAGTGACAAAAACTATCCCAAAGAAAAAGAAATGCAAGACAAAGTGGTTGTCTGAGGAAGCTTTACAAAGATGAGGAAAGAAGAGAAGTGAAAGGAAAGGGAGAAAGGGAAAGACACATCCAACTGAATGCAGAGTTCCAGAGAATACTAAGGAGAGATAAAGTGAAAGTGAAGTTGCTTAGTCGTGTCCGACTCTTTGTGATCCCATGGAATGTAGCCTATCAGGCTCCTCAGCCCATGTGATTTTCCAAGCAAGAATACTGGAGTGGGTTGCTATTTCCTTCTCCAGGGGATCTGTCCGACCCAGGGATCGAACCTGGGTCTCCCGCATTGTAGGCAGATGCTTTACCGTCTGAGCTACCAGGAAAGCCCAAAGGAGAGATAAGGCCTTCTTAAATGAACAATGCAAAGGAATAAAGGAAAACAATAGCATGGGGAAGATTAGAGATCTCTTTAAGAAAACTGGAGATATCAAGGGAACATTTCATGCAAGGATGGGCAGGATAAAAGAAACAGTAAGGACCTAACAGAAGCAGAAGAAATTAAGAAGTGGCAAGAATACACAGAAGAACTATACAAAAAAGATCTTAATGACCCAGATAACCTTGATGGTATAGTCATTCACCTAAAGTCAAACATCCTGGAAAAGGTCAGTTTTCATTCCAATCCCAAAGAACGGCAATGCCAAAGAATGTTCAAAGTACCGCACAATTGTGCTCATTTCATATGCTAGTAAGGTTATGCTCAAAATCCTTCAAGCTAGGCTTTAGCAATACATGAACCAAGAATTTCCAGATGTCAAAGCTGGGTATAGAAAAGGCAGAAGAACCAGAGATCAAACTGTCAACATTCGTTGGATCAAAGAGAAAGCAAGGGAATTCCAGAAAAACATCTTTTGCTTCATTGACTACACTAAAGCATTTGAATATATAGATGACAACAAACTGAAAAATTCTTGAGATGGGAATACCAGACCACCTTACTTGTCTCCTGAGAAACCTATATGTAGGTGAAGAAGCAACAATTAGAACTGGACATAAAACAGCTCACTGGTTCAAAAACTGGGAAAGGAGTATGACAAGACTATATATTGTCACTCTGCTTATTTAACTTATATGCAGAGTCTATCATGCAAAATCCCAGGCTTGTTGAATCACAAGCTGGAATCAAAATTGCCAAGAGAAAACATCAACAACCTCAGATATGTAGATGATACCACCCTAATGGCAGAAAGCGAAGAGGAACTAAAGAGCCTCTTGATGAGAGTGAAAGATGCGAGTGAAAAAGCTGGCTTAAAACTCAACACTCAAAAAACTAAAATAGTGGCATCCAGTCCCATCACTTCATGTCAAATAGAAAGGGGAAAAGTGGAAGCAGTGACAGATTTTCTTTTCTTGGGCTCCAAAATCTCTGCAGATGATGACTGCAGCCATGAAATTAAAAGATGCTTTCTCCTTGAAATGAAAGCTATGACAAACCTAGACAGCATATTCAAAAGTAGAGACATCGTTTTGGCAACAAAGGTCCATATAGTCAAAGCACTGAAAAACTAATGCTTTCCAACTGTGGTGCTGGAAAAGACTCTTGACAGTCCCCTGGACAGCATGGAGACAAAACCAGTCAATCCTAAAGGAAATCAACCCTGAATATTCATTGAAGGACTGATGCTGAGGCTCTAATACATTGGCCACCTGATGCAAAGAACTGACTCACTGGAAAAGACCCTGATGCTGGGAAAGACTGAAGGCAAAAGGAGAAGGGGGCAGCAGAAGATAAGATGGTTGGATGGCATCATCAACTCAATGGACATGAATTTGACCTAACTCCAGGAGATTGTGAAGTACAAGGGAGCCTGGCATGCTGCAGTCCGTGGGGTCGCAAAGGGTGAGACATGACTTAGCAACTAAACAACAAAATACCTACATCAGTCTTGAGACAGTCAGTCAGACAATGCTGACTGGAGGAGCTGATCCTTACCTAAGAAATTATAATGTGAGGTAAAAAAGAGGGAGATGCACAGCCAGTCAGAGTCTGAAAGAGCATAGCACAGTCATGGATACAGGGAAAGGTTAAGGCTAAAAGGTTAAGAGGGGTTGGTCACAAAAGCTTGCACTGATAAGGACTTTGGATTTTATCCAGAGGATTTCAAACTGGGGAGTGCTGTGATTAGATAAGGAAGTCAAAAAGATCACTCTTGGCAGCAATGTGACACATGATCTGGAATTAGGAAATAATAATGGGCACTAATCTAAGTAAAAAGAAAACCAGAGCTGAGGGATAGAAGAGGTGGGGGAAAGCAGGCAATTTTGAGAAATATTAAAGTTAAAACAGACAGGACTATATCATCAACCATAAGAACAATGTCATTCAAGTTTGATTTACTGGGTTGTTTTACTGGTTTGATTTACTGGGTTGTTTCACTCTTCAAGATGGAGAATATAAAAATAACACATTTAAAGGGAAGAAGATGGGGTCAGTTCTGAGCCTGTTACAGGTTCCTGGGAAACTGTCCAATGATGATGAGAGGAGGTTGATGGTCATCATCCAGTGCTAAAGATGAATTTTCTCCTAATTAGCAAAGAACTGGAAGCTGAAACCCTAGGCATAGGCATGTAGCTTAAACACAAGAGTACTCTTTGGTAAGTCAAAGAGTGGTCAAAGTGAGACCTAAGGAAACTGACATGTGGCAAGAAAGGAAAAGAAAAACAAAGAAAGTATACCACAGAACTCCAGGGAAGATGGTTCAGGGAACAAATGTTCTACAGTTTATCCCATTTACTCAATTCTTCTCTTGTCTCTTCCTCTCCCATCCTTGCCACAATATCCCCACACTGAAACTCGTACAAGATAAAAATTACTCTGTGATCAATTATACAGCTAGAGCAATACTGTATCCTCATCAACTACTAGGGAGGAAAGACAAAATCAAGATCATTATAATACTGAAAACTTTATTTCAGTAAAACATTTACTCAAAGTTTACTACACACTAAGCACTTGGGGTGCACTATCTAATCCTTAAAACAAACATGCAGTAAAAGAGTACTACTGTTGAACCCATGTATTAGATAAGGAAACAGTCCCAGAAAGTTAAGGTTAAGTACTTTGCCCATGTTCACAAAGAACAGCAAGTAATGGTATGGCACAGGGCCCTGTAGGGCTCCCGGGCACAAGGCCTTTCTGTTTCTCCCATTTCTTTGATTATAGGCAATAGCTTTCATTCAGTCTCCATGACCTTCTCTGAGTTTCAGTGGGCAGATTCAAGTAGTTGCTGATTAGGGAGGGGAGGGGACGTGAGATGAGGGAGAAACAGTCAAAAGCAGCTTTTGGGCAGGGTGCTGTTTCCCCATCAACAGATATGTATAACTGCTGGGCTTCCCTGGTGGCTCAGACAGTAAAGCGTCTGCCTGCAACGCGGGAGACCTGGGTTCGATTCCTGAGTCGGGAAGATCCCCTGGAGAAGGAAATGACAATCCACTCCAGCACCCTTGCCTGGAAAATCCCATGGACGGAGGAACCTGATAGGCTACAGTCCATGGGGTCGCAAAGAGTCCGACACACTGAGCGACTTCACTTCACTTTCACTTTATGCTACTTTGCAGACACCGAAATCCCCTCCAGGTGGGAGAAGTTAAAGACGGTAATCTGCTCACAAGCATGACCCCAGACTCGTTGGATCTACCTGAAGGTTGATGATGCTGACTCCTACTTACCTTACCACTAACTCATCAGAGGAATGTCCAAGGACCTATCATGCTCTCTTTGAACAATTACTTTAAAACCTCTGTCTTCCCCAAGTGGGGACACACAGTTTTGAGGGCATTAGCTCACTGTGGCCCCCTTTGCCTGGCAAAGTAATAAAGCTACTCTTTACTACTTAACTCAAGCTTTGGCATCAGGTATAGGATATGAACTCTAGTGGCTTTCAACTCCCCAAATTAAAATAACTATGGGGGGTGGGGTGGGAGGGAGGTTCAAGACAGAGGAGGTATGTGTATACTTACGGGTGATTCACGGTGTTGTTCGGCAGAAACCAACACAACATTGTTAAGCAACTATCCTCCAATTAAAAATAAATAAATAAAATAACTATAAGGTCTGACAAGGAAAAATGAAAGAAACACAAGCCCAATCTGATTCAGAAAAAAATATTAAGAGGTTAATTTGAAAAAATACAACATAAAACACATGGAGGGTTCTAAAACAAACCTCAAACACTGATTCCCCTATTGATACCCAATTCAGAACTCTAATATAGGGAAGGGCACCTCTTAAGAACTATCCTGGAAACAAAAAGCCTTTAGTTTTCTCAATCTTGATCCTTTGACCAACAAATTACTGCACTGTGGTTCTATATTTTCAATCTAGTAACTCAGGCTCTCTTACAGATGATAAAGCTGTCCTCCTTAATTGGCTAAGTGGCATTACAACTCCAGCAGAAAAAGGTGTTAGCAACAAGATGAGGTATATCAAACTCACAGTTCTTCTGAGTTAAATTTAGGATGTGTGTTTTTTAAATGCTGGTAATTCGCATGCTGGAGAGGACTTGATCTCCTTGTTGTCCAAGAGAGTCCCTTGGACGGCAAGGAGATCAAACCAGTCAATCCTAAAGGAAATCAACCCTGAATATTCATTGGAAGGACTGATGCTGGAGCTGAGGCACCAATCCTTTGGCCACCTGATGCAAAGAGCCGACTCTTTGGAAAAGACCCTCATGCTGAGAAAGACTGAGGGCAGGAGGAGAAGGTGGTGACAGAAGATGAGATGGTTGAATGGCATCATCAAACCAATGGACATGAGTCTGAGCAAATTCTGGAAGACAGTGAGGACAGGGAAGTCTGGTGTGCTGCCATCCATAGGGTTGCAAAGAGCTGTACTCGAATAAGCAACTGAACAATAACAACAAATTCAGATTCAGCTATTGAAAAGCACAGGAATCTTAAAAGATTGTTTTACTACATTTATAAGTTTAATTTCTTAGTACTGCTCAAGTGCTTAAGGAGATTATGCTTAAGGTGGTAACTCTAACTTGTCAAGGACTTGTATTTGACAGATTAAAAGTATAATGTTTTTTAAATATCTAAGAAAATTAAATTCACTACCAAAGGAGTATGAAGGAATTTAATCAGTTAAGCTGAATTAACACTAAAGAGCAAGTGAAAGTTATTGGTCTTATTTCTCTACAAAAACTGCAAAGCTAAAATTACAGTAACAAGACTAAAGAAAAACTAAGTGCAATCCAGAACACCATCATCCCTTCCCAAACTTGCTTTAACAATCACCAAATGAGTGTCTATGCTCTGTTCAATTCATTATCCACAGTAAGAACAAACCTTTGACAGCACACTGGCCAATCAATCAATGTGAACATCCTCAAAATGTTTCCCAATAAATATGACAAAGGTACTAATATATACAAATACTACAGAAACACACATTCATTTCCAAATGTAATAATGACAGCAATAATGATTCAACCATTACTACTACTACTAAGATACTAAACTTGTTTTAAAAATATTTAGTGTGATCCATAGGATCAAATATTTCTCATTATGCTTGAAAAATCTAATTTTAATATTTTGTGACAAAGCAATCTGCAAGTCTGGTTTCAAACCAGTATTTTACTTTTTTTTTTGGATGTGGACCAGTAAACTCTTTATTGAATCTGTTACAATACTGTCTGTTTTATATTCTAGCTTTTTTGGTCATGAGGCATCCTAGCTCCCAGATCAGGGATCAAACCCACACTTCCTGCATTGGAAGACAAAGTCTTAACCACTTGACCATCAGGGAAGTCCCAATAGTTGGTTTTAACAGCTATCACAGTCAGAAAGAAATATGGATCCAAAAGGAAGAAGTACTATGGCTGTGCTTACTAAATCGTTATTTTTCCAACGCATTCAATTATACAAACATTTCCCTTTAAATGTGGCTAGCAAATATCTATCTGCCCTTGAAAAGGAAACTGCTCTTAAAATTACTCTTGAAAACTAGTCAAAAGATGTTACTTTTTCTAACGAACGGATGTGAAACCCACTAAAACTAAAAGCAAGAGCAAACTCTATAACCAACCCTTATGTACCAAGTACCCAGTGTCAATGATTTATCAATAACAGTAAATAATCTACAACCCTCAGACACAATGAGTTATCTTAGAGCAAATTCCAGACATCATATCATTTCATCCATAAATACTTCAGTACTTATCTCTAAGGAAAAGAAATCTTTTAACATAATACTATTATATCTTTATGATAATAAAGAAAATATGAAAATAAAAATAAATTTTCGTAATTCTTTATGAAAATAAAAAATATGATTATATGATAATAAAACAATTGTTTAAAAATCATTTAATATATTAAGTGGTATTTAAATTACTCCCAAATGTCTCATATTTTTTAGTTGGTTTGCATGAAATAGGAGCTAATCAAGATCTACACATTACTTTTAGTTAATATGTCTCAAATATTCTCTACTACTACTACTACTAAGTTGCTTCAGTCGTGTCCAACTCTGTGCAACCCCACAGATGGCAGCCCACCAGGCTCCACCGTCCCTGGGATTCTCGAGGCAAGAACACTGGAGTGGGTCGCCATTTCCTTCTCCAATGCATGAAAGTGAAAAGTGAAAGTGAAGTCGCTCAGTTGTGTCCGATTCTTCACTACCCCAGAGACTGCAGCCTACCAGGCTCCTCTGTTCATGGGATTTTCCAGGCAAGAGAACTGGAGTGGGTTGCCATTGCCTTCTCCGAAAATCTTCTCTAACCTGTTATATTTCTCCACTTTTCCCCTTGCCATTTATTTGAAGTAACTGGCTTAATCTTTCCTATCAGATACCTCCCACTCTGAATTTTATAATTACCTTCTGTAAACTGACTGTTAAATCTAGGTACTTAATTTGAGTCAGGTTTGGCAGAGAAAGACTATTTCATGAATGGTGTTATATTTTTTCTATTGTCCCACATCAGAGGAACATAAAGTTTGGTTGTACCCATTTTAGAGATGTTAAGACTGATTAGAAGACTGTCTATCTGATCCTTCTATTATAAAGTTCCCAACTGGTTTTAATAGCAGCTGATGATCAATGCCAAGGTCCTTTATTTCATTAGTAGCTCATCTGGAAAATTTTTAGAAATATATTTGAGTATGTTTATCATATAAGAAATTTGTTTCCAAGGTTCTTCATGTGTAAAAATATGAGAGTTTTTATGGCTGCAACAAAATCACAATGAAATCATGAGTCACCAAGGAAATGCAAATCAAAACTACAATAAGGTATTACTTTACATCACTAATAGTCAAAGACAGCATAATAAATGTTGAGTGAGGATGTGGAAAAACTGGAACCCTAGTGCACTGCTACTGGGAATGTAAAATGACACGACTGCTCTAGAAAACAGTTTGGCAATTCCCCCTCAGAAGTTTAACAGAACCATTTAACCCAGCAATTCCACTCAATATCCAAAAGAAATGAAAACATGTGTCCACACATGTACTTGTATACACATATGTTCACAGCAGATTAATCATAATAGCCAAAAAGTGGAAACAACCCAAAAATTCACTAACTGATGAGTAACTATATATCCATACAGTGGATTGTATTATTCAGCTATTAAAAAGGAATGAAGTACTGATATATGCTACAACATGAATGAACTCCCCTTCAAAACATAAGGCTAATTAAAAGAAGTCAGCCAACGAAGACCACATTTTATGATTCCATTTATAAAACTGTACAGAACAGGCAAATTGACAAAGACAGAAAGACTAGAGGCTGCCAGGGGCGGGAGGGAGGGTGGAATGGGGAGTGAAGGTAATGGCTGCAGGACTTCTCCTTGGTGTGATGAAAATGTTCTGAAATTAGATAATGGTGAGCATTTGCACAACTCCACAAATATACTAAAAATCACTGAACTGTACACTTTAAAAGGGTGATGTTTATAATATATAAATTACATCACAATAAAGCTTTTTCTTAATTACAAAGAAAATGCTATCCCATAGCACACTTTTAAGAAAGAAAGATATTAGGCAATTAGTCCATACAGCAATGTTATGAAGGCAGTCACTTATTCTTAAGAATGTCTTCTCCAGTATAACTTTCCTCCAGTTCAGTTCAGTCGCTCAGTCGTGTCCGACTCTTTGCGACCCCATGAATCGCAGCACGCCAAGCCTCCCTGTCCATCACCAACTCCTGGAGTTCACTCAGACTCATGTCCATCAAGTCAGTGATGTCATCCAGCCATCTCATCCTCTGTCATCCCCTTCTCCTCCTGCCCCAATCCCTCCCAGCATCAGAGTCTTTTCCAATGAGTCAACTCTTGGCATGAGGTGGCCAAAGTACTGGAGTTTCAGCTTTAGCATCATTCCTTCCAAAAAAATCCCAGGGCTGATCTCCTTCAGAATGGACTGGTTGGATCTCCTTGCAGTCCAAGGGATTCTCAAGAGTCTTCTCCAACACCACAGTTCAAAAGCATCAATTCTTCGGCATTCAGCTTTCTTCACAGTCCAACTCTCACATCCATACATGACCACTGGAAAAACCATAGCCTTGACTAGACGGACCTGTGTTGGTAAAGTAATGTCTCTGCTTTTCAATATGCTATCTAGGTTGGTCATAACTTTCCTTCCAAGGAGTAAGCGTCTTTTAATTTCATGGCTGCAGTCACCATCTGCAGTGATTTTGGAGCCCCCAAAAATAAAGTCTGACACTGTTTCCACTGTTTCCCCATCTATTTCCCATGAAGTGATGGCACCAGATGCCATGATCTTAGTTTTCTCAATGTTGAGCTTTAAGCCAACTTTTTCACTCTCCACTTTCACTTTCATCATGAGGCTTTTTAGTTCCTCTTCACTTTCTGCCATAAGGGTGGTATCATATGCATATCTGAGGTTCTTGATATTTCTCCCGGCAATCTTGATTCCAGCTTGTGCTTCTTCCAGCCCAGCATTTCTCATGATGTACTCTGCATATAAGTTAAATAAGCAGGGTGACAATATACAGCCTTGACGTACTCCTTTTCCTATTTGGAACCAGTCTGTTGTTCCATGTCCAGTTCTCACTGTTGCTTCCTGACCTGCATATAGGTTTCTCAAGAGGCAGGTCAGGTGGCCTGGTATTCCCATCTCTTTCAGAATTTTCCACAGTTTATTGTGATCCACACAGTCAAAGGCTTTGGCATAGTCAATAAAGCAGAAATAGATGTTTTTCTGGAACTCTCTTGCTTTTTCGATGATCCAGCGGATGTTGGCAATTTGATCCCTGGTTCCTCTGCCTTTTTTAAAACCAGTTTGAACATCTGGAAGTTCACGGTTCACATATTGCTGAAGCCTGGCTTGGAGAACTTTGAGCATTACTTTACTAGCATGTGAGATGAGTGCAATTGTGCAGTAGTTTGAGCATTCTTTGGCACTGCCTTTCTTTGGGATTGGAATGAAAAGTAACCTTTTCCAGTCCTGTGGCCACTGCTGAGTTTTCCAAATTTGCTGGCATATTGAGTGCAGCACTTTCACAGCATCATCTTTCAGGATTTGAAATAGCTCAACTGGAATTCCATCACCTCCACTAGCTTTGTTCATAGTCAAGCTTTCTAAGGCCCACTTGACTTCACATTCCAGGATGTCTGGCTCTAGGTGAGTGATCACACCATCTTGATTATCTTGGTCATGAAGATCTTTTTTGTACAGTTCTTCTGTGTATTCCTGCCACCTCTTCTTAACACCTTCTCCTTCTGTTAGGTCCATACCATTTCTGTCCTTTATCGAGCTCATCTTTGCATGAAATGTTCCCTTGGTATCTCTAATTTTCTTGAAGAGATCTCTAGTCTTTCCCATTCTGTTGTTTTCCTCTATTTCTTTGCATTGATTACAGAGGAAGGCTTTCTTATCTCTTCTTGCTATTCGTTAGAACTCTGCATTCAGATGCTTATATCTTTCCTTTTCTCCTTTGCTTTTCGCTTCTCTTCTTTTCACAGCTATTTGTAAGGCCTCCCCAGACAGTCATTTTGCTTTTCTGCATTTCTTTTCCATGGGGATGGTCTTGATCCCTATCTCCTGTACATGTCATGAACCTCCATCCATAGTTCATCAGGCACTCTATCTATCAGATCTAGGCCCTTAAATCTATTTCTCACTTCCACTGTATAATCATAAGGGATTTGATTTAGGTCATATCTGAATGGTCTAGTGGTTTTTCCCTACTTCGATTTAAGTCTGAATTTGGCAATAAGGAGTTCATGATCTGAGCCACAGTCAGCTCCTGGTGTTGTTTTTGTTGACTGTATAGAGCTTCTCCATCTTTGGCTGCAAAGAATATAATCAATCTGATTTCGGTGTTGACCATCTGGTGATACCCATGTGTAGAGTGTTCTCTTGTGTTGTTGGAAGAGGGTGTTTGCTATGACCAGTGCATTTTCTTGGCAAAACTCTATTAGTCTTTGCCCTGCTTCATTCTGTATTCCAAGGCCCAATTTGCCTGTTACTCCAGGTGTTTCTTGACTTCCTACTTTTGCATTCCAGTCCCCTATAATGAAAAGGATATCTTTTTTGGATGTTAGTTCTAAAAGGTCTTGTAGGTCTTCATAGAACCGTTCAACTTCAGCTTCTTCAGCATTACTGGTTGGGGCACAGACTTGGATTACTGTGATATTGAATGGTTTGCCTTGGAAACGAACAGAGATCATTCTGTCGTTTTTGAGATTGCATCCAAGAACTGCATTTTGGACTCTTTTGTTGACCATGATGGCTACTCATTTCTTCTAAGGATTCCTGCCCGCAGTAGTAGATATAATGGTCATCTGAGTTAAATTCACCCATTCCAGTCCATTTCAGTTCGCTGATTCCTAGAATGTCGACGTTCACTCTTGCCATCTCCTGTTTGACCACGTCCAATTTGCCTTGATCCATGGACCTGACATTCCAGGTTCCTATGCAATATTGCACAGGAAATACGCAACTTTCCTCCAGTAGCCCACAAAAGTGATTCTTCTTAGATTTCTTTCAATAAAGAGAATCTAGCAAATACTAAGATATGCTACAAGCTTCTATACTTTTAAAACCATGTAACCCACTCCAGTGTTCTTGCCAGGGATGGCAGAGCCTGGTGGGCTGCCATCTATAGGGTCGCACAGGGTTGGACACGACTGAAGCGACTTCGCAGCAGCAGCAAACCTCCCACACTGAAAGATTTGTTCTAATATTGCTTGTTCAACTCTTCAGAAACATTTTCTATGCCTCTTACAAGTTATAAGGGATACATTTTAGTTTCTTGACATATTATTTTCCATATACAATATCAGCGGGGTTTTTTTGGGGGGGGGGGGGTGGGGCACCACTGCAGACAGGAAGACCTGCCAATGGTATATGCTTTTTTGTTGTTTCTAAGAACAGAAAACTCTAATATAGATACTTGAATCATTAGGTTAGTAAAATTATTTACAGCATCTGACTGAATAGCCTACATCTTTTTTTCTTTTTCTTTCTGGCTGCACTGCCAGGCCTTGTAGGGATCTTAGTTGCCCCACCAGGATTGAACCTGGGCTGGGGCAGTGACGGCATGGAGTCCAAACCACTGGACGGCCACGGAACTCCCCAGCCACTGACTTTAAACATCACAGGGGGAGGACTTCCCCGGTGGTCCAGTGGTTAAGAATCCGCCTGCCAATGGAGGGGACGTGATCCCGGTCCAGAAAGATTTCACATGCTGTGGGGCAACTAAGCCTGTGCATTCCAACTACTGAGCCTGTTCTCTAGAGTCCATGCTCTTCAACAAGAGAAGCCACTGCAATGAGAAGCCAAGGCACCTCAATGAAAACTACCTCCCACCTGCCCCCAAACCTGCCCGGCCAACTAACCCCAGTGCAGCAACAACCAACCAACACAGCCAAAAAGTAAATAAATTAAAAAAAAAAAAATCATTAGGAGAAAGAAAATGCAGAGCTTCTCTTTATGCTCCAGATGCTTAGTTTTCAAATGGCTTTGTACTAGCGATGACCTCATATTTTATTATTTTACATCTCAGGTTCTACACAATCTTAAAGCAAGATTCCTATAATAACAGAGGATATAAGTCCATAGGATTCTTTATACTTTCCAATGTAATACAAGCTGAGTAGCTCACTAAGACTTCATAATAGGAGCTAGACAAAGGTCAACTGTGCCATTTTGCTTGTTTCCTTGTGCTTGCATTATTTTCTTCAATCACTGGTTTCTTTGCAGGGATCATTTTAAGCCACTTCTTCATTTTGTGAAAGTCAGTTTAATAAAACTTGATAATATAAACTGTTATTAATGTATGTATACAGCTCTGCTCGCTTACTGCAGAACTCCTCTCTCTTACTTCTGGACATCTAAGGTTCTGCAGTTAACATGTTAACGTTGTTTGACCTATAGACACAAGGAGATACCAGTGACAGTCTCTAATGTAATATTTTATCAATTTTTAGATAAAAATAATTAAAAATTCAGCATCCCAGCATCTTATCTACCTCACTCTGAAAACTACTGCTCTGGACTGCAGCCACAGTGAACTTTTCATAACTGCAAATCAGATCAGTTTACTCCTCTTTGTAATCTCTTAAAGGCTTAGCTCTGCCTTAAGGATCAAGTCCAAAATACTTGCATGGCATACAGGGCCTTGAACTCTGGTCCTTGCCTCTCTCTAGCCCAGTGGTTCTTAACTCTGGCTGCATATTAGAATCACCCAGGGAGTTAAAAAAATATATATATGTATATATACTCCCTCAGTCCCTTAATCAGAACTATTATGTAATAAAAATTCCTGGGGGTAGGCTACTAAACAGCCCTGATCGTTTAAGTTCCCCAGGCAAACTCAAAGTGCAGCCAGGATAGAGAATTACCCCCTACTACTCACCATGGTCATTCAGCTTTTGATGCTAACCAAGCTCTCAATTAGGCCTTGCTACTCAAGCATGGTCCACCCACCAACAGCATCTTCCTCACCAGGGAGCCACTTGGTAATACAGAATCCCAAGTCCCACCCTGTTGTTTAGCTGCTAAGAATTTCCAACTTTGCAAGGCCATCGACTGTAGCTGCCAGGCTCCTCTGTCCATGGGATTTCCCAGACAAGGATAGTGGAGAGGGTTGCCATTTCCTTTTCCAGAGGATCTTCCCCACCCAGGAATCAAACCCACGTCTCCTGCACTGGCAGGCAGATTCTTTATTACTGAGCCACCAGAGAAGCCCAAGTCCCACTTCAGACCTGCTGAATCAAGACTTGGTATTTGAACAAGACCCCTAAGATGGTTCACGTGAACTCTCAAGTTAGGTACCTAAGGTATCAACACCTTCCTAGCTCAGGGATTTTGTGTTGTTTAACCGCAAGTGTTGTTTTCCTGTTGAACTTCTCTGGCACTCCCAAGACATCCTATTCTTCCCCTCTGATCGTATCTGTAATTACCATAAGGTAATTAATGTCTGCCTACTGAATTAGTCCATAAGGATAGACATCACATCCATGTTGTTGTTGTTGAGTCACTCAGTTGTATCCAGTTCTGCATCCCCATGGACTGCAGCACACCAGGCTTCCCTGTCCTTCACTATCTCCTGGAGTTTCCTCAAACTCATGTCCACTGAATCTATAATGCCACCCATTCATCTCATCCTCTGTCACCCCCTTCTCTTCCTGTCCTCAATCTTTCCCAGCATCAGGATCTTCTCCAGTGAGTCAGCTCTTCGCATCAGGTGGCCAAAGGACTGCCACCTCAGCTTCAGTGTCAGTCCTTCCAATGAATATTCAAGACTGATTTCCTTTAGGATTGACTGGTTGGATCTCCTTGCTGTCCAAGGAACTCTCAGGAGTCTTCTCTAACACCACAGTTCAAAAGCATCAATTCTTCAGCGCTCAGCTTTCTTTATGGTCCAACTCTCACATCCATATGACTACTAGAAAAACCACAGCTTTGACTATACAGACTTTTGTCAGTAAAGTGATGTCTCTGCTCTTTAATATACTGTCTAGGTGTGTCATAGCTTCCCTTCCAAGGAGTAAGTGTCTTTTAATTTCACAGCTGGAGTCACTGTCTGCAGTGATTTTGGAGCTCAAGAAAATAAAGTCTGTCATTGTTTCCCCATCTTATTTGCCATGAAGTGATGGGACAGGATGCCATGATCTTAAAGTGTTTTGAATGTTGAGTTTGTGTGTGTGTGTGTGTGTGTGTTTCCAGGTCCGTCTACTTTTTTTGTGTGTGTGTGGTTTAAATTTTATTTTTAAACTTTATATAACTGTATTAGTTTTGCCAAATATCAAAATGAATCCGCCACAGGTATACATGTGTTCCCCATCCTGAACCCTCCTCCCTCCCCATTCCATCCCTCTGGGTCGTCCCAGTGCACCAGCCCCAAGCATCCAGTATCGTGCATCGAACCTGGACTGGCAACTCGTTTCATACATGATATTTTACATGTTTCAATGCCATTCTCCCAAATCTTCGCACCCTCTCCCTCTCTCACAGAGTCCATAAGACTGTTCTATATATCAGTGTCTCTTTTGCTGTCTCGTACACAGGGTTATTGTTACCATCTTTCTAAATTCCATATATATGCGTTAGTATACTGTATTGGTGTTTTTCTTTCTGGCTTACTTCACTCTGTATAATAGGCTCCAGTTTCATCCACCTCATTAGAACTGCTTCAAATGTATTCTTTTTAATGGCTGAATAATACTCCATTGTGTATAAGTACCACAGCTTTCTTATCCATTCATCTGCTGATGGACATCTAGGTTGCTTCCATGTCCTGGCTATTATAAACAGTGCTGCGATGAACATTGGGGTACACGTGTCTCTTTCCCTTCTGGTTTCCTCAGTGTGTATGCCCAGCAGTGGGATTGCTGGATCATAAGGCAGGTCTATTTCCAGTTTTTTAAGGAATCTCCACACTGTTCTCCATAGTGGCTGTACTAGTTTGCATTCCCACCAACAGTGTAAGAGGGTTTCCTTTTCTCCACACCCTCTCCAGCATTTACTGTTTGTAGACTTTTGGATCGCAGCCATTCTGACTGGTGTGAAATGGTACCTCATAGTGGTTTTGATTTGCATTTCTCTGATAATGAGTGATGTTGAGCATCTTTTCATGTGTTTGTTAGCCATCTGTATGTCTTCTTTGGAGAAATGTCTATTTAGTTCTTTGGCCCATTTTTGATTGGGTCATTTATTTTTCTGGAGTTGAGCTGTAGGAGTTGCTTGTATATTCTCGAGATTAGTTGTTTGTCAGTTGCTTCATTTGCTATTATCTTCTCCCATTCTGAAGGCTGTCTTTTCACCTTGCTAATAGTTTCCTTTGATGTGCAGAAGCTTTTAAGGTTAATTAGGTCCCATTTGTTTATTTTTGCTTTTATTTCCAATATTCTGGGAGGTGGGTCATAGAGGATCCTGCTGTGATGTATGTCAGAGAGTGTTTTGCCTATGTTCTCCTCTAGGAGTTTTATAGTTTCTGGTCTTACGTTTAGATCTTTAATCCATTTTGAGTTTATTTTGTGTATGGTGTTAGAAAGTGTTCTAGTTTCATTCTTTTACAAGTGGTTGACCAGATTTCCCAGCACCACTTGTTAAAGAGATTGTCTTTAATCCATTGTATATTCTTGCCTCCTTTGTCAAAAATAAGGTGTCCATATGTGCGTGGATTTATCTCTGGGATTTCTATTTTGTTCCATTGATCTATATTTCTGTCTTTGTGCCAGTACCATACTGTCTTGATGACTGTGGCTTTGTAGTAGAGCCTGAAGTCAGGTAGGTTGATTCCTCCAGTTCCATTCTTCTTTCTCAAGATCGCTTTGGCTATTCGAGGTTTTTTGTATTTCCATACAAATTGTGAAATTATTTGTTCTAGCTCTGTGAAGAATGCTGTTGGTAGCTTGATAGGGATTACATTGAATCTATAGATTGCTTTGGGTAGTATACTCATTTTCACTATATTGATTCTTCCAATCCATGAACATGGTATATTTCTCCATCTCTTAGTGTCCTCTTTGATTTCTTTCACCAGTGTTTTATAGTTTTCTATATATAGGTCTTCAGTTTCTTTAGGTAGATATATTCCTAAGTATTTTATTCTTTCCATTGCAATGGTGAATGGAATTGTGAATGTTGAGTTTTAAGCCAACTTTTTCACTCTTCTCTTTCACCCCCATCCAGAGGCTCTTTAGTTCCTCTTGACTTTCTGCCATAAGGGTGGTGTCATCTGCATATCTGAGGTTATAGATATTTCTCCTGGCAATCTTGATTCCAGCTTGTGATTCACCCAACTGGACATTTTTCATGATGTACTCTGCATATAAGTTAAATAAGCAGGGTGACAATATACAGCCTTGACATACACCTTTCCCAATTTTGAAGCAGTTCATTGTTCCATGTCCAGTTCTAACTGTTGCTTCTTGACCTGCATACAGGTTTCTCAGGAAGCAGGTAAGATGGTCTGGTATTCCCAACTCTTTAAGAATTTTCCAGTTTGTTGTGATTGACAAAGGCTTTAGTGTAGTCAATGAAGCAGAAGTAGATGTTTTCCTGGAATTCTCTTGTCTTTTCTATGATCCAATGGATGTGGGCAATTTGATCTCTGGTTCCTCTGGCTTTTCTAAATCCAGCTTATTCATCTGGAAGTTCTCAATTCACATACTGTTGAAGCCTAGTTTGAAGGATTTTGAGCATTACCTTGCTAGCAGGTGAAAACACATCCATATTACTCTGGGGTATCCCTAACTCACAGCACAATGTCTGATATTTTCTATTGAATAGCACCCAGTTTTCTATTTCATACTAATATGATCTTATCCTAAATTTCCTCAATATTTCTGTCATAAACTATGTCCTTCTTCAAAAACAAGTTGGCTTTAGCTACATAACTCTTGGATATGATATATATCACAGCACAATAGCTAATTCAAAATCTAAATGAGCTACTAAAGCTCATTTAGTAGCTCATTTAGTTTTCTAAAGTTTTTCTGAAGAAATGTACATTTAACCTAATTCAAAGTACTATTACATTTTTTTTTAATTAACAAAATTGATTTTTAGGTTATATTTAATAGTACTGATTATATTGTCAGGATATAGAGCCACATAAATTGTTAATGGTGTTGTAAACTAGTTCAACCTTTCTAGACACCAATTCGGCAATGAAATCATATTCTGATACAGTGAGCCCATTTTAGGGAAAGAATCCAAGAAAATAATCCAAAAGAAGTGTTTCAGGGGTACTCAAAAGTACCATTCAAAATAGTAAAAAGGAGAGAAAAAAAGAAAATAAAAAATGATTGTACAAAGTGCAGTTATCAATGCATAGACTGCTATTTTGTAATTTAAAATAATAAACAAAATGAGTAAAGATAAAATGTTTGATGTTATTAAAAAACACAAAAATCAGGGCTTCCCTTGTGGTCCAGTCGTTAAGAATCCGTTGCAACTACTGAGCTCTCACGCCCTACAGCCATGCTCTGCAACAAGAGAAACCACTACTGCTTGTGCACTGCAACTGGAGAGCAGCCCCCACTCTCTGAAACTAGAGAAGGACCACACTCAGCAATGAAGACCTAGAATAGTCAAAAATAAAAATCAATAAATTACAAAAAAATACAAAAATCATATTCTGCATGTACTTTACCTACCAAGTACAGATAAAAGGTAATAACAACAACAAAAAAAAACCGAAGGAAATGGCAACCCACTCCAGTATTCCTGCCTAGAGAATCCTGTGGATGGAGCCTGGTGAGCTGCTGTCCATAGGGTTGCACAGAGTCAGACACAACTGAAGCGACTTACCATGCATGCATAGCATGTCTATACAATGACACAAATAGATGTGAATTTAAAGTACATACAATTTCATATTTAATGGATTCTCTTTTCTATAGAGAATATATTAAAATAAATTTTAATGTTGGGTTATTTATGGATTTGTTGCTCAATTATATTGTTAGTGTTACAGTATTGCTACTTTTGTTGTACTCAGAGTCACTAAAAAAATTTCCTCAGATTTGGCATTTGTTAAGAAGTAAAAAGACAAGCTCTACATTTGGCCAAATTCTTGCTTAAAACTGAAGTTTCACTGGACCTCATTTTTCCCACATGAGGGTGGAGAAAAACAATGCAACAATGTTTACAAATCAACTCTAACTTCCAAAGAAAGATGCTGGGCAAATACAAATAACAGGACTGCTTAAAAAAACCACCACCACCCACCATCTTGCACAAGTCACTCTATCCTTCTGAGACTCAATCTCCCTCTGCAAATTCAAAGAAACAGGATAAAATCAAACAGGGGGAGAAGGTTAGGTGAGGGAAAGCATGTGGAGAAGCATCCCAGGTTATCCTGATATATACCCTGATAAAGATTCATTTGAGTTCCATTCACATCTTTAGAGAGAGGATAAATAAGCACAATGGGCTTCCCTGGTGGCTCAGAGGTTAAGAATCTACCTACAAGGCAGGAGATGCAGGTTCGATCCCTGGTTCAGGAAGATCCCCTGGAGGGGGACATAGCAACCCACTCCAGTATTCTTGCCTGGAGAATCCCATGGACAGAGGAGTCTAGCGGGCTAGTCCACAGGGTCGCAGAGTCAGGCATGACTGAAGCGACTTAGCATGTACTCTAAACTTCAACCATTTCTGAGGAGGTCAGGTAGAAAGAAGATATTTCTCTATTACATACTTTCAAACGGCTGTTAATTTTTCTCCTAGGTATTATCTTTTTCTCAAAATTCTGCAGTATTCTCTTTGGACCTCACTCTGGGTTTAAGAGGACATGATTCTGCCTCTGTGCGTCCTGGCCATTGCCTCTTAAATTGGAAGGGCATGAGCATCTGGCCCCACATTGCCTCCGAGTGACTTTTCCAAAGCCTGGTCTGCTCAAGTCCCTGACCGCCTCTAAAATCCTCCTTTAAAGTCTCCACTGCCTAAATTTTGGGGCTTCCCAGGTGGCTCAGTGGTAAAGAACCCACCCTGCCAATGCAGGAGATGCAGCAGATGTGGGTTCAATCCCTGGGTCAGGAAGATCCCTTGGAGTAGGAAATGATATCCCACTCCAATATTCTTGCCTGGAAAATTCCATAAACAGAGAAGCCTGGTGGGCTACAGTCCATGAGGTTGCAAAGAGTTGGACATGGCTGAGCATGCACACCCGAACTTAAACACAGCACTCACAGCCCTTCAAGCTGACCTAATCTCATCTCCCACCCTTCTCTCTACCCAATCCAACTACATTTAACCTCTCCTCGTTCCCCAAGGGCAATGGATTCCTTCCACCTCCAAGCCTGCCTGTGCGGCTCCCTCTTTCCCGTATCCTGTCCACCATACAGAAACTCCTATCCATCCTTCATGACCCAAGGCCTCCTCCCAGTCAAGTTTTCTCAGGCCACCCAAAAAAGGGATGCTGTCTATACAGCCAGGTAGATACTCTGGAACTAGACTGCCAAGATTCAGATCCTGATTATTCCCTCATCAGCATACTGTATGGGCTCAGTTTCCACCCTTGTCTAGTAGGAATTAGCCACTATTAGAGGATAGAAAGGAGTAAATAAGACAATTCATGGAAAGCATTTATTATCTAGCCTAACACAAGGCAAATAAAAGGTATTATCACATCCTCACAATATCTGTGGCAAGTATTTGTATCCACCTGTCCTGCTTTAAGCTGTGAGCCCCTCAAAGGTAAAAATGTGACTTCCTCACTTTTATTCTGTATCCCAAGCACTTTGTCTGGCAAATAGAACGCCATGAATGTAGTTAAGTCAGAGATGTGGCTTTTCTGGTTCTGGATTTCTCCTAGATGGTAAATCAGCATCTAAAAAGTACCCAGTGAACAGCCTCCTAGATCGCACTCTGCCTCAGAGTATACATTAGCCAGGGCACTTCAGATAGGCAGAGGTGAAAAAGAGACCATAGCGCTTTTGGCCTTTCAGAGACAGTGGAGCAGACTGAAGGTCATGGGATATGAGACCTGTTAGTTCCTACCTGCTAATTATTTATGGGGCTGGATGGGATGGACATGGGTAGATGGGGAATCAAGGTACTACAAGTCCTGTCTTCAACATTCTATCTGCCTGGCTGCATGCCAAGCAGGAAACACTCAAGAAAGATTCTCTCAGGAAGTGGGTATCTGGAAGTAAACATAAGGGGAAGAGATGGGACAGGACCTATAAGACAATTGGGAGGAAGAAGCTCTCAACATGGGAGATGAACAGCTGAACAAGACACAGCTCCTACATCTAGCCTCTCAACTGAAAACGGCTTTAAAGAGGTGGAGCTCAGCAGGTAAAGGTGGGGAAGAAAGAGCAAGCAAAAGTATCCAAATGTAAAAAAAGGCGGGCAAGCAATTCTGAATGACCAGAGAAGGGGATGAAGGGAAGGAGAATTGAAGGATTAATTTAAAAATAAAAGAATAAGTTGAAGCAAGGCTGTCAAGGGTCTTGTATGACTTGTTAAGGCATTTTGGGCTTCATTCATCCTATGGCAAAATGAAAGCAACGGAGTTTTAAGTAAACAAGTGATAGCATCAGATCTGTGTTTTGTAAAGGAGTGGCCAGGCAAGGGGCTTCCCTAGTGGCTCAGACCATAAAAAATCTGACTGCAAAGCAAGAGACCTGGGTTCGATCCCTGGGTTGGGAAGATCCCCTAGAGAAGGGAATGGCTCCCACTCTAATATTACTGCCTGGAGAATTCCACGGACAGAGGAGTCTGGCGGGCTACAGTCCATGGGGTCACAAACAGTAGGACACAATGTTCATCCATCTTTCACCACCAGTCCTCTCCTCGCCTACCATCTTCTGGTTCTAGAGCTGCCTAACAGCAAGCAGGTGGCAAGAGATCTTTCTAGAGATGTGACTGGTTCTAGAGCAGGGATCCCCAAGCAAGGGCTTCTAAAGGCATTCACCGTCCTAGAGAGGTTTTGAATATTCTTCTTTTCCTGTCTTACAAACATCATTCACTGACCTCAAAAAAAAAAAGAAAGAAAGCTCAACACTGGGCTCAGCTCTGCCATTATTATTTTTATCTTCAGGAAATACAATTAGGAACTAATTTCTCAAGAAACGATATTCTTTGTGTTATTCATGAAAGTAAAAAGGAGGGGGGCATGCATTCCCAATTGGCTCATTTTGAATTCTGGGCAGCTCTGAGCCCGTTTTCCTTCTTTAGCAGCCTCAACTGCAGGGAGTGGACAGAAAAGAGAGGGGCTGGAGAAAGAAAAGTTGGTCACTGCAAGAGCAAATTTTCTCATGCCAGGAGTTCTCCTCTTTCTTCCCATTAAATGGACCTGAGCAAATTCTGATCTCACTGTCCAAATTTCTTCTTTCAGAATGAACTATGGCAGCGACCCGGCCCCAGGAGGATGCACGCAAAGTTCCTGGGCTGTGGAGAGGGGTCGGCCCCTGGGCGGGCGCGTTTCCGGGGACTCTCCCCCTCCCCCGCCCCAGCCCCACGGACAGCGCAAGGATGTGGAATCCCTGGAGAAGCCGGATGGATCCTGCCCGGAAAAGAGGGATTTGGGCTCAGGCCGGGGACACCCTCCCACCCGCGCCCGGGAACCGCCGCCCCACCTCCGGAGCCCGTCGGGGTGGCGGCGGCCGTGAACACTCACCGAGTCCAGCGTTGGGCGGGACCGCTGGGGTCGAGGACTGCGGCTCCGCCTCGGTGCCGCGACGGCGTCTCGGCCCGCCACACGCCCTCAGGGCCACCGCCCGGCCCGCGGCTTGGAACCCCGAGGCGGCGGTGGCGGCCTCGCCTCCATAGCGAGGAGAAGCGGCTGAGGAGCAACTGGACAGGCGGCGGTGATGGCGGCGACGGTCCGGGGTCCGAGCTGGGTCGCGCGCGCGCGTCTCTGTCAGCGCCGCACTCGCCGCAGCCTCGCTCCCGACCTGGCCTTGGCTGTAAGGAGCTTCCTCATTGGCGGTTCAGAGACGGGCGCTGGTTGGCCCAGATCGAACGGGCGTTCCCCTGGCCCTCGTGGGCCCCGCCCTTACGCGTCTCCGAACGCTGGCTAGCCTGCCGGCCTGGGGCACAGGCCCGGGTCTCTCTGTCTCACGGTCTCACTGACCGCCAGGGAGGCGGTCCCCCCACCGCGGTCCAATACTGGGGGAAACAGGACCCTAGGAGCACCGGGCGACTGTGCACCAACACCTTCCGTTTCTCTACAGTCCCACCTGGACGTAGGTCTTCTTCCCAGTTTACAGATGCGAAAACTGAGACCAAACACAAGTTACACCAGTGTTTAGCGATCGGGGCGACCTGGAGCTCAAAAATCTTTCCACTCTCTCCAAACGGGTTCCCTAGAACTCCCCCTCCCTCCGCTTTCTAATTGCTGCAATGTATTTAAAAGACAGAGGTTCTCGGTGGTGAAGGTGGTGAACGTGCATAGCCCCTGGAAGACACCTAGCACCGTGGCTGTCATCTTAACAAGTCAGCCCACGCCATCCCCACCCGAGCCCAAGGGAAATCTCCGCAGCTTTCCAGATGCGCGTATCCGGGCCTGACTCGCGTCGAGCTGGGTAGAAACACTACACACGGTGCTCTGCGGAGGGTGTTTGCGACAGGTCTGGCCGGGAAGGAGAGGCTCAAAGCTTCGAGCGGATCTGGAGACGCGTCTCCCCCTGGGGTCGGGGACTGGGACCGGGTGGAAGGCGCGGACCTCCTCCCCAGCGCTCCCCGCCGCGCGTAAGCACCTCAAAGCCATCCGTGGGTATGCCCTGCAAGTGGCTTCCCAGGCTGCAGGACTCAAAGAATCGCTGAAGGCCGATTACACAGCCGTGGTGGGTGGCGAGTGAGACACCCCAGATTGTAGTCCTCAGGCAGGGTCCTTCGGACGGAGCCGGACCCGCTCAGGAGTGACCGTAAGTCCGTAGGCGGGAGACATTGCTCAGCAGTGTGCAAGCACAGCTTGCTGGGAAACCCTTCATTCCTGACCCGCAGCCTGAGCTGCCAGGGGTGAGCGGCGGCCAGCCTCCCTCTCCCATCCGTGGCTGGGCAGAGTCCCACGTTCAGCGCTCCCGAGGGAACGGGTCTGTTCCTGGTAGTAATCCTTTTTCTTGGAGGGGACATTTCAGCAAAGGAGAAGGAGCCCACATGAGCTGCCATTTCCACAGGGCTAGTGCTTCTAGCACCTCCAGTCCGTACCACCGCCAGCAGTTGCGGCGTCAATTTGGGACTGTATGCACCCCGTATTTGTAGAACCAGTGTGTGCTGACCAGAGCCATGACCTGGGAATACGGGGTGCAGCGGGCCTCCTTCGAGGCATCCCCTCTGCCACTGGAAAGTCCCTCCTTGAGAGGGAGGTGTATCTCCCACTACCTCTCAGCGGAGCTGACCCAGAGGTGTGAAATGACTGAATCCTAAACGCCTCTGAGGGACAGATCCTACAGCCGAAAGACCCACACACCAAGTCTCCTGTTGGAGCCTAAGGGCAGCCAATGAGGGCAGGACTTTCTATACACCAACGGTTCAGTTACCCAGGAAGCAGAAAAACTCACTCTATCCACACACTGAACGCAAAAGTGAAAAAACCTGAACTCGGGAAAAATAATGATTGAGTGCTGGAGACACCTGGACAATCTCATAAAAGAGTTTGACGCTCTACTTATATTTCCTAATCTATATGGAAATAAATAGCTATTATAATAAAAAGCATTCATCCTTGGGATTATCTGAAAGATCCCCACCCAATCTGACCATACTTGGGAAAATGCTGTGGTTGAGCCCTGAAATTCAAGCCCTGCCACTGGCTGCTTGACCTGAGTCCCCCTCTGCTACTCTTCCTGGAACCTCCCAAGGCTGCATGAAGAATTACAGGCATGTACAGCTTGGCAAGTGGCCCATTCTTAGGAAATGCAGTTCCTTCTCTCCAGGAGACAGCTGCAATTGGGTCAGAGCATGTGTGGGATGTGTGCAGAGGGGACAGGACCTCACACCAAGGAGCCTTGCATATTCCATCCTGGAGACCCTGAGAAGGAAATTTCAGTTTGGTGACCACACATACCCTATTTTCAATGAGAGAGGACAGTCTTATCCTCAGCTGCCCAGCTGTGGAGACCGTCCATATTCCCCATCCTACCTGATGCTCAGGGTATTCACAGCTCCCCCCACCACCACAAGGCAAATGGCTATTTTCAAAGAGAAGAGAGGAACTGAGAGAGGGCAGGGAGGCAGCCTTCTGCTCCAGATGCTGCTTTAGTCCCAGCCCACAGGAGCACACACCTAGTGGTAGGCACTTGTCAGTCACCACACAGGTGCCCCAGAAGTCACGGGGTTCATGAGAAGAGGACTGGTCTAGAAGGAGAGCTGGAGAGTGGGAGTAAAGGATTCCTGTTTCTTTAGGCAAGTCATTTCTCTCATGGCCTCCTTTCCCCATCTAGTCAATGGAACAATTAATCATTCCCTCAACAAATACTTTTTGAGTGCTGATGGTGTGCTGGACACATCAGGGGAGTAAGATAGAAAAGGTCTCTGCTCTTAGGAACTTACAGTCTGGATGGGGAGATAGACAATAAACAAGTGAACAAGAAAATGTCCTAAATGGAGTAATGAAAATAAAGCAAGACAGTATGATAGAAAGTTGAAGTAAATGAGAGCCTAGGGACTTACCAGGCCATTCACCGTTCTATTCCTAAAGGTCACTTGCTGGAGTACAGTACCTAAAGAAACTGCAGCCTCCTCACCCTGAGAAGGTGGCTTACAGGAGCCTTTGCCCCAATTTCCACTTCAGGACTGCCATTGAAATCCTAAAGCAGTAGAAATGTTTCCAGATTCACTACCCTCAGGCCCCAAATCCTGGTCCAAGGCTCAATTCTAGTTCCATCCATTGGCCAAGATGACTCTTCCTGTGAGTCGGGCCGAGGCCTGTGGTGCAAACTGCTCAGGGTAGAGGAGGCATTTTTACACTAAGCACAGTTAAGAAACCAAGATTTGAAAAATGAGTTCTAGTTATTTTTGTAATGCAGGTGAGACTTGAACTAGTTTTTTTTCAAATAAAAAAAATCACTATTTAGAGACTTCCCTGGAAGGGAGAGTGGGTTTGATCCCTGCTGAAGGAACTAAGACTCCACATGTCAAACAGTGTGGCTGACCACCCCCCCTCCACAACCATTCATAAGTGTATAGATTTGTCAAAACTCAGCAAATGTACATTTATGAGATGAGAACTATATATTTTTGGTCTGAAAAGAAAAAAATTGCACAGATAATGAACTCTAGTTAACAAAATGCATTCTGAAGTATTTAGAGGGAAGTACTAATGACTGCAACTTTGAAATGTGTCAAAAATAACATGAAATAATAAAATGGATAGAGGAATAGACAGATATATGAAAATTAAGCAACAGTTCAGTTCAGTCGCTCACTTGTGTCCAACTCTTTGCGACCCCATGAATCACAGCACGCTGGCCTCCCTGTCCATCACCATCTCCTGGAGTTCACTCAAACTCATGTCCATCGATTCGGTGATACCATCCAGCCATCTCATCCTCTGTCATCCCCTTCTCCTCCTGCCCTCAATCCCTCCCAGCATCAGAGTCTTTTCCAATGAGTCAACTCTTCGCATGAGGTGGCCAAAGTACTGGAGTTTCAGCTTTAGCATCATTCCTTCCAAAGAACACCCAGGGCTGATCTCCTTCAGAATGGACTGGTTGGATCTCCTTGCAGTCCAAGGGATTCTCAAGAGTCTTCTCCAACACCACAGTTCAAAAGCATCAATTCTTCGGCATTCAGCTTTCTTCACAGTCCAACTCTCACATCCATACATGACCACTGGAAAAACCATAGCCTTGACTAGACGGACCTGTGTTGGTAAAGTAATGTCTCTGCTTTTCAATATGCTATCTAGGTTGGTCATAACTTTTCTTCCAAGGAGTAAGCGTCTTTTAATTTCATGGCTGCAGTCACCATCTGCAGTGATTTTGGAGCCCCTCAAAACAAAGTCTGACACTGTTTCCACTGTTTCCCCATCTATTTCCCATGAAGTGATGGCACCAGATGCCATGATCTTAGTTTTCTCAATGTTGATCTTTAAGCCAACTTTTTCACTCTCCACTTTCATTTTTATCAAGAGGCTTTTTAGTTCCTCTTCACTTTCTGCCATAAGGGTGGTATCATCTGCATATCTGAGGTTCTTGATATTTCTCCCGGCAATCTTGATTCCAGCTTGTGCTTCTTCCAGCCCAGCGTTTCTCATGATGTACTCTGCATATAAGTTAAATAAGCAGGGTGACAATATACAGCCTTGACATACTCCTTTCCTATTTGGAACCAGTCTGTTGTTCCATGTCCAGTTCTAACTGTTGCTTCCTGATCTGCATACAGATTTCTCAAGAGGCAGGTCAGGTGGTCTGGTATTCCCATCTCTTTCAGAATTTTCCACAGTTTATTGTGATCCACACAGTCAAAGGCTTTGGCATAGTCAATAAAGCAGAAATAGATGTTTTTCTGGAACTCTCTTGCTTTTTCGATGATCCAGCGGATGTTGGCAATTTGATCTCTGGTTCCTCTGCCTTTTCTAAAACCAGCTTGAACATCTGGAAGTTCACGGTTCACATATTGCTGAAGCCTGATTTGGAGAATTTTGAGCATTACTTTACTAGCATGTGAGATGAGTACAATTGTGCGGTAGTTTGAGCATTCTTTGGCATTGCCTTTCTTTGGGATTAGAATGAAAACTGACCTTTTCCAGTCCTGTGGCCACTGCTGAGTTTTCCAAATTTGCTGGCATATTGAGTGCAGCACTTTCACAGCATCATCTTTCAGGATTTGAAATAGCTCAACTGGAATTCCATCACCTCCACTAGCTTTGTTCATAGTCAGGCTTTCTAAGGCCCACTTGACTTCACATTCCAGGATGTCTGGCTCTAGGTGAGCGATCACACCATTATGATTATCTTGGTCATGAAGATCTTTTTTGTACAGTTCTTCTGTGTATTCCTGCCACCTCTTCTTAATACCTTCTCCTTCTGTTAGGTCCATACTATTTCTGTCCTTTATCGAGCCCACCTTTGCATGAAATGTTCCCTTGGTATCTCTAATTTTCTCGAAGAGATCTCTAGTCTTTCCCATTCTGTTGTTTTCCTCTATTTCTTTGCATTGATCGCTGAGGAAGGCTTTCTTATCTCTTCTTGCTATTCGTTGGAACTCTGCATTCAGATGCTCATATCTTTCCTTTTCTCCTTTGCTTTTCGCTTCTCTTTTCACAGCTATTTGTAAGGCCTCCCCAGACAGCCATTTTGCTTTTTTGCATTTCTTTTCCATGGGGATGGTCTTGATCCCTGTCTCCTGTACAGTGTGCACAAACCTCAGTCCATAGTTCATCAGGCACTCTATCTATCAGATCTAGTCCCTTAAATCTATTTCCCACTTCCACTGTATAGTCATAAGGGATTTGTTTTAGGTCATACTTGAATGGTCTAGTGGTTTTCCCTACTTTCTTCAAATCAAGTATAGTAACATGTTAACTGTAGAATCTAAGTGGTGGGTATACAGGTGTCCACTGTAAATTCTTTCAATTTAGTTGTATGTTTCAAAGTTTTCAGGATAAAATGTTGGCGGGGGAGAATCAGCATTTAACTTTATAATATACAAAACTGCTTTTAATTTTCAAACACATCTCTTCATGGACAATTCCAGTGCTTCTCCACATGCATGCATACTTTGTGTAAAGTTGTAATCAGTTTATACAGTCATCATTGTTATTTCTCATGTATTTCTAAAACTTCACGTGTACTATGCTTAATGTTTGCACACTGCACATTAATATGCTGCATGTTTGGGGACATAGGCTTTTTTCTAATGCAGGCTGTTTTGTTTTTATTTGGCTGCATTGGGTCTTAGTTGTGGCACACAGGCTCTTCCTTCCTTGTGTCATGCGGGATCTTTCGTGCTGTGCAAGGACCCTAATTGTGACGTTCTGGCTCGGGAGCGTGCGGGCTCAGTAGTTGTGATGCACGGGCTTAGCTGCTCCACAGCATGTAGGATCTTATTTCCCTGACCAGGGATCAAATCCTCGTCTCTTGCATTGCAAGGCAGATTCTTGACCACTGGACAGCCAGGAAAGTCCTAACATAGGCTTTTATTGTGTAGCTTCTAAATGCACTGCACAGGGCCTCCCTTCCAGAAAAAGAGGACTGAGTTGGATGGCTCCAGCCCTTTTTCTAGTTAGAAAAGCTGGAGAAAACATTTGTTAAAGGCACTAAAGGGAATTCCCAGCTGTCCAGTGGTTAGAACTCTGTGCTTCCACTGCAGGGGGCATAGGTTCTAATCCCACATGCCACATGGCATGGATTAAAAAGCAGTGAAGAGGTACCAAGGCAGGGAAGAAGTGTGGTGCCAAGACTGAGGAGCAAACAAAAATCCCAGAATGACCTCAGTATTGGAAATCTTCTGTCCTTTCCCTATAAGGGTCTGCTGATTCTGAGAGAGAAGGCTGATATACTGTGCAGATTGTGACTCCCAAAACTGGCCACATTTCCAGTTCTACTTACTGTTCCAGAGCCTTGCTACTCCTCTATCTAGAGGCAGAATCTATTCCCCTTGAAGTTGGGTGAGGTAGGCCCATGTAACTGCCTTGAAAAACAGAATATTGCAGGTATGATACTGCTGCTGCTGCTGCTAAGTCGCTTCAGTTGTGTCCGACTCTGTGAGACCCCATAGACGGAAGCCCACCAGGCTCCCCTGTCCCTGGGATTCTCCAGGCAAGAACACTGGAGTGGGTTTCCATTTCCTTCTCCAATGCATGAAAGTGAAAAGTGAAAGGGAAGTCGCTCAGTCATGTCCGACTTTTCGCGACCTCATGGACTGCAGCCTACCAGGCTCCTCCATCCATGGGATTTTCCAGGCAAGAGTACTGGAGTGGGGTGCCATCACCTTCTCCAGGTATGATACTATGACTTCTAAAACCACGTTAGGGAAGGTAGTACAGCTCTACCTGGCTCTTCTTGGATGCTGCCCTTGGGACCTGGCTACTGGTATTTGAGGCAGGTGTTCTGGCTGACAGAACTAAGGTTCCAGTCAACAACTAGCTTCAATTGCCAGACGTGTGAGTTGCCAAGCCTTCAGATTCCAGTTCCTAGCTGTCAAGTCACCCCAAACCTTTCAGTCTTCCAGCTAATGCCCTAGACATTGTGGAACAGACAAACCATCCTGTTTTATCCTGTTCAAATTCTCTAAGTGGTGAGCATAACAAATGATTCTTTTATAATTTGATTTATATCCCCAAGAATGCCAACAGAGGAGCCTGGCAGGCTATAGTCCAAAGGATCGCAGAGTTGTGAAGAGTCGGACACGACTGAAGTGACTTAGTACACGTGCATGTAGGATTTTCACAAACTTACAATCAGGTAGGGGAGGAAAAAGAAACATCTTGCCAAGCTTGAATCTCTCACTATTTTTAAACACAGCCCTAGGGGTGTCAAAGAGGGGAAAGCTGAAAAGTTCCAGGGAGGTCTGCCTTCTCTTGGCTTTGGTTTCCTCCGTCTTCCATCTAGACTAATAAGGGTAACAGGAAGAAAGGTAATGCCCTCAATGTTGGGTAACACTGCTGGGGTATGAAGCCAAAGTGCACTGGAGTACAGAGGCTACAGGCAGGGAGCCTGGAGGGCCATGAAGGCATTCTCACTGACTGTAGGGAAGGCCTCCACTGAGCCGACTGGGGAGCCAGGGGTCTCCAGTTTGCAGCTCTTCCTTGGCAGGATTGCCAAAGGGAGAATTCCCTTCTTTTTCTCTTCAGTCCAGTGACCATTCAGGAATTGCTCACCACTATTCAGTGGGCAGGGTTTCGAAAGTCTCCTTCTCGATCTCTCCAACCCAATGGCCACATGCTCCTCATCTGTCCTCCAATCCTCACTGTAGGGCAAACCAGGGGCCTTGCCTCAGGACCCTCTTCTCAGAGGGCCCGGTTTCAGGTCCGGCTGAGTCATCCTTCCTCTGTCACAACAGCCAAGGAGAAGCTCTAAAAATCTCCAAATGTCCAACATGGTTTCAAATTCCAGTCTTGCCACCTAGTTGCTCCCCAGTCCTCAATCCTCTTCTGTAAAATGGGGTGGTATTACCTCTCTCATAGGGCTGTCTTGTAGAATAAATGAAAGCAAGGTAAAGTGCTGAGCTTGTACCATGTGTGCACGTGTGGGTAATGCTTTCAGTGTGGTGCTTAGCACGTGTGCTATCGCGCCCCATAATCTTCCTAGGGGCTGTGAGTTTGAGAGGATTTTGCCTGGTAACTGTAGACAGGGGTCTGTGAATATCACTGGAGAAGGTCTCTCTCCAGACCCCCACAATCAAACACATGAAGTTCTGCTGAGGTATCTGGATGGTTCTGCCTCCAAGCTGTTTTTGCTTAGACTGCACTGCGTAAAACAAGTGCTCTAAAACAGGGGTCCCCAACTTCCTGGCCAGGTACCTCCTGTCAGATCAGAAGCGGCATTAGATTAGAAATAAAGTGCACAGTAAATATAGCTCGTTTGAGGGACTTCCCTGGTGGTCCAATGGTTAAGGATCTGCCTGCCCATGCAGGGAACACAAGTCCAATCCCTGGTCCAGGAAGATCCCACATTCTGCAGAGCAATTAAGCCCATGAGCCACAACTACTGAAACCCTTGCTCTAGAGCCCATGCTCCACAGAGAGAGAAGCCACAGTGATGAGAAGCCGAGTACTGCGAGGAAGAGTAGCCCCCGCTCACTGCAACTAGAGAAAGCCCACGCACGGCAATAAAGACTCAGTGAAGCCAAAAAATAAATTTAAGAAAAGGTAATGTGCTTGAATCATCATGAAAACATCCCCTCACCCCAAGTCTGTAGAAAAATTGTCTTCCACGAAACCAGTTCTTGGTATCAAAAAAGTTGGGGACTGCTGTTATAAAATGTTTCAACTTTATTTACAACCAGAACCCTGGCCCCCACCCCAGCTTTTCGGGCTTTGCTCTGTGGGAAGAGCTAGATGAGCAGGGACACTTCTGACAGGTCCAGGGCTCAGGAAGATGAGCAGGTAGGCCCCTCATTTCTTCTGGGCTTGTGCCCGGGCCCGCTGAATCTTGTCGGCCGTGGCCCCATCTGTGGCTCCAGTGCAGTGGGACAATACGAGGCTCATCTCCGCCTCATTCCGGTGTTCAATGGCAACGTCTGCAGCCTGAGCCACATCCCTGCAGTTTGAGCAGGAGGGGAGATCTTGTTGAGCTGCCCAAGGGACAAATTGTGCCTCTCATCAGCCCACTGGCTCTGCCACCCAGCACCCTAGGGCCCTCAGCAGACGCACCCAACGAGAAGCAAGGCCTTGACCTTCTGCTCAGGACCCACGCGGGAAGCATACTTCTTAGCCTCATATTTATTGTGTTGCTTCATGCAGATCTCCACAAAGGGCTTAGGAGAAGAGGGTAGAAAGACATCAGGTAAAGCCCTCCTGTTCTCTCTTATGAGCAAAGCCTGTGTGTGAAGTCACATCAGTTGTGTCTGATTCTTTGCGACCCTATGGACCATAGCTCTTAAAGCTCCTCTGTCCATGAGCAAAGCCAAGTGGATACATTATCCAAATGTATCTTACATATCCTTCTGTCTGTATAATCCCCCCAATTCCTATCCCACACACATACAACAGTTGTGATCTCAAAATTCTTTGGGTGAAAACCACCTACCCCAAGCTCTATTAGAGCTTTGAGATCAATTATTTCTATGCGTCCATGCCATCATCTACTGTTACCCCTCACAGCAGGCATTTCCCGCCTTCCCAGGGCCTGAGTTTTGGGCAGTTTATAGCTGCCCTTATTTGACCAACCTACCACACCTCTGAACTGCCTGCCACAGAAAACAAACAGCTCAACACCCTCCACTGCTCTGCAAATGTACTCTCCCCTTCCTCCCTGCCAACAGGACTTTCCTTCAGACACTAGTGTCCCCTGTGGCCCTCCTTGGGGAAAAGCAGCTCCGTCTCCTTTCCTCCAACATTTGCAGGTAGACTTGGGCCTGTCCTCCCCTGTGCCTGACTCAGAAATGTGCCCACCAGTTCTGTAGGATAGCTGAGCAGATGTGTGAACAGACCATTGGAGCCTGGCCATCTCCTCAGCATTGCCTCACTGGAGATGGGCTAGAGGGAGGTCCCCACCTCACCAGGTAGCCAATGGGTGATTTCTTGCTCTTAGAAAACTTCTCTAGCTCCTCCCAGTCTTCCAAATCTGCCAGGGCAGTCAGCTTCAGCCACCAGAGCCTGTGGGAAAGCTGGGCATGGAGGCACTGCAGGAGGGGCAGGGGTCCCAGGACCTACATGCAGATCAGGCCCTCATCTACCTCTTGTCAGGGATGCGAAAGTCACGTGCCAGCTGCTCCGCGCGCTTGTTTTGGCCACTGAGAATGAGGGTGGTGACCGTGTCATGTAGGGACAGGTCTAAGAACCGGCCCCCCAGCTCATCTTCTAGGCGTCGCTGCAGCCGTAGGAGCCGCATCTGATCCTCTGTAGCCTGGGAACAGGGATATGGTGGGACAGGGATGAGAGGGACAAGGAAGGAAGACTGGGAAGTGAGGAGAAGAGGTTTAGAGAAGAACGGGCCAAACCTTGGCTGCAAACTCATTTTTGGCCTTGTAGAAGGCGTCGGCTGCCGTCTGTAGAGCTGCAACACGCCCCTCAATTCGCTGCAAAGGCCAAAAGGGAGCTCATAGCACAGGGAACCTCGGTCATCACCACTCTTGCTGCAGTTTTCTCCCCAATCCTTGTGCCTAGGGTCACCAGTGCCAGCTCTTCCTGCTGGGAGCACTGTGCTGGTATTCCTAATGGGAATGACTAGCTCCTCTGGGACCAACTCATGCGCCTCACATCTTCTCAAGCTCTCCCTCCACAATGAGGACCAAATGGGGTGTGTGACACATTCGAGGCCTAGACTCCTGGAGAAGAAGCCAGACCAATGGCCCAGTTTGTGGGCCCCACCTGCCCTGTGGCCCTCAGACCTCCTCTGCACCGTAGCTGGCTCGGATGTGGAAGCTGCCCAGCTCCTGGTGGTTGTCATCCTGGTTGTAAAGGTCCTTCAGTGTCTCCAGCTCCTGATGCTTACAGAACTGGGGACAGCAGGTGGGCAGTCAGCAAGGCCAACTCGGGGGCTCCTCAGGCTCCACCCCACTCTGCCCCTGCACACACCTGTCGGTATAAACTTAAGGCCATAGGCTGGTTCCGAAGCGTCATGAAAAAATCTCCTCGGTTCAGCTCATTCTTCAGGTGCAGCAGCACTGTGAACACTGCGGGACGACAAGGTGGGGTGGGGATCCAGCCTAGCCTCTTACTGAGCCCAGGGTCCCCAGCCTCGTCCTCACCCAAACCCTGCTCACCCAGATCAGTATCCCCACTCTCGATGGCCTTGCTTAGTGCCAGTTTGCTCCTCTTCATCTTCAGGAGAAGGGGGACTTGCTCCCCAGAGCGTGGCTCATATTCCAGCAGCTGTGGGACGAGGAGGAAGGCACAGAGAGAAGGAGCTGGCCTGGGGGCCTCTAACACTCACATGAGAGCATCCAGGGAGGGCTAAGCACCCACACCTTGATGGCCAGCTCCGTGCGGCCACAGCCATAGGCTCGTGCAGCAATGTCAGAGTAGGAGACACCAGGCGTGTCCCCCAGCTTCTGATTAATGGCCCGAGCAACATCCTCGTCAGACACATCCTTCTGTTGTACCTGGAGAGGGAAGGAAGTGTCACCAATCTGGCTCTAACCCCTTAAACCCGACCTCCGCTGCCTTGATCAAGACCCACTCTTTCAGCTCTACACATCTTTCCTATACCTCACCTTGGCCTGTAAACCCTGAATTGCCCTTGGACCCTGTTCTATATCCTCACCTTGTAGCATGCCCAGTGGGCCAGGATTCTGCTGACGCCCTGCACTTCAGGAAGCCGCAGGTACTCACATATCTGAATGGCCAGGGGGTAAAGCCTCCGCAACACAAGCCTGGCAGACAAGGGAGATAAAGGGAACAAGGGATAAAGTAGGGTAGAAAGAGGACAGAGTGGCCCCACCCTGTAACCCCACCCTGCAAACGGATCACAAGCAGTGACCACAAGAGCACAGCAAGGGCTGTAATGTCTGCCCACCTACAGCCCTCCACCCAGCACCCTTGGTACAGGTACACCCTAGCTGTACCTGTCTAGCAACACCTGGATAGTGAGCTGCTTGTATCTGTATTTCATTTTGTTAAGGATCCAGCTGGGAGATAAGTCCTATTTGCCAAGGACCTTTAGGTGGCATCTCCATCCCCTTGCCCTTCCTCCCCTGGAAGTAAACACCCTGTGAGCACAATTGAGGATACTGGCTATAGGTGAGGGGGATTCCGATGTGATAGTCCCGAATGGCATTGAGTACACGAAGGTCCTGACACATGCGCACAAAGCTGTCAGGTGGAAATCTGTCCAGGAAACACTTTCCGAAGGAGGCCGCCTAAAAAGAGCCAGAGAGCAATGGAGGGCTTTCCCCTCTGCCAGCCAAACCCTGCCCTCCCTCCAGCCCTGCCATGCAGGCCAACCCTGAGCAGACTCTTCTGCATATCTGGCCAGTGCTCGTGTCCTGCAGCCTCGATGCACTGCTGCACAGCCTGGGGCAGCTGCCCCAGCTCCTGGATCTCCCGCAGGTACTCATCCGCCTTCTGGCTCTCTTTCTGGGGTGGAGGGAAAGTGCCAGGGACAGTGCATCATGACCGAGAACACCTCTATGTCTGGCTCCCAACCCATTGGGCTGTGGTGGCAGGTCTGGAAGGTTGCAGAGGCCGGAGCCCAAATTCCCTCAGCCCCACCACCCAAGGTGTCCACACACACCCCCAATCAGCGCAGTTGCCTATGAAGCCCTGAGATCTCTCAATAGAACCCTGATTTGTGACTAGATTGGAAGGGTTCCCTGCCCCTCCCTATCACCACACAGAAGACACCGAGTCCCTTCAGTCCAACTAAGCCAGCTCTCTCTACCCCAGCCCGGCCCAGCCCATGTCCTGCCTGAACCCCTGTCTTTAAACGTAGCACTTGGCTGCAGAAACAGGGGCTGGGTCAATTAGGGGAAGGGGGAGGCGAGTGGCTTGGGGCCCCAGGAGAGGCCCAGGGTTTTACCTCATACTCCTTCTGAGCCTCCAACAACAGTGCTCCAGGGGCCATCGAGGCTATTTTAAAGATCTCCTCACTGGCCACTAGGGGAGGAAAATGGTAAGTGGGAGACAGGGGGCGTCAGGAAACCCTCAGCCCTGCCTCAGTGCCCTGATTCTGCTCTGGGGCACTGGTCTGGAAGCTGTGGTGTTGAGGAGCCCCTGTCCTGGTCACTCAGAGCTTTTACGAGGGCCTCACCTGGAACCTCATGCAGGAATTCATGGGTACTGCGGGAGAAGACTCGGACCCCGTCCAACTCAGGCACCAGGTAGGAGTCCTCATCTAGCACGAACCTGAGCGTGGTCAAGGTTCCTAAGAGTAACCAGGGATGGGGCGGGGCGGGGCAGGCCACCCTCCCCTAAACCCTGGCAGCCCTCCAAGGATATTGGATGCTCTCAGGGGCGTCGCCCACCACCATTAGCCGCCTCTCCCAGGCCACCACAACAGCCCTCTCCTTGCTGCGCGGACGGCTACACCTGTGTGCACACACACACACATCTGGGATTAATACACAGGATGCCTAGTCCACAGTCATGTCTCCCACATCACTGTCTATATCACTTTGCCTTGGGGAACTCTGCACAGGCTTGCTGCCCTTTATCTTACTTCTCTGACTGACTTATTTGCTTCCCTCTCTCCCTGTGCCCATCAGCTTCCTGGCACACCTGGGGCCCACCGGGAACTGGGGTTTTCCTCAAATGTGCACTAGCAGGGCAGACAAGATTCAAGCTCTGCTTGCTCTGGTCAGTATACAGGATGAATCAATGTGTCCCAGGAGGCAGGGCTATGTGCATGTCCACTCCCATGAGAACAACACCCCTCCCCCATCCTCACCAGACCATCTGCTTCGGGGGGGCCCGGATGTTGCAGTTGAACTCACACAGCTTCTCCTGAAAGAGTGCAGGGAATGTAATGGCCCTATCCCAGCCATCACCAGTCTGGCTGAAAAGTCCTTCCCCTATGCCCCACACATCTTTCCTAGACAAGGCACAGTGCCCTGAGAGATGTGGCTTATACCTTGAGAGATGCTGTCCCCATCCAGATGTAGCCTGTGTCTGTGAAGAGCGCCAGGTGTCTGTAGGTGAAGGAGACAGCCATCTGCAGGAAGCTGCTCACTCCTGGGGCCAGGCCAGGGGGTGTCTGGGGCAGGGCCAGGGGGAACACCAGACAGACTTTTCAGGATCTCCCACTGGCTCCCCCAGTCCCTCCGGTTCACTCCCAACCCAGGCTTCTCACCACCGCAGAGCAGGCTGCATGGTCCAGGAGGTAAAGATCAGGTCCTACAGCCAGGAGAATGTGTGCCACTCGGTCCTGGCACACTGTGGTCCAGCATGAGGGTGCACTCTGCAGACCTATGGTCATGGAAAAGGACAACTTTACACTGCCCAAAGTCCACAGTTTCTGCCTCTGATGGTCCCATGGACAGGAGGCACATTTGTGGGCAGTGAATGCTGCTCCAGGGGTGTCAGGGCTCACCTGGCACCTCTGGCATCCGGCGGAGTTTGAGGTCACCCACGTTGGCACTGAGGGTGAAGCGGTGGGCTCCTGTGAGGATGGCCACCCCAGAACCAAACTCAGTATGGAAGATCCGGGCATCCAGAACCCGGTTTTGGAGCACCTCCTGGAGAGAGGGGTCGTGGGTTGAGGGAGTGAGAGAGTCCCAGACTCCATCCCTTTCCCCCAGCCCCCAGGGCCCCCTACATTGCCCATGCTGAAGTGTCTCCGGAAGTCACCATGCAGCCCGTAAACCAGCACAACTCCATCTTCCTGCACACAGAGCAGCTCCTCCTCAGCTGACCAGCCCAGGGACACCACGGGCCCACTCTTCCACTGCAGATGAGAGAGAGGCTCCAGAGGCTGTCCTCAGGATGCAGAATCCTGTAAAGCCCTCAGCCCCAGGGAAGGCAGGGAGCTCACCAACAGACTGGCCAGAAGCACCCCGGAGGCTGAGTAGATCTCGAGAACCGGCCGGGCACTGGCGGGCTTCTCCTTCCGCCAGGGGTTCCTCAGCAGTGCTGTGGTTTGAGCAGAAACCTTCTGTCCTAGTTGCCCAGGCCCACTCCATGCCAAGCAGGCCTATGAACTAGTTCTGAAGGCCCACACCACATGTGGCAGGCCTCACGAGAACCACAATTAAAACATCTCAGTAAGGTGGAGTGGGGGTGGGTAGCACAGGCCAGCAAGAACCCCTCAACAGCAAGGCCCCCAGGAAACAAGGACCCTGAGTTCATCCCATGGTCCCTAAGCATGCAGTGGCAGAGGGGTGACTTACCAATGGGGCCCCCATAGGGTGCAGCAGCCACTAGGCAGTCCCTCAGTTCCTCCTTCAGGTCCCAGTCCATGCTATACAGCTCATATTTCCTGCCCACACAGAGACAAGCAGAGATCAGCCTCATCATGACCCTGCATCCACATGGAGTGCGCACCAGAGGACCTCCCTAATGCTTCCAACTGTCCTGCACAGGTCCCCTCAGGGGAAAGGAGGAGGGTGATGACTAGAAACTACGAGGGATATCCTAGGGACAGCAGGCGAGGAAGCAGAGGGTGTTGGGAGGGCAGGCTATGTGGCCAGTACGTAGAGCACAGAGTGAGGTGGGACTAGGGTGAGGTGGTTGGCCTGGGTCTCCATTGGCAGAAAATAAGACCCTGCAGGAGGTCCTCTCAGCTTAGGCAGCCTTTCTTCTATTTCTGGTTCTTAACACTGAATCTGGCTATGGGCCTTATACCCAGGGCTCCGGCCTGTTGATAATGAACTCAATTTTAGAGGTACTGAGTGAACAATGCCTGAAAGAGATCCAAGAGGAGCTCCTTAGTGAGCCCAGAACTGGGAGAGTCGTGGGCTACAGATGCCAATCTGTGAAAGCTTGACTCAGAGAAGGTAACTGAAATTACAAACTGCCACAAGATGACTGCAATCTGAAGTGCATATGGATCACCAAGACATGTGCTGCATGAGAGGACAGAGTAGGAGGCTTGAGGAATGCCATAATTTGATGGTTGGAGGTGGGGAAAAGGGTACAGAGAAGGAGTGGACACTCCTCCAGAATACAAGAGAAGACAAAGTTCCAGAAGCAAGTATTTTAGCTAGGATCATTTCAGGAGCCTTCCCATTAAAGACCAGGAAGATGCCCATCGTCTCTCTTTTTTTTTGGAGAGGTAAGAATCGGATTTATTTAAAAAGCAACATACTCCACAGACAGAGAGTGGGGTCATCTCAGAAGGTGAGAGAGGCTCCATCATCTCTATTGACATTCTTATTGGAATTCTAGCCAAAATAATTCAAGAGAAAAATGGTATTCTAGCCAAAATAATTTAAGAGAAAAAAAAAAAAAAACAGGCTTCCATTTTGAAGAAAGAAAGAGACTGCTACTATTTATCAATACAAATGATCAGACTACCTACTTAGAAAATCCAAAGCAGTCTATGAAACAATGAAACAAAGAGCTCAGTAAGTAATGAACAAAAATCAATATATTTTCTATACCAATGAGTTTTCTATACCATGAAGTGAAGTCGCTCAGTTGTGTCCGACTCTTTGCGACACCATGGACTGTAGCCTACCAGGCTCCTCCCTCCATGGGATTCTCCAGGCAAGAGTACTGGAGTGGGTTGCCATTTTCCTTCTCCAGGGGGATCTTCCTGACCCAGGGATCGAACCCAGGTCTCCCGCATTCCAGGCAGATGCTTTAACCTCTGAGCCACCAGGGAAGCAGTTATACCATAGCAAGAACTAATTAGAAATATAACTTTTAAAAAGATCCTAATTGTGATATCAGTAAAACTATTAGATATCTAAGAATAAGCCTAATAAAATTTTTAGCAAAATCAAATTTCTTTACTCAAGGATAGAGAAGACATGGGGAAATATTCTAAAGGATCTATAGATGGGTAAGAATTCCAATAAAAATCAGCCCAACTTTTTGGTGGTTAGGGCAGCACAAACTGATTCGATAGTTCATTTGGGTGGTGGAGGAGGAAGATCTTCTGAAAGAAAATATTTAAGAATATTTGAAAATATGAAAACAGAAATACATCAGATACCAAATACACTTAAAAGCTAAAGTTAATTAAAACTTGTTTTGGCACAGGAATAAGCAAACAGATCAATGGAAGAGAAGACAGTCCAGAAAAAGACCTGAGACTAGACAGAGGTTATACTGAGTTGGCCAAAATGTTCCTCTGGCTTTTTAAGTAAAAATAAAAAACACAATTTTCAATTTCACCAACAACTTCATTGAACAACGTATTTACCATTTTGTTCCACTACCTTGTCTCATTTTTCAGGTAACTTCATAGTTTCATCTTCCCAAAACTTTAAAAATGTATTTATTTATTTTTGGCAGTGTTAGGTCTTCGTTGCTACGTGTGCGCTTTCTCCAGCTGCAGTGAGCAGGGGCTACTCTTTGCTGCAGTGCCTGGGCTTTTCATTGCTGTGGGCTTCTCTTGTCGCGGGGAGCACTGGTTCTAGGCGAGCAGGCTTCAGTAGCTGCAGCACAGGGGCTGAGTAAGTTGTGGCTCGCAGGCCGGAGAGAGTGGGCTCTGTAGTTGTGGCACACAGGTTTGGCTGCTCCAAGGCATGTGGGATCTGCCCAGAACAGGGATCGAACTTGTGTCTCCTACACTGGCAGGCAGACTCTTATCCACTGTACCACCAGGGAAGTCCTTCCCAAAACTTATCTCTTTGACTAAAGAACTATTATTCCAGGTGACCTTTATCTTCCAGGGAATTGAAATTTTTTCCCACTAAGAGAATTCTGTAAAGATCAAAGTAAATGGACATCCAAAGGTGCAATGTCTGCTGAATACAGTGGATGCCTCAGAACTTCCTGCCAAGTTGTAATAGTTTTTGCCTGGTCATCAAATAAATACATGGTCTTGTGTTATCCTGATAGAAGATTATGTGTTTCCTACTGACTAATTCCAGACGCTTTCTGTCAGAGTACAGTTGGTCTAACTGGGAGCAGTACTTGGAATTAAATCATTTTTCTGGAAGGAACTTGTAATAAAGGACTCCCTTCCAATCCACCAAATACACAACATCACCTTCTTTAGCTGAAGACCAGCCTTTGGTGTAGTTGGTGATGGTTAATTTCGGTTGCCTCATGATCACTTCTGTTCCACATCATTACACAGTATCCAATTTTCATCATCTGTCACAATTTGTTTTAAAAACGGAACATTTTCATTAAATTTCAGTAGAGAATCACATGTGGAAATATGGTCAAGAAGATTTTTCTTCAGTCAAGAAGGTTTTTGTTCACTAAACTTATGGGAACCCGAACATTAAAGCAATTAATGTAACCAAGCTGGGGACTTCCCTGGTGGTCCAGTGGTTAAGAATCTGCCTTGCAATGCAGGGGACACAGGTTTGATCCCTGGTCAGTGAACTAAGATCCCACATGCCACAGAGGAACTGAGCCTGAGAACCACAACGAGAGAGTCCATGCGTCACAACACAAGATCCCATATGATGCAATGAAACACAACTAAGACCCAATGCAGTCAAAACAAAACATAACCAAGCTGATGCACATGATTTTCAATGCTTGATTTGGATATTTTGAATATGTTGGCTATCTCCCTCGTGGTATAACATTGATTATTCTCAATGAATGTCTTGATTTGATGGCCATCAACTTCAACTGGTCTACTGGACCATGGAGCATCATCCAGTGAGAAATCTCCAACACAAAATTTCACAAACTACTTTTTGATATGTTCAATCAATCACAGCACCATTTTCATATGTTGTACAAACCTTTTTTTGTGTGTTTCAGATGCATTCATACTTTTCTTGAAATAATAAAGCATAATGTGCTGAAAATGTTGCTTTTTCTTCCATGATCAGTATTAAAATGGTTACACAGAAATTCACCAATTTTGGTAAGTTTTTTTTAAAAAATGCATGCTGATAGGATAGCTGTCACAATACAATCTAACAAACCTATTTCAAATGAAGTTAAAGACAACTAAGTGCTACTAGCACCATCTTACAGGAAACACTGAAGGAGCCTTTTCATCCCAATGATAAAGATGGCATTTCAAACTGGGGCAAACTGATACTTGCAATGAGACAATGGGCCATATAGGAAGAATCACAATAAATGCTATTTCATTACTTAATCTCTGTAATGAAATTTTCTAGATGAAATTCAAGATTTAAATGTTAAAAAATAAAGCCATATCAGAACAAAATCTTGTTTATTTTTACAATCTCAAAGTAGAAAAAAATTCCGTAAATGGAAGTCACTAAGAGAAATAACAAGTGCTTCTAAATAAAAATTAAGACCTTCTGTATACTTGTATGTAAAAGGTGTAAAAACAATACATATTTATGCTTACTTCTACTTGAAAAAAGAGACTGTGGAAAAGGTTCTAAGAATTAATAACAGTAGTTACTTGCAGGTGAGGGGTGGAATCAGTTGAAGAAGAGAAGAGATGGGAAAGAGACTGAGCTTTTAAACTACAGTCATAGCTATTAAAATAATTAACATTAAAAAATTTTTATAGGGACTTCCCCGGCAGTTCAGTGGTTAAGACTCCACAATTCAGCCCTTGTTGGGGAACTAAGATCCCACATGCCATGTGGCACAGCCAAAAAAAATTTATATGCTAAAGAAATCTATCAAAAACAAACTAGGAAGACAAACTATGAGAAGGGGGAAAAAAATGAAAAAATGTAACATGTGAAAAAGGATTGCTGTTCTTTAAAATACAAAAGGCTCTAATTAATTGTAAAATAAAAATGAAAAGAAAATGATCAACGGTTGTATCATAACTATGTGAAAATATTTTAAAATGAAACATAAAAAACTTCGGACTATAAAAGCTGATATTTTCATGTGAACTATGGAAAATTCTTTTAGCACAAGACACAAACCCCAGAAATTACAAAGGAAAAGACTGATAGACTTTATAACATGGACTTTTAACATATATATGTTAAAAATTAATACACACGCTTTCCTTGTGGCTCAGCTGGTAAAGAATCCACCTGCAATATGGGAGACCTGGGTTCGATCCCTGGGTTGGGAAGATCCCCTAGAGAAGGGAAAGGCTACCCACTCCAATATTCTAGCCTGGAGAATTCCATGGACTATATAGTCCATGGAGTCGCAAAGAGTCAGATACGATTGAGAAACTTCCACTTTCAAATGAACACAGGTTAAATAAAATGAGCACTCCATACAAATTAATACATAAAAGTCAAGTGACCACAGTGAGAAAATTTTTAACAAAGAGTTATTATGGAGAACATGTAAAGAGCTCCTTTACAAATCAACAGAAACAACACAACAGAAAAATAATCGAAGGATATGAATAGATATACTTAACAACTAGGTAAATATGAATTTAAAAGTTATTTTGATGTTTTGGCCATCTGAATAGCAAAACTTAAGAGGTTAATAAATAACATGCAATATTGCTGAAGGTATGGAAAAAATGAAAACTTTCTTACATATTGGGAGTGTAAAATGGTTCACCCTTATGGAAGAAAATGAAGCACTACGCATCTAACTTTTAAATGTGTACACACTCTAACTTAGCAATTTCTTTTCAAACATCTAACCTATGAAACTACTTGCGCAAGTACACAACAGTATGAATACACTGCAGCACTGTTTAAAATAGTTCCAAAAAAACAAATCCTGGAAAAAAATCTCCTTAAATGCCCATTCAAACAAGACTGGTTAAATAAACTACTGTATGCCCATTCTGGGGAATATTTTGTGCCCATTAACAAAGTGACTGTGTATACTGACATGAAGTGACCTTGAAAATATATTAAGTAAAAAAAGATACAATACAATGTAGTATGAATCACATGAATCCACTTAGGCAAAAAAAAAGTGAGCACACATTTTTACAGGCATATTTACATATACTCACGTGTATGTGTGTCAATACAAAGAAAAACTCTCATAGGCCTCCACACTAAGCCAGTGTGGAGAGACAGTGGTTACCTCTGGAGAAGGTGGTAAATGGGGGAGGGGAATAAGGAGACAGACAATTTGGCTATACAGGCTACCAGTTCAGTTCAGTTAAGTCGCTCAGTCGTGTGCGACTCTTTGCGACCCCATGAACTGTAGCATGCCAGGCTTCCCTGTTCATCACCAACTCCCGGAGTTCACTCAAACTCATGTCCATTGAGTTGGTGATGCCATCCAGCCATCTCATCCTCTGTCGTCCCCTTCTCCTCCTGCCCCCAATCCCTCCCAGCATCAGGGTCTTTTCCAATGAGTCAACTATTCGCATGAGGTGGCCAAAGTATTGGAGTTTCAGCTTCAGCATTAGTCCTTTCAATGAACACCCAGGACTTATCTCCTTTAGGATGGACTGGTTGGATCTCCTTGCAGTCCAAGGGAATCTCAAGAGTCTTCTCCAACACCACAGTTCAAAAGCATCAATTCTTCGGCATTCAGCTTTCTTCACAGTCCAACTCTCACATCCATACATGACCACTGGAAAAACCATAGCCTTGACTAGACGGACCTTTGTTGGCAAAGTAATGCCTCTGCTTTTTAATATGCTATCCAGGTTTGTTGTAACTTTCCTTCCAAGGAGTAAGCGTCTTTTAATTTCATGGCTGCAATCACCATCTGCAGTGATTCTGGAGCCCCAAAAAATAAAGTCTGACACTGTTTCCCCATCTATTTCCCATGAAGTGATGGGACTAGATGACATGATCTTAGTTTTCTCAATGTTGATCTTTAAGCCAACTTTTTCACCCTCCACTTTCACTTTCATCAAGAGGCTTTTTAGTTTCTTTTCACTTTCTGCCGTAAGGGTGGTGTCATCTGCATATCTGAGGTTATTGCTATTTCTCCCGGCAATCTTGATTCCAGCTTGTGCTTCCTCCAGCCCAGCGTTTCTCATGACGTACTCTGCATATAAGTTAAATAAGCAGGGTGACAATATACAGCCTTGACATACTCCTTTTCCTATTTGGAACCAGTCTGCTGTTCCATGTCCAGTTCTAACTGTTGCTTCCTGACCTGCATACAGGTTTCTCAAGAGGCAGGTCAGGTGGTCTGGTATTCCCATCTCTTTCAGAATTTTCCACATATCTGGTCTTTATCACTAGGTCATGTCTGACTCTGTGACCCCAGGGACTATAGTCCACCAGGCTCTTCTATCTATAGAGTTTTCCAGGCTAGAATACTAGAGTGGGTTGCCATTTCCTTCTTCAGGTATCTTCTCAACCCAGGAATCAAACCCACATCTCCTGCAGTGGCAGGCAGATTTTTTACTGCTTTACTCATATACTATTGTTATTTATTTGAACTTTTATACCATATATGCATTTCTTCTGACATTTTGGTACTAAAATCCTTAGATGAAATCTGATGGAAAGATAAGATATTTAAATAGCACCCCACTCCAGTACTCTTGCCTGGAAAATCCCATGGACGGAGGAGCCTGGTAGGCTGCAGTCTATGGGGTCACTAAGAGTCAGACACGACTGAGCGACTTCACTTTGACTTTTCACTTTCATGCATTGGAGGAGGAAATGGCAACCCACTCCAGTGTTCTTGCCTGGAGAATCCCATGGACAGAGGAGCCTGGTGGGCTGCCGTCTATGGGGTCACACAGAGTCGGACACGACTGAAGCGACTTAGCAGCAGCAGCAGCATGCCAGTTATCAGTTCACTGATGCTCAGCTCCCTTCCATGTGTTCTGTGGTAACAGATGGTATTTCTTTTAAGCATTTCTCCTTCACAATGAGCATGATGTTGAGCCTTCTCAGCAGAGGGCACTGGAGGAACACTGCATGAGGAACAGGCTCTCCTGTTGATTCCAGCCGGGCAGCTGGCTAGCAGCCAGGATGTGAGGACATCTGGTGATGCTCTGATCCCACCATGCAGCAACCTCCAAGGCTCGTCCAGACTGACTCCCTGGACAGACACAGCATTTCTGGCTTCTTGCCTCCACCAGGGCCTACTTCCTCTGCATGCCACGATGCCTGGCCACTGGCTCCCCTGCCCGTGCCCTGGAGCATTTCCACTGACCCTCTCTGCATAACCATGCACCCAAGTCACTAGTTGTGGCTTGCCTTACAGATACTGTATGCTCCAAGCTACGAGCATCAGCTCCCCAACTCTCTACATGCCCACACCACTGATCCCTAGTTGTAGTTCTCCTGTGCCCCGCTACCCTCTGAAACCCAGAGGGCTGCTTCTTGCTTGCCAATCAACTGTGGACCACCTCTGGCCCAGTGAAGTGAAAAGTGAAAGTCACTCAGTCATGTCTGACTCTTTGTGACCCGATAGACTATACAGTCCATGGAATCCTCCAGGCCAGAATACTGGAGTGGGTAGCCTTTCTTTTCTCCAGGGATCTTCCAACCCAGGGATCAAACCCAGGTCTCCCACATTGTAGGTGGATTCCTTACCAGCTGAGTCACAAGGGAAGCCCAAGAATACTGGACTGGGTAGCCTATCCCTTCTCCAGACAACCTTCCTGACCCAGGAATTGAACTGGGGTCTCCTGCATTGCAGGTAGATTCTTTACCAAATGAGCTATCAGGGAAGCTCTGGCCCAGGGAAACTAGTAAACTTCATGGCCATCCAGTGGCCTGCAACTGCATTTTCGCTGGGGTTCAGCTGGGGAAGGGCCTCCCTCCCACGTTTGTTGTTCTTTGAGTACCCTCCCTTAGTCCTAAGCTACCATATAAACTTTTCTCACATCTTATAGTTAATCTTTATCACAGTGTAATAATCCTGTATATTTATTAAAATTTCCCAGTTTACATCTCCTCAGTGGACCCAGACTAACTGGTACAGGGAGTGGCCCCAGGAGTGGTAGTGGTGGCAGTTTAGCTGCTAAGTCGTGTCTGACTCTTGCAACCCCATGGACGGTAGCCCGCCAGGCTCCCCTGTCCATGGGACTTTCCAGGCGGGAATACTGGAGTGGGTTGCCACTTCCTTCTCCAGGGGATCTTCCTGACTCTAAAGATGGGATTTGAGGATTGGTACGGTCATGTGCTTAGGCTTGGGTGCAGTGCTGTGTTCCCTACTGATGAGAAACGGATGCTAGTATAGCAACCCACTGCATGCAGCAGCATCACAATTAGTCAAACCTGCAGTTCAATATGGCGAAATGCCAAGTCAAACACATGCTTTGGGAATGACTTCTGTGCTTGATTGTATGGCAGTAATGATGATTATAAGGGCCATGGTGTGGATGAGTTATTTTGAGTGCATTTGAACATTTACAAAAAGGAAATGACAAGGTTAGGTCCATTAACTTTCAGCTCAAGTCATGGCCTGAGAAGCAGAAAGCTTCTATAACAGCCTCAAAGAATCTCTTAGTTCTTGTATTCACACAGCTGTTACTGCTGAGAATCAAAGACAGTTTAATTGTATGGGTTGTTAAACAATAACAGTTAAATTCCCCAGCACACCATCTCTCATGTGAAAGTTAAGGCACTAATTAGAAAAGAAAGGAATCCTGAAACATGGGAGGAAGGTAATTGGTTAGACCCAGAGGAAGCTGACAATCTTGAACGCCCCAAGTCATCGCGGGTCTTCCTCAGCAGTGGAAGCAGCTTGCCCTCCTGTTTTGAGGAGACTAGCCTTCCTCTGCTTGAAAACCCTGTGATGACCTCACTTCAGGCAGATGTCTTGGGAGCCTCCCTCTCCATGGCTGACCTGGCTAACACTCCTGCTGAGTGGTTATCAGCTAAGTGAAAGAAGCTCAGTCGTGTCCAACTCTTATGGACCCCATGGACTGTATAGTCCATGGAATTCTCCAGGCCAGAATACTGGAGTGGGTAGCCTTTCCCTTCTCCAGGGGATCATCTCAACCCAGGGATCGAACCCAGGTCTCCCGCATTGCAGGTGGATTCTTTACCAGCTGAGTAATCAGCTAAGAGCAGAGATCAATACGTGGCCCCAATATGGCACTGTTCCTGGGGGAGAAGCCTACAAGTCGATTACACTGGACTTCTTCCATCATGGAAGAGACAAAGATCTATCTTCATTGGAATACATATTCTTAATGTAGGTTTGTCTTTACCTGTAATGCCTTTGCACTAGCAAACTTCCACCATCTGTGTACTTAAGGCAAGTCTCATCTACCATGGCAGCAGTCAGCCAAGCCTTGCAATTAATCAAGGATCTCAGTGCATAGCAAAGGAAGTGCAGCAGTGGGCTTAGGTACATGGAAGCAACTAGCCTTACCTTACATCCCACTACCCAGAAGTGACTGGTCTAAATGTACTGATGACTCAGTTATAGGACCAACTAGGAGACAGTAACCTAAAAATATGGGGCTCTGTCTTACAGGATGCAAGTCTAGGCTTTGCATCAAAGACCATTACATGGGATTAACTCAACAGACAATATGCAGGGCTGGGAGTCAAGGGGTGAAAGTGGGAGTGGCTCCTCTCACTATTATAAACCTAATGACTCTCTTATTAAAATACTGCTTCTAGGACTTCCCTGGTGGTCCAGTGGTTAAGACTCCGCCCCTGCATGAAGGGAACATGGGTTCGATCCCTGGTCCTCGATGATTCCACATTCCATGAGGCAACTAAGCCCGTGCACCACAACTACTGAGCCCACACTCTATAGAGACTGAGAGCCTCAACTACTGAGCCTGTGCACCACAACTAGAGAAAGCCTGCACACAGCAACGAGGACCCTGGGTAGCTAAAATTTTTTTTAAATAAAATTTTAAAATATTGCTTCCAGTTTCACTAACTTTGAGACCTATTGATTTGTAAAGCTTAGTTGCCAAGGGAAGAATGTTTCCACCAGAGGATAAAAACATTGGATTCACTGAACTGGAAGGTAAGAGTGCTACCTTGCCATTTGAGTCTTCTTATGCCACTGAAGTGGAGAAGGCAATGGCACCCCACTCCAGTACTCTTGCCTGGAAAATCCCATGGACGGAGGGGCCTGGTACGCTACAGTCCATAGGGTCGTGAAGAGTCGGACACAACTGAGTGACTTCACTTTCGCTTTTCACTTTCATGCATTGGAGAAGGAAATGGCAACCCACTCCAGTGTTCTTGCCTGGAGAATCCCAGGGACGGCGGAGCCTGGTGGGCTGCCGTCTTTGGGGTCGCACAGAGTCAGACATGACTGAAGCGACACAGCAGCAGCATGCCACTGAAGCAACAGGCAATAAAATGGGGTTAATCCACTGGCTGAAGTAATTATCCTGAGGGCCAAGGGGAAATCAAGTTGCTACTACATAATGGAGGCAAGGAGGACTTTGTCTAAAACCCAGGGATCTTCTGGGGCACCTCTTGGTACTTCCATGTCTAACGGGAAACGTTAATGAAAAACCTCAGCAATCAAAAAAAAGCAGAATGACAGGTTCGGGTCACTTTGCTATGTAAAGAACAGAGCAGTGAAGGTTCTGGCTGAGGGCAAAGGAAATATGTGATGGGCAGTTAAGAAGGAAGCCATAGGTATTAACTATGATCTTGTGAACAGCTACAGAAATGAAGACTGCAGCCACTTCGTGCATTTTCTCTGTGCTTGTTATGTGCTTGTGTTTATATGCATATACTAGCCATTATCTTCTCTCCTTGCCACTTTTATTTTATACACAAATTATTGAAGGTTAATTTTTAAATTCAATTTTTAGGTAACAGAATATCCAGTAATACTGTAATTCATTTTGAGGAGTAACTAATATAGTGATTGATACAATGACTTAAGACATGTGTCTCCTCATTTGGGGAAAGAGTAGTATACTTATAAGAAGGATGGTAGTATCCTGTGAAGCAGAAATACAGAGCTCTTTGGTTATTGTGAGGGAGTTGAAAAGCGTGTAGAGGGTGCTCGTTGAAGCTGATCGGCCAGAGAAAGGATCCTGCTAGTTATCAATTTATTACCTCCCAGAGTCAAATTCAACCTTCAATATGTGCTCCACAGTGAGCCAGATGTTAAGCTTTCTCAGTAGCTGGTCCTGTAGAAAAGGGTCTTTGTAGGAGGAAGGGAGTCGTTGGCTGTTTCCAGCAGGTGCAAGATCAGTCAGCAGTGTGGGCATGAGGGTATCTGGGGACACTCTGACCCAACCATGCACCCAGAGCACACAATCCCTCATAACCTTGGCCTGGACTGGCCATCTACCTCCCCGTGGTTCTCTTCACAAGATACTGCATGCTCTAGGTGTCCTGCTCAGCCTGGTGCTCCCTGTGCAAGGCCATAAGCCTGGCCACCAGCTATGGATCACCTGCACCCTATCTAGGCCCAAGAGGGCTGCCTCCTGCTTATCCAGTGGCTGTGGACCAGCTCCAACCCAGCAAACCAGCAACTCTACCACCATTCAGTGAGCTGCAACTATATCTTCTCCAGCAAGGTCGGAACCTTGTTTGGGGAGGGCACCCCCCTTCCAACTTTTCCTTCCTTTATCCTCAGCCCCCAGGAAAGGACAGTTTTATCTTATAGCTACTTTGCTATCATAGTTTAATAGTTCTTTATGTTAAACTTCCCCTATTTAGTCACTGTATGGTTTCTCCTAACCAGAATCATAGAAATATTACCAGTGTCACATTCCACAGACCACTTGCTTGTCTCAAGGGGGAAACATGAATATATGGCGGAAGATGAAGCCATCAGCCTCAGAACACTTCTCAATCTCAACTTCCTTTCCCTCATAGCAGACAACCTGATACAATGGCCCATAGCTGTGATGCAGTATGAACACCACACAGTTCAGTCCCTCAGTCGTGTCCAACTTTTTGCAACCCCATGGACTGCAGCATGCCAGGCTTCCCTGTCCATCACCAACTCCATGAGCTTACTCAAACTCATGTCCATCAAGTTAGTGATGCCATCCAACCATCTCATCCTCTGTTATCCCCTTCTCCTCCTGCTTTTAATCTTTTCCAGCATCAGGGACTTTTCCAACGAGTCAGTTCTTCGCATCAGGTGGCCAAAGTACTGGAGTTTCAGCATCAGTCTTTCCAATGAATATTCAGAACTGATTTCCTTTAGGATGGACTAGCTTGATCTCCTTGCAGTCCAAGGGACTCTCAGGAGTCTTCTCTAACATCGCAGTTCAAAAGCATCAATTCTTCAGCAATCAGCTTTCTTTATAGTCCAACTCTCACATACATATATGACTACTGGAAAAACCATAGCCTTGACTAGACGGACCTTTGTTGGCAAAGTAATGTCTCTGCTTTTTAATATGCTGTCTAGGTTGGTCATAATTTTCCTGCCAAGGAGTTTAAGCGTCTTTTAATTTCATGGCTGTAGTCACCATCTGTAGTGATTTTGGAGCCCCCAAAAATAAAGTCTGCCACTGTTTCCACTGTTTCCCCATCTAACTGCCATGAAGTGATGGGGCTGGATGCCATGATCTTAGTTTTCTGAATGTTGAATTTTAGACCAACTTTTTCACTCTCCTCTTTCACTTTCATCAAGAGGCTCTTTAATTCTTCAGTTTCTGCCATAAGGGTGGTATCATATGCATATCTGAGGTTCTTGATATTTCTTCTGGCAATCATGATTCCAGCTTGTGCTTCATCTAGCCCAGCGTTTCTCATGATGTAGTCTGCATATAAGTTAAATAAGCAGGGTGACAATATACAACCTTGACATACTCCTTTTCCTATTTGGAACCAGTCTGCTGCTCCATGTCCAGTTCTAACTGTTGCTTCCTGACCTGCATACAGATTTCTCAAGAGGCAGGTCAGGTGATCTGGTATTCCCATCTCTTTCAGAACTTTCCACAGTTTGTGGTGATCCACACAGTCAAAGGCTTTGGCATAGTCAATAAAGCAGAAATAGATGTTTTTCTGGAACTCTCTTCCTTTTTCTATGTGGATGTTGACAATTTGATCTCTGGTTCCTCTGCCTTTTCTAAAACCAGCTTGAACATCTGCAAGTTCACAATTCACATACTGTTGAAGCCTGGCTTAGAGAATTTTGAGCATTACTTTACAGGCATGTGAGATGAATATAATTGTGTGGTAGTTTGAGCATTCTTTGGCATTGCCTTTCTTAGGGATTGGAATGAAAACTGACCTTTTCCAGTCCTGTGGCCACTGCTGAGTTTTCCAAATTTGCTGGCATATTGAGTGCAGCACTTTCACAGCATCGTCTTTTAGGATTTGAAATAGCTCAACTGGGAATCCATCACCTCCACTAGCTTTGTTCATAGTGATGCTTCCTAAGCCCCACTTGACTTCACATTCCAGGATGTCTGGCTCTAGGTGAGTGATGACACCATCGTGGTTATCTGAGTGAGTGGTTGGTGGGAAGAGAGAAAATGGAAGTGAGTATAGATGGCAGTTTCCAGACCCTTGGTGAGGTGAAAAGGGATTTGTTGGTTTTTTGAATAGAGAACTTTATTTTCTGTTAGGCTGGGGAGATTTGAATATAGTAGTTGAGATCTGATAGTGAGCCCTTGTGGGTAGGGATGGTGGAAAACAATATAGAGGTCTTCTACACTGAAAAAAACCTGGCTGCTTATTAAAATACAGATCAAATTCAAAGGACCCGCGCCAGAGACAACAGAGTTCTGCCCTAGGAAGCTACATGCAGCAGCACCTTTGGTGACCTTGATGCAGGGAGTCCTATGCAAGAGTGGCTAGATAGACCTGAGGCGATATGAGAGTGGGTAGATGGCACATGGTTTCTCAGAAAACAGGGAGGTGGGAGCATATATCCTCAGCAGGCTGTGAACACAACAGGCAGATTTTGTCAGGGAAGCCTAGGCCCTTCTAGGCCATGACTTTCAGCTCTCTGGGAAGCACGAGGTGAAGTCAGCAATTGGGCAGAGGGATGAAGGAGCCTTCAGTTGCAGGCTAGGACATTAGCATCGACATAGACTGGAGTGGGAAAGAGGTGCAGGGGTACAGGAGTAAGGCTCTGGGAGTGAAGAGCAACAAAGTACAGGCCACCTCCTCAAGCCTTCAAGGTAAAGAAGGCTTCTCAGGGACAGTAAGGTGACTCAAGCTATGCCATAAGGTTGGCATGGGGTACAGATGGGCAGACTGAGAGCAGCAGAGAGAACAGCATCTCAGAAAAGTCTAGAAGTGAGAACTCTGTAAGGATAGGTTATATCTTCAGTGAGGAAGGCCAGCTACATATTTCTCTTCTATCTGCAGGTCCTGGAAGTTGAAATTCCCATAGTAGCAGTAAATGAACCCTGGATTTGAATACCAGAAAATCACTAAAGCAGGTCCTGTTGTTTAGTCACTATGTTGTGTCCAACTCTTTGTGACCCCATGGACTACAGCATGCGAGGCTTCCCTGTCCTTCACTGTCTCCCAGAGCTTGCTCAAATTCATGTTCATTGAGTTGGTTATGCTATCTAACCATCTCATCCTCTCCTTTGCCTTTAATCTTTACCAGTATTAGGTCTTTTCCAACGAGTCAGCTCTTTGCATCAGGTGGCCAAAGTATTGGAGCTTCAGCTTCAGCATCAGTCCTTCCAATGAATATTTGGGGTTGATTTCCTTTTGGATTGACTGGTTTGATCTCCTTGCAGTCCAAGGGACTCTCAAGAGAGTCTTCTCCAACACCACAGTTCAAAAGCCTCAATTCTTCAGCACTCAACCTTCTTTATGGTTCAACTCTCACATCTGTACATGACTACTGGAAAAACCATAGCTTTGACTAGACAACCTTTGTCAGCGGGGTAGGTTTCAATCCCAGCCCCTCCATGAAGCACTGCCAAAATCCCTGCTGCAGTGCAGCTGAACTGCTGGAAAAGCATGACTCAGTGCAGTAAGAGAAGAGCTGTGTGAAAACAGATGATCTCCAGCCTCTCCAGGCTGGGCTATCAGAACACTGAGGAGGAAGAAACACATTAGGTTTAGCATGGGGAATATTCCATCAATT